>NC_132851.1:17580000-18905000 GCF_048164855.1 Canis lupus baileyi
TCTACTTAAGGCAGGGTACTCACACTGCTGTTCACCACCGTCCACGTGGTCTTCTCAAATTCACATTTGTCAATTAACACTTCCTGGGCTGCTCATTCAATTTTACAAAGGTAGAGAAGTGAATACCCTTCTCCACATTCATCAAGTGGTGTGCTGGTACATAGCAAAAAAAAAAAAAAAAAAAAGAGAAAGAGAAAGAGAGAAAATAAAACACTGATTTGTCACATTTGCCAATTCCCGTGATTTAAATGCCTCCACTGTGCTAGATTTGAAGCTACCCACATAAAATCATTGAACTTGAGTTTGGGAATCAACAATTGCCTTTCATACCTGCTCCAGCACATCACTATAATAAAGGCAAAGAAAACTACATGTTTAAAAATTAGAAAACAAAACAACAAAAGGACAGGGCTAATATCCTACCCTATTATCACTTTATTTGCCTGGCCCATGCAAGACCTTTGAGTGTGCAATTCTTGTGGATGATCAAATAAAATTCAAAGCATTTAAAATAGCCTACAAATCTCTTCACAGTCTGATTCCAACCTAAATTTCCAAGCCATTTCCTTTCACTACCCATATAACCTACTTAAATTGGCTGTTGGTCCCTGTATATACCAAGAATTCTAATACATCTATGTGATCATGGATGATGTTCCCTCACCGAAAACATAGTTCTCATCTTCCACATCTATTATACATTCTCTGTTACATCTTCTTTAGTGATGCTGGGAAAAATAAAAGACTCTCATCTCTGCTTCTGTGTCACTTTGCATCTGGGATTGTAAATTGTGTGCTCTCTGAGGGACCATATAGTATTTATCTGTGCATTCAAAATGCTGAGCATATACAGTAGATGTCTGATAAATATTTGTTGAAAGCAGGATATAACTGAAGCCTTAAGTGAAAGATTTAAGTTTCATTTACAAAATGTGTTTTAAAACCCCAAATGCAGGGATGCCTGGGTGGCTCAGCGATTGAGTGACTGCCTTTGGCTCAGGGTGTGATCCTGGGGTCACAGGATTGAGTCCCACATCGGGCTCCCTGCATGGAGCCTGCTTCTCCCTCTGCCTATGTCTCTGGCTCTCTCTCTCTCTGTCTCTCGTGAATAAACAAAATGTTTTTTAAAAATGCTGATCAATTAAAAAAACACACCTTTATCGTTAGGACTGTATTTGTAAGTCTTTTCTTCTGAGATCACTGGTTTTTAAATTTCATAACCAAGTTGCATAAATACTTATACGAAGTGGCGATCTCTATATTTCCTTGATTCCTCTGCTGGTTTTCTATCAGAGTACATGCCACAGGAGTAAGAGTGTTTATCTCGCCACCTTCAACAGGCCAGTTGTCAACACCATCAAGTAGCATATTCTTATAAATGCAAATATGGACACTTCCTCTTCACACAACTCTTGAGAGATACAAATTTGGCATAAGGCCAAGCACTTCCATTTACACAGAACTGTTGATTCTAGAGCACTGAGTCCAGAGAGAATTTAGCTCTAAAAACACAGCCATCAAACCCAAAGGATGAAGAATGGACTGGATGGATCACTAGAAATAGACTTAGGCATTTCTTCCTGACTCAGTTACAATACAGAAAAACACTAAGAAGCAGCCTAGGTAACATCTACATCTTACTCATTTTTTACCATTATGTTGTTGCTTAACACACAAATTCTCAAAGGATTTGATTTCAGAACCCCTGTACATGTTTTAAATTATTGAGGAACTCCAAAGGGATTCTGTTTATAGTTGTGTATAATTATTTACTGTACTCAAACTTAAAACAGAAAAAATTTTTAAAGAGTTTACTTATTTATTTGAGAGAAAGACAGAGAGAGCAAGCACGAACAGGGGAAGAGGCAGAGGGAGAAGCAGACTTGCAGTGGAACAGGACCCTAGGATCATGACCAGAGTGGAAGGCAGATGCTTAACTAACTGAGCCACCCAGGCACTCCAAAATAGAAAATTTTAAACACAAAAATCCACAAGCACACATATTGTTATTAGCCATCAGAAAGATGATGCCATTAAATCTTGGGCAGCCTCTGGAAAACTCCACTGAACAGTTGTGGGAGAGTAAAAAATGATCACTCTTAGTTTTATTATGAAGGAGCTTCAGCACTGCAGATCCCCTAAAAGGATCTTGGAGACTCCTAGGGGCCCCTGGACCATCCTTGTATACTGCTGGCCTAGCTCATAAGGTGCAAATAAACAAGTTTGTTATTTAAATTAATTAGTGATAGCTTCAGTTTATAGCCAATATTTACTGCCAATGTTACATTTACACAACTATCTTCACTGAATCATGATCAGAGTCTGCTTGCCATTGCAGTTTTATTTTCATATCAGTCAATCAGTTTTGGTTACTAGCCAATAAGACTATCAATAGAAAACCCTAGGACAAGAAAAAATACGTTACTGAAGGACAATTATAAGCCTTGCTCAAAATCTTTGTTTATAATAATATAAAAGGAGACAGATGGAAAGTAGGGGGAGCGGGGGACACTTTTTGGTGGGGTTAGGTAAAGGCTGAAATTGTGCAATTTAACAACCATTGAATTAACAATTCCATCAATTTTCAGAATGTTACCATTATGAGAAGTTATTCAGGTATAGGAAAAGTTATAGTATTTATGGTTAGGTTTGTAAGTGCTGCATTTGACACAGTCTCATAAAACTCTTTCAGATACTTGCAGAATTGCCTTGGTTTACCTAGTTGTTCCACAAGCCAGGTCAGTTTCCTTTTCCATGTCAAGTTCACTGTGATTAATAAATATGCAAATAAAACCACAAATAAACTATAATCAAGTCTTAAATTGCTGAGAATTTCTCTTATGTCTTTTAATCTGAGACTCAGAAGAGGGAGAAATCAAGTTTTCTATAGCAAACTATAAATATCCTTTGGCGAAGAATCTGAATCTATAAACTTTTTAGCTATAATAGTCATTGCTTACTTGCTTCTGCTTTGAGTGTTCTTTACCATTTTCAGCCTGTTGCCCATTCCAAGTAGATTAGAGAGTCAAATAAATCATTCCAGTAGAGGACAATCTTAAAATGAAATGTCTGTTGGGGAAATCGCTTTTCCATTTATTAATATTAATTTTTAACTTTACCATATGTTCAGTTCGTTTTCCACCTCTCAAAGTTAGGGCTCGTGGTGTGTGTGTGTTTTTCTGAACAGTTGAAAGAATGATATTACGCATCCAGTGGTCAGTTTACAGCCCTCCCATTCCAGTTCTTTATCCTGAGTTTAGCTTGTCCCAGGTATGGCCACATTCTGGTAAATCCCTTAAGCAAGAAACACTGTAGCCAATTTAAACAAAAGCGAGGGAGGGAGAGCTGCTGTGAACAGCAGCTATGCCAATGGGAAAAACGAAATCAACCGTTTGCCAATACTCTGTGGCCTGAGGGTTAACGTAGTGTCCAAACAGAACTTATAAAATAAGCCTTAAAATTGAAGCATCGCAGAGTAGGGAAAAGAAACCACCAACGAAAGGTGATGAAATGTTTTTCTATTTCAGCACTGGGATGTATCTTTGGAACGTCTGATAAATACAAGATATTAGAAATCTGTCTCATATTGTTGATCTTTTATAAGACCAGATGGATACTGGGCATAGGGGTAGACAAAATTAACTTATAAATGAATCTGTATTTGCATTAAAAAAAACTCAGCAGGATGACATCATGCATTCAGGCCTGTTTGCTTTTGTTGATGAACATAACAGTTGTTCATAAAGTTAGAACAAGAAAATGTAAAAAACTGTCAAATTAGAGAACTTGTCAATTGAAAGGGTGGCCACCCTCTCCCTAATTTGGAGTCTTCATAAATGACTATGTTAAGTAACTGTTGTTTTAGGCAAAAAGGGAACTACAAAATGTTGTGAGACAATGAGAAGTTATTCTGTTGTTGGCCCTTCATAACATCCATTCACCCTCCTTCTCCAAGGACTTTTGTACAAGTCACAAGCAGCAAAATAGTCTAATAACTAAAACAACTACTAGGAATCATAGGTTTTGTCAGCATGACATTAAATAGCTTATTTAAAAGCTACAAATACTGCCACATTTACTTAGATTGCACATATATTATATCATCCCTTGAGTGTTGAGAGGATTTTTTTTACTAACAAAATAGTACTATCAGCAGCCATTTGTTTTAGTCTCTCCTTAATATTTAATCCTCACACTAACTCTACAAGATAGATGTTCGAGATTTGAACCTAGATCTTTCTCTGCCCAAATCCTTCATTCTTTTCACTAAGTGCAATGATGTCTAAACCACTGACAGCTGGATAAGAATACATATGGCTTTTTGTCACCATGACTTTCATGTTAGAGTTAAGACTCACTCACCCAGGAAGGAAAAGGTGGGAGGAGACTGAATTGTGGCTACTTGTGTAAAATGGATTCTGATGATAACCAAGTATTTTAATTTCTGGGACAATGAAGTGAACCCTGAACAAACAAACCCCGGCTTTCTCTTTGCTGTAAACATCAAATATACTGCTGCCACTATGCCCAACACTGTTTCCATTATGCCCATTATGGCAGGTTTTCCTATAAATGTATAGAGCAAAGACCAGAGTCAGATGGAGCCAGCATTTCATACATGTTAGACCTAGAAATGGTGGCTTTTACTGTTGGTAAACAATGGCTATAAGATGATGTTTCTCCATTTTCTGACAAGATGACCACAACCAGAAACAAACAAGACAACAAAATGTCACATGAAAAGCTGAGAGATATGCCAGTATCTACAATTGGGAAATCTCATATGAAAGATCTCCTATTATATGCCTAATACAAAGCCATTATTACTATTTGTATTTAGTTAGTGGCCATTTGCCACTTGGTTACCAATCTGTCAACAGTTTTTAAGTAGTCAAATTGAAAGTCAGGTAGCTATCTTATTCTAACCCATTGAGATGCTAATAAATAAGTAAAGACATTCATCTGTGTTATTACTACATTGTATTTATTTTGGGATATGAAATAATTCTCATTTTTCTTCCAGGTGAGGGATTAACAATCAATTTAAAGTGATTTCTATAAAGATTCTCATTCAGGCATTCAACGACATTTGGAACTCTTTAAATGGGGTAATGATAAAACTCATTCAGTTTTCAAACTTTTATTTTTTTTTTTTTCAGTTTTCAAACTTTTAAAGCACGAAACTATATTAAGATGAAATTTTCTTACTGAGGCCCAATAAGTCAAACTAAGTAATAAGTAAAAATGGAACTGCTTTGGTGAAATCTGACTGGGAAGTTGCTACAGGCCCTTCTCAATATCAGTTCCCCATCACAACCTTAACCACTCTTGAAAATAAGTCATGATGCATTCTTCAGGACTCCTTGGAGCTCAGGTCGTAAAATGATCAATTACATGACTGATTGAATTTCTTCTTGAAATTGGAAATCAACTATTACGTGAGCTGTAACTTTAAAGTGATGAATTTTTATGAAACAACAAGAACATCATGATTCATATAATCCATGAGTGCTGTGCACTTCAGGGTAGTCTAAATTGGAAACTAGGCACTTACTCCACAAATGATGGCATTGCTCAAAATAGTTTTGGAATGTTCATTTTGGTATTGTCCCTTACATGTTCTTCTGGATTCTGTCAATATTGGCAAACCATTGTCTTTTGAAAATGAATTTGATCTTTTAGAATAGTCAAAAATGTAACAAGGGCTGTCAATGGTAGTAAATGGCTCGTCAGAGAAACACTGTTCACTTATTAACTTGTTTTAGTAAACCTAGCATGTGACCATAAAACATTAAATAGTTTTTTGTTCAGCTTAAAAACTTTTATTTCTGAAAAGAAAGAAAAGAATCCAGAAGAGATCTAAAAGCAGGAAAGCTGGATTTTATGAAACAGTTATTTTAAATATGACAATTCTTTGTGGATGTATGAATTCTTGCTGAATTATCCCACTTTTAAATAAGCATCTTTCATATAGGAACAATCAACCACTATAAATCTTGACAGCTCGGTGTTTCCCATTATAAACCAAGAGCAATTCTACTGCTTCCTTATTTACTATGAAAGGTTATGGTTAAAAAAAAAAAAAAAAAAAAAAAGGTTAGTTCTGTAGAGAACACTTATGGCCTTGAAATCTGCTATTTTAAAAAAGACTTTGATTGGGGGAAAAATAATTAGAATTATGAGGAGATGAGGAAGAATTTCAGCAAAACCACCTCTGGATTGACTTTTAAAATATTTTTACTTAGGTTATTTTAAAATATTATTTAATAAGGGTTATTTTAAGATCATGATTTTAAGGGGAAATAACAAAATTTCTTAAGAGGAGAGAATACAGAGTAGTCAGCCTGGGAAAGTCTGACTGTTTACTGAGAGGTCACTTAAAATTCAGTTTCAGTTAAATGCTCAGGAGTGTCTACTGTTTTCTTCCACATGCACAGCTCTAACTCATTTAATCCTCAAGACAGTCTTAGAAGCTGCATAATACTATCTCCATATTAAAGCTGAGAAGGAGATGCCAGGCCAGCTCAGTCAAGAGAGCATGCAACTCTTAATCTCAAGGTCATGAGTTCAAGCTCCAGGTTGGTCATAGAGTTTACTTTAAAAAAAAAAAGAAAAAAAGACATTAAAACTGAGAAGAGAAAAAGCTGGACACAGAGAAGCAACATAATTCTCCCATTGTGTAATTCTGGCAAAACTGTCCTCTGGGTCTAAACCCAATGCCCCTTCCATTATACCATTTCAACTCTAAGGCTAAAAAGGCCAAGATGCTGAGCATCAGCAATAAAGGAAAATCAGGGGACATTAGGATTTTAATAGATTAGAATTCAAGATGAGAATTGCCTCAGGATCCAACTCCTTGGACATGTGACCACTTTGGTTTCAGCACAAGGGATAAGTTAACTTATACAACGTGAGACAAAGTCAATAATGGCTCACTTTAAGTGAACAGAACTGGTGGGAGAAAATAGGACGAAGTCAGGTATAATACTTATGACTTAATCCTTCATAAGAATACCCTTCAAAGTCTCTCATCTTCTTTCCATAGATTCCTGTTGTCTCTTAGTGAGAGAGACAAAGAAGAGCAACCATCACAGCTGCCCTGAGGACTTTAAAGGCTAGAGCAAAGATCTTGACCAAGGACCATATATCTTCCTCAACCAAACCCCTCGGCTATCTCCTCGTATATCTTTGTACACATTTTTATTCTTAAAATGTTGCCTGGTAGAAAAAAAAAAAACACACCTAGTAATGTTTTTTTATGACTCATTAGTCACAGGGTAGTTCAGACAATGACTAGGTGAAAAATGGTTCAGATAGCGCAGGTTCTCTTACATCGACTACCTAGGAGTCGCGCTATGAGAAGCAACAACCTCTCCTCTTCTCCACCATCCAACCCGCAGCCGCAAAGCAGCAACCATGTGTGAATGCATCTCCGTCCACCTTGGCCAGGCTGGTGTCCAGATCAGCAATGCCTGCTGGGAGCTCTATTGCCTGGAACACGGCATTCAGCCCAATGGCCAGATGCCAAGTGACAAGACCATTGGAGGAGGAGATGACTCCTTCAACATCTTCTTCAGTGAGACGGGCGCTGGCAAGCATGTGCCCAGGGCAGTGTCTGTAGATCTGGAGCCCAGAGTCATTGATGAAGTTCACACTGGCACCTACCGCCAGCTCTTCCACCCTGAGCAGCTCATCACAGGCAAGGGAGATGCTGCCAATAACTATGCCCGAGGGCACTACACCATTGACAAGGAGATCATTGACCTTGTCTTGGACCGAATTCAGTAACTGGCTGACCAGTGCATGGGTCTTCAGAGCTTCTTGGTTTTCTATAGCTTTGGAGGAGGAACCGGTTCTGGGTTCACCTCCCTGCTGATGGAATGTCTCTCTGTCAATTATGGCAAGAAGTCTAAGCTAGAGTTTCCATCTACCCTGCACCCCAGGTGTCCACAGCTATAGTAGAGCTCTACAACTCCATCCTCACCACCCACACCACCCTGGAATACTCTGATTGTGCCTTCATGGTAGACAACGAGGCCATATATGATATCTGTCAAAGAAACCTCGATATTGAACGCCCAACCTTCACTTATCTAAATAGGTTGATAAAAAAAATAAATAAATAAAAATAAAATAAATAGGTTGATAGGTCAAATTGTGTCTTCCATCACCGTTTCCCTCAGATTTGATGGAGCCCTGAATGTGGATCTGATGGGTTCCAGACCAACCTGGTGCCCTATCCCCGCATCCACTTCCCTCTGGCCACATATGCCTCTGTTATCTCTGCTGAGAAAGCCTACCATGAACAGCTTTCTGTAGCAGAGATCACTAATGCATGCTTTGAGCCAGCCAACCTGATGGTGAAATGCGACCCTCGCCATGGTAAATACATGGCTTGCTGCCTGTTGTACCATGCCGATGTGGTTCCCAAAGATGTCAATGCTGCCATTGCTACCATCAAGACCAAGCATACCATCCAGTTTGTGGACTGGTGCCCCACTGACTTCAAAGTGGGCATTAACTACCAGGCTCCAACTGTGGTACCTGGCAGACACCTGGCCGAAGTACAGTGAGCTGTGTGCATGCTGAGCAACACCACAGCCATTGCTGATGCCTGGGCTCGTCTGGATCACAGGTTTGACCTGATGTATGCCAAGCGTGCCTTTGTTCACTGGTATGTGGGTGAGGGCATGGAGGAAGGAGAGTTTTCTGAGGCCCGTGAGGACATGGATGCCCTGGAGAAGGATTATGAGGAGGTTGATGTGGATTCTGTTGAAGGAAAGGGTGAAGAAGGAGAGGAATACTAAAGTTAAAAATGTCACAAAGGTGCTGCTTTTACAGGGAAGCTTATTCTGTATTGAACATTGATAAGTTGTGCTCTGATCAGTTAATTTGTTTGTAGCAGTGTATACTCTCATATACAGTTACTGACCTCTGCTTTAAAACACAACACTTTGTTACAGATCCAAGCTGTCCATTTCTCTGATGGGTTAAATTAAAGTATTCTCTGTCTTAAAAAAAAATAGTTCAGATAAATTAATGAATACTAAATTCATAATGGGTTGCTATAAAACTGATATGGCATGTGGAAATGCTTTCTCTTTTGATATTTAAACCATTCAGACAGAAGATAAACTAAGTTTCTTTTAATGCATCCATGACTTAATCAACATAATAACCAATGATTAACACTTTTACAGATGCAGAATCAAAGAGATAAATAAAGTTGTCCAGATTCAAAAAGCCAGATGAGACTAGGATTTAGATATACTCAGGTTCCTATACTCTTGTTCATTAGGCTCTTTCTGCTTCAGACAAAAAAGATTTCAGCACACAGACACACACACACACACACACACACACACACACACACACTGGCTGCCAATTATCCGGGGAACAAATCAAGGAACTGCATAGGCTCTGGGTCTTCCACTTGAGACAATTTTAAATTCCTAAATTTTCCTCACGAGTTCACTATGAAATGGTTGTGTGCACAGTAATTTCCAGGTGTATTTTGGGATTGGTCTAAATACACAAAAAGTACTATGAGAAGATTTTTCTACAATAGCATTATCACTAAATGTAATTGCACCTTATATCACTATACCTCAAGATACCTCACTATATCTTAAAAATTCCACTTAAGTCACAATCCAAATGAAATTATCTCTCTGAATTGTCATTCTGAGTTTCTAAGTAAAACGTGAAGATACAATCTCATTACAACAAATTCATGTTACAGATTATTTTGTGAATTGGTATGCTTTTTTTCTTCAGGATTTGTACCAATTAAAAATATTACCTGTAAAGAAACTCCATCATCATGTCATATGCTTTATTCGCTTTTCATGCTTGGGAAGTCTGGTTATGAATCAATAAAGGGAGTCCATGGTGATGTTCTACCCAACATTTAATCTCTCTGGATCTGGTATTTTCTCTTCCTTGATATGCTCCCTCCAGGATATATGTGATTCCCCCTTACCACATGATGTGAAATTTTCTTTCACTGTTCCCTTCACAGTTCACATTGTTTTTTAAGTGTAATTCTTTGATTAATATCATTCTTTCCTACCAAACTGAAAATGCTATAAGGGTATTGACTACACCCGTAGTACCTTCTTGCTCGGTAATTCAAGAAGTATTTGTCAATAAATAAATAAATAGACCCATTCCAAAGGGATATTGTGAGTTGACAAAAAACCAAAAATCCTACCAAAATGAAAGTCTTTTGTAAACTGGAAAAGAAATGCTATATAAATGTAAGCTCTTCTTCTTGATCTATTAGCCTTTATCTTTTCAATCAATATTCAAATAAAGAGGAAGTGGTAGTACAGATACTGTCAGACTGGCAAGTTCCCCAAAGTTTCTGGGCTTAATAGAGCTGGCAGTTGGCAAATGCTTCATCATCTCTGTGGGGAAGAAGGAGAGAGAGAAGTGATTCACCTCTCATATTACCCCTGGGGGACAAGCAATTCACATAATTGCTCCTGTAGGAGGAAAGAGAGAGAGAAAACAATTCCAAAGACATGAGACCGGCCATCTGATATCAACTTCTTTTGGGGATTCCTGCAACTGTCGCAATTTTTAGGGGTAGCACTCCTGGGCTATAATATTCAAATTCACTGAGGATATCATGCTATGGAGCCAAAGTTCTGTAGCCTATAATTTATTTTTTTAAACCTATCTACCTAAGCACTCTTGAGGAAAAATAACTTAATTCCATGTCTTAAAGTTAATCTAACTACTAAAGTCACAAGACTGGCAATAATCACCTTAATCATTCTAGCTAGCATTGTTACAAAGTAGGGCACAGAGAGCTGCAAACAAATGCATGGCACTCAATCAGTCAGAGCTGAGAGGAACTACTGTACACCTGGGGTATGTTTAGAAACTGATTGAAAACTGTGTGAGCAGCAAGCCATGAAGATTGTACCTCCTGGGCTCCCACCTCTGCTGAACAGTGTCAACATGCCCAACTTCAGGACAGGCTGTTAATTTTGATTAGGGCTACGACTCCCAGTCAAGCAAGGGCAAAGCAGAATATGAGAGGTCAGATAAGAGGAAGCTAATTCCTGATCTATTTGCACTGGCACCTTGGAGGGGTCATGATTTGTGAGCCAAGTGGGAAATGCCTCCGTGGTCCCCTTGGTGAGGGAAATTCCCAGAAAAAAACCAACTCTGAATATGCATATGTGGAGGCAGCATGGTTAATCATCACCTTGCACATTGAAAGGGATCAAACTAGCACAAAGTGCTTCTGCTGAAAACAGATGATGTGTCCCTTTTCCCTATCCAGATGCAAATTGCTTCTGCAAAGAGCTGACTTCATTATAAAGAACTGGTACTGCCTGAATTTGAGAGGAGGATCACCAAGGGGCAGTGACCTTCTGTCTGGATCTGAATATATCAGCCTATCTTAGTGCTGAATAATGCATGTTATATTTATGTTCTAATTTAAATATTGTTTAATATTTAACTTGCTGTTGCCCATTCACTGTGTTAAAATAAGCAATTCCTAAATAGTATAGACATCATGCGATCTGTAAATGCAGTCATGTTGACATTGGGTTTTCTAGGGAAAAGTATGTGAACCTCAGTTGTTAGAAGGCTTGGAATCTGGAACATGTTACTTCATCAACCCTTGATCAGCCTTAAAAGACTTGCAGTATACGTTGTGAAGAACTTGAGGGAACTTTTTTTCTTCAAAGACAGTCTTAGTGTTAAGAAATGAACTAACTTTTAAGAGGGTTATTTAAAACTTCGATCATGTTAATGGGATTTTTAAAAACCCAATAAAGACGTCGTCCTGATTTACTTGCTCTGGTTATTAGTTTATTAAACACTTTATTATTTGTCCCTTTATACACCATACACTGATTCTAAGTGACAGAAAACATCCAAATGAAGAATAGATTAAAAACTCAGTGTTTCTAAGTACCCAACATTAGAGCAAAGAAGATGACAAAAATTCTAGATGATTTAATTACTCTCCTGTTTCTTTTTTCCAAAGAGATACTGTGCTGTGATTTCAATATAAGTTTCAATACTCCATAGATATCTTTAGTATAGTTGCATTTGCACTGAACTTGGAGTCCAAATACATTAGCAAATCTTTTTTCTGCCCTAAGGGAGGGCATGCGTGATTCATTACTTCTGGACGCCAGTATATACTCATCTGGAAGATAGACAAAGCCATTGGATTAAGTGTTCAACCCTGCTCCCTTTCTGCTCTAGCAGTCCTTGGTTCTGATATAGCACTGCTAATAAGTAGAGATGGAACCATAGTCCCCATTGCATAGCTCAGATTCTAAGGAACTAGCTCAAGAGCATATACAACCTGAGGATGCAGCCAGGCTTTGAAGACATGATTGCTAATATCTAACTCGTGGTTCCTTTCCAATGAAATAGTGACCTGAAAGGAATGATGCATTCAGATGGATGAATAACAGAGCATCCACAAATAACTCAGTAAGACGCAAGACTGCATGAATTCTAATTTTATCATCTTTAAAGATTATAAGGCAGAAATAATAAAAGATTTTAAATTAGAGCTGGCAAAATGCTTCAAATTGAACTTTTTAAAGTCTAAATCATATTTGGACAAAATTACTGACAAAGTAAATTAATAATTCATCTGGAAAATCACACTAAAACATTATTGAATTGCTGAGACAACCAGTACCATTCCTGTGTTAAAAAAAAAACAAACAAATAATGTATCTCCTACCCCCAGCACAGACCTTTTTATTTACAAAATTAATTATGAAAATGAGATTTAGAGGTTTAAAATGCAGACTGTTGTACCATACTTTGATAGCACTGTAGCAACAATTATATTTAGAAGCTTTTAAATTAAAAATGTAAAAGCCTCATATTTGTCTTTTTAGTTTAATTAGTTGCTAAGTACCATACTGGAGGTCGCATTCATGACACAGCCTCATGGTTGCAAATCAGCACTCTCTAAAGGATTCACAGCAATTCTTTAAATGAGATGTCATAAATGCCCCATAACAATGCACTTAATGTCAATTTAATAAAATCACTTTTATATGTTAAATAGTAAAAAATGAATCCAGTGCCTACATCAGGCCTCTAAATTGTCAATTTGGTTCCCCATCCTCACACTGGCCTGTCTGAGAGAGGAAAAAAAAAAAATACATTGCAAAAACATAAAACTAGTATAGCAAGCATTACTATTATACTTCCGGTAATATAGCTACAAATGTTTTCTCTGAATGAAGGATGATTTATCCAAGGTGAAAACAGAATAGAGTTTGTCTAATGAATTTAAAACATGAAATAATTTTATTGTGTAAGCTAAAGCTAAAATAACTGATAATCAAGCCTTACAGGACCAGCTCACAAACTTGCCTGAGGGTAGTAATGATATAGAGAAGGCCAGTGGGAAGGTATTTTTTTTTCCCCTCCCCTATGTATTGCCTGGGGGGAAAAGCAGCCTATGAGTTAAGTCTCAAGTCCCAAACTGTCACTACTGCCTCTACAACAGCTAATATAACTAATTCTATTGGGGTGTTAGTCCTTCTCCTCAAAGTAGTTTAAGGGGTTCCACTTTTTAAAAATAATTACTATGAATGTGGCAGGCCCAGTGCTCAGGGCTTTCCATGATCTTAACAACCCCACATTTATTTCTTACTAGCTCTGTTTTAACGATGAAGAAATTTAGGTCCAGGCTAACAATCTCACAGCTAATAATATATGGAATCTATATTTGAACGTGAGTCAGTTACACCCCACAGCTCACACCCTTTCCACAACTGAGACTGTATCCAAACAATAGGAAATAATTTCTATGTTCTGCCTTGTATTGTCATTCTGTACCTGAATGCTGAGGAGTGTGAAACAAATGTTTGCACTGATGGAGTGTTGTGTTATGCATCCATATAGATGACACTTACAGCCACATGTACAGAGTCATGATGTGTTTTCTTTCACAAAGAGAAATGAAACCCTTGGAAAAAAAGCTAACCCCTATGTTGTCATCCTTCCTTTAATGTGCCTGGCACAGAGTCAGCCTCTCGATGAGCCAAACTTATTGAAAGTAGCTTCTCTTCTCACTGCCTCCACCTCCTCATTTCTCAACTCGCTGCAATCTGAACTCTACCCCCATTTGCTGAAGTCATTTTCTAATTGCCAAAACCAACTGGTACATCTTACTTGGCCTCTCTGTAACATTTGGCACTGACACCCATTCCTGCCTCATGAAACCACTGGTTTCTCCATTGGTTTCTGGCTTTCCTCCTTCCTCTCTGGCTGCCCCTTCTCAGTTTTCCCAATAGGCTCCTCTTTATCTATCTACTCCTAAAATTCTAGTGGTTCCTGGGTTTCATTTCTTAGACCACGTATATTTTCTATATACTCAACCTGTGATATCATCTCAATGCTGATAATTCCTATTGGAAGAACATTCTCCATGGGTCTCTCATATTCTATCATGTGTGTGAAGCACTGACAGTCCTTTGTCTGAAACTATCATCTTAATAGAGAACAGCCTTGAAACATACAAATAGTGTCCCCTACTGAAAAAAGGCAGCCATACTTATTGCCTGTTATAAGACGTTGAGGTTTCCTAAGCTCAGATTTCCACTTCTATAACGTAACCCACAGAGTAATAGGTGAGATCTTCAAGTCACCCAGTGAAAATCAGAACTATAGGAAGCAGTACAAACCATGATGATATTCTGGCTACTGCTACTGCTGTGAGTAATAAACTCTCCTTCATTTGGACTCAGACGTTTCGTATCTTCTATCATCATCCATGATTCATGAAACTGTGGCAAGCTAACTTACTCATTTCAAAGCAGAGTAAAATATCAGACCCTTCACAACTCTTAACAACTCTTTGTACCAGTTAGAATATTAAAGATTATGAATAGAAGAAAGAAAAGAAAAAAGGAATGAAAGAACAAAAGAATATTTCTTCTTTTGAGAAGGAGAGGGAGGGGGACACCTGGGTGGCTCAGTGGTTGAGCATCTGCCTTTGGCTCAGGGCATGATCCTGGAGTCCAAGGATTGAGTTTCACATCGGGCTCTCTTCATGGAGCCTGATTCTCCCTCTGCCTGTGTCTCTGCCTCTCTTTCTCTGTGTCTCTCATGATCATGAATAAATAAATAAAATCTTTAAAAGAAAAAGAGAAGGAGAGGGAGAAGGAAGGAAGAAAAGAAGGGAAGGAGGGAGGGAAGGAATGAGAGGAGTAGGACAGTCTTCATAGAATGTGTGAGATTGGTTTAGGTTAATCAGGTCCCACTCCTAGAGAATGAAGTCATGTCAACTTCTTCCAAAAGACATTGACTGAATGAGGAAGGGGTGGCCACCTGAAATAAAGCCTGAGCATTGTTACAAAGGGAGAAAGGGACAGTTAATGCTGGGTAGGCAATTCTTTGAATTATTCTTTTTTTTTTTTTTTTTTACATTCCCACCAGGATTTTCTTGATTCAAGCCATCATTCCTCCCCTGTGATACCACAATTTCACCCTAACTGGCATTTCTGCTTTTGATTTTGCCTGTCTCTAAACTACTATCCACATTACTGCTTTGTTTTGGAAAATAAAAATCTTAACTTGTCTAAACCATGTTTAAAATATTCCCCACGTCATCAGATAAAAACATACTCCTTAATGTGGCCTCTATGATTTTCACTACAGCCATTCTCTACAAAAGTTTCCATAGACCATTCTTACTCATGCCAACTAATGCAGGCTGTCTGCTCTGTATGGAATACCCTTCCTTCCAACAAAGTCTGAGTAATTCCCACTCATCCAGATGCAAGACTGAATTCAAGTTCCAAGCAGCACTTTGTTTTATGTCTTTAGCTGAGACTGAGCGAAGGGGCTTCTTTTCTGTACCTTTGCTGTCTGACCCTGGAACTTCCATCATGTCCTTGTATTGTACTACTTAACATTGTATTATCATCAATGACTTTCTTTCCCTTCTCTTTCTTCTAATAGAATGTAAAGCCTTAATAGTGAGAGTCCATCTTGAGCACCCATCATCCAGCATGGTGGTTGATTCAGAATGGGGACTCATTGTCATTGAATGCGGAATGAACAAATTATATTTTTACAGTGCATTCAGAGTTGATATTTAGTTTTGCAGCACAACCATCCTGGTTGTCTACAATGCCTATGTTACGCTAGTTACTAAATATTTTGAAGAGCACTCCTTAGCACATTGATATTACCCCTGTACATATTGTTTGACAAGTAGGATTGCTAATGCCATGTATTAACAACTTGTATTAATAGCTAGTTCCAGGGATTGATTCTTGATGATGCCAAACACATTAGGCCTATAGATGTATGATTTTAATGTAGTCAGGATTATGCTCTATTGTTTCAACTATAACAGTCATCTAAAGTTTACCAAGTGGAATAATTAACACTTTTCTAGCATGAGGAAGAGAAGTGGTTAATCAATTAGACCAGTGAATGTACTCAGGAAGCTCAGAATTACCATCATTACTACCTACATACTGACTGTCACTCAATTCCTTTAAGATAACTATTAATTTTCACACATATGTCCACTAATCTCATTGATACTCATAAGTTAATGATAAAAACAATAATAAAAATAACTAATATTTAATGTATGTCTACTACATGCCAGGTATATCACTAAACATTTTACCTTCAGTATCAACATGACTGAGTATTCTCATTATCTGTATTCACCAGGGCATTGATGTTCTATTGCATAAAAAATTGCCACAAACTCTGGCTTAAAACAATATCTACAGTATAAGCCGAAATTCTGGGTGGAGTGTGGCTAAGTTCTGTTCTTGGTGTCTCCTAAGGCTGCATTTGAGGTATCAGCATGAACTGTGTTCTCATCTGAGGCTCAAGGTCCTTTTCCAAGCCCATATCTTTGAAACTGTTGAACTCATGGAGGCCAGCAGGAGAACCCCTTGCACTGTCAATCACTCCGATTTCACTGTCTCTGACCTCTAACTCCATACTTAAAGAGTTAAGATGATTAGGTCTAGCCCATCTGCATAATTTCACTTTTGATTAACTCAAGGTCAATTGATCAATAATCTTAATTACATCTGTAAAATCTCCTTTGCCTTGCAATGTATTGTAATCAAGGGAATGATTCTTCATTCTATTCACAGGTTCTTCCCACACTCAACAGGAAGGAACTACAGAAGGGTAAGGGTCATGAGGGTCATCTTCTAATTCTGCCTTCCACAACTAATAAGGAACCTGGTTGGAGAAGTTATGTACTCAGAAAAGGCCAAACATATGAAGTGCAGAGCCAGGGATCAAAACAAAGCCTATACTAAAAAAAATAAAAATTAAAAAAATTAAAAAATAAAAAAGCCTATACTATTCAAAGCTTTTGATACTAACCATTATATTTTTCTGACTGCAGAGGAATCACAGCTTTGATAATCAAGTTTGAATATATGAATCTTTACCTCTTCCACTAGTTCACTTACTTTTAGAGGACCAGTTTCCTCGTCTTTATTAAAAGTCTCTTAGAGATCAACATCAACTTAACTTCATTCTATACTCAATTACTAGAATATTTTCAAAAAAGTACAGTTTTTTTTCAGGTCACTCCTCAGCTCAAAACTGTTCAGTAGCTCTCTCTTTCTTACACCAAATACAAAGAGTCTGCTCCCACTCTACATTTTCATCTTCATTTCAACTCCTTCCTGCCATACATTTCACTGGCCCCTCTCTATCACATGCGTTACAACCCAATGAGAGTACCTACTGTTCCTTGGTCTGTGATGGGTTTCCTCCTCCATACCCTTCTTAAAATCTCACCTCCAGTCTCTTCCAAGAAAACTTTCCCAATTCCTTCTGCATACATTGATCCTCCCCTTCTAAGAATTCCTATTACTTTTAAAGTCAGCAACACATACATTAGTATTTCATTATTCTCTATTTTTTTTCATGGATATTTGTTCTGTTTTCCTAACTAGTGTAAGTTGCTTTGGGCAAAACCATGCTATTCTCCTTTGACAACCTCCACATTCCCGAGAACACTACAAAAATCGCATTGTAGGTAGTCGATAAATATAAGTTGACTGATGGAGTTCTCCCAAGTTGGTTTCTTCCTTTCCAACCAAGAGAGTTTGCCTAATGTTTAGAAAGCAGCCTTAGCTCATCCAAAGATGCAAACTGTTGTCATTATGCATTCAGTTTGGTTTTGGACATCAGTACCAGAAATCTGTATGGCCACATGCCTTCTTATTCTGGAATAGGCTACTTCTTCCCTGGGGCTAACGGCATCAGCCCAAGCTTACAGAAAAGACTTTTTCTGACATTCCATTTGTTTGCATGTTGTTCCCACCAATTATTCCCAGAGCTTTATTTTGATTAGGAATAAGAAGACATGATATTTGAGGATTTAGATTTAAGTTTATGTACAAAATTAAAATAGGACATCTAAATTTGTTTGCTTTCTCAACTAAAATATTAGGAAATGCAGTGATACAAGATGCTCAAGAGATCTAAGAAGTATAAAAGAAAAAAAGCAATGAAAACTACTTCTATACCATGCTGGATTTGGAATTGATTCTAGCTTCCTGGGAATAAGCTTAGTCTTTAAGGGGATTTAGAAAATGGTTACACCCAAGCTCCATTTATCATATTGCCCCCAAGAAATCTAGAGTTTTATTAATTTAAATTCTTTGCAATAATGTCAGGGTAAAAAATAGACTTTCATGTTTTGAGTAAATCACAGCAGTCAGAAGACACTGACAAAAAATGAAATACTTTCTGCTGTACTGGCTAGGGAGAGAGACAGAACTATATTGCTGTGGGCTTTCTGAACCTTCCTTAGAAGTCCTCCTCTCCCACCATGGCCAGTGAGTGCATTCATAGACTAATAAGAAAGAAGAAATAGGTTTATTACTCATCATTCTGCAGGGGTTCCATGTCACTCAGAACTAGAATAATGAAAACAATTTAATATTTTATTGGTTATCTTTACAGCCACAAAAGCAGGCAATGCCATACAGTTCTGGACTCATCTTTAACATGAAGGAGAAACATATGTCCAACCCCTGCCTCAAATATCAGGTCTAAACCTTCGACTGGCATTTCTATTGCTTTTGTTTTACTGGAGAGCATAGTGTGGTTCTTTTACTTCTGAATTCATAAATGCTGCCTTTCCCCAAGCTAGCTGATCTGATGCCTCAGTTCTAATTATATGTATTTATACAGACATGCCAGGCTGCATCTCCAAGATTCTCATCCTGAACCTCTTAGCATGAAAACTGGTCTTAGCCTTGATTTTGGCCTTGGAGAGGCAGTGGACAGGGTGACAACCAACAGTAATTCTTACATCTGTAAGGCAACCATCATTCAGCAGACACAAAGTGGGTTGGGTGTTTTACTCCTTCCGGGGCCCTCATTTTGCTAAGCAAAACCAAACAACCTAATAAGGACTTATAAAGACAATGGGAAACAGAATGAACATTTATTAAGCAACTTTTCTGTACCCGGAACTATGATACAAGCTTTAATTTTGACCTGCCACACATGTTTGAGGTAGGTATTAATATGAACATTTTAGAGATAAGAAGATTAAGCCTAATAGAAGATTAATAACCTAGGTAATAAAGATTGGTGTCAAAATTCAAACACTACTCTCCTCCTAATTCCAAAGTCTTCTGTTTCTACCATATCACACTGCCCAATTTTTACTGGCTTACCACTATTTTAATGCTGAGCTGAGCTGAGATAGAAGGAGTATCCAGCAAAGCAAAAGCTAAAGCACTATTTTTTAGAGTTAAATAGTCTCAGCATGCTAATGAGCTCCCTTAGTCTAGTGTCAGCAAAATAACACTGCTAGAAAAATTATTCACTAACTCGTCTGTCTGACACAAAGTCCCTTTTTAATTTCCCCCTCACTGAGTTCTGAAAAAAAAAAAAAAAAAAGAGTGCTCAGATACAAGTGTCATTTCTAGTCTTCCCAAGTTTTCATTTTATTTTTTAGCTCTTTTCTGTCTATTTCTATTTATTTCTATGACGCCTATCACCATGGTGTCTAAGTATCCAGACAAACACATTAAACTAAAACAAAACATATGAGAGAATTGAAAAGAAAAGCTTCCCAGATCATTCTCCTCTGGAGTGGAGTTCTGTTGATTTAGAGATAGCTGATTGAGTTGTGAAACCCTAGGGCTATGCTGCCAGTGGTAGGAATGGGTCTTGGTGGCAATTGGCTATTATTTAGCCACGGAAATGATAATTTACCTACAAACCATTTTTGGAATACAAGAGAAAAATGAAACTAAAGAGAATAAAACATAGAAAGTAATCCATTTTGATCTTTTAAATTATTCACCCCTGAGGATAACATCCCAGGACTCCAAGTATACCAGAGTGGAAACAAGATGCCCAGAAGACATTTAAGAGCTTTTCTGTTGTTTTTTTCTGTTCCACTTCAGTTTTGTCCCTCATTCCACTATTTATGGCTCTGAAAATGAAGAGCCCACAAAAAGGTTGTCACTACAGAAATAAATAAACTATTCCAAATGATCAGTCCATAAGATTGTAGTCTACATAACTCTGAGGCAGTCATTTTTTTAAAAAATGATAGTAGAGAGGTGAAATAATGGTATAGAGTTTGGAAATACGAATATTCTGTAGAAAAATCAAGTTTGCCACCTAATATTTTATAAATATTTTTCAAGTCTGTCTTTTAAACATTTGATACTACCTCCCTGCCCACATGCTTCACCATTCACATGCACAAACACACACACACACACACACACACACACACACATTACAAGTCCCCTTTATTTTCTGGGGATCAGAGTCACAATAGTCCTTTGGCTGCTTTTTAAAGATGGATCTACATGATCGAGAAAGAAATGATCAGCACCCTGAATGACACAAACCTGGTGTTTCTGAACAAAGGGCAAGTGAGGGAATAGTGATCTTTTAAAAACACAAATCTTATTGTGCATTTTCAATGTTTTTTTTAATACCTTGACTTCCTTTTACTTGAGTTTTTTGTTTTGGTTCTTTCTCAATCATTTGAACTACAATATCAGCTAATGTTTTAAATCAGAGTATCTAAGTAATATCTAAATTCTCAGCCTTGGCGATCTCTGGGTGGCTCAGAGGTTCAGCGCCTGCCTTTGTCCCAGCATGTGACCCTGGAGTCCCAGATAGAGTCCCGGGATCAAGTGCCCTGTCAAGCTCCCAGTATGGAGCCTGCTTCTCCCTCTGCCTGTGTCTCTGCCTCTCTCTCTCTCTCTATGTCTATCATGAATAAATGAATAAAATCTTAAAAAAAAAATCTCAGCCTTATACAATTGAAAAAGTCCTGATTGCATTATAATCTCATTTTGTGTTTTTAATTTTAAAGCACATATTTAATAACCTTTGCTTTGTGTCTTAGGACTTAGTGTTATGGAGAAAACTTTCAAAATCACCTGCATTTTCCCCTTCTATGTATATTATTATAGCAAATTTCCCTTATAAAGATATTTCAAAAAAAGTTTTATCTGAATGTATCTTTTTTTTTTTAAGATTTATTTATTTATTCATGAGAGACACACACACAGAGAGAGTGAGAGAGAGGCAGAGACATAGGCAGAGGGCGAAGCAGGCTCCCTGCAGGGAGCCCGGTGTGGAACTCGATCCCGGGTCTCCAGGATCAGACCCTGAGCTGAAGGCGGTGCTAAACTGCTGAGCCACCTGGGCTGCCCTATCTGAATGTATCTTGATGTGGTTTCTCTCCTTTGATTTCATCCAAAATAAAATGAGGTTTGCTGAACTCTATAATTGGAAATTATTTTAGTTCCTGGAAATTTTATTTGGTTATACTGTTTCTTATTGTTACCATCATAATTGTTCTACTGTCTTCCTTAGGTAAATTAAATCTTTAGGTGGAATCTACCTCTTGTCTCCTAATCTATATTGTTCTAACTCACCATTTTTGTTTCCCTAATTCTGTATTCTTATCACTTTATTCTCTCCTTTGCTCTTTGAGAGAAATTCTCAAGTTTATTCTTTGCATCATAGATTCATTATCCACAATGTCAATTCTGCTCTTTACTGCATCCATTAGGATGTAAATATTGTAACCACATTTTAAGTTTTCCTGCTAAACTTCCTGTATTACTATATCCCTTTCCTTCATGACTTACCATATCTTCATTTCCCTCTGTTGCATATGTAAATAAAAATAAAAATAAAAATATATATTTCTCTGTTATTCACAGAAAGCTCCTGCTTTCTTAAATCCTATTAGTAAGTTAATATGTGCAATTGCTGATACCTGGCAGGCTTGATCTAGAGAAGCTTAGAGCCTCCACTGCCTCCTCTCTGAACAGATGTAATATATGAAAGCTAGAATTACAGATTAGTGTTCCCACTGCTTTTCCTGACTCTTCTTGTCCCTTGAATTCCATGATGCAGTTAATCATCATCAGTGACACTGGACCCAAGAACCCAAGAGATGCATATTCAGTTTATACTTAACTGTTTTTTAAGGAGTTAAAATCATCAGTTGATTGTAGAAATGGAAGTACTAATTTAGGAGGCATTATACTAAGTGGAACAAGTCACACAATCTCTGTAATGCCAGCCTAAATTCAACAATCAGTTCTTAAGCAAGATTGTATCGCAATTGGTTTAAAGAATATATGTAAAATAACAAAATTAAACCTAACAGTTAAAAAATAATGTTAAAATGGATATAACAAAAATTTTCATTTTGGCCATTTTTAAGTATCATTGAATAACATTAACTACATTCAGTGTTGTGTAACTATCCTGTTTCTAGTTCTAATTTTTAAAAATCACACTAGAGACTTCATAAACCTTAAGCTATTGCTACCCATTTCCTTCTCCCCTAGGACCTAGTAAACCCTAATTTACTTTCTGTCCCCATGATTTTGCCTATTCTAGATATTTCATATAAGTGGAATCATGCTTTTAGAAATAAACAAACAACCCATATAATAGAACAGATCCATGAAACCAAGAGCTGGTTTTTTGAAAAAAATAAAAAATAAAATTGATAAACTATCAAATTTGATAGACTTGATAGAAAGAAAAGAGGAAGGGCCCAAATAAATAAAAGCAAAAATGAGAGACGTGAAATAACAACCAATACCACAGAAATACAAACAACTATCAGAGAATACTATAAAAAGAAATTTATGCCAACAAATTGGACAACCTAGAAAAAAAATGGATAAATTCCTAGAAACATATTAATTACCAAAACTGAAGAGGAAAAAAAAGACCAATAACCAGCAAGTAAATTGAATCAGTAAGCAAAAAACTTCCAACAACAAAAGTCCAGGACCAGATGGCTTCACAGGTGAATTCCTCCAAACATTAAAGAAGAGTTAATACCCATTCTGCTCAAACTATCCCAAAAAATGGAAAAAGAAGGAATACTTCCAAATTCTATGAGGCCAGCATCACCCTGATACTAAAACTAGGTAAAGACACCACTAAAAAAAGAGAACCACAGGCCAATATCCCTGATGAAAAAATTCTCAACAATACTAACAAAATCCAATAATACATTTTAAAAAATCATACCATGATCAAGTGGGATTTATTCCCGGGTTTAATGGTGGCTCAATATTCACAAATCAATCAATGTGATACACCATGTTAATAAAAGAAAGGATAAGAACAATATGATCATTTCAATAGATTCAGAAAAAGCATTTGACAAAGTACAGAATCCATTCATAATAAAAACCCCCAACAAGGCAGGTTTAGAGGGAACATACCTCAACATAATAAAGGCCATATATGAAAAACCACCAGCTAATATGATCCTAAAGGAGAAAAACAGAGCTTATCCTCTATGGTCAGGAACAAGACAGGGATGTATACTCTCATCACATTTATTCAACATAGTACTGAAAGTCCTAGCAACAGCAATTAGACAACAAAAAGAAATAAAAGGTATCCAAACTGGTAAAAAAGAAGTAAAACTTTCATTATTTGCAGATGACATGATACTATATGTAGAAAACTTGAAAGACTCCACAAAAAAACTGCTAGAACAGATAAAGGAATTCAGTAAAGATTCAGGATACCAAAATCAACTCACAGAAATCTATTGCATACACCAATAATGAAGCAGCAGAAAGAGAAATTAAGAAAATAATCCCATTTACAATTGCACCAAAAACAGTAAGATACCTAGGAATAAACCTAACCAAAGAAGTAAAAGACCTGTACTCTGAAAACTATAAAACACTAATGAAAGAAATTGAAGATGATGCAAATAAATGGAAAGACATTTCACAGTCATGAATTGGAAGAATAAACATTGTTAAAATATCTATACTATCTACAGCAATCTACACATTTAGTACAATCCATATCAATATACCAAAAGCATTTTTCACAGAGCTAGAACAATCTTAAAATTTGTATGGAACCACAAAAGATCCTGAACAGCCAAAGCAATGTTCAAAAAGAAAAACAAAGCTGCTGGTATCACAATTCCAGACCTCAAGTTATATTAGAAAATTGTAGTTATCAAAACAGTATGATACTGGAACAAAGATAGACACATAGATCAATAAAACAAAATAGAAAACCCAAAAATGAATCCACAGTTATATGGTCAATGAATCTTCAACAAAACAGGAAGAAATACCCAATGGGAAAAAGAATGTCTCTTCAACAAATGGAGTTGGAAAAATTGGACAGCAACATGCAAAAGAATGAAACTGGACCACTTTCTAACACCATACACAAAAATAAATTCAAAATGGATGAACGACCTAAATGTGAGAAATGAAACCATCAAAATCCTGGAAGAAAACACAGACAGTAATGTCTCTGACATTGGTTGTAGCAACTTCTTTCTAGGTATGTCTCCAGAAGTGAGAGAAACAAAAATAAACAATTGGGACTACATGAAAATAAAAACCTTCTGCACAGTGAAGGAAACAATCAACAAAACTAAAAGCTACCAATGGAATGGGACAATGTATTTGCAAATGGCATATCTGAAAAAGGGTTAGTATCCAAAATATATAAAGAACTTATAAAACTCAACAACTCCCCCCCCCCAAGAAATATTACAATTAAAAAATGGGCAGGAGTGACTGGGTGGTACAGTTGGTTAAGCACTCGACTATTGGTTTTGGCTCAGGTTCTGAGATCAAGCTGCACATTGGGCTCTGTGCTCATAATGGAGTCTGCTTGAAATTCTCTATCCCTGTCCCTCTGCCCCTCCCACTCATGCTCTTTCTCTCTCTCTCCCAAATAAATAAATCTAAAAAAAAAAAAATTAGCAGAGGACATGAATAGACATTTTTCCAAAGACACACAGATGGCTAACAGACACATGAAAAGATGCTCAACATTTCTTATCATCAGAGGAATACAAATCAAAACTGCAATGAGATACTACCTCACACCTGGAAGAATGCCTAAAATCAACAACACAAGAAATAATAGGTGCTGGTGAGGATGTGGTTAAAGGGGGACCCTCTTGCACCATTGGTGGGAATATAAACTGGTGCAGCCAATGGAGATTCTTCAAAAAATTAAAAAATAGAATTACCCTATGATCCAGTAATTGCACTACTAGGTATTTACTCAAAGAATACAAAAATACTAATTCAAACAGATACCTATATCCCCAATGCTAATGGTAGCACTATCTACAATGGCCAGATTATGGGGATGTGCCCAAGTGTCCATTGATGAATGGATAAAGAAGATGTAAAGTATATATTTATATATATGATAAAATATTACTCAGCCATAAAAAAGATAAAATCTTGCCATTTGCAACAACAAGAATGGAGGTAGAGATCATTATGCTAAGTGAAATAAGTCAGAGAAAGACAATACCATATGATTTCACTCCTGTGTGAATTTTATGAAACAAAACAAATAAGCATAAGGGCTAAAAAAAAAGAGAGAGGTAAACCAAGAAACAGACTCTTAACTATAGAGAATGAATTGATGGATACCAGAGGAGAGGTACATGTGGTATTGGTGAAATAGATGATGGGGATTAAAGACTGCGCTTGTGATGAGCACTGGGTGATGTATGAAATTGCTGAATCACTATATTGTACACCTGAATCTAATATTACACTGTTAACTAATTATAATTTAAATAAATTTTTTTTTTAAAAAAGTGGAATCATACAAAATTTGTCCCTCTGTGTCTGGCTTACTTAACCAAGCATAATGATTTCAAGGTTCATCCATATTGTGGTATTATATTTCGTTTTGACATTATTTTTATAACATTTCATTATAAGGCATTTTATGGTATATTTCACTGTGATAATTGCTAGGGATAAATATTATAATGAACTTATTTCAAGGATTGAGAAAGTGAGAGTCAGAGAGATTAAATGGTTTATTCAGTGTACCTAATTACAAGGAGACAGGAATGTATGAGCTCAGGTCTTCAGACTCCAAAGCTAGTGCTCCTTGCACTCTGTCAACCTCTTTCTCTCCCTTCTAGTTACTCTGTGTGTACACTTATCTCCTCATTTGGCACATATTTTCTCTTTGCACACTTTCACTTTATACATTTATTTCCTCCTAGATATTTAGTCTGCTGCTACAATTTGTGACTGCCATGTGACTGGTGGTTTCCTTGGTTATAGTCCAAACATGTAACCAATGTTTTCTTAAAGGAATAGAAGAAAAAGACCAGTATATATTTTCTCTCAATTATCTTTAGAAAATCTGATACAGATTGCTTATAGAAAGATTTTAAAAAGTCATCCCAACTGGTACCAGAATATAAATTTTAAAACATTTTAAAAGGACATGACAAACATTTAAAAACTCCCCTGGTGCTGTACATTTTAAGTCAAGTGGGATTCTAAATTTATACACACATGCATGGGACTGGGTCATTTTTTTAAACTTCTCAGGGAAGGGTGACTGCAGTTATTTTTTGAAATCTCACAAGAAATTTCTGATTTTAAAATGCCATCTACTAGCATTCCATTGAAACATCTCCAGATTTCTTAATAATATAATTGTTATAATTCAAAAAAGGGCAAAATATAAAAAGAAAAAAAACTTGAAACTAAGACGGTCAGCAAATCTATTGCCATAACTTTTTGGACAAATTATCATGGATTACAGGTCAATGGAATGGATTGGAAAATGTAATTGATGAATCCATCTGAATTAGGCCCAATGAGAAACAGAATTATGTTGCATCCCAACTCATTGTCTACTCCCTAGTGTAGATATACAACATGTTGTATCTAGCTGGGAGCTAGAATACACACATATTTATACACATATTTATGCACATATATGTATATATATTCTATACTATAGACATATATATGTATATATATACTATATATGTATATATATTTTATATATAATGGGGAAGATAATGTCTTTAATAAATGATGTTGGGAAAACTGGACAGCAACATGCAAAAGAATGAAATTGAATCACCTTTTAACATTCGCAAACATAGAATCATAACGGGTTAAAGATCTAAATGTGTGAAAGGAAACCATAAAAATCCTGGAAGAGAACACAGGCAATAATTTCTCTGACATTAACCATAGTAACATTTTTGTAGATATGCCTCCTGAAGCAAGGGAAACAAAAGCAAAGGTAAATATTGGAACTACATTGGAATAAAAAGTTTCTGCATGGTGAAGGAACAATCAACAAAACTAAAAGGCAACCTACAGAATGGGGGAAGGTATTTGCAAATGACATATCTGATAAAGGGTTAGTATCCAAACTATATAAAGAACTTATAAAACAACCCCACCCAAAGAAATACTACAAATAAAAAATGGGCAAAAGATATGAATAGACATTTTTCCACTGAAGACATAGAGATGGCCAATAGATGCATGAAAAGATGCCCAACATCACTTATCATCAGGGAGATACAAACCAAAACTACAATGAGATATCACCTCACACCTGTCAGAATGGCTAAAGTCAAAAAGATAAGAAATAAGTATTGACAAGAATGTGGACAAAAAGTAACTCTCACACATTGTTGGTGGGAATATAAATTGGTACAGTCACTGTGGAAAACAGAATGACAGTTCCTCAAAAAAATGAAAAATAGAAGTATCATTTGATTCAGTAATTCTATTACTGAACATTTACCCAAAGAAAACAAAAATACTGATTTGAAAAGAAAAATGCACCCCTATGCTTATTGCAGCGCTATTTATAATAGCCACGGTATAGAAGCAACTTAAGTATTACTGACAAATGAATGGATAAGGAAGATGTGGCATGTTCATATATAATGGAATATTATGCAGCTATCAAAGAGAATGGGATCTTGCTATTTGTGACAAGCATGGGCCTATAGAGTATTATGCTAAGTGAAAGAAGTCAAATTGAAAAAAACAAGTACCATATAATTTCACTCATATGTGGAATTCAAAAAAAAATAATAAAACAAATGAATAAGCAAACAAAATGCAAAGTCAGGACAAACTGAGATTGCCAGAAGGAAGAAGGGTAAGGTAATGGGTAAAATGTATGAAGGGGAATGGGAAATACAGGCTTCCAACTATGGAATAAATAAGTCATGAGAATAAAAAGAACAACATAGAGAATATATTCAATGATATTGCAATAGTATTGTGTGGTGACAGATGGTACCTACACTTGTGGTGAACACAGCATAACATGTAGAGGTATCAAATTACTATGTTCTACATCTGAAACTAATGTAACATTGTGTGTCAACTATACTCAAAAAACTTAAAATAAATTTAGGCTGGTATTACAGTGATTTTTGTGAATATATGTACAAATCAATTAATATGAATATTATGAAGAAATATTTATCTAATGCTCATGTACAGGAACTAGTCACCATAGCTACAAAGACACTTGAGAGACAATCATTCACCTAATTAAGGATAATCCCATCTATCATTTTAAAATGAGTGCTGGGGATGCTCCTTATGATTCTCTTGTAGTGAGAGATACACATGATGATCTATTACAGAAGTACTCCATATGGGAGCATCCCTTTGATAGCTACAATGAGAATGAATGCTACAACATATATTTTCACCACTCAGAAAGCATGAATCATTAGCACATAAATAAATCTTCCCATTTCAAAAACTTATTCATGATCCCAGGAGTTGCTGCTTCCACCTGAATTCCCCATCAAGTCTGAGGATTACAGCTTTCCCCTTGTGTTATCAAAGCAGCTGGACCTCAGGGAACCTGGGGAGCAAGACTCTTGACTTTCTCTATTGGCTCCTCTCCCTCACAATCCAGCCTCATCCCATTTTCACTTTAGCTTTCATGAAGCAATCTCATTCCCAATGGGAGTGACTGAGATCACCATCCCATTCCCCATAGCTAAACCTATCAACAGTTTCGTGATAAATGCACTCCATGCACCAGATACAAAATTGAGATGGCTTCAGATTAAGACCTTAGAAGAAAAGAAAGTCATAGTTAATTCCCCAAACTGTAATAATTTTCATTTGTTGAATATTTTATCTCAGATGAAACATTTTATTTGTTGTAGTCACTTCCCTCCTAGTTTTATAAGTTAATTTAGACTGTGTTAACTCAAATTTGTGTTGAATTACTGTTTTATCTTTTTATAGTTGTTTTCTTGGTTCTAAAATTATGTTATGAATGAAGTCTCTTACACTGAACTCAATTCAACAAGTATTTTGGAGAGTCTCATTAGAAAGAGGGAGTGAAACCACTCTATGAGATAGTGTTATAGCAAAGTTAGAGATAATAGACCAATCCCTTGACCCTATAGATTTTGAATCTAAGAAGAGAGATTACTCATGTATTTGTATGTAAGTAAAATCTTAAGAGATTTAAGGTTTCCCTTAAAAATACTCATTTTGAAAAAAAAATACTCATTTTGCAGCATTAGGAAAATCTTGGAGAAAGAGTGGCATTTATGATGGCTCTTGTGGCAAGAGTACAACATTTGTCATTGCACATTTAACCTACTAAATTTAAAGGTCATCAAGGATAAAGACTATTTTAGTTACCTGTGTCCCCTGGATGCAATAAAGCTGTTGATACAGGATCATAGACATACTCTGGGTGAAACAAAATACTTTGAATTTGTACTTCTTATTCAGAAATATGTTCCTAAGTCACAAGGATTTTTATAAGCACTTACAGTATGTCATATCTCTTTTACAAGACTGACTCAGTGACTAAGAAGTTGAAACATAATCTAAATTGTATGGGATTGGATAGTGCAACTAGAAGTTAGAAGAAATGAGTTTAATCCTAGCACTGCTTATTAGCCAGGTGAACATAAATGAGGTATTTAGTTTCTTTGAACTTCCAGTTCACCTACTGAGATTAGAAATAACAAAACATGGCACTCGGGGTTTGAGAGAGATTACATAAAATAAGATTAAGACTTTTACAAAGTAGGAATTCAAAATAAGTTAGAGGGGGTTGAATCTGATTTGCATGACTCATGTTTCCAAAATAATCTTTTATTTATTAATAATAGCACATATGTATTGAATATTGACAGTGCATCAATATAAAAAAATACCGTGTTCCATGAAACTTCAGATCCACAGCAACTCTGAAGGGTGGCAATGAAGAAACTGAGACTTTGTGGTATTTATTTGCCTGAGCTAGGAAATAGAAGAGACAGCATTTAAATTCTTACTGTCTAACTCTAGAACTTTTACAATGAATTGTAGTGCAAACTATTTCCTGGTGAAACAAACAACTGCAAACTTCTGAATCTAGTAAGGTTACAACTTTTTTAATCTGTTTTCTATTAGGGAAGATGTTTTCACTCCCCCAAGGATACTGCTTATCCATTAAAGAGGAGCTCTGGTTTTCTTTGAGCTCTCTGAGCTTTGAAAAATACTGCAGTTCCTGCTTTTACCTTTCACTTCCTTCAGGAGGAAAGAAGGAAGATTCATCTGGTTGGTGAGGTAGAGGAATTGTGGTGTAGACTGGTCTTGTTAATAATGCAGCCCTGCCTCCTCCACATGATCCCCTACCCAGTGTGCTCTGCCCCTGCCTGGCAGGATTGTCATTGCCCTGCTGCTCTGTGACCAGGTAAGAAATTTCCACTCAAGGAGAAAGAGTAAGAAATCAGAATTTGGCGTTGATTCTAAGCTATCTGAAATAATTCTAATATGTTGATCCCTATCAAATTCCATGTGTATTTATCAGCTGGTTCAACATCTGGAGGAGATAGAGGTATGATTAGCAATTAGTTTCAAGTTCCAACACATGTTAAATCTGGCCAGTTGTATGGGTATTTTAAACTCCACTTGGAGAAAAAAACCATAATGGATGAGTGTACTTTTTGTACCAAGAATCCACTTTTTGCTCTTTCTCAAGGTCTATCTTATGAAATTTAAGTATGGGTAAAATATGGTCTGAGGATAATTAAATTATATTAAATAAAGAAATCAAGGGGATGTGAGTTTAATGCCTCTTATGCATGCATGTATATATGATAGCTTAATATCTCTTAAGCATATTGTGGAGAGAGAGAGAGAATTTAAGATAAAGAATCTTTGGAGCCAGTCAAATCCTGATTCTAGGATTTCATTATAGGATTAATCTGAGAAGCAAATTTATTGATGGATAAACAGCTTACCATCATGCTTAATATACAATAAGGACTCAGTGGTAGCTAGTGCTATTATTATCATGCTATCATTATCATCATAATTTGATAAATAAACCAGTTATTCTTTTTTTGCATAGAAAAATGGGGAGGGAGTAATAAATTATAATTTAGTAAGAAAGAACTCTCCCTCTGCAAAAAAAATGGGCTCTCAAGGTGTAAAATGTATTCAGCATTTTACTGATCCTATGAACAGGATATTCATTTAGAATAGGATCAGTAAGTTGAATTTAAATAATAAAAAAATAGAATAGATATATTTTTGTCTTATTTAAGTATGTGTGTGTGTGTTGGCGTAGGAGGGTTCTAGCCCACTATCTTTTCACTTAGGAAAAGGTATAAGACTTGGAGATTTTGTTTTGCTTTGTCATATTAATAAAATAACAAATGTCATTTCTAGAACAAAATTTATGTTATATTTATGTTCCAATGAATTTTCTTTTTTTCCTCCAGAAACAGTTTGACTGTGAATACTGGTTATAACCTTTCCCAAAACCCAGTGCCCACTATTATTACTACCCTGTCAACTGTGGCCAATTTCAAATTTAGAATTTAAGTGACTGTCACTACTTTAGCTCCTAATTACTGAAGATGCTGTACTAAAATTCAAACTTGGTTGCTAGGAATTGAAGTTTTGAGGAAAATTTTCTGGTATCTTTTGTGTTTATATTGACCCTAAAAATTAATGCAAAGCATGATATATTTCCAGTCGGTCACTAAAATAAAATCCAACTGTAAAAGGAAAGCAATCAGAAACTATTCTTGTATTCAGACAGTATCAGGGGAACCTGTGTTTTCCCTTCATTTTGTGTTAGTATGTGCTTGATGCTGCGTGGTGAATTGCATAATTGAGAGATCCAGAACTAGGCATTTTAAATAATAATATGTAGCAGTTGTCAAGGTAACTCGGGAAGGGTATTGAGGAATTTTTTTAGCATAAAAGGAAATAGGAACATTCTCCTTTATTGTTGGTATCAATGTTTGTGCTTTATGCATTGACCCCACAGAATACAAAATGCAGTTTATTTATAGTCAGTGACTACAATAAACTCTTTTATCAGACTTCAAAGGGAGTGAAATCTGAAAATGTTCTAGCAATCTATAATACTCTTAATATGAGACTCTTCTATTAGTATGTGTTTCTGTTAAATTTTAACTGAATCACAAGTGAGGCAGGTAAAAGATATTGCTAGAAGATACTGTAAGGACTATAAGACAAACTAAGTGACATGGGAATTAACAGACCTATTAAGTATCACACAATCTGAATTTTTATCAGAATCAAGTCTTGAACAAAATTCTCAAACTATCTGGAAAGATGCTACTGAATACTTGTATGTCTATGTTGCTTTATATTTCTTTTGAAAGGTGAATGCCAGGCCCTATTCTATGTTCTATACCCACTTAACTCACTTGATCCTCAGAACTACACTGTGGAAGAGGTCTTATAATTATCCTTGCATTACAAATGGGGAAACTAAGGGACAAGAGGATTAAATAACTCATTTGTGATATAGGATAGGAAATGCCAGGACTACAATTTGAACCAAATAATTTTTCTTTCAAAGACTGGATGCTTGACACTGCAGTTCCTCTTATTCTGAGAAGGGCTGGGGTCTTTTATATCCTAAGCAGAAGTCCAATGGAAATAGAAATATATTCTAGTCTCCAACCTGTGCCTTCCTTTTGTGGGTTTTGATGACAGAAAGCACGTGCTCCCTGCTGGGGGAGTCATGGAAGACATGTATTCTTGCCTTCCTGGTTTCAGAATGTGTTCGGTTTCACCCTTTGGAGTTAGAAGAGAAGAACTGAGCTGATTGGGTCTTTGGGGATATTTTTTGTTTTACCAGCTTTAGCAAAGCTGGTTTCTACACCTTCAAAAGCATGTCAGACCCACAGGCAGCCTCAGCTTGGGCGTTTTAAAGCACTACCACTGACTGAGGGAGAGACATGTTTGCTATCTATGTTGTCTCCGAGTAAAACAAGATATTTTGGGGCCAATGACAAATGCTTTTGTATAGCATAATAATGCAATTTGGCTGGTCTCACTCAAAGAAATTTGGACAATAGAATTAATTGTACATGTCGGAGTGAAAATACAACAGTTCATAAGAAAGAACAAACAAAATAGAACAAATAAAATGCAAATGAATTTAATGAAGACGACTGTCTTTGTGAGTTTTAGTCTTCATATTCTCTTAAAATAATTGCCAAAGTACTAGGTTTAAAACCAGTATAACAAGGCTTTGGTGGAAAACTCTAGTATGCTACCCAGAGGAACCAAAAACTTGACAGAAATTCTTCTAAATACAAATTGCTTATCCACTCACATTAATGAGTTTGAATTAAAATATCTGTAGTGTGATCATTTATTTAACTCTTTAATCTTTCCCAGGTGGGGTTGAAATATTTAAGCACTGGTAGAATAATTTGAACTCTTCATATAAGTACAAGGGTAGCCTTCAAGGATTTTAACTAAAGCACAGATATGTAGATAATTATAAAATTTGGATCAGGAAGGTCCTCACAGTTCTATAATCAAAGCTTTCAGATTCTATGAAAGTCCTCTGGGCTGGTATAAGTTCTTTTGCCTCATTTTCTGGAAATCCCAATGAAAGTAGGATTGGAGATGAAGAGGCAGAGCTGTAAAGAATCCCTAAGACGGCAAGAAGGCAACCAAAACCTAAGGCTAGTTTCTAAGTAGGTCTGCTTGGTTTCTGTCTTCATGGAAGGGGTACATTCTGATGGGATCTTGCAGCATTTCAAGGCTGGGGCCTAAATGAAAACGTGAATGTGTGTGCATATGTGCACATGTTTGTGTGTAGGTGTATGTGTGTGTGAGAGAGACAGAGAGACGAGGGCCGGGGGGGAGGGGCGGATGAGAAAGGAGGTAGAGAACACAAAAAGCACCATTTAAATATCATTTATTTAAATATCATTTTTTCAAAAGAAAGTACCTCTTGGGAATTAGTGTTCAGGACTACATGACAACCATTATTTCTCAGACTTAGTGAGAACATTTGACTACATTTTCAAATGCTACCACTTCATATGACAGATGTCAAGTATAGGCCAATCAGTGACCCCTGAGTATTCAGGAACTTGCACATGCCCACAGAGTGAGGGCCTAAGGAAAATATCCATGCCCTGGTCTGAGGTTTAAACTCCCTTAGCAAGCTTCATGCAACCTTATTTAACCAGCCCCCACCACCACACCGGGGACTTTGGCCCCAGATCAGTGGAATGTGTGATGGCAAAAGGGTTTTAACCGTATGCAGGAATCATTGCAGTGACTGCAGGCAGGGAGTGTCTGTTGTCTTCCTAAGAAATCTCTCCAATCTGGAGTGAATTTCAGTCATTTACCAAACATGCTCCACATAAATTATTCCAAACCATGTTTACTTACTTGGGTCTAAAATCCTGTAGATGGACAAAGCACACATGGCCACAGAGAGAAAAAAAAAAAAAGTCCTGATTGGATCCCAGCCCGGTGAACACAACTTTTCCTTCTCCAAGAAGTTAAGTCCAGATTTTAACCCTGTGGCATCAGATGTGGCCACACAACAGAATATTTTAAATTACCAGACTTTTTTTTTTTCCTTTTGGTCAAAGACATGTAAATAAATGATCAAGAGAAGCAAAGCTAATATAAAAAAGAGATTCACAGATGAGTTTATCAAGAACAGAAGGAGAGTTCTATGGTTCTTAAAAATTATGTCCCAAGCTTACTCTCCTACAGGTTTAAACACAATGACAAGAATGAGATCAACATTTTCTTCCAATTTGATTATAAAATTTTAGGGATTTCCTCATCATTTTTTTCAAACACTTTCTTAGAGAATTGGTTACAGAAAACGTTCTTTCTCAGGTAATAAGATACACTTCTACTTGATTCCTCAGCTCATTCAACCTGAGATTTTGAAGCCTATACTATCAACTTAGAGCACTGTTGTGAAGAAATAATTAAGCAGCACTTGAAAGATCATTCAAGATGTTAACATAAGAGGTGCTAAAGAAGAATCAAACCTGGTATCCTAACAGAGGGACTTCCAAAGGAAGACCTCCTTCTATTATTTTTTTTTACTTTAATTCTCACCAAAATTCAGAATTTGGTCAATGGCAAGATACTGTCTGGAAATATTTGGACAATGGACTTCTGATGTTTGTGATCTGATTTCTTTCCGGCTTGCTGTTGATATTGTATTCCTATTAGGGCATAATTAACACAGTACCCCAGGACTGTAGCATTTTCTTTATAGCTTTTCTCCTTTGAGGAAATGTTTTTCTTCAAAGGCAAACAACCCAAGAACCTCACAGCAGTCTGGTAGGTTAGAAAAATATATATCTATCTTCCTGTTCTGCTCTCACAGGGACACTAGCTCATTTTCAGTCTTGACTGTTCTTCTTATTTTCCACATCATCAATGAGAGATGAGTTTCTCTTTTCATTCACTTGGAAGATGTCTGCCACCATAACCTCTGAAATCCTTCTTGAGAGCCTTCAGGTCTGTTTGGATTATTTACCATGTTGCACAATTTCCTATCATTTTCGCTCTGTGTTATGCAGCCCAGTATTATTTGTAAGGTCCATCAATTTCTGGTCTTGAGTCACTGACGCTCCTATTTCCTATTACAGGATTTTAGGCATGTGCATAGCACGAGGGGTAATGTGCAGGCTAAGGCAGCAACGATCAAAATTTCCATCATTAAATTTACTAAGGAAAGTGTCAGGCCCTACCATGCAAGGAGCTTTGGCCCCACATGAGTAGAGGGCGTGAGAGCAGAAGAGTCTTTGTCCTACTCACTGCTCACTACAGAGAATAGGCAGAAATCGTATGTGCTTGCCCAAGAAGGCACTACTTCTCGAGCTGAGTTTTTGTGCTTTTTACCTTTGCCCTTGTCATACAGAAAAGGAAAGTGGCACATGGGTTAGTACCAAATAAATAAGAAGCATTCAACTGATATTTGTGATGATGAGTCATTCAGTCAACAAATCTTGCTGAGCCCCTACTATGTGCCAGATGCCTTTCTCAAAATGAGGGTACTTCAGCAAAAATAAATAAATAAACAAACAAACAAACAAAGCCCCTGCCCTCATGGAACATATAGTCTTGCATGGGAAAGGGTGAAAATGCCCTCAGAACACCATTAAGCACAACTGGCCAGTTTCAAACAATTTAGGCCAAACACACTGCAACTTCTCAATAATAAATTTTCAGTGTTACAGCCTTTGTTCTCCGGACAATAGCTGTAATTCTGCTTGACTTTAGTCGCAGCCTCACTCTTCTAATAGAGAAGCATCCAAAAACATTTCTGGTGAAACTCTGCCCAAGGACACCTAAAGATAGAAGCTCTCACCGCATTTAGATATGAAGTCAATATAAGGCATGTCATGGCCCAGACACTGGAAGACCCTCCCTCAGAGTCTGTACCTCTCCACTGTGTCTTCACAACTCTGTCATCAAGGCCATTCAACAGGTGACTGCCTTGGCACATTCAGACTTAATGATTACTCTAATTCTTGTAAACACTTCATCAGTTCTTTGGCTAAAGTCACGATTGATTATGTCATCCACTCTCCCTTTACCTACTGATCTATTTACTGTTTTTAATAAAATGAAAAAAATAGATGTGTCTAGGAGGATGTATTTTTAGAGACTTCAGTAGATAACCTCAGAGTTCCCATGTTTCTTCTTCCTATAACTTTGAAGACAAACTACCCTTTTTGTGATGCCTCCTTGTATGTCTCCTAGATACACATGTGGTTGGATACCCTCTTTAACCAACAGCTCCCCAGAAGGCGATGATGCTCAAAGAACTCTCCCCCTCCAGCATCTTCTTACACATCCATTGCATTCAACTTAAAGGGAAAACCACCTTTTGTTTTTTAAATTTCTGGGGGCTCCTGTTGAGCTGAGGCTGCATTTTTTCATAAGACATAGGGATTCTCAATACTATGGAAAGCCACACTGGCATGTTTTGGGATTAATTTCCTAGTAACAATGGATTTAATACAAAACATACTTCTATTGTAGCAAAGAAAAAAGCCAAAGGGAGCAATATGCATTTTGCAGATTCTGCCAAACAAGGCAATGTTTGTTTATGCTTTAGAGAAATAAATTAATGTGTTTTGTTTACATTTGCATACATCTTTCTAAAACACATGCATACACAAAACAGTTGTTGTTGTGTTATTATTAATATTTTTGTTATGGGGCCTTTTCCTGGCAGTCCATATGGCTTCCTCTGCATGGCTTTACCTTTATACCCTAGGAATTCACCATGTAGCCCTTTCTAACTTCCCATGACATGTGTCACCTATACAAGAACCCTAGAAAGCACTGACTTCTGCTGCGGATTAACACTGTCACCATATTTCATGGAAATTTTATCTATCTCTCCCAGAAAATGTACCCATCAATTGCATCCAATTAAAAAACTGGTGAATTCTTTCTAAGGAGTTACTCAAATTGGGTACATGACTACTTTCAAGATTTGGAAAATCCAAGTTAACAGACAAAATTATCATCCTTTTAAAGAATTTTGTCTGAAGTGTATACTCAGTCTTAGGTTTTAGCCAAAAGGATTTTTTCACTATATACTAACAGTCCTTTTGATATTTCTTTGCCATTATAGTCCTTACAGTAAAAGATCATGTTTTTGCCTTTATTACTTTCTTAATGTTTTTCTATCCGTGCAATTCAAATTTGGTCACAAATATGTGACCCAAACACACAAATTGGTTATTACTTACATTTTAAAATCCTGTTTAATATCTTCTTCCTTTCCCCTTCTTCTCTTCCCCTTTCTTCATTTCCCCATTCTCTAATACACATGTACATATATCTGCATATATATCTGCATATATATATATATATACACACAGATATATGTATTTAAAGGCTTACGTGTGTATGGGACTTATACAGATGTATGTTTGTGTGTACATATAAAAATAAATTTATTTCTAGCCCTTCCCACTGAGAGAGCCAGGAATTAACAATACTCTGACAGTAGTGATCACTCTGAATACCCACTTCTTGGTTTCTAAATGTTCTTCTCCTAAAAAAGGAACCTGGGTTCCTTGCAAACTGAATGCTTTCAGAGCTAAGACAGGGAAAGAACAAAATGAACCTGAAATATCCAATGACCAAAAAGTGAAGAAATGCTCAAAGAATGAGGGAAAGATGTCAAAAAGACAAAGGAAGGAACTGCCACTGGCCATATCAGGAAGAGGTTGAGTATCAAAATAAATAATGACAATAATGAAATACAACCAATTAAATTAAGTTGGAATTTACGAGTCCATATGAATATAAATAAGTGCATGAGAAGTAAAAGTTGTTTCTTAAAATAAAACACCGACTAATAAATGTAGAGAAAATGATGGAGATAGAAAATTGTCATTAGATAACTATCACAACAGCATTTATTCAGGCACGGGTGGAGGATGCTTGAGGCCAGACTAGCGTGTACTCTCAGAACATTTTCCTGCAAAATGCTAGTCAATTACAAAGGAGGATGTTACATTACAATAGGGAAATCTGCCAGATATTACTATGGCCAGATGCTCAAGTTTAACATCATCAGAGATGTGATGGATCGGTATTATGTGCTCCTGATATGATATAATGCAAAGAACATAGCATCTTTCGTGTAATGTTTCTGCCAAGAGAGCATGACTTGAGTCTGGTCATGAGGAAACCCTTAAGAATGTTAAGAATTGTACTCTTTAAGAATTGATCAAGGGCATAAAAGAAGGAAAGACCGTAGAACTATTCCAGTTTGGAGAAGAACAAAGAGATGTGACAGACAACTCAATGCAGTGAGTGTTCCTCGATGGGATCCTGGACCAGAAGGGCAGAACTTTATTAAGACAATTGCCAAATTTGATTGAATCTGTTGATTGGATAGTAGTGTTATATCAGTTGATTTCTTGATTTGGAGGTTTGTATGATGCTTATGCAGCAGAACATCCTTGACTTTGGGAAATACACATACCAGTTTTTAGAATTATTAGGGCTTTGTGTTTTCATTATGCTCTCAAATGTTTTAGAATACCAACGTTAATAGGGATATATACTCTGTGTGTGTGTGTGTGTGTGTGTGTGTGTGTGATTGTACTGGGGAGAGAGTGATGGCGATGGAGACATAGAAAGGTGATGGCTTAAATAACAGTTGGGGAATCTGGGTAAAAGGAATATGTAGATCTTCGTAATTTTCTTGTAACTCTTCTATAAATTTGAAATTCTTTTCTTTTTTATTGTAGTATAATTAATATACAGTGTTATATTAGTTTCAGGTATATAATATGATTCAGCAATTCTTTACATTACTCAGTGCTCATTAGGGTATGTATACTCTTAATCCTCATCACCTATCCCCACCCATCCCCTCACCCACCTCCCCTCTGGTAACCCTGTTTGTTCTCTGCATTTAAGAGTCTGGGATTTTTGGTCTCTTTTTTTTATTATTTGTTTTGTTTCTTAAGTTCCACATATGGATGAAATCATATGGTATTTGTCTTTCTCTGAATGACTTATTTCCCTTAGCACTCTACCCTCCAGGTCCAGCCATGTTGTTGCAAATGGCGAGATTTCATTCTTTTTCAATGGCTGAGTACAATTCTACGGTTTGTACATATATACCTCATCTTCTTTATCCACTCATCTATGGATGGACACAGATTGCTTCCATATCTTGGCTATTGTAAGCAATGCCGCAATAAACATAGGGGTGCATATACCTTTCATTTTCTTGGATAAATATCTAGTAGTGGAATTGCTAAAATAATTCTATTTTTAATTTTTTGAGAAACCTCCATACTGTTTTCCACAGTGGATGCACCACTTTGCATTCCCATCAACAGTGCATGAGGTTTCCTTTTTCTCCTCATCCTTGCCAACACTTGTTATTTCTTGTGTTTTTATTTTAGCCATTCTGACAGGTGTGAAGTAAAACAGAACCACTTTCTTACACCACACATGAAAATAAACTCAAAATGAATTAAAAACCTAAATGTGAGACTTGAAACCATATAACTCCTAGAAGAAAACATAGGCAGTAATACCCTTTGAGTTGTAGAAACATTTTTCTATATATGTCTCCTCAGACAAGGGAAACAAAAGAAAAATTAAACTATTGAGACTACACCAAAATAAAAATCTTTTGCACAGAGAAGGAAACTGTCAACTAAACAAAAAGGCAACCTATTGAATGGGAGAAAATATTTGCAAATGATTACTTGACAAAGGGTTAGTATCCAAAATATGTAAAGAACAACTCAACACCCAAACCCCCCAAAAAATCTAATTTAAAAATGGACAGAGCTGCTGGGTGGCTCAGTCAGTTAAGCATCTTATCTTCAGCTCAGGTCATGATCTTAGGCTCCTGGGATTGATTGAGCCCTGCATCGGGTTCCCTGTTCAGTGGGGAGCCTGCTTCTCCCTCTCTTCCCTGCTTGTGTTCTCTCTCACTATCTCTGTTGCTATCTTTCTATCTCAAATAAATAAAATATTTTAAAAATGAGCAGAGGATCTGAATAGATAATTTTTCAAAGAAGACATACAATTTGCCAATAGAAACATAAAAAGATGCTCAATGCCACTAATCATCAAGGAAGTGAAAATCAAAACCACAACAAGATATAAATTTGAAATTATTCAAAATAAATTGTTTAATTTCTTATTTCAGATAATTTTTCAGTGTTTTATTTACAGTCCTCTTCTCCTGGCTAAGGTGAAAAATAAGAATGGTACTTGTTCTCTCAAACTGAATATATATTTGTAATCCACACTTAATGTAGAAACATCTGAGGACACATCTTAACCTCTCCTATATTTCTTTAAGGTTCTCTAAATTCTGCTAATTTGGGAATAAGATACTCAACAGACCAAGAATAAGATTGATCAACTCAATTCAAGAATAAGATACTTCACATTTAAGTCTTCCCATGGAGGGAGGAAGGAAATATATAAACTAATAAAAAGTGGAAATCTAGGCACTTTAAGGATTAATAATTAAGAAGCAGTGTACCAGACCTTTAAATTTAGCATCGTTTTTTTTAAAAAATGAATAACACATCAAAAGAAAAAGGGAAAAGATTATTGTGCATGTGTAGAAGTCTCACATTTTTCCTCATTGGTGCATTCACATCTTCTGTCACTCGGCTCCTATCGACAGTGGAGTCTATAATATTGTGATTTATCATATTTAGCATCCACTGTGCACTTAATAAACTATTATGTAGTTATATCTTTTCAGCATTCTACTGCAGAGTAAAATGAAAGTGCATGGACCTTGAGTCAGACAAGATTTCAAATTCTTGCCCTCATCTGTTTCTAGATGCTTCTTAAATTGTCTGAATCTTAGTTCATTGCTAGGGTTGTTGAGAGGATTAAATACATCTAATAAACGATTTGGACTGAGAGTGGCGGCTGGACTATAATGGACTCAATGAATAGGAGTGATTCTTACTGCTTTTTAACGTGTTATTACCTCTGCTCAAAGACCATAGGCACAATGAACTGGAACAAGTGGAAAACTGTGTAGTATACAGACCCCAAATATCAAGCAGTTGGTTTTTAGGGAAGGAAGAAGAGAGAACATAAGCGGGCTAACCACAGAGAAACTATTCCATTCTATATTCTTTGTTTTCTATCATTCCCACCATCATTATCATAACCATTAATGACATCATTATGTCATCACTAACACTCATGCCACACTTGCTTTGCACCTGTAACATCTCATGTAATTTTTATCACAACTCTACGATGGTGCTTGTTATTTTCCCTCACTTTCAGGGAGATTAAGTAACTTGTTCAAAGTCACCTAGATAGTAACTGGCAGAGCAGAGATTCAAATCTAAACAGTCTGCCAACAAAATTGGCCATTTCAGTCTATTATACCTCTGAGGGGCTTTTCCTAGCATGTCCTCCAAGATCCATAAGAAAATAAGATAGTTACATCCACGTTTTGGATCTCATTTAATTTTCTGGCTTTAAGATTCTTGAGATCATTGGAGAATGTTTAAACTCAGAGATCAGCAATGGCCTCCCATCAGATAATAAGACTTAATGACCTAAACAGAAGCCTGACAGATGTCTGTGACATGTCAGGGGTGCATTCTAAGCAATGCACAGCTGGCCATTACATTAGGCTCTAATGGCACTAGCCTGAATATTTGGAAGTAGATTCCAGTCTCAAAAAAGCAGAAGTTTGTCTTCTTTCATCAATACCTGGATATGTCTATTACTAAGCATGGTACCAAACACAAAGAAGGTGGGAGCTGAACAGTTGCCAAATGAGTGAATGAACTCTTTTGTTTCAGTTAGTGACACTTTATATGCCTCATAGGACTATTTGAAAATTAAATAAATGTATATGAGTAGTGTTTAGAAAACAGTACCTGGCACACAGCACACAGTCAATAAATGTTGGCTATCATTATTATTCTATCATTACTATTTTTATTATTATTTACTATAAGACTCTAAAGACTTACAAAAGCTAATCAGTACAGTCATCTTCAACAAATGCCTTATTTACTTCCAAAGGGTAGTTTCCAGCGTACTGACTCCTAAAGGATTTGCACCTATTTGAAGATGTACGTGACCATCTCACCATGTTACTTAACATTGATGTCACACCTCCTGGGAAAAACCAATATTAACAGAGCTACTTTTGCATTCCCCACTCATCTTAGAAAGCTTCTAATCCTCTGGCATGTTTCACAAGTAATTATAAGTAGCTTTATAAGTGATACCAATTCCCTTTCACCCTTGGATTCATATGGTTTCTTAACTTTCCATATTTCAAGCCTTGGCTGAGAATTTCTGCCAATTACTTCTTCCTTTTCCCAAAAGGTCTTCATTAATTTCTAATTGTAGACCTTCTTATCTGCACTTTTCTTGTTTAAATAAAGTTAGAAATATAAATGTTCAGGAATTTTGCCATTTCATATTCATCTTATTACCATGGCCTTTCTTGTTTGGCTTTAAGAATATATTTTTTTGAAAATTTCTTCCTGTTTAATAACACTTAATCTAACTTCACGAAAATTCACTCACTCAGTCCTTGCATCTTTTCCCACTTATTTTAAATACATACCTTTTATCCTAGTCAGATAAATTTTTTAGCTAAAGATAATTTAAAACATTTCTTCATCTAAGACATCTTACATTTTCCTTCACTCATTTCTAGAGGAATTTCAACTATTTGATTTAACTAAAGTACCTGTCTCCTAACATTAGATTAAAATTTTCCATTTTCTACATGGCTCATATTTCTTAATCTAAAATTTCCACCCTAAAACTTAAAAAGTAATGTATACATGTTGCAACAAATAAACTATAATGAATATATATCAAGAAAAGTTTTTAAAAGATATATAAATAGGGATGCTTGGGTGGCTCAGTGGTTGAGCATCTGCCTTCGGCTCAGGTTGTGATCCTGGGATCCTGGGATCGAGTTCTGCATAGGGCTCCCCTCAGGGAGCCTGCTTCTCCCTCTGCCTATGTCTCTTTGTGTGTCTCAGGAATAAATAAATAAAATGTTATTTTTTTAAAATAAAAGATATATAAATAAAAGAGAATGACAAAACAATAATCTCTACAAACTAGGACAAACACAGTGGTATATGCCTCACAGGGCCATTATAAGAATGAATTTATACTCCCTGTCTCTGTCTCTTTCTCTCTCTCTCTCTCCTTTTAAAAATCTAGATCTATATATATTCCCTCAAACAGATTCTATCTGATAGTCAATCATTCAATCATTACCTATATCTTGACCTTATTTCTTTGGATTCCTACATTCTGTCTAGACACTGTTGAAAATAACTAAAACACCACAATCTCACAATTATTGTATCAGTTCTCCCCCAAACTTCAATTATACTAACTGTCCGTGCATTAGGTTCTATTGGAAGTTTAATTATTTCTTGTATGGGTGTATTAGTTTCCAAGATTACAAACTCCTTTTATTCACATGTTTGAAAAGTGCATGGGCCATAGCCATTATACACATTGTGTCCAATAGAACATGATGGAACATGAGCTCAATGTTGGAAATATTAGAATCTTAATAAATGCCTTGTTGGTATGCTAATTTTAACAGAAATAACCCCCAACACTCACAGTAAAGAGTAATATTTAATTACACATTAGAATGATAATATACAAATATCTGGTATAAAGATATTTCCAATCTTTTTGCATCCATGTTGTGGTTCATTCGTGCAGTTTTACTTCTGATTTTGTTTTTCCATGATGTCCTGAGGTTGTGTAATACATCTCATTCAGACATGGATCTGGAATCCATTTCAAAAATCCATTTTCATACACTGATTCTGGCTCCTATTTCCTCTAAGCAGAGTCTCCGGCTTCCAAGAAAAGGAAAAAAGGTAAGAAAGAAAAAGAAGGAAGGTGGGAGGTGAGGGAGAATGGAAAGAAGAAGGAACAGAAGGTAGGAAAAGGGAAAGAAGAAAGGAAAAGAAGAAGGAAAGAAGAGAAGTCAGGAAAGGAAGGGGGAAATGAAGAGAAAAGATGAGAAAAAGACAATAAACTACCATTTATCAAACATGAACAAGTTTACCATGTTCCTGCAATTTTGTTAAGTATTTTGCCTGCATCATTGAGTTTAATCCTCATTAGGAACGTGTAAGATTTAGAGCAGTTATGTACATTGCCCAAAGTCACACAACAATTAGGTGGCAGATCTAGAATCCAAATCCAAGTCTACCGACTTCACATTAGGTATATAATCATTACACTCTTTAATCTTTCCTGCTGAGAAAAACGAACTTAATCTTTCTCTTTTATTATGTTATTTCCCTGTAAAAAGAATAATGGTATTTCCCACTACATACTAAGAAAAGACAATTATAATGGTAAAGGTGGCAGATGAAGCTGAAGAGGTAGTCAGGAGCCAATTCAAGGAGGACACCCATGCCATGCCAGGATGAGTCTAGACTTCATCCTGTCAGTAATGGAGCACCACTGAAAGATTTTAAGCAGGAGTGACGTTATGGGATTAGAGTTATAGAAACATCTCTCTGGTAGGAAACCCTACAAAGGGTTGGTTGCAATGGTACAATCTGAAAACAAAAAGAATAGAGAAAGTCGTCTACACTAACCAAGTAACAAGGTGATAATCATTTCTCTAAGTCCAATTCAGTGATCATGTAGGAAGAGGGTCAAGTTTTTACCAGTATAAAGAGTGAAATGACTCAATGACTTCTTAGATTTAGAAAGTGAAAGAAAATTAGAAATCATCAATGACTCACAGATCCCCAGCCTGGTGTCCAGGTAGGGATGAATATGCCAACACTTGAGACAGAGAAATGAAGAAGCAAACTTAAAGAGAAGACATTTTTTTTCTGTCCTCTCACCTTTGCTTATTCACTTCCTTTTGCCATTAGTTCTCCAGGTATATCTCCTTTTCCTGAAATCCTACCAAGTGTCTCAGGCCCAGTTCAAATGCCACCTTTCACAAAAGGACTTCCCTTGATTATATGAGGAAGAAGCGATACTTCTCTCCACTGAATTCATAGTAAATTTGTTGGTACAATTCAGGTGGTAAGTAGCACTTTCTGCCTTGTGTGAGGGTTGTCTATGAATCTTCTAATAGTTTACAAAACCCCTTAGAACTGAAACTACATCTATTCTTTGCATTTTTGTATCCTCAATTGATATATTTGATATGTGAATGCATCCAAATAATTTTAAATACAAGAAATAAAGCCTGGTGTTAGATATTCTTTAAAGAAGGTAGCATCTAGCACAAAATTGGAAGCATCTTGAAAACAGCAATTGTATTGTACGGCTTTTATATGCTATTGTCACATAAGCTGCAATTCAACTTAGTGATTATCTCAATGCTAAGCACCATATATGAGCCCCATTAATATTTGTAAAAACACTTTAATGTAGATGGCACCTCTTCAATTTTTTTCTTTATCCAATCCCTCTAGGTATTTATCTTTTAAGGATGGCATCTTAGCAATGAACATGATCTCAGCAGATTTTGTTTATCTAAATGTAGTCATAGCCTCCTTCACTCAGATGCACAGTTATCTTCTTGCCAACCTCCTATAGTCCTTGCATTTGTATAAAGACATTTTAGTACTTTCATTTTTCCCCCCTCTTTCATCATATGCTACAGAAAATTCTATCTTCTGCCTAATTTTTTTTTGAAAAGCTGCTAGCCTGCCAGTTTTGGCAGAGCAAACTAGGAAATAGAGTCTGGCAACAAAAAGGCACCAAGCAGCAGACAAAACTCAAGGTTTGCAAAGTAGTAGTGATGCTCTTCAACCTGTTGTATTGGGTGTGAAATTAGATCCTATCAATGTCACACTCACCCCCAGAGCAAATGTCCCCTTGTGACAACTACATGCTGTGCTTCAAGCCAAATGATAGAATAAAATTTCCAACAATTATGTTTCTGGAGCAGAATCTCTCTGCAAGTATCAACACGTTATTGATTGGCCTTTAGCTACTTCCAAAGTGTCTCTGGTAACAAGTGGCCACCATCAGCTTAAAAAGCAGATGCTATAGGATAATTGGAAGTAAAACAAGCATTCACTAGGGTGATGGTAGAAATCTTCCAGGGTATAGCATTAACACAATGAAAAATAGGGAAAACAGGCATGAACCACTCAGATTATAATAGTAGGGAATACAAAAGACCATATATTTCTTTTTTCCTTCCTTCTTTTCCTCCTTCCTTCCTTCCTTCCATCCCCCTCAGCCTTACTCACTTATTCCACAGTTATTTTATTTGAATGCCTTCAACGCTATGCCAGAAACTGTGTTTAGAACTAAAAATTCAGTGGTAACAAAGAAAAAGAGGAGGAAGAAAGTGAAAGTGATTCCATTCCTTTAGAGATCATAAAGCCAACAGAACTAGGGGTAAGCCTCAAAAAGCTGTGCCACCCTCAGCTGGGTTCTGCAATTAGCAAATAGCACCTATGTGCAGGTATCCCTTAGATTTACATCTCTCTATATATGCATAAAAAGAATAATCCAAGATAAGGTAACTGAATTTCAGAAAAGGAAGCAAAAAGACCTATGGGCAATAAAAACCCCTGTGCCTGGGGCTTTTACCTAAAAACCTGACTTTGCATTTGGAAAGAACTGCTCTTTAGAACATTTAGGAAGCTGTGACTCTTGCCTAGAGATATAACAGAGGTAAATTTCTCTTACAAGAACTTTAAAAAAGGGATGAATTGACCTTGGTTCAGTAAAGTAGGAGGAATGGGGAAGAAGTACACCTATTCTGCTTGGAAAGGAGATGTGGATATGCAGCATGCATGTAGCACATGTGTGTGTGCATGTGTGTGTAGATATGTGTGTGTGTGTGTGTGTGTGTGCAGATATCAGAGTCTTGAACAGCATTCTAAGATTACATTTATTGGAAAAATAGTTCCATAATATGTCAATGGTGACCAAAAGGAAGAATTTTGAACATGTTGTTTTAAACAAAGTGAAGCATGTGTCTCTATTAGAAGACTTTCAGACTTCAAATGCCCATGTCGTCAAGAACATCTGCAAGAGAAGTATGAAAATATAGTATATGCCACTCTCAACAGACCATCCTTTGAAGATTGATATGACACACTACCTATATTTTAGAAACTTCAGTTCAGAGAGGTTAATTAACTCATCCAAAGCCACCAGCCAGCTCTTTTGGTCCTGGTCTGTCATTCTTCCCATTGCCTCACGATGGTCACCAAATTGCTAACTGATTCTCTATTTTTAATGATACCTCCCTTCTCCTGTTTTCATCTTTACACTTTATCAAAAAAGAAAATCTAATGTTCCCACACATGCCCTACTTTGAGATGGCCCCATCTATAAAAGAAAAGACATACTACATATTTTCAGAAGTAGGATGTTATATTCTTCGACATAAGTCTCAAATGCATCTTCTTCTGGAGAAAAATGTTAATATAAAACCTTCTATGCCAGACCAATCCAGAGAAGACCCCCCTGTGTCTTTTCACAGCTTCCCTTTGGGAATCTTATCACTATAAGGTGTGTATGTGTGTGCACATGTGCATATGTGCTTGTGGTGGTAGCTTTTCCATTGGCATATTTTGACTCCACATACCCATGTCTGAGATCATTTCCAAAAGCTACAGATTTATTCCACTTATTCATTCAATCGTTCATTCACTTACTAAGGCATCCAACCAACATGCACTTGATCCCAGCCTATGGCTCCACCATATCACTTGCCTGAGTGTGTGTTCCTGTGGTAGGAGTTCCAATTGAGAGATCTCTTCCTAGAATTCCAGATCCTGTTTCTACAGGTACTCTGAGGTAACCGCTCAAGTGTGCTTGCTTTAGTGCTGAGATCTACTCAATATGTATCATTTAGCAAAACAGGGAAGCCCTCTGTAAAGTTACCTCATTGTTTCCCAGAGGCAAATGAAGAGCACCCTGCCCTCCTCTCATACAGGACAGTGGGGAGAAGTTTGCTACAGAGTGCAGAAGTAAGTGCAGTCAGTGCCTGAATACATGTAACCGATCCATAAAAACATGATAGAGTACAGAAAATCTAATAAAAAAAATCTGTTTGGTAAGGACTTTGGTTAATTTACTCTTGAAACTTGTTCCCTTATGAAATATACAATAGTGAACAATAGATTGACTAGACGAACATATCTCCAATCCATCCCTGACCACTCCAGCTCATGTTGATGTCCCATACCCACCCTATTACTCTATCACATCATCTGCTTCCTTTATCCTATTTCTTATTCTCTGAAATCTTTTTTTCCTTTGTTTCTTTTTTATCTCTTATTCTCCAGAGTTATGTTGTTCTAGTGTAGAGATCTTATTTGTCTTATTTCTTGTTTTATCCCCAGCATTTAGAATTTTACTAGCACATAGTAGTCAATCAATAATACTCACTGACTGTATGAATAGATGAATGAACACATGAAGAAACTAAAGCCCTCTTTTATTCCTCTACCTCATCTTAACATCTCTAATAACCTATTTTTTTCTTTTACATCCCACTTCAATTGCTGAGATATTAAAACTAAATAGTTGAAACTAAATAGTCCAAAAGTTACTTCAAATTCCTCTGGAGCTGTATTACAAATTCTAAATGTGTATGTGTGTGTGTGTGTATATATATATATATATATATATAGAGAGAGAGAGAGAGAGAGAGAGAGAGAGAGATCATATACAATTAAGCCTAATTCATTAATTGAATTGCCTAGTCTACAAAACTGCCATGAGCTTATTTCAAACACCTCAAAAAAGGAAGTATTCAATGTGAGTAAATACCAAAATTCCAGTATACATATGAGAGCCCTACTTTCATTTTTATCAGAAATCTTTCCCAAGCCTATATTCTTTCAGGCATCAGGCCAGGGGTTCCTTGTGAATTTGGCTAGTTGACCCCATAAACACATAGTCAGTTTGCTGGCTATGTCTCTTCACAAAAGATTACTGTTTCTAAAAACTCATCTCTGTGGGTTTGAGTTGCTATTTTATGGATAACAATCAGTTATCTCTGAAAAGAAAGTGTGCGTGTTGTACATATCTTCACCAGCAAGGAAGAAAGGTCTCTAGAAGTAGTCACAGCCTTCTTGAGAAATGGGGACCACTTCCAAAACAATCACCAAGCACAGAGTTTTTGATCACCAGGCACCTGTTCATTTCCTTTCTCCACAGTCTACATCAAGTCAGCCACAAAGCCCATTATGAATGCAGTTTTGAGTTTGTCTGGATGAAGTGGATAGTAATTAGTTCCTTTTACATTTGGTAATTTTGTTAACACAACTCAGTAGGTGTCTTGTTAATTTGTTCATTACTAGGTGGATGAAAATGTGCATCTCTTCTGTGAATACCAATTATTCCTAAATGAGGTAATTTCACCAAGACAGTGAAATTTCCTCATTCTTCCTTGGTTTAAGAATACCACTGCCAAGAATGAACAATTTGAAACAAAGAAAGCTGTGGGAGGTAGAAATGGTGCTCTTACATGAAAAGGGGGGGTATACCCTATTATTTTGCGATCTTAAAAGGAAGGCCATTTTCAGGGTGAATGGAAAGCAAGGGGAAAAAAAAAAGGCAGGACATGCCTGTGATGGCAGTGTTGCCTCAGACTCTGGTGGCCCTAGATCTTCAGTTGCTCTTTGCAAAAACTAAAGGGACATGTCACTGTGGGGATGTAATAAGAATACATGGTCATCTCATCATTTCTGGACAACTCAGTCACACTCCAGGAAACAGAAAAATCAATGACAATATCTTCAATGGCATTTTCAAATCCCACTCCTATCTCCTAATCAAAAACCTTTCTTCTCAATCAAAGCAGTTACATAAATCTCAGTCTTTAGATAAGTGAATTGAGTTGGGGGGGGGGCAGAAACTAGATAATGTCATGGCAATATTATCTGTAAGGCCAAGGATTTGAAGAAGTGCATCTCTCAGCTGAACATGGTAGGGAAGGAAAGGATTCAAATTCCCTGAGAACAGAGACTGTTCCTTCTTGAATTCGAATCCCTGGACATTCCTAGAACACAGCAAATAAATGGGACGATCCCCATTTCCTCCTAAACAGGTTCTATTATTTCTTCCTTGTTCATACACATATTCTCCATGTTGAAAGGCCAGAGAAAACAAGGTCTGCCTTTTAGTCAATGCAATGCAAAATAGAAGAGCTGAGCTGCCCTTTCCTGAGAGCCCCAATGACTTTACCCTGTCCTTATTCCCAACCATACAGGATAGCCAAACCTATCAATGCGCTTTCAGTGCATCTTTGGAGTGACCCACTAGAGATATGGGGAGATGCTGTGGCCTGGGAAACACATGAGCTGCCTATTGCTCATCTTCGTGCCCTGCTGCTCTCAAACAACTTCCCCTAAATCAACTATAGCATTTTCTCTAATCCCCTCCTCCTTAAGCCAATATCTGAGCTACTCTTTGCTCCTGGGGGACTGAGAGTGGAGTTAAGATTTGTCTCAACATTGTGTTCTTTGTCTTAAGGAGGAAAGATTTTTGTCTTACAGAGTTCTTTCATTTCCTTCCTGTTAGAATCATTCTTTAGGCTACCTTCATTTCAATGAAAGGATAGATGGGGACGTCCATATATACCCTATTCACCATAGATCAATCACTAAGTGATTAACATAGAGTCTGGAATACAGTAGTTGCACATTGAATACTGTTATTTATTCATGGTGATTATTAATAGTTAATAATAAAAACAATAATAAATAACCAATAATTCTTGGGTGACCAAAGCATTACCCTAAGTGTTTTACATATCTTAACACATTTAATCCTCAAAATAACTCTAAGAATAGGAAACATTGTCACATTGAAGGATGATAAAACCAAGACACACTGAAATAATGCATCCAAGATCAAACTGTGTAAGTGGCAGCAGGATGAATTCCCTCTATTACCATTAACTCCCAGAGAACAGGAATTATGTCCTCTTTGTCCTACTATCCCCCACAGTGTCTAGTAAAAAGTCCTGCATCTAAGCAATAGTAGTGTGGCTGTTAAGAACCAAGGACTTGGAGTGAGACTATCTGCATTCAAAAGCTGAGTCCATCACTGGCTGGCTGTGTGACATTACTTAACACCCCTGAGTGCCAATTTCCTCTCCTTAGAGGGGAGATAACCACATTGCTGTCCTTCAGCATTGTGGAAGACTCACACTTAGCACAGGGTCCGCTCTACAGTAGTCATTCAGTAAGTGTCAGCTGTCATATCTCAATGGTCAACCTGGTACACAGCTCAAGAGAGTGCAGTAACTATTTGCTGGGCGAATGAAAGAATGAGTAAAGGAAAGAATGAGCACAAAATGCTTGCATTCCATTGTTTTCTTCCAGGGCCCTAAGCCACTAGCAGAGCTCTGCTCACCATCTCTGGTGCTCACACAGCATGGTTGTCAGCTCATGGATCCTGCTCGTCTGTTCACACCTTAAAAGCAGTAGAGGGAACATTGAGCAGGAGGTGTCTTATTCCACAGGGCACTGCTAAAAGCAGGACTGATACAATCTGCACTTTTTCAGTCTCAAACCTATGGGGAGGCTCCTTGGCTTAAACATGGAATGGGGACACATAAGGGGGAAAAGAGTCCAGATTGAACTCTTTACAATGTCATACACCACAGATGTAGGAAATCTGCTGAGCCCAATGAAACGGGGACACCTGAGTTAAAGACGGGCTCTGGGAGACATCAACTCAGTAAGTTTTCCATGCTGGATGGGAGCCAAGTCCATGAGAAATTCTGCTGTCATTTCCTTTCACAGCCACTGGCAAATGAGTGTGAAATCTGGTGAGCTGAAGAGACAGGCATGGTGGCAGAGATTTAACAGCAGAGTTAAGTAGATGAGACAGAAATATGCTTCGGGACCCAAGAGACTTGAAATATGGAAGACAAAGAGCAGAGGCCAGTCCATTCAGAGGCTGGAACACTTAGGAATCGCACTCCTGGTTTCCAAGGAGAAAAGTAAGTGAGCGAAGTACAGGAGGATCCAGCTAAAATGGACGCCCTGTGAGGGCTGCTAGATCCATTTCTCTTGGGTCCTTTCTTACTTTGCCATACTGGAAGCCTGCATCTGTCCCTGAATATAAACACCACTTCTTCAGAGAAGCACATGTAGAATGTAACAAATTAATGCTAACACATTCATTTAATTTCGATTTATTGACACATTGTTTTTCATTTTGAGTTTTTTTTTTTAATCCCCAAAAGGGTTGTTTCATCAGACATGGAAGAAGAGCATCAACAAAGGAAGACGTCTTTATGATGCGTCTTGGTTGACGCAATAGCTCTGCCAAGACCACGAGGAGGCTTTCATACAGATGGTCTCTGAAACAACGTGGTCCCACCGCAGAGTTGGTTCCCATCCTGCATGGCATCTGGTCCTGAGGAGTAGCGGGGGTGGGGGTGGGGTCTTTGTGGTAGGTGAGAAGATCTCTTTTGCAAACTACCATGTGACACAGTCCTAAAGGAAATCATCTGTGCTTACCAGGATTAGAATGAAACTCCAAGGAAACTTGAGTTTCCCAACTGTACTTTTAAAGACCTCCAAGGAGGGAAGTCCAGACTTAGAAACAAAACCAACAAAGCCTGCTAAAAATTTGTAGAGGCTTCTAGCAGGTAAAACTTCTGGGGGTGCTTGCCATCAAACTTATTTGCCATGATTATTAATGCCTAAACCATATAATATCCCATCAGGAAATTGTGTGTTAATTTCCCTAGGTTTTGGAGATATAAATTGGTGCATAAAGAAGATGAGTGAGTTTGCCGCAGGCCCTACAGTGAGTCATTGCCAACCCAAGAATTACAACTCTGAGCTCCTGACTTGCAGTCTGAGCTCACACCTCCAGGATCAATCTTCTTAGATCCACCAGACAATGGCTTCAAAAGCTTTTACAGCAATTAAAGGAAGAACACTGTCTCCTATTAGGACACACCTACCCAGTTCCCTTTTGGACCTTGGCACACTTGCTGCCAGTGAGCAGGGAGCAGGAGACATAATTTAGTGCTTGAAGTCTTCCATGTCCAAGCAGACTTCTTAATGGCAGAAACCACACCTTATAAGGAGAAAAGTCTGAGGATGGGAATTCTCCCTGGCATAGCTTGTAAGGAGGAGAGTATGGGTGTGGGGGAGCAAAGAACCAGGCATCTCATTTGTTTGCTCTTGAACTTGAAACTGACATTAACCGAGTTTAACTTATATTATGCCATAGCATCGTTCCCAATGTGTTGACCCACGGCTCTGAGAAAATGTCTTTTTCTTCCTTGCAAATATGTATCATATATTAAGAAGATCTTAAGGAGATAAAAAAGGATACTTTAATTTTTTATCTCCAAATGATGCCCACAGCCAGGGATGTAATGCCGATGGCATTCACAGAGGTTTCACTGTGATCTAGACTAGTTAGGCTCTATGGGAGGAGGCAGGAATGATCACAAAGGATATCTGAAATCCAGTATTTGCCTTCGCATAGGTTAAAATAAGTGAATATGAAAAACCCAGCTATAAAGCAAAAAGAGAAGATCATACTAATGAAGATTCTATAAACACTACCCTGTAGTCCTTTCTTGGCCAGTGGTGGGAATTGGGTGGGGTGGAAGCTGCCCAAAGCTGCCCTAAGCTGTACAAAGGATAAAACTGGCAAACTAAATTATTGATATTCTTTTCAGTTAAGAACACTTTTGACTGACCATTCCCTCTAATGTACCTCGTCAACTGTACTTCCAAGTCAAATGGGAAAAAATCATTTGTTGAGCACCTACTCTTCTGGCAAGGACTGTATTAGCTAAGTGTTAGAGGGCAGTTTCCATGGCTCTTAACCAACCTTCACCAGATCTGTATGAAGACCTCCGGTGGAAAACCATTCCCGATGAGAAAATCTGAGAGCTTGAGTCACCTGCGTGAGCAGGCCTTGTTCTTAGAAAGCGTTTTTGACCAGTCTGGAGACAAGGTGGGCTCTTCACAGCAATATGAATGTGCAAGCCTTGCTCTCCCAACTGTCCAGATAGCACTCTAATACTCTGATCACATCAGTTCAAGCTCCTGCTGGGTTTCAGGGAGAGACAAACACTTCGTATCATACGGCAAACAAGATTGTTTTTTTCTTTATAAGAAGATCTAACTTCTCATTTTCTCATTTTCAAGCCTATGGGCTAACTTACTCTGAGACCCCCTAGAAAGCAACTGTCCTCAGGACCATTTTATGAAACTGCCTAGAACTGCCTTGCTTCTGGGATTTTTAAGTAGAACAACCAAGTTTAAAAAATTTATTTCAAAAGGTTTTAAAAGTCTTACATAAGCTGAGATGGGGAGTTTTGATTTGGTATTCACTGGGAATAATTTAGGGGAAGAAATACATGACTCAACTCTGGGTACGCCCCAGGACCACATAACCCTTTGAGCTTTCTGCAGCAGATGGATGCCTTTCTGCTCCGAGGCCTCAGAACCATCCAACAAGGCCTCCGCAATAATAGCCGGGCAAAACTTTATCAAAGGAAGAAGCAAAAAGGCCTGACACATGATGCTGCCAGCATTTCAGCAGCCAGGTTAGCTTTGTTCTAATGCCATTCTGTCAGGTTTAACAAGCAGATATTAAGAAAAGTTTATAGAGAATCAAGATGAAAGGTTGTCGGTGGAGATGAGAGCTGCCAGTGAGCACCTCGAATCACAGCTGGGTGTAGACTCTGCCGCAACTGGCTGAGAGAAAAAGAGGTTTGATATGGGAGCAGCTGCTTCCAACCCCTGCTAGAAGCAGGGCTTAATCATCTGGCACCCAAGAGTCTGGAGCCCCACCTGGAGAGAAACACAACAACGGAGAGTGTTCTGGGTGTGAGCCTCATCATTAGATCAGAAATAAGTGATGTACTTGCAGAAATTGGGTCCTTCACTGCTCCTGACCTGGTCTGACATTTGATATCTGGAATGCTTTCACCGAAGCATGGAAGGGCAGTGGAAGCAAAAAATAAGGAAGAGGTTCAAGAGGGAGATTAGCAATTTTACTGGAAGGCTTGAGAAAGGAGGGGAACTGGAAAATGAGAAAGGCTTGTGTGTTGCCCCAGGAAAGGGACATTTTAGAGCAAGGTGATTATGTCCTGGCACGAGGGGCAAGGCGATTTGAGCTCTCTTTTATCAATTTTCAGTCATGCTAAATTCTTCCTGCGTCCACATTCCTTTCAACGGAGTGCTTTCTGAAATGTGGATGAGTCAAGATGCCTCAGAAGGACTGTGTGTCATCAATGCAAAAGTCAAGTTTCAACCCCTGTGCAATAATACTGTAACTCGCCCATTTGTGCCCTCTTTTTGCTCAGCCCCTTTTCTGCAAATGAAAATCAGTCAGAAAATAATTATTAGATTAGTTTATTTTAAAAACTCAGTTTTTTTTTTTTTCCAAAATAATGACTCCTCTTCTAAATGTGTAGATGTCACTTCTATTTCAGCCATGTATCTTTTTCAATGAAGTCTGTAAATGCTTTCTTTTTGGGGAAAAAAAATGGAATTATAAATAGCAGCTATTCCATCCAATATCATTTAAAAAACCCTTCCACATATCTGCCAGCAATGATGCAATAATGCTTGCACTGAGTGAGTGAGCATCTTCTATCTTGAATTACAAATGTATTTTTCTTTTATTGAGGTGAAATTCACATAACATAAAATTAACTATTTCAAAGTGGTATTTAGTGCATTCACAATATTGTGCAACCACACCTCTATCTAGTTCCAAAAGGTTTTTAATCACCCCCAAGGAAGCCCTCTACCCATGAAACTTATTCTCCAAACTCCCTCCCCCAGACCATGGCATTACTGTATTTTAGAAGAGTGTTTGTTTATACATTCTTTGTTGTGGCAGAGTAAGTATTTCTATTCCCATTAGAAAATCAGTCATGTTGGGTTAAGGTCTTTCTCAAGATTGATCACAATTAAGATCTCGGGTTTTGAAACAAATGCTCTCAAAGTTGATGTCTCTGCCACTCCAAGGAATGCATTACTTTGTTCCAAGCCACTACAGGCAGGAGCCAAGCTTTTGACAAGCCTTTAAAACAATTACCATCATTCCTTTGTGTAGGTAGTTGGGTTTTTCTTCAAACCCCAGTGATAAACCTAAAATGCATCTCACTGGAGATCTTTGAGATCTCCATCTTACAGGTAAAGAACTCAGGTAACTAACTCCCCAGAGTTAAATGCTTTTCCAGCCAGCAGATTTAAATCAGGACAACAGATTTAAAAATCACAAACCCAGAGCTTCCAGTCCAGGCCTCTTATGCTGCTCTGGGACTTTCACGCATGCACACTGATTTCCATTATAATCCTCCTATTTTTAGTTACACATAACTTTTAAAGAAGTTTCTCTTGGAAAGTGTGAGGGTTTTCAGCAGTTATTTTTGTGATTCCTGAGAAGGAAGACCTAGCTTTTTCCACCTCAGAAATGCCAATTTTTTTTTTCTTTTTACATCTGACTCAAACAGCTGAATTGTAACATGCCCTAATTCCTTCTCATGTGGCTCCTCTTCATTCAAGGAGCAGTTTTACTGAATCCAAAAGAAAAAAAAAAAACTCATTTAAAAATAATTTTCTCACATGCACAGTGAAAAAAAAAAAATCTCTAATAAGGTTCATTTACATTGTTACCTGAGGCCATGGAGAGTTGCGCAAAGCACATTGCATAATTCCTCCAGGCTGTTAGTAGGTGTATTTTTTTCCCCCATAAGTAGAGAAGAGAGCATTTTCAAAGAGATCAGAATGGCAAAAGAAAAAAAAAAGTCTTATAAAAATGCTCATACTGATGCAATGGAGAGTTTTTCTCTGTCCTCTGTATTTGGATTTCTATTTTTAAAACTAGATTTAAAAAAAAAATCACTGCTGCAAATATCATAAAATATAACAGTACTGATAAGACTTACTGTACACTGAAAACTCCTGGGTATGTGCATTCTGTGAAGATGTCTACTTCTGAGGTCTCCCCTTTCCCATTTCAACTTAGAGGTTACAGTGTTACTCTTGAAAAGAATGCCAGAGAATATTCTTCTCAGTGATGAATAACAAAGGACCTACATGCTGTAGTTAATTGGGATTTCATTCATTCAACAATAATTTTTAGCACTTACTCAATTATTCCTCTTACTCTTTTTGTGGAAAAGCTGTACCTAGCCTTTTCCAAACCAGAAAAGCACCATCAATACTTTAGCAAGAGCAAAAAGGAATTATTTCATGGGTTTAATGATTAATTAACTCATTTTGAGGTCCCAGTAGAATTATGGAATTATAAGACTAGTTACTACATTTGTGCGAAATGTAGTACATTTGAAGCCCAACACTGCAAGTTCTAGCCGTATTTACACATATCAGTTTTCTAAATCTTCTTTAAGAGAGTCACTACATGCACCACGGTCCTAACTTCTACTCTGACACTCATGTCTCAGTGGCCACAGTGGACTTGTGAGCCAGAGCAGGAAAACCAGCACTGATCCATCTATTCACAGAACCATTGTGCACTTCTTAGTTGGGAGACTCACTGTGCTTTCTTATACCAAAGACAAAACTCTAGTTAGCATTAGAGTAATAAGGAAAAAGAGGAAACTGAAATGCAATGAGACCTAGTAAGCAGGTGAATACTCAAGTACTAACCAAAATGTCTTCACAAGGCACAGTTCAAAAACTCCAGTATTTGCATCAACTCTTATGATTTATAATAATCCTAAGGGAGGTCACAGGTAAGCATTATTCTCCTCAGTCTTTTGGGGGAAAGATTCAAATGATCTTCCCCTGCCCTAATTCACAGAGATGGCACAAGACAGAACATAAGCTTGAATCCAAATCTTCTGAGTGTCAATATTTGTGCTCTTTACCTCCATCCTGATCTCTCGCATTTAAAAAATAATGCCAAGTCACTCATTCCATTCGTTCCATAAACATTTATTGAGCAGCCGTGAATATTCTCAATGCTGTGCTAGGCAACGTGAGTCCATGAGAGGCAACTGAGACCCAGTCCTTAACTCAAGGTGAATGTGTCAAGTACACAAAAACCCGAAGAAGAACATCATGATTACCACAGAAGAAGCCCAAAATGGTGGTGATTCAGAGAAGGGAAAGACCACAACCATGAGGAGAACATCTCAGAGGAAACTGATCAGATCTGTTGACTCTCTAAGTGGCAAGTGAAGATAAGAGAGAAGGAGGCATCAAAGACACAGTGATACAGGGACGCCTGGGTGGCTCAGCGGTTGAGCGCTTGCCTTCGGCCCAGGGCATGACCCTGGAGTCCCAGGATCGAGTCCCACATCGGGTTCTCTGTGTGGAGCCTGCCTCTCTCTCTGCCTGTGTCTCTGCCTCTCTCTTGCTGTGTCTCTCATGAATAAAGTCTTTAAAAAAAAAAGACGGTGATAGGAAAATAAAGAGCTTAGGGTCAGTGAGAGATGCCTGTTGCTGGTGAAAACATGAACTGCTATGAGTGAGGGTCTTGCTCACCGCTAATCTCTAGAACCTTCTCCAGCACTGTCCACTTTCTCCTGAAGCAAAGCAAGGTTGTATCAACTCTAAATCAGCCTTCTGAAGCATCTGCACACTTAGATATTGGTGTATTTCTCACAGAACAGACTGCTCACAATTGAAAATTTGGTGGTTTTTTGGAGTATTTAAGTGATGTGTGTGAAGTAGGGAATCTAGGATCATTCATGTCTTTAACTGATAGTAAACATATTAAATGGGCCAAATACATATAGACACTTGGCAGGATAAAAACAGAGGTAAGATTATGTTTTCTCCATGTGAGGTAGAGCAAAGTAGGGACAATACTGCCTGTTTCTTCTCTAGACAGTTTTGGCAGCTGACAGACCACCTTCAAAAACATGTATCCTTGGATGAGAATAAATGTGCAAATGAACCACAGGATCTTGTCCTAGCTGCCATACAGCAGTGCTACACACCTGTTTGCGTATGCCAGATATAGACCCTGGGATGGAAGGGAGAGCTTAACTGGGAACCTCAACTTGGAGGTGTGACCTGCAAACCTCCGCAGTCAGCACGGGGAGAGGAGACAGGGACAAACAGACACAGAACCAAGAGGACATGTCAAAGTCCCCAGTGTGAGTGAAGGCCAGTTCTGGGAGGCAATGTAGGCCCCTGATGGTACAGCCAAAGGTTGGTCTGTCTTCAGTGCTGTTCATTCAGTCATTCCAACTTTCATCCATTCCTCCTTCTTTGCCCCCTGCATTCTCTGCTTGTTTAGATATGGTTTTTGTTCACAAAGTAGACACAAAGTAGACACTGGGCATGGAGTCTTTTTTCAAACAAGAATTCAACTGCAAATACGTAGCAGATTTTTTAGTTCAAGGAATTCTCTAAAAACTTCATCTCTTTTCCCTTCACCTAAAAAGAGCAAAGCTTTTGTCCAGTGTGTTCTTTCAGGATGAACTTTGATGAAGTTTCATTAAAAGGGGGAAACTACTGCCAATCATCCTGAAAGTCAGCATCTCATTGCCATCAGCATGAGCCAAGGACCCGGAGTTTGTTAATAGTAGATGGGATGGTCAAACTGCTGAAGCTCTGATTTGAGAGGAAAACCCAGGGTTTTTCCTGCAAGTTTCCAGGTTGCAGCCTAACCAGCCTGCCTACTGTTCATCTTGCCACACCCACTGTTAAGTAGTGCACATAAACACACACAAGCAGAGTCCTGGAAAAATCATAACACAGGAGTCATTAAGCAAGAGGGCAGTCCTTGCCAGGACCCTCATGCCTCAGTTACCCATGTCCAGAGAGACAGACAAGGGAACAGTGTTACAGCATTATCCAATCCCCCATTACATTCCATGTGCTGATAGGCCCCGGATGGTGTATATGGACACACTGGAGTCCCTGAGCTAACAAAAAAATGTGGCTAGAAACAGCTGAAATTATTATTTTGATAAATAGTATTTCTAAAAGTTAAAATTGGAAAGGAATGAGTTATTTTAGTTTCTCTTTGGATGTGTACCCCAATTATGGTCATCGTGTTTAATATGATGGTAAGGGGTGGAGGGGCACCCAGATCTTTGAAAAGTTTTTTTTAAAGCAGGAAACATATGATTTTCTTGACTCATCTCTATTTTTAAACCCCAAAGTACACATTACCCATTTGCTGCAAAGATGAATCACTGTGGACATTTCATTTTCAATGAAATTTCATGTATCTAAAGACTTAGGATTGGTTCATCAGCAGAGATAGCACAGTGGTCAAAGCAAAAATACCTAAATATAAAAAGGGAAGCAAAAATGTACTTGCAAAACTTGAAAAAGAGGTTTTTCAAGTCTTTAGAAAAGACAGAGAAAAGCAAAAGTAGGAGAGGATGCAAAGAAAGAAAAATAATTTCCTTTTCTGTCTAGACATCAGCAAGCATGCTGAGAACCTAAGTATTGAGTATGGCTTTGTTGCCAGAGAGAGCTGAATTTTTATCTTGACCCTGAGACCTAACAGTTATGTGACCTTGGGTAAATTACTTCTCACTAAACTGCACTTTCCCCATCTGTGAGATGGAGCAATGATATTGCTTGTCCTTTTAATGAGGCTTATCTAAGACCATATTAGAATACACATTCCAGGAGACAAGGCCTCTTGTCAATTGCTGATTTCTCAGCACCAAGAACTAGAATTGGTATGTAGTAATAGTGATAACTAATACTCAGCAGACATGTATATGTTCCAGATGCTGTTCTAAATATTTTACACATTTCCACCCATGTAATCCTCACAACCCATGGGATGGGTGATATCATTGCCCCATTTTACAGGCAAGGAAACTGAAGCACTTAGAGATGATTAAGTGAATTACCCATGGTCACACTAAACAAATGAGCCAGGATTGGAATGTTGCCTTTCAAGTATTATATAAGACGTAGACGCTCAATAAATATTTGTAGAATGAATTGATGAAATGGCATATAAAAGGCACTTGGAAAAGTTCAGCCACAATGCTAGCAGTCAATAAATACTAGTTGACTTTCCTTTTATCTTTGTCTTCACATTTGGAAGAGCAGAATGCATATTCATGCATAATTTATGTCTCAGAGATCTGCCATTTTGTTGAGGAAATATGAACAAAAAGGACAACTAGAGAATTATATGGGAAAAAATTTTAAATTAAATTGTTTGACATAGACCAGTGGTCTCAACTGGTAGCCATTTTGCTACCCCAGAATATTTTGATTGTCACAACTTGGGGGAGAGTGGGCACAGGGTGGGGCAAGGGGTGTGCTACTGGCATCTAGTGGATAGAAACCAGAGGTGCAACTAAACATCCTTGAGAGCACAGAACAGGGCCCCCTTAACAAAGAATCATCCAGCCTAGATATCAACATTACTTGAGGAACGCTGGCTTAGTCTACAAGGGCTATAGTCATTTTAAAGTGAGAGAGAAATGTCAAGAAACTAGAAGAGTTAGGGCAGACTTTGTTGATGTGGTAAGACTTTGTAGGGTAGTATGACTTAAATAGATGTGGAGTGGCATGCCATGGGAGGAAGCAAAGCCTCTATTATCTTTTGGCTGTGTTTCTATGCAGCGGTAAACATCTACACATAATACATTTCCATTCAGACAAAGACTAAGATGAACTAGTTAATCCTAGCATTAGTCAGAAAGGATTGGCATACGTTCACACTTAGAAAAATAGCGATCAAACCAGAAATTACCAGCATTTTAAGTGAATGGGTGACCCAGTTAAAAAGAAGATGCTTCCTTTATTCTTTTTATTCACAAGTTTGACAAGAGGCTTAACTAGGCACAATGTAGATACTATACATGTGTCTTCTCTACTTTGAGTAAATCACTTTAGCAAGGGCCCCAGCTGGACCCTGAGATGAGATTTAGATACACCAGATCATGTGTAATCAACAGGTAGGACTGATCACAATATTCAGCTTCTCTAGAAACCTCCTTGCATGTGTTCCCAAGGATTCTCCTTAAGGAGAGTGTGTCCTAAAGGAGTCTAACCTGACCATATTGACTCAGAAACAAGACTTCAGTCTTTGAAAGGAAATGGTATGTATTAATGTCCACAAAACCTTGCTCTCAAATCCAGCCAAAACAAATCCCATGAAGTCACATGTCAATCCTATGAAGGGGATATGGTATAGAGTTAAGAGCACAAGATCTGAGATCAGATATCGGAATTATATTCCAGCTCTGCCACTTATTAGTTATGTAAACTTGGACAAGTTACTTAACCTTTCTGAGGCTTCATCTATAAAATTTCGTTAATAGTATATAATAATGCAATATAGATTGACATGAGGATGAATTAATTAATTGACATAAAGGGCTAATTTACAGTGCTTGACACATGATAAGTACTGAGTAAAGGCCAACTAATTATTGTTGTTTAAGAAAGAGAGGTATAATAAAGATTAAATTATCTGATGTACTAATATGCTGTGAAGTATCTCAGCCTAAGCTGTACTGATTGAGCTTTCCTTCAACAGATAGTAACACAAAAGATAATATATGGTTCCTGCTTATTCCACCACTGGTCAATTATTATCTTTGGTCCATTTGGGGCGTTTCAGAATCCACAAAGAGACTTCTTTGTAAGGTCATGCACTGTATCCCAACAGAACCTCCAGCAGTTCTTCAAGGATTCTTTTTGGGTACTAAAACTTCAAATGCAAGAGGGCAGTGCTATTAATATGCTATAATATGATCTCTTTATTTTCACAGATTACTCACAGGGAACTCAGATTATCAGTATGATGCATAAAGCTATGTTTTTTTTTTTTTCAAAAACAAATCCAGAGATAGTAAATTATTTGCCCAAATTCACACTAAAATAAGCAATGGAATTGAGATTCAAATCCCCCTACTCTGGCTCTGAAGACCAGGCTCTTCCCACTGCTCTATCTAGTCTAGCCGACCACATATACTGGGCTTCAGGAAATGTCTAATTCCATTAAGACATATATTCTCTCAACAGAATAAAAATGTGTTAATTATTGTTGTATTCCGAGTGAGATAGAGCAAGATGGCGGAAGAGTAGGGTCCCCAAATCACCTGTCCCCACCAAATTACCTAGAAAACCTTCCAATCATCCTGAAAATCTATGAATTCGGCCTGAGAATTAAAGAGAGACCAGCTGGAATGCAACAGTGAGGAGAGTTCGCGCTTCTATCAAGGTAGGAAGACGGGGAAAAAGAAATAAAGAAACAAAAGGCCTCCAAGGGGGAGGGGCCGCGAGGAGCCGGGCTGAGGCCGGGGCGAGTGTCCCCAGGACAGGAGAGCCCCGTCCCGGAGGAGCAGGAGCTGCACCGACCTTCCCGGGGGAAAGGGGCTCGCGGGGAGGTGGAGCAGGACCCAGGAGGGCGGGGATGCCCTCGGGCTCCCGGGGACACTAACAGGCACCTGCGCCCCGGGAGAGTGCGCCGAGCTCCCTAAGGGCTGCAGCGCGGGCGGCGGGACCCGGAGCAGCTCGGGGGGGCTCGGGGGCGGCTCCGCGGAGGGGGCTGCGGGGCGAGAGCAGCTCGGAGGGGCTCGGGCAGAGGAAGAGGCTCCGTGCGGAGGGGGCTGCGCGGTTCCAGGAGCAGCTCGGAGGGGCTCGGGCGGCGGCTCCGCGGAGGGGGCTGCGCGGCCCGGGAGCGCGAATCCAACAGCGCAGGCCCCGGAGCACAGGGCGCCGGGACACAGCCCAGGATCCCGCCTCCCCCGGGACAGGCAGAGGCCGGGAGGGCCCAGGACAGCGAGGACGCTCCTGCCCCGAGCTGAGCAGATCAGCGGCCCCGCCCTGGAGCCTCCAGGCCCTGCAGACGGAGTTCCTGCCGGAGCTGAATCCAGGTTTCCAGAGCTGCCCCGCCACCGGGGCTGTTCCTCCGGGGGCCTCACGGGGTAAACAACCCCCACTGAGCCCTGCACCAGGCAGGGGCACAGCAGCTCCCCCAACTGCTAACACCTGAAAATCAGCACAACAGGCCCCTCCCCCAGACCAGCTAGACTGACAACTTCCAGGAGAAGCCAAGGGACCTAAAGAACACAGAATCAGAAGATACTCCCCGGTGGTTCCTTTTTTTTTGTTTGTTTTGTTTTGTTTTGCTTTTTGATTTGTTTCCTTCCCCCACCCCCTTTTTTCTCCTTTCTTTTTCTTTCTTTTTCTTCTTTTTTTTTTCCGTTTTTTTTTTCTTCCCTTTTTTTTCTCTTTCTCTTTTCTTTCCTTCTTTCTCTCCTCTCTTTTTCTCTTTTTCCCAATACAACATGCTTTTGGCCACTCTGCACTGAGCAAAATGACTAGAAGGAAAACCTCACCTCAAAAGAAAGAATCAGAAACAGGCCTCTCTCCCACAGAGTTACAAAATCTGGATTACAATTCAATGTCAGAAAGCCAATTCAGAAGCACTATTATACAGCTACTGGTGGCTCTAGAAAAAAGTATAAAGGACTCGAGACTTCATGACTGCAGAATTTAGAGCTAATCAGGCAGAAATTAAAAATCAATTGAATGAGATGCAATCCAAACTAGAAGTCCTAACGACGAGGGTTAACGAGGTGGAAGAACGAGTGAGTGACATAGAAGACAAGTTGATAGCAAAGAGGGAAACTGAGGAAAAAAGAGACAAACAATTAAAAGACCATGAGGATAGATTAAGGGAAATAAACGACAGCCTGAGAAAGAAAAACCTACGTTTAATTGGGGTTCCCAAGGGCGACGAAAGGGACAGAGGGCCAGAATATGTATTTGAACAAATTCTAGCTGAAAACTTTCCTAATCTGGGAAGGGAAACAGGCATTCAGATCCAGGAAATAGAGAGATCCCCCCCTAAAATCAATAAAAACCGTTCAACACCTCGACATTTAATAGTGAAGCTTGCAAATTCCAAAGATAAAGAGAAGATCCTTAAAGCAGCAAGAGACAAGAAATCCCTGACTTTTATGGGGAGGAGTATTAGGGTAACAGCAGACCTCTCCACAGAGACCTGGCAGGCCAGAAAGGGCTGGCAGGATATATTCAGGGTCCTAAATGAGAAGAACATGCAACCAAGAATACTTTATCCAGCAAGGCTCTCATTCAAAATGGAAGGAGAGATAAAGAGCTTCCAAGACAGGCAGCAACTAAAAGAATATGTGACCTCCAAACCAGCTCTGCAAGAAATTTTAAGGGGGACTCTTAAAATTCCCCTTTAAGAAGAAGTTCAGTGGAACAGTCCACAAAAACAAGGACTGAATAGATATCATGATGACACTAAACTCATATCTCTCAATAGTAACTCTGAATGTGAACGGGCTTAATGACCCCATCAAAAGGCGCAGGGTTTCAGACTGGATAAAAAAGCAGGACCCATCTATTTGCTGTCTACAAGAGACTCATTTTAGACAGAAGGACACCTACAGCCTGAAAATAAAAGGTTGGAGAACCATTTACCATTCAAATGGTCCTCAAAAGAAAGCAGGGGTAGCCATCCTTATATCAGATAAACTAAAATTTACCCCAAAGACTGTAGTGAGAGATGAAGAGGGACACTATATCATACTTCAAGGATCTATTCAACAAGAGGACTTAACAATCCTCAATATATATGCCCCGAATGTGGGAGCTGCCAAATATATCAATCAATTATTAACCAAAGTGAAGAAATACTTAGATAATAATACACTTATACTTGGTGACTTCAATCTAGCTCTTTCTATACTCGATAGGTCTTCTAAGCACAACATCTCCAAAGAAACGAGAGCTTTAAATGATACACTGGACCAGATGGATTTCACAGATATCTACAGAACTTTACATCCAAACTCAACTGAATACACATTCTTCTCAAGCGCACATGGAACTTTCTCCAGAATAGACCACATATTGGGTCACAAATCGGGTCTGAACCGATACCAAAAGATTGGGATTGTCCCGTGCATATTCTCAGACCATAATGCCTTGAAATTAGAACTAAATCACAACAAGAAGTTTGGAAGGACCTCAAACACGTGGAGGTTAAGGACCATCCTGCTAAAAGATAAAAGGGTCAACCAGGAAATTAAGGAAGAATTAAAAAGATTCATGGAAACTAATGAGAATGAAGATACAACCGTTCAAAATCTTTGGGATGCAGCAAAAGCAGTCCTAAGGGGGAAATACATCGCAATACAAGCATCCATTCAAAAACTGGAAAGAACTCAAATACAAAAGCTAACCTTACACATAAAGGAGCTAGAGAAAAAACAGCAAATAGATCCTACACCCAAGAGAAGAAGGGAGTTAATAAAGATTCGAGCAGAACTCAACGAAATCGAGACCAGAAGAACTGTGGAACAGATCAACAAAACCAGGAGTTGGTTCTTTGAAAGAATTAACAAGATAGATAAACCATTAGCCAGCCTTATTAAAAAGAAGAGAGAGAAGACTCAAATTAATAAAATCATGAATGAGAAAGGAGAGATCACTACCAACACCAAGGAAATACAAACGATTTTAAAAACATATTATGAACAGCTATACGCCAATAAATTAGGCAATCTAGAAGAAATGGACGCATTCCTGGAAAGCCACAAACTACCAAAACTGGAACAGGAAGAAATAGAAAACCTGAACAGGCCAATAACCAGGGAGGAAATTGAAGCAGTCATCAAAAACCTCCCAAGACACAAGAGTCCAGGGCCAGATGGCTTCCCAGGGGAATTTTATCAAACGTTTAAAGAAGAAACCATACCTATTCTCCTAAAGCTGTTTGGAAAGATAGAAAGAGATGGAGTACTTCCAAATTCGTTCTATGAGGCCAGCATCACCTTAATTCCAAAACCAGACAAAGACCCCACCAAAAAGGAGAATTACAGACCAATATCCCTGATGAACATGGATGCAAAAATTCTCAACAAGATACTGGCCAATAGGATCCAACAGTACATTAAAAAAATTATTCACCATGACCAAGTAGGATTTATCCCTGGGACACAAGGCTGGTTCAACACCCGTAAAACAATTAATGTGATTCATCATATCAGCAAGAGAAAAACCAAGAACCATATGATCCTCTCATTGGATGCAGAGAAAGCATTTGACAAAATACAGCATCCATTCCTGATCAAAACTCTTCAGAGTGTAAGGATAGAGGGAACATTCCTCGACATCTTAAAAGCCATCTATGAAAAGCCCACAGCAAATATCATTCTCAATGGGGAAGCACTGGGAGCCTTTCCCCTAAGATCAGGAACAAGACAGGGATGTCCACTCTCACCACTGCTGTTCAACATAGTACTGGAAGTCCTAGCCTCAGCAATCAGACAACAAAAAGACATTAAAGGCATTCAAATTGGCAAAGAAGAAGTCAAACTCTCCCTCTTCGCCGATGACATGATACTCTACATAGAAAACCCAAAAGTCTCCACCCCAAGATTGCTAGAACTCATACAGCAATTTGGTAGCGTGGCAGGATACAAAATCAATGCCCAGAAGTCAGTGGCATTTCTATACACTAACAATGAGACTGAAGAAAGAGAAATTAAGGAGTCAATCCCATTTACAATTGCACCCAAAAGCATAAGATACCTAGGAATAAACCTAACCAAAGATGTAAAGGATCTATACCCTCAAAACTATAGAACACTTCTGAAAGAAATTGAGGAAGACACAAAGAGATGGAAAAATATTCCATGCTCATGGATTGGCAGAATTAATATTGTGAAAATGTCAATGTTACCCAGGGCAATATACACGTTTAATGCAATCCCTATCAAAATACCATGGACTTTCTTCAGAGAGTTAGAACAAATAATTTTAAGATTTGTGTGGAATCAGAAAAGACCCCGAATAGCCAGGGGAATTTTAAAAAAGAAAACCATATCTGGGGGCATCACAATGCCAGATTTCAGGTTGTACTACAAAGCTGTGGTCATCAAGACAGTGTGGTACTGGCACAAAAACAGCCATATAGATCAGTGGAACAGAATAGAGAATCCAGAAGTGGACCCTGAACTTTATGGGCAACTAATATTCGATAAAGGAGGAAAGACTATCCATTGGAAGAAAGACAGTCTTTTCAATAAATGGTGCTGGGAAAATTGGACATCCACATGCAGAAGAATGAAACTAGACCACTCTCTTTCACCATACACAAAGATAAACTCAAAATGGATGAAAGATCTAAATGTGAGACAAGATTCCATCAAAATCCTAGAGAAGAACACAGGCAACACCCTTTTTGAACTCGGCCATAGTAACTTCTTGCAAGATACATCCACGAAGGCAAAAGAAACAAAAGCAAAAATGAACTATTGGGACTTCATCAAGATAAGAAGCTTTTGCACAGCAAAGGATACAGTCAACAAAACACAAAGACAACCTACAGAATGGGAGAAGATATTTGCAAATGACATATCAGATAAAGGGCTAGTTTCCAAGATCTATAAAGAACTTATTAAACTCAACACCAAAGAAACAAACAATCCAATCATGAAATGGGCAAAAGACATGAACAGAAATCTCACAGAGGAAGACATAGACATGGCCAACATGCACATGAGAAAATGCTCTGCATCACTTGCCATCAGGGAAATACAAATCAAAACCACAATGAGATACCACCTCACACCAGTGAGAATGGGGAAAATTAACAAGGCAGGAAACAACAAATGTTGGAGAGGATGCGGAGAAAAGGGAACCCTCATACACTGTTGGTGGGAATGTGAACTGGTGCAGCCACTCTGGAAAACTGTGTGGAGGTTCCTCAAACAGTTAAAAATAGACCTGCCCTACGACCCAGCAATTGCACTGTTGGGGATTTACCCCAAAGATACAAATGCAATGAAACGCCGGGACACCTGCACCCCGATGTTTATAGCAGCAATGGCCACGATAGCCAAACTGTGGAAGGAGCCTCGGTGTCCAACGAAAGTTGAATGGATAAAGAAGATGTGGTTTATGTATACAATGGAATATTACTCAGCTATTAGAAATGACAAATACCCACCATTTGCTTCAACGTGGATGGAACTGGAGGGTATTATGCTGAGTGAAGTAAGTCAGTCGGAGAAGGACAAACATTATATGTTCTCATTCATTTGGGGAATATAAATAATAGTGAAAGGGAATATAAGGGAAGGGAGAAGAAATGTGTGGGAAATATCAGAAAGGGAGACAGAACGTAAAGACTGCTAACTCTGGGAAACGAACTAGGGATGGTGGAAGGGGAGGAGGGCGGGGGGTGGGAGTGAATGGGTGACGGGCACTGGGGGTTATTCTGTATGTTAGTAAATTGAACACCAATAAAAAATAAATTAAAAAAAATTATTGTTGTATTCCTGAGTACTACCTGGGTGGAGACTGCATCCAAAGTAATCAAATGCATTAAGTAGGATGTTCTGGATACATGTGGCAGGAACCCTACTCAATCTGGTTCAAGCATAAGAAGGAATGTATATGGGCTTATATATGTAAAAATCCCAAATATTGAACTTGTTTCAGCAGGCACAGCTCAATACAGGTCCTCCAATTATGCAATCATTATTCTGCCTCTCTATTGCTGATTTCTAGGCATGCTCCTCAGTTAAGTGTTCACCAAGTGATTTAAGATTTTTGTTCATTCATTCATTCATTTGTTAATTTAAGAAACATTTAGTAAGTACTACACATAAGGGGCTATATAATCTCCAAGTGGAAGGAAGGGAGAAATCACTTTGAAGAACAAAAAGTCTCAAGGGGGATCACATAGTTGAAGTTTGTAACATAAAGGCAGAATTATCCTTCCTCAAGTTTCAGATGGCAGACTGGAGAGAAGCTACAGGAAGATTGAGAACATAGGATCCTGGACCTGTGTCAGCAATTTTACCATCACAAGGTGGAAAGCCTGCCTATGGATGGGGTCAACATAGAGGAAAAAAGAACAGAAATGAAGAAAAAAATCTCCCCATGAAGTCTTTGAGCTCCTGAATCAGTCACATCAAAAACCAGATCTATTCTTGGATTTTTCATAATATGAGATGTTATTTATCCTCTCTTTGCTTAAATAATGCATTTGGGCTGGTTGAACTGAGTTTTGTACTTGTAAAAAAGAATACTGAGGAGTACAAGAACCATATGGATCCCAGTTCCTAGGACAAGCCTGGAACACAGTAAGCACTTAATAAATATGAATGGCATGAATGGGCAAATGGCTTAAACAACATAAATGTGTGAATGATCAAATGTTTTAAACAGAGCATAAACATTATAGCATAGTCTCAAGAAGGTCCCTCTACCACAAGAAATTCTCAACCAATTTCTGGGAAAATTGTGGGTCTCAATGTTTTTAAAGAGGTTTCAAACATCGATAAGAGATTTATAGTCAACTGGGGTGCCTGGATGGCTCAGTCAATTAAGCCTCTGCCTCAGACTCAGACTCAGGTCATGATCTCAGGGTCCTGGGATGGAGCCCTGTAGTGGGCTCTCCTGCTCAGTAGGAAGTCTGCTTCTCCATTTCCCCCTGCCCTTACCCCTGCCTGTGTGCTCGCTCGCTCTCTCTGTCCCTCACTCAAATAAATAAATAAAACCTTTAATTAAAAAAAGGAGATTTATAGTCAATGAATTGAGAGGTCCTTTCCAATTCCGATATTCTATGATTCTGTGTTTTCAGTTCTTATCCAGATGAAATCTGGATAGGTTTGGATTTCATACTTTCTAAAGGAAAATAGCTTGCCCCATTGGAAAGAATAGCATGGTCAGATTTACCTCCATTCCATCATACTAACCCCTGATTTAAGAGGGAATTGCTATCTATTAAATAATTGGGTAAGTGATGCAGAAGGACCTGTTACTGACATTCAACAGAGAGTTTTGTCCCTTATTTGCTTCTCTTTTAATACTTTGATATATGTCATGGGTTTGTCTAAAACATTCCTGCCTGTTATTTGTGCTTTGCGTATTTATATGCAATAAATAGCCTTCAATATGAAAAAATAGCGATTGTGTGAATGAGAACTACTGAGACAGATGGGCCTACAGCAAACACATTTGGCCTGTTGCAACATAGAATTTCATCTTTAAGAAACTGCTATATAACTCCTAAGATGTACTCCACTGCGATACAATCCAGATAAAATGGAAGGAATTGGCAGTGATGGATGATGGAGTGATTGTTCATCTATTCAACATATGACATTTGCACCCATAGATTTATCTCCCATTTGAAGAAGGTAATCAGTTCTATCACCATGTTTATCATTTGCCTTGCCCTAGTTACCTCCCATAAACAGGTCTACTCCCTCACTCCCAGGTGTGTATGATGTTATCATCCTGTATGCAAAGTGGGTTTGACATGCTCCATAAGCCACACATGAAAAGGAAAGCAAATACAGTAACTTGTTCCCTGGATGGAATCTTAACCTTGACGTTGTGTACAATTAATCTGCTGGGGTTTTTTTTTAATTATGGATTTGAATATGACAAAGAACTTTGAGACTGATATGAATGGATATGAGATAGAACTCCTTTATGAGACTCATAGTGATCTATGAGTGATCCAAGACCTGTAGATCTTGCCATTAATTACATTATTTTTAAAAAGAATTATTTAATAACATTTTTATTTTATTTTTGTTCTATATGCAAATCACTTCACTGTATGGTTCCCAGCAGACAACCATGTTTTATCATGGGAAACTGTGGCATTTAGAGTGCTATGATTAATAAGGCTGAAGATTTGATTTCCTATATCAATTTCAAACAACTTAAACCCTATCTCTTGGGAGAAAACAAATGCCTTATAGGAATTTCCTATAGTATAGAAGGTGTGGTGCCAGGTCTCTCAAAAGAATGCAGATCTATCAAAGCAGTCAATAAATACATATCGAATACCTATATCCTTAACAATTAAGCACACAGAGAAGGAAGTTTTAAAGAGAAAAATGCAGATGGGGAAATAAGGAAGGTTTTATGAGTCAGAAAGAAGATGCAAAAACTAAGTAAATCTATTTTCTGTAGAGGGAGCTACTTGTTAACAGCCCGCTTCCTCAGAATACTGAGAACAAAGAAAAATTTTTATAAAAATCTAGGGAGAAAATCACCAGCCAAGCACTTTGTTGTAGGTGCTCCCTACGTTGCAGGCATGTGAGATATGAAGATGATTAACACACTGCTGTTTCCTAAAATTAGTTCACAAAGAGGAAAGGCAAAATAAGACACTAACATATAATAAGTTGATCTGACCATGTTAGGCACTCTTATCTGAAAGTGACATACACAGGATTAGGATTCAGAACAGCTTTGGATTTTTCCATAACAACACAGGAGAAAAGTGATTAAAATCCCCAAGATGATGGTAAATCACGCCCGTCGTCAGGATGAGTGGACACAACTGATGTAGAAGGCATCCAGTCCAGACTATAGCAGGGCAGAAGGCTCTTGGCTAGTATTTCCCAGTGCTAATCAAAGTGTGGTATGAAGATGGACATCAGCACCACCTGGGAACTAGTTCCAAATGAAAGTTTTCTAGCACTACCTCAGAATGTATGAATCTCTGAGGTTGGGGTCAAGGAATCTATATTGTAACAAGCCCTCCAAGTAATTCCAATGACTGTGCAAGCTTGAGAGCTGCTCTGGGTGATTCTTCCTTAGAGAGATAAAATTGTTAAAACATCTGATGCATGTGAACAACTTGTGGAGGTATATAGTTCAGACAATTGCTAAGAGGTTGAGGATGAATTAGAGATAAGTACAGTGTAAAGGAAATTAAGAAAAGGATAACAAAAGGAAATCCATCAACCCAGGGGAAACAAAATGTTATACAACAAAGGTTAAGTAACCACAGTTGACTGTATAATTCCGATATGAATCACACACATAGCCGTAATCATGTAAATGGTAAATTTTGTTGTAAACAAAATTACAATGTAACTCTGGTGAGAAGCAGGGTAGGTTTTGTATAGTAGTTGGGTGGGGAGAAAATCTAGAGTCCCTATCATCCACAAAAGGAAGTCCATTGGACTTCCAATTAAAAAAATCAATTAGCAATATATATATATATCCTTATTACTTAGAGATTTTGAAGTTAATGCTAGAAGGATCAGCTGAAGGAGATGAAAATGATTGGCTTTCAGACAGGGAAATTGAGCTGAAGGTTTTTTGTAGTATATCTTACAGAATAACTTGCTTCTTTATAGTTTGTACATGTTTAACTTGAATAAAAAGTAAAATCAAAACAAACAAAATTAAACATTCCCTCTCTTATTAGAAGACACTCTCACAGTTCTTTGATAATCATGATCTTTTCTAACTCTTACAGCACTTACTATCTAGTCCAGGATCAGTAAATTTATAGACCTATACTCCTGTTTTCATAAATAAAATTTTATTAGAACTCAGTCATGGTCATTCCTTTACATATTGTCTATAGATTTTTTCATGCTACAACAGCAAACGTGAGTAATTGTGATAGACCATAGAGCCTGCAATGCTTAAAATATTTACTATCTGGCCCCGTATAGAAAAAAAATTGCCAACCCCTGATCTTGTCTATCCATTTACACCCAAAACAATAGTTGAATTTCTGTATTTTGTTTTCTCTACCAGATATCACTTGATTCTTACAACAAACGTGCTGGTTAGGTAGTATCATATTGCCAATGGAACAAAGGCTCAAAATTTAGGAAAACTGACCAAGGTCCAACAGTCAGTAAGTGGTGGAGCTAAGTTTCAAGCTGAGTTCTATCTAAAACCAATGCTCATATCCTTTCCACTAGTACAGTGGCTGGTACCTAGTTTTTCATGTTAGCATAGCTTGCTTTTCCTAGATGTGGGCTCTATTTAGGGCAAGAACCATTTCTTAATCTTCTGCATATCCCCTGTGCCTTGAACATAGAAAGTGCTCAGAACAAAGTTCTTGATTAATTATAATGAAGATGAAGGCAAAAAGACCATTCATAATTCTCAAAACAAATTCCATGTATCGAATGCAACTGTAGTGATACTGATTGTTCTATTTTCTAGAGGACTAAAATATGCCCTGAGCTATTTTTTACTTGAAGCATTCAGAATAAATAAAGCATTATTGTCTGGAAGAAGTCACACATGAAGGTATCAATGATGCCCATTCATCTTCTTGTGGTAAAGCTTAGGTTTCCTGTTTGCATTCGTCTCAATCTAGACTGGAAGCTCTCAGAGGCAGAGGTTTCATGTTTATGTGCCCAGGAAATTCTGGGCACCTGTGTTGTTCCATGACTAATTGCTAAAAATAAATGAGTAATAATGCATTGTTGGTGTGAGGTTTGCTTCATGGCCTGAAATGTATTCTGAAAACACTGATTATGAACTTTCTTTAACCAACTGAGTCTTCCAAAAGCTGAAACCTGGTGAGAATTACTCAAGGGAAAATGACATTATTGTTTTGATTGGAGAATTTCTTATGACTGATATATAACTAGCTATGTGCACTGTCAACACTGACTTGAGTAAAAGCAATGCTGTTTTTCTTTAAAGTGAATAGGATTATTGAAAAGAAGAATTCATGGCTTGGAAGGAAGCAGAGAGTACATCTATTCTCACCATCTACCCCCATTACAACACTTCCTAGCTGCTATCCAGCTTGTACTTGAAATACCTTGCTGAAAGAGAAATCTCCCACCTGCCAATGGGGTCGATTCTCACTTCACTTCATGTTGGAATAGGTTTAGACTGTATTATAAGTTATTTGCTTATGTAAGGTTGAAAACTGAGTCTTTAAAGCTTACATTAGTAAATTCATCTTTTACCTCATCAAAGCTCACGAGTCTAATCCATCTTCTATACATCATCCTTCAAGTATCTGTAGGAAATGTCATCTTAACTTGGGCAGTCTTACCTCTAAACATCTCCAATTCCTGAATCTACCACTCATTTACTGGTTTTATGTCTTCTACTTCTCCATTCCGGTTTGTTTATACTCCTCCCAGAATGGTATTACCAAATTATTGCTCTAAATGTGATCTGAGCAGTTGAAAGGAAAAGTCTAGCTCCTGTTCTTCCTTTTATCCATTGTATTTGTTAATACAAACTTAAGGATCATCCATGTTTTGAGCAATAAAATACCAACATTTGCCCTTATTAAATTAATCATTAAATATAAGGCCCTTAAATCTTATACAAGTAGACTGCCTTTAAACCACATTCCTCTCATCCCGTATTTATGGGGTTAATTTTAGGAATCCACTCTCATTGTATTTAAATATATTACCTTCACGTTGTTATATTAACTCCAATTAATTGCTTAATTTTTAAAAATTAGTGAGATCATGGGGTTATAGAGATGATAGACAGTGTTTTTGCCCTTCAAGAACTCAGAGACTAGTGGTAATGATGAATAATTTAATAAAAAATTATAAATCAGAATACATGCTATGGTTGGTGTAAATACATAGTACATTGATGCATAAGTGATGCACAAACTTTTGCCATTGTTGTTATTGTTATAGAAATCTGTAAGGGAGGAAAATAAAAAGACAAAACCATGAAGACTTCCCAAAAGAGGTGATATTTAATGTGTGCCTTGAAGGCAAATAGAAATTAACCAGGTTAAGAACAAATAAAGAACATTTTAGATTACATTTTCAACCCATTATCCACTAACCACATGTGACTATCAAGCATTTGTTGTTGTTGGGTTTTTTTAGATTTTTTTTAATGTATTAATTCATGAGAGACAGAGAGACAGAGGCAGAGACATAGGCAGTGGGAAAAGCAGAGAGCGAAGCAGGCTCCCCACAAGGAGCCCTACACAGGATTCCATCTCGGACCACGGGATCACACCCTGAGCCGAAGGCAGACGCTCAAACTCGGGGCCATCCAAGTAGACATCTGTAGACAGATATAAACAAGAAATTTGGAGAAGGGGTACTTTCCGAATGCTAATTATGAATTCAGTTATTCATCCAATTTATCAACCAATTTGAATAAATATACATATTATATTTCAAATATATAATTTAGGAACTTTTTGATACTACAGAGTGTAAAGACCTACCACTGACTACCTTTTTCAGGACTGACATTAATCTGTCTTTCAGATTATTTCAAGTCCACCCAGGTATACTGCTATTCAATCCGTATCTCTCCATAGTGCTCACAAAATTTTCTCTCTGAAACAGGAATTACTTCCAAAACCTATCAGTCTTTCTGACAAATGATGCTGCAGTGTGTTCCACCACTTCTCAGATGATCACTCATGAGACCAATACCCAAATACCCTTCCTTCCTTCCTTTCTTCCTTCCTTCCCTCCCTCCTTCCCTGCCTCCTTCCTCCCTTTCCTTTCTTCCTTTCCTCCTTCCCCACATTATCAACCCATCATCAACTCCATTCAGTGGGATCCCTTCACCCCCCCAAAAAAACCAGTTGCATAAAACCTTTACTCTGGCTATGCTTTTTAGATAATTTAAGCTAAAATCATTGTTACAAAGAAAGGCTCAAGAAAATTAGATATCAGGATAGAATTCAGAAATCAGGTATCAAAGGAAGAAATTGGATTTCACTCCCTGGCCAGATAGCAATAGGGCCTCTTTAATGGTAAACTGTAGCATGCCGTAACATCAATACTATAAGATGTTCACCAGTGAAGAGGTGTAGAAGGTAAAATACTGGCTTATGTGGTAGCATTAGCACTAGAATGGAATGAATCATAACTGGATTGAAACTAAATTTATCTGCCTGGTCCCTGGGTACACAATTGGAATGGATATCCTTAACACCAAGCAGAATCCTCAGAATAGCTCCCTGACCTCTGGAGTGGAGCTATTATGATATGAAAAAAAAGGAAGAAAGCTATTTATCAGGTGACTCAAAGAACTTTCAGAGTTGAGCATGACCAAGGGCAAGGGAGGTCTATACAATGGGCCTAAGCTATCATGGAAACTATCTTACCACTGAAGACATTTGGCCCAGAAAACTGATGGACTAGATGTAGATATAGTAGATTAGGATGCTGTACAGAATTTCTGACAAGTCCTGAAGCAAGTGTCATACAGGGGGTCATACCAAGGGTTCTGCCACAAGGCCATGCCATCAGCAGTAGAGAACTGCTTGCCATTTTTATTATTTTATTTTATTTTATTTTATTTTATTTTATTTTATTATTTTATTTTATTTTATTTTATTTTATTATTTTATTTTATTTAAGATTTTATTTATTTGTTCATGAAAGACACAGTGAGAGAGGCAGAGACATAGGCAGAGGGAGAAGCAGACTCCCCCTGGGGAGCCCAATGTGGGACTTGATCCTAGGGCTCTGGGATCATGCCCTGAGCTGAAAGCAGATGCTTAACCACTGAGCCACTCAGGCATCTCTGTTTGCCATTTTAAAAGCAGCTCCTGCAATCTTTCTAGATCATAGTGGGAACTGAGTATCTGACCTATAGCTACTGTATGACAATGTAACTGGAGCTGCTATCATGAACTGGGTATCACCAGATCTAATGAGTTTAAGTTCAGGTAGACAAGCAACAGTCCATTGTATGATGGGATAGGATATGAGTAGATTTAGAAAGCACAGGTAAGTTACATAAACAGATAGCCTAGACTCCCATATAACCTACCTGTATTGAAGTGAAACCTGTACCTTAACTTAAACCTATAGCCTCATGGGTGATTCCCTAAAACTAGCTAACCCAGGAAGAACAAAAACTCAAGCCTTGATCATGATGTATTAATGCTGAACTCAATCAGACTGCCAATGCACTACAACAAACTTTAGGGTGGCCCTGGAAGAGAGTAATGACAAGAAATTCTTTCAGTTAGCAGAGTTGTAAGTAGTTTGTTGTTTGTTCCCCTTCTATGACAGTGATAGTGGCTTAACATGTATAGATAGATAAGAATTTGGGACAATGACAAATCACTTCACTAATTTATAAGGGACCTGGAAAGAATAAGAGTGGATCATTTGTGAGGAAAGGAAATTTGGGGAAGAAGCATGTGGATAAACCTATGTTAAAGGCACAAAGACAGGATATTTTTTTCTTCTGACAATGACCACCATAGAATGACTGCTATAAAGGAACACTCAATAACTGGAACATCTGTGGAAGTCAAAGGATCTCTCTCTTCTTCCACTCCAATGTTAATGCAACCAGTCCCTGAACAGAATATTCATGGTGGCAAGAATGGAGACTATATCTGGATCCAACAATCTGTACCAAGACAAATTTGGGTACTGCTGTTGATGAATGTTCAACAGATCAACAGCTGCACATTCAACATGGCCGCATCCCTCAAGGAGATTAACGAGGCAGTTGGTAGAGTGCTGATTATATCAAACTCATTCCACATTAGAGGGGACAGTAATCATACTTACTATAATTTTTGTGTATTCTGTTTTTAAGTTTACCTACACTGTAAAGTGCCTCTGGCAACATGGTCACCTGAGAGTTTATGGAATACGTAGTTTGCCAATTCAGGATCCCTTATAACATAAGAGCAAGTGACCCAGGTCTTGTTACAGTTTACTACAGAATCCAGCAAGAAGGCAACTTAATAGAAAGATAAACATCCCATAAAAAGTTCAGCTTAAGGGCCACACAACCTGTGAGTTGGGGGAATTATGCTGTAGGATATGGCGTAGGAACCAAACAATCAGGTTACACATGGTGTTACATTCCAGGAGCAATAAAGTATAAGCATGAGAACCAAAGAATGGAAGTGGGATTGCTTCAGCTCACCATCACTTCCAGGGCTTCATTTGCAGAATGGTTATATTGGATTCTGTGGGTTCCACTGGTTCTATAGGTTCTATCATTAGAAGTCCAAATTCCCAGGGGGAAGTCCTTTCAACAGAGAACAAAGCAGGGGTTTCATTTAACCTGATGCTATGAGTACCCTCTGGTCATTTCTGGCTCATGATGTAGGTAGACAAGTTGATAAATAAGGAGCTACCACAAGGCAAGGTGATTGGCCCTAGTCACCACAAGGGGCTAAAGTTGCTGCTATCCATTTGGGACAGGAAGGAGTATGTTCAGAACCCAGAGAATTCAATGGTGTGTCCTTATCCAGGGTCAGTAGCAACCTTAAATGGACAACTGCAGCAACCATAAATGAATATAAATAAACTGCTAGCGCTAGGAATTACTGGGCCCTTCATTACATGCATCATTAAATTTAAGATATGTAGGCCAAAAAATGAATATCATACAAGTAATAAAATCAGAGACCAAACAAGGAAAAGATATGGATAGTTATATTAAGAAAAGGGTTTTATGTGCATAGAAACCCTCCCCCAAATTAGACAAGAACAGTAAGTTACCAGTAAAAAATATGATACTAGGACAGTCATGGAATTTTACCATCTCACCTCTGAAAAGAGGCGATGTGTATGTGAAATTTGAAGTCCCCAGTCCCTGCAGCTTCTGGAATTAGCCCTTCCTTTGACACTCAAAAATATGACTAGGGCTCCCACCACTCTTATGGCAAGAAGGCCAATGTAATCTCTAAAATTTCTGAGGATTCCAGGGAGACATAAAAAGAAAGCTGACAGCTTACATTTCTCTAACCTCTCATTCCAAACTTTGCTCCCTATATAACTAATCTCCCTTTTCTGTTTTGAGTCCTTTCTTTGGCATCCTCTTTTCTGTGCCATATCAAGCATTTTTTAGATGAACTTTTCTTTCATTCCTTAAAACTTTTGCATCATCACAAGACTAAGCTGTTCTGCATAAAACCTTTTACTCATAGTTTAAAAATATCCAATGGTAGTACAGTTCAGCACAGATGAGGAAAGAACCTCTTAAAGTATTCTGATCACTCAGCAAGAAAAAGCATCAGTGGCCACCATTCACTTAGGCAATATCTTGCTGCCATTTTGCTAATTTTTCCCAATAAGCCATTCTTCCAAATGAGATCTACTAATAATCCAAAGAACATTATTCTATGATGACAATAGTTAACAGCAAATACATACATAGTCTTACAAAAATAACCCTACTTGCCTTCTCACATGTTTGCCATTAGTGTGAGAAGGACTGGCCAGGGCTAAAAATGACCCAGTTAAGCCCAGTCTAAAGCAGAAACTATATCCAACCTGCAGATGAATTGCATACCCAGCCTAGATTAGTCTGAATTAGTCGATACCCAGCTGACCTGTAGAACTGAACTATAGTAATAAATGTCTGATATCTTCAGCCAATGAATTTTAGGGTAGATCATTATACTGTTAGAGCTAATACAGAAATGGTTGAGCCATTTCTCAATTTGAAATCTAAAGCATAGAGTTTTTATTTTTTCAACCATGATGTACACCAGACAGGCAGACAGAACAGCAATAACATCGGTCCTGAGGCAGAGCATGCTGGGCATTTTAAAGGAACAAGAAGGCCAGAGTGAATGGAATGGAGGGAATGAGGCAGAGATTCAGAGGAAACATATCAAAAGAGGCAGGGGTGGAAGAGTCAGTGAGGGCCAAATAGGCCTTGTAAAGACTTTGACTTTTACGCTAAATAAGATGGAAACAATTTTAATGATTTGAGCTGAAGAAAGACATAACCTGAAATATTTTTAACCACATTGTTCTCATTTCTGGTTTGAAATAAGGGGGCAAGTAGAGAAGCTGGTATAGCAGTAAAGAAACTGTTGCAAATATCCAAGGAAATGATGATGATGGCATGAGCTAAAATTCCCAAGTAGTGAGGAAAGTTGTGAAATATAAAGATGCCATATACAGTTTTTGATAGAGAAAAAAAAAAGGATTTGGTAATAGATTAAATAAGGGGTGCAAGAGGAAGAGTGGAGAGACACCCTTAACTTTTTGATGTGGATTAACATCAAGAATTTTGGCAACTAGAAAGGCCAAGGTGGCATTTTCTGAAATGTAGAAGAGTGCAAAGGAGTAGGTCTGGAATTTAGCTTATCTTGAGATACTTGTAACTTCTATCATGAATTGTTTTTAAAGACTTGGAATGAGTCCCATTTGGATAAGCAGCCTAACTGAGATGAGTATCTGGTTGCTCTGATTAAATGTTGATTTTAGTTCACCATTTTTCTCAATCTTATAAGGATACTAAAACAACTCATAATGGGCCAGTTTATAAAATTGAGAGAATATTCCTCAAAGCATTTGGGGGAATATAAGACTATATTTATAGTGTACCACTTGTAACTTTGTCATCTGTTCTTTGTGTCTCTCTGATCCTATGGATAGTCTTATGGTTTCATGTTATTGGCACTAGAAACATGGACAACTTAATCTTTACAGCAGGGCTTTGCTTTGTCCACTTTCAACAGATTCAAAATCCAACAGTAGCAATGAAATTATTCCAAAATAGAACTTAAAGATTTGGAAGGAAAGACCTAACTAATCCAGTGTTGAACTTTTCCATTTGTTTTGTTTTCAGAGAGTGGGGGAGGGGCAGACAGAGAGGAAAGAGTCATTAGCAGGCTCCACATTGAGCACAGAACCTGACACAGGGCTTGATCTAATGACCCTGAGATCATGACCTGAGCCAAAATCAAGAGTCATACTCTTCACCAACTGAGCCAAACATGCCCTTCAATTAGTTTTGAATGCTCAATTTCTATTAACTTCCTGTTAAAATTCATTTTCAAAATATCTTTTCATATTAGAAGACTTTTGGGGGGTTGAACTTTTATATAGGATAAGAGAAACTATCACTACTTGCTCCCAATCTCCCCAAACATATCTAACTGACGCCTTGATGACATTTTTTAATGATTCTATTGTTTCCCTTACAGAGTATAGTTACTTTGTATTTCTAGTTTCATTTAATGCTTTTATTTAAAACAAAATCAGTCTGAAACGAGGAGTCAGTGAAAAATTAATTTAATCTGAACAGGCTGAAAGAAGTTCATTTCTAACAGTTCTGGAAAGCACATTGAAAACATACTAGAATTTTTATAAAGCTTATGTGTATTCTAATGAAAAAAGAAACTCAAATCCAGACTTTCATTTATATGTATAATCCACTTGAGATAGAAGGAAAAACGTCAAGCAGTCAAATTATACATGCCACAGTAGGAGTAGAAATAAAAAACATTAGCAAGGTCTTGATAGAAAATATAGTAAAAAGTTGATTTATGTACTATAAGGGATAAAGTAAAGGGTGCTGGAGGGTAACACGAGCAAAGAAAATAAAATACTATGGATGCAGAGGAAACAACAGCACTTTCACACATGTAAGACAGGTGAAAACACAGGCCCTAGAGAAAAGGAAAAATAATCTTACTGATAAGAATTCCATGTGGGTCCCGAAATAGAGTCAACCTACAAGTAAGTAAGAAAATTTAATTAAACTCAAATTTGAGAGTGGACATTTAATTTCAGTGCACTGTTTTAATTTCTTGCTCATCAAGTCAAATGACTTTTCCTGTTTGGGAGACTATTTCAAGAAAAAGAAAATTCTTGATAGAAACTGAACAGGTAGGAAGAGAGGATTAGATATGAAAAATAAAGAATTAAAGGTGAAAATAGAAGAATCTAAACAATAAAGCAGGCTGCAGCATAACCAAACATATCTGTCAGTGGTATCTGTGATTAAGAAAAGATTTAAAAATGTTTTCCAAACCTTCCCTTAGGTTGTCCTTACTATTAACTATTATGGGCAATGATCAAAATAGACTTTTAAATAAAAATATTCTTTTTCTGTGCACACCTACTTCGTATGTCTGCTTATTGTTGAAATTTGCATGAGAAAGTAAACCTCACATACTCAGAATAGATAATTAACAACACATTTTTTGGCAGAGTTATTTGAACGCATTTAAAACTCTTTTGAAAGGCTGAAGATCTCAGCCAACTTTAATCATATCTCTGGTTGATTTAAAGAGGATGTACCTAAGTTTATCTCAGATTATCAGAGTCCAAAATATAAGTGCAATTAAATATAGAGTTTAGATTAACCAGTTAACAAAACAGAAAGAGATAAAGGAGATGCTACCTGGACATACCATCTATGGTACTCCAAGAGATAGTTAAGGGTTATGCCACCATTGTGGAAACACCTGCCAAGCAGAAGAGCAAAGAAGAGCTCAAGGAAGAAAATAGGGTTAGATGACAGATGGAAAGGCTTAAAATTAATCTTGGTCTTTAAGATCAAATCAGGTAAATACTAGACAGTTCCTAATGAATTTGTGAAACTAAGATCATATAATAAGCTATAGAGTTAACATACTCAACACCCTCAAAGACTCCGTGTGATCAAGTATCTTCTTTTTACAGACGGAGAAACTGAGACATAGCACGTCAAAGGTTGCAAAAAGTACAGTGGATCAGTGATCTCTCGAGGAACAAACTGGCAACATGCAGAACCTCAGTGCTGAGAACTCTTCACCACCTGACAATCTGCCATTTCCTTTAGGCATCTGACATTGGGTCTGTGTTCCATCCCTTGGGAAGCACATTGAGGCATTTTCTTCAAAATGTATTAAGTCTATAAACTGACGATATTAGACACTGATTTTTACTTCCCTCCACTCCTCTTTTGCTCTTCCAGCTGGGGATATGCTATACTTACATAAGCATTATTTTTCATCTTTATGTGGGTTTCTTAAGTGCCTGGTTTCCATCCTTCATTATTAATCTTATCTCCTATTAGCAAAATTAACTCTAAATTGGAGCAATTTACTTCTGCCTTTTAAGACTTATTCCTCATTAATTTATTATTGATAATATTTATGTATGTATTTAATGTTTTTAGTTAAATGGCTGATGAAGACAAATGAAAATTTGTCTTCTAAAATATTTAAAAATATATATTTATAGAATAAATATATTCTAAAAGAATTTATATATAGCCATTCAGGGCCATTGAAGCTAAGACTAAAGAACAAAGAAAGGATAACTTAGGAAATGATAAAAACAATCATTTTTATCATCTGCAGTTTTAATTTTGAGGTCCCTAAATGCATGATAGAGCTGTTCTTTTTTAAAAAACTACAGTAGCTCCCTAAATCCCACTGGAAATGGAGACCATCAATACCAAGAAATATCAAGTGGACAATTTCCAAACCAACTGCTTAATGTTATTATTCAAAGAGTTAGCACTTTAGTTTCCAAAATGGCAAGAAATGAATTATCCTGTGGCACCTCCTCCACTTAAGTGAATTAAGTTTTTGAATTAAGTTTTGAAATAAAGAGGCAGAGGAGGCAAGGAATGTACTGCAACTAGAACAGTACTTAATCACTCACTAGATTTAGAGAGAGAACACCATCACACAGATCTAGCACATGTACACGAACCAAAGGTTTCTTTAAGGAGAAATTTCCCTGCAGCTAGAAATGGCCCTCACACTTGCTGCCCTCAGCTGTGAAGTTCTAGGATCAGGAAGGCTTCTCTGGCAAGCAGCAGCTGCAAAGTCTTTTTTCTTGCCCTGTTGATTTGCAGTTTGATAGTCATCATGACCCCAAGCTAAGCATCAACTACATGTTATTCTAACAGAGACCATGCCAAAGTGCATGGAAAGAAACAGAGCCAAATATTCACATATATAAAAAAAGCAAATATTAAAACAAGAAAAACTTCCATGGTTCAGAGGATCACATCTTTGGGGAATACTTCCTAGAAATGGCATGCCTTCAAATTGTACTACGGAGAATCAGAGATTCATGGAAGGCTGGTTTTATCATCAACCATTTACCATTCTCACTGGCATTTACCAACTAGGCGCCTAGGAAGAAAACGTATGTATGCAGCAGAGCTACTATATGAGACACTCACATTTCACTTTTCCTTCTTCAATATTAAGAAGGATATTATTTTTCCGGTTGGTTGATTTAAAGAAATGTTTTCTCTAGGTAAATCTTCTTTCGCCTATTAAATTCCAAGGATACTCTGCATGTGATAGCACATCTGATCAGCTGCAGATTCCTCCCTCTTTGCTAAATACAGCCAAAAAATAAGGGGGAAAAAAGCCAGAAAGAAATTGTAACTAAAAACATTAATAATAATCCTCAAAATACTGCAAGTTGCCAGCAGTAATGGCTGGTGTATTGATTAACAGCTTGAAGTAAACAGTGGGCAGTTAATGCTGTAACAAACCCATAAGGTTTATTGCACCAATAATTCAGTAAAACTACTAAGTTTTAAGAACCTATTGCTGAAATAAACCATATTCTTTAGCACCCACCAGCAGTGGTATTTATATACATACATATATATATTTCCCTTCTTAAATAAATTGCTTATGTGGAAAATTGATCATTTATATTTGCCCAGTCAGAAAACATGGCACGTTTGAAAAAGTTTATCACTAGATGATGTGATTTTACAAACTTTACAAGTCTCTTTGTTTTTCTTTAAGCTTTTCACCTCCCTCTCTGGAAAGAATGCCAAGCAGAACTGAGATGCAAAACAGCTCAGCACAGTCCTGGAAAAGATAGCGCTAATCAAAGAGCACTGACTTGAACCAGGCCTTAGAAGGAAAAGATATTAAGGACTAATGAATTAATCTGTTAAGCCCTTGTGTCAGCTGGGGGGAAAAAAAAGAAAGAAAGAAAAGAAAACTGCTCTTTAGTACAATGCCCTTAATAGGATATACTAGGAACTGAACTCGGGAGGCAGTGCTCCTCTTGGAGCTATGTACCCAGTGGAAAGCACAGGGAAACATACTCAGAACTGCAAGTAGCCTTCACCACAGTGTAGAATCCAAGCTGTCTGTATATTCAAGGAGGAGCTATACAGTAATTGACAATTTTTGCTACATGTACTGAGAACCCTGTAAAGCATTGGAAAGTGCAAAAATAATGCCTAATTTTTAATTTACTCCTAAGTAGTAAAGCCAACCCTCCTTGCCTCTCAGGCTTCTGTCTGTATCTCTTCTCTCCCTAAGGTCTGAACAACTAAGTGCTGTGTATGGGCTCAGCCCCACCCATGCTAACACTTTCTGAATTTCGACCACTCACCAGGCACTCTCTAGGCTCCTTCACTCTAGCTCTGAAAGATAAGCTCTTCCTCTTCCCCCAACCCTTGGTTTATAAGTTAAGTAACTTGAACCTGTCACAAGGCTAGTAGAGTATAGAGATCAGCCTTAAACCTAAGTCCCTATGCACTTTTCAGGATGGCTCACTGGCACTCAATGCTTTCCTGAAGAAGGATGTCAGTGTCCCGGGACACACTGCCATGGACTGGCAACAAATGACCCTAGCCACCTCCTTCCCTGGTTGGGTGGCTGTATAGGGTAGCCAAATTTCTACCTACCCTTGTGTGTTATAGTTCTATTGGTTATGGAAAATTGAGCCTCTGCCTTGGTCATTGTTCCTATAAACACCAGAACATCCCAGACATATGTTCTCCATCCCACTGCCTTCCATTTTTACCTACCCCAAAACTACAACTGCCATGAAGGAGAATACTGATTGATTATTGTTTATTCAACTTGCACTGGGGACTCTACTAAGTCTTTTAAAGATACTGTCTCATTTACTCTTTACAATCGCCTTATAAACTATGTACATATGTGTGTATTATAACCATTTCAGAAAGTAAGAAACAGAGGCTCCAACAGATCAGATAATTGCCCAGAGCCAAATAGTTGATAAAGGGATAGAGTGAAGGTATGAATTTAGGTTCACCTCACTCCAAATTCCAAGCTTCTAGTTACCATGCTACCCTCTTCTCATATATCTTCCTAGGGTCTAGAAATTCTCAATTCTAACATGATGACTAGGGACCCCTTTGTCTAACTACCTGCATATTTTAAGTTGTTGTGTTTCAGTCACTTTGTGAGATTTGCAGTCACTTCCCAGGACTTAGAGCCCTGTGGCCAAGTGTGTCCCAGGATTTTAGCTCACTGATACCCTACTCTTGGTGCGGTGTGCTTCACAGAAGTATGGCAGACTAGGATATCTGCAGTGAAACTGAGGCCCAGGGCTCTTTTCCCCCAAACATGTAAACCATAGTGTCTTCCACTACATGCAGTTTTGTCTGGATATACCCAGATTGTTCCTAATATACAGGATTTTCACTTACATCCCTCATTCCCACTTAGAAAAGAGTGGAGCAGGAAAGTTCTAACGAAAGTGGTGAGCTGGCTCTGTGCCCTGCAGTTTACAGAGAAATGAGGAATGGATCTGTCCATCTCCTTCCTCAGCCCAGGCTCTCCTCCTGTCCACCTCCAAAGCATAGAGCCCTTCCTCCTGGAGCACCTACACATACACAGTTGACCCTTAAACAACACAGGGATTAGGGGCACCAACCCCCTTTCCCACAGTTCAGAGTCCACATATAAGTTTTGACTCACCAAAAACTATAACTACTAATAGCCTACTGTTGACCTGAAATCTTATCCATAACATGAACAGTCAATTAGCATATGTTTTATATGTTGTATGTCATACATACTAGAGAAAAGAAAATCATACAGAACAAAAAATCATTTATGGTATTGTTTTTATTGCAAAAAAAATCCACATGTAAGTGGCCCCATACCGCTCAATCCCATATTATTCAAAGGTCAACTATATTTTCTTTAGACAGCAAGCTTCATTAGGGCCAGGCCAGGGAGCTCCACATTCACATCTTGTACTTCTAGCTCTCCAGCTAAGAACTAGTGTTCTTCAAATTCCTGTGAGAGATAGAATGTAAAGAATAGGGCAATATGATATTGGGGCAAAAAATAGTAGGCACAAAAGCTGTGATGTCTGTAGCTTTTACAATCAGCTTCTGGTGGCAGCCATGTAAGTCACCCTTCCAAAACCAAGTGGAAGACTGGTGAGAGAGCAAGAGAAAGAAAAAGGAAATTGGGAAAGAATGAGATTTTTATTCTCTTTAATCAAAAAGATCTATTAGATCTATTAGATAAAGAGCAATCTCTTTCTTCGTAAACTTGTGAAGATGTCAGCCAGGACTAAAGACTACTCCCCAACCAGGCCTTGCCCAAAGCACTTACATGACTTACAGTCTTTTCCCAAACATCCTCTTGCTTCTGCATATTCCTTTCCTTGTCTCTTTTGACTTCTCTCCATTTATCATTTAGATCAGTGCCACAGGCAGCTTTCCTCGCACAGTAGATATGATTCCTGAAAAGATCAATAGGAATTGGAGCTCTATCAACTGAACCATATGTTGACTTATTTTAGGGAGTCCTAGTTTTCAGGTTTGGCATTCTTCAGCCAAGATCAGTTCTTATCATTTAAGTTGAAAATTTCTCTGCTTCAGAGCATCCATGTTCAGTAATTAATGATCTGCAAACAAACAGTTGAAAGCTCTGGAGGAGTTCTCTATTTAAAGCAACTACAAGCCGAAACTACACATAAGGCTAAAAATAGAAAATTATCATCCTTCCCATCCTGGATCTTATGGGCAGAACTCAGAAGACTTGGCAGTTGGTGAAGAGGAATTGTGGAAAAGAAAGTAGATGATTCTAAGGAAGGGCAGTGGCGTTGATAACTGATAAATATGAATTCGGGTAAGCCACGAATTATCTATAAAATTCTGTAAGGATGTAAATATCCATGCACTTCCATCATAAGATTCTGATTTAGTAGGCTGGGGCTGGGCCCTGAAATCTGCCTTTTGAAAACATTTCCAAGCAACTCTGATTATAGTCAGAGGACCATACTTTGAGAATAAGTAGAGCAGGGCGTTCTAACACAGTGTTTCTCAAGCTTTAATGTTCCTACAAATTCTCCCCAGATTTTGCTAAAAGAATCTGATTCCACAAATCTGAATAGATAAGAATTTGACTTTTGAACAAGATCCACAGATCACTCTTTTTTAGAATAGTACTAATATAACACACTGTTTTTCAAATTTGGCTGTATAATAGAATAACCAAAAAAATGTAAAAAAAGGTAAAAAGAAGAAGAATAAAAAGATTGATGCCTGAGTACCACCTAATACATACTTTGATTAAATTGGTCTATAACCCTGGTACTCAGGATTAAAAAAAAAAAAAAATTCCCAAGTGTAGATTGTAGCTCACAATTTTTTGTCAATCTGACCCACAGTACCTGGCAAGTTATGGACACAGAGAAGCTCCTTGATAAGTATTTTTTGAACTTAGGTCCACTAGGGGTGAGTCTGGGAGCCTGAAGCTGGCAACTGTAAAATTTCCTATGAGAAATGTTCCTAATATCAGCATGCCTATGAGGAGAAACACTATAAACATCCCCAAGGAACTAATATGATAAAGTGAAACTTCTACAAGATGAGAACAGTTAAATTTCATGAAAATGTTTGGACTTAATCATCTTCAAAATGGTCTAGGATTCATATCTCCCCATTGGTTCTAATCAGCCCTTCCTTCTCAACATTGGACGATTATTCAACAGAAAGGAATCCCCAATTGCAGATACGAATATCACAAGGGCCTGTTTTACACATGAGGATCTACCCTCCAAAAGTGACTTGCCCAGGTGTAAGTGTCTAGAAATGAAAGAATCAAGATTCAAATCCAGTTTCCCTGCCTCCAAATCTCAGACTGGGGGTGCATCCACCTACTAACAGTAAACAACAACCAGCAGAAGCATGCCAGGATAAAAATGGTACATCTGTCTGAAACGTCAATTAAAGCATTTGGGTATTTTTATATACAAGGAAACACAAATATATTATAATATGAAATGCAAATCTTCTATAATATATGATAACAAAGAATTTTTAAATTTGTGGTGATCTGCTTCAGATTATGCTACTAGGCCTCTGGGGTCACTCATGTTTGCTTCTCAGGAAACATGTAAGAAGCACTGCCCTTCTCTGTGTCATTAAAGGGCCATTGAAATGCCAAATAGAGCCCATTATTTGAGCCCATTACTGGAAATCTGTCTGCAAAACTCTGTTCAGATGCAATAATGATTTAGGCAGGTCAGACTTCCCAGAAATGAAGAAAAGTGCTGAAAATAAATAGGAGACAATAAATCTCTTAATGGTGCAAAGGGGAAAAATAAAGCAAATTATGTTTTATCTGGCAAACATATCATGGTCATTTTTTTGTAATCCTCATTTTTCCTTTCTGTAAAAAGCAGTTAGTGCAAAATTGAAGAAAATTTAGATTATAGTTTATAACACAGTGTCCCAGTTGAGCTTAACCCAGGATGTAGAGATTAGCCATTTGCAGAAAACAGTGGGCCAGTGACCACTGTTCGGAATTTATTTGTGAGTTCATAGATGTAAACTGTATGAATTATTAATGGCATAAAGATATTCTCTATGAGAGCCTTGGAGGAAATATTCACAAAGGAGGCAATAGCAAAGAGCAAAAAAAGTTTCATTTTTTTTTTCTTTTAATTTGATTTTGTTTAGTCCAACTTCCAGTACAGAGTTCTAGTATGGCTGGGTTGAGAGGGACAACTTGCCCTAACAGCTAATGAGGGTCTCTACCACTCCTGACTCAATCCAGATCTCGCAATCTGACCATTCTTGGGCTGGCTCCATGGTACTGGAGATGGAAGAAAAAAATTATACACATGTTTGAAAGAATATCTAAACGAAGAAAAAAAAAAGAATAAAGGACCTCACAAACGATGATATTTTTAAATAAAGAGTGACCCTACCGACTCTTAAGTGATCCTATCTGTGTTCTAAATGGGATGAATCCAATGGCCAACTTTTCCTCCTAGATGGTGGGAGGAGTGAGGTGAAGTAAAGAGGTGGACAAAGAAAATCTCATGAAAGAAGGAATTCAGAGTAGGGATTTAGATCCTAAGGGGAGAGATGGGAGATACAAAGCTAATGGGCTGTATTTGTTTAGGTGCACTTGTATCCCCTTTCCCACTTTTGTTCTATGCTCTGGCTTTAAGCTCAGAAAAATGAATGGGTCAAGAAATTAAAGAAAGTGTTCACTGAAGAGTATATAAGACTCAGCATAATCAGGATTGCTTTGGAGGCCAGGTCAAGATAACACAGAATTAGGGAGAAGCAAAAGGAGCATTCTCTCTCTCTGACACCACCCTCAAATTGTCAAAATCCACAGCTCAGCTTTGAGACATTCAGGTCCTACACGCTTTGTAAAGGGTGAATGTCCCTGGAGGAGCAGTATATTCCCAGAGAAGACAGATGCTAATACAATGATGAGGCCCTTCGGCAAAGAGGCTACAATGGAGAATTCATGGACTGGTTCCTGAACACAAGTGAAAAGCCGTTGAAGATTAGAAAAAAATCATCGAGGGAACCTTTGAGAACTGGTGACAATAATGAGCATGTGTGTATTATTTTGTAATTTATAAATTATTTTCACAGATCTCATTTGTTTTTAGCATTGATCCTAATAGGTAGAGAGGACAAGCATTGTTAGTATCTTTGTTTTGCAGATGAGAAAACTGAGTCTCAGTGTTTAAGAAACCTGCCCAAGGTCATTCATCTGGTAAGTATCAAGGTTAGGAATTCAAAAACAGGACTTCTGGCTCTAAATTCTGTGATTTTTCCACTGGAACATATTACCAGTTGGGAATTGTGACAGTTGAGTTAACCAGTCCTTAAAAAAAAAAAATAAATAACAAAGATGACTTAATATCAGGGAGCTGAGAGGAATTCAGTACTGGGTCTATGTGGAAACAAAGTTGCAAAAAATTATAGAGCTGACTAGAACTTGAGTCCAGATGAGGAGAAAGATGCCATCACAGGATTCCTATGGCCTGCTCACTGAGAGTCCAGGAAGCACTGCCAAGAGTAGGTGACTAAGGGAGGGGTGAATGACAAAAAGCTGAGCCACCTTCTGAGCAGAGCAAAAAGGAAGGAGTATGTTGCTGAGATGTACAGAAAATCTCCCTAATTCAGAATGCAGGATATCTTTGTGTTCTTAGGTTGTTTTTTCTTTGGGTGATGAAATTCCTGGGTAGGAAGAGTGTACAGAATGCGATTACATTTTCTTCCTGAATAAGAGCAATAATGAATCGCCTTGGCCAAGTGCCTCCTCTTGACCATTGTGCCCATTACATCTTCGGCTTATACTTGAAGGTGCTATAAAAGTGAGGGTGGGATTTAAAAATATGTTGAGAGTAAATATAAAGTTTGTAATTTAAGGAATGATAATTTGGAGAAGGGGGTGGCAAACATTGTCTGGAAAGGGCCAGACAGCAAATACTTTCAGTTTTGTGGGCCATATGGTCTTTATCGCAACTACTCAATTCTGCCACTGGTAGCAGGAAAGCAGCCATAGATAATATGCAGACAAATGAGTCTGGCTCTGTTCCAATAAAACTTTATTTGCAAAAACAGGTGGCAGGGTGGATTGGACCCAAGAGCCCTAGTTTGCCAACTACAAAGTTAGAGAAAAATTGTGTCTACCTAAAGATCTTGTTAGTCTCATGTCTATTCCTGAATAAAGTTGGGCAGGGGGAAGGGATAGAATGCATCACATTAGCTATTTGCTAGCAATTTTTATAAAATTAAAATTTTACTCACTGCCACCATAAGAAATGCATTTCTGTACTTTTTTATATATTACTCTAGAGGACATCGCTTTTCACTATTCCCTATGCAATGTTCTAGGTAAGACTTTCTGACAGTATTTGGTATTAGGATACAATTTTTTCCCACCATAAACTTGTGTGTTTCTTTCTATCAGAGGAATCAAATATTTATCACACATCCTTCTTCATCCTCGCTAGAAAAGTTTGAATAGAGTTTTACGTTGAATTCAATAATTTTATGACTTTTATGGTTGGCATACTCTTCTTGTTTCTATCTTAAAGAATGCACACACACACAATTATTTCTATTGCATTGTGTTTTTGTTTTTTTTTAAATCTACCTCGGGCAGCCCGGTGGCTCAGCGGTTTACCACTGCCTTTGGTCCAGGGCCTGATCCTGGAGACCGGGGATTGAGTCCCATGTCCAGGTCCCCATATGGAGTCTGCTTCTCCCTCTGCCTGTGTCTCTGCCTCTCTCTCTCTCTCTCTCTCTCTCATGAATAAATAAATAAAATCTTTTTTTAAAAAAATCTACTTCAAATTTTTGTAAAAAAGAAATGAAGCAAAAAAAAAAAAAAGAAATGAAGCTCAAATAACATATATTATTACAGAGCAATACTCACAATGCCAAATAAAGAGATAGAGCCAACTGGTAAATGAACCAAATTTTTCACCCAACTTGATAAAGCAAGCCTTGTCAGAAAAACTAAGAAGAAGAATATGGTGAGAAAAAAAAAATCCTATATATTCTCGACATTTCGAATTTCAAGTAATTGAAAAGTATAGTATTGGCTCTGGACTAGACAAAGATTAGTAAAATGGACAAATGAGTTTGGAAACAGATGCAAAAATGAATAGAAACTTGGTTATGACAGAGAAAGTGACTGATTCCTCCTGTCGGAAAAAAATTAGCTTCCTACCTTAGTCAATACATATAATTAATTCCTAATAAATTAAAAACTAAATGTGGAAAATGAAAGTAGAAGTTTTAAGTTTACAAATATATATCTTTGCAACATCTTGGTAGGGAAAGATTTCTTAACCAAAATGTTATAAAAGTATGAATCACAAAGGGAAATATTGACATTGACTGCATTGATATTTCAAACTTTTCTCCATCAAAAATACTATAAATGAAATGGGAGATATCACAGAATAGAAGATTAAAGGAAGAGATTTGCAGCCCATTATCAGATAAAGGATTAGTAGCCAGAATATATAAAAAAGATTTGACAAAGCAATTAAAATAAAGAAATAAACAAATCAGTCACCTTAATGGGGGGGGGGACAAAAAAGATATAGAATTCATAGAAAAGAAAAAAATGATGAACATTAAACATAGGAAATTAAGTTCAATCTTACTATTAATCAGAAAAACATAAAATGAAACGTAACATTTTTATTGACAATTTTAAACACTTATAACACCACACTCTGTCAAGACAGTGAGCAATGAGGATGTATACTTTGATAGTAGAGGTATATACTGATGCAAACACTATATGTTTAAAAATTTCTAGATGTTTGGAAATCTCTAGCAAAGTAGAAAATATATAGATATCCAAAGGCCAAAATTTCACCTGTAGCTCAACCCTAGAGTAGTGTGGTTCTGAAAGTTTGTTACAAATTCAAACTCTTGGGCTCACCTACATCTGCTGAATCAGAAACTGTAGGACAAACATCTGTGCTGTCACAGCCACATTAGCTACTTCTGATGCACACTAATGTGTGAGAGTCACTGTGCTAGAGAAACCCCCATATCTGTGCTCCTGCATGAAGGTTCATTAAAGCATTGCATGTAATCACAAAAATGTATAATCTGTCCAATGGTCCTCTGAGGGAAATGGTTATATAAACTCTGATTTATTGTTTCTATAAAATGTTTTACAGCTAATAAATGAATGAACTAGTTCTCTATATCACTATGGATAAAATTCAAAAACAAAATTGGATGAAAAAATCAAGTGACAAAAGATTTCACAATAGGATGGTATTCATGCAAATTTTTAAAATTCAAAAAAAGAGAAGTATATTATTTATGTCTTTTTAATTTATTGTTAAGTACTAAAACCTGTACAGAAGTGTCACACCAGCATCAGGAGGACAGTTGTTTCTGGAAAGGAAAGGGGAGACATTAATGAGGCAAGGAGAAGTTTAAGGATATCTAAAATACTTTATCTCTTCTGAAAATCCTAAAGAGGGATGCCTGGGTGGCTCAGCAGTTAAGCATCTGCCTTTGGCTTAGCGTGTAATCCTGGAGTCCCAGCATCAAGTCCCACATTGGACTCCCTGCATGGAGCCTACTTCTCCCTCTGCCTATATCTCTGCTTCTCTCTTTCTGTGTCTGTCATGAATAAATAAATTCTTTTTTTAAAAAAAAGATAATTCTAAAGAGTAAATGGCAAAATGATAATATCATTTAAAATTGGGTAAGTAATACATAGATGTCTCCTGTATTATATATTGTACATTTTATATTTTTTAAATCCTCTCCAATTTTTACAAATATTATAAAGAAATAATAGCCCAGTGTGTGTGTGTGTGTGTGTGTGTGTGTGTGTGTGTGTTGGGGGGTACTGTGATATAGGCAAATATTTTCTTAGATACTGATAATACCTCTTTTTATGAATCTCATGGATCTTAAATATCAACAGAGGAAACTATCTCAAATCCCAATTCCATAGTTTATAGAAATTCTAAATAAAAAGATACATAGTTTATTCAATTTTCATTTCTTTCTCTTTTTGCTTTTTATGGAAAATCTCTATTATATATAAACTTATACCTCAAGATTCAAGTTAGACATGATTCTAAATGGCTTATTATAGAAAATTTAAATAGACCAATTATATACTCTGAAGCAACAGATATGAAGAAAAGTGATCCTTAAAATAGATAAAAGAATTAGAAACTCTATATGTGGAGTGGCAGGACACCCAGTTCATGTATAAAATACCAATCAATAGTCTGTTGTTCCAAAGACACTCAATGGCAGTGAAGACCTCCACATACTGCTACTTACTTGTAGGATATTCCCAACAAAATAGAAAGCCTTCCATATGGGAAGCTCATTTAAAGACCCCAAGTCAACCAACCTCCCCAACAAAGATCATCAATTTATTTTTGTTAAATCAGTTTTATTGTGGTATCATATAGTAAAATTCACCAATTTTACTGTAAAGTTTGATGAGTTTTGACTGTTCTATATGGTCATAAAACCACTACCACAATAAAAATATAGAACATTTCCATCACCCCCCCAAATTTCTCTCATATTCCTTTGTAGTCAAATTTCTCCACAGTCACTGGCTCCTGGCAACTGCTAATCTGCTTTTATCACTAGAGTTTTGCCTTTTCAAAAATTTCCTCTCAATGGAATTACATGGAATGTACTTTTCGGTCCCACTTCTTTCACTTAACATAGTGCTATTAATATTCACCAGTATTGTTCCTCCATGTATCAGTAGTTCGTTCTTTTTGTTTGTTTCTGAGGAATATCCCACTGTGTGGATACACAATTTAAAAACAATTTAAAATGCCTTAGTCTTAAATATGAACATATCAGCCAACACTTAAGGAAAGACTCCCACATAAAAAAAGAAACCACAGTGAATAAAAAGAGGGGGACATAGAGAACACAAATAAATAGGGGACAAAGAAAAAAATTCAAAAGGATTTTAATTAATATTAACAAAGAGATATGTGAGATTTTTTTTCTAAGAAAGGAAGAGAATACTATGAGAAAGGAACAATTTAGAAAGAAATAGCTCTTAGAATAAAAAATACCAATAAAATATTGAAAAGCAAGAAGTCAGATAAAGTGAAAAAATTTTTCCAAAATTTCCAGATAAAGTGAAATGTAGGGGAAATGAGATTTAAGGATTTATTGAAGAGATCTAATAACCAATTAATATGAACTCCAAGAGAATATGAAAAAATCAAAAAGGAAAATTATCACAGGAAAATTCCATGGAAAGTCACAGAATTGAGGAATGCAAATGTCTAGACTGAAAAAGACTCATTTGAATGCCCAGCACAATGAATGAAAAACCCCTCACCATCACACATCACTATGAAATTTTAGCACACTGCGGGTATGCTCTTTTAGAATATACCTGAGAAACCTCCAAAAAAGAAAGAGTCAGATTTAATACAAAGGGTCAAAAACATGAAAGACATCAGACTTCTCATTTGCAGTGTTGCCTTCAAAATTCGGAGAGAAATGGAAATTATGAACCAAGCATTCTAAGCCAACCAAACCATTAGCCAACTGCAGATTAGAATGAATAAATGCAAGTAAACAGAAAGTTATGTGAACATGTTCTCTTTTTCAGTAAGCCTATTAAGGAATGTACTCTAGCAATGAAATAAAGGGGAAGAAAGAAGTATGAATCCAAGAAAGAGAAAACAAAAATTCACTACGCAGAAGAATCAGAACCAAATTCTGAGGGTAAAATCATAAAACAGAAGTAGTCCAGACTGGAGAAGAAGAACTGAGGAGTCTAGAAGAGAAGACCTTAGTAGAAAAGGAGATTTGATAGAATAATTGATATGATGAACATTTGAAAATAATTAAAATTTGTGGCTAGAAAATTATGCAAGTAAAAAAAAATTGACCCAATTAGAAACTCCAAGGAAAACAAATGTTTTATAAGAAAAAGATGAAATCCTGATACACTATTTGGCTCAGCAGTCAACAATATTTACAAATCAAGATGATACAATCATTAATTGAGATTTAACTAAAAACAGATATAACTGCATTGGGGGGTACACATCTAAAATGTCATCTATCATCAGGAAATCATCACTATTTGTGCAAAATAGATAAGACATCAAGCTATATATATCAAGCTTTCTAAGTGTCTTCTGGTTACCTGATCCCCAAACTCTCCCATTTCTGATCCATTTATACAAAATCACCTGACTAACTTTCCTAAAATATTACTTTGATTTTTATTACACCACTGCTCAAACATCTTCACTTTGTCTAGAGAACAAAGCTCAACCTTTGTGATGGTTTCTTATGTGTCAACTTGACAAGACCACATGCTGTCCACATATCTGGCTAAACATTATTTCTAAGTGTATCTGTCAGATGTTTCCAGAAAATATTAGCATTTTAAAATATAGACTGAGTAAAGCAAACTGCTCTCCCCAGTGTGGTTAAGCACCATTCAGGCCATTGAGGACACAAATAGACCAAAAAGGCAAAGGAAAAGAGTATTCTTTCTCTTTATATCTGCCTAACTATTGAGCTGGGACAGTAGTCTTCTCCCACTCTTAGACTGAAACATACCCTCTGGTTCTCAGGCCTTCAGGCTCAGACTGGAACTATACCACCAGCTTTCTGAGAGCTCCAGCTTGCAGACAGCAGATCATGGAACTTATCAACCTCTATAATCATGTGAGCCAATTCCTTCCCATAAATCTGGAGAACTCTAATATAACCTCCTTAGCATATTATTCAAATGTCCTGTGTAAACCAGCCCTTTTATAAATATGAACCAGTTACCATTCACCAACATACTTTGTGCTTTACACTCCCTTTATGTCATACCTTGGATGTGCAGATGCTTCTATCCCCACATCTCCTTAGTCTTCCTACCTTGTAGGATCCTACCTTAGTCTTCAAAGATGCTTCAACAAGCTCTATCTCCACTGGCATCTTCAGTCACAGAGGCAGAAATTATTTCTCCTTAGCTGAACATCAGCTTAGTTTCTGTTTGCACCTCATCACCCCTCCTGGCTGATTCTCTGCTTTCCTCTGCCTACTCAGTACCACTAACTGCATCCCAGCTTCCTGTATAATTCTTCCCTGTCCCTTTTAGCTCTAATGCTATGTCTGACAGTATCTGTAACCAGCCATGGCCACAGTACCCAAATGGTGGCCTCTCTTCATGGTTCCAACTCTCCTTGGGTTCTATTAATTCCAGTTTCCCATCATCCTTTAAGCCCTACAGGGACAATGGCTACTCACTATTCCTACAGTCTTTTCCATTCATTTTTGCTTAACCCTGTGTCTATGTAAACAGACTCGTCATTAAATTCAGGAGCATGTGAACTAGAAAGCAACTTACAAGATACCAGTAAGAAGGAAAGGGAGCTAGATGAACCATCTGGAGTGAATTCTGTGGCCCAGCAGGACTCCAGCCCATACAACACTCATCTCATCGCCTCCTATCATAATGAACGTGTGGTTTACTTGCAGATTATGGGTTTTCTGGATAGGAAGATCATGCTTGATTCATCTTTGTTATCTAGGTGCCTAGTATGTAATAGATATTCAATAAATTGGGAAGTAAATGAATCATGATGTGCCCACTCAATCCACTCTGCAAAGATTTGTTCATTAGCAGTTCCTACATGGGAGAAGATTTTCATATGACTTTTCTATTCTTAAATGTCATTCTGATTAGGATTATTGAGGGGACACAGTCCTGACAACAGTGAACAAAGCAGGGAAATAGAGGATTCTGAAGAAGAGAGCACTTTGAACCAGAGATGTGTGGACCCAGAAGCATTTCAAGATTGGCATCACGTCTTGAACTAGTTTTCAAAGGAATCAGACTTGGCCAAACCCAAAGAGAATTTTGCCAAGCACTTTTCCCCTTAATTTTTAAACCCATGTGTATTTTAAGGGAAATTCAATCCATATGTTTCTGATTCATTTACACTTAACTCATCAAAATGTTTTGTAAGAGTTATTTGATGTCCCAGTCTTTTGAGCTTTTGTGAAGAAATGCTTTCTCCCCTTAGAAATAGAAACCTTTCAGCAAGTCTCTCTCTCTCTCTCTCTCTCTCTCTCTCTCTACACACACACACACAACACACACACACACACACACCCACAATCTCCAAAAGGTTAGAAGTTCCTTCAAACTTCAAGGCCCACAAGGTTCCAGTAGTTCTTCATTGAACCTGATGTGACTTCCATCTTTATACAAATCTGAGGGTTTCTGTTGAAAAGACACAAAGTTGTATAAATATAGATGTCTAATGAGCAAAAACTGCAAGACAAAGATAATTAAAATCCCAGAATGGGAGAAGAGTCATGTCAAGGCTGGTGAAAAGATGAGAAGAGGCTAGAAGTCAAACAGCAAAAACAGTCGAAAAGAGTAAATGGATCCATTTTCTGTGTACAGAAGTTCAAAGGTGAGGTAGGAGGAGAAAATATATGCAAATATATGTCACAGAGCACATATATCTGAGCCTTCAGGATCCTCTGTTAGAAAACCAAAACCTCTTCAAAATCCTCTTGGTCATTTGGGAAGTGATTATGAGAATGTGTTACTAATTATTTGGATGTGACTGTTTACTTGAGCAATTAAAGTTCTTACTATGGACCCTGCCAGCTTCCCTGCCTTCCTTCTATCACCAAAGTTGGTGCTACTAAAGCATACTGCGACAGGTCTTTCATTTTTCCTTTTGCATATCCACTGCTGGACTTTTTAGAGTGCATTCTCAAAAACACTATGCTCCCCAGTGTCAAAGAGAAGTGGATATTTATAAACACAGATAACCAGAAATTGGGGCAGGTCACTGGAGCTATATATTTTGCTCTCCTTGTAATACATGACATTGTTGCCAATGAAATAAAGCCAAGACAGTACCTTAGGTCTCAAGTTCTTCCTTTGTAGAATGGCCTACCTAGGATGCTATAAAAATGATAAAACTCAGGAAAACAATAAGGCAGCCTGTAAGAACAAGGAGGAATGAGAGTACTCTGATTGAGTGTTTAAATGTGAATGGCAATCAGTGTGGGCCTTAGCTTTAAAGAGAGTTGATTTTAAAATGCCCAGAGAAAACTTGAGTATAATTTTCTGGGTTCATATTCTCAAAAGAAAGAAGGCCCAAGGGGAATAAATGAGAGACTCTTAAGAGAGAGAAAATCCCAGCAATATAATCACTTATGTTTTCAAGTGGAAGTGAATGAAGGTGGAAACATCTCAAGAAAGTAGTGTTTTTTTCTGGCTTTATGTAATAAATTAGGAATTAAATTAAAAAAAAAAGAGAGAGAGAGTGAGGGGAGCAAGAGCCATACATAAGCATAGGCTCAAAAGAGTGGCTTAGACTGGGAAGAATAAAGGAAGTCCCATGCTTGTAAAACCATACTTATGAAAATAAAACAGCTATCACAGAGTATGGAGAACAAGACAATAGGAAACATTGCTATGTGAGAGCAAATCAGGTAATATTCTCTGATGCCAGTCAGAAAAGATAATTGTTCAATCCCATCACCTGCCCTGTAAATTTGTTTCTATTGCCCAACTAGAATCTGAGTTCCTTGATAACACAGGGCAATCTTTGTTCACTCCTTTGGATCCAGAGCAACTAGCATAGTGCTTGGCCTCTAATTGTTTTGTAAATATTTTTGGAACAAGAAGGTGACAAGCCTAATTAAGAGAACGCTTACCTGTGATGGTCTCTAGCCCTGCTCCAGCACTAGCTATCTCTAAATATATGTAATCTTCATCCAGTGACTTGAAGACCCTCCTATCCCCCTCTAAAACCAATAAGGCTAAGTCTTTGGTCTGTTTGCCTATTGTCATTCCAGGGGGGCACCTATTATAAACCTTACCTAGTTACTGCACCTTCTTTCCTTCCAGCCCCAATTCCCTGAAGTGCATGGACCATTAATTAGTCTTCCTAGGCTTGCCTACTCCTACACCACTTACTTCTCACCTTGGATTACATACCAGTCCAGAACTGAACCACAGTTATGCAGCCCCCACTGGGATATGTCTCATAATTTTCTACCTCTTCTAAGACGGTCAGTTTCTGCTTCCTGTTTATGACTAGATACTGTTGCCCCAGTTCTCCCAGCATGCTGTAATCCTAACTGCCTCACGAGAGCCCATGCTGGAAGATGCCTATGAGGCAATGCCCAGCAGTAGTCATACAGTTGCTCTCTAGGGAAGAGACACCTCCTGACCCAGAAAAATTACACCCAGGGCCATTAGGAAAGGGGATGGGCAATGTGCAATAGGTCAGACCAAATTCACTTTTTTTTTTTTTCCTTTTCTAATTAGGGATACCAGAAGGATCACATGGACAAATCTTGACTTAAGCAAGGGATTCAGAATCACAAAACTTTAGAATCAGCTGAGACCTTATAGAAGCAATGTTCAACATTTGGTTGGAGGTGAAATCCACTGAGAATCTGATGGAAGCCAGGAACCCTATTTGCACAAGTTTATCATGCAACTTCAGAGGCAAACATGTAACACATATTAAGAACCTTGCTTTAGCAATCAACAACTCTAACTGTAATCTTCCGTCAGTGATGAAAAATAAAGTATGTTTGAGTAGATGGCCTCTAAATTGCATTCAAATACTAAGATCCTAGGATTCTAAACAGTAATAATAATAATAAATACATTTCTTAATGCCTGCCATATGCCAGGTTCTATCTTAAGTACTTTATCTACATTGCTCTATTTAATTCTCAAAACAACCCTATGAATTTAGCATTAGAACAATCTCCCAATGAGATGATAATACAGATAAGGAAATGGAGGCTTAGAAAAGTTAAGCAATGTGTCCAAAGTCACACAGTATGCGTCAGAGGTAAGATCAAAACACAAAACATGGATTTGTCTGTTTCTTTGTCAGGGTAGGCCAGGTTATGACTTCCCAATTTCCGGTAGCTTAAAATTACAGATGTCTTTCCCCTTATGCAAGATGTGCATCACACCTCAACGGTGCGGGGAGGGAAGGGCTCTCCTTTTCTTGATCATTCAGGATCCCAGCTAACAGAGCAACCGAAATTTCCAACATCTCTAGTCACTTTACATGAAAGAAAATGGAGGTTGGAGGATCTCAAAGCAGCAATTCAAACACTACAGCCCAAACAGAACAAATGTCTCTTCTGCTCACATCTCATTGGCCAGAAGGAATAACATGGGCAAATGCAGGATTTGCAATCTTACAGTGTACCCAGGAGATGGAATCCTGAAAATATTCGGCAAGTGTCAAAATGTCTACCTCACTCCCAAAGCCCATGTATTAACAACAAATTCTATATACTTTCAACCTAAGAAATGAAATGTTAAGCAGAGAGGTATATCTAGCTATGTTTTTCCATAATCATGATATAATCATAGAACAGGGAATAATCCATGCCAAATGTCATTCCTCACTGTCTGGTTCTGTGTACCTCAAGTTTTATATTATGACCTAATTGGAATGTTGGAATTGCACTAAATTCCAGATACCTGCCCATGATCTGTCCTTAAGATGCAATATATTATAATATACATTTTAAATTAAAGAAGCAGTTTTTAGACATAACTAAATTTGAATCCTAATTTCTTCTGATCCTCACTCTTATTTTCTAGGGAAAATTTCTAAACAAGCAAAACATTTCTGTGCTACCACAACACATGAAAACAATGCTGTCAATTTCCTCTTTTATTTCCCAAATCATTCTATTCTGGGAACTTGAAGTAATAGAAATAATTCCTTGATTTTTATGTCTTCAAATCTTTTTGTATGAGGCTTTACAGTTTGCAAAACACAGGCACTTTTCACATCAGTGATCTCATTTAATCAGCCTTTCATAGAGGCATTATCTTCATTATAGTTTTCCAGGAAGCCCTGGATAGTTTAAAAAAAAAAAAAAAATTAGCCTAAGGCTGATACAGCTGGAAAAGGGTGTTTGGACTGGGATTCAACCCCTCTCATCTGATCCCACAGTCTGTGCTCCTTCCTGTCACACCTCCCAAATCTTTGTGACAATTATCTTTAACTGCTGGTAAAATCAGTCATGGCCCATCTTCCCTTTCATGCAAGAATATCTGAGACAAAGGGTCCCTTATCCCAAAATGACTCTGACCTATGAGTCTCCCACAGAATAAGGTTCACAAAATTTTGAGAGGAAAATTACAAAATTAGCATTCATAAGAACATCCCTAGTCAGAAAAGTTTTCATTAGCAGGCAATAACTAAATAAATAAACCCCTGAACAGGAATATTTTAGAGACAGGAAAACAAAGATTTATGACACACCTTCTATGAACCTAGCACCTTAATATTGTTTGTGTTAATAATGGTTGATATTTATGGTGGACCAATAGCTCTGGAAAAGTTCCGAGGCTAAGAACTATCCATGAACTATTACATTTTATCCTCACAACCCCAAGATATGGGCAGAGAGTTGGAGACTGGCGCCAACATCATACACAGTTGACAAAGCAGCTGAACTGGGATTTGAACACAGAATGTTCAGCTTGAGGACTTGCTGTTTTGTGATTTAGTGACCAAAGCAACCTTGGTACATAGAAGTCATTTCTTTAATTTTATGAATGTAGGAACAATAGCACAGAGAGGTTAAGTAAGTCTTTCAAAGCCACATAGCCAACAAGTGGCAAAATGAAAGCCAGCTCAGATTTGTCCCATATCAAAGGCTAGTTTCAAGAGGTGCTGGAAAAGCAAGGGTCTTCTTCCAAAGACCTCTGAGCCTTTGAACTAATGGGCTCTCTCAGCAAAGAGAATCACCTGATATAGTCACCAGAGGATTCAACACAGTGTCAGAAGTGCATTTTTACTCTGGCTCTCCATCTTACTGATGCTATGCATGGTGTTAATCTTTGGGCTTTAAGAGAGTAGGGATTCCTGATGGTTCCTGGATGTCTCTGAGGCACTTTCCATTAGAGACTCATGCAACATTATTTCACTGAGAAAGGCTCCAAGTATTTGCAACTGCTCTTGAGTGTTATTCCTTTTGTCTTAGGTTTGTTCGAGGCATTAATCTTCCAGCACTTCTTTAGACTTCCTCAGACACTTCCATTCACTAGGGTCACCATAGGGCTAATATTCAAAACCAATAAAGACAATGTGCACACCTCATTTTTAAGAATAAGTGTGTCACTTTTGAAGGAATGTTCTGCCTATAGCTGTCACTCTCAATGCCTTTCATGTGAATAAAGACAGTAAGTCATTACTTTAAAACATCCACGGTAATCATCCTTCTTAATAACTGATGAACTGTGGAGCAGGGTGTTGGAACATTTTTCTGACTTAAAAATGATATCTACAGTGTTAAGGTGTTGCCCAAATCTCCCTCTCGGATATGAGCATAAGCTGGGAGATCACGCTTTTATAGTAACATGCAATTGCAGAAACACAGCAAATAAAATAGGTGGCCCATCAGGCACAAGTGACATATGTGCAGCACTACCTCATGGCCCACAGAACTGGACAGAGTCACAGTGGACAAACCATTCTGCTGATTGATTTACATTTTTGAGAAGGAAAAGGGAGGAAATAGAACCAAGGATTGAATGAGAAAGAATAAATATTCACAATCATAAAAGTTGAGGTGCTGTTTCCAGAATTAAGGTACTGAATTTAGATGTCTCTTACTGAGAGAGTCTCTCATGTTTTAAAATGAACAAAAGAGACAGAGAGAGAGAGAGAGAGAGAGAGAGAAAGAAAGAGAGAGAGAGAGAGAGAGAAAGAAAGAAAGAAAGAAAGAAAGAAAGAAAGAAAGAAAGAAAAAAGAAAGAAAGAAAGAAAGAAAGAAAGAAAGAAAGAAAGAAAGAAAGAAAGAAAGAAAGAAAGAGAATAGCATTTAACAGTGACTTAGGTCCTAATTTCTTATCACTCTAGGATTCAGTTCATGTAAATATCTTCTTAAAAAAATGCTATGACAGCATCTAAGATTCTGTCTCTTCCTCCTGCTTCACAAGGAGCTTCTCTTTGCTGATCTCCTCTAGATCAAGGGACGACAGAAGTGATGTTGGTCTTTTGCTCCCTCCCCTGATTCATGTCATCTTGCTGAGGATCATTACCCCCAACTACGGATCTCTAACTAAAAGGTAAGAGAAATAAAGCAGAGTAATTCTTTACTCAGGCTTCATATTCAGGGGTATTGATAAGAACAACCCCCCGCCCCCAAGCTGTAAAATTATCTGAACATCTTTCCAGATTGGAATATAGCCACCACTGTTCCAATTCACCCAACTGCTCCATTCCTGCAGCTCAAACCACTTAGCCCTTCCCTTCAGATCCTTGAGCCTATTCAGTATCCACTAACTGAATTGTTATTAATGCCTCCATTTGGGGGAGAATGACTCTAGGACCCACTATCTATCATTTGTGCTCAAACCTATTACTGGTATATTTGCTTAGTTTTTTTTTTCTTTTTTTAAGATTTTATTTATTTATTCATGAGAGACACAGAGAGAGAGAGAGGCAGAGACACAGGCAGAGGGAGAAGCAGGCTCCATGCAGGGAGCCCGATGTGGGACTCAATCCTGGGACTCTGGGATCATGACTTGAGCCAAAGGCAGACACTCAACCACTGAGCCACCCAGGTATCCCCAGATTTTTTTTTCTGAACTGATGCCCCACAATGCATTAAAGGTGTGTAATAATGAAAAGCTCTGAGGGAGTTTATTAAATTTCTGAATCCTGGGGTTAACAAAACCAAACAGTTTCTTTACTAAAGAACATCTTGGAATTTTGAACATTCTAATGGATATTACAAATCTTCCAGAGGGATACATATATATAGAATTTCATGTATATAGATGTATATAGATATGCATGTATATAGATACAAATATATAGAATTCCCCCCAAATTATTTGAAAATGAGACTTTTTTCCTGTAAACACTTAACACATTCACTCAGCCATTCAACAAATAGTTACTTAGTGCCTATTATATGTACCTCAGTGCTGCATATACAACAGTGATCATGAAACCTACTAAAGTCTGCAATTTTTGTGCCCTTCACAGAACTTATACTCTAGAAAAAAAAAAAGAACAAAGAACAAACAAACTGTATATAGAATATAACTGCTATGAATAACCAAATCAGAGTAAGGCAGTATTTATAACACTGCAATAGGTTGTAAACATTCAGCTGGCAGTAGAATCGACTTGAGGGGATGTAGCCAGAATGATTTTCAATGAAATAATTAAAATGGAATGATATGAAACAGAATAGAATGGAATGGGATCGGATATATTGGAATGCATCTCCCACAGTAAACGTAGGTATTGTTTTATGAATTTTTATTGCAATCATGTGTATACATCATATGGGGTCATGATGGTAACAGGCAAATGAGTTTGAAAGCCACTGGGGTAAGAAAATAAAGAGTGCCAGGTGAGTCTTATTTTAGACACAGTGGCCAAGGAAAGCCTTTCTGAGGAGATGCCTTTTGAGCAAAGACTTGAATGAAATGAGAGAACATAGTGTTTCCAGGCCAAGCTAATGATAGTTTCAAAGGCACTATGCTGAAAGCATGTTTGCAGACTTGAGAGTTGGCAAGAAAGTCCAAGAGGCTGCAATGGAGTGAACATAGAGAAGAGTGGGGGAAATGGGTCACAGAGAAAGCCAGGAACCAGAGCATGAAGGTCATTATGGATATAGGAACAACCTTAGATTCAGATCTAGGCAGTGACATGATCTGATTGATGTAAGTGGGACCACCTAGGCCTACACTAAGATTGACTGTAGATGGACAACAGTAAAGACTGCAAGACTCAGGTCTTAGAATTATTGCTGCCCCCATCTCATGAGTCAGGGGCTAACTAAATTTGGGAATCTTTGCCAAGATGAATCCCTTAGCACTTGGGTACCTGCCCCAGAGGTGACCAAATGGCAAGGGGAGTTGTAAGGCAAACTGAAGAACACAGGGTTCTTACCCCCATGCCATAAGCAAAAGCATTCCTACTAGGCAGTAACTCAGGGAAACCTGTGCTACAAAGATCTTGGGCTTCCAGCCATACAGTAAACTCATAAGTCCCCCGACACACTCTGCTGCTATCAACATAGAGAATTTGCCACGTGCCCACTTTCCAACCATGTCTTGATTCCTTCAGACCTGTTTGTGGTGTTCTTTTCAACCTATTCCTTCCAGGTAAAGATGTTAGAGGAAGTGGGGGCATGAAGAACCTTCATGGCAATGTGACAGTAATGGACGTTACTGATGTGGACCTGATGCGAAGAGTTTATATGGGGTAGTGCTAACTCCCCAGGTGACTTTTAGAGACTTTTGTTCTATCTCATCTAGGCAAAAATACAGTATCTGGCATTGCTGAGTATGAAAACCTAAATTTAGAACCATTTCGAATTTGTCTCTGATTCCAGGAAGAATGCCAGAGTGAAAAAAGAAATAAAGAGAGCTGGAGACATAGGATAAGAAGTTAAACAAAAAGAAAAAAAGAAAAAGAACTTGTCTAACTTGATAAAATGCATCAACCAATTTCCATTTGTTTTTCTAAAAGTGAAGTGCATAGCAGCTCAATGAGGCATTTAAATCAGCAAAAGGGAAGTGAATATTCATGAAGTTTATTTTCCTGAAAGGTCTGTGTTTTAACTGTGCAGTGCAAGCAGTCAAACAGAATCATTTAAAAATCAGGTTTGAAAATCTAGGTTTCCTTCCAAGGGTTCAGTCTAGTGGGAATTTGTACCTCTGAGATACTAGGGAAAGCACGGGCAGATAGAGACTGCTAGGAAAGCAAAGATAGTATCTACTACTCCATAAACAAAGCAGTTACTGTACTGTAGGTAATTTAGCCGTAGGATGCAGGTGAACATCGCATGCTGTGTGCTACCACCCCCCTGCTGGATATCATCTAAACTGTTCCATGCCTGAACATTGCTGCGGGATTAAATTGCCCGTCAGAATCAGGGGAGAAAGAGAAGCTATGTGTCCATGATAGTGGGAGCATATTCAGAGAAGTAGCTGCCGGCAAGCTTGAATGTGAGTAAAAATAGGGAGAAGAAATGTCTACAGAGAGAAGGGGAGAGCTAAGGTAAAAGGATTTTTTAAATGGCAGAAAGAATCACAAAAGAGAAGGGAGTGAGTGGGAGAGTCCACTCACTAGACCTACACAGAGATCAAAGTCACCCCAATCTGATATATACAAGTGTTCTAGAGCTCTGTAACTACACAGAGTAGCATCAATCACAGGGGTCTCTGCCATCACTACTGTGTGGAGCTGCCTTCATGAAACCAGCTGAGCAAAGATCCTGCAGCAGAAGTCCAGGGCAAAGCATTGAAAGAGAGAAGCTGCAGGATGAGGCTAACAGAGGGAGAACAGGAAATTCGAGGCAAGGATGAGGTTTTATTTCCACCAATAATTCTCATCATGTGGATAGGATGCGGTGGGGGGTGGTTGCGTGTAGCTTCAGCAAATTTGTGAAGATTAATATCTTCGGCACTTGTTATCTCTATCAGCATCCTGGGCTCTCACATCCCATGTCTGCCAGTGCTCAGTTGGAAGAAAGTTTGTAGATACAATCCAGACTCTGCAACTACCTAGCTGCATAACCTTGGATAGGACATTCAGATCCTCAGTTTACCTTCTGAATAAGGGGGGTATCAATTTTGCTTTATATTTCAAAGGGGTAATGAGGATTAAGAAGATGATATGCATGAGGAACTTAGCGTGGCAGTGGCACACACTACATACATACTCAATGAAAATTCATTTGCTGCTATTATCAAGACAATTCTTAACTGACAGCTAAAATGTAGTCTGACAAAGCCCTAAGGAATAATTTCTATCCCAGAGTTAAGAAAAAATGCTGTTTGATAAAATGTTTGGTTGAGTTTGGGGGGCAGGAATTTCCCCAGTGCCTTCTCAAAGCTTAACATGCAGGTGTGTTCAAATAAAGAACAAGCATTTATTGTATGTCAGTTTGGATCAAGGAATTGTACTAGGCATCAGAAAAAAAAAAAATGATGCATTCTCTTTAAAAAAATCTTAAAAAGGAAAACTAATGGGAAGATAAAATATATAAGCAAATTTCTATTTGGAGACAAACTAAAAATGTATTTTAGAATTTAAGCCTTAAGATTTTTAAAGAAGGCCTTTTGGCCTATTTTCTTATTTGAAGTGATTTCTTAAACAAGAATATCCTGTTTTCTCATTCCTGGTTTTTGTTTGTATAGAAAAAATATGTGTCCCTTTAAATGTCTGGTACAAAATGATTATTTCCTTCCTATAAAGATCATAATATTTTGGACACACTATGTTGACTTGGAATACAAGCACATAGAATCTCTACTTTGGTTCTTGTGAAATAAGTATAGGAGAGTGTATGAAGAGGACAATAAATTCTAGAAAATGAGAGGCCTTATGACCAAGACTGAAAAAACATTTAAGAAAGAATTAATCTTCAGAAGGTGAATGAATGTTCGTGAGAATTTGAAATATGTTGAGTTGTTATCTATATGACATTATCCTTACTTATGATCTGATTCTCTTCCCTCACTCTATCTCTGTGTTTTTTTGTCATTACCTTAATCAAGTGTACACAGCTTGTTGCCATAATGCCAAAGGATCTTCCTAGAAAAGCCATTATTGATGGGGGTTAAGAGATTAACCCTGTCACTTGACCTCTCACGCGGAAGTTTGACCATTTAATGTCAAAATGAAATATGGAAAAATTAAGAGAATAAACCAAGGCTTTCAAAATTATATTTAACACTGTCAAAATCTTTTTGACACAGGCAGCTGAAATTACTCAGACTAAGCATTTTACTTGGGGAGAACACAAATCTCTCTTTTGGCTTCCCTCTTCTTCTCATTTACTAGATTTGAAAACTTTAATGTGATAGAGAAAGAAAAAGAAGCAAAAAGCCATATTAATCAGTCGACTCCACTTTACCTCATTTATTTAAAAAAAGTATTGGAAAAAAATTGAGAAGTTTAAAAGACTTTCTTCTATGGATTATAATCACTAATAATGTCACTTTTCCGTATCATACATGGAAGGAAATAAATGAAAATTAATAAAAGGTTATTAAAATTTATCTTATTTTTTTGAAATTTAGAATAAAGATAAATATGGCCAGTGTTTTTTTTTTAAATATTCATATTTCTCATTTAAATAACTTTTCAATTCCTGTATTTTAAGCTTTGGTTCCTCAAAGTCTAGAGTATTGAAATGTCAATGATTTGAACTTACTTGTAGAAAAAAAAAGTGGGAGAGTGAGGATGCTATATATATATATATATATATATAATTTCATTATTTTTCAATGTCTAGGAGAGACCAATGTCCTGGCAAATACAAATTTTGGGAAATCTGTTTTAAAGAATAGTATTTATTTTAAGAAACATAATTACTAATAAGTAAGACCATCAGAACATGAACCTCTTTTAAAAAGAAAAACTGAACTTGTTCATACAAATGGAATTCTTCAAAACAGCTTAGAAATAGATATTTTTATCCATAACAACATACTTACAAAGCATATTCTCACATACTATTTAATTCTTACCATAATCCTGTGTGGTAGGTTGATGTAATCTTCATTTTAAAGACAAAAAAAAAAATGAAACTTCAAGCAAGTTGCTTAAGGTTTCACAAACAATAGTTGCAGAGCTATGACTTGAAACAGATTCTTACAATCTGTTAAAAAGAAAACAAATCCAAAATGGAGTCACTTGGCTGAATCCACACCATCAAACCAAGATTTAATCCCTAACCTAATTGCAGTTTCAATCTTCTCCAGGAATATAATCTTTACCAGTCATTTTGGAATTTTCTGATCGGCTCCAATGAAGTAATCTGCCACACAGACTCTTCCATCTCCCAAAGGAAGATAAGGTAATCTGCTCCTTCCTTATCTCTTCCCCCTTCTGCCCATAGAAGCCCTCCATTTTTTACAACTCCTTGGAGCTCCTTGCTATTTGCTAGAGGGGATGCTGCTCAGTTCATGAGTCATTGAACAAAGCTAGTTTGATCTTTAAATTTACTCAGTTGAAAATTTGTTTTTTAACGACTCCAAGCCCAAAATTATTTCATCTAAACCACAAAAAACTCCTTGTCAATTGTAGTAATAGTATTTTTGCTCAAAATATTAGTAGAATTTTGCTTTTGGAATCACTTTTGGAGCCCATTTATGAATCACAGAAGAAAATCAATTTCATTATATTAGAGTTGCTACTTAGCTTTTGATCAGTTAAAAAAAAACAAAAATGCCCAGATGATCATATCATCAGGTTATTTCCCAAAATCAAAGCCACTCTCAAATTATGAAAATTTTCCATCCAGAGGATGTTCCAAAGAATATAACTTGGTCTTAGCAACAAAAAAAAAGAAAGAAAAAAATCAAAACTTGAAATTCTGGAACTATTTTAATCAATGCAGGATGTTTAAAATGAGTATAGAGCCTCTTATAATTGATACATTTGAGTTGCTTAGAACCTTTTAGTCTCTTCAATGAGAATAAATAACCCTCTATAATTTTGTCTACTTTCTTTGTATTTTTAGTGTAATGTATGACACAGTTAGGCAGGAATAGATCTTGTTCAAACAAGTCGTACAGGAGTGCTACTTTCTTGTTCTGACCACTCTAGGAATTAAAACTCTGGAAAAAAAAAAAATCAGGTCCAATTGATTGCAATCTCTCTCTCTCTCTTTTTAAGGTTTTTTTATTTATTCATTTGAGAGAGAGAGAGCACACCAGTGGGGGGACAGTCAGAGGGAAAAAAGTAGACTCCCTATTGAGCAGGGAGCCTGACATGGGGCTCAATCCCAGGACCCGAGGACTATGACCTGACCCAATACTTAAACACTTAACCCACTGAGCCACACAGACACCTCTGAAATATCTCTTCTCAACAATACTTGAAACACTTTTTAGCCAGATCTTTAAAAAAGAAAGTGAGCAAGACAAAATAAGAATTGAATTAAAATGACAGAACAGGATTGTTAGCTTAAGTATATACAGTAAACTACAATTACTAAGCAACTTTTACTACAATATTCACCTGATCATAATCCCACTCCACTTTCCCATTTGGGAATTGATTATATTCAGATTTCTTTCCTTTGATTCATGTTCCTTTTTTTTTGTCCAGGATCCTTGCTAGTTCAAGAGCTAGAACTGTTTATTAAGCAAAGAATTTGGGAAGTTTCTGTGTGCAGTTATTTAAAGATGAGTTATTAGCATAGAAGTCACCACCTGAATTTTTATAGTTCTAACTTATTTCTTTCTGTTTCAATTTATGATTAGCAAAGCAAAATAAGGAGAGCGTAGAGTGCTCAACACTTTCTGACGCATCCTAGTCTGTACTTTGCAAATAAACTTTATTTCAGTATACATAAGAATCAGCTAGAGATCATGTTAAAAATGCAGCCAACAGACTAAAATAAATGTTAGAAAAACTGAATTTTAGCCACAAGAATGTTACTGGGTATGGGCTTCACAGGTTTTTATAAAGATGTCATTCTCACATACTATATTATTTCCCTTTTATAAAGTAAAGGTCATTGGACAATTGACTTGAAGACTTAACCTCTGAAAATCATTTGTCTGATACTATGGGCAACTGGGTAAGAATCTCTTTGGACTTGCTTTTCTCTTTTCTGTTCATTACTGAGGTTAATTAAAGCCTGCACCTTCCTCCAACCTCAAACCTAATTGGCTGAGACAATTGATAAGTATACTGTTTTCTTCAACTTTTCAGACTGTCCGTGTTTGGTAAAAGCAGGATGCAGAAGACAAACAAATCATGAATTAGAACTACCTGTGTGTCTCTGAATCTTGTGCAAGCCTCATGTAAAGAATTTCTACATGTTAAAGACAATGTCTCCTCCCTGAAGGTCAAGAGCTTGTTGCAACAAACTGCCTGTTTGGTGATACTTTCTCTGCCTCACATTCTAGAGTCTCATCTATCAGTGTCTTGGCCATCACTAGAAGGCCTTTCAAGATAAGAATGTGGAAACTGTGGAAGGAGCCACGATGTCCTTCAACAGATGAATGGATAAAGAAGATGTGGTATATATATATATATACACAATGGAATATTAATCAGCCATCAGAAAGGCTGAATACCTACCATTTGCTTTGATGTGGATGGAACTGGATGGTATTATGCTAAGAGAAATAAGTCAGTCAGAGAAAGATAATCATCGTATGGTTTCACTCGTATGTGGAATATAAGAAATAGTGAAAAGAACTATAAGGGAAAGATGGGAAACAGAGTGGGGAAAAATTAGAGATGAAGACAAACCATGAGAGACTCCTAACTCTGGGAAACAAAGGGTTGAAGAAAGGGAGGTAGTTGGAGGGATGGGGTGACTGGGTGATGGGCACTAAGAAGAGCACTGGATGGGATGAGCATTGGGTGTTATACTATATGTTGGAAAATTGAATTTAAATTTTTAAAAAATTTTAAAAAAAGATAAGAAAGTGGGTTTGGTGTGGTCTTATTGTGAGAGCTGTATTTCAGCTGTTTCTTTTGACTGTGCTAAATGTGAAAAAGGTCCACATAGAGAAGAATAAACTCTAAACCATGCAAGATAAACTCCACTTTTTATCATTATAATTGGAAGCTGCACAGTGTAGTTTAATATTATCATCAAGTTTAATAATTCCCTATGTAACATTCGCTGTTTAAAACATTAGATTCAAAACAAAAATTCAAAAGACATTTCCCTGTATGTGATTCCTGAGCCTCAATCCCAGATGAACCCCCCCCCACCAACACACACACACACACACACACACACACACACACACACATTCTACAGGAATTCTGTACTTTCTGTTCATTTTTTTGTAAACTTAAAACTGCTCTAAAGATCTACTAAAAAACTGCTTTAAAAATCTACTACTGAATTGGCATGGTATTTATGAATATGCTAAACTGTATCTTGAAATTTTCTCTACTATGAATTATGTAATTTCATCTGGATAGAAATGCTGCTCTCAAATCAAAATTTGCTGGGAAAAATCATCACAAAAGCTTGTAGTCATTTAAATAAAGTAGGTCGTCACTGGGTTGACAAGTGCTGTAAAAATGCATGAATGGAAATAAAAGGGGAAGGGAAGTTCTGATTTATTTCATTCCCACGCACATAGAAGGATGTAGAATGAGATACTTAAACATGAGAGCATCATTAAACTAAGAAACCTGTCAGAAAACTGACAGGTCTGCTATATGTTAATTAATTGAATTTAAATAAAATATAATTTTTTAAAAAAAGAAAACTGACAGATCAAGCATGTGATACAATTACTATAAAGCTTCTAGAAATTCTGGCCAAAAAAAAAAAAAATTCAGAGTGGTGACCTGGAAAAGTTTGAAGTACCTATATAAACACACAGAAATAGTAGTGGCAGAAAGCTGATAGACAATTACCCCTGGAGATACTTTCAGATATCAGTTGAAGAAAATATAAGTAATACAGTGTTGATTTAGTCCTTCACCTATCAAAAGTTTACAAGCACCTGTTGTTTAAGGCAGTGGTTCTCAAACTATGCTGCCACATTAGAATCACCTGGGGAGTTGTAAAAAATTCTGATGGATCGCTCACATCCCATACTAATTAACTCAGAATGCCTGGGGGATAGGAGCCAGGTATTAGCATTTTTTTATAGATCGTCAAGTGAATCCAATGTGCCACTAAGATGGATGGTACTTAACCACTCTAAAAAATAAAAGTACATTGTACATAGATCTTTCTCTCTAGACAAGTGGGTCAGTCATGTACACAAAGCAAATGTAAAGTGGAATGCAACACCATCTCATTTTGAGTTTGCCTCAACATGGTATCATTTCTCCAACCAAGCAGCTCTGTGACTCCACGGAGCTCTGTGCGGAATCTGTGTGTTTATGATGCTGTCATTTCTGGGAGCCTCATTTCCAGAAGGAGGTAGACAAACTGGAAAGGGCTCAAAGAGTAACAAAATGATTATAGGCCTGGAGGGATGGACTTATGGGGAAAGATGAAAAGAACTAAATATGTAAAACCTGACTAAGTGACAATTAAAGGGGGGTCATGATAACAGTCCACTAATACCTGAAGGGTGCAAACATCAAGGAAAGAAGCGAATTACTTTGGATAATGCAAAGGGTGTTAGCTAAGAGTAATAGGATGATATTATGAAAGAGAAAATGAAGGCACAGTGTCAGATAATCTTTACTGACTAAGCTACTGGGCCATGGAGCTGGTTTCCAAAGGAGAGGAAGCAGCCACATCACTTGAGTTCCCATAAAACAAGTTTGGACAAAGACTTAGGAAATTGCTCTTAGATTATTAAGAGCAATTCCATATGACCTGAACAGTGGCAGGAGGTGGGGAAGAATGAAGAGAGGAGAGAACATAACTCAAAGCTTTTTCAACTCTAATACCAAAATGACACTGTCACAAGTTCAGAAACAAAACAGAAATCGAGAAGAATCTTTTTCTTTAAATGTGATTGCAAATGAGGTTGATCCATTCATTAGCTGTTATTAATATATTCATTATAAACTCAGAAATTACACTTTGAGCCATATTTTGTATATATTTTATGTGATATGTTATCAGCTTTTTCATTTATTTCATTTGAATACAAATATATTCATTACATGTATCACAAGCTTCTTCAAAGATATTTAAGCACAGAAATTTCTGCTATAGTTTTATAACATTCTTAAACTGGGACATCTCGTTCTCTTAAACCAAGGACACTGCACTTCCTTTTTGTGCAGTGCTCCTAAATGCTACAAAATAAGGAATGATAATAATAGCTACTATTTTTTGAGCATTTTCTACATTCCAGACACTGGTCACAATAATTTCCACCATCAACTAATCTAAATTAATGGTTACTACAACTCTGGGTAGGCAATAATGTTTTTCCCATTACTTATATAAAAATAGTTTTGTTAAAGATGTATTTATTTATTTGACAGAGAAAGAGAGAACATAGGGGAAGGAGCAGAGAAAGAAAGAGAGAGAGAATCTCAAGCAGACTCCCCACTGAGCTCAGAGCCCAATGTGTGACTTGATTCCAGGACCCTAAGATGATAATCTGAGCCAAAATCAAGTTAGAGGCTTAACTGCCTGAGCCATCCAGGCACCCCTAAGGAAAATAATTTGTAAAGAAGAAGTATATTCAAGGTCAAATAGGTGGTAATGTGCCATGGATTGAAAACCCAATCCTGCAGGGCTCCAGAGCCCACAAACTCTCTCTCCTATTTTTATAGAATGCTACTAAATAATACAAAACTGAAAACCAAATAAAAATTGTTGTCTTACAAATCCCCCTCATAAAACTTTATCTATAATATCAGAATAATAATGCTGAATATAGAATAACAATACTTTTTAGGGTTATTGTGATGAGTAAATAAGATAATTTTTTTAAAAATAGTTGGCACTGACAGGCCGTCAGTAAGTTCTTAAGAATTGATAGATTAAAAGAAATAAATTAAAACTTAAAACTCACAAATTGTCCATTCTGACGCCAATTTCTCTGCATACGTTTTATATAAATCTAGCCATTACCCTTTGCTGTGCTCCCTTCTCCCTGAGTTTTTTCCAACTGGGAGGAAAACAAACTGATAAACTAATTTTCACTAGGCTTTCATGTCTTAGGAGTTGTGCCCTAAAGTTTAAAAGAAGAATCATGAACTCATAGAAAGAGGTAGAATGGTGGTTGCCAGGGGCTAGGAGGTAGGGGAGATGGGGAGATGTTGGTCACAGGGTGCAAACTTCTTGTTGTAAAATGAATGAGTTCTGGAGAGGTAATGTACAGCATAACTATAGTTAACAATACTGTATTGCAGGCGTGAAAGTTGCTAAGAGCATAAATCTTAAGTGTTCTTACCACACACACACACACACACACACACACGAAAATAGTATTATGTGAGGTGATGGATGTGTGAACTAACTCTACTGTGGCAATCTCTGCACAATATATATCTATATCAAATCATCACGTTGTATACCTAAACTTATACAGTGTTATATGTCAATTATACCTCAATAAGGCTAAACAAATCATGAAAAAAGGCATTGTCTAAATCATTCATTCACCTAAAAAATACTTACCAAGCACTTATCGTATGCAAGGAGCTATAATGCTGATGAGGCAGGTGGTGGCCAGACCTCCTAGAGCTTATATTCATGCAGGGAAGACCCCAAAAGCAACAAAGACTACATAACCAAACATCAATATAATGTAATAAAAATAAAGAACTTGATGTTATACATGATATGGAGAGGGGAGGGAGGATTGTGGTCAGAGAGGGTGATCACAGAACTGCTCTTTAAAGAAATGATTTTAAGCAGACACCTAAAGGACAAGAAAAGCCAGAGGCACACAAAAGCCTAGGAAAAAGTTTTCACATAGAGTTTTCCAGCAACTGCCAAATTCTTGCAGCAGAAAAGAATTTAGAATATTCTTGAAACTCAAAAAGGCTATGAAACACAGTGAGTGAGGGTGAAGATGGCATGAAATGAAGCCAGAATCCTGGACTGCGGTCACATCTTGCCGGAATTCTAGACCATAGTAAGAAAGTGGGCTGGATTCTGAGCACGTTTGAAATCTTACAACTCTATAAAGACTTTTAAGTAAGGCAGTGATATGCTCTGTTTTATATTTCTAAAAGTTTACTCTAACACATGACAGGATAATAGATTATGTTCTGTGCTGCAGGGCAGTGAGGATGGGGGATTGAGAAAATGGGAAAAGGGAAGAATATTTAAATTTTATAGCATTTATATTCATTTGCTGACTTTGTGGGGTTTTGTGGGGTTTGTTCTGGGTTTTTTTTTTTTTTTTTTTTTGGTTGTTGAATAATTGTTGGTTTGTTGTCTATTGTGTCTTCTGCACCTAGAGAAGACTGGAAATTGGAAGATCAGATACGAAGTTTTGATTCAGTTTCACATGGTGACAGCTGCTACAGGGTGAGGTATATAAATGTAAGATATATTCTGGCAGAAGGACTGAACATAGGAAGTAAGGAAAAGAAAGGTGCTGCTTAGGTTTCTAGCTTGATTTCTGGAGTTAGTATTTACTGAGATGGAGGAAAGGGGAGAGCCAGGTTTGGGGATAGATTGGTACTTCATTCTAGGCAGGTTAATTCTGAAATGCCCTAAGGCATCTAAGTGATGATGCCAAGTAGCAGCTGGATAGATGAATATGCATGAAAGGAGGTCTGGGAAGCAGATAGCATTTTGGGGATTGGTATATTAACTATGTTTCCTTATTTTCTGTATTCTTGATGCTGTGCCATCTGAAGCCTCACTGACCAGGGAAAGACTGCCCCCTCCGAGGGCTAAGTAATTCCTACGGATTGCAAATATCTCCCTGAGAGCATGCCTTTTCATATGCAAACCAACTAATCCAGAGCTCAAACACCAAGGACCACTTTTATCAGGCTCTCACTATCAAAGTAATCTTCGCCAGCCCTAACCAACCCATAGGCAAATACAAGACAACTAAGGACCATCCCTATAGCCCAGATCCCACCTCAATTATTTACACTACTCAATCTTAAACCTGTTCAGCTTGCTGACACTGCCTACCCCATTCCTTCCTATGAAAACCACAATGAAGTATCCTGTGCATGATTTCGTCTTGCTCCTCTGGCAGACCCTGATGCTTCCCTGTGTAGCTCTATGAAATGTGACATGTCCTTCCTCTTGGGAACTATGAGTAACAAACCATCTTTCAATGACAACTGTCTTCTGATCTGTTGGCTTCACCATATCTGAATAAAAACAAAGTCGTAGGTACATTTGATAAGGTATTTAAAACCTTTAAGGTGATGGAGATGACTTTAAGGGCAGAGTGCAAATGAAGAGGAGACAGAGGGACCCTCAAGGTGCCCAAAGGAATAAATATTCACGTTTTGGTTTTAAGCTGTGTGGCAACTAAGTGGAAGAATTACTTTCAAGCTTTCTCAGCACCTCACAAATCATGCCACATAAGCCACTGCCTACTCTGCATAAGGGTAAGGCTGATCCTGTTTCAGAATGAGTAATCTTCACTAAGCCCAAAAGCATAGCTGAGTTATCTTACCAGAGAAACAACTGAAGTTAAAAGCCATCTATAGGAAGACATACCCATTAGGTAGAACTCTTGAGATATAAAGCAACCACCTCAGCATGCTGATAAGAAGGAAAAACACATAGGTAAAACTCCTACACTGACAGGCATCTGTGGTCTACAGTGTCAAAATATCAGGCATCTAAACAAACACTAAGCTATGTCCCCAAAGCTGGTCCCATGTTCAGCCCCAGCACAGAGTTCTCACAGGTGTGGTGTGATATGAGAACAATAGGCAGTGTGTCCAACAAAACAGTGGATTCACTTAAAAGAATTCTTTTAATCCGAGATTATGACCTTCCTTTTTTTGTATTTAAATGGCCTTTCGTTCATGAAATGATAGCAAATGTAGAGCTTGTTACTTTTTTTAACCTGACAAAAATAAAAATGGGTAGTCCTATGGAGACCCCTCAATTTTTTTTTACTAGACCAAGAATTTAAGAACGTGGGGTCTACTAATCTGAAAGATGTAAATATCCAGATATTTGAAAAAAATTCCATCATTTATAACCATCCAGGTCACCACTTTCCGTTTTCATCTTGACTGGAGTCACATGGACATAGCTTGAGTGAGATTTTCCATTCTGACAAGTTGGCTATGAGTGAGGAAACTCTTATCAGAGTTTTGGAGAGAATGAGTAGACATTGAGAGCTAAAGTGTATGTTTTCTCAGATACTGACAAGTAAGGACAAAGGTTCAACAGTGACTAATGAACAAAATGTTAAGGTGGAGATGGGACTTAATTCTTTAAAAGCAGTCACTTGAGGCATGTAGCTGCATTCACTTTGAAACCAAATCAAGATACCAATGATGTCCCAATGAAATATTTATTTGTTCATTTAAGCAATAACAACAAAAACCCCTTAATGCTTAATCAAGGGCCACTCACTGCTTCTGTGCTAAATGGCTACTATAAGGAAATATAAGATGAGCAAATTTGCTCATTCTAGGAGAAATTACAGTATCAAATTTCTGGACATGTTCTTCAATAAGTAGGTCAGACTCAAAATGTTTGGATAGTATAGTTAGCAAGAGCTCGTCTTGAGGAGATTGCTAAGAGAGAGAGTAGGGAGACTGCCAAAAGCATAATAAGTGATGAACTAATTATGCAATAATCAGGCCATTGTTTCCTCTTCCTATTAGGGTTAAGAGATTAAACTATCGATCTAGCACTGAGCATTCTAACAGATGAAAAGCAGCAAGAAAGAAAATTTATATTGTTTTCCACAGAGTAAGTGATACGAAGTTTGAGCAATTGTCTCCAAGTTACCCGACTGTCACTTCCACATTGACCTAAAGTGATTACACTGAACCAAGACCATCACAGTGAAAGGGAAGACATATGCTGCTGGGATCTAGATCTCTGATTTTCTGAACATCTTCACAGGCCAAAATGGAGACTGTAGGCAGAGCTACCAGAGGGCCTACGTGTTCTGCATAAGGAAAGAGAAGTGACATCACTTCCTGACCCTGTTGGAGCTTTCATTCAATTGTAACTATAAAACATTAACCTCATGCCAAAGAAAAAAAAGTCAAATATTTTGTTAATGTAAATATAAGCATATTTGTAATGGCATGCGTAAATTCATGTTTACATATGTGTGTGTATGTGTGTGTGTGTGTGTGTGTGTTTATACATTTTTAGAGAGGGACCTGAGGAGAAGGGAAAACATAATCCCATTATAAATTCAGAGTAGGAATTATTCTTTTTGTTACAGGAAATAAAAGGCTCATACAAAAGTTGGTTGGTTAAGGGAATGATCCTTCAGCCTGAAGACAAAAGTTTACCACACAATTCTGAAGATACCTTGCTTATGTATCATGAATTTTGAATGAGAAATATTTAACATTTAATGCTATAAAAATCATGTTGTTTTATTTTAATCTTATATAGAGAAGAGAAACTCAGTAAATGGTTGTTTTGCCCCAAAATCACAATCCTAAGCGAGTCTTTCTTTAATTTTGAATCATGTCTCTTCTCTGTCAGACTTCCTCTCTCTCTCTCTCACTGACCCATTTCTTACATAATTTCAAGTGCCACACTACGGAGACCCAGAAAGAAAGAAGTCACAGTTGGTTTGCATTATTTCCCAGAGAGTTCTGAAGCTTTGGTAATGGAATGTGGATCTGCTAAAGAAAAGAAAAAGAAGTTGTCCCAGCCCATATTTGAGGGTGCCACCCTCATTAAAGAACAGGTGGAAAACATGTAATCAAAGTACCGAATTCAAATTAAAACTGAAATCTCCATCAGGCACTATCCTAATTTAGAAGTCCAACAAGCAGAATACCAGCAAATGAAAGAACAAACAAAAGTAACTGCTATCTTTTCTGGCAAACTGCTGGGAACCCACAGGATTTATGATGACCAATTAAGGGTGTGGTAGCCTAGGAGAACAGAAGTAGTCTTTGCTACGTGAAGATGGAAAGGAATATTACAGAAACACCCCATTTTTGGCGCTCTCATTTTCTCCCAGCAAAAACAACTTGAGCATGCATTTAAACATGTATCTGTATATCTGAAGGCCTTCGATTCTCTTGTCTTAGAATTAAAAATAAAAATAAAAAAGAGAGGATTATCAGCATGTTGGATGAGAAAGCGGGAACTCATTATGATCACACTAAGAAAATAAAACCATTAATGAAATTTGGGTTCTCGAAGAGATAAATGTTATTCTTCCTGGTAAACAGTGACAAAATAAGTTCTACAGAAATAACTGAGAAGTCCGAAGAGACATTAGGAGCCGTCAATCATCCAAAACAAGTTTCAATAACAAATCACTCAGAGAATGCTCCTGCTATGTAGAATCTTTAAAAATTAGACTCATCCCATCTCATTCCTCATCTTAAATCTAAATAGCTAGATCTGATTGTTTTAGAATTCTACCGGAGCCCTAAAAGCTTCCTCTGTTCTTGCATCATTAGGAAATATATGACTTCATTCTTCCACCTCTTAAAGCTATGAGGGTACCACCAACAGCCCTACTGAAGCATGTACAATTTCTGTGCCACAATTTCTGTGCAAGTTTCCCCCAGCAGATCTGCTACTGACACTCTATAGGCTGGTCTGCTGGAGGGCTCTGCTGTCTGTGAGCTGCCACTCCTCAGCAATGGCCATTGGCTGGATGACAAGTGACAAATAGGGAGCAAAGAAGAGATTCCTTTTTCCCCAGGGGAAAAAATGGAAACCTACAGTAGAGTGGGCTGACTCCCTCAGAGAGATTGACAGGCAGACAGAAAAATAAATACCACCCAATTTAAAACAACAACAGTAAAGCATGTGCACCTAAAGAATAAACTTCCTATCATCATAATAATAGCAACACTTACAAGTATGCTCAACAATGTGCTGGACACCATATGAGGCATTTTGTCGGCATCTTCTAATGGAATCCTCAAAACCACCCTAAGAAAACTGAAATTTCAAGTTTGACAATGACAAAGGCATTTGAACCTACATATCTAGATTCAATCCTAGTTAGCCAGTTCCAGGCTGAATGACTCTAGAGGAATTATTTCCCTGGAATTCTTTTTTCTTCTCAGTTTTAATTCATTCACTGCCCCCACCCCACACTCACAATGGGCTATATAGCCCTTCAAAAAGACAATCATATGAGACTTATTCTACCTCCAAAATACACCCTAAATATGTCCACATTTCTCCATCTGGTCAGCCACAACTCAGGTTGAAGGGCAGATCCAGGTTTGGTGGAACCTGAGGCTTATTCAATTAGAGAGGCCACATTCTAAGGAAAGGTCATACAAGCTATGCATACAAAATTAGGTTTAAAAAAAATATATACTTTTTGAATGAGGAAAAAATCACATATGCATATACACACTTTTTAAGCTGAAAAATACAAAGTTTATAAAAACTTGGAAAAATGATATACTTCTTATTTTTATTAATTAACATGTTCATACATCTCTATAATTTTTCCTATGTAATTGGCTGCTGCATACTCTTTGATCACCTCTTAATACAACAGCAGTTTTGTAAAATAGTTTTTGATGAAGACAATAGAGAATTCAATCTTTTTTCCAGCAAGTTGAGAATAGTTGCTGATAGCCTAACATTTTTATTTCAGCATCACCAGGTTATTGTAGTACTATGTAAATGTTTCAGATTCTTGTCAAATTTGGAAAGACCATTTTCTAGTTTCTTTTGTAGATGAGCTCTAAGATTTCAGAACATTTCAAGCTTTCTACACATGTAGTGACTAACCTTAAATACTCTTTGGATCAGCAAAACTCATTAAGCAGTTTGTTTATGTTCTCATTGAGAATGGCATAGTATTAGTTATTATGTTCTCTTTCTCTTGTCAAGACAGCAAGAAATTTCAATCTTTTCCCAATATGTTCACATGATCCACTCCTCTTCATTAATTGGGTTATCAAATAATTAGTGAACAATCAATTTCTTCTTAAAATTTGTCTCTTTCTCTTAATGAATTAATGAAATTTGAAAATTTGGGGGTTACACAATGCGCTTCTGGATGTCAGAATAAATTTTGAGTGATTTTATTGTTAATCCTTCTCACTTTTGTTTCTTATCATTAGTTTTTAATCTATATTTCTTTGGTTCTCCAGTAAATGTAAAGATTATCAAAGAAGCATGCTTTATTTGTTTAATGGAACCATTCCAAAACACCTTTCCAAATTGCTGTTAAAACAACATATGCCCAACTCAACTTCCCCTTGACAAGATTCTCAAAATGCCTACAGTCACTCTAATATCACCCCACCCACGTGGTAATATAGTGGATGGAAGGTCAGAGTGGAAAGAAATAGCCATCTTAGCAGTTAATACATAAAATGTTGTTTGTTTTTTTGTTTGTTTGTTTTTTTACTAATATCACAAAGATACAGGATGTCATGAATATGTGGCTCAGGCTCTACCCTAGCCTAAGAAGTGGCTTCTGTAAATAGGGGGCCCTGAAGATAAAGCTTTGTTAGCTTCAAGGTGAACACATCCCAGGCCACCACTACTTCTCAGGGAGGCTACTTGAGTAGCTTCCTAACCAGTCTCAATGCTTTCACTCTTATCCTCCAACAATTCATTTCCATGTGGCAGCCTGGGAGACTTTCTAAAATGTAAATTAATTCATGTTATTCTCTTGCTTAAAACCTTTCAGTGGCTTCCCATTGCATATATAATAAAGGCCAAACTCCTTATCACCAAATACTTGCCCTGCAATGTAGATGCTGCCTAGCTCACAGACTCAACCCACATCTCCTCGCCACTACTAACACACTGGTGTTATGCTGGCTTTGTTTCCACAGTTAGGTGCCCTGCAATCCCAGTGAAAATTATGCAAGAGTATTTCATAAACTGTAAAGTGTTATATCCATATTCATCATCATTATTATTATCAAAATCAGGAGCAGGATGAGCATGATTATGATGGTTGAGGAAGAAAGTTTGCAGATTTTGATTCTTGTCAAAGCTATTCCTGTTTTTCTCTTTCCTACTCCTAGAAACACTGTTCTGAACCTCCACAAATGGAACTGCTACAAATACAGGTCCAAGTCTTGCAGCCATATAGCAAGTCACCATATGTGTGCATATGGTACACATGTATACATACAATATGTATAAGCAAATGGCAAGGGTATTTAGCTATAGTAGCTTGCCTACATTACAGATATTTTATCAAATTACAGTCTACATTTAGAAACCTAGCTAGTAATTAAAACACAACGTATGGCACAGTGTTGCTTAAATTAAAATAGCAATGAAAAGTTTTAAGATTTTAGTCAATGATTTCTAACAATTCTCCTTTATCAGAAAGAGTCAATGTTTTTCCACATTATCTAGCAGTACTGTGGCTGCTCTCCCCAGGTCAGAGATGAAAAGATTGAAGAATAAAGAGTTGATTCAGGTCATGTGTAATCAATAGAGCAGCCAAAAAAGGCCTTGTTATTCCAGGTCTTGAGTCACCACACTGGATTTATTTCCTGGATACAGCAACATCAAGCGTTTTTCAGCAACATAAAACAACTCAAAGACACACATGAAAATTTGGTGACCAGATGAATATAAAGAGAATTGATAGAAAGAAAAGGAAAAACATTGCAGAAGACCACACAAGCAGGAGATCGTTATAACCATTCTGTTATTTGCCTAAAGATGAAGGCCGTGGGACTCACAGGACACAACCAACATGTAGTTTGAAAACACCTATAATAGCTCTCATATATTATACATGACAGGCTTATTCTCTTTCAAATGTGGTTTGTACAGTATTAAGCCACTTTTCATTGTCTGATGATTATTCTTTTAGATGATTCATGAACTTTACAGCACTGGATTTTGCACAGGTTCTGATTTCTCTCTCTCTCTCTCTCTCTCTCTCTCTCTTTGAATTTTTCAGCTTATGGCATCTTTATATTTAAAGACTTCCACACTCCAGGGCTGCCTGACTCAGACTTCCCCCAAATGAGTTTTACTTACAGGTCAAGTAAGTTTCATTATGGTCCCCTTTACGTGCCATGAATATTCTTTTTCCCATTACTCAAATGTCCACTGAAATACCCTTTTAGCACTTCTTGGTTGATCCAGATTCCACTCACCCTCCAAGACAACTTCAAATCCTTTTCCTCTGTGGTCTGTCCCCATACTTTTATATAATGTCATTACCCAGAAATGCCTATAGCTCTGAAAACATGATTTTGTGTTGTAATGTATACATTTCTCAGGTGTCTAAGATTTTTTGATAGATACAACCCACATATGCAAAAGCACTTTGGAGCTCTCAAAAATTTTCAAGGGAGTCAAGGGCCCCAAAGACTGAAACACTGCTTTAATATTTCCTTAAAACAGTGGTTTAGGCCGGTCTGGGTAGTAAATTGAGTCTTCAGCTTTTATTTTTCTGAAAATGTCTTTGATTCACCTTCATTCTTGAATGTTAGTTTTTCTAAGTATACAGTTAGATGAACGGTTCTTACGCTACTTCCTTTCAACTCTTTGAGGATATTATTCCATCACCTTCTGCTTTCACTATTGCTTTTGAGAAGGACACTATCACTCCACTTACTGTTTCAGTTTAATTGTTCTTTCTCTCTGGACACTTTTAAGGTCTTTTTTGTCTTTGATGTTCTGCAATTTCACAACAATGTGTGAATTTCTTTTTGTTTATCCTGCTTAGGCTACATTACTCTTTCAAAATCTGAAAATTCACATGGATGTTCATCAGATCTGGAAAATTCACACCTGTCTATCGCTCTTTAAATATTACTCCTCTTCCATTCTCTATGTCAGAACTTTTCATTTTAGCCTTGGTTTTAATATGCTGTCTATAATATTTGACTTTTATTTTATCATTATGTCATCAGTGTTTTACATATTTAGAGTTTTTCCTTTTCCACTTTTCCTTGTTCTTTCTTAATACATTTCTGATGATTGGTAAACTTTCACATCCTCTATGTCTTTAATTATTATATAGAGAGTTGCTACATGTAACATTTTATGCGATATTCTATATGCATACTCTGTATTTGAAAAAAATATATTTCAAGGTTCTAAATCCATTGTCTGTTGGTTCTAGAACTTCAAGTCAAAATGGCTGCTTCTTCAAATATCTAAGGATTTTTTTATTAAGAGCTCGTTTCTTAGTCTTATTTGCAGGAGTCTGTTAGTTGTTCACTGAAAATTGAGGAAACTTTTCTGCAGAGAAGACATTCTCTGGCAGATAGCCAGAGGATGCAAGTAAACTGGGTCAGCCGCAGGTCCCCTGAGTATCTCAATTCATTGTGGGAGATTCAAGCTCCCTCACTACGGATCATGATACCTGGAAACTCACCAGCAGAAAACTATACCTCAGGATTGTGAAGCCATGTATATTTTTAGTAAGTCTGTTAAAATGCAAATGCCTCTGGGAGGGATAGTACCCTTGAGTTATGAGATGCCTTCTATAAAAGGACCAGTTGGCAGATTAATATGAGCAATGTCCTTAAGACTGCTTCAAGCTGGTTTTCAGAGGACTTTTCTTATCATAGTAGAAAAATCTTTATATCTCTATAAGATAGTGATGACAAATTAATTTCACCTCATATGCAACTCTAATGTAGTGATAGTGGTTGTCTGGAATATTATACTGAGGAGTCTGATGCCTTCTCACGCCCAGCGAAAACAAGTGTCATAAAAACTTGGTAATAGAACAATAGCACTGACTATAGGGCAGGTGCTGTCCTAATGGCTTTGCATGCATTAATGAACTAAATTTACACAACAATCTTATTAGCAGGTGTTGTTCTTTTACATTTACAGTCAAGGAAATGGACACTAGTTAAATAATTTGCCTGAAGTAACACAGATAGTAAATGATGGAGCTAAGTGATAAACCTGAAAAGTCTAGCTTCAAAGCTGTCTGCATAATCATTAAACAAAAATGCCCTATAAATTAGAGCAGATAAACAGAGTGAAAGTGACAAAGTAACTTTTCTCCTCTCTGTGCATACGATGCTGCATACCTAGGACTTTCAAATGCTTTATCTTTAGATATAATGAGAATTGGATTCAAGTTTCTTACCCTCTCTGGTGCTCTCTGCTAGTCCAATATTAGGCTAGAAATAAAAAGCTCTTTGGATGACACAGATGTCAATCAAGACCGGAAGCCTCCATGGCATGACTCGATGGATTCTTCACCTAGAATCTAAGATTAAAATGGCACTACATCTTCAAACAGAACATCTTTAAAAAGAACTGTTTGTCACATTTTTTTGTTTATAATTATGCCTATTCCTCCAGACTAAGTCCCCAAGACTGAGTCTATGGCACATTCTTATCTATACCCCAGCCTAAAAAGTTGTTGGTTCTCAATTATTGTGCATGGAGTGAATGAATGGCAGGATGCATGATGTGTAGTCTAGAACCAGAGGGTAGTCTGTGTAAATGCACCATGTCAATGTTCATATCCTAAGCTTCCTGTGGAGACATCAACTACTTTTGGTTCTTAAGTAAAAAAGAGTAAGGAGAGATACACTCACATTCACACACTCACAGTTCGATTTGGTTTAACAGTTCCTAATATGCATCCCACAGGCTGGATGAGGAAAGGAAGAGGAAACTGAAGGGACAAGATAAACTCTGCAATAAATTTTTCTCCATTTCAAAAGTATTTACATTTCTAAATCATACCTAATTTTGAGAAATTTAAAACAAACATAATTTCTTATTTAGAAAATATAAATAGATGGAAGGACATAGCCATCTTGTTTTAATTTTTTGAATAGCTTGGTATCATCAAGGCACAGACTCAAAAAAAGCCGTAGGAAAAGAGAAATACACGTCTCTGGCTTCCCAGGACCACAAAAGCAACCACGTGTTTCTCTGATGTTTCGAGTTATGTCTCTAGGGCCATATGTGATGTGTTTCCCACGCTTACGGCACCTTTATATGTCTCTTTTAAAGTTATTTATAAGGTGTTTTTCTGTCTGTAGCATACATATTTATATTTTTTCACACTCATATCATTTATTCATAAATGCATTGAATAATAAATTGGCAAGCATTTTGTTTTCCTCATTCTTATAGTTTATACATTGTGGTATATTCCCCTTGGCAGAAGTTTTACAATTATAGGTCCTCACAGATATAAACAAAAATGCATATATATGTCATATATATATGTCACTCGAATGTACAATAAAATTCAGCTATCTGGTCACAAGCAGATTAGTGACTTTGATAAAAACTGTCTGGACAACTAATAAAAATTTCAGTTAATTAAAAAATGAAAAAAAATGTAAAGATTTTACTTATTTGAGCAACAGAAAAAAAGAGAGTGAGCACGAGCAGGGGGAGGAGCAGTGGGAGAGGGACAAGCAGACTCCCTGCTGCTGAGCTGGGAGTCCCATGTGGGGCTAGATCCCAGGGCCTCAAGATCCTAATCTAAGTCAAAGTCAGACACTTAAATAACTGAACCACCTATGCACTCCAAAAATGAAAGTGATCTTGAAAGCACGATGTTTTTTCTTGCCTTCTAAAACCAACTCCAGTAAACATAATTTAATCTTTTGTTGATACCTTTAGGATGAAAATTCCTTATTCTCCAACTTTACAAGATACCTATGACCAAATTTATTTACTCAACAAACATCTAATGATTGTCTATTGTGTTCAATATGCAAGTTAAACTCTGTTCTACAGACATTATAATAAAAGAATTCTTGTTTTGAGTGTCTTATAATCTGGCAGGGAATAAAGCTATATATCTCCTAGTTACTGGTAATATGAATGCAACAGATGATACATTAAAGAAAAATTTTTAAAGGAGGTGATATTTGACTATTTTACCTAGTTCTCAAAAAAAATTAAAAATATATTCCAGCAGTAGAAAAGAAGTTGACACATTCTAGGTGGGGAAAATAGCATATGGCTGGAGTACAAGTTTGAAGGAGTGACAAGAGGGAGAGAGAACAAGGGGAAATATCATAAAGATGCAATGTGAATGATGGCTAATATCATGAATTTGGAATCAGAACAACCTCATTTAGAATGCCAACTATTCCCACTTATTAACTTCTTACCTGAGTTGATTTTACCTCTTCTGAGTCTGTTTATTCATCTCTGGTCATTGTAAGAATTAAGATAATGAATGTGAAAGGTATAGCTAAGATCCAAGAATCCAATAAAGAATACTCAAAGTTACTGCTATTGATTTATTATTCATGTGGCTATTATTAGAAATGACCCATCTTTGTGTCTCAAGGACAGATCTCTAATGGCCATATCCCAGAGGGTATGCTCTGCATGCTCTGCTTCTTCATGCAGCATGCTTACCTCAATGGATCCTTGCCTCATTCTTCATCTTTTCCAGCCTTGTCTACCTATTGCCACTACCAAGGGCCCCATAAGTAATGCCCACTGTACCTGAATATTGCTGATTTCTTACCTTGATTAAATATTCTCCTGAATTCTATTTTGTCAGAACTCTGCTTTCTAAGAAAGAGGGGTTAAGTTAGGAAAAAAAGGAAGGAAGGAAGGAAGGAAGGAAGGAAGGAAGGAAGGAAGGAAGGAAGGAAAGAAAGAAGGAAAGAAGAAAGGAAGAAAGAAAGCAAGAAATTCCTAGCTGTGCTAAATTAAAAATAGGCTTCAATTGAATTAATCTTTCTACCCTTACAGGATATTTCTATGCATTTTAAAGGTTATTTTACTGAAATGATGTCTTAGACAAAGCATTCAATGTAATGGTGAGAATTTCATATATGATAGCAGGCCTGAGGGAAAGATTTCCACACAGACATTTCCAGGCCCCTCTAATGAATTATGAGTAGGTGGTTTCCTCTACCAACATGAAGCGCCATTTCTGCATAGAGCATTGCATTTGAGATCCAGTTTTGCATTTCATGCATTTCTAGTTACGTGGGTGGAAGATTTCATGGCACCATCCAGTTTATTCTTAGCATGTGTGGGTCATGCGTTATTCAGCATGATGAGACATCTATTTGAATAATAAGGCTAAGATTTTTTTTTAAAGGCCACGGCTAACAAAGCTATAAATATTATTCAAAAGACAGAGCAGATGAAGCCATGAATCTTCACAAGACACAAGCAATAAAGTCCAGAAATTTTTATAAGAGAGTTAAGAGGAACCAAACAGGTTCCTCCAATCTGGGAAACTCCAAATCTCACTGTGCCTGAAGGCCTTAGAAGGCCCAGTTGTTGCCAACTCATCCTTCTGCAGAACCAGTGGGCGTCCTATCTGCCAACATTTTATTCTTCAGTAGCAACATTTCTAAACAACCTAGGAGTTTTCTGGGATCAGATAAAAGAAGTTACAAGTATCCATAAATAAGAACTTCTTAACATGATTATGGGTCTTGCTTTGGAGGGAGGAAGAGATGGAGTGGAGTAATTCTCAGCCCGAGTCATTAAAATAATTCAGCTACAGGTCACTTAACTTAGGGGCTCCCTACCCCACAACTTCTCCAAAATTAGACTGGACAGCCAGAGAGTGTGGCTGAGTAATAACATGACAGGTGTGGCAGGTTTTCTTTAGGTGCTTTGATAAAAATATGTTTGTGCAAAAGACACTATTCATTATAAGCAACCTGGGGTGTGGTGTTTCAATGTTTCCACGTTTAGCAAGTATAAGCTGAAACTATTAAGTGCTTTGAAATCAAGCCAGAAAGCAGACAAACTGAAGAAAAAAAAAAACTGGGCTACACCTCTCTTTATATACATCCTTTTTTCTGATCTTAAGTTACAGCAAAATATCTTGACCCCTCCCACCATTGACAAGTTATCATATTAACATGTAAACCCTAAGCAAAAATAAATATTAAATTTGATAACCTCTGCTTCAAATAGAAAAGTGTGGTATTAAGGTAGAAGAAACAAACTGTTAACACTAGTGAAATTAAATCTGTCCAGAAACCTTTATTTTAGAAAGGTTGGTATTCAAATTTTGATTCCTCATGTTGAAACAGATGGGCATAGCAGGAATAATTCTTACTGTATATCACTTTAAAATATACCATTTATATGAAGGATGTATGTTTTTAAAGCACCAGCAAAATGCCTTTACCCTTCTTTCCCACATGTCCTTGAACGTTTCAACCACTTCTGTGGTCTCAACTATCACCCCAAGGTGAATTACTTCTATTTCCACATTTCCTCTCCCTCTTGCTTTAGTTTAACAACGTATCTGCCTCCTGGTTCTACCAGCTGTGTCTCTCACATTAACCTCAAGCTCAAGCTGGTTGAAATGATTCATCCCCTTATTCAATAATGCAGAAAAACTTCTGGGCTTCTTCTTGCTCTGGATGAAATCTCCATGTCTGTTGTCAGAGGTTCAAAATTGCAAAGTCTCCCTTTCTCTTTCTTTTTCCTTCTTTTCTCCAAAAGGGTTTCCTTGACCTCTTCACTGCTGACACTTTGAGCTTGAAAATTCTTTGTCCTGAGAAAATGAGATTAGAACTGTTCTGTGCATTTTACAATTTTTGGCAATATTCCCAGCCTCTCTCTACCAGTTGCAGAAACAGTGCCCACTCCCCAAGTCGGAACAACCAAAAATGTCTCCAGACATTGTCAAATAATCCCTGGGAGGAAGAGAGCAAAATCACTCCCCCTTACCATAAGCCAGTTAGTTGCCCTACAGCCAATTAGTTCTATCCATTCTTTTATTGGTTCCTCACATCCGTCTTCTTTATCTCATTCCTGTGCAAAACCCTCACATAGAAAATCAGAGTGTGTGCTTTTTAGAGTAATTTTTTGAAATGTACTTGACAGTGTACCAAGCCCTGTCAAAGTCAACAACCAAAAATCAATATAGGGGAAAAGAAAATTTTATAAAAGAAATCTGAGAAATATTTCTGGTCATTCCAAAAAGGTTGGGGCCTGAGGGGCTTCAATGTTGATTTCATCTCTAACATTTTAAAGTCATGATTTAGAATAGAAAAGACTGCATAAGAAGCTACCAAATAACTATTTAGACAACTTTGAGATGTGATGTTCTGGACAGGGACTTTGGGTTATAGCAAAGAATGCAAGTATGCATAATGGAAAGAACGTGGGTTTTAGGTATTAGGTAGACCTAGTATGAATCCTATCTTTGCTAATTGAATATTGGAACAGAAGAGTATCTAGCTCTGTAGGCTTGTTCTGGACTAGAATTATTATTTCAATATTACATTTTTTACCAGATAGAGTTGAGACCATTACAAATGTGAAAAACTTAGCACATAGCAGGTGCTCATGAAATATAAGCTAATAATAACATGAATACTGATGCTGCTGTAGTAGCCTTAAGATGAAATTGTAGGTAATACTGAGAAGGATCCCATTAAGATAAAAATGATAGAGTATTCAGCATTTCCAGGGGAAAAAAGAGGAGCTGCAATAGACCTGGAGTCAAATAATAGACACTCCTGGGTGCCTACACCACTATAAAGTAATGGTAATAATACAATGACTTTAAAATTGATGATCAAAAGTTTATTTGTATCCCATAGATATTAACTGATACTGTATTAACCTTCTATTATGAAAAAAATTAAAATACTTACATTAGATCTTTGAGAATCAGCCTAAATTACTTGTCTATATGCAACAAAGACCAGGAAGGAAGAGCTTGAGAAATCACCAAGTGTAGTGTGGTGTCACAGAAACCAAGGGAAAAAAAAAAAAAAAAACACCTCTAATGGAGGAAATAGCTAGTAGGATCAAGTGGTGCTTACTGATGAGATGAGTGAAGAATAAAAATTAAAAAGGCAAAAAAAATTTAATTAAATTAAAAAGTCAGATGTGCTAGTGGACATCAGACTTCAGTGTGCTAATGAAAAAATGGGAAGCAAAAAAAAAAGTGTTAAAATAGATAACACTAGTTGCCAGAAACAGTGCCCACTCCCCAAGTTGGAACAACCAAAAATGTCTCCAGACATTGTCAAATAATCCCTGGGAGGAAAGGAGCAAAATCACTCCCCCTTACCATAAGCCAATTAGTTTGGCTGTGAAAGATACAGGGGAGTTGAAAGGTACTGTGGAATTGAGGAAAGTTTTCCTAAAAGTTGAGAAAAACTAGATCACATTTAAATACTGAAGGGAGGAAGTAGGTTGAGGTTACCAAAGGGGGAGATATGCAATAGAATATAGTTCCTAAAGAGGTCAAAGGGTATGTGACAAGGAAGGTGGAAGGATTAGGCTTAGATGGTAGGATGAAGCAAATAGACTCGTCTTTCATAGGAAGGAGGAAAGGGTGGCTCCTTGGGCATGGAGGCAGTCACAGGAAGTTGAAGGAGTTCCCATCTTATGACTTGCATTTCATTCATGAAGAAGTTGTTATTTCATCCATCCCTCTGACCCTTGTGCAGATTAGACAGTATTTTTTCTTTTATCTATTTTTCATCTGAAAGAGCAGAGGAACAAAAGTGACCAATGGCTCAACAATTTTGGTTCTTATGCTTTGGCGTATATTTTTTTGATAACCCATGGTTCTTTTTTAAATCTATGAAGCCATCATAAGACACACACACACACACACACACACACACACAAATATGTACACACAACAATTTCTAAGCTGTGCTCTAACTCATTAGTGTTTTCTTGAATTGTTAACATTTCTATTTAAGTTACAAATCAGTGTAGGATCCAGTCAAATAACACATGATTTTAGAGTTGAAGTTGAGGTAAATGTCTCTAAATGCAAAGATTTCGAGCTTTTCATCATGAAACAGTGTATTAAGAGAATCACTTGCTAAGAATGTGGCCGTTACGGTACAGTTTTCTGGGCAGAACAAAGGTAGTTGATACTGTACCTTGGCAAAGCTGCCTTACCTGCCTTTGTCACTGCCCAGGTGTTTCCCAGGCCTGTGGCAGACTCAGGAGGTGGAGGAGCCTGCCAGACCAGTTGCAAAGTGCAGAACACGCCTCAGGGCCTCCATTCACAATCCCATCCACCTTCAGTGACTGTGCCCAGCCTTAGCACCGCAAACCTGACCTTTCGACACAAGTAAGTTCAGCAACAATCACTTGGCTGCAGCCATCGATTCTGCCCTAGTGCCAGAAATTCTGCAGTCTCTTGGGCGGCGGCCACTTGGCAGCAGTTTTCAGGAGATCTGCTCTGGCACAGAATGCATGTGTGTGTGTATGTGTGTTTGTGTGTGTGTGTGTGTGTGTGTGTGTGTGTTCTCCACTGCTAATGTGCGATGCTTGCTGAAAGAATTAGAAGAGATAGAGTTTGAATAGGAACCGTGACTCCCTTCTCTCTTTCTACCACTGTCACAGCACCCTACCTATGCCCTGCCTTCAACAGGAGTTTGTAAAGACAAAAGACAGGGAAAAGGGAGGAGCGGAAAGAAAAGACAAAAAGAAGACACAGACTGTAAAAACACAGAGACAGGGGAGGGCCTCAGAGGAGAGGCTGAGTTAAAACATCCTCCTGGAATGTGCCTTTGGGTGGAATGTCATTTCATCTCCCCTGCCTCTACTCTTTTCCAGTTCAAACTTTGGACTCACTGAGGTGGACACAAAGAAATCTTTTTGTGTTATGATTTTCAAACCTTCCATATTTATGATATTTGCATTCCTATAATAAATTTCCCCATATCAATGGAATAGCAAGGGCTCTTTGTGGCCCTTTTTACTCAGGTCTACACAATACAACGATAATTCCTTGGTTAATATTACCAGTGGGACAGATAACTAGATAACCAGGGCCAAAAATATTCCCTTGTTCAATGACCACTTAACACTGAGTTGAGAAAGAAACAGGCAAACAGGGATCCCTGGGTGGCGCAGCGGTTTGGCGCCTGCCTTTGGCCCGGGGCGCGATCCTGGAGACCCGGGATCGAATCCCACGTCGGGTTCCCGGTGCATGGAGCCTGCTTCTCCCTCTGCCTGTGTCTCTGCCTCTCTCTCTCTCTCTGTGACTATCATAAATAAATAAAAATTAAAAAAAAAAAAGAAACAGGCAAATAACACTAACAGTCAAGGCATCTCCTTTGTAAAGATTCTCCTTCCTCATGTAATTTCTAAATGTGGTTTATCGAAAGATGAGTGGATAAAAAAGATGTGGTTTATGTATACAATGGAATATTACTCAGCTATTAGAAATGACAAATACCCACCATTTGCTTCAATGTGGATGGAACTGGAGGGTATTATGCTGAGTGAAGTAAGCCAGTCGGAGAAGGACAAACATTATATGTTCTCATTCATTTGGGGAATATAAATAATAGTGAAAGGGAATATAAGGGAAGGGAGAAGAAATGTGTGGGAAATATCAGAAAGGGAGACAGAACGTAAAGACTGCTAACTCTGGGAAACGAACTAGGGGTGGTGGAAGGGGAGGAGGGCGGGGGGTGGGAGTGAATGGGTGACGGGCACTGGGGGTTATTCTGTATGTTGGTAAATTGAACACCAATAAAAAATAAATTAAAAAAAATAAAAATAAATGTGGTTTTATAGTAAAGAGAAACTCTACTTAACTGACATGATTTTCTTTATGAAAGCAAGCTCCTCTGTTTTTGGGGGGTTGTTGTTTTACGCACAATTCCAGGTATTATACCTGGAAATGATTTCTTTTTTTTTAAAGATTTTATTTATTTATTCATGAGGGACACACAGAGAGAGGCAGAGAGGCAGAGACACAAGAAGAGGGAGAAGCAGGCTCCATGCAGGGAGCCCGACGTGGGACTCTATCCCGGGTCTCCAGGATCACACCCTGGGCTGAAGGCGGCACTAAACCGCTGAGCCACCCAGGCTGCCCTGGAACTGATTTCAAGGGGAAAGTGAACGAAGGCAACTACCGCAGCCCAACAGGGAAGGACCCCTTGCTCCAGCCTGAACTGTTAAAGAATTCAAAGTAGCATTTCATGATACTCTTAGTGCAATATCTGACAGAGAGTAAATGGTCACACAATCCTTGTGCATACAGAAATATGCAGAGAAAAAAAGGAAAAGCCAATGGCTATTTATAAGTAATGAATGATTTTGAAAGTGCTAATGAAACGGTGGAAATGGAATCCAAATTCCAAGGAATCAGAGTTGAGTTCAGAGTTGGCACAGAATGCATGTGTGTGTGTGTGTGTGCGTGTGTGTGTGTGTGTTCTCCACTGCTAATGTGCGATGCACATTAAACGGCAAATGTGGTGTGAGAAAAAAGCCAAGTGTAGACTACTTCTGCGTGTCTACAAACACATGAAAATAATACGATAAAACACATCATCAGGACATGGAGTCTATCATATGAGTAAATGATTACCTTTTAGAATACAACATTTATTCTTAAATCAATTAACCCTTTTACGTCAACAAACACTTCCCTCTGAATGCAAACAAATATATTTGTGTAATATATTACTTACATGCAGACACTTTTGGTAGATAGTTAAAAGTCTGAAACTCCAGAACAGGTCATCATTATATGAAATCTCAAAAAGCACACATATACTGCAGCCACCTGTTTTGTTTACTGCCACGGTCAACTCAAAGATAGCTTGTTGATACCACTTCTCTTCCAAAGTTATAATGGTGGAATATGAATGTTTCATTCACAAGTGGCCACTACTTCAGTTCAATATTTTACAACTTGTTTAAATAGGCTTCTATCTTCAATTCTTTGAATAGGATCCTGCTCAGCCAAGTTTCTTTGGGATAACTTCTGGCTCTGATCCAAGTCTTTTGTGTTGATAACCTGCCTTACTACTCAGCACTCAAAAAAATTCACAGATGAGGCTGGGAAAACTATTCAAGAAGCTGCCTGTGATTCAGGTAATGTGTGGTCCCTCATCTCTCCATTTACCATGTTGCTGAATTCTTTTCCATTCCCTGCTTCTATCATCTATTTTAGCTGCATTTTTTTGTAAACAATTTCCCTCTGGGGATGCCTGGGTGGTTCAGTGGTTGAGCATCTGCCTTTGGCTGAGGATGTGACCCAGAGTCCCAAGATCAAGTCCCACATTGGACTCCCTGCATGGAGCCTGCTTCTCCTCTGCCTATGTCTCTGCCTCTCTCTCTCTCTCTCTCTCACACACACACACACACAATTAAATAAATAAAATCTTTAAAAAAATAATTTCCCTATGTAACTGATTACCAAATTTCACTTGTCTACAGTGAATTCCAAGGCCATCTAGGTATCTGTTCATATTTGCCTGGTATCCCACAGGAATGTTCCCCTCATGCTTATATATTTCTTTTTCTACCACTTTGTCATTAACTTTCAAATTGACCTCCTTTTATTTTCTTCTTCTTATAATTTTGTAATTTCCTCTATCTAAATTTCTCTCTGTGGGGTGGGGAGTAAAGTTTTGTATGCAGTAGGATTTACTTTTTAATTATAATTTTTATTATAAAAATAATTAAAACGTATTACAAAAGATGAAAAATAGAACAATAACCCCCAAATATATAATTATGTGTATTTCCTTCAGGCTTGTTTTCTTGTGCATAATTTTTTCTACTTAGTTTTACTTAGCTTCAAATATTTTTTTAAACAAACACACATATAATAAACATATAAATTTTTATAATAATAGTATATAGTTTTCTAGAAATTTTTCACTTAACATTATGACATAAGCATTTTTCATGCTGATAAATAGACTCCATAAGTATGATTTTAATAGCCATGTAACATGCTGTAATATAAACTACCTTATTGTTGGACATTTAATTTATTTCTAATTGCTTACTAGTATAAATAATGCTGCTGTGCATATATTAGTAGATACAGCTTTTCCTCCCATATTTTGAGCTATGTTCTTTTCTTTTAAGATTTTATTTACTTATTTGACAGACAGAGAGCGAGCACAAGCAAGGGGAGTAGCAGAAGGAGGAGGAGAGGCAGGCTCTCCACTGAGCAGGGAGCCCAATGCAAGCCTCTATCCCAGGACTCTGGGATCATGACCTGAGCCAAAAGCAGATGTTTCGTGGACTAAGCCACACAGGTGCCCCTGGGCTACGTACATTCTTAAGTTAATATTCCAGCAGTAGAATTAGCTCATTAGAAACATATATTTTCAAATTTCCTTCCAAAAGTGGTACCATTTTGCTGCCATTACGTGAAGATAGCAGTTTTGTTATATCCTCATAAGCATAGAATAGATTAGTTTCTTTTTGTTTAGAATGAATTGATTTGTAATGCTAGTGTAAAATATTAATATTGTACTTCATAGTTGTCTGAGGTGAATTTATCATTCTGACACATTTCAAACTTATTCCATGTTAATTTCTTCACATCACAAACATGTTTGGAATGTTTACCCTAATTGAGTAAAGTACTATTGTCAACGAAAAAAAGATGAACCCAATTAAGTTTTGCTACTTTATTAAAAATTTTTTACAATGTAAAGATATTGACTTGCTTATGCTCTATCCATACAGCAGGAATCTTGTTATTCATGTGTTCTCTTCTACCTGATATTATCCGGCACAAAACTCTACTAGGTCACCATTTCACATTTAAATAACATGACTAATTAAAGCTTTATCCATTAGAAATGACCGATGTAGTATGTTTAGTATAAAGACAGTATGAAATCCAATATCTCTAGGTCTGTCATGATGTTTTATAATATGAAGCACCTTAAGAGAAGGACTAGATCTCTTAATTTTTCTTTGAGTATTTAAAGGTGATTAAATCACATGAATGTGATCTTTAAGATTGGGGCTATTCATTAGCCCCTCCTTGGTTGCTCACATGCTAGCAAAATGGTCAGGATCAGGAGAAACCAGCTCTCAATGGCCTTCATGTTGTATTTGTAACCTCACAGCAGTGTCTGAATCAGTATACAAAAACCCATTTCCTGTACCTCCCTGCATATCTTACCCCTCCTGGAAAGAGAGGCTTAGCAGCTTCATAGAAGAATGTTGGGGAGGTTTCCTTAAAAAAAGTAACTGAGATGCTATGCAAATTTATCATGTACACTGACTAATCTGTCAAATTTCCTTGAATTATGTCACAGATGTTTCAGGAGAAAAGTCAACATTCTATTTTGCCCGTAAATGTTGACAAATTTTTAAGACTACATTAATGATGTTTACTGGCTCAGCAAAGGGTAAGGTTTGACTAAATTATGAAAGGTACAAATAATTGATCAAATTATGATGATAAGTAAAAGCCTATTTCAGCACAAGAAAAAGAGGATCCAAAAAAAAAAAGTACAATCCCTGTTTTGTGTAAGAGACACTACAAAATCATTTCTTTTCAGCTTTCCATAGATATTTTTCTTTCTGTGGCTAACATTACACTTCTTACTGCTATTTCACGACCAACAAATTTAGTCAAACTTTTTTTACTAACTGGTCTTTCGTGACAAGATTTTGAACTCTAGCAAAATAGCAAATCTATAAATTATAAACTAGGATAGACTTCTAAGTAATAATTAGCTCCAGAACAGCTATGAAATTTTATCCTGAAATGAGTGAACATGAACCTTATGTATGTCTTCCCAATGAAGGATAAGAAGCCATACTTTGTAACCAGAGGATCAGCTACACTGTTTTTGTGGCAATTTCTCCAGAGGACATCTTCAATTTTGTCTATTTTCTGGTCAAATTCCTACTCTCAGTAATACAGATTCTCTGAAGATATGTGAAGATAAAGAAAAGACAATCACAAAACTAAAGTGTTCTGTGTCCGCTCATCATCTGTGACGTTTTCCCTCTGAGTTTCACAGAAATGCAAAGCCCCTAAGAATCAAAAAAAAAAAAAAAAATCCATTAATTCCCTTGCATCTAGACATGATCCTACTTAAATCATTCTAGAAAGATTTATCCTATTCTCCAGCGGATTGAATTTCACACTGAATTTAGAAGAATTTGACCCTCACGTAAGTAACAAGATGGATTTATAAAGGCGCTTTGGTGGTTATGAAATCTCTGACATTTCTTAAAGTTGACTCATTCTAGGAAAACAATTTGAATGAGTTCATTGACATCACCACTTTGAAGCACCTACACAATTTCAGTATTTGAATGACAACTACAATTTAAGATTCCGGTAGTTTCCAAAAAGAAATAAACATTTTTTTGAACTCACTAATCTCCTGATTCGTTTATACATGTAAGAGTCTTCAATTTAGCAAGTACACTGTTTGTAATCTCAACTAAGCATTGCTTTACTTCTCATGAAAGACTGAGGCTGTTTTCTTTTTAGTCCTTAGGAAGGAGATTTCTTGACAACATAAAATACCTACCAAATGGTTCACTTGGTCACCTAGTCTGATATCAGAGGCTCTTCTAGATCCTCTCCTCTTTCACTAACCTCAATGTTACGTTAATAATATATATATCTCTTCCCTCATGTTTTCTCCAGAAAAAGTTGTTGCAGCAATGCCTAACCAAACAGAATTCTTATTCTCAATGCAGCTGATATCTACATTCGCATCCTGTCATTATCTCTGCAATACTTATTAGTAATGTGTTTTATTCTCCAGTAAGTCATTGGTCTTAGACAAGGCCTAGAAGAGCAAATACAGGAAACAATGTCATTGGCTTCTGTTGGCCAATTAATTTCTATAGCAAAGCCATCATCCATGATTGTACTCAACACATTTTTACAAGTGGACTACTGCATGAAATGAGAAAAGGTGAAATCACTGAGAGTCAAAACTGTCAGATCATTCGATAACATTCCTTGGTGGTCAGGAAAGGGAATTCTCCAGAAGAGTTGTTTCTCTTGGTAAAAGGATTTAGTTATTATATGCATATTCATCATATTCTCAAATCTTAGTAATAGAGCCAAGGATATCCCCATTTAAAAAGCTATAAACTGAAGTGCAAAGAGATAGTACCTCATATCCCAAAGAAAACCATCAGAAGGAACACATGGACCATGATTTCTTATTTTGCAACTCACTAGATTATTTTCCTTCCCATATGGCTGACTTGGTTGCTATCCAAATGATGCAGGATCTTTTACCTAAAAAACAGCATTTTCCAATTAACCAAATACATAATAGAGAGAAGAGATTCTTTTGAGGACTCAAGGACTGATCTCTCCTGGAGGCAAGCTACTGAATTTGATGGACCAGAGGCCAAATGGGTAATGACAAATTCCAGGTTTTCATGTTTTGGTTCCTTGAGTGCCTGAAAGCATATGGAATGAGATTCTTTTCTGAGACACTGCAGTGATGACAGAGAACAGAAGTGTTCAAACTCACAGGATTTTAAGGAATTAAATGTATAGGGAGCTTTGGGGAAGACAATGGTAGAAAAAAAGAAGGAATGTAAGATCTGTCAAAAAATATCCTCAACTTCTACTACACAATTTGCTTTCTAAGAAAAACAGTCTTGACTCAAAAAAAGCTGGTTCATAAAAAAGAGTAACTGGTATGTAGCAGCAATAAAGAAAAATATTTCAACAAAGTAAACTAAAGTGGAGGAGTAAATTAGAGAAATACAAAAAACAAAGTGTTAAGGGAAGTTTATGGTTCCCAAGTAAACAGATCTGCATGGATACGAGCTCTTGGTTTTCTGTGAGTGGATTTTGGACAAATCACTTAATTTTCATTAGTCTCCTTCTGCCCAATGTGAAAAATAGATTATTTGAGGACATAATGTGAGATAAGTTTTGACAATCACTTAACAGTGCGTCCCATATAGTGGCCAATAAATATGAATTTGTTTTAGGATATGAGTTTAATCTATAATCCCATTTAATGAAACATAGTTTATGTTCTTATTTAATGAAACATAGCTTGCAAAGCTGAAATATAAAATAAGAAAGATAAGACAATATTAAAATAATTATGACATCCATTAAGTAGATAATAAATTGATTCCAGGTTCTAGCTCCTGCACTGTAAGACTTGAAACATAGGTAATTTATTTATTTTAAATGAATAAACATCTTTGGATCCAATTCAGGACATCTTACAGCATATTCTTTTCTTCTTTACTATAGCTATAGAAATGTACCTCCCTCGGGATACCTGGGTGACTCAGCAGTTGAGCATCTGCCTTCTGCTCAGGGAATGATCCTGGAGTCCCAGAATCAAGTCCCACATCAGGTTCCCCATGAGGAGCCTGCTTCTCCCTCTGCCCATGTCTCTGCCTCTCTCTCTCTCTCTCTCTTTGTCTCTTATGAATAAATAAATTAAATCTTAAAAAAAAAAAAAAGGAATGCACCTCCTCAATGGTATTCTGTGAAAAGTATTTGAACTAATTCATTCATTTAAGAACTGAGAGATAACATAAATAAGACTAGTTAGAATTAACCAGATCTTAGTTCAGAACTACATTTAGAGAATTAAATGCAGGTCAGCCACTACTAGATTACTCAAAAATTTTTTTAGAATAAGACAGAAACCCTTATTATTACATAAAATCTACTGTGTTAAAGATTTTTCTTAAAAAATGTTTAACATTCCATGGTATGAAATACCCATATTAGTGCACTAAATGCAGTTGATGGGTCACTGTTCTGCAACCTATGGTGCGACATTATTTGAGGAAGGATGAGTTGTCTGGCATTACGATAAAAATCTAAGATTTCAAATCATTATTATAGACAGAACATGAAGTAGCAGAAGTCCTTAAAAATGAAATGTCAACACACCAAATTGTTTAGTTACTCTTAAAAGGAAGTCTCAGCAATTCACTTTGCTTAGTAACTCAGTGTTAGTTGATTATGTGAACCCTCTTGTTCCCAAGGACCTAAGTATTAATTACTCTTAAAATTGTTAAACTAATAAACTGTAGTTATTCCTCAAAAAGAGATACCTAATGTATTAACATTAGTCATTTATACATATCAGATATTTTAAAAGGTACTTTACAATAAGAAATTGCTATAAAAAATACTAAGTAATCTTACTGCTCTTTTACAGTCTTCTATGGCCACTCAAGAATTGTCCAAAGGATATCAGAGCACAGCTCCATTCTGCTTTAAATTCTTCCACCCAGTTTTCACTAGTAGTAGTTCCTATCTATTGATACACTAGTTCTAGGGGAACAAACATCAACTGACCAAAAGCTGACTCACCAAAAATCAACAAGTTGAATGAAAATTTGCTAAATTTTCTATATCTTTATAATAATTGTTAATATATGATAGAGCAAATCTTCTGCTTCCAAAAATATGGAGTAGGCAGATTTTTTTCTAACCTTCCTACTAATGCAAATAACAATCATAGAACATTATATATAAAGATAATATAAGAAAACAGTTAAAGAAAGAAGAAAGCAGACTGGCTAGGGACTTTGGAATTATATGGTGGTGAGAGATCACTAAGCTTTCTTTTCACTCCATATATTCCAGATTTGGAACTGAAGACACTAACAACCCAGAAACACCAACAATTTCAGAGAAAAGAAAAGCCCAATAAAGCCTACTCAATTTAGCCAAAGAACCAGCAAGAGGCAGCCTAGAAAACAACATAAAGCTTTTAGATGACAATCTCTCTACTTTTGCCAAACATCACAGAAGAAAGAAAAACTATGGCTACATCCCCAAACCAAGCCAGCAAGACCTAGCAGAGATTCTCGACTTCTACCCCAATCTGAGAGTAAGGAGGCACCCCACCTCTTCCCCACTGAAATGGTGTCAGGGGAAGAGTAGTGGAATCAGGAATTTCTCCACAACCCAGTTGCAATGGGACCACTGGCATCCCCAAATGTATCAGTGGAAACCATGCAGCAAGCAACAATGAATCACCCTACCTCTTCCAGACAGCAAATTAATGGAGGTCTAGTGTAGAGCTAGAAGTTTCAATCTCTTTCAGTAATATCTAAGAGAGTACCCATCCCAGCTCAAGTGTCAATGAAGATCAGTGGGGAACCTGGATTTCTATCCTTGCATATCAGGAAAGAAGTGGCACCTCCTTTCCCTTCCCCTGCTGGAGCAATATCAAAATGAGCCAGTTAATATAGAAGGTTTAAATAAGATTCAGTCTCATATACCATAATACCCCAAATGTATAAATTTCAGCCTAAGATCACATATCATATCAATAATCAGGAATATCTCAAATGGAATAAAAAAAGATAACAGATGCTGACACTGAGATTACAGGGGCATTAGAATTATCTGAAAAAGATTTTTAAAGCAGCCATGATATAAATGCTTCAATGCACAAGTATGAATACACTTGAACAAACAGAAAGTCTAAGTAAGGAAGTAGTTGATTTACTAAGAACCAAATAGAAATTCAAGAATTGAATAGATGGGGTGCTTGGGTGGCTCAGTCAGTTAAGTGTCCAACTCTTGATTTTGATGTAGGTAATGATCTCAGGGTTGTAAGACTGAGCCACACTTCAGACTCCATGCTGGCTGCAGAGCCTGCTTCAGATTTGCTCTCTCCCTCCCCTTCTGCTCCTCTCCTCACTCTCTCTCTTCTAAAAAAAAAAAAAAAAAAAAAAAAAAATTTAATTAAAGAATTGAAAAATACAAGAACCAAAATAAACAACTGAATAAATAAACCCAAACCCAAGGGCAGGATGGAGGAGATAGAGAAAATAATCATTGAGTTGGAAGACAGAACAACAGAAATTACTCAAACTGGAAAAAATAGAATGGAAAAAACTAACAGAGTCTCAAGGAACTGTGGTACTATAACCCAAGATGTAACATCTATGTCAAGAGAGTCATAGAAGAAAAGGAGAATGAGGGTCGGGTTAAAAAAAGTACTCAAAGAAATAATGGCTGAGACCTCCTCAAATTTGGCAAAGAAATAAATCTACAAATTCAAGAAGCTAAGTGAATCTTAATGGGATAAATCTCAACAAATCCCAATTTACCTCAAGATACATTGTAGTCAAATTTATGGAAACTAAAAACAAAGAATAAATTTTAGAAGTGTTGAGAGAGAAATACCTTACCAATATGACAACGGGTGAGGGGGGACTCATAACAGTACATTTCTCCTCAGAAACCATAGAAACAAAAAGGAAGTCACCAAATTTTTTCAACTGCTGAATTAAAAGAACTATCTTCCCAGAATCCTACATGCAGTGAAATATCTACAACTGAACACAGTTTCTTAAAAAAATGAAACATGTAACTATAATATGACCTAGCAACTATACTCCTTAAAATTTATCCCAGAGAAATGAAACTTATGTCCACACAAACACCTGTACACAAATTTCACAACTTTATTTGTAATAACCTAAAATTAGAAACAACCCAGATATTTTTCAACAAGTGAATAGTCAAACAAGCTGTAGTATATCCATACATCCATATCATGGAATACTACATAGCACTAAAAAAGGAACAAACTATTGATGCATACAACAACCTGCATGTATCTCCTGATAAATATGCTGAAAGAAACAGGCCAATCTCAAAAGGTTACAGACTATATGATTCCATTTATATTTCATTGATGATTTGAAAAAAAAAATCTAGAAGTAGACAACAGATTAATGGTTGCCAGGAGTTCAGGATGTGGGGGGTGGGGTGAGAGTGGATGTGGCTATAAAAGAGCAACATGAGAGATCTTTGTGGTGATAGAAACGTTCCGTATCTTGATTGTATCAATATCAATATCAATACCAATATCTTGGTTGTGATAATGTACTATAGTTTTTAAGAAGTCACCATTGGGGGAATCCCTGTGTGGCGCAGCGGTTTGGCACCTACCTTTGGCCTAGGGGCGATCCTGAAGACCTGGGATCGAGTCCCGCGTCGGGCTCCCGGCATGTAGCCTGCTTTTCCCTCTACCTGTGTCTCTGCCTCTCTCTCTCTCTCTCTCTATGTCTATCATGAATAAATTAATTAATTAATAAATCTTTAAAAAAAAAAAAGAAGTCACAATTGGGAGAAACTAGGTAAAAGTTGCACAAGCTCTCCCTGAATATTTATTTTAAATGCATGTGAATCATCTCCAAATAGTTGGATTTTTAAAAATAAATCTAATAGGGCAAAACTCTTTCATTATTCTTCAAATGACCTTTCTTGACTTTTCCTTACACATTTTGCAGCAGCAACTCCATGACATTTTATGCAGGGGCTTGGCAGACAGCAGTTGTGGATAAGTACAAGTCAGAGCAGGAAAAACAAGAGTTGGGGGCCAAGTGACAACTGCAGCTGATAGACTGGTTTATAGAGATATAGGGCCACTTATTTGGGGGGATCCCCAAAATAACTGGGAAACACTGTGATCATGGATGGACTACTAGCTCATCTGATCATTGAAAATATGACTTCATTTTAAAAACATGGGCTAGCAAAAATTGAAACATCTATGTTTTAACTATCTCCATGACTTTGACCAGCAGATTGGTCTACCTAGTTAAATAAAAAAAAAGTCCTTCAAGGAGAATATTTTCCAAAAAAAAAAAAAAAAACGGATACTTTTATAAATTCTCCATGGTGCAGATTAACAATTTCATTATTATCTGCACAAGCAGTCCCCGGTTCTTCTCTACGCGCAGTATAAAGTCAGGCACTGTACAAAGGGAGTAAAGAAAGGGAGTTGCTGCCTTTGAGAATTTATATCCAAACCCAGAAAATATGCATATGAAGAGATATAGGAAAGAAATAGTCAAGCCGAAACACGGAATTGTGCTCTTACTAGCTCAAATCACTACCAACACCACCAGTGGCTCATGAAACTACATTCCCTCCCTCTCCATGTTCATCTTGGGCCTAGTTCCTTCTTTTCCTCCATGAGCCACCTGAGCCTCACACCCATTTGCATAGCATACCTGAAGCAATGGTAAGGAGTAGTTATTTGTCCACATGACAATGGCTTACTAAGGGCTAACTGTGACATCATAGTCTATGGTAATATTAGGTTCATAAAGAGAAATAAAACATGGTCTTAGCTCTCAAGCCTTGGTGTGGAGCAGACATGTCAACAAATAACACAGATCAGAGTAATTAGTCCAGTATATAACTTGACAGGGTCTAGTAGAGGTATAAAAAAGAGCACAATTCTAGCACATAAGAAGCAACCAGGGCACCTAGGTGGTTCAGTCAGTTAAATGTCTGCCTTTGGCTGAGGTCATGATCCCAAGGTCCTGGGATGGAGCCCCACATTGGTTGGGCTCCCTGCTCAACTGGGAGTCTGCTTCTCTCTCTCCCTCTGCCTGTTGCTCCCTCTGCTTGTGCTCTTTCTATATATATCAAATAAATAAATAAAATATTTTTTAAAAAAAGCAACCAATTTATGGGCACTCTCAACTAGACATAGGCCAATCTATTCCCTTGAAGTAACAAGACAAAATGGGACCATCATTGATATGACATCAGAGTATCTACCTATTTCCCAGGGAGATTATGAAGTCCAAATGTGTGAACTACAAGGGGCTAAGATATGCTAATTGCCACAAATTTATCTGTAATGTTATGGAAGCCCCATGGCTTTTCTGACTCACATTTCCCTCGTATGTAAAGCCAGAGGATGTACCAAGCTCTAAAAGAAACCACCTAAGCTGGAATTCTTTGGTAAATCACCATCTAGTATTCGTAAAAGGCAATCAAAGCAATCCCAGCTTCTCCACTTCTTAGCTGTGTGAACTTGGGCAAGTCACTATCATTCTATGCTTCAGTCTCCTCATCTGTAAAGCAGCATACTAATAAGATATCTCATAGGATTGTCAAGAAGCTGTAATGAGTTCATCTACATGAAGTGCTTAGAAGAGTGCCTAGCACCTATTAAGTGTTGTATAAATATTACCTATTATTGTCATTATTGTTTTTATTTTAAATTTCCAATGCTTTTTAAGTATTTCATCTAAACCACTGAAATATCTGATTGTAAATGCATGAACTGTTTGCATATTCTATCCAAGAGTCACTATTAAGAATTCACAAATTAATAAATTAATGAGTCAAATTCTTCCAAAAGCATAGTCCTCAAAAATAAAGCAGGTTCTTTGGGAAGCCACATAACTAAGAGGATGTCACTACATTATTTGATCATATATGAAATAATTTCCTCCTGGCCACAAAAAAATGTATACATACTTCCAAAGCTCTCTAAATTTCAAAATGACCTGAACACCTAATTTAGGATCCATTGGGTCCTTGCTATTTAAGTACAGTTGGCAGACCAGCACTTGATTCAGTAAATCTTATTTGGAGCCCAAGATTCCACATTTGTACAAGTTTCATGGGCTGCCAGTCTGGTCCACAAACAATACTTTGAGCAGCAAAACACTAAGCTGCAGCAATCAGAAACAGACTCCAAAACAACAGAAATGATTGAATTTGTTGTACCAAAGTCCCTGTAATTCATCAAATCTGGAAAATGTCTTAATTAACACATCGTACAATCACAATTATGTCCATAAAGTATTTCAGAACTTACATGAAACTCTGACACGAGTACATATATAAACACAAGAGGTTCCATATTGGCAGACATGTTGCTTGTAATTTAATTTATATAATAAAATTTTCACAGTTACAGAGATGAGCTGCATAGCCTTCATAAGTGGGCACACATGACAGGGGAAATATCCCCTGATTTTAATTTGGACAACTATGGGAAGGTCTTTATTTAAAGACATATTACAATCATTCTGAGAGTGGGATTCAACCTAAGCATAGTCTTAAACTATGGTTGTGGTATAGCTTCTGCTTTTTATAAACGTAATAGGGTTTGTGTTTTCCTGAGAATGGTGTGAATCCTACCCTTAGATCTGTATCTGTCAGAATATGAATTGTCAGTTGTGCAGTGTCTAAAGATTTAGGATTAAAATTGTATACATCCAGTCTAAAAGTGGCCTAGTTCCCAGCAGCTTCAACAACATAGTACTGAGAGGCCCTACCTTTGGAGTGGACTTGAACTGAAATTTAGACCTTTTCTTAAAACAAACGAAAATAGAATCTTGTTGAAGTGAAGACATACTGTAATGTGTAAAAGGATGATTTAGGAAGACGTGGAAAGCAAACTATTGGATGGCTGCAGCTCTTTACAACCAGCTCGAGAAGAAAGCCAAAAAGCTGCTTGCTATAAAAGATGCAGCAAAGTCCCTGCTCCCCAAGCTGCAGAGCACAGGCAATGCTTGCATAAACCCTCCTCCTAACCTTGGAAGATGTATGACTTTGGGATTTCAGAGGTTTCCAAAAATACATGAAATGCAGAAAATACTTCCCTCCTTTGCCAAAACACGCCAGCCCTTTATTTACATTACATTTCCCCCTTCTATATGTTGGAAATAGTAAGATCCCTCATAGCACAGATAAGATTGAACATAGGGTAAGGCAAATGGGAGGCAGCTCAGCCCATTCTGTCTTGAAATCTTCTTTCACACCTCTCTCCGAAATGTAAATATGGACTTGGTCCAGCTTTCCCAGTCCGAATGACTTTGGCTGAGGGCGGTTGGTATGGAAGTCATTTCCCTTCTAGGTGCAGTAGCTGCTTTCCACAGACTCAACAAAGACACGAAATATCATTAACATCTGATTCCGAAAAGGTTGACAACCACTTCTTTGTTTTACTCAGCAGTCTGGGGAAAGCTGCTGCGCATTACTCTATCATGAGCAAAATTATACCTATTAGGCTCTGATAGGAGTATTGGAATATTTCTCTCATTTGTGCACAGCACTGAAGCTTGAATATGCCTATTGTTTTCACAGTATCCATTACATATTTTAAATGGCATGGAATGATCATATATGTAAACATTACTTCAGCTGAGGCTGAGTGATGCTTGGCAAGGCAAGAGAGACTGTCTGATCTCCTTGGGCCTTGGTTTCAAGAAAAGGGGTGCCAAGGGACTTTGGGGGGATGGCTGATGGTTACAGAAAAGAGTGAGATGGATTGACCGATGGGTGCTGCTGCATTAAAGTCTGGATCCCTTCCTTTGATACACACAAAAAGCTGCAGGCCTCAAATAGCTCCCCCATTTTGTGGCATATTTGAGGATGAAAGGCTTGCCTGAGGGTCTGAAAGAGCAAGAGGGAAGAGTAGAAGAAAGCGGAGAAGGCTTACTAGTTGCAGCTTCAAGATTCATGAATAAGGAGGGGGAAAATGCCTCCAAATTGAAAAACACTTCTAAAATAGCCATTAATAATCACATTCTCTAAGATAAAAGCAAGAATCCTAAACTGTTTTTTTAAGCTCTGATGTTTTTCTTTCAGTCTTCAGAATAGGAAATGGAATTAGCCTAAAAACATGAAATCAACTGATTAAGAATTCCTGAAACTTCCCAGGGTCATGAGACAGACACACTGGATGGCACTATCCTCACTGTCATAAACCCTGTAAGCAGAAACATTTCTGCACACAGGACGTTGATGCTTGTAGCAACCTGTAAGCTTAATCATTTACAGAGCTGAGTGTGAGCCTTCACCCCAAAATCTAAGTCCTGGAGCCCTACACTCGAGTTGGAATGTTTATTGCTACTTTTCTGAGAAATTCTCAAAATTATCGTGGCATTTTATTCGCCAATAGTCCACATGTCGAGTGTATTTCTCTCCTTTTTTAGATTAGACTTAGATTTCCCTGATAACCAGGAACATAAACACCGGGGATAAGGAAAAAGTCATTATTTGAAGAATTTGGTCCATACAGATAGACAAAAAATTTCCTCTAGGCCAAATGTATACCAAAATGTTTATTGTGCTAAATAATTCTGCTTCCTTGATAGATAGCTCACACTCACTTTTAGTCTGAAAACCTGGCCTTAGGCAACCTTACAATAACAAACTCATGGCTGTTTACTGCTTCAGAAAGGAATAAAATTGCTCCTTACTCTACTGAAGTTATTCTATAGCAAATAAGGTCAACACACCTTATTTATATATTTTTTAGCATCCACCCTAAGTTTGTCATGCTACACTAAGAAAAAACAAAACACATAAGAGAATGGTCTTATCTCCAGCTAAATCTTGAGCTTCTTACCAGCAAAGACAAAGTCAAACTGCAGGAAAGGTTTTAAATGATGAGCAAAAATCAGATCACAACAATACGAGATTCACTGGCAAATGAGTGATATGGACAATAGACGCAGAGGCAAAAGAGAGCTCATCAAGGGGTCAGGAGAGGCTTTATCAAGGAAATAAGATTTGCCCACCAATGAAATCATTGCTACTTATCAGAATTAAAAGATTAGCACAAGGTAGTAATGTTTTCCAAAACAATACTTTAAATAGTTTTCTTTCAGTCTGGCTGGCTTCTTTCCCTGTTATGATTTTTTTTAAATATCCATTCTGCTTGTCAGTAGGCTGTCTCTTTTTAAAAACATGAGACATCTTAATGATCGATCAATCCAGTGACATTGAAAAAGATAGGCTATAGCACTAGCCATTTGGGGAAACTCAGCTGTGCTGTCTCCTGCCCATTTTGTTGAAGTGAGATGGAGACAAGCTGTCCTCACTACAACCAAATACACTCCCCCATGAGCATCCGCACCACCACACTCCAGGTTCCAGGCCCTCCGAGCTTTGTTTATCTTTACAGAACTACATGCCCACTCATCCCCCATCCACACACACACACACACACACACACACACACACACACTGCATGATCTTGCTCAAGAAATATTCTAGCTATAGCCCATAAATATAAATAGACAGGGTTTCTTAGCAGTAGAAAAGGGTTTCTATTTCTCCTCTTTTTTAGCGCAGACATTACTGACCATATGCAAGAGTCCAATGGGTAGGCACCATACTTTCCAATGAGGTTATGATTTTATTAGTCCCAAATAAAGGGCTATTGCGCAGTAATGCTACAATTAGCTCACATCACCCAAAGGACAATGGTGGCAGTGTTTCCCAAGAACTGATGAGGATTCCAGGTGTTTTGAACTGGGGTGATTTTTCTCCCAACTCTAGCGACCAGTCAAGTCGCTGTTTTAAGTCCCAAGTGCAAAAAAATTGTTTGTAATGTCCAAGGCAGGGCAGCATCTAAATTATTTGGGAAATGGTTTGCAAAGAAGAGAGCTACAATTTATTAACTCTTAACAGGTGTGAAACAGAACAGTTCAAAATCACCGATTTGTTATTCAACCCAAGGTGCCTTAAATTGGAAGAACTGTATAAAAATCTACCGCAATTCAGAGAAAATAACCCAAGGAGTTTGTAAATCTTCACTAGTTCTTAAGCAATCTACTCACATTTAGTAGCTCATAACACTGACTGATCTCTTTTCCATGAAATGAAATCTGAGCTAAATTCCATTAACACCTCTTCCCTAAGTCGACATTTCTCCTGCCCCTCGGCTCTCCCCTCTTTAGAGCTCTTTCTCAAACTCCAGGTAGGAGGAGCACAACCTGGGGAGCAAAGGTGGTACAAGATTCAACTTGGAATAGGATTCTTGCCCAACTTTGTCCCGATAAACAAGCTGCCTTCAGTCCAGTTAATTGACTTCTTTGTCACCCTGGATTAAAGGATCACTTAGATCCCTTCCCTTGCAATGCTGACATTAGGTGTCTCCATACTTCTCTGAAAAGTATTCTTTCTCCTCTCACCAACTTTTTCCTCATTCTTCTTGGACTCACCATACATTAGAATGGAGCGATCTTACATATCACCTCTTGTACCTTTGAAAGCCAGATACCTGGGCTTTCCTTGGTGTCCTGCCTTCACTGGGTGCTTAAGTCTGAAATAAAATGCACAGATTCAGAAGGTCAAGCAGTACGGAAATTCTAAACTCACCCAGCACTGGCCTACGCAATTAGTATATAAAAGAGCAATAATTAAAGATAAAGCATAGCTTGTAATGTTTTAAACTGACTAAAGAGGAAAAGCATGTGAACTTTTGAAGACAAGTTGTAACAAGGGTTAGATATATTACATTAGAATCAAGTAGAGTCTCGTGTATTTAGGAGCCAGTAGTTATACTCCAGAAAGTTAGAACCCAAGCCCTGAAATGCAGGAGAAGGGTACGTGCTTAGTTTATTTTCTCAGATTAAATATCCAGTCCTAAAGTGATGCAATCATAATTGACATTTTAATAACAATCCAAACAGAGTACCTTTTGCACGTTGGATAATATACAGTTATTTGATACCATGGGTAATAAAATTGTATTTTAAATGTCATAGATGCCAAAGAAAAAGAAAGCTTCCACTAAAAATAAACCTCAATCAGAAAAAAATAAAACAAAACAGAACACTAACTTTTCCCCCAAAAAGCCCTCATGTTTTAAACTCAATGTAGGGATAACAAGATATTTTCTTATCTATCTAATGTAGAATTCTCTATACCTGATCAAACATGGCACATGTACATATAAAAAGCTACACATAGTTACCCATCCCACAAGCTTTGGAAAAGGGAAAGACAGTGATTTCATAAAGAGAGAGAGAAGACGAGAAAAACCTAGTATCAACATCTTTTGCTTCAAAAATCTATTATGTAGTAAGCACCTTCACTCAGTGAATGTTTATAGAATTCAGATTCAAATACAAAAGCATGCAACAATTTAAACTTGCAAGATCATCACAATTGATGGAATATTCACTTGATAAAGCCCTGCAAAGCAGCAGCCTTCTTCCATTTAAAAGATGAGCAGAAGGCTCAGTTAGCCTAGCAGTTTCTCAGGCTCCCGTGATTAGTCAATGATGCAGCTACACTGTCACCTTGACCTTCTAACTCTAGTCCAATGCTCTTTGCACCACACCTTGCTGTTCCCACTCCATAAAAATGAAAAATGCATTCCAGAATTCCCAGTCTCTGCCACTGCAGCAGCTCTTAAGAAGATGTGAAAGAGCTGGGCACTTCCCTTCTATGCCATTTTACTTCTCTCATGTCCAGAGCCTGTCAAGGGTCTGCTCTGTATGAGTAATTGCTTGGTGACAATTTGGGAGATGAAAGGTGTTTCAGGAGCTCTACTCGGCAAGTTCAAGTTCCCCATGAAGCCATTTCCCAAAATGAAGGTTAAGTAATACATAGGTCTTAGTTCTTTTTGTCTAATAGGACCAAAGCAATCTTCCAGGAAAAGAGAGAGAGAGAGAGAGAGAGAGAGAGAGAGAGAGAGAGAGAGAGAAAGAAAAACCAAAATAAAGAACGAAAGAAAGAAAGAAGAAAAAAAATCTGAGTCCACATGAAATGTTGAACTTTGGCTCTCTTTGCCTGTTTTTATTTTCTTTCCCTCTTGTTTGTGCAACTACAATTGATGCAAAATGTAGCCACTTCCCCAAGAATCCCATAGTATCTTCAGGTATAGTCAATTCATAAAACCAACATCTAACCTTTTAACTTGTATTTTCTTTGACAATTCTTCTTCATGGATTTTATTTATTTAGTCCTTCCTCTCCATTTCTGCAATGGATTTCCCATGTTTACATAGTGGGCCTTCTGAGCAAAGAAGGTGTTAAATAGCAGACAGCTTAGGAAGCTTGAGATTCTGGAGGTATTTAGAGATGCATCTTTCTAGAGATGTTTATTTACATCCCAGGGTTATAAACTTAGAGATGCCTTGCCCCTTTCATGTGGAGGAGACTGGCTTACATTCCAGGTAATAAATAATCTCTCTCTCTGGAGGGAAGATGCGGAGATATGCTAGTGACCCTATAAAAGATCAGAGTGTGCTAAAATTTGGGGTCCCCTCCTGGGGAACACCCCATTACACACATAGATAACACCCAACCCTCATGGAGTCACCTCATGGGGATTAGAGCACATGGACTGATGCAAGTTGCTCCTGGAGCTGCTCTTCTTGCTGCGGGTAATACAGCATCTGTCTCTAACCCCAAGTCTTAGGTTTCTGTCAGTATTTTTATGTTCAACTGTGGCAGACTAACTTGTTAGTTAGGATGAAGTTCAGACCCTTCCCAGTTTTTTACCAAACACCCACTGCCAATGCCTTAGCTTAGCTCAAAACTACCTGCTTGCCTGGTTTGTTTCTGTCTCCTTAGTGGTCTTCCTACTTCATTCTCCTTCCCTTGCTGAATATATCCCCTTTTCAGTCATCAGAGTGACCACCTAAAATTCAGCTGTAATGTTCGCCCTTCCCTGCTTAAAACATTTTGGAGGCCACTGATTTGGGGGAAAGAAATTAAACTTCTTAGCCCGGCCCTGCACAATCTGAGCCCAAACCGACCAGTCTCCAAACCCTGAGTGCACTCTGACGTTTGCACCAGTGCTATCCCACGCTCCTTTCTTCCTCTCTGCCTGGAATGCCCTCTATCACCTGCTTCCACAACCCATCACCACTTCTGCATGATGAACACCACTCATTATTTCAATACCCAACTCAAATACTACCTCCTCTGGGAAGCCTTCCTAAACTCCCGAGGACATTAGCTTCTCTCTGTTCTCAGCTTGTCTAGGACACTGCACTTATGGTTCATGTGATACACTGATTAATATTCTCTGTTCACAGGTTTGTCCAATCCACTCAATTGTGAGCTGTCTTGGTGAAACATTGTATTTTCCCCCTCGCCCTGTAATACAGAATGTACATTCACTTAACATTTGTTGAACAAATGAATGAGCAGAAGAAACACTGAAATGTTTTCAAAGACCTTGGTTCTCATCCTTTTTTCATCTACATGAGCCCTCCACCCAATCTTGTGATGATTTCCGATGAAGCCACACATGTTGTCTTCGCAGACTCTGTCGACACATGGAGAAGAATGACAAGCAAAGCTATTGTGCTCTTCATTACAAAGTGCATTTCACATTACATACTTTTGCCACCACTTCAACCACAGGCATCCCTCTATCCCCAAACTGAAAGTGGCCTCGGAGATTTGGAAAAGAGCAAACTGAGTAAGTTAACTTAGATAACTGAGTCATGTTTGAAATAGTTAAGGCTTTTGTTTATTAACATTTTATTTATAAAGCCTTAATGGCTCCCTCTTCCACTCAGTCAAGGAAATGAATCCATTTCATCCAGAAATTCAATCAGTTCATCTACCCTTCAAATCTAAAGTGCCAGTGAGTTTGATTAACCTGATTCCCAAGCTGGAAGATCAGCCTGTTTGGCTTTGTTGCTGGCTGCCCCAGGAAGAATAATTTCACTGGAAAAAGGATGAGCAAGGCCACCAATCATGAAGGCAAAAACAGAGCAAAGGCTGAAAAAATAGGAGAAGGAGAATATCAGGTAACATTTTCATTGGGACTGAAACTTTAATTGGGAGGATAAGTGTTCATTACAGACTTTGTCCCTGGAATACTTTGGCTAAGAGATTCCAATGAGTGTTAAAATCATTACCGAATGGCCTCAATCTAAACAAACACCCACCTTTTCCATTTCACACTGAGATGAAATTACTTTGCTGTGTACTACTGAAAAAAACCTGGGGTTGTCAGTTTCTCCTTTCCCAGAGGGATTGTGAAAGCTTTTTCTCCATATCCCTCTGCTTTTCAAATTTAGATGTTAGTCTTCTGAAAAAGTTTTCTATCAAGCACTTAGACTAGTGCCTGACTTAAGTGACACCAGCATTTCTGCCCAATGCGAAGCTGATTTTCCATATGAGCACACACAGGGCCGTACCATCTGAGCAGAGGAAGCTCTGACAACCATCTAACTTAGGGGAAACACGAGCCCAGGGCTTTTTATAAACAAGAGTCATTGTGGAGCAGAAGCCAGTTTAGCTGGAGGGAAAAAAGCAGCAAGAATTGACAAAAAGGATGATAACCCAAAATTCAAGAAAGGAGTGGTTTCACTGGGAAAAATGTCCATCCTGTATTTTCAATTACTCTAGTTGTCTGGCTCATTCCTAATTGACAGATCAGGAAATGCAAAGGCTTTCTCCAGTCAGTCAGGTTCATTAGCATGCAGGAACCTGAGGCTTTGTGCCTTGAGCAACTTTTTATTATAAAGAAGATAAAAATGATGTATTGTATATTATATTCCATCAGCAGAGATCATGAAGATCATAATACATGAAATACAGCCTTGCCTTGCCCCACCTATCAATAGATAGATTATACGGTGCAGTTCCAGGGCTTCAACTTGTCTTCCTTTTGATTTTTTTTTTTTCAAGAAATGCACATAATGAAATCTGTAAAAAGCAAATCACTCAAAAGAGTGATTGGAAACAAATTAAAATGAGTAGTGTTTAAATAATTAACACCTGCCAAATGAGGAAAAGGGGCCTTATTGCTGATATTAAATCACATCCTTTAACGTCTGAAACAGATGACAGTAAGTAATTCCAAATAGTCAAGACAGGAAGCTAATTTTTAGTTCTTGGAAAGTTGAATGAGTTTCAATAAAGTTGACCAAAAAAGAAAAAAAAAAAAAAGAAGCTTCATTTTGATTTAGTTAGTTCTGCACAAAATTTGGACCTGCATTAAAACTTTTCTTTGGTTTAATATTATAAATGAACAGCTTTAAGTCATGGTTTAAAATATATTCATTATTCAGTAAGCTAATGATGTATGTTCCACCTGGTTGCCGTGGAATCTTGTAAGTAAAAATTGAGGGTAGTGTCTTGTTACTGAGAAAAAATATTAGTCTTGCCAAGTTTCCAGTCAATAAATATAACTCACAATAGTGCTGCCAGATAGGCAAATAAGGATGCCCCATGCCTGCCCACCCACCAGCAGTAGAAAACCCAAAAGAGGAGTATTATCCTAGTCTGGACCAAACTGAAAATTTAACAAGCACTGAGCAAATAATCCTTAGCTCTCTTAATGCATGAAGAAGAAAATGGCATAATACAGCTGCGTTTAAAGAGTAACTAATGAAAACTCCAGCAGCTCTGTGCATTCCTATCTCATATGGGGTTTTATGTCCAGTCATTGAACTAGACTTGAATGACAGTCTTCATGGCCAAAGGTTCCCTTCCATCTCGGGCCCTTGGACTGCAAGAGTCAGGAACCACGGTGAGGTCCTCATCTCAGAATCCACCACTTTGCCCAACACAGCATTCAAACTAGGCAACAGTATGATTGTCTGTGGTCATGTTTCATTTCTCATTTTGTTTTGTGGAGGGTGGCAGTTGAGGAAAATAAGAGATGATGATGACACTAGCTCCCCTTCACATTGATGTTATTAAACACTATTCATTTTAATTGGAGTTAGTGTTGAAACCACCCTCCTATAAATTAACGAGGTTCTCTGACAACTCAGATGCTTCATATTAAAACACTTTTGGAAAATAACTATTTTGGACCTTAAATGGTCACTTCAGATATCTTGGCTATTGAACAGGGTTTTCCCCAAAAAAACTGTACAGGGACATTATCTCCAACAAGAACTACCTGTTTGTAAAATACTAGAGCCTTATTAGAATCAGGACAATGACAACCTTTATTATATGAGTAGCAGTGAACTTGTTTTGCTGCACTTCTTTCAAACACAGCTTCATTATTAGAACATCTTTTGCAAAAAGTTATCGTCTGATCTAATTGAATGTTCCCCAGAAAATAAGTTGGTACTGGCTATCATATGATCAGAAATCATTTACTCTGGGGGAAAAAATGATGTGAGCTCCATCCTGTTTATTTTTTATTTCTTCTGTTGTAAAACCAAGACTCTTCAAATAATTACATTTTAACCATTTAGAGATTGTGTTCCTGGAAGGTAGGCCATAGAGCTCAAGGAATTGCTTCCAGTGGAAGGCTCCTCATTAACCACAGCATCTGAAGAGTTTATCCCCCCAAAGTACCCAAGCATGCCTTTTTTCCCCTATGAGGACAGGTTCACCAACACTATATAAATTGCTAGTACCACCTACTGGCAAAAAAACAGAACCAACCTAATAACTCCTACTCAAGCGTAGACAAGAAATGATATGCAAAGACAAGCCATCTTGATGTTTGATGGAATCCAAGCCAATCTAATCCCACAAAAATAGGTTTTTAAAATATAATTGTATCTTCATAAAAATATTTAAATCTGTCATATGTGAGGATCCATTACTATTCCCATAACACAGAGAAAAAGTGATGTACACTACCTGTTAAAATATTAAGTCAGAAAGGACTTTCATTCTAGCCTTCATTTTCATTTATCTTTAATAAATGTATTATTATTCATTATACACTATAAACCAGTGCCCATGTTGAACCTGAAATTTTGCTTTGGGACTTGTGAATATGTCAAAAAGCATGAGGTACCTGAAGTTATAAAATGTGGGGTTTTTCTTTCCATTTTCACCACAAAATGCACAAATTACATAATGTCTGCAATGACTTAGTTTTCTCATGTGTAAAGTGGGTATAATTACGTCTTCATAATCCACATAAAAGTTATAAGGTTACAATCACAAACTTGGAAATGGAAAAATAAATTTAAGAAAGAAGGATGAGGGAGAGAGGATGAAAGGGAGAGAAAGGGAAAGGGAGGGGAGGAAGAGGAAAGAAAGCAAAGAGAAAGGAGAGGAGGAGAGGAAGACAGGGTTGGGGAGGAGAATTGGCAGGGAGGGTGGAGAGAGGAGAGGAAAGGGGGAGACCTTCCCATCCATCCAAAGCGTTACATTGCATTTGAACAGTATGCTTCAGCAAATTAGAAATGATGGCAATTTTGATTAACTGAAACCAATTAAAACTAGCATGAGGGTTATTGTCTATTCACATAATTTCAGTTTCTAACATAGTGCTGTAATTTACAAGTTTCAAGTTTGTGATTCCAAGGATGACAAGCTCTAGAGTGGACAGTATGAGATGAGATGGCATCCCACTTAATTTATCATATTGCTGACTAATTATTCCATGAGAATTAGTCTTGCCAGCCTGCTCTTTTAGAGGGCAGAGAATTGGCATTGTTACAGCCTTCTGTTTAGCCTCAAGAAAGTCTAAGACAAGTTCAGTCACGGAGAGCAGACCCGCTATTTTTTCTTGATTAATAGCTTCAGATGAGTTGCTTCTTCCACACTGCTTTTCTTATGTTCAACACTCATGATTCCATCTTTGCTCCCTCATTCCATTCCAGGTTAACTCACATTGTAGCACGGTAGATAAAGCTTTGGAATTACATAAATTGGATTCAAGTCTCAGTTTTGCCACCTGCTAGCTGTGTGACTTACAATTCCTTCATCCCTTCATTGAACAAATATATATTGTGTACATATTATGAACACACAATGCTCCAGGAAAAGTCTGTGAAAGTGAGATAAAATTGCTGTCCCTGTGGAACTTACATACTGGTATGTTCCAATCAACACCAAAACCAGAAATGAGTGTTCAAAGAATGAAATCTGGGTAATTCACTTAGCTTGGTGCTTAAAACACAGCAAATGGTCAATCAATGGCAGTTTAAAAATTATGTCACCAAGGATGACAGCTCAAACGGGGAAGCTCTGTCTCTTCCCTCGTCCCTCTCGGAATAGCATCAAGGGATAAATAGCCATGACTTTCATTTGAAGTGACTGAGTCAATCATAGGATCAAAAAGAACAATTGCCATCTGGGGTAGAATTTGGGGTACACCTTCAACTCATCAGGCAGAAACCACCGGCCTTAAGCATCAAGCATACATGCACACAGGTTTCCTCAGGAAACTACCCTCTGGAGAGATGTAGTGAGAGGGCGTACAGCATAGAGGAACCAGCCAAGTATTGGAACCAGCCAATTCAGGCTTCATTATTAGCTTTATGACTTGAGCTAAATTTCATATTTTCTTTGAAATCTGGACTATGAACTGACCAATTGCATACCATTTTCTTTCTTTTTTTTTTTTTTAAATTTTTTTTAATTTCTATTTATTTATGATAGTCACAGAGAGAAAGAGAGAGAGAGAGGCAGAGACATAGGCAGAGGGAGAAGCAGGCTCCATGCACCGGGAGCCCGATGTGGGACTCGATCCCGGGTCTCCAGGATCGCGCCCTGGGCCAAAGGCAGGCACCAAACCGCTGCGCCACCCAGGGATCCCTGCATACCATTTTCTATTTTCTTTGCCTAAAATGCTCTCCTTGAATATTGGCTTGTCTTTCTCCTACACCGTTGAAATGTCTGCTCATCTTGGAGAACTTCCCTGATCAACTAACTAAAATAGCAGTCCCTCATGTCCCAGTCATCCTCTCTCTCTTCATCAGCTCTTCTTTATCTTCACAGCACGTCATGCCACATGGCATTACAGGCTTGATTATTTGTTTACAGCTCGCCTATCCACTCTAGAATATTAGCAAAGATTTTTGTCTTTCTGATCATAACTGAAACCCTGGTACCTACAACAGATCTTCATCCAAAGTGCTGCTCTGTAAATAATTGTTTCAAAAGTAAATAAATATATTTAAAATTGCCTCCAATTTCACTGGGGTCACATATCTAGTGAATTCCACTCTCTGGATGTTTTATTGGTTAGAAGAGTTTCTTGACCCCAAATTACATATCTTGGTCTGAATTCCAGCTTGTTTGCCCAACATTTCAAATGGCAGGCAATAAAATAAAATTTTAAAAATGTGTCAAATATTGCTCCTGGATTTTTAAATTGAGGTTCTTTTATTGGGGGACCTATAACCCCTAACACCTTAAGTGAGGAACACTAAAAATGGCAAGGAAAACTGTTTTACCATCTTTCCTTTGTTTTCCACACCAGTATTTCTCAAACTTTGGCCTGCTTCAGAACCACCTGGAAGGCTCATGAAAATGCAGATGGTTGGGCCCCAACCCCAGAGCATCCAGGTTCAGTAGTCTAGGGTGAAGTTCATTATTTTGCATTTCTAACAAGTTCCCACGTGAAGTTGAAGCTGATGGTCAGAAACTCCTTTTTGAGAATCGCAGCTGATTTTACAATGCAAAAACAAAACAAACCAAAAAACCTCTGCTATAGCCCTTTACACTTTCATCCTAACTTTGCCTTAGTTGACCCTATAAGAAAAGTAATGATTACATTTACTTACTCCCCGATTTAACAAACTTGAAAGTTATGTTCTGGGAGTGTGGGCAAGTTTTGTGTTTTAGTTCCATAATGAAATCTAGGCTTCAGCATCATTAACCAATCTGCTTCATAATGAAAATTAATTATTATGGTCATTAGACTAAATGGCTTCTGTCATCTGCAAAGACATAATTGGTACAGAAAATTGTTTCACAAGTATGAAATAATCAATCAGCAAAGGCTGGCTATACCCATGCTTTTTTTCCTCTCCTAGTTTCTAATGGACCAGCCCAGAAGTCACTTAAGAACAAGAAGGGGGTGCAGAGATGGCATGGGTTACTCCAACAAGGAGTGGGAGATGTGTGGCCTATGCATTCTAAATTATACAACATCATCTTTAAAGTGCACTTCTCACAATCCCAGGGGTAAGGCAAACCTTAGGGAGACTGAGATAGGGCTGGAGAAAAGCACTTTCTCCCTAAAGCACATTCTACAAAAATGGCACCCTTTAAACAAATTTAAAGTAATATAAGAACAGGACAGTAGGAAAGATGGTGGTAAAAAGTCAGTGAAGGAAGCAATGGGAAATATGCAGAAGTGAAATATGAGACATGAAACCATGAGATGCTTTGAGGACAAAGTCACAGGAGAACATCTATTTTATGCACTCACCAGTGTAGGTCCCACCTCCTCCACACATGCTAAGTTTGTTTCATCAGAAGACTGCACCTCTGAGGGGAGGTGGTCATCAATCCAGGAGAATTGCCAGAGGTAACTTGCTTGGCAATCAATGTCCTTCAAAGGTTCAAAACTGCTTTTTCCTTTTTATTGGGTTTTGAAACTTCACATACTTGAAATTAAGCTGTTTCCTTATCTGTCTGAATACACAAATTTACAAAGTTGTTTAACAAATATTTATTTAACAACTACTTCTTCAGGGTGTAAGATTTAAAAAGCACTTATTGGTAACTGGGATGGGGAAAGGGACAAGGTTATAAAAGAAATAGAAACCTTGTTCTCTACCCTTAAGAGTTCAAAATCTGGTTGGAGAGACAAAAATAAACAAAAGTAATTACATCAGAACAATACAAATTAACACATCTCCCAGTAAGAATATAAAAGCAATTTAATTAGAGAGGAAAATTTTCCTTATGGATTAGCAAGAGGCGATATCAAATGCAGACTCAGATGCATCTGTGGTATAGATAAATATTCCTATGAATGAGAGGCTGATTTTGACCCCAATATATGCACAAAACAAATGAATGTTGACATGTGCAAAGACGACTGGGATCATTTAAGCTGATAAATAAATTACTAAATTAAGCAGCCTCAATCAAGCATTGTTTGTAGGGCTACCATACTACCAAAATTTATCATGTTTGCTTTGAAAAAAAAGTTCCTCATGCAAAAATGCGGCTAATTGTACATTGTTCTAAATAATATCAGATGTAGAAGGTAGCAATTTAGGGAAGATTGCTCCTAAGATAACAATATTGAACAAACATATAATAATAATGGCCTATCATGAATTCAAAAACAGGGTCAGCTATTCTACGTATGCTTCTCTCCTCCACCCCCCCCTTCATTCCTCCCCACCAAGGGAGGGTGTAAGGAACCAGCACAAACTGAGCCCATGCACTTTCCATTTTGAGCCTACTTCTTCCCCTGATTGCAGTGTAAGCATTTGACTGCTTTTATTGCCTCATCAGTACCAACCAGAAAAGGACCTGAACACAGAGAGCCCTGTGAACACGCAAAGTCTAACAGTCTTCATTAAAATGAAGAAACTGACGCATCCATCTATCTCAGTGGGAGTTAGTTGCTTACATATATCTGAAGGATTTGGCTGAGTACAACATTTTTTTCCAATCCCCATTGTTCATAACAAGTCTTTTATCATCTTGAAGTCTGAATTAACATTTCTGTCTCTACCAGCTTAGTTGTTTTTCCATTTGGCAAACTCTAGGTTTTTCCTGTTGTCTTCCCTTTGGGGCATGAATTAGCATAGTTGTGCAATGTTTATTGTTTGTTATTCCTTTATTTTTTGATGTCATCCTTGAAGATGTCAAATTCTCTTCCCTGAGTTGTACTGGAAAAGCCAAAGATTTCCATGAAGGGGGGTTCGGGAAGATGAAATAGTTGATAGGAGCCTGGGGCTTTACTAGTGAAGCTGTTTTGTTTTAAGCATATTCAGCAAGCTGTTCTCTTAAGGGCTATTTCAGTAGATTTTTCCGCACACCCTATCCCACCACACACACACACACACACACACACACACACACAACATTGTTCCAACTGTAGAGTCAGGACAGCAGTTACAGATAAGAGAGTTCCACTTTATGGAGACAGTGAGCAATATAACTAGAAGTTCCTTCCTTGGAGTAAAACTGTCTTCCTGGTTTTATACCCCAGCACTGTTCCTTACCAGCTGTGACCTTGGACCTCTTATTCAACCACTCAGAGTTTGAGTTTTCGACTTTATGAAATAAGAGAAAAATTACCACCCAGGAATATTTTGAGCAATAAATAGTATATATAAAATGTTTAGCAGAATACCTGCTAAGCATATCACTAAGATACAAAAATATCAATATTCTAGCTTTTTAATGATTATGATAAGAATTTAGGAATCCGTATCAATTTTTGATTATCAAGGGGTAAATTATTCTGTCTGTAGATTATTCAGTAGCCAGATTCCTTTTCCCCACAACCCTCATTTCTCTATTCATACAAGCCATCTAATTTCTTATTCTGACAACCTCCCCTAGACTGTCAAAGGGACAGGAAGTAAAATCATTTCTAGTACTATTTCATAGCTCTAATACAGGTGCATTGGGAAAGCATTTGAATTAAAAAATGGGACATTAGCTATTAAAGATTCAATTATCTCTATTCTTCCTTCCCCCACTTGAGGAAAGTCAGCAGTAAGGGAAAAAAAGGTATTGCATTAAAGTGCTTTAGGAATGTCTTGGGGAAAATAAATATGCAATCTAAATGCAAGGTATCATTATATTATTATCACACTGCATTCATTTAATAAGAGATTAAAGTGTTCCGGTTCACAGCAACTAAACTTGCTTCAAACTTTCCCACGGTCTCTTTCATATTCTTCATATGTAGGAGGTTTCCATTTAGGACAATTGCTGCAATATGTTGATTTTAAACTAAGCCCCTTTTGGAGATTGGAAGTACCTTTAATCCAATCATAAAATTAACTGTTCACTTGTTTTCTCAGATTCATTTCTTCCCAAGCTAAAACAACCTCACCCTATCATATTAGGCCAACAACAAAGAGGATATAACTGCAGGCCCTTATTCCACTATATTCTAGGTTACATTTCCTGACTCTTCCTTCTAGAACTCCAAAAGGAAAGAGAGTTTGGGCAATCTCAGGGATGTTGAAAGTTCTGAAAAATCTGTATGGCAGTGTCTGTGTTATGGGTTGGCTTCTCTAAAAACAGACACTTAAGATGTTTAGGTTGTAAGATTTTTATCAGAGATCACACTTGGGCAGAGGGGGTGGGGTGGGGGGTCGGGACACTAGAAAGGAAATTAAAATAGAACAGCACCAACAACAAAAAGGCATGTGAAAATGAGGCAACTGTGGGAGAAACATGAAAGTAGAACAGAGAAAAGAAGCTATAGAAGGGAAAATAAATGCTATAAAGACTTATTCCCAAACAACTGATTGAATGTTGGAAAACTAATGTGGAAGAAAGCCAGAGGAAGGCATGACCTAATCTAACCATATGTAAAATGACTAGAGGGGCACGTGGGTGGCTCAGTAGGAAAAGTGTCCGACTCTTGGTTTAGGCTCAGGTCGTGATCTCAGAGGCATAGGATCAAGCCCCAGGTGGAGCTCCACACTCAGCACATGGGGTCTGCTTGAAGATTCTGTCCCTCTCTCTCTCCCCTCATGCACGTGTACTCTCTCTCTCTCTCTAAAAATAAATAAATATAAAATATTTTATAAGTAAATAAACAAAATGGCCAGAGACCAGGGTAAATGAAGGAACAAATAAGTTAATCAGTTAATTTATGTTAAATAGAAAGTTAGGGGATCCCTGGGTGGCGCAGTGGTTTGGCGCCTGCCTTTGGCCCAGGGTGCGATCCTGGAGACCTGGGATCGAATCCCACGTCGGGCTCCCGGAGCATGGAGCCTGCTTCTCCCTCTGCCTGTGTCTCTGCCTCTCTCTCTCTCTCTGTGACTATCATAAATAAATAAATAAATAAATAAATAAATAAATAAGAAAGTTAAATGACCAGAAAGCATGAATAAGTCCTTTACAAATTTTGACATAACCCCTTATTTTAGTTTCTATTAAGTACAGCAGGCATGGAAAATAAATAAAAATTACTATATAAAATTTAACATAAACCTACTCACAGTTCAATTTCATATTTCATGATACAGAATCATAAGGTATAATATAAGATTTTATTGGACAGAAGCAACAACAGAAGATGGCTCCAGCCCTGTACATGCTGACAGTCTTATTTTTAACAAAATGAAAATCACACAACCCATTAAGAAGAAAATGAAATAGGTTCTGACTCCTTGCTGATATAGACATATACAAAACTGACAAGGATATGCACTTCATATTTTACACCAGATCACAATGTTCTCAGTCTCGTTCTGCTATATATAACCCCACATCAACTCAGAGGCAGGCACAGAAGAGTGAAGCCAAGTAATGAAAACCTCTTAGGAGAAATAAACCCTAAAGTGACATATAAAAATGGGAAATACAAGTTGAGGAAATCTGTTGCTTTCCTAAAAGATACATGGGATATGAATTAACATATCAATAGCATTAAGGAGATAAGGGGTATAAAAATACCTTGAAATGTTTAAACAAAAAAAGGCTTATTAGAATATTGTAGTCTTTCGCCATTCCATCTAGTATATTTTCCCAATTCTTAATTGTTAGACAGTACTATGTTCTCAGTCCTCAGCTCTCTTTTCTCTCTTCAAAATCTTAAATTACCTTTAAAATAATCCTAAAATTCTGAGATTCGCTGCTGTGTAGCTTTCCCAAAAACATAATTTCAGAAGGAGTCTATTCATATGAAAGCCACATCTGGTGATATTGTTTAAATGATATTTCTCCTTTTTTGATTCTACAGCCATGATCAAATTCAGACCAATGTTACCTCTCCTATGGATTACTATGATAGCTACTCATGCCTGAGCCATGTCACACAGTGCTACTTCATCACTGTGCTTAAAGTACCCTCTTTTAAGGTTGTCCCCTGCTCAACTGTTCTTATTCTTCACCTTAGTCTACAAACTTGGGCTCCAGACTTAGGCCCTAGACTCCAAACTCCTCATAGGTATTCAAGAGCTTCCATTATCTGGCTCTGTCCACTATCCCACATTGTTAGTTGCTCTGGAAACAAAGCCTTTGTTCCAACCAGCTCAACAAGTCTCCATCCATCTAGTACCTTCTAAGCACACAAAAACTACTTTAACACTCTGAATAGTAGCACTGAAGCTTAATGATGTTAGGTGCTTTAAGCAAGGACAGGTTGTTTTTAAAAAGGTGGGAGAAGGATTCAAACTCAAGTCTTTCTCACTCCAAAGCTGCCCTTGCTGGTTCTTGAATTATTTTGCACCCAAAAGCTGGTAGTCTTAACCACTCTGCCCTGTCTTTCTTATCAACCAAAGCAAGTATAAATTGGGAGTAGCAACAAAGAGTCTATCTCCATTAATAACCACATTAGCAAAAAATAAATAAATAAATAAATAAATAACCACATTAGCCAAGACTTATACATGGTGCAATTTTCAAAGACAAGTACGTATTTAAAGATTGATGCCTCACTTAAATATATATACTAAAAATAGATGAAAGTATACTTAACTGAACCTAGCTCCTTGATGTAAAACAAAACAAAAATGAATGCATGAATCAAAGGCTTCCATGAAATCAGAAAACATTTCTATGAGCTAAAGAAGGCTTTCAAAAAGTAGCTCCTGGGAGGAAAAAAAAAACAAAATAGATATATAATTCCACACTTTTCTCCTCACAAAGACAATGGGCTAGAGTTTGGTCTCTCTTTCAAGCAAATATATGTGCTTATGAGTTTTTGTCAGTTTCATTCTCTCCTTATACTGAAATCAAAGCATATGAACAGCAGTTTCTCCTTTCTTGGTAGTGCTGAAGTTCCCAGAGCAGGGATCTATCCAAAGCCTATGTCTGTCATAGGTTGCAAAGTGGTGGCCTGAAGACTCAATCTGGCCTGCATGTGTGTGCCCTTGGCCCATGCAGTATTTTCCTTTAACTAAATTAATCTCCAACATTCAAAATTCAAGAAATATCACATGAAAATCCAGATTACTAGACTTAATTGGAAAATACAGAGATTTGGGTTCCCTAGGTGCACCTTCCTCTGAAATCATTAGCCACTCCCTCTAGTTGGGAGGCTGGTGTGGGGGTGGGCTCCATAACTCTATAGCCCATTTGGTTGATCCTACACTCAGGGCTCCTGTCTTGTCTTACAGGCATTTCACTCTCAAACCTCAGTTTTTAAAAGTGATCAGTGTCTTGGGAAGCATTTGTGGAGGGAGAGAGCACAATGAAGAATGCAGGAACAACAGAAATAGAAAATCAGAACATAATTCTAGGGGTTTTTTTGTTTTGCTTTGTTTTGTCTTCTGTTGCATTTGAAATAATTCACTGAAATGCTTTTCTGTGAAGATGAAAAGTGCATCACAGTTCTTTCACACTTCCTGCTCCCTTTTCTGTCTCATCTGCTACTCACAAAGTATACTAGAAGAAGAAAAGAAGAAGAAGAAGAAGAAGAAGAAGAAAAAGAAGAAGAAGAAGAAAAAGAAGAAGGAGGAGGAGAAGAAAGAAGAAGAAGAAGAAGAAGAAGAAGAAGAAGAAGAAGAAGAAGAAGAAGAAAAAGAAGAAGAAGAAGAAAAAGAAGAAGGAGGAGGAGAAGAAAGAAGAAGAAGAAGAAGAAGAAGAAGAAGAAGAAGAAGAAGAAGAAGAAGAAGAAGAAGAAGAAAAACTAAAAAGATAAGAGAACCATTTTAATTCCTTTTACTCACAACTCCCACCTCTGCTACCCTCCCCCAATCCTCCATTTAGGGTGCAATTATAGTTATGAGGTGTTCAACTCTAATAGTTACATTTTTAAAAGTCTGATATTTTAATAAGAACTCACAGAACAAACTAAAAGAACGTGATACAATCGTTTGAGAAAGCACTAGTTATAGGTATGAAGAGTAAGAAGGAAGAAATGGTAACCAAACAGAACACTGGGGATTGAACCAGGGAGTATTCTTAAAACTAAATAAAGTAACAGAGTCAAGATCTTTAGTTTTAATGATGTCTTTAGGAAGGATATTTTATTCTATATGTAGATTTTTAAATAAGCAGTCTCAGCAATTTCCAGGGGTTATTATGTCATTCCCTTCTATGCTGCTGAATAAAAGTAACCTGTGATTAAGTAGCAATCCATGATTTAAGGAACAGATAGAATTCATTGAACATTTTATAAGAGCATTTCTAGTGGCTTCTCACCTCTGAGGAGCTAGTTTCGATTTATACACTGTAATTAATCAGATAGCCAGAGCCAGAGAGAATTCATCAAAGAAAATGGAAACTTATTTTTGGGTAATTAGCTACTCTGGTGATTGATCAGATAGTTACTTCTTTATTTTTTCTGTTCACTGCCAATTCCAACTATATATTTTATCTTATTATCTAGGAATCTCCAAGTGGAAAATGCCTAATAATTTCTCAAGCCCTGCTTCAGTGTCAATGAAAAAGATAATAGAAGAAAAGCTCTTTGCAAAACTGGTTTTCAAACTTTTTATGTGGACTCCCTTTGAAATATTGGAATTCTATCCTGAATTTCCCATGGAAGTGACTCTGTCTGAAAATATAAGGATAGAACAGCAGAAAACATAATGAAGCACAGACTTATGAGATAATCAGGATTTTAAAGAGAAAAGTAGACTTTCTGGCTTGAAGTTAGGGCAATCCATTCAAAATCTTCTGGAGAAGAACAAAGAAGAAACTTACTAATTTGAAAATTATTGCCATTCTTTTTTATTCCAGAGCTACCACCAATTCATTAATGCCCCTTTTGAAAAATCTCTTAAATTTTTCATTTGGCAAACAGATTTTCTTCATTGCTTCATACTGATGGGGGTAAGGGGGAGTGATGTCTTCTTATGTATAAAGTAAACCATATGAATGTGTAAATTTAGACAAATGAGAAAATAAATGGGTGGTTATTATGCAAATAGCAAAAGCCAAATGGATATGTGAAATGTCTTAGACCACAGTGGCGCCTTCTCAAAGAAAAGTTCTCTTTGCCTTTGAGTTCCTCAACCCTTAAGAACCAAAATCAACTCAAGAGATCTAGCATTCAACTTTTAGCGTATTATTTATTTCACCTTCTTCTTAGTATAAAATAGACTTGACAGTCCTATATATATGGGCATCTATAGTGAAGAGGAAAGAATTAAGAAATAAGATTTTGCTCTAAAATAAATAAACTGAGTTTATGTAGTTTTTTGTTCAATTTCACCAAACAAACATGAAACTCGTAGTAGAAAAGTTCCTTGCACCTTTTGATAATGTTTAGGCTCAGCCACTCCTAGCATGCAAAATGCTTTTCAGCTATGGAATCATTTTCTTTGAAAATGATTTTTTGCAGTGATTAGATTCTCCAGGCATGGCAATCACTAAGTTTAAACTCTAAAAATTTGAAAGTTTTCTAAAAAACTCATATCCTTTTAAAATTGTAAACTAACCTGTCCTCTCCTTTCCTGGCTGCCTTGTCAGAGGAGAACTGCTCAGGCTGTTGGCATCAACATTGCAACAAAAGCTCCCTCAAGCCTGGAAGCCTAGGAGCCTGCGCTTCTCTCCTCTCTCTCCTCAAGTCTTGCTTCTTACCCATTGAAACTGTACTACTGATAGCCATTACTGACCTTTTAATAACCAAATCCAGAAGACTTTCCCCATTCATCACGATTGTACATCAAGGGTCTCTGCTCCAAATTATTGGTCTCACTTCTCTTCCAGCCCCTCTGGTAAGACCTGAGGTTTCAATACACCAATTTATATTACAATATATTGCAGCATATGCTAATATTTGGTATTTCCCCTCCATGACCATTTTTTCCAATCTCAACTACCTGTGACTTAAGCAATAAGTGGTTCTTTTAGCCAATGGGTACTTGTTACAATCCTCTACATCAAGGTAGGCGAGGTCTCAACCTCAAGCTCAGGAGATTCTCAAGGCCTTCCTTGTTTTCCCTCTCTGTTCCCCTACTCCCAGGCTTTTTAAGTTTCACATCTCTTCTCCCAAGCAAATCAGTAGAAGAGAAATCAGAGGCTAGAACCTATAGTGACATTTGGATCTATAGTCTCTGACCCAAACCATTCAACCAACTTCTTATGTGGGTCAATTTTATGGCTTTTACGGAGCTAAAAGACAACACAAATGTCTCCTGAACCTCATATATTCATCAGAGCATGTGATAAAATTATACCTCCAAATGTCTGGCAACCAGCCATGGAAATTGGTATCATCAGTTATTATCTGCCATTACTGCTTTCAGCTGTGGGCAAAGGGAATTAGGATTACAAGTATCATCCAAGGACAGCCAAGGCATTGACTCTTGGTTTCATCTCATGTTGTGATCTCCTGGACGTGGTCTCATAGCACAGTCTGCTTCAAATTCTCTCTCCCTCTCCCTCTGCTCCTTCCCACCTCCTGCTCATTCTCTCTCTCTCTCTCTCATAAATAAATAGAAAGAAAGAAGAAAGAAAGAAAGAAAGAAAGAAAGAAAGAAAGAAAGAAAGAAGAAAGAAAGAAAGAAGAAAGAAAGAAAGAAAGAAGAAAGAAAGAAGAAGAAAGAAAGAAAGAAAGAAAGAAAGAAAGAAAGAAAGAAAGAAAGAAAGAAAGAAAGAAAGAAAGAAAGAAAGAAAGAAAAAGTATCATTGAAGGGATAGGGGAAATCAAGACCAAAGTTCTTAAACATGCCTGTGCCACTGTTCAAGGTTATCTTTTGTTTGACCCTTTCAGATTTACTCTCTCATTTTCTCCAGCATGCTCTGTGCCAAAAGGCTGATCAGCATGGACCACATGAATGGGGCTACAGGGCTCCCTATTTTCTGATTGGGTTTGATCAATGGGACTCATGCCAGGATATTCAGACTGGGGAAAAAAACTAAAGTGGGCAGATTATTTTTCCAGTTCCCCCCTACAAAGTTTCTTGGATAGATGGTTCCTTCAGCACCACAGAACTTCAGTGGACTTCACTGATTTTTTTTCCTTCAGGATTCTAGTGACCCTTTCCTGCCTCACCCTTAGGGCCTAGTGTTGATAGGCCCTAAGTTTCTGTATTTCCTTTATGGCTCTCCTACACTCCACCCACATCTTTCTAAATGGTTCTGACCTAGATAAAACAAGATAAAAGTTATCCTAATTTTAGTGTGCCTTCTATTTTCATTCGGAAACTTGACCAACATTGCCAAAAAATAATCTATAGAGTTTTTGAACAAGACATATTCTAGGCCTTAAATGAATCAGAACACTTAGTGATGAAGCTTGGGAAACTATTTTCAACAAGATTTTTAGTTGATTTTTACTGTTTGTGAACCCCCGGTTTAAAGCAGAGATTGGCAAACAGTGCCCCACAGTCGAAATCCAACCTGCCCCTGTTTTGGTACAGCCTGTCAATTAATAATGGTCTTTAGATTTTTTAATGGTTTTTAAAAATCTAAATAATTTTATGGCGTGAAAATTGTATGAAATTCTGTCCATAAATCAAGTTTTATTAGAACATAGCCATGTTCAGGGACACCTGGGTGGCTCAGTGCTGAGCGTCTGCCTTCAGCTCAGGTTGTGATCCTGGGGGTCCTGGGATTGGGATCCTGGAATTGAGGCCCACATTGGGGTCCCCAAAGGGAACCTGCTTCTCCCTCTGCCTACATCTCTGCCTCTTTCTGTGTGTCTTTCATAAATAAATAAATAAAATCTTAAAAAAGAAAAAAAGAACATAGCCATGTTCATTTGTTTACATTTAGCTGTAGCTACTTTGGTACTATAATGGCAGTGTTAAGTAGCAACAACAGAGATCAGAGATCATGTGGCCCACAGAGCCTAAAATACTTACTGTCTGGCTCTTTACAGAAAATGTTTGCAGATTCCTGGAAAGACATATTCTCATTCTTGATCTCTTCTTGAGACAATTCCCTATTATCTCTTCGGACAGAAGACCAAGCTAACTTCTCAAGTCATATAGGCTACTGATAATACAAAGTAATGTTGTCCTATGCATTTGGAATGACAACTCTAGCTTTTATGTGGTTGTGGATATATTTATTCATATGGATATTTACATGAGTACATATGGTATTTTAAATATTCAAACCAGAGCTAATGAACACTATAATTTTATACTTCTAAGCATCCAGACTTAGAATCCCTGTTCCACTACTTATTTATTGTACAACTTTGGGAAGTTACTGTTTTCACATTTATGTAATTTAAGATCTGTCCCCTAAATAGTTTTGAGAAAGAAAAGAGAACACTTTATGAAAAAGTGTAGCACAAGATCTTATTAGATTAACCATAGCTTTCATTCTTTTCCTCTACATCCATCCTACCTGCACCTTTACACACTAAAAAGTCAAGGGACAAGAACATATCCTTCACTGAGGACTTTCTCCAGTGAACTGAAAGTTTCTAGCTTATTTGGGAAAGCAAAACAGTCCTTAGAAATGCACTAAAGAGAAAATGAACATCACAGAGGTTTTTATCTTGTCTAACACAATAGCCCACACCCTGTGGGCACTCCATAAACACTAACTGAATTGGATTTTATTATGCTGTTAGACCACATCCAATTCCTTTGCTGCCTCCATCATCAGAAAAGGTTTAAAGTATATGGAAATAAACAGTTTACCCATTGGTCCATGCTTTGAAAGGAAAACTTGCATGTCACAGTTGAGACATTATGCTTTGATAGATTCTACCCTTGGGGTCTGCTTTAAAGTGTAACTTTAGTTTCTCTTTTATCAGTATACAAAAGTTTTCCAAGAAACACAAAGATTTGAAAGACTTGCCACACAGCATATATCATGTGGTAGGGTCACCACAGTCTTACCAATTGAAATTGGTTTAAAGACAAATGAAGTCTTGACACAACCTAAGAATGGAAGACTGGAAACAAGAAGTAAATCTATCACTTAATTCTACTTTGCCACATATGCTGAAAAATAAGAAACTATATATGTATTTCCAGAGTTTTAAAATATGTTAGACATGATTTTTTCAAAGTGTTTTCATATTGGAGACCTGGGGATCTTTGGCAATAACTTAGGTGACAGGGAGATCCAAACTGGATGGATCCTTTCAATCTCAACCACTTCTTCCACCACAGAAACTTTGTTTTGTGTCTTTTTTATATATTGGAGTTTTGTATAAGAATTAATTTAAAAAATTAGTCTCACCAATAAAAAAAGTTTGAAAGCTAGTGACTTCTCTCTCTTCATTGTAGATGCGAGATCAGTAAGTTTTTTCTGTAAAGAGCCAGATAATAAATATTTTAGGCTTGCCTACCTGCAGTCTCTATCACAGCTACTCAACTTGACCATTTTAGGCAAAAGCAAACATAAGCAGTATGTAAACAGGTAAGAGTATCTGTGTTCCAATAAAACTTTATCTACAGAAACAGGTGGCAAGCTGGATCTAACCTGTAGGCCATAGTTTGTTTGCTCTGTTGCAGATGATAAAAATAAGCTCTGAATAAGCTAAAATGACTAACCCAAATCACTAACCAGGTGGTGACAGCTAGGAGACCAGAATTCTTTTGCCACATTGTTGTATATTAGGAAAAATAAAAATGTACAAGATACCTTATCTTTTGAAAACTAGTGGAAAATATCAGGAAAGATTCTATTCAGGAAATATTTCATAAATGCTTAGCCTGTGGCTAGTATTACATCCTTCCATAATCCCAATCAATAGTTTTCTTATAATAATTTGCCCATCACTATACCCAAAAAAATAATGCCTCAAGGTGAAAAAGAAAATGTGTGATGTTCTTATAATCTGACTCATTTGGTTTTGCTGGTGTTGTTCAGTAAAAGAATATTGATTTGATATGTCTTCCTGTTGCAAAATGGTGTCCAATATCTTGCAAGTAAAAATTTATATAATATCTGCAACTCAGTGACTAGATCACAATGTGGTCACTCGAGCCTTAAGTACTCCCTAAATTGGGTTGAATCGCTGTCTTCTTCTCCATTTTTGTACATCTCTTACTGTGATGTCAACATAACAGACACTGATTGCTAGCATTAAAGTACTTCTAACAAAAGGGCGGCTCCTCGTCCAGTTATCAAAGTCCCATTCAGGAAGGCCCAATGCAGGGGATTTAGCTGCTGCTCTTGAGATCTTGCTCCCCATTCCCTTATCTCTTTATCTGTTATCTAAACATAGGGAGAGAGAAGGCTCAGAGAGCAATGGCTATTAATGCAGTTCTGTCATCAATGCCTTCTGACACTCCTCCTTTATCCCTAAATTCAGTACTATTTTGATCTTTCCCACATCATAAGTTTCAGTTTCTTGTTACACCCTCCTCCTTCACAGGTTAGTAAAAACCCAACTGGAAGGCGGTAAATTAAATCAGAGCATATGGGAAATACCACATATCCCTGTAATTCACAGAACATATGAGGCAATGAAGAACAGGAGAAACTAAAATTGCTATTATGTACATCTATTCTTATGACAGTTGTAATGAAAATGGAAAATAGTTCTAGTATAACATTCCAGTTAAGTCTCAAGATGGTTGTGTTGTGGTTTTCAGCTTATCTGCCTACAGACAATAGAGACCTGAGATTTCTTTAGGAAATAATTACAAAGATTCACAACTCCAAATGTCCACAAAACATGCATCAGAATTTTCAAACAATTTAAAGTGATAGTTCTTATAAGAGGATTCATATCATCTTAAACCATGGAAACTAGGATTATCTACCTTTCTAGCCAAAAACCATAGAAAAATATTTCCAAAAGAAAATTGATGATTTGATCATTTGCATTCTGTTTATTATTCAGAAAAATGGGATATTAAACCTAGAAAGAACTAAAAAATTGCCCACTTACCTTGATCTTATTCCTAAGGAAATCAAGATTCAGGAAGATTAACAAGTGTTTTCCAAAATCTCACTGACTGGCAGTAAACTCAAGTCTAGAACGCAGGTTGTAATCCCATTTGAAAATTCTACCTGCTACACCATTTGGCCTTTTCCATTCCAATCATAGTTACCATGGTTATAGTTTGAGACCAAATCTTTTTTTTTTTTTTTAAGTATCTTTTGTTTTTAAAACAAAGCAATCAGTAAATATTTTCCAGCTCTTTTCACAGATGAAAGATTGGCAGGACAAAAGCCTGGTGAAAATCATTTAAGATTACTCAAGTAGTTCACAGCAAAGACAGAAAAGGTAGTTCTAGTTTGTTTTCATTTTTGTTTTTTCCTTATTTTTAATTTTCCATCCACATCTTGGGCCAAGCTATCACCTCTCCTCAATGAAGTGGTTGCTGGTTTCCACAAAATTGTTTAGCTCGTGGCTATGAATCCAGGTAAATCACCAGTGCTTCCCCTCACTAGCTTTTTCAACCCACTCTAGAAGACTGGCATTAACTCTCATACATTTGAAGCTCTGCTGCTTTTAACGTCCTTTTTAGTGTAGGGCTTCTTAAAAATTCTGTTTCTCATGAAACCTAATCAGACATTCTTCATTATCACATTTCCACATTCTCTCTTCTTAGCTGTAGCCCTTTGTTAGCACCTAGTTAGTGCCTCATTACTTATCTCTGTCCACCCTCCCCCTTGCTGCAGTTCCTTGGCTTCAGAAAAAAAAAAAAAAAAAAAAAAAGGCAAGAAAGAAAAGAAAAAAAAAAAAAAAGAAGCAAAGCTACACACACTCATGGAAAACACTGAATGGTCTAATCAGGCAACCAGAGAAATGTAAGGCTGGAAAGAGAGTGAGCTAAAGCAGGGTCCCATTTCAGCTCAATTAATATAGATTTCTTTACTCCCTCGAAATTGAAGATCCTAAATTATTAATCCCCATCCCCCTGCCTATTGTGTTTGGTTTTTGAGTTTTGTTTTAATGAAGCATAAAACCTGTGTGGCCTCTTCAACTGCCAAACCCAATATTTTGCTTTTAATGAAAAGGTGCTCTGGCTTCCAGAGAGAAATTGAGTCACACTCAGAAGTTAGTTAGCTCATAAGAGAGGTTGTTGAGATAGTGGTCAGAGCAAGAGCAATGGAATTAGTGTAAGCAGCACTGATTAAGATTACTTTAAAAACATTCAGTGCTTATTATGTGGAAAGTATTCTCCTCATACCAAGTGCTAGTGAGGATGTGGAATAACTAAACTCTCATATCCTGCTGGTAGGAGGGAAAATGGTAAAGCCACTATGAAAAATGGTGTAGCAGTTTCTCATACAGTTAAACATACACTTATATGAACCAGATACCATTCCTAGTTATTCGCACAAGTGAAATAAAAACATGCTATCATACATAAACCTGTACACAATGCTTATAGGAGCTTTACTCCTACTTTCCAAAACTTAAAAACAACCAAAATGTCGTTCAGCTGGAAAATGGATAAGCAACTATGCAACATCCACACAATGGAATGCAATTCACTAATCAAAAGGAACAAACTAGTGATACATGCAACAACATAGGTAAATCCCAAATACATTAGGCTAAATGAAAGAAGCCATACTCAAATGGCCATATGCCAAACAATTCTGTTTATACAACATTCTGGAAAAGGCAAAAGTAAAGGGACAAAGAATGGATTGATGATTACCAGAGGCCAGAGGCTGGGTGTTGGAGGAGAAGTTAACTATAAAGGACCACAGAAGAATGGTGAGGGGAGGGGGTGGAAGCATATATCTCTTGATGTGGTAGTTACAACATGCCATATATTTGTCAAAGACAAATGAAACGTTTATGTATGATTGCATGTTTTTATTTCACTTGTGTGAATTTTACTGTATGTAAAGTATATGTTAAAAACAAAAAGCTCTGTCTTTGACACCAACAAAAAACACTATTTTCATCTTCATACATTAAAAAATTCATTTTGATGGGGCACCTGGCTGGCTCCTTTGGTGGAGCACGTGACTCTTGATCTCGGGTTTGTGAGTTTGAGGCCCACCCTGAGTGTGGAGATTACTTAAAAATAAAATCTTAAAAAAATTCATTTGGAAAGACTGAAAATTAACCAAAAAAACATAGACAAAGATGTTTTGAAAGCTATACTAATTTCCAAATAGATACAGGACCTAATATTAACATCATTTAGGACTTATATTAAAAGTTGTATTTTCAAGGATCCCTGGGTGGCTCAGCAGTTTAGCACCACCTTCGGCCCAGGGCGTGATCCTGGAGACCCAGGATCGAGTCCCATGTCAGGTTCCCTGCATGGAGCCTGCTTCTCCCTCTGCCTGTGTCTCTGCCTCTCTCTCTCTCTCTCTCTGTCTCTCTCTCTCTCTCTCTCTCTGTGTGTGTGTCTCTCATGAATAAATAAATAAAATCTTTAAAAAAAAGTTGTATTTTCAGTACAAGAAAACAGAGAAAATACATGTGTACATATTAAGTAGCCACTAGGGTTTGGGTTTGGAGCCACAGGTGGTCACCACTGCATAGACAGTAAGTACAGAGCAGTTCACAAGCAAAACAGGCCCAATAACAGTAGTGAATATTTACTGCTACATGCCAGGTACTTCCCTATATGCTTTACATTTCTTATCTCAAACAATCCTCTCTACAATGTTGTGAGGTAGGTATTATTCACCATCATTTTGTAGATAAGGAAAGAGAGGCCCAAAGAGGTCAGTGTCCTGGATCACATGATAAAGGATGGAACTAGGATCACTGTGGGTTGTGAATTGGGATATTTGAAGAAAGGGGAACTTCAGTTCTTCAAAAGTACCTTCAAAAGTATGACTGAGTATTAGAGGTGTGTCCATAAGTAGCATGAGAGGGAAAATGAGTAAACCAGCACAACTGGAATAGGAGATTTTCCTTAAGAAAATAATAAAGGTTACCTAGCATTAGCGAGTTAGAGAAAGAGTAGCTTATAGAGGACACTAAATGGCAGACTGATAAACTTGAAATTTGTTCTGTGGTTCCTTGACCTCACACCATTGGAGATGTTAAAAAAAAAAAAAAACAATCCATCTGAATAGTTAACTTGAAGATTGGAGTGAAGTAATCTTTGTTGAGGATTAGCCTGAGAGTGTCAGGGATGCTTCCTGGACTCCCTGGTGGCAAGGAGAAACCACCATGCTTTAGGTGTGGTAGCAGGGGCTTTCCCTGTATTTTCTCACTTTGAGCACACCTCAGGCCTTGGAGTAGGTCCTACTATTCCCATTCAACAATGGGATGATTGAGGCTGAAAGAGGGTCAATGATTTGCATTAAAGTTCACTGCCAGGTAGAGGCTGATCTGAGACTGAAGCTCAAGTGCACATGACACTTCTTAAATTCATAAGGCTGCAAGTTCTTGGAGGTGAGCAAACCCATCAGGGATATTCACAGTAGTTTAGGGCACTGCAGTAATGCTTACTAAGATGGAAGAAGGATCTTACTAGGTAATGTGGCAGAAGACTTGGCAGGACTTCCTGACTAGCTGGATATGAGAGAAAGGAAAAATCGAAGGTGTCCAAAGGGCCTGGGGAATTAGAGGTCTTAATGACAGAAACACACACTGAAATGCCACACAAATAAAACTTAAATACATTGTTCATGAGTTTCAGGTTATGTTAAGTACTGAATTTCTATTGATTCTACAAACATGAAAGAGCTTCACCTAAGTACCCAGAGTTTCCATCATCTCTTCCCCATCCCTAGTGCCTCTTGACTCCCAAAACAAGCAAGCCCATCTGCAGGCTAGTATGCAGAGAAAATTAATGTACAAGGCCACGTCAGCACCCAAGTCTGCAGATGCGAGTCATGAGATCAGAAAAGGTTGACTTTTCTGATTTTTAGAGTTCCAAGTGTCTTTTGACTCCAGGAACTTAGAGTCTGTTGTTAATAAGCTTAATAAAGAAACACCTTTGGAAGTCATTCAAATACTGAAGAAATGAAAAACATTCAGAAATAATATGTTCTTTTCTTTTTCTTTTTCTTTTTTTTTTTTAACTTTGGCCACCCATTTTTTTCAACACTCACTTACTGAGAATGTTCTATGGACCAGGCACTCTGTTTATGTTAGGAACACAAAAATAGTCTACCATTCTAGCCATCACAGAGCACACAGTTAAGTTATCAAAAGGATTGCAAATAAAACTTCTGGAAAACCGACATCTAAGTCTTCCAGAATCCTAGCACATCCTTCATATTAGAGGTCAGTTTGTTAATGATGATACCTAAGCTTTTAATTTTATTTCTGCCATTCCAGTCTTTCATTAAGAATATTTACTGTTGTTTTTATTTACTTCTTGCTCTTGAAGAGGTGGAAAATCAATGTTGTACCATGACATATACGTGGTGGTCAGGAAAGCATGCCACTCAGGTCTCCTGCTGGGGGGAATATAATTGACTGCCATGTCCTAGCTACTAGGCTCTGAATCCACCAACATGTTCATGCTGAGACCATGCTTCCCACAAGCGACTCCCAACCAGGGATTGAGCCCCCTAGGTTCCCTAACCCCAACCTGTGAGATAGAGGACCTCTCTATGGGAGATTCTGGCTCAAGGGTTTTCCATCATCCTGGATGCAAACTTTCTTATAACTGGGCTTCCATCTGAGACTCTTCCTGCCCTCCTTTCTATCTGCCTTCCCTCTCTCATTCTGAGAGGCCAGACCTGCATGTTGCCTTGAAGGCCCTCCCACCTCCTCCCACCTCCTCCAGGTCCCTCCCTTGTAGCCTTTTCTCCAGTCAATCTTTTGTCTAATCCTGTCTCAGTGCCTGCTTCTCAGAGGACTCAACAAACACAATGCACACAGCAATAATTTTCAAGCTTGCCTTCTACAGTAAGCTCTCCTCATTAATACTCCCTAAAGGTACATCCTTAAAATTGTTAAGTACCTATTCATAGCAATTTGTTGTTTTGTTGGTTTATAAGTATTTTTGAGGGAGTTTCAAGAGTACATACTTTGGTCTTTGGTGCTATGCAATAAAAGACCTTGTTTTAATCCATTGAGATTAATCTCCTTATTCCTTGGGTTCTGGTCCAAAGCAGAGTTGAAGGGCACTGTGGTTAGTGAGCAGCTGTGGGCCATGACCTCATGCTCTCCAATCCTGTTTCTTCTTCTTACTAATTATGACAGACAAGCCACTTAACCCCTCTGAGACTGTTTCCTCTCTAATATGCAGATAATAATATCCTCCTTGCTGACTTCAAAAGACTGTTTTAAGGATCAAATGATTTAATCATGTGAAAGTGCCTTGCAAACTAAAGCACTATACAAAAGCAAGATATTATAATTATTATCTTCTAATAGTAAATGTGATTAATCAACTTTCTTCATATTTGTTGAGGGACAAGCACTGGATATAAAACATACACATGTCCACAGCACAGTGGGGACAGTTAGAAAACTGTGAGAGCACTACATGCCAAGCTATACAAGCCAGTTTCACAGCATCAAAGTAGGCTACAAAATTATAAACCAAAAGCTCTACTGAAATTATCTTAATGCTTATGGATAAAAGTGAATATAAGATGCTGGTTTAAGTGGGAAAAAAGGAAAAAGTCAAGTTTAAGGTGACTTCCAAACCACTGTGATTTGGATGAACCTTGGAAGCAAATATAACACTTCCAACCTCCTTAACTTCGGATAGTAATAATAAATCCCACCATACCAGTGACTTGAGGTTTTCCTTGGTTTGGTTATAAATCACTTTTTATAGTAATAAAAGAAGAAAACTATTCTCAACAGTCCATGGGTGTATGTGAATATATGTCTGTTTTCACCCCCAATATTGAGGTAAAATTCAGGTGTTTCTATGTGATGATGAAATTGGAATAAAAAGGAAGCAGCACAAACCTACAGGGGTATAGGTTAATCTTTTTTGTAAGTATAAACTATTATAAACTTTATATAAGGAAAACCTATGAGATTTCTTTATAATGTTCTTAATCCTCAAAGCAGTAGCTTCCATTTAAATTAGAAGTCTTCAATCAAAAAAAAAAAAAAACTTCAGAAAAATTCCCTTCTTTCTGATTAATTGCAAAATAAACAGATATCCTGAAGGAAAATGAGGCTGACTTCTTTGTTGACTCCCTTGAAAAAAGGCAATAGTTGGGTGGCGCTTGGGACTGTGAGAAACTAACCATTTCCTTCCCTCAGTGTTTGCTTTGGGTTTCCTGTTTCATTACTATGCCAAGCAAGTCTCTCTACGTAAGAAACCTGCAAATTATACATTCATCCATTAAAGAGAGACACCAAGCAACACTGCTGGAAATGAGAAACCAGTTGATTTCTTCTTGTTTTCTTTTTCTTCCTAAATCTTCTGCCAACAAAGGGAATACCTATAACACAACAAACTAAGGATGGGCTGCCTCATTCTGGATGCAAGCAACTTTGCATCAAAGCAAAACTGAACCTCTTACTTTACCCATCACATTTATGACATTTTTGAGAAAATTAGAAAAAAAAAAAAAAAGTTAGCTCAATCCCTTGAGGCAGCATGAAGTTACCTTGATTGATAATAGTTGAAGTTGACCTGAAGGAATGATAGTTAATCCTTAACTGTTAGGAATCTGGACATGTTAGTCCTTAGAAACTCCTCTCAAATATACTCTCCCCAACCATCAGCCAACTCCTTCAAACCTATTCTACCTAAACACTAGAACACTCATCTCAAACACCAAAGGCTATGATCAGTCTATAAAATCAACATTAAAAAAAAAAAAAAAAAGAAGAAGAGGTCTAGGAGTTTCTACTCACAGAATGTTCTGAAACAAGAAAAAAAAAGAGGACTGAAGCCTATTAATGGTCATTTTTTTTTCTTTCATCCAAAATGCATTCTTCAAGGGAGAACCAGCTTTCATCAGCTTTGTCAGGCTTCCATACCCTAGATCACCCCCATGTGTCCATCTGAAAAAAAAAAAAAAAAAAGCTTTTAAATAAATCTAAATAAATACAAACAAATGCATTCTTAGCGGGATTGCACTTTCAAATTAAACACTATGAACTTGCTTATGTGCATGCAAATAAAATGTCATGCTCATCAGGGGAGCATACTTTGGCATCAAGTAATATATGGTAAATGGTACATAATCCGATTGAGGAAAAACATCTCTATGCCTGAGGAGAGCCAATTTGGCTGGAACTGCTTATGATAGAATCGACGTGTCACAGACACCACAGGCAGAAACTACCTTTCATATGCAATGACACAGACCTTTCTCTATTACCAAAATCAGTCTTGCCTGTGTTTTTGTCCAATCATTCTTCCATCAAAAAAATTTTAGCACCTATTAGGAATCACTATTGAAGATACAACATAAACATAAGTGAATAAAACACTGTTCTTGTCTTGTAGGAGTTAAAAGTCTGGCCAGAACTTCACAACCTATACAAAGAAGCAACTAAAAGCAAAACTGTGCACAATGAACAGGAATATGCATAGCACAAAACCCACCAAATAGATGGTGCTCAATAGATGTTAAGTGAATAATATTTTGAATAATTATTTTAAAAAGGGACATGAAGGGTGCACCTGGGTGACTCAGTTAAGTGTCTGAATTGATTTTGGTTCAAGTCATGATCTCAGAGTTATGGAATCGAGCCCTGCATCAGGCTCTGCACTCAGTCAAGTCTGCTTGACATTCTCCTCTCTCCCTTTGCCCATCCCTCTGCTGTCTGTCTCTCACTCTCTCACTCTCAAATAAATAAATTTTTTAAAAAATGGAGACACCTGAGTGTCTCAGTGGTTGAGTGTCTGCCTTTAGCTCAGGGCATGATCCTGGAGACCTGGGATTGAGTCCTGCATCAGGCTTCCCCTCAGGGAGCCTGCTTCTCCCTCTGCCTGTGTCTCTGCCTCTCTGTGTGTCTCTCATGAATAAGTAAATAAAATCTTTAAAATAAATAAATAAATATTTTAAAAAGCAGAACATGTAGGTGCTGGAATATACAAAGCATAGAATCATTTCTAGCATATAATAGGCTCACAATAGATATTTATTGATTGAATAAATGAAATAATAAATGCTATGAACTCATAATAAAAGTGACCCAACCTAGGCAATGACTTCTCTATGAAGGTGACATTTAAACTAGATGAACAAAGTGGGAAGAAAATTCTATGCAGGGAGAATAATAGTAGTTGGCCAGTTAGACAATGTATTGATTCACATAAGCTGAAGGATTAACTTCAGAAACTGGCTGCACTTACTTCATGCTGGTGATTTATGACAGCCCAATTCTCTGAATCATGACCATTCAGCCGGTTTTATTGAACCCAAGAAGAAGATCCAAGACTGCACCTTCAAATAGGGTGATAATCAATAAGCTTGTGACACCTTCCTTACTATGAAGGCCCATTTGTAAATGGTGAAATTCAGGGTACATGAAAGGGAAGAGGATTATGAATTTTCTAGAAAAACCAGCCCACTAACTCACCAAAAAAGTAAGAAGATAGAAGGCATCAACAATAAAAGGTAAGAAAGAACTCAAGGAAAATACCTGTCTTGAGTGGTTCTGTGAACAATAAAAAAACAGGGGAAAAAATAGAGTCACCTATATTGAACCAAAATATTTAACAGCATAAAATCATTTTAAAGAACTTCAGATATTTCAATTCAAAGATATGCTCTTGTCAAGAAAGCTCTACAAAAAGAAAATTGGTTACATCAAAATGAATGCTCAGATTTTCAAAAGGCATATTTAATGTGGAATAGAAACAAGGCTGTGGAACAGATATTTCTTTGGATTCTATGGGATGAATGTTTTAAGAGAGGATATATGCAATGTATGGTCAGAGAAGGCTCTCTGCAAGCAAAGTTTTTAGACTATGACACATGACTACAATATTTGCTGAAGATTTATCTCTGAGGATTCATATTATATAAAAATATATAATGGAACCTAATGGAAAAATTCAATCAACTTACCAAAATTTGCTTTACAGACAACCATTCAGGTAAGTATTAATTACTCCACAAAATTAAACTTGCTCTGTTTCTTGTCTCAAAGGAGTAGCAATTCTCAGTGGATGTCTCAGCAAGTGACATTTTGACAGGTTAAATTGGCTCCTAGGTCACAGGACTATTCACCCCTCAGTGACATCCTCTCCTCACAATAACCCAGTCTCTGACAGATTTGCTGATGAAATAGGGAGTGTATCTACATTAATACAAAAACAATACTCTGCTTGCCTTAATGCAGAAGGAGTATGTTCACTTAGACATATTTTTCCTGTACTTCCTGTTTACCAAGTAATTTGGAGTGAATATTGGTCTTTGTGGTATTAGCTCATCTGTGTTAATGGAATTTGTTTCCTTTTGTGCTGCTCCACCATAACTATTCCACTTCACAAGCATTAACTCCAATAAAGTCAAATGAGAAAACCTAACAAAAACAGTCTTAAAGCCACTATCATTAGTAACAAATAGAAGTTTTCCTTGTTTCCATTTTATTTAAAAAAAAAATGATGGAAAAAGAATAATCCATTACATTTATTTTCTGTTTTACAGTTTAAGATAATTTCTCCATCACTATCTCTTTCAACCTTCATTAAGTACTCCAAATAGGTGCTTCAGGTTAAAATAAAAATAATTAAAATTACTGTTTAACTTCTGTTTCCAAGAAAAAATGGATACAGTTTTCCCTACTCCTCCCACTAAGGATAGTTAAAAGCCCTGGGCAATGGGGCACCTGGGTGACTCAGTTGGTTAAGCATCTGACTCTTGGTTTCAGCTCAGGTCAAGATCTCATGGGTCATGAGATGGAGCCACCCTTGGACTCTGTGCTCAGTGGGGAGTCTGCTTGAAGATTCTCTTCCTCTGCCCCTCCCCTCACTCTCTCAAATAAATAAATAAACCTAAAAAAAAGCCCTGGGCATTATATATAAAACAAACATGAAAGACTCTATAAGGCAGAAGGAATAAAGCAGATAAGCCAGGGAACTCAGAATACAAGGAAGGACACACTGATGAATTCCTTGGGCTTTCATTTTTCTTCATATACTGTAGATTTATAGCTGAAGAAGCTTTCAGTGTGGAAATACCAACAGGTTCAGAAAAAAATAAAAACATCAAAAACTTTTCCCTCTAGGCCAAAGGGCATCCTAGTAAGACAGAAAAATTTTAGAAAATAACCATTCTATTCTACACAAACACCTCCAAAAAAAAAAAAAGTGATCCCACCTCCACCCATGGCAACAAAGGTCAAGTAGGAAGCCACACTTCTACCCTCATCTGGCTGTAACAAGGCAACCCATCCATCACAAACACCCTCTTGCCAGTGTGGTATGAAAGAGGGCAAAATAAGGAGTGAAGGATTTTGTCCCCATCAGATTCCTGTCAAAGTGTCAGTAGAAACCAAGTAGGGAGTTTGGACTTCCAACCTCCCTGGGGAGTAATGACAGAGAAAGGAAACAAAAATTAGCCATCTCAGGAGTGAAAAAGGGGTACTAAGTCTGCATATATCAAAAGGATGATAAAGGACTACTAAAAATTCTACACACCTAAGTTTGACAACGTAGATAAAATGAACCAATTCCTTGAAAAATACAAATAACCATACCTCATCATATGAAATAATTTAAATAGCTCTATAAATACTAAGGAAATTAAATTCATAATTTAAATATTGCAAAAAAGAAATCAATTCCAGAAGTTTTCACTGAAATATATGCCAAATATTAAATAAGTCTTAAAATTCAGTGAAATCTCTCCCAGAAAGTAGAAGATAACACTTCCCAATTCATTTTGTGAAGCTAATATTATCCTAGTATCAAAACCAAAGATAGAAAAAAAATATTACTAATGAAAACAGAGGCAAAATTATTAACAAATAAAATTTAACACTATATAAAAGGAATTATACACTATGACTAAGTAAAGCTTATTCCAAGATTGTAGACTGTTTTAATATTTGAAAATCAATCAGTATCATCCACTATATATATTGGTTAAAAAGGAAAAATTACATAATCATATCAATTGATGCCAAAAAAGCATTTGATAAATTCAACATTGAATCCTGACAAAAATTCTCAGAAAAACAGAATTGAAGGGAAATTCCTCAATCTAATAACACGCATCTACAAAAAAAACCTACAGCTGACATCATACTTAATAGTAACATTCTGAATGTTTTCCCCCTAAGATAAAGAACAAGCCAAGAATATCTATTCTCACTGCTTTTATTCAACATGCTGTTGTAAGTTCTAACCAATATAATAAGACAAGAAGAGAAAAGAAAACTCATAGTAATCAGAAGAGGAAAAAATAAACCCACTCCTACTTGCAAATAGCATCATTATTTATATAAAAAGTCCCCCCAAAATTATCCAAAAACCTCATTTAAACTAATTAATTTCAGCAAGGTAGCAAGATACAAGATATCCATAAAAACATTCATTTTATTTTTATATACTAGTAACCAAGACATGAAAATTGAAAATAAAAATACTTATAATCACTCAAAAAATGAAATTCTTATTTGTAAATCTAACAAAGTATATATAGGACTTACATGCCAAAAATGATAAAAAAAAAACAATGAAATATACCAAGGAAGCCAAATAAATGGAAATATAACAATATTCATGCATTAGAAGACAATGTAGCAAAGATATAATTCTCCCTAAAAGAAATATAGGTTTAATATAACTCTACCCCATAACCCAGCATATTGGAGATATGGGCAAAATTATCCTAAAATTTATATGAAAAAGCAAAGAAATCAGAATTATTCATTTTTTTAAAAAAATAAGAATATAGTGTGATAAAACCATTTACCCAATATCAAGACCTATTATATAGATAGAATAATCAAACCTGTAATATGATCAATGGAATATATAGGTCAGTGGAACAGAATATAGAACCCAGAAATAGATCCATACAAAAGGCCGAATATAGAGAATATAGAACCCAGAAATAGACCTCTACAAAATATGCCCAAGTGATTTTTGACAAAGGTATAAAAGCAACTTACTAAGGAAAAATCTTTTCAACAAATGGTGTTTGTTGAAATTAAATAACCATAAGAAAAAAAATAAAAGAAACTCAAAGTAAACTAGTACTTTTTAAATTAATTCAGAATGGATAACAGACATAAGTATAAAATGTAAGACTATGAAACTTCTAGAAAAACTATAGGAGAAAATCTTTAGGATTTAAGGCTAGGAAAAAAATGTTCTTAAACTTGACAATAAAAGCATAAATCATGAAAGGAAATATTGATAAATTAGGCTTCATCAAAATTTAAACTTTTGCTCTTTGAAAGACCCTGTGAAGAAGATGAAAGGTCAAACCACAGGCTGAGAAAGGATTAGTATCTAGAATAAATAAAGAACTCTCTAAACTTGACAGTAACTAAACAATCCAATGAGAAAAAGAGCAAAAGACGTAAAGAGACATTTTACTAAAGACATTTTACACAGATGTCATATAGCATATGAAATGACATTTGACATCATGGCACATTAGGGAAGTGATAATTAAAACAACAATGAAGTATCACTACATACTAATTAGAATGGTTAAAATAAAAAATAATAAGAACACTAGATGCTAGGATGGATGAGGAGAAATGAGATCATTTATATGTTGCTGGCAAGAATGTAAAATGATACATCCACCTCAGAAAATAACTTGACAGTTTCTGAAATACTAAATTTATAAGTACCATGTGACAGCAATAACACTCTTGAGCATTTATCCCAAAGATTTATGTTCATTCAAAATTCTACTATACATATATGTTTATATCAATTCCATTCATGATAGCCCCAAACTGGGAACAACCTAGATGCCCTTTAATAGATAACTAGCTAAACTCTAGTACATTCATAGCGTGGAATACCACTCAGAAAAACTAACTAACTAACTAAATAAATAAATAAATAAGTGTTTATATGCATAGCAACCTGGGTGAATCTCTGGAGAATTATATTCAATGAAAAAAGCCAATGCCAAAAGGTTGTATTCTCTATGATTCCATTTATGTATTATTCTTGAAATGACATTATAGAAATGAAGAACAGATTTATGGTCACCAGGAAGTAAAGAAGGAAGTAGGGTGGGATGGACATAGGTGTTGCTATAACAGGGCAACATGAGGGATCCTTGTGGTGATGGAAATATTCTTGGCTGCTAATGTCAATATCCTGGTTATAATTTGGTACTACAATGTTGTGAGATACTACCTTTGAGAGAACTGTGTAAAGAACACTTGGAATTTTGTTTTATTTCTTATAAGATTTGAATGCATAATTATCTCAAAATTTAAAAGTTTAATTTTAAAAATGACCCACACATCTCTCAAGTAGAGGAAACAGAAGCACAAACAGATGTACTATAAATATGTGCAATCGTTGACACGGAGATGAAGTTCTTTGCACAGAACATTATGATCACCATGGGAGTTACCAAAACCTTCCCAAAGGAGCTGAAATTTGGGCTGGTTCTTGAAAGATGGGGGCAGTTTAGCAGATTTCCTTTAATCCTTACAATCTTATGGGACAGTTGTCATTACATCTACTTTCAAGAGGTTTGGAAATGTTAAATCAATAGCTCAATGTAATACTGTTTGTTTCCAATTGCAAGTTTATTCTCTTTCCATTTTTACCATAAAGCTTCATTTTCAAGATAAAATATAATAGGAGCAAAATGCCAGAGAATAAATTACAAAACATTATTTTTTTAAAGGGCATTCATCTTTTCAAGCCGTTAGTTAAGTACTGGTAATATTCCTGATATAGGTTGCGCATGCAGATATGTGCTAATGATGAGACAAAATCATATGCCTCAGAAAGGAAAAAAGGAACCATTCAGTATCCACTATGTTTTAGAGCCAGTGATTCTCAGACTATTTCCTGGCTGCATGCTATTTCTTGTACAAGAAACTCCCATTTGTAACATCTCTTAATGTTTACAGTGACTTGGAGAAAGACAAGAAGTCAAATTCAGGATCATGTAAGGAAAGTGGAAGCATATGTGTAGTTTATAGAAAGTTCTCCAAATAATTTAGAGTCTTCTCAAAAGGGAATTGTTACCTCTCCCACAGAATATAAAGCACTACATAGACCATTTCATATTCTTCATAACAATTTTATTAATCTTTTAAAGGATCTCTCAACTTTAGCCCTATTGACTCTTTGGGCCAGATAATCCCGTATAATGAGGGCTGTCCTACACATTATATTTTTGGAGCATCCCTGGTATCTATGTACTAGATGCCAGCAGCATCTATCTCTATCCTGAGTTGGGACAATCAAAATATCTTCAGGCATCACCAAATGTCCCCTGGGAGGTGTGAAATTTCTCCCCTTTGAGTACCACTGCTCTGGTAATGTTATCATTTTGTAAATAAGAACTGGTATTTGGAGAAGTTCAATAGGCTGTTAAAATTATACAATGATTACCTGGTAGAACCAGAAATAGAACATAGGTCTCCTTGATTCTAAAGGAATCCAAATGTTTTCGACTACACCTAGCTTCTATAAAGAGCTCACATCCTTATAAACAGTTTATGTAGAGAGCCATAATCCAACGTTACGAAAGAAGGTGATTGGGACTCTAAGGAGAGATCAGAAGGCTATAAGAACCAAAAGGATGAAACAACTAGTTCTGCCTGAAGTAGACAAGGAAGACTAAGTGTGTTCATTTTCTGTTGTTATAGAACAAAATTAGTAGCTAAAAACACAAATTTATTATCTCCCATGTTCTCAAGTCAGGAGTCTGAGTACAGGTTAGCCAGGTGCTCAGAAGGCTGAAATCAAGATATTTTCTAGAGGGCAGCCCTGGTGGCTCAGTGGTTTAGTGCTGCCTTTAGCCCAGGGCCTGAATCTGGAGACCCGGGATCAAGTCCCACATTGGGCTCCCTGCGTGGAGCCTGCTCCTCCCTCTGCCTGTGTCTCTGCCTCTCTCTCTCTCTCTCTCTGTCTCTCATGAATAAATAAAATCTTAAAAAAAAAGAAAGATATTTTCCAGAGCTATCATTTCATGCGTGAATCAGGATCCTCCTCCAAGCTCACTGGTTGTTAGCAAAATTTATTTCCTTGCGACTGTATAACCCAGGTCCTTATTTTCTGGCTGGCTGTCAGCCAGGGACCACTCTTAACTCCTGGAGTCCACTCTCAGATCCTTGTCACATGGCCCCCTCATCTCAAAAGGTGATGATCTACTTCTTCAAGGACAGTTGGAGATTCAGCTGCTGCTTTTTGTCTCTTTTAAGGGATCACCAGGTTAGGTCAGTCCCACCCAGGATATTTTCCCTTCTGATCAGCAAACTCATAGTCAACTGATAAGCTGACCTTAATTATGTCTGCAAAATCCTTTTCCCCATATAACACAATATACTTATGAAAAAGATATCCAATCATATTTGCAAGTCCCATCCCCATTCACCAGGAGGGGATGCCAGGATATGGGTCAATGGAGGCTTATCTTAGAATCCTGCCTGCCACAGTAATGCATAAGCAAGTTTTCTTCCTGGCCAGCCCAGATAGCACCTGACTTGCCATGGGCCCTGGTCCTCATATGCCTGGCCACCCCTACAAATACCTCCTAGTCCCCTTATGTGATGACTCCATCATCCTACTTACCTTATTTACACATTATGTTGCCTCCTAGATCCTAGACAAAACTATTACATACTTGAATCTTCCTTTAAAAATTTGGCTCTCTAAATTTTTCCTCTAACCCTTAGGCATGTAACAATTCCTTTGTATTCCGAGCCCTGACATTTAAACAAATAGTCATAATGTTAGGCAATTTTGCATGAGTCATGTTAATTCACATGTGATCTTATGTAATGATAACCTAATGTCTTATCCCCACTTATTTAAATAAGATAATTTAGGATCAGAGTGACTAAGCAGCTTTCTCAATGTCCCACAGCTTTGTTCAAGGATATGACAGTCACAAATTCATGTGATTCCAAGTTCACATTTCTTCCAGTGGGAACTTTGATTTCATGGAGAGCAGTAGAAGAGCAGTGACTGAGAAATTTATCATTCTTTGGCCCTGTTACCAAATAGCATCCCAACTATTCAGCATTTCTCATCTCAACTGTCATAACTATCTAAATAACTCCTGTTTTGACTCTTTTTATAACTGATATTTTAATTAAAATCTCATCTTCTCAACCTTCCAAAATCTTTTAGGGCAGGAACCATGTCCCTTTGGAGTCTCTTTAGTGCCTACTCAGCCTTGCATAAATGACAGCACTTGAAAATTACTTGTATACATGACAAATGAATTCTCCTTATCACCCAACTAAATACTACAATTCAGAAAAGATCTATAAACTGGTAAGAGGAAAGCAATGTGTGCACAAAACATCCTTTCCACTGTGCCTGCTTTCCCCGCACTTCTTTCACTGGCTTATTCTCTACAAGGAGCTGTACATCAGTTCTGCTCCATTTCCACTACCTGCAGACAAGAAATAGAACTTCATGCTCCAATATCTCTTAATAATATTTCATTAAACCACAATAATCCAGGTTTCCAGTGGCATTTCTATAAAAGAACCTTTCCTATGCCCAACACAGACTCACATATAGATAAGCCTATATCAAGGTCTGATGTTTAATTGTAGGGAAAGGAAGCAGAGGATTTAAAATAATATATTGATTTAACAGATACTCTTTGAATAGTGAATATGTGCCACTCTGCTAGGTACTGGAATTATTCCCTGCTCTGCTGAGTTTTCAGTCAGCAGGTGATGTGGACAAGGAAATAGGAACTAGAATTCACATGAGAAGTTCTCTGCAGAAACTGGTTCAAGAAAGAAAGTAGCTTAAAGATTTCATCATGGCTGCAGAATGGAGGATTGGAGTGGGCCAAGCCTATGTCAGGAAGGAAATTAGGAGACTGTAGTGATTATCAAGCAAGGGATGAGGACAATGCAGTGCTAGACACATGTGAACAACTTTAGGATCAGGTAGTCCTGGTCATCAAATAGATACAGAAATGAAGATGAGAGAAGGAAATGAATTAAGAATTAATTAATTTAATTAATTATGATAATTAAGAATGATAATAAGGCTCTGGCACAGTTACCTGAGAAGATGTTGGTGCCATTAACTGGGTTGGAGAAACCAAGAGAAAAACAGACTTAGGAGCTCTCAAGTTTAATGTTCAACATGTTCAAGAGCTGATTCTGAGCTACTTCCAGCATGTAACCCAAGATAATGGTGACAATAGTACATGAGGCTTTCTTTTTCCTTGTCAGGTATTTCAGGACAGACTTTATAACCAGAGTGCTATCTCTCCAACTACCAAGGCCCATTGGCCTAGTTGTTTAATATGAGTTAACATTAAATGTACTTGGGTTCAAAAGACCTTACCTCTCAACCAAAATGTGAAATCAAAGCACTGCATAAGTTAAGTGTGTCTGTCTGCACAGATGTTGTACCCACCACATCAAAGGCATTTTGCACTTGCCATGGGGGATGGCTTCATGACCTTAGAAATAAATTTGAAGTGTATGGGCTCCCTGAGACCACAGCATTGACTGAATATGACTTGAATTATGGTAATGCATTATATTCACCATGAGGGAAACTCAGTGCAAATTGTTGAATTTGAGAATTTTTAACAAAAGAAATAAGAGACCTATAATCAAAATTACTAGATGGCAAAGTAGACCATTTTCAAATCCTCAAATAACAAATTTAGATAGATAGATAGATAGATAGATAGATAGATAGATAGATAGATATAGACATATAGATAGATAGATATAGGTCTACAAAAATGTTCCCTCAGACCATAACATTTTTTTAGACCATAACATTTTTTAATAGCTTTCCTCATATTTGTCAATATCAGTTCCACTTCTTTACCATATCCATATTTTCCTACTGGAATAACAGTTGTGAAAAATGCTTTGAACACTACAATGCACTGAATCAAACTAAGTTTACCTATGACATTAACACAAGGCCATACCTACTTGTTGGTAGACAAAATAATGTTTTCTTTTTTAAAAAAAGTCTTCTTCTAAACATAGTATTAAGTTAACCAGATACAATATTCAAATTTGCTTTTCTTTTTACAATAGTTTTTGGGAGCTAGAAATGCATTGAAACCGCAAGGGAATAATGCCATCCAGTCATGAAAATGACAAAAAAGAACCTATTGTCTATACAGAAATTAGATCCTTTCAGCTAACCATCTTGTAGGAACTACTTGGATATTTACATGATTTCTTGGTAGGGTATTTCTGCCTTTTGACCAGATCATGGTTTCAAACCCTGCATAACCTTTTTAATAACAGACAATATTTATGTAGACTGTACCATGTGATAGGCACCATGCCAAGCATTTTATGCATTATTTTAATCCCTACAATAATCCTATAGCAGATATTGCTTTCATTTCCTAAATGAGGAAACTGAGGCACATAGAAGCTAAGTCTAAGATCACACAGCTAGCAAAAAAAAAAAACAAGCTAGAAATCAAGCTCAAGCCCATGTTTGCCTAACCCCAAAGGCTTCCTCTTAAACAATTATTGCCACCTTGTTTTGTTGCTCTCTGGGATAGAGGGGCAAATCTCAAAATACATAAATTTGTTTAGTATGTGTGTGTGTTTATGTGTATGTGTGTGTGAGTGTGTATATCTAATTCATGGTAACTGTGAGTATAAAACTTTAATAAATGATATTTATATATTTTAGTATCTGATATTTAGTAAATTATATTTTAATAAATAAAGATGAAATATATCTATATTTTCCTTCAGATTGGGAGGGTTCTACAGTTTAATTTGTTAAAAACTTTGAAAAGTGCTACTTTTAGAAAGGTTAGTTAGCTCACTATATACACACATCACCCACTATCAGAGTCAATTCAAACATGAACAAAAGTTAACAATGTTAACAAAATACTAAACCCACTATCTTTTCTTTAACCCCCCAGTTGATTCTAAAAGTATGACTTTTAAAAGATACGTATCATAGGGAACATTAAATAATAATAATGACAACAATAACAGCTGTTCCTTTTTAAAGTGCTTAGATATATGAAGACAGATATATTCTAAAACTTTCCCCATATTATCATTTCTAATCTTTATGGGGCCTTAGTAAGGAAGGTATTATTATATCCATTCTAAAGATAAGAAAAGTTAGGCTCAGCGCAATTATGTAGGTTGCATAAGTTCACTCAGCCAATAAGAGATGGCCCTAGCACTTGAAGTTAAAGATTTCTGATTCCATGGGCTTGTGCCAAAACCCAATGCCACAGTATGCCCTGCTGAAAACATTTTATAAAGCTCAGGTACTTCCCTGAAATGTTGTTGAAAACCCTAGGTAGCTGAAAGTCCATTTTATGCCTTCCATGTGTTAGCAAAACTATAAAAGTTAAATTCATCGACATCTGTAATATAAGAACTAATGGGATCAGTATTCTTTGAAAATTATGCTTTTTTTCCAAATGTCACCTTATGTTCCACACATATTTTCAAAAATGAATGCTCAGGTTTTAAAGAGGGACTAAACAAAATTGACAATGTAATTTTATCCAGGTACAAAAAAAATACATTCTCTTACCTTATGGGTTACTCTACCAGTCAGGCCATGATAATAATTTACTATTCTGGAATACCGTTATTCTTCCAATTTTGACATAACTGCCATGTTATTTCACTCACATATTCCTCTGTCTATCCCAGTAGCCAGGGGCCGTTTTTCATGCCGTTCATTTGCATCAGAAATTATAGGTTTTGATACCACTGCCACAGCCTGTGTTTTAACTTTGAAATATATTGTAGCTAAACCTCTAATGTGGCTAATCTAGTTCATGATTCAATATGACTGCAGTCATGGTTCCCTGAAAGGGCTGCCGCTGACAAAAATACTGCCCTGTGCCTATGCTGAGGGACTCCATGGGCTCGCTCTCCCAACTTAGGCTGAAAGACTTCCCTTAGGAAATAGTTGTCTGAGGCTCTTCCTATCCTGGTCATCAATTTATTCTATGACCTTGGCACTGCTGAATCTCCTTTCCATGTCTCTCTTTCTCTTTCTCTTTTAACCAACCATAAGTAAGAAAAGCACAAGCATGGTTTTCTTAATTTCTTTCTCCTTTCTACCTTTCAGACTCCCATAGATGTGAAGAGATCTTTCCCTGGGCTCACAGCAAGGCAGGTGTTGACAGCTATCTCTGCAACACCTCCAACTCAAGGCTGGGGCTTTCCTCGGGTTCTCAGAGAGCACATCTAAGTCATCCAAGAGGAAAGATATAAGCAGAAACTGCTCAATTTGGGAAGAGTTGTAAACTGGGAAGTTGGAAGGACCTTGAAATCACTCATCTACTGCTCATTTTCCAGAGACACCAAGAGCTCACCTGAGCTACTCAAGGTTACCCAATGTGTCCCCAACTAGTTAATTCATGAGTTCCTTCATTCACCAAACACCTACTGAGTACCCACTGTGTCCTAGACACTGTACAGGGTGCTGGGGATCTAGATATGAGTGAAACATGGTCTGCTCTGGAGAGAACATGATCAGGTGGGGAGGTTAGACTGGTGAACAAAGTGCCATCAAGAGGCCTTGTAGCCTTACAGCTTGATAGTATGGCTACAGAAAAAAATAATCTCACTTTATCCCTGTTGTTCTGGTTTAATTGCCAGTAGCACCACCTTTCACTTTCAAAAATGTCTCTGTTTGGATAATGATGATAAATTAAACAACATTTCAGTTGTAGGCGATAAGAGAGAAGAACATGAAGTGACGGCACAAAGGAAAAAATACTGCTTATGCTCATTCTCCAATAAACCTTGCATAATGTTGTTCCATGGAGGGAAGTGGTCCGATCAGTCTCAAGGAGTCTTTTCTGTTGTCTTTGAGAACAAAGGAGGAAAGCATTGTTAAATAGACTTCAGAGGACAGTTTCTGAACTGGCTGGGCTAATCTGATACTTGGACTTGGCTGTTGTTCATAGTCACATAGCTAGTTTGTAACAGAGCCAGGCAATGAATCTAGCTTTATTGACTCCATGTTCAGTGCTCTTGCTATTATGTATAGTGCAAATGAATGCCCAGGATGGGTTTTTGTGACTAAATAAACCTCACCTAATAAGACTCCATGCAGCCTCTACTGGATGCCTTCCACTCACCAGCTTGGCTGCCTACCTTCTGCCAGTCTCACCAATACTCCTCACTAACCATGACATAAAACATAAGTGCAGAGAGATAATTCACTTTAACAGAACCTATCCTGACATTGTCCATACAAAAGTGATGCCATAAAAAATTCTATGGCAACAAATTATGACACATAATAATTATGAAAGAGCTAACATTTCCTAAGGACACATTTCAGGTCCTGAGCCAGATATCTTATTCTGCAAGATAATACCATTCTCATAATAATTTTGCAAGGTAACACTATCATGCCATTTTACAAATGAGAAAACAGACAATCCAGTAACTATATGACTTGCCGTGCAAGAGGTGAAGAGCAGAACCAGAGTTAAAACCCAGGTCTGCGATGTCTCAAGTCATTTTTTCCATTATAGGACACTGCCTACCCTGTTTCATTCCACTCCTCAAGGGGAAAAATTGTTTAAAACTTCTGAAAAACAATCATTGTAGGGCTTAATAGGTACTGCTAATTAATTAAAGCATTTGCTGAGGAAGAGAAGTATGAGACACAGATCTGATATCAAGAGTTGTAGGATATTTGGGAAAATAAAGCATGCACACACACACACACACATAAATATGTTAGCCACATGGAACAGAAATTGTGAGTGCAACAGAGCAGATTATAAGTTCTACAGGACTCCAAGGCAGAGGAGACCAGCACGGTGGTCGATGATCACAAGAGGCAGGGTTTGAATCATAAATGAAAATGAGAAAGATTCCAGGTAGCTAAAATCTGGAGTAGAAAACTCTTTCCAAGGCTCTGCCATGGTCAAATCCAGGAAGGAGCGATTAGAAACAGAGTGAACAGAATGGAAATGATGAAGTACTTGAGCTGTCACAGAATGATGGTCAGGAATAGTGGGGATCCACTTACCTTGTGGGGAATGAGGTTAAATATGCCTACTTACAAGGTGGTCAGAAGAACTGAAGGAGCTGATAGATGAGAATCACTTCAGCATAGTAGGTGCAAATAGCATTCATTCGACAAATTGTAGCTTATTATTACCTTATGATGTTGGCAGCCATCTCACTGACTTCCAGTGTCTTGTTGGTGCTGTAGGTAAAATGAAATTAATCTTGAAGGGTACACTTTTTTTCAAGAAATACCTAGTAACTCTTGCAAACTCTCTTGTCTTCCAGGGACAAAAAGTCACAGCTGTTTCCCACCAGATATTGACACCTCAGAACTGGCAGTAGTTGGGCTGCAACCTCGGTTATTCACTCCAGTGCGCAGATCAAACATCGTTTTCTCATGACATAAAAAGGGTCGAAAAGCACCATGACATAAAAAGGGTCAAAAAGCACAGCATGAAGGACCAAAGCAAAGTGGCAAAGCTTTATGCAAGGCTGGTATGTGCTTACTTGCACAAGGAGGTCTCTATCAGTTATCTGCATTTTTAAGAGAGGAAATAAGGATTTATTAAGCACTTACTTCTTGTCAGACACACTTAATTTTATCTTTTTTCACTCCTCAGAGTGTTCACAGAAATAGTATAAGCAGCATCCCGTGGATTTGCTCCTATCTGAAATCCCCAAGATGCATTTCCATTTTGATTTGAGAAAATTACAGCCCATAACTACTCTCCTTTTACGTTTTCTGTTTTTTTTTTTTCTCTCTTTCTATTTTGTAGAGCAGAGGTTATTAACTCTGGCTATCCATTTAAAAAGCATCTGAATGGCTTTTTTAAAATTCTACCATCTGGCTGCAACCCTAAAATTTTTATCATAACCCCTAGGAGTTTCATGTAGGCATCAGTGTCTTCCAAAAGTCCACCTTACCTCCCAGATGGTTCCAGGGTGGAAATGTCTGCAAAAGGATTCTACTACCTTCTAGAGCTGCACAATCAATTCCTCCAACTTAAAACCACATTCAAAACTTGATTATTTGAGAATGGTCAGTATCTATTTCAGACCCAAAGGAACACTTGAACGGAGATGCCACTTTGCAGCACAAGGAGATAGCAGCCACCATTAATTCTCCTGGGAATTTTTACATCTATATCTATTCCTCCTCACCCAAACACATACACACCATTACCAAATGCAGGAGTATGCAGTATAGCCACAGCATACATGCCTCTTAGTAATAATGTCTTGATTTATAGTTTGCACAAATTGCAATAAATGGCATTTTCTGTTATGTGGGAGGGTAATAGATTGTCCTGGAGTGAATACAAGTCCATAATTCATTCAAGGGCTATGCTGATGCTATAAGCTAAAGCTCACAATTTAAGCAGTTAATCCATGGTAGTTTAATGCTGAGAATGGGTTTTGGGGTGGTATTCAATTTGGTGACCATCTATTATTTTAGTTGAAGCATAATTAACTTGACAGATATAAGAAGAAGCAAGAGAAATGTTTTCAGGGACTTTTCTCCTATCTTCTTAACTTTTGCTACATCTCCATATTGTTCTCCAGGTTGGTCATATCTTGCTTCAGTGCAGACTGGGAAAGAGGAGTGGCTGTTTTAGAGACAACGGGCACTATGTGGTTTCCATTGCTGAGCTGTGAGAGAGAACAGGAGGCTAGACACTTGTATTTGCCACACTCCATCAGATCATCAATCTATCAGAAGTGCAGTAGAATTGTGTGACCAAAACTTAAGGTTGCTAGGTTGCTTAAAGGAACAAATCTTTCTTAGGCCATGGTTTCCCTCACTTCCACAATCTCCTTTTTCTCTCTGCTCATCTTTTTTGGCCTTCTATGTCACAGACAGATACCCTCTCTCCTAGAAACTATGCCTGTTTTCTCACAGGCAGAGGTGAAGGACAACCAAAATAGAGGAAGTGCTTGGACAAGGATCCTGGAAGCAGTCTTCATCCACTTGAAATCTATAAACTAAAATTGAGCCTTTTAAAACCAAATAATTCCTAGCTTATAGTTTTAGAGAAAATTGGCCCTAGCAAATGCCTGTGACTCCACAGGACTAAACAGTTCTCAATGACAAGCTCTTCTAACTTTTCTGTTTAAGATTGAGCCAAACAGGTGATATTGGGATATTGGTTCAACTAACATTAAAAGAGTCCAGACCCTTACAAATTAGCATTGTTGAAAGAACATAATATAATCAGGACTAAGTCTACATTCAAGAATCTATAATATCCTATATGTATTTTTCTCAGATTCCATACACAAATGGAAAAATTAAGTTAAACCATGCACCTAAAGAGACATTAGATAATGAAAAAACTGTTAATACACCAAAAAAGCATAATAATTCTAAATGTGTGGGCATCTAACAACAGAATTTCAAAATACATGAAGCAAAAACTGGCAGAACTGAAAGGAGAGATAAACGAGTCTCCAGTTATACCTGGAGACATCAACACTCTTCTCTCTGTAGTAAATAGAACTAGTAGGAAGAAAATCAAGGATAGCAACTGACCTACACCACCAACTAACTCCACCTAGTTGTATACAGAACTCCAACCAAGAGTGGCAGATAATCTATTCAAAAATATATTGAAAAACAGACATTTTTTTCTTAGTTTCACATGGAACATTTACCAAGGTAGAAAATAGCTATGTCAAAAACAAACCTTAGCAAACATAAATGACTTGGGGTCATGCAAAGTATGTCCTCAGATCATAAATGAATTAAGCTAAAAATTAATTACAGAACTACAACAAAGAAAGTCTCTTCACACTTGGAAATGAAAGTTAAATTTCTAAGCAAACCATAGGTCAAAAAAGGAGACTAAAGGAAGATAAGAAAAACATTAGAAAATATTTTGAACTGAGCAAAAATGAAAATACAACTTCTCAAAATTTGTGTGATGTGTTTAAGGCAGTGCTTAGAGAGAAATTTATAGCATTAAATTCTTATGTTAGAAAAGAATGAAGATCACAAATAAATAATCCAAGATTCTACCTTAAAACAATGGAAAACAAAGAAGAGAGAGGGAATTAATTAAAAATAACAGCATAGCAATAGAACTGAAAACAGAAAACCAATAGATAATATAAATGAAACCAAGAGCTGGCCATGTGAAAGATCAATAAGACTGGTAAATCTCTACCAAGACTGACAAAGAAAAAAGAGAGGTCACAAATCACCAATATTTGGAAGAAACTAAAAGAGTGCAATTCTGTTGGTGTCTCCCACCATATCTGAACTCCATAGACCATTAAGCTTCCTAACTACATGTATCAAATTTGGCTACAGGGAAGAGTGGCCATGTGGTAGACTTTGCTTTTTTCTTGGAAAGCCCCAAGAGGTCTAAATATGGAGTTGTTAGGCCTTACTTTGCAGACCTAGATAAGGAGAGGTTGCAGAGATGCCGGTACTGTCAAGAAATTGGATCAAATATCCTCTTTTTAAAAAATTGCAAAGCTCTAAAAGAGGTAATTGCCAACTTCTAAAAGGAAGTCATGAGTAGATCTGAGTCAGCTTATGATGTATTTCTTTGGAGGGAAACTGAAGAATGAGAGTTAGAAAAATGGAATAGAATAGAGAAAGATCATTTTGAAGCATGAGTACAGTTTCTGGAAAGTATTGCTGAATGGATTCTATAGTTAAAATAATCAAGACAGACATAAAACCCAGTAGGGAGAAAGAAATTGGAAGAAAACAAACACATTTTACAAAAAATCCAAATGGCCAACAAATATATGAAAAAGTGTTCAACCTTATTAGTCATCAGGAAAAGCAAATTAAAACCACAAAAAGATATCACTGCACACCAGGATTTCTAAATGAGAAAAGCAAACTTCAGATATCAGCAAAGATGTGAAGTAACCAAAACTCTCATCACTTCTAGTGACGAATTTACGTGGATAAAACCATCTTGGAACTTTAGTTCAACTAAAGTTGAACTATGCATATTCTATGACTCAGCAGTCTCCTCCCCAGGGATGTATATTCTAAAGCAATATGTTTGTATGTTCACCAAAATACAGGTACTAGAATGTTCATAGTGGCTGTACCCATAATAGCTCTGTGTTAGTTTACTATTGCCGCTATAACAAATTACCAAAGACTTCATGAGCTAAACAATACCAATGTGCTATCTTACTATTCTGTAGGTCAGAAATCCACATGGATCCCGTGGGCTAAAATCAATGTGCTGACATAGCTACGTTCTCTCTGGAGGAGCTGGGTGTAAATATTTCTTTGCCTTTTCCAGCTCCTAGAGACCAGCTGCCATCCTTAGATTATATCTTGAAAACACATCATTCCAACCTTTGCTGCCATTATCACATCTCCTCTCTGACTTTGACTCCCTTACCTCTCTCTTGTAAGAACTTTTTCAATTACATTGGGCCTATCTGGATAAACTAGGAAAATCTCCCCATCTCAAGAGCCTTAACTTAATCACACTTGCAAACTCCCTCTTGTCATGGAAGACAACATATTCACAGGGATTAGGATGTAGACATCTTTGGGGAACCATCATTCTGCCTACTAGAAACACCAAACAGAAAGTATTCCATTTCCCAGCAACTAAAGAATGGATAATTGTGGTTTATTCATGTACTGGAATACGATACATCAATGAGAATGAAATTCTTCAATGACTTGCAGTATTATGAATGAATCTTACCAACATAATATTGGGTGAAAGAAAGCAGGAACAGATGGTATGAGTCTAGGTATAATAAACAGAAAGAGGCAAAATTAATGCATGATAGGAGTCAGGAGAGTGGTTACTCTGGAGGTGGGGGTTCCTGACTGGGCAGATATATAAGGAACCCATGAGGATGCTGATGATCCTTCGTGTCTTGATCTGGGAGCAAGTTCAGGGATGGGCTCAGTCTGTGAAAACTCCATCAAACTTAAGATACGTGTAAATTTTTCTCTGTATATGTTTTAATCCAAAGAAAAGTATGATTCTTTTATTGATAAAGAAGAAGGATAGGGTCCTCCGAGCAGAAGTAGAAGTAGCTCCCAAACTTTTATAACTTGGTGCAGTAGGAAAGTTGAAGCTTTAGAATCAAATAGTAAAACTAGACTTGTGACTCTTACTAATTCTGTGCTATTCTACAAGATTCTATTTAATCTTTTTGGTTTCCTCCTCTAGAAAATGGGGATAGTAACACTTCCTGCCTCACTGGATATGTTACACATGTAAAGTCACATATGTGAAAACAAATGGAACATAACAAGAACTGAGCTTTGCTCTTATGTCTATCTTTCAGCAGAACAAATACACAACAGAAAAAAAAAAGCCTCAAAAGCTATATTTTTCTTTTCATTTTCACTGCCATGTTTAGAGTCATTTGCCAAAAAATTGTATGAGACGTTACTCCACACCCTGTAAAATTGGTTAAGTAGTTTCATTTCTTTATAAACACTGCCTATTTTTTTATAAAACTGCCAGCTTCGTTGTGAAAATTCGTTTACAAAGATGAGCTACTTGAGATCATGAAAGCATCAGGTATCACTTCCACTAGCGATAACATCTGTAGGAAAAATTCAAGGAACAAGGTAAAAATACAGCCACTCCAGACTTTGACCTACAAAGCAAACACAGCCTGGAGCATTACACATCCGTCCTTGTGACTAGAAGGGATATCTAGAGACCAAACCAAGCTTACAGTTCAATAAGCACCTCTAGTCCTCACTGCCCTGCAGCAGGGCATAAAGAACAAAGATAAAAATAAACATAGATAGAAAGTGGGTTTCCCTTGAAATACAAGAACATGGCATATTTAAGATAGGGACAGAGATCTGGAGCCTTAGACATGGTTTAAAGAGTTTTGGGCACTTGGAATTACTGAGCTTGGTCAAGGTCACTCAGACCCACACACAATCTGGTTTACAGTTCTCTTCCCAGGGGTTTGTAAGTCATGGTTTACATTTTCCATTCCCAGCCAGAACATTTTATTTGAAGTGCTTAGTTCTTTTTTGTATTTTTTCACCCCCTATTTTTATTGCCACTGCTATTATTTCAACATCATTTAATTTTTGATCCGGACCTGACCTACTTTTCCTGCCCTATCTTGCACCCTCCCCTCTTCTGAGACTCTTCGCTCCCCAAATTTCTCCACTATAATTCTCCCTGAATGCCTTTCCACTCCTACTTCTCCATGTTGGGCGGACTCCTTTTGAGTGCTGCTCAGCACCTCCACTGGGATGCTTGCCTGGCTCCTTGAGTCTGTACCATTTCATCACATCTTCAGGGAAACCTGAATCGCTGTATTTATCACACATATACTGTTTGTTTATCCATGTGTCTCGTGCTCTAGATTGTGTCCTTCTTCAGAACAAGAGCTGTGTTGTTCACCCCTTGCTTTCCAAGTGTCTTGTCTAGAAAGTATTCCAGAAACGTAGGTTGAATGAATGAATGTCTATCTGGTGGTCACCAGCTAGAGGAAGCAGTTGAAGCTCTCTTGGGTTTCTCTGTATCTTTAGATGGGCAGTCTCTTATTACAAGTCTCATCAGATTTCATTTTAACATAATGGTGCTTAATTTACCCAAAGAACTACTCCCATGAACATTTGTTATTGGCCTTTTGTTCTTACTTGTCTCTTTCCTCAATCAGAGTACATTCCTTATTCTACAACAGTCTCCATGGTATATTTAGACTTCTCTTATCTATCAAATCAGTGATTTTAAACCAAGTATAAAAAATAAATTCTTGTAAGACCTTCAGGTAACTGGTGAAGCAATATTGCTTTATTTTTATCATAGAGTCTAACAAAAATCACTTCCCCAAGACCTAAGTGATTATTTGATTCTGTGTGTACAGAGATTTTTAATAGAAGAGGCTGAAGAGCTATGCATGGTAGCCAACCCTTACACATAGGTAGATTTTTCAGTTTGTGGTGGTGGTTGTTCTTGCTTTCCTCGTTTTATTAGAATAAAAATCCAAATTTAAAAAATGGAAGTAATTCTACTTAACAGTACACAAGCTCAACTGAATTTCATAGAAAAGACAAGATTTTATGTCAGACACGAGGTCAAATTTGAAAATAAAAGCAAATGAGATGTCTCCCCAAGCAGAGCTTCTGTAAAATGAAGAATGATGTAAATCAGTGCTTGAAAAGACAGTATTAAAGCAGTAATCACTTTTTTCCAGTGAACAGCAGAGTGGTGATAAGGCCAGTCTTGCTCTCATTGGAATTGAACCCAGGCAGTCTGGTTCCAACATTTCTGCAGCCTCTCAGGAAGACAAGAGCAGTCCAAAGGATCTTTACAAAGAGTCTGTAAGAACAGGACAGACATAGGCCGCCCTTTTCAGAAATTTAGCAATCACAGGAAGAGAGATAGAGAAGTCGCATTGCATGAAAGAAAAGCAGGGCCAGGGAAAAGTATTTTTAGGGAAGGAGAGTTTTGAGCCTGGTTTTAGCTTGACAGGAAAGAGCTAAGGAGAGATTAAGATATGAGGGAGCCCATGGCAGGTGGCAGAAAGCCCCTCACCCCCGTCAGAAGGCTATCATGCATGGAATCCAGAAGAGAGATAGTCAGACTTCACTTTTCAAGGTGATGAGACTCTGAAACAAGGAAGAGGAATGAGCAGAAAATGGAAGAAGATAAAAATAAATTTTGAGTCCGAGAGAAGGGAGGTTGAAAGTTCACTGTATACGGCCACAAGGATCTCTGTGAATAAGAGGTAATTTCATCCGCATGAGAGGGAAGGAAGTAAAGGGCTGGGGCTTGAACAGTGTAAAAAGGGCTTAGAACACCTGATCTGGGGACCAAGTTGTGAAGGTAAGAGAGATACAAAGGAGGCTTGCTGAAATTCACTTAAGACCGCAATGCAGGAACAATCTTATTTGTGCTTTGGTGAGCAAGGCCCTGAGAAAAAGGAGTTCAAGGTCTGACACTTTATTCTTTTCCATAATTGCTGCTTGATATGACAGTTTATTAAAACCCTCTTGCTTCGTTTCCCCTATAAAACAAGTTAATAATCCTTGCCCCCTTCCTACCCCATAGGACTTTAAAAAGCATTAATTAGTATCTTCAAAGTGTCTGAAATGCCTTGGGAAAGCACTGTATAAGGACTCTTTTCATTGCTTTTATTACTCTTGCAATTGCATTTCCTCACTCTCTGTTTAGAAGGGAGTCAAAATACAATCTCAACTTCCTTCACTTGTTTCCAAAATTTGTTTCCTAAGCCCACCTGAAATCAGCCACTGAAGCATCAGATGCAAAAAGGAACAAAATCTAAAATGCTGTCTAGGTGCTATTAAACCAAAAAAGAATTATTTGAAGCTAAACCACATCAAAATTTATAGTCTTTTTAGAACTCATTGATCTATCCCACATAATGAACTTATGCAAAAGATTTCAAACTGGACCTTCCCTCAAAATGCCAATGACCTGGTAAGAAAAACCACAACCCTAGTGAAAAATACAACACAGTAATAATTAATATCTTTCTTTAAGATTTATTTATTTATTTATTTATTTATTTATTTATTTATTTATTTATTTTAGAGAGAGAGTGACCACAAGTAGGAGGGACAGAGGAGAGAGAATCTCAAGCAGACTCTGTGCTGAGTGCAGAGCCTGATGCTGGGCTCAATCTCATGACCCTGAGATCATAACCCTGAGATCATGACCCTCAAATCATGACCTGAGCTGAAACCAAGAGTCAGACACTTAACTGATGGTGCCACCCAGGCACCCAATAATAGAACATCTTAATGCTTAATGTAGCAATGGCTCAATGCTAAGGCATCCATTATTCTGCATATTTTTTCTATCTTCTTTTTTGTTACATAATCCCAATTCCTTCTTCCTTTATTTTGTTATTCAACACAGAAATGCTGATCATTTGTATGTGCAGGCACTGTGTTAGGCCTGAGTATATGCTAGCATCTACCTTGCCACACACACACACACATTTCCACCTTTGGATAGTGGTCCTCTCATTATCTAAAATGCTGTAGTATCCTTATTTCCCTTGTACCAGGGCTCCCTTTTTGTTCCTAGTATTGTAGGACTGCTGCTATTATTAGAGCATAGGTAAATAGCGCTGAAATTCTATACCATCTCCACATTAGCTAGGGTGACATTATTTATTGGTATTAAGACATAAAGAGTATGAGCAAGATCTCTAGTATCAATAATTTGCTGACCTTCATCCAAATGACTGCTTTCAAGTGCTAATTAGCCCGTGAGTATCATGGGCTATGAAATCACTTGTATGAAACCATCAGAACTCCATTTCAGGGTAAAGGTTACTTTTCCAAGTTTACTTCTGAGAATAGCAACTACTTATTACAGGATGTGGTTGCTATGGTGATATGGGATCAGTGAAAATTTTGACTTTACATAAAGTTTTGTCCACATTTGCTCCTTTGAACTTAACTTGAGACACTACATGGTCCAGCTGATTCCCATGATACAGAGTTGAGTTTTGAAGTCAGTAGAGTTTCTTCAGATTCTTTAAAACAGACTTATCTTTTATTCTTCTACATTATCTGAGGACCCCTATCTGAGGCTATAGTTGGCTGAATGTAGGGATTGGGGTGGGGGAAACAAAAAGGGAGCCCTGGTACAAGGAACAAAAGGAATTTCTCAAAGCTAAAGTCATAAAACTGTCAATACAGCACTTGTAGTCCAAAGATTTAACATGGCTACGAATTAGGTTTTATAGGGTAGGGCCTGCCTTGAACCCCCAAAACAATGTGGAGAGTACTCAAAATCTTGTGGCCATTCCACAATTAAAAACATTTAGAAGCCTGCATGTATGGCTAGGTGGCATTCTCACAATTCCTTTTGACAACTCCTCAAATTTGCATCACCTAAAACTATCTAAAATCCAGTATTCTTTGTGTGTTATATTTGCATCATTGTGTTGTTATGTTTGGGATGATTCCACAATCACTTTAACCCTGATGGAAATCAAGTTCAGATTTTTTTCCCAAAATGTCTCACAAAATAAAATTGTCACCAGTGTCCAGGAATTTAGCCCCAAAATAATGATAGCAAAGTAAAGGTAAGGATAAATCGAGAGGTCAAAGAGATGCCAGTGCAAGAACCAATCCAAGAAATCCAGGAAGCAAAGCCAGTTATAGCCAACACAGTTTGTATATGGAGAGAGTAAGGACTTCCCAAGTCCAAATTGTGGCAGATGATTTTCCTATGACAGTAACAGCATGCTTTCCTATCCCCCATCACACACACTTTCTTAGAACTTTGCCATTCTCCCATCATGGGGTGAGTCTCTGTCCCCTTCCCTTGAGCCCAGGGAGGTCTACCATCTTGACCAGAAGAGTATGTCAGAAATGACACCATATGACTTCTGAAACTAGGCTATACAAATGTCACACACATCCACCTTGTGCTCTCAGGAGGCTCACTCTTAGAACCACATGCTAAGGAAGCCTAAGCAGGTCCACATGGGGAAGAACTGAGTCACTTGCTCATCCTTATTCTCTTCCCATATTTTTTATATATTAAATTCCCCATTTTGTTCTAATGACCTATTGGTCTTTTTGCTTTAATTATCATTGTTTTATAAAATATTTTAAAACCTGTTAAGGCAAGGTGCCACTCAAGCTTCTTTGTTGAATTATATTTGCTAGCCTTAGCACTTCAATGTCCAAATCAACCATTAAAAATACTATAATTATATACATACATACATGCATATATAAATATATATAGCATTAGTATTGTAGGACTGCTGTAACAAAGTTTTATCTTTTTGGAGAACATAAATCAATCCATAATATTTATATGTACACACACACACACACACACACACACACATGCATGCTTTCTAGAAATTTTGCTACCTAATGATGAGACTCTCAGTTAACTTTTTTTCTAAATGATAAATCAAATTTTCCTAAATAACATATTACTTGATTCCTCTCCCTCTCATTAGGGTTATCTGTTTTACCACATATTAAGTTTTCATACACTCTATAGTTTGGATTTGAACACTACATTATTTTCTCAATAATACCAATCCTAACAGGTATGGGATGATAGCTCATTATGATTTTGACTTACACTTCCTTGCTGACTAGTGATGTTGAGCATTTTTTCATATACCTGTTAGCCATTTGTATGTCTTTTTTGGAAAAAAATTTATTCAGGTACTTTGCTAATTTTTTAATTCAATATTTAGGTTTTTTTGTTATTGAGTTTCGGAATCCCTTATATATTTTGGACATTAACCCCTTTCAGATGTATGATTTGCAAATACTTTCTCCCATTCTGTAGGTTATCTTTTCATTTCGTTGTTTCCTTTGCTGTACAGAAGCTTGTTTAATGTAATCTCACTTTTCTGTTTTTCTTTTGTTGCCTTTGCTTTTGGTGTCATACTAGAAAAATTATTTCCAAGACTAATGTCATGAGTTTTTTTTTCCTAAAGTTTTACAATGTCAGGTATCACATTCAAGTCTTTAGTCCATTTTCAGTTGATTTTTGTTTGTAGTATGATGCAAGGGTATGATTTTATTATTTTGCATGTGGATATTCAGTTTTCCCAGCATTGTTTACTGAAGAGACTATCATTTTCTCATTGTATATTCTTGATGCTTGTTGAAAATTAGTTGATAGTATATATATGTGGGTTTATTTCTGGCTCTCTATTCTGTTCATTGATTTCTGTTTTCATGTTAGTACCATACCATTTTGATTACTACAGTTTTATAATATAGCTTTGGAAACAGGAAGTGTGATGCCTCCAGCTTTGATCTTCTTGCTAAAGATAGCTTCAACAGTTTGGGGTCTTTTGTGGTTCCATGTGAATCTTAGGACTGTTTTTCTATTTCTGTGATATATCCATGGTATCCTTTCTTAACCATATAATAACAGTACAGGCTGGATACAAATGCCAAGCACCTATTACTTCTCCCTTCCTGTCACGTCTTAAGAAAAAAAAAAAAAAAAGGTAAAAAAGATATTGGTATCCTATCAGCCTTCAAACCATTCTCCCCCTCTTTTAGAGTCAGTTTCCTTATCCCAGAAATGAACCTAATGAATTATTTTTCTTCCCTTCTGCCTACAGACTGGGCTGGACAACTGATCACCCCAGACAAGATAGTTTTCTTTTCCATCTCTTTCTTCTGCTTTTCTCTTCTCCTTTGTTCTTTTGATTTAGAGTTCTGTGATGCTTAATGAACAATACACTTCCCAGCAACCATAAAGCAAGAAAAATTCAGTTAGGATTATAATCACAATTTCAATTATTTACACATGTTAGAAAATATTGCCATTGGGTTCTCAGAGTTATTTACTTTGGTGTTTTTTTCTATTTCGAAGTGCTAAAATATTAGCTCTATTCATTACCAACTGATTGTTTTTAACATGATTCTTTCCCTCCCCTCACCCTGTCTGAAATCCAATTTACAGCCTGCTAAAGGCCTCATAAGTTTTTTATGGATTATTTCCTGGGGTCACATTAATCTGGCTCCTTGTTACTTTACACTAATTTCACTTTGCCACAGTAAAGTAACGAGATTCGATCTCTTGGGAATTAATCCATAGAGACCTCTTAATGAGGCAAAGCCAGAACGAAGCGCATCTACTGTATTTCATTCCCCCAAGCACAGCAGAGAAGAAGGAAAGGGTCATCCTACCCTTGTGCAGTGTAACATGGGGCCCCAGTCTCGAAAGAGAGCAGGGCAGGGGCAGAAGCAAGCAGAGAAGACACAGAGGGGGACAGCAGCCAGAAGCTGGGTATGGCGCCAGGCTTAGCACTTTCCTCTTCCTCCAGTTTGCTAGAACCAGGACCACTGGGCCTGCACCCCTTGAAGAGGAGGGAGGGAGGGCAAAAAGAAACATCAAAGGGGCTAGATGGGAGCGAAATGATTTTTCTTTGCTTTAACTGAGCAAATGTTGACACACAGAACATGACTTCTGTCCTCCAGCCTGCCTGCTCCCTGAACCCACTTTCTGCCCCCTAGTAAAGGGCAGAAACACTAACACTTGCTTTCAGAGAATGCCTTCGTGTTGAGAAAACTTAAAGTGAGCTTCTGTCCCCCTTTTCTCTTGTGTAGGGTGTCTAGGGTTGTTAAGATTTCCTTTCACAAGAAGCAAAAACACAGACTCTTGCAAAGTTTTGCAGAGTTAAAGAGAAAAACAACATTTATTTGAGAGGAAAATAAGCAATTCTCTCAAGTTGCAAACTGAGGATAAGAATAACTTGAAGTTATAATTTTTATGAGGAAATGATACAGAAAATAGAATAAACATTTAAAGAGAAGATGTGGTGAGAAAATACATGTAAAACTCCCAGCACAGTGGCCTGATATGGAAAGGAATACATAACGGGTGGCTGTTATTACTTGTGTTACTATTACAATTTCCAAGCAGATTGTTGTCATTTAGCAACAATTGGCCACTGAAAACACATTTAGAAATAACTTACTTCTTCATAAGCATATTAATATATATGAATATATTAATGTATTAATACATTAATGAATGTATTGATTTTTACACTCATCAGGTAAGGAAAGCAGGTTGTATTGTCCCTGTTTCACAGATAAGGAGAAAGGCTATGGAGGTTAATAACCCATGGTAATTAGTAACCCAGAGACAGAACTAGTATGCTTCTCTGAGTCCTTTCCCATCTCCTGTCTTCCTAATTACCTTCCTGACCAAATGTAAGGAGATTCCATCTGAGGAAAACCTGAATTTTCCCTGCTGTGTCAGAGACCGAAGGGATAGGGAATATAAAGTCTGTGTATTCAAGGTTGAAGTAGTAGCAGACTCCCATGACTGAAAAATAAATGTCTTATTTTATCAGTGATAGAACTGACACAATCCAATGATGTCCATCTATCTTACTACTGGATCCAACTTTCCAAATAGAAGGGCAAGAAAAGTGTGTTATATACTGACTTTTCCTCCTCTTCAAAAAAAGTTAACCTGTAAAATATCAGTGAAAAAGAGGCATCACTTGGGGACTGAACGCTGTTAGGTAGATGGAGAAAATTGCAAGTTGCTAAATCTTGACATTAATATGAAGCCAGCATCCAAGCTGGGAAGATTGCATTACTCCAACTGTTATATCAAAAGATAATTTCATTTTGTAGAGACCTTAAAAGGGGAAAATACAATTTCTGGATTTATGAAAGAGACTGTTAAATTGTTGGCTATGGATATGATCAAAACCTATCAGGAGTTCAAATCATTGTGTAAGAAAAAAGTTAGTGACTAATATGATAGTAAATTTTAAAGTCATTATAATGATGGCAATGTTCATAAGTAACATAATCTAGGGCAGCTTTGAGTAATGATAATCCAATGATTCGTTCTACACCAATAAATCCACTAACATCCCTCAGAAAAGATTTAGGCCAATGCTTGAATTATAAAACTACAGTTTGTAAAGTTCCTAGTTCTCCTCAGTTCATTCATCTGTTCTTCCCAAATGATTTTATTAGCAGATCATTCATTAATCACTCTTTAATATGTTGGATTCATTACATGATATATTTTCATCTCTCTTTCATTTAGAGATAGTTGCTGACTTACTTTTGGGACTAAAACTAATTTTAAAATCAAGTTCAGTGATTAGGCATTGTTTCTGGCACTTGATCTTGAATGGTAAGGGGATGGAGAAATAATCAATAATTGATGTGTTTTTCTACTATTGACTATTCTAAACTAAAACAAAAACCTCTCCAAGAAGATTTTAAGGCATAAAACTCCTTCATCTGAAAAGATTTCCATTCGCAAGAGAAAGAGAGAGAGCCTTGGAATTTTGGCATAATCAATTGTCCCACAAATTTATCCAAATGACAGTAGGAGCTAAAGTTTTCAATGTGGAGTCTCTGGGACAGAGGAAAAGCAATACAAAATTGAAAATGGATAGTGTCTACTTGTGGAAAAAGAAACATAAACAGTATATGTTTGGAGGAAATTCAGTCTCACTAGTAGTCAAAGAAATAAAAATCAAAACCAATTTTTATTTTCATCTATCAAATTATTATACATTTTTAAAAATGGATAATTGTCCAAATTCCACCCACAGCAAAGAATCCAAGGATTGCTAAAGAAGTCAGAGTGAAGATCCTGGATCTATAGAATAAGTGCATGGACCCTCAACTGAACTGATCAGAGATAAAGGATTAGAAAGGTGAGTGAAATTAGAATCTAGGCAGAAAAATCTAAATTCAAATACCAAGAAAAGCATGTAGAAGAGAGTGGTAGAGCCTGGAAAGGCCAGCGGTGGGGATCAGGGGCAGATCATAGACCGAGGAGTTTGTGAAAACACAGTTCTGATAAAAAATAGGTCTCAGAGGTTAGTGAACAAAGTTCTCTACCCAGGAAAGAAGGAATAACAAGAACTGAACTTAATCTCTCACCTTAAACAATTAAAAAAACACCAATAAAATATGTGAAATAATAGTTTTGGACAACTGGCATCACAAGATAGTAATGTCTAGGAGAAGGGACATAAACACAGTAAGCCCTGCAAGTGACTCAGCTTATTACCTGGGGAGCATATCCTGACCACAGCATTGAGATTGGAGACTCAAACAGAGTTTAGCAGTCTCCCTGAATTGAATAGACAGAGTTCTGGATTCAGAGAGCTCAAGGTGGAATAAGTTCTGGAACAGAGTACTAGAGCTGAGAATCTTCACTGGAAAAGCTCTAAACATATTCAGAGGGTTACCCTGGAATCTTTAGAAAACTATTGATTAGTGCATACATGTGAAAAAAACTATAATGGCCAAAGAAAGAACCACTGGAAAAAAAGCAGGCAAAACAGTCCTCAAAGAAAATACAGGGTAAAGAAGAGTTGCTACCCTCACCAACCAAAGGAGAAAGAACTCCTATCACACAAAGCATTGAATAGAGTCTTCAGAAGAATATTGCCTCAGTAGGACCAAATTAATCCTAGACTAAAGGCTGCTATAGATTTCCCTTAACAAAACTGTCAACAAATAACTGTGTCTTAGAAAAAAAAAAAAAAAAAGCCCAAAATTATTTAAAGGAAAAAAGCTAACAACTAACAATATAAAATTCACAGTATCTGCAATGACTCAAAAATTACCAGGCATGCAAAGAAACAAGAAAATATGGCTCATAATGAGAATAAATGTCAATCAATAGCAACAGACCCAGCAATGACACAAATGATAGGATTAGTAAAAATCAAGGATACTAACCAGCCATAATAAATATACTTCATATGTGTGAAAAAGTAGAAAAAAAGTCTAAGATGAGCTGATGTGGAAAGTATGAAAAGATACAAATTGAACTTGTAGGAATGAAAACACAGTATCTGAAATGAAAAATAACCCTGGATAGGATTACCAGCAGATTAGACACAGCAGAAATAGTAGATGCAAGATGGAGCAACAGAACTCTACAACATGAAACATAGAAAACATACCATGGTGGAATAGGAATAAACACAGAATTGGTGATCTGTGAGACAATATCAAGTGAACTAATATTTGCATAATAGAAGTCTCAGAAGAAGGAGGAGACAGCAAAGAAATATCTGTAGAAATAATAGCTTGATTTGATGAAATTATAAACCCATAGACTAAAGAACCTGAGTGACCTCAAGCAAAAGAAACACAAAGAAAACTGCATCAACATAAATAACTAAATTTCTGAAAACCAATACCAAAGAGAAAATCATAAATGCATAAAGTTACATAAAGAGGAAGAAAACAAAGAATAACAATAACAATAGACTTCTCATCAGAAATAATGCAATCCAGAAGACAGTGCAGTTATATATTTAAAATATTAGCCGGGGTTGGGGTAGGGTGGGTGTCAACCTAGAATTCCATAATCAGTGAAACTATCTTTCAGAATGGAAGTCAAATAAAGACTTAAGGGAAAGAGACAAGAAACAAACATGTCCTCTGTCATGAGTCAATATGTAAGAACATGAGACAAAGGGATGAATGAAGGAAAATACAAGGGTAAGGTGCTCACTTATATAAGTGGTTCAGGAGGCGACATTTGAAAAGTCCTAAGAGAGGTAATCATGAAAATATCTGAAAGAAAAGGAATCGAGGCAGAGAGAAAGAGCAAGTGCAAGGGCCCTGGGCAGAAGTGTGCTTGGTGTGTTCAAAGAAAAGCAAGGACGCCAGTGTGGTTATATCAGAGAGAAAGGGTGGAGAAATCACAAAGTGAAGGTGGTAGAACAAGGATGCACAAAGAGAAACCATCTAGAAAACAGATGCCACTGTCCAGTAGAGAAATGACAAGCTTAAAGCAGGTTGGTAGATGAGATAGGTAGAATAGCCACCCCAAAATATCACAACCAAACCCCAAGGACTTGTGGGATATGATATATTACCTTACCTGGCAAAAATAACTTTGCAGATGTGATTAAGTTAAAGACCTTGAGGTAAAAAGATTATCCTGGATTATCTGTGTGTGTCCAGTCTAACCAGATGGGTCCTTAAAAACAGAGACCCTTTCCCAGCCATGCGCAGAGGGAGATGAGACTGTGGAAGCATGGTCAGAGATGCAACATTGCTCCTTTGAAGATGGAAGCAGAACACGGACAGCCTCCAGAAGCTGGAAAGAGCAAGGGAAAGATTTCTCCCCTAGAACTTCCAGGAAGGAACACAGCCATGCCAACACCTTGATTTTAGCCCACTGAGACCCATATCAGACTTCTGACCTACAACACTGTGAATAAATTTGTATTGTTGTAAGCTGCTGAGTTTGTGGCAACTAGTTATAGCAGCAATAGAAAATTAATTCAACAGGGACAAAGGTAGAAATGTCACTCTGGCTGTGGTGGAAAGACCTGACTAGAAATGAGTAGGGGGGAAACTGAAGACAGGGAAACAGCAACAATCAACTTTATATTTTCTGTGTCCAAGGCTCAGCTCTTGCATTTAGCCCCTTTTTAGAAAGAGTTATACTAATGTGCCAATCACAAAAAGAGAAAGCTTCACCATCCTTATTTGTCTAGAAGGACAAGACATGCTTATTCAAAGGTGGAATGGAAGGTTGAGCAGGGTGTCAAAAGTCCAGCCAGAAAAGAAACTAGCCATACCGGCTGACTGAAGAAAGGTGACTGTAGGAATAACCACTGTAGTTAGGAACCCATTGAAATAACTTTAGTAACACCAAATAAAAGTCACCAGAGATGATTTCTACATAGACAGAAATCTCAAATCACTCCCATTAAAGTATCTCCAGTGGTTTTTGCTGAGCGCTCTTCTGGGGGTGGCACGTGAGGCAAGGCATGTGAAGTAGGCATCCATCACTGGAGCAGGCTGTCATCTACAGAAACTCTTTTGCTCAACTGGGAGGATTGTCAAGACCACCCCTTGAGCCCCAGCCTCCTACACCCATGTTTCCAGAGCCCTGAAGTCACTCTTAATAATCTGAGTGAGATCAGTCAATATTCTCCATGCCCACATGGATGAAAGTCATGGCATAACAGTCCTTTCATTGAGCCTAACGTGTCTCTACAGAGTTTCAGCATCTGGCTTGCATCTGGGCCCCCTTAGGAGGGTGTCGCTGATCACCAGATTCTTTTCTTCTTGGAGCTGCCTTCTCTAGCCCATAAACTTCCAATGTCTCCAGCTCTTGTTCTTCTTTTGTGGAAACAGATTTGTTTTTCTGTGGAAACAAGATACTGAGGAGATTTAAGAAAGGATTCCTCCTCATTTATAAATAGGACATATAGGACATAACCAACCAGTATAGCAGCGGACATGGGCTTATGGCACAAATAATCAATCAGTGCCTTTTTTTTAGGGAAAGCAGGGTCGCAGGGAACAATAGCTGATGCCAAATTTTGAGCACAACTGTGCCCCAAGTACTGTGTGAAGCATTCTACATATGGTAGAGGATTTAATCCTAACACCACCACTTTGAAGCAGGTTTTATTATCTCTGCTTTAAAGATGAAGAAATTGAGAGGCGCCTGAATGGCTTAGTCTGTTAAGTGTCCAACTCTTGGTTTTGGCTCGGGTCATGGTCTTAGAGTCCTGGGATCAAGCCTGGAGTCAGACTCCATGATCAGCATAGTATCTGCTTGAGAATTCTTTCTCCCTCTGCCCCTCCCCCTGCTTGAACTTGCTCTCTCTCTCTCTCTCTCTCTCTCTCAAATACATAAGCTTTTAGATAGATGGTATATGATAGATAAATAGATGATAGATAGATGATAGATGATAGATAGATAGATAGATAGATTGATAGATAGAGAAATTAAGACTTGAAAAGCTTAGATAATTTGGCAGAGTTCTCATAGCTAATATATAGCAGAGACAAGGTGCAAACCCAGGTCTACCTGACTCCACTAGGCTGAAGCACTCTAGCAGTTAATAAAGAGAACTCCAGGATTCCTTGACATGTCTGTGTCTTTTGTTCAAGCACAGGAAGATAAGGTTGTACCACATACAGCCTATAATGGAACTCATATGCCCTACATAACCACTGTAGCCTCCAACAGTCTCACTCAGAAAAGTATTCAACATATATTTGCTACCTGGAGCTATGGGTTACAATGAGACCAAATTATCTAGAAATAAAGAAGGACCCAGATTAGGTTGGACAGTTTCATTTTTAACTGCATAAGCACGTTTGTATTTCTATAAATCTGGCTGTTTCCTCTCATATATCCACACCTGCTGTGAACCCAACCTTTTGGTCTGTGCAGCTGGTGATTCTTCCCATTTGAGTCACTTCAAGTGATGGAAATCCACCCAGATCACTATCAGTAATCTAAGCACTAATCCTACTGCCAGTAGAACATAGCTGTCCAGATGAATGATTTGGTGGAGAACAGACTGGGGTTCAAATCCCAGCTGTGCCACTAAACTAGCCCTATACCCGTGGGTAAGTCATAGCTTTCCACACCTCAGTTTTCCCATTTGTAAAACAAGGGTAGCAAAACTTCAGAGCTGTAATAAGAATAATGAGGTAATGTGCATAAATCTGTTAGCACAGTGGCACATAGTAAGCAGTCAACAAATGTTAGCTATTAGCCCTATTACCACATAGCTTGGGACACAAGTGGCAATTAAAACCAAGGACAAACAATGCAGACCAAAGCAAAGAGCCCTTCACTCACTATGAACCTCCAGGGAGATCTTAGCAGCGTGTGTGCCTTGGAAATGAGCTGAAACTGGGCAACGCAGAGAGGAAAACACATTGTCAGCACATCTAAAATGTTTCCATACATTGTCCAGGTGTTGTACTCCAACTAGCCTCTCTTACCCCTGTTCCCCTACTCCATTTCAGTGGTTCCTTTAGTGGGAGCATAAGGAGATGATCCATGAAGATGATTCATTGGGGTGAGAAACGAAAATATTAGGACTTCCATTTCTAACTTTATGGTCTTTTAGATATATTTGATATATTTTAAAATAAAGATAGTAATCTACATAAATATTTGTATTGAATCTAAAAATACACAGATAAAATATTTGGGATACATGTTCAAGTGGGTTTTTTTTTTTTTAATCTAACAGGGAGTGAAATCTAAAAAAACTGGAAGATTGGAGTTCTCTCCAGTTCTTAAAGGGATACAAAGTTCTAAGTGCAAGTGCCTTCAGACTGTGCAGGTAGGTGATATGCACAGGGTGAAGGGTGTGGTGAAGAAGAAAGTAGAGAGCCAGACAGTTCCTGTCCTGCCACCAGGTATTCAAAATAAAAACCAGTTTGAACATCTGTAATTACTTTTTTTATAATATTTGCTGAGCAAGTCAAGGTGGCAGGCATCATTTGACCCACAAGGTCTAGGTGGTTAAGCTCCACCTCATTGCCATCAGCTGATTGCTCAATAGTCCCTACTAAAGTGTCCCTTTTAGAAGTCAGCTCAGAGCCCTAACTCCCCAGATGCTCAAAGTAGCTTAGACTAGGGATGGAAGTCAGAATACCTGAATTCAAATCCTGGCTCTGCCCTTTACTTATGTAACATGTCACTGGGTAAGTCATTTAACTCAGAGTTTCAGTTTCCTCATCCCTTTGTGGAATAATAATGCATACCTCAAAGGATCATTGTGACCTCTAAGGGAGATGATGTATGTCCAAGGGCTTTAATGGTTTCAATGACAATTGAATCTAAATCATTCATCTTTGTGGCAGTTTAGCTAAGAATAGTGATGATTTATGAATTAACACTAGTTGATTGTCTGCTGTGTGAAAGGGGAAGGAGAACTGTCCTATGTCATCCTGGATGGGAAAATCTAATAAAAGGAGGAATTTGGAGAACACAACTAAAAATCTACACTGCCTTATCAAATGTTGAATCCCCATCACAAATATGTTCAAGCTGCGGCCATATGTCTGAGATTTTGTAAAGTAGACTCATTTTGAGTGAGAAGTTTGTAGTATACAACTTTCATATTACCTTCAAACACTACAGTTGTATCATTGTAACCCAAATAAAATGGGAACCAGTTAAAGAGCAACATGATAGCCAGCAATTTTAGGCCCTCTGGCAGTAAGAGGAAGAATACAGATATTTGCATACAGAGGTAACTTTGGATACCCTTCAAATTATACAACCACCTAATTCATCCACATGAGACCTGAACCAGCCTCCCAAAAGTCCCTCAAATCCCTGCCATATAAAATAAGTTGTTTAGCAATTCACTTAACACGGTGTCCAAGATCAATGGACTTACTCCTACTTACAGAGGTGTTGTTCTAGAAAGACACTGAAGAGGAATAGATCATGTTAGTTATCAACATTATAAGCAATTCATTCACAAATACTTTCTCTCCAGTCCAAACCTTGCCTTTGAGGGTCAGACCCATATAGTCAACCTCTTAAGATAAATGTATCCTCTTCCCGTCTAACCCCACCTTCCAACATTCCATCTCTGTGAATGGTACCATCATTCATCTGTTTTCTCCACTCAGAAATCTGGGGTCATCTTTGTCCCCACTTACTCACTTCCTCCTCGTAACATTTTTACATTCTAAGTACCTCTTGAATGTATCTACTCCTTTTCATCTCTTCCACCCCTCACTACTTTAGATAGCAATAGTCCCCAATGGTCTTCCCTACCCAATCTTGCCTCCTCCCATTGTTTGCTATATGGACTTCTCATTACCTGTAAAGCAAAACTTCAAAATGAGCCACAGGTGCTGCAGTGTGTGGTTCTGACTCACTGCTCAGCCCATCTCTTTCCTGCTCCTCCTCCCCTTCACTCCAGCCACATCGACTCTCTTTAAGGTTCTCACACTCTCACACTTATATCCATCACAGGGTGTTATCCCATGCCTTTCCCTCTGCCAGAAAGACTTTTCCCTCCTTGATATACCTCATTAGGCTTTACTTATCCTTCAGATCACTGCTTTGGCATTATTTTCTCAAGTAAACCTTCTGTTACCTCTCTGACCAACTCACTAGCCTATTATAAGCTCTTAAGGCATCATGTAGTATTTGTCAAGGATGAAGTTGTATATTTCTGCCTGATTATTTTTATTGTTGTGTCTTTCCCTAGTAAATTATAAAATACATGGAGGGCAGAAACTGGCATTTGTGTTCACCACAAGGTTCTAGAATGCTGCACAGACCCTAGACTATAATAGATCCTCAATAAATAAATAAGCAAATAAGTAGACAATTCAATAATGATGAATGAAACTAATAATAAATGCTATATGCTCTTGTGCTTGTGACCTCATTTCTCCAGTTCTGATTTTAACTGTGAAGTTTGGGGATGGCAGGGGTTGCAAATGAGGAATGAACACAAGAAGGAATTCAGAAGACACCTAGAACTGCCAACTACTCAAATTTCTTGGCTCCAAAATGCAAAAAAAATTTTAATTATAATGAAATAAAATATCCACAAAGAAAGTTGTGCTCATGCTGAGCTCACAGATACATGCCTTTTTTCCCCATAAATAGAACAAACAGATGCTATCTGCAAAGCCCACAGCACATCTGCGTAGATAAAGCAGCAGTGCTCGAAGTGTCCTGGGAAAGAAGTGATTTACATGTTTGCTCTCTGACAGCGCACATGCTCGCACGTCGTTTCCAGATAGCAATGAAATGGCCACATTCAGAGAACTGAGGTTGTGGTTTCGGATGTATTCTTCAGGTTCCTCTTCAGTCCGTGTGTTTAAGAAATACTCATGTTTAAAAAAAATTAAAAAAAGAATTGCTGGCTGGAGGGCTTCTTCCCTCCCTGTCACCCTCCCTTTCTCAAGCTTTCACATTTGAGTGTTGTCAAGTTATCATGCACTAACTAATCAAAACAAAGAAAATATGAGACATGACTAAAAGTTTTATGCCAAGTATGAAAGCCGCCTGAAGCATGCAGTGGCACCAGCCATTCAAAAGACTCAACTTCTTTCTGACAAAATAAGACTTTGATATGCTTACAGTACTTTCTTCTAAAGATCTCAAAATCCTTTTCTTTTTTTTTTTTTTTTAAGTATTTAAAAATGTTACCTCGTAAGGAGTTTTCTTAAGCAAGGTGGACAAACAGGCATATAATAGGCATATAATGTACTTTTTTAAAACAAGGCAGTAGCTGACATAAATTGAAAGTGATTTCTGTATTCCCACAAGAGACAATGCTAAGAGGTGGGAATGGGAATTATTTGCTCTGGGAGCCCTGGCCACAGAGCAGTTTAATCTAATTTGCATGTGAGACTGGGAGTTCCTGGAATTGCATTCCCTTGTGGCCCCTACACTCCCACCCCTATTTCCACCACTGACTACGTGCTGCTTTTTATGGTAACTGGACATGAAGCTTCGTAAAAGCAGCAAAGTTTATCCAATCACTTAGAAAACCCAGTAAATATACTATAAAATGCTGACATCTTCAAGAACCTTTGGAAGTTACTGAAACAAACAGGGAATACTGTATCTACTGATAGTGAAGCCAAAAAAGAAAAGTTAATGTTTCCTACTTAATATATTTTCCCCTTTCAAACTTCATACGACTTCGCCCTGCCACACCCAACTACTTGTGATCGGTTCCAAACAGTGACACCAGCTGATGAAAGATGACATTCTTGCAACTCTTTCTCTCAAAGGACTCGTGGTGAGATGGCGCTCCTCCAGTAGACTATAGACTTCATCATCTGTGTCCATCTTTCTATCTCTAAAGAGACAAGTTCCAAGGGGAAATCATTTTTCCGAGGCAGCTCTGGATCAAACCTTGGGAATTAAAACCAGGATGTGCAGATGAGCTTGGGCTGCTGGCTACCCCCTCGGAAGCTGAGTCACTGACCTGGCGGTTCATTTAATCGCTTGGAAAGTGGTTAGACTGAACAGGACATGTAGTGATTAGTAATTCAGACTGGTCTCAGAGCTTCATGTTTTTCACTGTGGGACGCCAACTGCAGCCTTTCTCTTGGAGTCAACAGGAAGTAAGAATGGCAAGCCAAATTTGACACCACTTGACGTAACTGGGGATAGACTTCAGCCCTTATTTCTCAACCCCAATAACACTGAGATTTTGAGAGTCCTTCTAGCTAAACACATCAACCAAGTATCAGGTCAGAATAAAGAATTGAAGAAAATCTGTTTTGATAACTCATATTAAACCTTTTGTTTTTACTTGGCTTTTGCTTAATAAAAAGTAAATTTAAAAAATTCTTTAACTCTCAAAAACAGATCTGAAGATGCTATGATTAAAGAGAAATATTTATTAAATAAACTATTCCTCATACCAATCAGAAAAAGATTGTGACTGAGGAGAGCACAAAATCTACTTTCCTGATAATTTTTTTTTCATCATGTTGCATTTGTGGAATATTCTAAACTAGGCACAGTAAGACATAGCCAGGTAGCCAAAGTGAAACAAATAGACTTTTTATGAAACATTTCCTACTTCTGGTTACAACTACTACTCGTGCAATGACTGGTTCATGTTCAGCTATTTTCAACTATAGTTGTGGTGCTAGCAATGAGACTTAAAATTTGATCATTTCACAAGGAGTGTTTAGTAAAGGAAACCGATGTGTGCATCTTTGGACTTACCCCCTATTTTTTCACAATTTTGTCTTCCTCTCCAATTCATCCCACAACTAGACCCCAGAACTTTTCCTAAAATATAACTTCTGTGCATTTATTGACTTGAAATTGGTCGGACCCTGACCACATGTTGACGGTCACTTAGCTAAGCACAGAAAAGAAAAGATAAACATGATGGTCTTGCACTTGAAGAGTTTATGGTCAGTGATGCTTCTCTAGTCAAGGCTTCTGGTTCTCTCTGGGACTATGAGATCCAGTTTGAAGTTTAACCTAAACTCCTAAATTTAGTCTTTACTAGAAGTATCTCCTCTCCAAGTGCCTACTGTCAAGCTCACACTTCTGACTCTCCATCTCATAGCCTCAAATGCCCCTTCCTTTGCATATCCAACTTCCCTTAGAACCTAAATCACTTACCTTTAACAAAGCTATTTCTGATTCCCCTTCCTAAATTCCAATACCCAGATTATCTTTACCAATTTTTCAGCTTGACACCATCACACATACCCTGTCTCAACCAAAATTCAGCTTAGATGCATAAATACGATACAATACAATACATGCATACATATATACATACATACATACCTGTGTGTGAAAGAAAAGGGAGCTGGATTTGGGACATTCATTCCATATCGAAATATGGACCAAGTGTTCCATTGGTGTCATAAAACTGGGATTTTTATTTCACCCCCGCCCCAAAAAAACCCACAAAGAGGGGGTTTCCCAAGCCATTTTATTAGAAAGAATACACATTTCTTATGTAACCCAGATAGGATGATGTTTAGAAGAAAATGAATTCTTACCATAGGAAGCTTTGCTTATTTCAGATTCTTTGTGAGAAAACAGTAACATCCCTCGGCAAGGCCTCAGGGTTTCTCCTTCCTGCTCCTTCACTCTGATCCTCTACCACTCATATCTTGACATCACTCCAAGGAGACAGCAAACATAACACTTTCATGTTTCTTAGAGTCAACAAAGGAAGGAACAGTCTACCAAGGCTTCATTTTTGGTAAGGACAGGGAGCAAATCTCAGAAGGAAAACATCAATGTGGAAGAATCAAAGAGGAGAGGTCTCCCTGGGGCAAAGGAAAATGAGAATAGGAATGCCCATGTGGAAAACCCTTGAAAGACCTAGGCAATATGGCCCCATCACTTCATGTGGGAAGAGGATTAAACTTACTGTCTAGTGGCCTGGTTCCAGATCCTCCCCTCTCCTCCTCACAATCTAAGACTCTAAGGAAGGTAGTTTTCCAAACTTCTCAGTAAAAAAAGGAAAAAGACCAATAGTTACAAGTGTGGAATAAACGACCAAGGGCTATCCCTGTACATCACTGCTCATTATAAATTACTAGAAAAGACATCCCTGACAGTGACTAAGAGTCTAGGAAACTCTAAAGCTGAATGCCACTCTGCTCCCCAGCCCCCCACCCCAGTTTCCATCACCTTCAACAGATATCCTGCGGTAGACCCAGGTTCTAACACAGGAGGAGCAATGACTTCCTTTGATTGTGGAAAACTAGGACAGTTTAAAAAGAAGCCTTCCTTTGACTCCTTTCTGTTTCTCTCCACCTGACCACTGATGTTTCAATCACAATTTAGACACTGTTTCATCTGATGAATCATCTTCAGTCTTATGAATTATTGTGTCAAAATAGTCTCTTAAAATATGTTCTGAATAAGTGTCACTTTGGAAAAAGTATTCATGGACAGCTACTCTATCCCAGCTATATTTCTACATATAGATCACAGAGTCCAGCCTGACCTTGCAATAATGTTAATTTCTTCTTTCTAGGTTCCCCACAACTTTGAAGCCAACTATCATTCATCTTGGTACACAAACCCACAGTATCAAGCACTTGGTACATCAATAGTTATAGCCTTTGTCATGGATGCCTGTTATAGTCATCTAATGTATGTGCCAGGATTCACTGTGTCCTTAGTCACTTTCTTTACCTGTAAAATAAATAATAATATCCATACCCACAACCATAGAGCCGTAAGGATTAAATGAGTTAGTGTAACCGTACGTATTTAGACCAGGCATTAGAAAACTTTTCTGTTAAAAAACCAGGCAGAAATATTTTAAGCTTTGTAGGTCGTACAGCCTCTGTCTCTACTCAGCTGCCATTGTTGAGCAAAATCAGGCACAGACCAATGAGTGTGGCTGTGTTTCAATAAAACTTTATTTACAAAAGAGTTCGTAAGCTGGATATGGCACACAGGCAGTAGTTTGATGGCCCCAGACTTAAAGGGTAAGTGTTCAATAAATTTGTTATTCTCATATGTATTATCCTAATCACTAATGACAGTTCTTCCTTTTCACATCCTGTTTACCTTCCCTAATAATGTCTGTAATTGAATTCTAAATACCTTAACTTACCTATTACCACTGTGGCCATTGACAAAGACAAGGAAAGTAGGAAGATTTTTTTATCTTGCTTATACATGCATATCATCTAGTGGTAGAAAAGTGTAATTGCAAGATTTTTTTTTTTTTTTTCAAATGTCCTGACCTTGTTCTAGCACATCTGTGGTAGAGGGCTGCTTCCTCAGTCTGCCCACAGTGGGCATCTGCAACTAAACATCCAGGACCAGTTTAATCCACCTGGTTTCAAGGAACTTTCCAACAGGCCTTTGATGGGGGTCTTATAATTCAAGGTTCTGTGTAGACAACCAAAAATGTTCACTGAGGGAGGAGGAAAATGAACCTATTTAAGAAATAAACTATTATTTATTAACCAACTAACTATGGTATATGGGTGTGTGTGTTTAGTGATACTAACAAGTCCTTTAGAGAAACAATACAGTTATAGGTATGTTTTTATCTTAAATTAGCCTTAACCAAAGTATCTAATGAAACTTAGCATGAAGTAAAGGCAATTCTTTGAACCCAGGTCATATTTTTCTCTATGTATCCTTAGTCTATAGTGTTTAGTGATCACCGTCTATGCCCCATACTTAATCTACATTCCATGCTGACCCATACTACATTTACTACTGCCTCGTATCACTTACAGTGCTGGCAACCACTGAGAAGTCTCAGTCTCTCTGCAACCATGCAGAGGTTAGAACTTCAATAGACAGTGTCTTCATAAAAGCCACCATTCTAGAAACCTGGCTCTTTGTTTTTAATATTTTCTGCAGAGATCCTGCCCATCGGCATATACCCTGAGACATTTTTTGATAATGAAGATGTCTGAAGATCATTTTTAACTGTATGTTATAATCATGAAGCGAGGAGATCAGGAGACAAATGTTTTAAACGCCATTTTTAATAGTGAAGGGGAAAAAGGCTTCCAGTTTTATATTTCCTTGATATGTCTCTCTCACTAAACAGAAGCCTTTTATGGGCATTTTGGGGGTTACTTTTAAAAATGAACTCTGACCTGTGAAACTTTGATTTTTTTTCTTGCTTGTGGAACCAATAAGAAATCATTGGGTTCATATCCCATTAGTGAGTTGATATCCCACCAGTACACATGACAGAGGGATGAATTTAAGATGCTTTGTCAGTATTCTGAGACAGCTTCTTGCTTCTGCAACTCACTCCACCCCCTGATGGCTCTGTCTGTTTCCATTCTTCCTGAGGGTCTCAAATCCTGTCTTACCACCACCACCATCATCACAACCACCAGACCTTCCATAGCAACTGGCCGGCCTGGGACTTGCTTCCCTGTTTTTCTTCTGGTGTCTTGCTTCCTGGACATCTGAGCTCTTTTCCCTTCATTCCTACTGCCTTGACTTAGAAGGATCTTCCTCCTCTGCTTTTGAGGAAACTCTCAATGCCACTCTACATTTCCAAACAAAAATCCTTGTTTTGTTTCCCCCAGATCTTGAAGCTGACCAGAAAAACTGGACCTAATTGGCCACAGTACTATTTGGATTCTCTTTTGTGATTTTTGGCTAGTTGCTCTTCCTGGTAGTTTACACTGACATGTCAACTTTTCCACAGTGGTCATGTAACATGCCCATTCCTCCTTACTCCTACCTTGGGACTCACCCAGCTAAGTTTTAGGATGCTTTTTGGATTTATGTATAAAGAAAGGGCTGGGCATCAAAATAACCCAGACAAAGCTCTTACCAGACCATAATTGTGATTTTGGCTAAGAGATCACTCACTGGACTTCAATTTCCTCATAAAAATTAGGAGGTGGGCCTCCATGTGCAATCAAGTCCCTCTCAGTTCAAATTATCTATCATTCTAGATATACCTTAGATTATTTGGAAAGAGGCCACCTAAGATCTAATTATAACCCATTTGTCCTCATTTTAGGTAAAAGTTGGAAAATAAGACTTTGCGATGTCTGGTCCTATCAACCTTCCCCCCTCTGTTCCAGTATCTTAAAACTTTGAAGTTCTTACTGTCATTATTTGGGCTTGGATAAATTCTTCACTTTTGGCATTGTTTACCATTTCTTCCAGATATGTCCTTACCACTGAAGGATCATCCAACATAGATTTGAAACTGTCCAGTTATAAATCCTGGACCTGATTCTTGTTGGAGTTGTCTTCCCTCCTGTATCAAACTCCTCAGGGCCTGCATTTAGGGGTATCTGGATTTAGCATGGACTTTACTGCCTTCCATCTTAGAAAGGATCTGGGGATCCTTCTGATGTTATGTAGGTTTCCTTCAATTTCAGAATTTCTGTTTCCAAGTTCTACAAGAAAGAGATATTTTTGAGTTTTTATTTGTGGCATATTTCCTGCTTATGCCAGCAGATGCGTCAAAGATACCGCAACTAAAATAGGATTTTTATAGAAAAACAGAATTTAGGGCCTTAATTAATTGCTGACATCATATGTACTCCCTCGGAAAACTAGCTATTCAAAAATGACTCTGCTCCCTTCTAGCATAATTTACCCCCTACCCCTTCATTATTATTAAGGACATATGTACAGAAACAGGATCTGTTCCTTGTCAGACTTCTTCCATGCCAGCCACTCATACCCCAACCGATGTTATAACCCTCCTTTTTTACATCACAATTGATTATTGTGCAAATGAGTATATTCTTCCAGGAACAGATTGTAACTTTAGGTGGTGCAAGAACAGGCATCGGAAGCAGATGAACTCTTAGCTAGCCAAGACTGGGACCTTACCACAAATGTCCTCAATAAGACACAAGGGGAAAAAATAAATAAACACAAAGAGAAATAAAAATCACAGAATAAAAGATGAGGTAAAATTATCTTTTTAAAAGATTTTATTTATTTATTTATGAGAATACACAGAGAGGAGAGAGAGAGAGGCAGAGACACAGGCAGAGACAGAAGCAGGCTCTATGCAGGGAGCCCGATGCGGGAATCGATCCTGGGTCTCAGGATCACGCCCTGGGCTGAAGGCAGCACTACACCGCTGAGGCACCCGGGCTGCCCGGTAAAATTATTTTAAAAGAAATCAGGAACCAAGTTTTCAAAGACAGGTCAGCTATTTTATATACATAAATTTTCCAAGTTTTCATTCTCAAAACAGAATCTGTAAGGAGCTTTGTAGCTTCAGCCTAAATTTTGAGGTTTATTTCTTGTACATACAACCTGTGTTCTAACAAAACAACAATTTTACTACTTTTTGTTCCTAAATATATTTGTATATTTATATACCATAACTTCTATTAATCTCACCGCCTGAACACCTATTCTCAGCTATAAAAAAAAAAAATCCATGCATTCTTCAACATTTTTCTCAAATATCACCCTCCTCACCAAGTCTTAAAATGTAAAGATAATGAGCAAGACATGGAGAGATCAGATTAGATATTGCAGATGGACTCCACCTGATAATTTTTTTTTTTTTTTTTTTTGGTGGTTTTAATTTTGAAAGCAGAGATGCAGAGGACTTCAGACTTAACCTATAGGTAAAAGACTTGATAAGCCTATCAGAGAACTTTCTAGAACTGTGTTGTTCCTTGATGGTGATTTAGTTGACCACTTCCTAGAAATCATTTTATACTGTATGACCAAAATCATGCACTTCTTATAATCAGCCAGTGTGATGGTCTTTGAGTATATACTGGGAAGAATGCCAGGTACAATGGGAAACACAAACATACGCAAATAAAAATTAAGGAAACTACAAGGAAAAAATTCAGTATCTCAACTAGAAGAGCTACATTTTATTAACACTTCCCAAGTTCAGGCAATTTGTCAAGCACTTTCTACAGTACCTATTACAATGAGCCTTCATTAAAAACAAAACAAAGTGAAACAAAGAACCCTATGAGGTAAGCACAGATTACCTGCACTTTCACAGTTGGGGAACAGGGTTCAGGAACTTGCCCAATAATCCACAGTTAGTCTATGAAATCCCAGGTTGATCTAATTCTAGAGCTTATTTTCATAGCTCCTCCTCACAGGCTTCTCCATTGCTTTCCAGAAGCAGGGCAGCTGTTGTCTCATCCCACCCAGCAGGTTCTCTCAACTTTCGCATGCCCAAGAGTTAGCTGTAAAATCATGAATCTGAGTCAGTCATGAGTCAAGAGTGCTTTAGAAAAGTGTTTCTAAACTGGTCCAGGGGCCCTCCGTGGCTCAGTCAGGTTAAGCATCAGTCAGGTTAAGCATTGCCTTCGGCTCAAGTCATGATTCTAAGTTCCTGGTATGGAGCCTCACATGGGGCTCCCTGCTAAGCAGGGATCCTGCTTGTCCCTCTCTGCTCTCTCTCTCTCTCTCTCATAAATAAATAAGATCTTAATTTAAAAAAAAAGAAGAAAGAAAGAAAGAAAGAAAGAAAGAAAGAAAGAAAGAAAGAAAGAAAGAAAGAAAAAGAAACACTGGTCCAACAAATAAAGCTCTGAAGACAGTGAAGAGCCTTCTTCAAGTTCCTCCTATGCTTCCTGGCTTCAGCCAAACATTTAATTCTCACCTTCAAAAACTACATGTGCTCCTCCCATTGCCTGAAATCCTTCAGGGAGAATGGCTACTCTTCTATATTTCCTCTGTAAGCCTTTTCGCCTTGCCAGGCACAATTTCTTCTTCTGAATTCATCTGAAACGTCCTTTCATACATGCCACTTTAGCAGTTCACAGTTCTTTAATTTCTTGATCACATTTCATGTCTCCCACTAGCCTGGGAACTCCTCAAGACCGAAGTACTCTTATTTATCCCAGCTCATCAATGCTTAATAACATGCACTGAATAAACGAACATATTAAAAGATGGATGTTTTGCATACATACAAATATATACCTGTTCAGAGCTTTGAGTGTCAGAAAAATGTGATGTGCCGATTCAATACATTATTTTTAGAAATTTATCTGCATTTAACAGCTTTTAAAAAAAATATGCTTCTCAAAAAATGAGATAAATTCAAGTATCTCTGCCCTCCTATTTGGGAGACATGGTTCTCACCACTCTCATGGAAACACAATCAGAAATGAAAGGTGGAGAAGCCGTTGAGTAAACATTTACTGAATTGAACTGTGTGTAATTGAACTGAATTAAACTGAAAGGCAGTCTTCGCTTCCAGTGATGGGATCAGGAAGCTGTTTGGGTGGAAAGTCGACCCAGAGGAAAGAAAAGGACTGTTTGTGGGATCAAGAGCTCTGGGTCAGGACTTCTCGACCCTGGCTATACATTACCATCACCTGGGGAGCTCTAAGAAAAATTTGGATACATGGATCCCACCTTTAGGGCATCTAATTTAATAGGATTGAAGTGGGGCCTTGGCATTGGGATTTTTTAAAGCTCCCTAGATGTTTTTAATGTGCAGCCGGCCCTGAGGTGACTCCTCCAAACAAAAGGGAACTCAAGCACATCTGTGATTTCTGTGACTGGTGCATTGCAGGGGGTGGGATTAGAAATTCGGTTTCTGGTACTGGGTCCACTTGTATCACATTTCAGACTCTGTGAGGCAAGATTTTACACCTTCCAACAATCAGCACAGCAGGAAAGCTTGCTTGCATTCTGAATGTCCAGAACTTGTTTGATTGAAGGTGGGGAGGGAGGGTCACATATAAGCCTATCAGACACACCCTGTGCTATAAAAGTCAGCATTTTGACTGCAATTTGGCTCTAGTCAAGCAGCTCTCTTCTATTTTTATGGTATATGGTTGCCACCAGGTAAAAAGATCCAAAGAAAACACTTGGGAAAGGCTGTGATACAGCCACAGCTGTGCCTCCAGAGGGGGAAAAGAAAAAAAAAAAACTGCCTGAGGCTTCCTCTTCTCAGGGAGGCTTCTTCAGCACTTTGTTTTCCTGTTTGGAAACAAATGAAACTGAAAAGTTTCAAGATGCTTTGCTACAATTACACAATCTTTTCCCCTTCCCTCTCTCATCCACAGCCTGCAAAACGGCAGCCCCTAATCTTCCAGCCAGAGCCACAGGACGTTCCCCAGAAGGTCATTCTCCCCCTAAAGCTGCCGCTTCACAGCAAACTCAAAACCACTTGGCTTCTCCACTCAAGTGCTGTGTTTTTCTGCTGCATTTCCAAAAGGCTCTTGGAGATTTCATGTTTGTATTTTCCCCTTTTCTGGCTCCACGTTCTTCTATGTAAATGAAGAAAGCTCTTCCAGTAGGGAAGAAATGCACTGTTGGAGAGTTTGCTGATTTCCATACATATTTGCTCTCATTTAAAGTAACTTTGCATATAGCAGCATTCTGTACTGCTTAACGGAAATCCAGAACAATTTAAGAAAAAGCCCTTTTAAAAATCAATTCCAATTAAGGACAAAGCAAATTAAAGTGGAGCCATACAGATTCATCTAAGAAATAAATATTGTAGCCATACTGCTGAATGGTACTAATTTTATTTATTTCAACCTTTTGTTCTTCAGTTATTAAATATGCAGCATTTTCCCTGCTAAATCTTTTCTCATATAGTCACTTCAAATTTGACAACTGCTTCCCTTTTTTATGATTATGTTTACACATTTACCTTTCAGTACTACCTGAAGCCCATACCATCTTCCCCTCAATGTAGAAAAGGGAAAAAAAAAAAAAATCAAATGGTGAAAATCCAGAAAGCCATGGCCAAAGACACTTCCCAATGGTTCTCTTTTCCAGGGCCAAGATTAGGTGAGGAGAGTGAAGCAATAAAGTATTATCTGAATACAAAAGAAAAATTGAGAACACCAAAAATATCTTTATTTAGACTTCTGATATTTTGTTCACCATGATACACTTGCATTAATTTTGATTTTTCAGCATATTGTGTTAAAATATTATTTATCTTGATTACTATGTGTTTTGGTGCCCCCTTAAATTTTGTGCCAGAGTCCCAGTTTTGGTCCTCCTTGAAAGACCAGGAACCAGTCACAGAGACTGACACAGCAGAGGGTTCAAGGAGTGGGTGTAATCAGACTCTTTACATCGGGGAATTAAGAGCCGTGAGTCTGGGTGTTCCTCTCCATTGGCAATGGAGTTAGGCCAGAAAGGTTAGCGTGACTAATTTCTTAGGGATCTTGGAGGCCCTTGAAAACTCCATTTGAGTCTGCAAATTGTATCTACAAGAAAAGCAAGGTAACATGACTTAGAAGGTGTCATCTGAACTGAACCAGAACTCAACCCAGAATGCCTGCTCTCCCTTGCCTGCCTTAGGAATCAGACTCAGTTCAATTCAATACGGTATTTGCTGAGCCTCTCCCATGGGTCAGACATTGCGCTTCGGGCTCTGATACAACTACAAATAAGATAACCTCAGCCCTGCTCCTGCAGACTTCTCAGCTTAGTGAAAAAGTCAAAACAGGTTAAAAAATTAAAAAGCATTGATATCAGTGCTGTGATAAAAGTAATTAAAGGAGAGCTTCAGCACAGAAGCAAAGGCTCCTGATCTTGAGAAGACCCTCTAAGTGATGGCATAATAAAGGAGGAATTGGTGCATGTGGGACCCCTCTCCTCATGCATAAACTAGGATTCTAAAATTCTAAAAATGTGTGTGTGTGGCTAAGACCTCCTGCGAAGCACAACTTGAAAACATACCTCAGACCGTCTGCATTGTGCAAATACTGCCTGCCATCTCCACACCCCTGTCAGTAGGACATGTGCTTTGAGTTGTTTTAACAGTAGTAATTATGGCTCACACTCAGCTATCTACACCCTCTAGTCTGGTTCCATTGGTGACCAGGGACAAACATTTGTTAAACAGCTGGACAAGGGCAAGGGTGCCAAGTCTTGTAATAAAACAATTTACCTCTATTTAAAGCTAAAGCCTATTGAAATTGAACCTTCCTCCTTCACTTCATTATCAATGGTATGGCTGCTAATACCATCGCATCACGTACTTTAGTATGAAGACTTTGAAGCCATTTGTTTAAGATTCACTGTTGGAGTCATAAATAGTATGAGTAGTTGTGGAAGGATGGAGGAGAGCATACTTGAGGGAAGATCCTTTACTCAACTTTTATCTTTGTGCACAGACATTAAGTTCCCAGGACTCCGTGGATTCAAAAGAGAAGACTGAACTCACTGATATGAACCAGTTTAACTTGCAAGTAAAATGTCTCTAAAATGTCTGAATCTATTTCCACAAACTTGTCTTCATAGAGTAAAACCTGGGCTATGTGTTTCCTGATCTCTATAGACATCAAAGTAGACAGTCCTGTCGGAGGAGCACTCATCCCCATTCCTGATGTTTCCTTCTGTGTGGAGGGTGACCAGTGGCATGATGCTCCTGGCTCCTCTCTACTCCTTCACTCCCCTCCCTCATCCTTCACTGGCAATGGAGTTGAGCTCTGTCATGTCCTCTTGAGAGCAAGCTGTCAGGAGGCAATACATGTCCTTTGCTCCTCTAGAATGAGGCCAGTGCCCCCAGCCAGCTGGAAGGGTCAACCTGGCTCCTGCAGGGATTCTCCGTGAAGAAGCCATAGACATAGGCCCCAGTCTTCACTTTCAGTTTCAGTTGTCATGAGAGTGACATTTTGGTCTCTTAATTGGTTCAGATCTTGAGTAGAAAAGAGGTTTGCTATTTACTGTCCTTCTGCATTATAACCCAACAAATCTCTTTTAGTGTCTAATTGTTTAGCCTGAATCAACCAGATACCCAATCTAGCAATGTCACAATGAAATGCTAGAGCTCAAAGAATCTCAAAGCCTTTGAAACCAATCTTCCAACACAACAGGGTAACATACAATAGAACTGAGTACTTAACATGTCCTCATCAACGGGTTAATATGCCCTATCTCTTGTACACCTTTCTACAGCCAATAAATAGGTAAACCATCAGTCCATTTTACAGATGAGGAAAGTTTTCAAAACCAGCCCCATTATATAACCAGTGGTGGAATCAGATTTAAAGTCACATCTGTCAAATCCAGAGGCCTCTGGATTAACCTAGATGATAGTACTTACCATCCCATCAAATGGATGGCCACATTCTGCTTAAAGATCAAACACAATAGTTGAATCAAGGAACATTAAAAAGTACGGTTCACAGCAACATACTTGAAGATACAGAGTGTCTTGCCTAGCCTGTGCATGACACCAAAACCCTGAGACTTGTCAGTACAAAGCATTGTTCCAGCCATTAATGCAGAAAAAACACAAGCTCTGCTGGGCAGATTGACTAGGAAAATGTGGTGCTTCTATCAGAAGTTTGTAGTTTTAAGATTCCCTTGTGTTTTAGTGGCACCAACACACAAAGGGAATTAAGCCATTTTGATCTCCAATAATGAGAAACATGGCTGACGTTCAGACCTGAAACTATTTAACGCAAGTTAATCCTTGAAACAAATCTGGAATGAAATGAGGGAGAAAAAAAATCTTATTATGGTAGACATCAACTAATGGGTTGCATTTCTTTCTTCTCAATTAGAAATGGCAGAGGGGTTTTAATTATTTTTCCTTAGCAAGCACATCAAAACATATCTACACAAAAACACAGCAAATATGTTATAAACTTATTTAAGCCAAAGAGCTCGTCAACACTGTTTGCAATTATGAAATCATTTGGGGATATGGTATTTTTTTGGAAAGAATTGTTTTTCTCTTAGATGCAAACCACATCACAGTCCATCAGGCATAAATCTATTATTGTATCTTCAAGAGCAAAAATGGAAATTGTGCAACAAAGGCGCCACTGATAAATGCAGCTAGCCCCCCAGAATCATTGGGATGATCTCATTAGTTAAGAGAGATAACAGGGAATGTCATGGTTTCAAAAATCCTCTTTGGGGGGAGAAAATATTGTTGAAATTAAATATTCCCAGAGTTCCACAGAGGAATTTCGGGGAACTTTAGTCCCCCATCTCCATATGTTATCATACATTAAAAGAAAAGGAGGCTTTTTCAGAGACTTTTTTGTCACTTGGTCAGCAGTGGAGGGCATGGTAGAGATGCAATTGAACAATGAAATGTATCTGATGAGAGCACAGGTCTAGAAGTCAGACAGCCTACATCTCAATTCTGGCTCTGCCACTTAACATTTGTATAACTCTAACCTATTTGTACCTTAGTTTCTCTATTTAAAACATGGGATAAGAATAGCACCTACTTTCTATGTTTGCTATTAGGATTAAATGACATACTAAGTGTAAAGTGGGTAATACATACTCTATAGCTATTTAGTAATATTGTTATTATCACCCTAATTATCATTACATCAGTTATAAGGAGAAAAACGTGATAGAATATTAGACTTAGGTCATAATCTAGAAGTGGTGCAGAGTCAAGCCTAGGAGTCAGAACTGGCAGTTTACAGATTCAAAAACCAAAGTCAGGAAACCAAAAATAAGGATAAAACAAGTTAGGACCCCAAAAGGCCATATGAGAAATGAAGAAAAATTCAAGGATGACAACTTTAGGAAAGGTGCCAATAGTTGAATTACTTTGTCATAGTAGAGATGTCCCACCAAATCAGATATTCTTCCCTTATCATCTTTATTTAATCAATTACTGGCCATTACTTATTCCAAGTCCAGAAATTTCTATCTTAAATGAGTATGGAGAAAATGAACCCAGTTGTAATAGACTGGGATTCAGTACCAAGACCCCAATTTCTAAGAAATGTGGGGAGGGAGTGGTTATAAGACAAGGGACAACATCGGAGTAAAAGGCAAATATTTTCTCACAAAGAAGAAATAAAAGTCCAGAGTCTAATTCCAAGAAGGTGGCCATTGCTGACCCCATAGTAAGGTTACTTTCATGGTGATAACCAAAAGCCTTCTTAAATTTTCCCTACTTGCATACTTCTCAAAATGATGATCTTATGTGGGGACTGTCATTTTTCTTTTTTTAATTCATGATAGTCACAGAGAGAGAGAGAGAGAGGCAGAGACATAGGCAGAGGGAGAAGCAGGCTCCATGCACCGGGAGCCCAACGTGGGATTCGATCCCGTGTCTCCAGGATCGCGACCTGGGCCAAAGGCAGGCGCTAAACCCCTGCGCCACCCAGGGATCCCCGGGACTGTCATTTTTAAAAGTCAGTTCTGAGGCTCCATATGAATCAGAATCCCGGGGGGATGAGATCTAGGACAGCAAAATGTTGCCCAGGAGATTCTTATGCACACTAAACTTGAGGACAACTAGACTAGAGGTTAAGCTAGCTTAGAGCACTGGTCTCAACTGGGGCAACAAAAGATGTAGGACAGGGAGCCAGTCAATAATTGTTTGTATGATCTTATCCTCCAAATTCCCCCAATGCAACCTTTATTAAATTTAATATTCATTGATATTAATATTAATTATTAATATTCACCACCCAATGAAAGTCATTAGAAACTGTGGGGACCAAAAATAATTCTGCTTCCCTCATCATAGAACAAAAATTTCAGTATAGTAGTGTATTAGAATCCATTGAGGTGACTATCAAACTTTAAAGGTGTGTCCTCTTCTAAGGGCTATAAGACAAGACTAAAAGAACTGGAAATGCAATCCCTACGTTGGGGTAGCTGTGCAGTTAGGAGAATGATACAAAAGCAGTACGCATTCAGAGGGTATTTGCTGAAGTGAATTGAGTGACAACTGTCTGTAAGAACTTGAAAGGTTTGCAACTGGAATAAGAAAAAAGTCAAATGAACTAACATTTATTGGGCACATATATTCCAAACTAGGTGTGGATACCAGACGGGGCTCTTTTACTCCCTGCTACTGCCATGTCTGCAGCCCTCTTCTGAAGGTAACTCCCACACATGTAGTCTCTAATGAGGTACACCTATAGCATACTCTTAAAATAGGACATCTAACTCCTGGCCCTTGGGCACAAATGGGCACCTGAGACAAAGTAAGGCAAGCTACCTCCTGCCCAAAAGCCTCGGAGGTCACTGATTCAAATGTTTTACCCTTAAAGTACCAATTAACCAAACTACTTAGATTCTCTTGGAAGTAAGAGCCTCTCCTTTAAACTTTATTTTTACCCCTACACTATTAGAGATTCTTTCCCCCATTTTAATAATGAGCAAAACTGGAACTAAGCAAGAATAAACAATATTCCATGTTAGATCTTTGTGATGTCAAAGCTTATACTCGTACAGATGACTGACCTAGAAACTCTAAAATAAGTATTACCAAAAAAGAGAGAGAGAAAAGAAAAATCAACAAAAAGTAAAAATTCTCTAACAACTGGACCTATGTCAAAGCAAGCCATCGCAGGATCAGTGGAATTTCTACACAAAGGTTGAATAACCTCTGCTTAAGGAGGCCAATCTGGGAAGGAAAATCTGGACAAGATGGTTTCTACAATCTCTTCCAACCTAAGATATTATAATTTATTGGCAAACAGCTGGGCACCACATTAAGTTAATTCCTTTTTTGTCTTGGCAAAAGTAAAATGTATTCTTACAGAAACTTCTATTGGCAGTGTGGTTGCCTTGTAAAAGTAGAAAAGAAACTGGGAAAACTTTATTTTCTTCTCAGGATTTTCAGAAATGGCTTATAGTAGAACAGGATTCAAGGGATACACAAAGTATAGCACAGTGGTTAAAAACACCAGTAAAAGTGGGTTTGATTCCTGGCTCTGCCACTTATGAGTTGTGTGAGTTTGGGCATGTTGTTTAACCTTTCAGAAATGCATTTTCTTCATTCAAAACACTTACCTCACAAGGTCATTGAGAGAATAAAATAATGCATGTGAAGTACTTAGCACAGAGCATGCATGTATCAAATTGTCAATAAATGGTAAACTAACTAATATACAGTAAAGTTGGTTGATGGAACCTCCATGTGTTTTTGGGCTTCTGTGTTACCCTGGTACTTGACCTGGCAGTTTCTGAACATTCCTGGAGGGAGGAGGAATGAATGAAATAATGTCCAATATGTGAGAAAGAGAAAAGATACGTTCTTCATCTTGTTTTTTATAAGACACAGAGACTGGGATTTGGATTCCAAGACCTGGTTTTGCCTCCCTGTTCAATATCAGAAAGAGTTTGAATAAAGATTTGGACTACCTACACTTCAGTAATCTAACCTATAAGATGGCAATGCATAATTAGGGTGCTTGTGGCTGTAAGTAACTGAATGCCTGACTACAACTGGCTTAAACAATTGTGGCTTATTTTTCTAATATATCCTGTGGTTCAGACACAGTGAGTTCCAGAGTTGATTCTGCAGCTCAACTGTTCAGAAACTAAGTTGGTTTCTCTGCAACTGTCTTGGTTCCCTACTATGATCTCAACATGGCTACAATGAATCCAAGACTTAAAATCTCACATGAAAGAGCTGAAAAGCCCTTTCTCTTATGCAACAAATTTGCCTTTTCACCAAGAGGAATATCTTATCAAGAAGCCACCAGTAGATATTTCCTTAGGTCCCATTGGCCAGATGGGGTCACACATCCAGGGTAAATCAATTACTGGTAGGACATGATACTACCAGTATCATGGTAGGAATGGTAGGAATGAATCATCATTCATCACCCATGGCTAGGAAAGGGGTCTACACCACCACACATCTGAACAAATCAGAGTTTTGTTAGTAAGGAAGAGTGTATAGGGTAGGGAGGTGAGTAGTAGTGACTGCTCCTTGTACCTCCCAAGCATGTTGAAAAGCTTGAATGATACTATAATGTCTCTAGCACATGGCAAGTACTCAATACATATTTGTTCCTCCTTAGTAATTAAAATATCTTCAAGAAATAAATAAATAAATAAATAAATAAATAAATAAATAAATAAAATATCTTAAAGCCATAATCCTCACAGATTAAATTATCCCCAAACTAAAAGTACTGACTTGCATAGCTATATAGGAATCACTATTCAATATATCCAAAAAATATCTTTTACTTAAAAAGATTCAACATCGTATTCATGGAACTGTTAGGTCTCCATTACATTTAAGCTGTATCCTAGTAAATGCCAATTAAACAAAATATACATAATCAGGGGATCCCTGGGTGGCTCAGCTGTTTAGCGCCTGCCTTCATCCCAGGGCATGATCCTGGAGTCCTGGGATTGAGTTCCGCTTCGGGCTCCCTGCATGGAGCCTGCTTCTCCCTCTGCTTGTGTCTCTGCCTCTCTCTCTCTCTTTCTCTGTCTCTGTGTCTCTCATGAATAAATAAATGAAATCTTTTTTAAAAATATATGCATAATCAATTTTTGACACACCTGGGCTGCTTCCAATATACTCGCATTAATGTATCATCATAATCTTCCTCATTTACTGAGGATTTATGGATACCTACAGAAATCATGTTTAGGGATAGGAAAGAGGGGTCATACATAATCATTTAGTTCAAAAGTTTATAGGACTAAAATGGAGTGTGGGTATTGATTTGTAGCAACAGGTACGAACATCAGATTGGTCAAGAGCAGGGTTTGAGACACTCCTCATTGTACGTTACTTTGCTGATAACTCTTCACAAAGTGTTTAAATGCCATAAACCTTTCCATGCATCCATGCCTGGCAGTTTCTTCTACCCTTTAGAAAGCTTGTTCCCATCTTGTGAAATCCAACTCCATTTTCTTCTCCCCTGCAAAGGCTTTCTGGTCTGTCCCTCAGGCAATTATTTCCTCATCTGGTCTCCCAAAGCTACACCTCTTTTGTCTCACTTAACACTGTAATTATTTACTCATGTGTCTCTCTCTCGCTAGACTAACAGTTCTTGGGGGCAAAGAACTGGATCATATTCACACTGATAGCCCCAGTGCCTAGTGCATCGTTCAGCACATATTAAAATAGCACAGGCAATAAATCTTTACTGAATGAGTGATTTCGATGTTTTGTGCACCTACTATGCATCAGGTACGTGTTAGCGAAGCTTTAGATACATCTTGAGTCTCTCGAAAATCTAACAAATGAATAGAATGAAGCTCAGGGAGATTAAGTAATTTACTTAAACTGAATAGTTTATTGAGGCACAATCTCCATTTGAACCTATTTCTGTCCTTCGCCAAAGCCTGGATATCCTCCAATATGTTACGAAGGCTTCATGGAGGCTTCATGGCTGGAGCAATCTCAACATTAGCCAAAAGTACCATTTATATGTTTACTTTGACTTCTCTTATACTCTTTTTTTACAATACTCAACCAGGAGTCATACCCTTCATTTATTAGAAAGAAAAAAATAACCAAAGCATACAATTATTATTTTCATTTCCTTCTTCCAGACAAACTCAGTCCTACAGTGCTATAATGAAAAACTTAAGTAAACGTGTGATTATTCTATAAATAAACTATCTCAAGCTGGTATTAATGCAGAATAAAACTTGGTTGCCTACTGCTGAAGTTTTAGAGTGATAATCATATCTCTTTTCTCACAAGTCAAGAGTAAATATAGGGGTCAAATGGAAGATATAAATATTTATTTCTGTTAAAACTCAATGTGAAAACAGAGCTTGGTACCACAACAAGATGCCCTTTAGGGCTCAGGGCACATGCCCTCAGCTGCTGTGAGAGTTGACTGCTAAACAACTCACAGATGACCACCTCCCCCCAACGAGTTGTCCTCAGCTGATGGAATCACTTCACCTGAGAAGTGAGAAGCCCATCACCCCCCTCCTCCACCCCATCCTAACCATCTTGTGTCAAGGAGAAGTAACTTTGTGTGGTTTTTGTGTGCTGGGCACTTCCCTACAGTGCAGGGGCCTGCACCTGAACCTGATCTGAGGCCATGTCTTTCTCTTTCCCTGTTCTGCTTCTCTCCTCCCTTACAGGGTTTCCTAAAGAACACTCTCTCAATAAACCATATTTACTCAAATCCCTGCCTCAGGCTCTTCTACTTAGTGAACCCAACCAAAGATGCTTTGCTTAGACGTGTGTCCACAATTAGGCTTTCTAATTCCACCATTCATGCACACACCCTGAATTTAACTTTATCATCACCACCCCAGTCACAGGAATAGCTGGACACCAGTAGGGATGTACTAAAATGGCTTCTACAGAGAAAGGGAGGCCAGGAAGAGACCTAAAATGTTACTTTTCTCTCCCAGGAAAGCAGAGCAAGAATTCCCTTGTAACTAGCACTAACCTATCCAGAGCCTTTGTATGACATCAGAGAGGCACATGTCAGATGGTAGAGGCCACAGTGTAGAGGCGGCTTGATGAATGGAGAACACCACAATTTCATCTGCTCTCAGCCTCCTATCCTGGCTCCTTTGGAGGACCAACTTGCACAGTGGCAATGAAGGCCTTACCCTATAGAAACATGACTGGGGATAAGCCCCCCTCCCCACCACCCATATTGAGGCAGCCAACAACAAGCAATAGACAAATATCTGACTCTGGGGTTCAAATCCTGGATTACCGGTGTATTATCATGACCCCAGGTGAACTACTTCACCTCTCTTTGGCTTCATTTTTCCATCGTTAATGTAGGGATAATAAAAGTACATTCCTCAAATGGTTGTGGTGAGGATGAAATAAGTTAATACATGCAAGGTGCCTAGGGTAACTTCTGATACATAATAACTTCTAAATAAATGTGAGATACCATTACTTGTCATAACTTTTTCATAACTGCACATGAAAAACTATAAAAGGTCCACCCTACTTGATTTGGGGGATAAGGTCAGGGAAAATGCCACCTTCTGGAACTGAAGCAAGTGCAAGAACCTGTAGTAAAAGACATTGCCTATCAGAGAAATAACCTCATCTTAAGGATGTGGCTTGTAAGCTATTTGTCAATGAGAAAATGCAGATTCTCAAACTTCTACCTAGGAAATCCAGTTACCAACCAAAGCATAGCACCTGAGGAATGTGCTCAGAAGAGCATAACTGGGATCTCATAATTATTAGAGAGAGTTATGATCATCTCAATGATGCTATAATGTACCTAGCAAGTAGCACATCACAATAATATTGTCTTATGTCTGAGGTAGAAAGGGTATTAATAAAACTTTGTGTTTAGCAAAGTTGGGGTGAAAAATAATTACATTTGGTGGACACAAGTATCCTCATCATTGGAAAATTATACTCTATGACAAAGGCGAAATAATTCACTAAACTTTAATACAATTTAAGCAACATGTTACTATTATAGAATAATAGTCCTTAAAGTGGACCTCCAAGCCACAGCATCAGCATCATGTGGGAATTTGTTAGAAAGGCAAATTCTCAGGCTCCTCTCCTGACCTACTACATCAGAAACTCTGGGGATAAGACCCAGCAATATATGTTTTACAGGGCCACTAGGTGATTCTAAGACATACTAAAATTTAAGAACCACACTATAGACCATGCATATGTGCTCTGATTCTGTGCTCATAAGAAACCTGGAGATGAAGGAGTTGATTTGACAAGCTAGTTTAAGAGGACTCTACTTACTAGAAAACTGTATTTCGCTCCTTAAGTAATTGGCATTCTGGTGCACAATAATCCCTGAAACTTTTTAGTGTGCAAAAAATTCCAAGAGCCTGACAATCCTAAATATATTGACAAGCTTCCTTCTCAACCTACTAAATCTTCTGATGGCATCTCTCTCTTTGGTCAACCTTATATAGTGATCCTTTCTGTTGAAATTAAAATAAGAAAAAAGTCAACTAAGGTAACATGCATAAAGAGTAAAAGATGGGTATCTCGCCATAACTGCCACCATCCATACACACATACCCACCCCCCGAAAGAAATTATATATGGTGCTGATAAGAAGAACCAAAACTAACTGTATCCCCTACACCTGTTTCCAAATTCACTGCACATGATAAATTCAATGGGAAAGGATTCAGCTTGACTTAAACATGCCCATGGTCTAAAGTGTGTGTGTGTGTGTGTGTGTGTGTGTGTGTGTGTGTGTGTGTGTTTGTATGTATAACAAGTTACCATTACAGGGAAGCAATGTTCTTTCCTAATATACCAAATAAGAACAAACAGTCTCAGGATCATCACAATAATAAATAAATAACTTCTAATTATTCTAATAAATAAATAACTTCCTTGTATGCCATTTTTACTGATGAGGAAATGGAGGACAGTGGCAGAGATGATGTCAAGAAAAAAAAGCACCATTTTAACTAAATCTGTTGCATCACATTGGTTTACTTCCTTTCGAACTGTGTTTTAATCAAAGCAGGTTGATTTCCACTTCGTGGAAATGTTTCATTTCAAGCCACTGGAGTTTTATGAGTTTTTCTACCACATTTTACTGGAGCCTTGTAAATCTTATGAAATTCTGGAATGTCTAGACCATAAAACCTGTCACTTGAACGTGTTTTCTATAGAGATGTTTCTCCCCTATACAGACTCACATGCTTTGCAAAGATTCATGGAAGAAAAAAAAAAAAAAAAAAAAACCTTTAAGATATGTCCCATAGTACCTGAGTTAAAAGATCACCTTTTCAGTTGACTGGAATTTCACCTGTCACAGAAAAACCTTTTATAGAACTATCTAAAAGACTGAAGCCATTCATAATAATCATGATCTTAAAGTCTATTACCTTTACCCTGAATGCCTCTTGCATTCAATCCTGTTAAAGACACATAGTGAAGGAACATTCATCGCCATTATTAAAGGAGGTAAGTGCAGCAAGAACTGAGAACCAGCTTCCAAGATTGCTGAAAAGAGGCCTCCCCAAATACAGACACTGCTACAAGGAAAAACTTCTACACACTTTAATGAAATAGTACCAATTTCTGAATACTGTTAAATGAATCACTCCTTCTTACTCATGAACTTTATCAATTTGGCCTCAAAGTAAACAGAAACAAATTAGCATTATTTTCTATTTATTCTTCTAAAACATCGAGGACTGCTAATCATGCATGAGAGTTTCTGTATCGAGATTCCTAAAGCTGTTTGCGTCAAATCCCTCAGTCACCCATGTAAATAGTTTCAATGCATGGGCAAATGCTGATGGATGAATCCAAACATTTATTTCATGCTAATTTTATGAATTCTATGTGAAACCACTTTTTTATACTAAATATGAAGAGAAAGGTGCTAACATTGGTTACACTTTCTTCAGATGGTTGGTGGTTGGGTTTAGGGAAGTCCTTTGTAACAGGAATTAATTCTCTTCCTGGAAAGGAGGGAATAACGGAAACCCTGTCACTGAGGCAGTAACCTGGCAGTAGTTACATCAGCTAAGAGTGGACCAGAATGTCTAGGTTAAGACAATTGGAAACTTGTTTTACCCTAAAGAAACAACCTTACATTGTTTCATGTGGGACACTTGTGAGTCCTCACCCTGGGAATAGGTGTGAAAGCCCTGAAAATAAACATGTTAATTGAGTTATCTCTGAACTAGGATATACTTAGTACCATGTGATTTCCAGATCCTTGCTCATTTCACTAAGGATGTTGCCCGTCAATTTGGAAACAGAAACCTAAGTTTTTTTTCTCTAACTTAACTTGTTCTGTGACTTCAAATCACTTACTACTACTCTGAGCTTGATTTCCTCATCTGAACCAAAATAAGGTTGGCAGTTTTTAAGATATCAATGAACTAACTGAAAAGCTCATTGAATGACCTCTGATTCCCTTAAGCCAATGGCCAAAAGCTCTGGAGTGCTGTTTGATCTTGAAGTGACACAATTAAGTGCTCTGTGATGAACATAAAAACTGTTAATCCCATAACTCTTATAAATCTACCTCATAAATAATATACAGTCTGAATGCAATAATAATATCACATGTGATTGCATTTTATATGTTGCATCAAATCCTCACAGCCACTCACTGTAGTATGATATTAAATGAGGAAAACAAGTTCAAAAAAGGTTATGAAAATTGTTCAAAATCACAGGAAGGCACAGACTACAATTTCTCTGATTTTTACTATATCAAAACTAAAGGAGGTGGGAAGAGAAATTAAGAAGTGCTTAATCTTAAGACTAGACAGGCAAGGAGCACCTGGGTGGCTCAGTCAGTTGGGCATCTGCCTTGGGCTCAGGTCATAATCCCAGGGCCCTGGGATGGAGCCCCACATCAGGCTCCTTGCTCCTTGTGGAGTCTGCTTCTCCCACTCCCTCTGCCCCACCCCACCCACTCGTGCTCACTCTCTCTCTCCCTCTCAAAATAAAATAAATAAAATCTTAAAAAACAAAAAGGACTAGAGAGACAAGGTTATGTCTACTTAGCACCATATGCAAGTGAGCCCGAAACTAAATGTTACATTTTTACTAAAGAGGGAGTCTCAGATAAATGAGTGATCTTGATCTCGTAGTTCTCCATAAGATTCACCTATTTTTACCTATACATAAATATAATCTAACTCTCAAAAAAAGCATTGTGGTATATTGGAAAAAAATATTCTGGAGTTATAAGGCCCATCTTGACATTACTACCCTGCTATTTACCAATCATCTCTCACTTAGTGTCATTTTCCAATCATTTCCCATTTTGGTGAGTCAAAAGCACTCACCAACTATATCTTCTATTATAAGTATTGATGATTATTATTAATAACTGTGAACACTAATAAAATACATGGAGTAATAACACAACAATAATTTCTTTTAACATATGTTTATCTGTCATCAAAACACATATAAAATAAATTACATTAACTTAAATGAAGGGGAGGGGAGGAAAAGAATCATGTAGGAACTAGAAAACGTCCAAATTATAAAGCACATTTGGAAAAATTAACTTATTAGTTTTAAATACTACTTTAAGTCTGGGAACTACAGAAGAATTACTGTTATTCAATTTTCAAAGAACCAAAATTAATGAAATTCTATTGAACAGTTTTAAATTTATGGCCCTCCAAATGCATAAAGTAACCCTAAAATGGATATTTGAGTATGGAGTAAATAATACATCTTGGCATAGTAAAATAAATAAAGTATCCTTAATATTGTATTAAATTAGGTTATAAAACACACAGGAAACAATGAAGTTACTAAAGCAGCTTCTCTAACTGCTCAACACGCCTTTTATAATGCATGATCTATAGTCATCACAGTCCCAAAGTAAGATGTGCGCCAAAGTAGGTGTCAGAAAGGAACAAATACCTGACACCACTGAAAATGAATATACATAGAAGATAAACTGGGGGAACAGTAGCAGCCAACTGGAATGTGACACGTGGTGGACAATGGAGAATAGGAAAAGAGAGGCTGAATTTCAATCTGTAACTGACATTAAAAACAAAACAAAACAAAAAAAAGGTCTGGCCCAAAGTGAAGTAATAGGAAATATATATCGGTCTCTGCCACCCTCCATTTCCTGACACAGAGCTCGTAAAACCCCTGTAAACAGGGGTGTGATTTCCTCAGTGACAGTAGTGTGTTTTGTCCTATTGAGGTGGCTTTTGCTGGGCTCCTGGATAGCTTCTGGATATGAGCTGGTCACTAGAAAGGCCAAGCCATGATTAGGAACTTGAGCTTTCAGCCCCACATCCCATTCTCAGAGAGGGGAGAGGAGATGAAAATGGAGTTAATAAGCGATCATGCCTATACAACGAAGCCTCTATAAAAATCCCAATAATATGGGATTCAAGGAGCTCCTGAACTGGTGAACACGTCCGTGTACTGAAAAATGGCCCACCCCATCCCACAGGGACAGAGGTTCCCGGGCTTGGGACCCTTCCAGATCTCACCCTATGTATCTCGTCATCAGGCTGTTCATCTGTATCCTATATTATACAATAAGCTGACATGTAAGAAAACTGTTTCTGAGTGTCCTAGCAAATAATCAGATTCAAGGAGAGGCGTCATGGGAACCTCCGTTTTGTAGCTAAGTAGGACAGATGTTGTGGGTGACCTGGGACTCTACTACAATAGTCCCCTCTTACCTACAGGGGATAAGTCCCAAGACCTCCAGTGGGTGCCTAAAACTTCAGACAGTTTTGAACCCTACACATATGATGTTTTTTTCCTGCACGTATATACCTAAGATAAAGTTTAATTTATAAATTAGGCACAGTAAGAGATCAGCAATAATAAAATAGAACAATTGTAACAATATAAAGGCACACCACAGCAATTCTGCAGGTCTGGTTCTAGATCATCACAATAAAGCAAATATCACAAGAAGGCAAGGCAAATGGATTTTTTGGTTTCTCAGTGCATGTGAAAGTTATGTTTACACTATTCTATAGTCTAATCAGTGTGCAATGGCATTACGTCTCTAAAAAATGTTTTTACATACCTTAATTCAAAAATACTTTGTGGCTAAAAAATGCTGAACCATCATCTGAACTTTCTGCGAGTCATAATCACTGATCACAGACAACCATAAACGAACACAGTCATAATGAAAAAATTTGAAATGTTGTGAGAATTGCCAAAATGTGACACAGAGGACACAAAGTGAGCAAACACTGTTGGAAAAAAACCGGAGCCAGTAGACTTGTCCACACCCGGTGGCTGTTAAGTCTCTGATTGGTGAAGAACACAGTACCTGCAAAGTGTAATAAAACAAGGTATGCCCGTACAATAATAAAAGTTGTGTAAACGTGATCTCTCTCTCTCGAAGTACCTTTTTATACTGTACTCCCCCCTTCTTGTGACTCAATGAGGTGATAAAATGTTGGGGTGATGAGATGAAGTGAGGGAACGACGCAGGCCCTGTGACTAGAGTTAGCCTACAATTGCCCTCCTGAGGATTCGACAGAAGGAGGCTCATCTGCCTCCTGGCCTGAGTGATGGTGGGCAGTTGAGACTGCGGAAATCGAAATCACAGGTAAGTGGGGCCACACTGCAGTTGGGATTGTCATCTGAAGCAGAGAGTCAGTTTTGTGTGACTGAGCCCTTAGCCTGTGGGGTCTGTGCTAACTCCAGTTAGCGTCGGGATTGAACAGATTTGCAGGGCACCAAGCTGGTATCACAGAGAATTGCCCGGTGTGGGAGAAAACCCTACACATCTGGCGTCAGAAGGGACTTCTCGCTCTTCTTCACCATGTTATCTTTTTGTCTCATACTGAAATTTTTTTCCAAATTGGACCAAACATAGAGAGAGAATATCCTCTGTGGAACATTCTCAAGTCACATCTTTTGTTATAAATTAGGACATCCTCCTATATGCTTTCCTGCCTAACCATAACACGTGCATTGCCTCATTGGCCCCAAATCTAATCCTACTTTAACAAAGCAATATTTCGATTCCTGGATCTGGTGGTCCTCTACCAAAATACAATAGGGCATCCTCATCTAAATGGCCTCCTTCACTATACAGAGACCAAGTAATTTAATTAGTAACTACACAAACTAATATTTAGAGAATATCCACTAGATGCATTATTATACTTGAGAAAGGACAGTAGTAGAGAAACCACAGTAATCAAAAAGCTTTCACTGTATCACCAGGAAATAGTGTCACTACCAGATAAGGGCCTACCATGAACTTAGGTCTCAGATAAACCTGGATGAAAAGCCAATTTCTACCACTTGCTGGCTGTGTTATCTTCAGCCTCTCAGAATTTCAGTCTTCACACTGAAGATTAATAATACCCATCTCTGAGATAATACAGATAAAGCCTTTTTTCGTACCAAAGACTGGTATAAAAAAAAAAAGATCTGTTGTTTGGTATTATTATTAATGTGCTCTTTCTATGTAATCTCTTAAATATTCTTTCAAAAAATAGTTCATAAAAAGAGATTAGATTAAGTAGTCCTAATGAATTGCTAGAAGTATCTTTACCATAACGACGTTTTCATATTGTATGAGAAGAGTCTGAAGGAAAATACTCTTCAAAGAGATTATTTCCCTTCTTAAAAAACATGAATAATTTGGGATGTCTGGATGGCTCAGTGGTTGAATCTCTGCCTTTGGCCCAGGGCATGTTCCCAGGGTTCTGGGATCCAGTCCTGTACTGGGCTGCTCGTAGGGAGCCTGCTTCTCCCTCTGCCTATGTCTTGGCCTCTCTCTGTGTGTCTCTAATGAATAAATAAAATATTTTTTAAAAAGCCACAAATAATTTAAACTGTTCTCCTACCTTCCATTTTCCCCTACATAAATCTACCCGGGCACAAGTAAGCACCATTATGCCAGAGTGGTTTGAAATAACTTAGGTATCCAGGGCTATCACACATTTCTCAACCCTTGAGACCTATGGTATACTGTATTTCCACAGAATAAAAAAGGAAATGTTGCATGCTGACAAACCTGGTATCATATGCATTGGGCATTTCTAGTACAAGCAATGTCTCTTTAAATAAGTCTTACATTTAAACATTTTCACCAACTAGCATGAAGCCAGGACTTTACCAGTTTGCCTCTGAATATCAAGACAAGAGTTTCCAAATCAGATAAGACACAAACTGTATTCCTTCCCCCAACACCCCGCACAACCCATCTCAGTAGGTATTTGTCCAGTAGTTGGTTTCCTCAGGGCAACAGAAAAGGCTTTAAGTAACTGACATTCACCACACCAGTTAGAACAAAACAATGAAGTCTCTCATTTCCTTCCAAGCATCATTCAGAAAGTATAGAAGAGGATTCTAAACTCCACACCAAAAAAAGAAAAAAAGAAAGAAAAAAAAAAAAGAAAAGAAGAAGAAAAAAATCCACCAAAAACAAAACAAAACACACACACACACACACACATAAAACAAAAAAACAAAAGAGTACTATAACTGAGATCAAAGCTTATATGTTTCAAGAACATACTGTTAAGTGTTCAGGTTAAAAGAAAAGTGTTCACTCGTTTAGAAAATATTTACTGAGCATCTAGTGAATAAATATCAGACTCTAGTCCCCACTCTGGGAGTGTGCCAGTGAAGGAGACAGACAATAAGTGCTCTCCTTCTATTTAAAATGGCTTCGCCGTTGGAGCACTGGCCTTGTGAATCAGCAGCTGCAAGATCAGACTGGGCCAGGAAGGCAAATAATGGCAGTGGTGAACTTTGGACATGAAGTCTCGATGGTCAGGGTTCAGTTCCTGGCATCCCTTTATTGTAACCTTGGCCAAGTTGCTTAACATCTCTGAGTTTGAGTGTCTTCTGTTGTAAAAATCAGGATAGCGAGCATGCCTGCCTCATAGGACTATTGTGAGGACCAGCTGGTTCGGACTGTTTAAAGTGCCTAGAACATAGACAACACTAAACAAAACACTATTTCTTCCATGCCCTCGTTCAAGCCCAATTAGCCTCAACGGATAGTGGAAACACATAAAGACAAAACATTTGATGTAGTAACTTTGGGTTGTCTCTGAAATCAAAGTGGGGCTCACCTTAGATCAGGTACTGTTTAGGTTTGAGTCTTCTATGAGCCATGTGGAAGAGTGCAAAAGAAGAGGAGCACACCGCTTCCTTGCATCATTCTTTATTTTAACCACTGACGCTTTAAGAAGCTTAAAGTAGAAATTAGGAAGTCACAAAATTCCGAGATGCCTGAATCTATAAATGCTCACCAAAGAAAGTAAACTTCCATCGTCTTCTACTAGAGACCTACATGAGACCTGAGACACCACTTTCTTCTCACTAACCTTCCTCGGTTTTGAAAATAAAGCTCAAACACTTTGCCTCCGTTCAGCTCAGCAAAGGTAGCAGCTTAAACATAAAAGTGCAAACACTGCAAAGAAAAAAAAAAAAAAAACACCACCCGTGGCTGGCTGCCAGCTCTTGGCCAATCAGTCCTCACAAGGAAGGTTGCGTCAGAGGCTTCCAGCCTGCTGGAACCTCTGCAGCTGCCTGCAACGCAAGCTTGGACCACCCAGGCCGCAGTGGACTGGCATCTGGAGAAACACACAAACAATGGAGAACGTTAGAGCCTTGCATTTCCGAGCCAGAGATTCTGTCCTGGGCTGAGCCTGGTCTTTGAGAAGTCCTCGGCAAAGAAGAAATCTAGTATATGCTAAATGGCTCTACTATTAAATCACTGTCTCGGGTCGGCAGCATAACCCCCAGGATGGAAAAATATTTTTTCAGTGGAAAATCACCCGTATTGGTGTTCATGGATCTAGTTTTCAACTGGTGTTGGGCTCTCACCCAGTGTAATTAACGTCTTACCTGTGGGCGGCCGGTGGAATAGCTTTACACCTCTCTCATCATCCCAGCCCCAGTGCTTCCTGAAATGCTTTATACAAACAGATAGGAGGTGATGCTTCTAAAGACAGACTATTTGGTTGAGGGCTCTGTGGCAGCCCCTCCATTCTGCTCTCGGCAAATTTATTTTTCTAATTTAATGTCAGAAGGCAGGCCTACATCACTCAAAGGTTTGCTCAAACGCAAGCCATGCCAACTTGTTATAATTACAGTGAGCTACAATAGCGGACGTGGGGGACGCTAATTAAAGAGTTGGACCTCGAATCCCAGATGGAAAGCCAAGTACGTGGACTTCTATCAGATCTGAATGGAAACTCTGCCCCACTGATGATGGATGTCTCTGGGAAATACGCACCCTCCTCGCACCCAAAGTACAGATACTTGGGAAGGCGTAGGAGAGAAACATCCTGCTAAGATTGAAATTGAAACTAAAACCTGGGGGAAAGCACTGATCCCGATCCAGACACTTGGATTTAATTGGTCCGGATACAGCCCGGGCGTCAAGACTGTCTTTATTCACCAGGTGACACTAATGGCAGCCAAAGTTGAGAAACCCTACAAAGATTCCTTAGATAATCCTTACTGCCTTAATGGAAAATCTAACTGGGAAGTCAGTGGATCACGGCACAGTAATTTACTAGATCTATCAGAACAAAACAAAGCAATAATTTACTACATTGCACTATATATGTTGACTTTGCCTCCTGAACTAGACTGGAGGCTTCAGGAGGGTGTTGTATCTCTAGCTCCTGGGAGAGATCTCTAGACATAGTAAATGGAATAGAAGCATTTGCCCAATCGTTGGACAGGTGCTCAGAAAATAGTACATTGTGTGTTTAAACAGAAAGACTAAGACTTTATAGAAACGTGTTTTCTACCATCCTCTAAAGCATTTATTTTCAAGTTTTAGTGTGCATGAGAATCTTATTAAATACGTAGTTTCTACGCCTCCCTCAGAAAGTAATGTCAGACCAAGAAAATTCAGTTCGTTTCAGCAATAATTTCATATGAATTCCTCTAGTGCCTAGGACAACCCAGGAATAAAACAACAAAATGGTACGATCTATGCATCATTATTATCAGAAGTAAAGGTACCAAGGACATAAATGAATTGTGTAGCTCAAGACAACTCAACACACAGAGAAAGCTGCTCTTACCGATTTAAGATAAATAGTAGAGAGTCGGTGGACTGAATAGTCTGGATGCTGTGTGGGATCCTTGGCATCAGAGGTAGTGTTTCTGGCTGAGGGCTGCACTTTCTACCCGGTGAAGGGAATCCAGATGAGTTCCCTTCTAGAGTGCATTGCGGAGCTCTAATTGAGGCTGCATTTCTTAGGATCTTAAGAAGTTCTGCAAGAGCCAAGTTACAGGAAAATCAAGAAATCAAGTAATCTTATGTTATCAGAAGAGATTGGGCAAAATACACTGTGGCATAAAGTTCTAATATTGTTGCAAAACAGAAAGGTTCCTGCTTACAGTTCTCCCTCTAGAGTTAATATGGTCCAGGATTTAAAGTTTTATCTTCTTTAAGTCACCGGCTTAGAACTTAATGATGCCTTTATAAGGACTCCATTCCAATGCCAGTCTACCTATATATTTGGTGTTTGACCTTGGATAAATTACTTAGCCTCTCTGAATCTTGGTTTACTCATTTTTATCACAGGGAAACTATTGGTTACCTCACAGAGTTATTGTGAGGATCAAATGTAATGTACCATATACAGTGCTGACACATGTTAGCTGATAATAATAATTATTATCATTATTATTATTTGTCTTCCTTGCCTCCCTCTTGTTCTAGGCAAAGTGAAGTTCTTCATGCCCAGTTGTCCAGGTGCAATATCTGTGCTTACCCTATATTATTTTATTTGATGCTTTGATTTATTTTCTCTCTCCCTCTTTGCACAGAGGACCACCCAGAATCAGCCCAAACGAAAGCTTTAGATTAGCTTCTGTAACAAATAAACCCCCCAATTTTAACAGCTTAACACCTTAAATGCTGATTTCTCAAATAGCAGTCCAAAACTGGTGTTCCTGTTTGGTATGTAGTTCTACTCGATGACTGGTGACTAAGGGACCTGCTCCCTTCATCTGTAGCTCACCATTCCCAAGGCTTCAAAGGATTCTGCACCCAACTGGCAGACAGGGAAATGAAAAAAGAAGAATCTCAACCTGTATCTTAAAAGCCCTTCCCAGAAGTGAGTCCCCTCCCTGCCAGGCCAGTTCCATGGGTGAGAAGTGTCATATGGCCACACCTAGAAGGGAAATAGAAAACAGAGCTGGGGCAGCCCCGGTGGCTCAGCGGTTTAGCGCTGCCTTCAGCCTGGGATGTGATCCTGGAGCCCCGGGATCGACTCCTACATCAGGATCCCTGCATGGAGCCTGCTTCTCCCTCTGCCTCTCTCTCTCTCTCTCTCTCTCTCTGACATGAATAAATAAATAAAATCTTAAAAAACAAAAACAAAAACAAAAACCAAACAGAGCTGTTGGCTGAGCAGCTGCCCAGACCAACCACTCCACATCCTGCAAGAACACAAACGTTTGGTGGGTCATCACCCATGTCTACTGAAGAGCTTTTATTTAATTTGCATGAAGGTCGGGCCCTGGAAACCTAAATTGAAAGGAAAGTTAGAGATCTTCTCCTGCAGGTGCAACAAATGCAGATGTGCCTCAAACACCTCAGAATGGTCACCCAGGCAGCACAAGATCATTGTGAGAAACTTTGATTAGAAAAGTTTTCCTTGGGGTTCCCTGGTTGGCTCAGTGGTTCAGCGCCTGCCTTTGGCCCAGGGTGTGATCCTGGAGTCCCCAGATTGAGTCCCACGTCGGGCTCCCAGCATGGAGCCTGCTTCTCCCTCTGCCTGTGTCTCTGCCTCTCTCTCTCTGTCTCTCTCTCTATCTATCTATCATGAATAAATAAATAAAATCTTAAAAAGAAAAAAAGAAAAGTTTTTCTTTCTTTTCATGGTCCCCATTGAACCATCTGGTGTAACAGAATAAGCACGTACTTCACCAGACCTCAAATGAAATAAATGTAGCTGACTATTTGGTTCTTTTTCCCCAGTAAATGCCCATAGCTCTTCAAATGTTCTTAATATACCATGGTTTTCAGACTCTTCACCATCATGTCTTCTTCTCTCAATTGAAAGTGCACCATTTGTCATGGTCCCAAAAGTATTTGACCCCTGCCAGATGCATACAATATTCCAGACACATGACTGGATATCCCATTTGGAATCATCTTTTCTAAATTATACTAACCAGAGTCATAGTTCTTCCTTCACCTTTGGTTTCTTCTTTCTCCCACATTTTAATTTCTCGAGTCACAGTTATTTAACTGGTGGCTATCTTTAGCTTCAATTTGTCTGTTCCCATTGTCATTTAAATTCCTGCTGGTCACTTTCTGGCCCATCACCAAATTAGCATTCTTGCATCAAACACACAAGGGCTGCTCAGAAAGTGAATTTACAAGGTGTTTTTATGAAACTGATTTTAAGAGAAGGCAACTAATCCCTACAAGTATTTAAACAGCAGCTGATTGCCACTTTCCCACATAATCCAATAGATTCACACATTTGTTATACCACAGAACCAGCTTTTTTTCTGCCAGCTGAGTAAATTGCAAGGTCCTTGGTTATTAAATCAACTTCATATCACATCAGTGAACACAAACTTTATTCGAGTTCCAGGCTTGTTGCAAATAATGTCTCTAAGAGAAAGAATGAATTTTGCTTGAAACTGGGGTACAGTTACTTTTCCACATCTTTGAGTATTGATTTGTTCTGTGATTTGTCCTCTGTGTGTTTGCAGGTCTTCGGATTACAGGGCTTTGCTCCCTGCTGTTCTACTTCCTCTCCAGGACTGGGCATGTCATTCTGATACACTTTCAATTAAAAATGTTCTTGCCATAAATTTAAACAAGTTGACCATGAAATTCTGCAGCAGAAACCACTTTTTTTTCATTAAAAAAAAAAAATGGAAACACATGTTATAAAAGAACAACATTTAATGACATGGAAAAATATTCAAGATATATTGGTAGACGAAAAAAGCAGATTTCTAAAATGCAAACACAATATGAATCCATATTTGAAAAACAGAATATGTGTGTGTGTGTGTGTGCACATGCACGCCTATGCTTGCATCAGAAAATTCTAGAAGGATATTCACCAAAGTATTAACAGATATTCTTTGGGTGGTGAGTTTTCAAAATAATTTCTTTTTCCTTAGCCCTATTATTGAAATCTTCTATAATGACATTGGAACTTTATTAACGACAAAATTTAAGGTTACTTATTTCTTTAAAGCTTCATAAAGGTAGAAACATAACTCTAAACAATTAAATACCATACCACATGTCCAGAAAAATGATTTTTTTTATATTCAGAATCCACATCTTTGGTGTCTTAAGAAACACTGTTTTGGACTAAATGTTTGTGTCCTCTGCCCCAACCCTCAATGTGACTATATTTGCAGTAGGGCCTTTACAGAGGTAACTAGGGTTAAATGAGATCTTAAGGGTGGCACCCTGATCTGATAGGATTAGTGTCCTGAAAGAAAGAGACAAGAAAGAGCACTCTCTCCCTCTCTTTTCCCCTCCCCTTCTCCCTTTCTCTTTCCCCTTCCTCCCTTCATCCTGTGAGGACACAGCAAGAAGGTGGCTGGCTGCAAGCCAGGAAGAGAGTCCTCACCAGACACCAAATCTATAGGCACTTGGATCTTGGACTTCTCGGCCTCCAGAACTGTGAGAAAATAAATTTCTATTGTTCAAGCCACTCAGTCTATATGGCATTTTGTTATGATAGCCTGAGCTAATACAAACACCACAGTGCAACCAATTCTTTTTTATCATCATGCATAAGTATTTAACCTCATAGGTAATTTCTTGAGCAATCACAACACTTAGATAATCCTCATCCATTGTTATCAAGATGTTGAAGCAGAAATATTCTTCCACAAACACATGAATTACAAATGTTCCTGAACTATTTTTCTTTCCAGACTTTTTGGTTCTTCTCTATACACAACTTATGACATCCTTGGGGTCCTAGTGGTTCACACATGGTCACTCAAGAACTCAGGAGGCAATGAATTTAGCAAGCATGGACAGAACTGAGGACACACAGATGATGGTGGTGGCAAGAGGGATTTTTTTGTTATGTACCTGATGTCAAGGTAGAAATCAAAAAAGCAGGTAGAAATAAAGAAAGGAATGTGGAAGGGTCTTGCTGAGTACATCTTAATTTATGAACCCAAAGATATTTGCTGTAGGGCCAGAATATAAATTCAAGTTAAATTAAGCCCAGTTGCTCAAAGCAAAAACTCCTCCTACGTGATCCCTCACCAACCTGAAAGGTAGACTGGAGCTGTAGCAGAGAGGTTACAAAATGTGCTTGAAGCTGTGCTTAGAGTCAACAGAGTAGAATTAAAGTTGTGAAATCCTGGAGGTTGTGACCCCAGAGAACAGAGTAGACAGTCCCCTTCCTTAACAACCCCCCCCCCACATAAGCATCCCTCTGAAGGTTTGTTGGAGTGAGCGTCACTGGGTGTGCTCCCCAGTCCAAAGACTCCGGATGCATCAGTGGAAACAAAGCTTGCTACAGAGCATACCTCCCTCCCGCTCATTTCAGGAACACATTTCAAAATGCCACTTTATTAGCAGCTAAACAAAAACACCTCTTCGACAGGGATGAGGGAGCGTGGTGTAAACATGTCATCCCCACCTATTGTTCTGCAGAGTTGAAATTCTCCTATGACTGATTATAAAAGGCAGTTATAGAGGAAACTGTTTGAGTCTGCTGGATGAAAAACAAACAGAAAGGCATTCAATGACGAACAGATCTGATGGATTAAAATGCACCGAAGAAAGACATCTCAGGCGATGCCTGAATAGGCCAAGTCGGAATGAGAGGAAATTCGGCCTGCAACTTCCAATCAAGAGAAAACTGGCAAAGCAACAGAATTTGAGGCTCCCTCAGATTTACACTTTATCTGCTAATTAGCATTAACATGCGTGGTAGAGGTATCTCACCAGCTTGTGGCACAATAAAAAACGAAATGTGTTATCACCACAGAATGTGTAATTACTTTAAGCACTGGCTGAAAATTGCAGGGTACTTCATTTCAGAATTTGTATATATTTATTGTTAGAGATAAACTTGTTGAAGTATATCTAATCTAATTTTATGTTATAATTCCTGTTTAAGATAATTTTAGTGTCAGCAAGCCAAGGACTGAAGTAAACACTGCCATAAATTGTAATACATTAAAATACCAGAGCATTACATCCATTCGGCCGTGACTTGATTCGCTTATTGTTTAAAGACAAAAAAAAAAAAAATCTCAGATTACATCAAAATTAGAAATATATCCTGTGGGGTTGCTTCTACCCATGTCAGGTCATGCAGCCGATGGAGTCTGCCAACAGAGACTCCCTACTTCAGCTCCTTGGAAATGTGAATCACTGTTAAAAGAATTGTAGATTTCCGTTTCCCTTAGGTAGAATTTATTATTTTTGTAAAATCTCTTTAAATTGCCCCGTACCTCCCCACAAGGGAAATGCATTAGGACAGATTATTTGGCTTTAAATCATAACTAGGTTAATATTTGTTTTAAGTTTGAGTTAAGACCTAGTTTAAATTCCTCCTTAAATTGTTAAACAAGACAATTTGGGGCTATGGAAAGGAAACTATAGCATGTTTTTCAGTAATACGATATTATGGCAGAGGCTACCAAATCATGCAAAAGCAATTTCTTATTTTCCTACTAAATAGAGGATTATAGCAAAAGTGTTGCCTGCATACAGACTGTTCATTTTTGAGCAGCATTCTGTCGAGGCTGCTATACTTGGAAAGACATGAAGATAACACTGCCTCAGAGAAGGGAATGCTGGATCTAACACTATTTCTGTTCAGTAACTAGCAATCTCTCTGCCTTTTTATGCCCTTGTTTCTCTAGAAGAGAAAAAAAAGGGGGGGAATAGGGGAGGGGAGATGTAGATATATGGATATACAGATATTTGTGGTTGTGTTGTTCACAGCGGCAATGCTTTTATTCATGTAGTTTTGTGTTTATAAGATATAAAAGCCTTTGCAAATTTTCTCTCAGTTTTCTATCTACCATTTCCTTAGGAAAGCACTGAATTCAAGGATCCCATGGGATATATCTTACTATGATTTTTTTCAGAAAGAGCCCAAGGATTTTAATGTGTGCCCATTGGCCTGCCTGCGGTGTGAAAAATGGTGGGAGCTAATGAGGCCTTGAATGACTTGGCCCATCTCATAACACTGATGTATTGGTCCTCCAAGAGCCTTTCTACATGTTGCAATAATTAAAGCATATAGATTGGAAGTCTTGCAACTTTGAAATTCTTTGCCTGGGGAAGCAACTTCACTCAGCACATTCAAAACACAACTGGATTTTCCTTTTCATGGATGCCTTTTAACTTGGGAAATTGATATTTTATATTTAATGATTCCTAGAGATAACTTTGCACCAAGCTCAGCGTATTAAACATGGGGCCAGTATGTAAACAAAATCTAAGCTGCCCTATAATGTAAGAGGAATGGACAGAATGGAGGAATGCCCTGAGGCCAAGGGAACCGGGGAAGGGCAAGAAGCAGCAATTTACATGGTTTACCTCAAGTGGCCAAAAACACTGAACAGAGGTCTTGTCCCTGCTGCTCTGGCTAAGGACCAGTTAAGTATTTACAAGATGCTGCCTCTGATTCCTTCTATGGCTTTCAAACATTTGGGGGAGGAGGATCCTTTCTTCTCAGACCCCATTCCTTCCCTGTTGAGCCATGCTGTGAGGTTCCCTTGAAGGAGCTATCCTTGTTTCTGAAGTTGTTTCCACTCCAAAGACCTGTGATTCCTCTTCCTCTCTCCCTATGTGTGGAAAGTAGTCTGGAATCTTGCCAAATGAAAGCAACTAAAGACAACTGGAAGTCACGATTGTCCATACCATGTGAAAATGAACTCTCTTCTCCAACCAAGCTTCAACAAGGAGTTAACTTGTGTTGACCTGATGCTGATATGTAATTTTAAGGTCTTTTCTAGGGATGCATTCAGGTGAAAGATGTTTCCAAAGTAAGACTTTCTCTGTGTGCACCGGGACTTAGCACAATTTACAAGAAGCAGCATGAACCATTTTCAGTAGCTTGTGCTTTTTTCATCTGGAATCTTACCTTCTACCTTGTGCCATGGCATGTCCTAGAAGCCTAACACCAAGTCTTTTTTTTTTGGCCAACCCAACATTAACCAAAGGGACAAGGCAAAGTCTGCCATCAAACACCTGCTGGGTGTCCTGTGTCTGCCTCTTCTATAGACTCTCTAATGTAAACACCCACATGGCTTTGCTTTCATCTCATTCAAGGTAGTTTCCATATTTGCATTTTGGCCAATAGTATCTTTTATACTATTTTATTAGAATAATTTATAATAATTTGAAAAATTACTTAAAATCCTTTCTGTAGGCTCTTAGAAGGGCTCTGCAAAGTAGCCTGACCTGATCTGCTACACAAGGTCAAAGTTGAAGTTCAGTGAGTTAGCAGTCAGGAAACAGAGGGTACATTCAAATAGGGAATTTAAGGAGGGCTTTTATAAAGGGACAAGATACAAAGATGCAGGAAGAATCAAAATGAAGCCCACTGGAGCTATCAAGCACTAGGAGGTCTTGCCATCCTTGGATGGTCGCATGAACTCATCCAGAGCTGTAAAAAGTACAACACTGATAACTGTGGCCCTTGGTAGAGAACTAAAGACACTGACAAACCAGTAGGGAGGTGGCCAGAAGAATTAACTTCCCGACTACACTCTTCTTCTGCCCTCTTCTCTCCTGCTACTGCCTCCATTACCCAAGCTCAAGTAGAAGACAGAGAGCAGGGGAATCTTGTTGATGCCATTTATACAGGTCAGCAATCCAGAGCATGTAGCAGGGTATAGAAGGTAGAAGCTAATCTAGAGGGGCAAACTAGGACTACCCAGCACGAATGGGTTGCTCGGGTCATTTAACTTATCAGAAGAAATGCTTGATGTAAAACAGGCTTCTCATGAGTTCCTATACTACTATAAAGCCCACCAGTAAAACAAATTTGTTACCACTTCTCACTTCTTATGGATTTTCATAATAGTCCTCAGAGACTAACAAATACTGTTAACTACTGTTGTCACCAACATCTTAATAGAAACACACATTCCTGTTTTACATATGTCCAAACACACTAAGTGGTCTTTTAACTACCTTTTATCAAGAGCTCCTTTTACAGGCTCTTAATTATTTCCTAATTATTTACATTTTCCTTTATGACAGTGCCTTGTTAATCACACATTAAAAGAAAGTTCTCTATCTTGGTGATTTCAGACATAATTAATTCCATCATCCTACGGATTTATTAATGGGACTTATTTGTTCCCCCTTTCTTTTTTATTTCTCTCTTGCTTTGTTCATAAGACACCCTCTCCCCTACACTGATACTTTTCTTATGATTAACTAACTCTCTCATTCTCTCTCTTTCCTTGGCAACCTATGTTAGATCTATCATAGACCATTTTCTTTCTACTCTTAACATCTCTTCAGTGGCTTTACTGAGAAGATATTTCTGCAGTTGAAGCACTGACATATCTCTTCTTCCTATGCAGCATTAGCTATGGCTTTGCTCTAAAAGATCAGGAATATACTATCGATTCTAACTGTAGTTTTAGCCCAGAAGGTTCATGTTGTATATGTTGAGCAGCCCTTGCTCAAACTCACCTGGATCTGCTCTTTGGCCTGTATTTCTACATTTGAGGGGTTGATATTCTTAGTGACTAAAACTAATTCCAACTTCTTCACTGGAAATCCTTTATTCAATAAAAGGGATAATTTAAGTTGCAATAATACACATTTATTCTATAGTACATGATAAAACTATTTTAAATCTACATTAAAAAGAATGTGATCAAGAAGTATTTTAATTTTCTCCAGGATTGGACTTGGTACAAAAACAAAAACAGAAACCATTATGATGACAATCAGTGTGGTAGGAAAGTGGGAAGAGTTTGGCTTTGGAGTCACATAGCCCTGGGCTTGAGACCCCAGTCTATAGCTAGTACTTATCATCTTGGGCAAATTATTTAACCTCCAAACCTCCCCTTCATAACTCTAACCTAATTGTAAGAATACCCCTTTGTGGGAGATCTTTATGTTTATTAAATGGGATAAGGAGAGTAAAATGCCTGGAATATCTAACAGCAATCAGTAACTTTTTCCTCTGGCTCCTTACTCTCCCTCCCTCTTGGAACCCCATGTTGTTTTTAGTGGACTTCTGCTCCAGGCCAAGCCGTCCACTCAATGGTTCCAATTCTTTGCATCGTAGGCAGTTCCAGCCTTCTCTTTTACTATCTCTGTTTGTTCCTATTCCTCTTTTTTCCTTCCTATGTCTGTCAGAGCTAAGTGAAAGATCCATAAGACAGTCAACCAATATAAACATGTGAATTAAGGAGTAATAAGATAAAAGTGAGTGATAAATATTGTAGAAAACTAGAGAACGTTTGTTCTGTCTACAAACACTCAAACACAACACACACACACACACACACACACACACACACAATTTGCCAAGCAAAATACACCAGTATGTTGGATTTGGCTCTCCAGCAGCCATTTTGTATACTGGCCTTCCAAAGGGGTCGATAGCCAGTCACTGTTCCCAAATCTCAGGTGCTGCTGACACCTGAATTTGAGTTTTAACTTTGAGTAGTTTTCTGATAAAATTCCCTTCTGAAAGCATTCACACATGATATATAAGAAATCCAGGCCAATTTGCAGGTATACAGGTATAATAATCAAGGTTTATATGCTTTTTTGTCTCCACAAAAAAAAGCTGTAATTATAGACAAGGATTTTCCCAGTTACATGTAACCATATTTTTTAAAATTGAGGAAGCAAGCTGAATCTCTCAAGAAACAGACACACACCAGGCAGCTATGCAGTATCCATTCCAAGTACCTCTATAGGATGTCAACACTGCCATGACAACATTTCCATAAGGCAGGAATTGCAATAATTATGATGTCTTCTTCACCTTGGATCTGGGTTCATGATCAAGTTTTTCATAAACAGGTGCCTTGCACAGTGCCTGGCAATGGTAATCATTCTATAATTATTTCTAAGTGAATAAAGTCAAAGAATCCTTAGAGAACTCCCTCCAAGGGCAACATCAAGCTCCTGGACAAATGGATGTGGTGTGTGGTTAGTAAAAGGAGGTAGTCTCTTGCTCAGAGACTCAGCGCACTCTGGAATGTTGTGAAATGATATCAGGCTCTAAAGAAGCATCCATAATCACAAACTCAGAGCCAGACTCTTACTTGCGTGCCATGTGGAAAGGAATGTGGGTCTTACACCTGTGGTGTTTGCTTTTTTCAGACAAATATGCAAACTGATAACAAGACCATCTGCTTCTTCATCCTGATATAAAAGATGACTACACGTGCAGAGAACTAATCATTTTGCTCCCTCTCATTGCTTGTCTGATTTCATAAATATCTTTATACAGTTCATTTTAATAACTATTGCCTCAGAATTTTCTGATCCTCAGCTTTGTTTATATATTCTTAACTTCCCAAGAATGAAAAACTATCAAGTTTTTTCAATTACCATATCAACAACAACAAAACTGCCTTCTTAAGAGGAACTGAAATCCAAACTTCTATCTTTCCAGTATTTGCTTTCCAGGAATTATGGGGACTAATATTTGAAAGTTTCAAATGAAAATAGATGAGCAAGGGTGAATTGAGGATTTCTGACAAAGTAGTAGGAGCCTGAAAGAGGAAATCTTGTTGCCACCTCTGCTTGCTTCACTCCTTCGCTTGGGTTTTTCCTGTTCGGGTTGGCTCCAATCCCAGCTACGGTTCCTGGTACCCTAAGTCAAAAGGCTGCAGCACCAGCACAGCTGACATCCCTGAACCTCTGCTTATCCCCAACCAATCATGGTAGAAGAAATCCCCTTTCCTATTAGTTTTAGTAAGACTGTACTGGAATCTTTCAAAAGGGCATCTTAACAGGAAACCAAAAATAAAGAAAACAAATACAAAAGTATAGACCTCAAAACATTTGCAGAGTCCATGAGTGTTATCCAAAAGTAAGTCTGCTATACACAGGTACAGCCAATAAGATTCCCTACCACCACCTGTATTTTTTCCCCACCTCCGCTCTATCTCTCAAGGAGTTTGAGATGCAGAAAAAAAATAGGGTGCTGGAATCTTGTAAACAACCCCAACCATGCTAACTGTGGCTGGGCTTTGGTCAAGTCAGTTTAAGAGATTGTGTGTTTTCCTTTGTTTTTTTTTGTTTGTTTGTTTGTTTTCACTTAGTTTCCAAGTCAATACTACTTGGAAAATAGATATAACCTTACCTTTGTGAAATAAAGGAGAAAAGAGCTCTTGGTACAGATAACAGGAGCAGTAGGAACTGTCTAGAGTGGTGGTCTCCAAAATGGATCCATTCACCCTACGGAGTGACGCAGTAAGAAAACATTAGAACTTGTATGTTTATTTTATCTTATCCTTTTTAAATATTTTCTTAGCTTTTCCTTCAGTTACAAAACATATGTAATACGAAGTCCGGTGGAATATGTATATAATGTTTAAATAAATGCCCACGTGTCAGTTTGAAGACCACTGGCCACAAAGATTAATACTGTAATGACAGCTTCCATGGCAACTCAGGATCTGGGGAAAATCAGGTGGAGCTAGAGCAGATCAGAAGTGAAAACCCAGGCAGGAATGAGCCCAAACACCTGACAGGCTGATCGCTTCCTTTTTGGTGTTTCCCATATACCATATTTTTTGCTTTCTGTAGAACCCTGTTAAGGGACCAGGCTCTGCAACCAGACAGACCCCTTCTACGTTCTCTGTAAACTTGGGCAAGTTCCACAACTTTTTACACCTCAATTTTGTTTCTGTAAAATGGGATTTGTGGTACTTACATCATATAAGGTATTCTAAAGACTAAATGAGATCATGTATATAAAATACTCCACATGGTGCTTAACACGTAGTGATCTCTCAATAAACAGTGGCTACTATTACTTCTACTTGTTCCCTACATTAAAGCCCCCTGAGCCCATAGCTCTAAGCAAGGGGAATTCCAAAATTTTAGCTTGAGATTTATAGGGTAGTAATTCCTTACTTCCCAAATAAGAGTAGGGGACTTGCCAGGGACAGTTCTGCTTTCACATGAGTTAACTGTTCAATCCCTACGAGTTAAGTAATATTTTCATTTAACTTATGACAAAACTCAAACACGAGGAAGTTGAGTAGTACCCTACTTAAGGTTGCATAGCTGCTTTGTGGTGGAGCTGGTATCTGGACCCAGGCAATCCAGGTCCAGAGATTTATTTACCGGCAACCAAAGGCTTTCTCAACCTTAGCATTATTGTCATTTGGGCTGATTAATTCACTATTTTTGAGGGGGGCTGTGCTGTGCATTGTAGGATCCTCACCTTCTGCCCATTAGATGCCATTAGCACTCTCTCCTCAGTCAGGACAATCAAAAATCTCTTTAGACACTGCCAACTGTCCCCTTGAGGGCAAAATCACTCCTAGTTGATAACCATGCCCCACACCAACCAAACCTTTTATTATTCTAAAGGTTATTCTGCTGTGAGTTAGGTAATATTTTACTATTTTACTCACGACAAAACACGGGCGCAAAGCTCATTCTTGATCTTGGTTATACAGTAGAATCACTTGGGGAATTTTTAAAAGCCTTGATTCCCTCACTGCCTCCAAGGTTCCTTGCATCAGGATCTCTGGGGCAGTTTCCAAGGGGGAAGGAGAGGACCCAGGCATCTGTGCTTTCAGAGCTCCCCCAGGTAACACCTGTATGCCGCCAATGGTTAGAAACAAAGCTCTAGTCATTCTTTTTAAGAATCAATTCACAAAACTATTTATTTCCTATATAATTAGGAGACTAACTCCCTAATAACTATACCTGTACAGTCCCCTCTTCTTTTGAAATCCCTTCCTCTAAATGCTCCCACTCAAGGTCTCTTTCTCCAGTCACCTAGCTTGAACATGTCTTTTCTCCACCACACACCTCTCCCCTGCATACGCCTCCCTGTTTTTTCATGATAGTCCTTCTGAAATGCTCTTCCCATTTTTTCCTTCCCCGGACTCTGCCACCATCACCCTTCCTCTGACTTTAGCTGAAGTCAGCTTTGACATCACCCACTCTGAAAACCAGTTTTGATCTACCCTCTAGCTTTAATCTTCTATACCACCCTAAAAAGCCCTAGAATAGCTTCTATCCACATTACATTGTCATCTTTGATATTTCTCCATCTCCCTTCATCCTTCTTGCTTCTACAATCACAGTTCTCAGATGGATCTCCAAAAGGGCTAGATCCGCGTCCTTTGTCTCTGACCCCCTAGCACTTACCTGTGTCTGATACATTACAAATAGCTTAATGAATGTTTGCTGAATGAGTAAATGAGCTACCCACATCTTTTTTCCACCCTTCACCAATCTGTGTGGATCACCAACTCACTCTTTTGCTAGTTTCTCCTTGCACATTTCATCACTGTCAAACCTCCTTCCTAGTTCTGAGCCATCTGCTCACTGGTGCAAATAGTGGCTGACCTGGTTTCACTTCGTGGGACTCAGGAGCAGAGCCAGGGAGCTGTGGCTGGAACTCATCTCTGGCTTTGAAACCTAAATGAAGCTATCATCGGCAAGCTCCAAGTTGTGGTGAGCCTTGTTCATACTCAGATCATCTTCTGTCTTCACCACAATTCTAGGCTTGCACATTATAATACAAGAGTGTTAGTGAAACTGCCATGTTCTCTCCGCACTCCATAACTGAGGACAATCCAATTTGTTTCCCATAATGGAGATGCACATTACCTACTGGCTTTACTCTGTAGAAAAGTAATTTCCTTCTGCAAGATCCCTATCATTCAGAGGATTTTTAAAGATGCACTAGTCATGTGTGGGAAAACACTCAAGCTAAGTATTTTTCTTCTTATAATCAGCTCTCAGGGCAAAGTGCAGCATGCAAAACATCTGTGCAGAGGAGGAACTCATCCATATGAAGAAACTCCTCCTCATAGGTTCATAGGCCAGGGAAGGAATGGCGTAGGGGAACTAGTCATGTCAGTACAGTGAATAGGCAAGTGCTCATCTCTGAGACTCCCCTCCACTGCCAGTCTGACCATTGCCCCTGACCAGATGACTCTAAAACTGGGCAAGGATTGATCTAAACTCAAGTGGGGCTCTGAGAATGGCTAATTCCTAAATCTTGCTTAGTCAGGAACTCCTCACAAACCTGTTTCTAGAACAGTCCTCCCCATTCTTCAATTCTCACAAATATTGATAAAGTGCCCCTGAATTCATAACCCTTTAATCCTCAAAATAGAGTGATTTCTCCCCATGTGGAGAAAAATTTTACTTCAGATTTATCAAGTATCATGTTGATCATACTCTATGTTATCTGACAGACATGTTCTAAAGAAATCATAATTAAAGTTACCATTTATCACCTAAGGTAGAATTATTCTAGCTAGTGTTTTTGGTATGATTGCTAATTCTAATAATGTTTGTTTCACTGGTCACCCTTTGAACAAAAAGAATCGATGAAGTTGGTGATTTTTAAATAAGGTAACATTTACAAGAAAGAGCAAGATTAAATCATGAGTAAAACCCTTCCAATTTTTTTTTTTTACCATTTAAATGGAAACTATTCTGTGAAGATTAGATAATTAGATAAATAACAGTTTCAGTAAAATCAACAATGAGTAATATATCAAATGAAAGTTTCTTCACTTTATAGAGAAGTCACAAAAGCTGCTCTATCAGATAACTGCCAAATACTCCCCAACTTTTCCCAAAGTTAATAAACTATAACCTACTGGGTATTTCAAAACTGTAAACTAAGGAACTAAATAAAGTGACTATTTCTATCTTTTCTGTACTTGTTCTTTGGGCTCTTTTCTTCTCTAAGGCATGATTGTTTCCGTTGTCTTGAATGCATTTCAGTGTTTTTTAACCCAAAGAGATAACTAGCTGCTTTTGTACAGATTTGTTCAAGAATAAACATTAGCTGGTAATACAGCTTTCATAGTATATTATGCATACTACTACTTGCCAGAATAAAGTTTCAGTTATTGCATGTACATTTATAGATATACACATATGTGTGTCTATATACAGACAAGTGGAATTTTATATAGAGAGACTCTGTGTATATGAAAATGAGACCTTTATTTGCTTGTGTAATGTGCCAAAATATTAAAATTAGATAATTCAGCCAAGTTCTTCATGGTTTTGCTTGAAAATACCTTTTAAAATTCATGTAAAGTTGATACACTTTCTTGAGACTTTCAGAAGAATTATGGGTCAGTCTCAGTTTCAAAAATAATCTATTTGATCCTCAAGAATACAAGAAGAAAAAGAGGTGGAGGAGGAAGAGTTGGAGGTGGAGGAAAAGAAAGCGGGTGGGGGGATCCCTGGGTGGCGCAGCGGTTTGGCGCCTGCCTTTGGCCCAGGGCGCGATCCTGGAGACCCGGGATCGAATCCCACGTCGGGCTCCTGGTGCATGGAGCCTGCTTCTCCCTCTGCCTGTGTCTCTGCCTCTCTCTCTCTATCATAAATAAATTAAAAAAAAAAAAAAAAGAAAAGAAAGCGGGTGGGGAGGAGAGGAAAATGAGCCACAGAAGAAAGAAGTAGAAACTAATCAGTGCCAATTTGTTAAAAGATTTTATTCATTTCAGATAGAGAGGGAGAGGGAGAGAGAGCACACAAGAGGTGGGGGAAGGCACAGAGGATGAGGGAAAAGCAGATTCCCCACTGAGCAAGGAGCCTGCCAATGCAGGGCTGGATCCCAGGACCCCAGGGATCATGACCTGAGCTGAAGGCAGCCACTTAACCAACTAAGCCACCCAGGCGCCCCTAATCAGTGCCAATTTACAGTAGAAGGAAATCACTCCTAAATAATCATGATTCTCCTCTTTGATCAGAGAAGTGGGGACCAGATTTTTCTGTTTCTCTAAAGTTCTCCCAACTTCCTTACACAAATCTTATCTGAAGGAACTAATACCCAGCTGGTAATATAAATCTTGAAAATGAGACTAGATCAATTAAATCCCCAGAAAAGTCATTCATCCCCACACAACATCCCTTGAAAACTTGCCCGGCCCCTGCTGCTCATCTTTCCTCTCCAGACTTTCATCACACACTTTCAGCTGGTTTACTATGTTGCGCATCTTCACAGATGTAAATTGTTTGTGCATATGCTACTCCAACGGGACTAAGAGTATAGGTAAAATCTGAATCAGGTCAGCTTTATAAAAAGACTTAAAAGAGTGCCTGCCTCCTTTGCCAGAGCATTCAGAAATTCATACTGGAAAAAAACCGGAAATACAGCTGACATCTATGTCTTCAGATGGCATAGTTCACTGCCATCAGCCATTGCCGTTAGTAGTTGCAGTCCTAGGACACTGAAAGGCACACCGAGGGTTGGTCATCATTTCAACACTGATTAACACATTTTTGGAAGAGTAGAAACTCCCCTATTAGTTAATTGCAACATCCTTCCTCATCCTACTATCTCCATAAATTCAGTTTTACCTACCTAAGTAAATTACACCAGGAAAGAGCCTTGTCGTGAGATCAACCTATAAAAAACTATGCTACAAGAAAGTGCAACGTACGGTGCATATCCATCTGCTCACTCATTCATTCTGTTGATTATTCTTTTATTTGTTCCTTTCTTTGTTTCCTAATTTATTTTTCTAATAATCAGATACACAGAATTGCAGTAATCCTAATCTTCAGTTCACACGTCATCACCTGTGTTTCATGCAAGGCTCTATTTCATCTCCTTTAATTGTTGGTTTGTTCTAACAATACACGAATTCCCTTGATCCTAACACCCAACTACAGAACTAGAATATTGACAATGACTTCTATCTAAGTATTCCCTCCCTATTTTGTTTCCCTTCTCTCCCATGTGAGGAAATTACCCAGAATTTATTAACCTCTTATTTTTTTTAGTTTTATCACAATTTATGCATTCTAAAGAATATCTTCATTGTTATCTACTCAAAAGTACTTCTATTAATGTTTCCATGTCATAAAATAGCAGTGATTTTGTTTTAAAGAGATACATAGGAGCTTTAGTCGATGTATGCATGGCGCATAGGCATGGTTCAGCAATCTCTGGGTGAAGGCTTCAAGCCTGGGGAGAATAAAACCAGTCTGCATTTTGGCTGGCCCCTTGTCCCGATGCCACAGCTTCACATGCCCAGGAGCATGATGGGAGCCTGCATCTCTCGCAAAAAGCACACTTCCCTTTGTTTTGTCATTGCTAGTCCTCTTAGGTGGATGACTTTTTTTTAAGTTTATTTATTTAAGTAATCTCTGCACCCAATGTGAGGCTCAAACTCATGACCCTGAGATCAAGAGTTACATCCTCTTCCAACTGAGCCAGCCAGGCACCCCTCAGGTGGATGACTGTTAATGAGGGCTAAATAAACTTATATATGCCATGCAAATGCTTGGTCTATAGTGTCATACTCAGTCCATATTACTTCCTCCCTGCCCCCTTTTTATATTACTGCTCTAGAAAGGTGCCTCCATGCATACTAGTATTGAATCTTACAATTTAAAAATATAATAACCGATCACCTGCAAAAGCAGAAGTGTTCCAAATGATATAAACAAATGTTTAAAGAAAGAATAATCCACTATGGAGTGATACCACACCACTCTTCATCCTAGTTCTTTTCTTCTTGGACACTGTCAGCTCAGTCCTGGCCAGGCTCCAGTGGCCATCTGAGGCTCCAGCGGCTTGGGTGTCTGTCTGTCCTCTCTTGTCTCTCTTTCTGTCTATGGTTCTACTTGGATAAATAGTACCTGAGACTTGTAGCAAGAGGCAAGAGCTGACAGCAACTTAAACCATATGAACAGGGACACATGGGTGGCTCATCAGTTGAGTGTCTGCCTTTGACTCAGGGCATGATCCCAGGGTCCCAGGATCAAGTCCCACATCAGGCTCCTGCATGGAGCCTGCTTCTCCCTCTGCCTATGTCTCTGCCTCTCTCTCTCTCTGTCTCTCATGTATAAATAAATAAAATCTTTTTTTAAAAGCCTTATGAACAATATTGTTCTCCTCTGTATTTGAATCTCACTTTACAACTTTTCAGTACATTATTTGAGGTTCACAAAGGTCTTTGTGACACATGGATGTGAACAATGTAGGCATTTTATAGGAGACAAAACCAAAGCTCAGGGCGGTGAAGACATTTGACCAAGGTCACATGGTGACAAGAGTAGGTAGGATCTAGACTTTCCAACTCCTGTAGAATTCTTTTTCTTTCTACCCTCTTCTCTACCTGCTCCAGGCCCGTATCAACAAACCGGTGATAGTCATCAACCTACAGCCCTCTCATGGAGGTTTGGAACTGTGCCTTCCTCATTCAGCTATTGTTCTTACAACATTTACAAGAGAAATGCTATGGGGCAAAACAATCTTTGAAAAACTGTCTCAGTTCATTTGCAATTTCACTCCTGGCTCCTTTACATCACGTTATGTAAAGACATCTTAAAGACATGCTGCTAAGTTTATTCTTAAATGTCTTTATAAGCATTTTCTTTAAAATAGAACACTTCTTTACATCATCCATAATTATGTCAGCCTTCCCATTGTCACCTTTGAAAGACCCTCCTCAAAGTAATGTAACAAACAATCCTGAGAGACAGTTTAAAGCCATCTATTCCTCTAGAACCAAAGGAAATCGAATTTATTCTATTAATCCAGCCTGTGGGGGTTAATGGAGTCCCCTCATTCATCTTATCACAACTGGAAAGACTCATGATGGGTCCCCCCAGCACAGACAACAAAACCACTCTCTCAACTTCACCTCAGCCCTGATCCAGCTCCCTACCACTGTCGTTTCTTGGTTCATAGAGTCTTTCACCAAGAACAGTACTCTTTAATTATTCTCCACAACTCGTAACTAATCACTGGCATTGTACAAAGGAATGAAATATAAAGATTCATTTGAAAACACGGATAATATGAACCATTATATTTCTGTACCTTGAACATCATCAACATTCTGGATTGATTTCACTTGGGTTTCCATTTTTAATACTAGCATTGCATGTACCAGAGGCATAAAAATCTGCCGTTAAATGCAGCATTAATCTGCACTTGCTAAGTGCCCAACCCACTCACAGCTGACTCAATCTAGGGCATTACCTGACATTCAGCTCCGTGTCCTTCTGGCCTCCACTGGCTATGGAAGCCCCCACAGGGCACCTGCACTTGCCTAGCATCTGCGAAACTACCCTGATTCCCCAGGGCTCTCCAGGCTCATGTGGGCCTGAGTAAACCGGGCAGGCGGGTGTGCCAAGCAGCCGGTTTTTATTCCGGCATTTGCCAGAAGGGAAATTGCTAAAATGTTTTAGGGCCCCCTCAGGAGAATAAAAATGTCACACTGCCTTTAGCTTTTATCCCTCAGCTAAAATCAATGTTTTCTAAAGGAGAGAAGCTTTTAATACTCTTATAAGAATATTGCTTCAGATCCAGCTTATATTAATTAAACACATACTTTTGGCAAGACTCTTAAATAACTTCGTTCCCATAGCAATCATCTATTAATCGTCTTCACCTCACATTGGTGGAAACTGAACCTGAGGGACTGACTGGTCCCTGAAGGTCACACAGCCTAAGGGACAGAAGCAGAATTTGCACTTGGCTCCTGCAATTCTCTACTCGATGTCCCATTCTATGTCACAGCATCTCACCATAAATCTGATCAGACATCTATAGAGGTTAGGCTAAAATGAAACATGCTATGGCTGAGCCCTATATGGAACTGTCGTGACTCACTTACTCATTCTTTCAACAAATATTAATTGAGAAACTACTGTGCACCAGGACTTCTTTTAGGTGCCAAAGATCCAGCTGGGATTAAAAGAAACAAAATTCCCTGCCCTCGAAGAGTTTATATCTACTGTCAGTTACAGTCAACAAACAAGATGCGAAAAGTCAAGTGTAGAGATGTTAGTGTGCATTAAGTACTAAGGAGAAAACATAAAACATGAATTAGGGAAGAGGGATGAAATGCCACAAGTTGGAAGGGGGGCAAATTTTCAGCAGCATGGACAGAGAAGGCCTCGCTGAGACGGAAACTTAAAATATTTCTTTGGTATTTCAGTTGCGTTTGATTATTTCATTGATATTTGCCTTTCAGGATTGTTGTAAGGAATCACATCATTTCATTTCTGGGAGATACACCGTCAGAATCAACTTGATAGTATTCATCAACTGTCCTATTATTTGCATATTAATTTTGCCCTAGCTGGTGACTTATGACACATCTAATGACCAAAAACTTGGGTTCTTGGGTTGTGGTTTGGATAATTCTTGGCCATTGCAGAGAATGCAGAGTGGACAAACATGAATTTGTGTCTCACCCTTTCTACAGTCATGTTCTGATGGCTCCGCTACCAGCTTGTAACTTTCAGCATGTTACACAACTTTTTGGTCCATTAAGCTAGAGACATTATGGCCACTCACCACGTAGGACTGCTATGGGGGTTACATGAGAGCAATCCTGATGAGTCTCTACTCAGATGGGAGTCTGCTATGTCACTTATACATGTAATGTACATGTACAAGTGTTAATTAATGTAAGAGACATTACTCTTGATGACATATTCCTTAAAAATAAAGCAGTAACGCTACCCATACAATCCTATTGCTTTAAAAGAACACTGATGTGAGTATGGATCTCATGTGGCAAATATCCAGCACTATGGAAATGTTTTTAATTTAAGGTGTGAACATAAAATAAAAAGGCAGAGTTTCTTTAAAAAGAGTTTTGAAGGCAATTTCATAATCATCTTAAAGCCTAACTGACCTCAGATCAGCATGTTGAAAAATACTATGCATTGGGACACAGGTATAACCGTGGAGGTGATTATTTTTCGTTAGTTAAAAAAAAAAAAAAAAAAAAAGGAGCAAACCCATCAACAGTAAGGGCTGCATATGGCCATCATCTGCATATCCCTGGTCACCAGAGCAGTGCTCACCAGACAAGTATGAGGAGACCCAGGAAGTGTCTGATGACAGCCGGTATCTGAGCATGGCAAGCCAAAGCTTAGCTGTAGGTCTGTGGTTTCAAGTTCTGTTCCAGATTGCCCCAGGGTTTCACAGGGAAGCCTGGGGACTCTAACTGGCCCAGGCGCTGAGAGCAGTCCTCCAGAATCCTGCCTGTGCTCTGACTACCTCTGCACCTCCACTTTTGTTGATTTTTATATGCCGGAACCCAGGTCAGAATTTATTATTTTTTTAAAGTCCTACTGCTTAAAAAAAAAAGTTTGAAATCTCTGAAAACCATTTTTTTATAACTAGCACATGGTTTCCATACTCCCATACTTTCAGTATCCAGCTCAATACCTGCTCCATGGTACTTACTCCATGACTATTTGCTAGGTAGCTGGATTACACCGGAAAACTGGGGTAAGCGCACAAACATAGCTAATGAGGAAATCAGCTCCATCCAAACTGAACCGGTACAAGCCGCTCTGGATTTAAATATTGTACCAGAATAGATAAGATAGCTAAGGATAAGGATTTAGTAGATTTCATTTATTTTTTTAAATGACCAAGTCCACTCAGAATTTTAAGATGAGAGGCAATGTTACAGCAGATGAACAATTAGTTAAGAGAGGAAAGTAAGACTCTGAAGTCTGTCAAATTTGGCCTGAAATTCCTTATTAGCTGTGTAACATTGGACGACAACTGACTTAATCTTGCTAAGCCTCAGTCCAGTTGTAAAATGAAGACAGTAACAGTATTTATGGTGTCATGGGGTATTGTGTAGATAAAATAAGATATTCTATAGAAAGTTCCTATACAATTTGAGGCACATAGAGAGCATTCAGTAAATGTTAGCTGCATATACACACACTTTATGTGTACATATATAAATACACACATGCTATATATACATATATACTATATATGTACTCAGTAAGTGGATATATGTGTACATATATGTTTAATATAATTTTTAAACTGAAGTATAAAAAAATCAAATATATACACTATACACACACTAAATGAATATGTGTATACATATATGTTTATTAAAATGTTTAAACTAAGATATAAAAAATCATATAATCCTGTGATTCTAACGTGTTTATTAGCAGCAGAATTCCTTATTCCAATACATGGGAAAATCCCAAAGTATGGGTTCTCTGGCTAAATCTAAAGGTTAGAAAGCCCATTTTCCCTCACCCACACACATGTGCATGTGCCCACACCTGCAAGCATGCATGCACACACATATGCATGCACACACTATGCTAGCCCAACAAGCACCCTATGTCTTAATTTCTCTTACAATCACCCAGCAAGACTCTAAAACTCTTTGGAAAAGATTTATAAAGTCTAATTTTCTCACATGTCAACAGCATAAACAGGTCCAGAATAAAGAAGGTATTTGTCTGATGTGTATGGAATATCCAAAAAGAATAGCCAGTACTTACTGAGCACTAACTATACAGCAGGTACCATGCTGAGCAGTTTACCTATATTACCTTAATCTTCTCAATAGCCTCCTGAATTAAGCATTGTTATCATTACCATTATACACACATGCACAGATTAAATAAATTGGCCAAAGTCTTAATGCCAGTAAGTGCAAGTGGATTTTAACCAGGTTTGTATGATTTCAAAGCTTTAGCTCTATTACCCTTCTGATTTGTAACCCAGGCAACATGATTCCCCATTCCATCAACTGAAGTCCTGCTCTCATATTGTTCCAGAGGCCCTAATTGATGTCCTTCTTTTCCTTTCAGAATATGAAACTCCATCTCTGATTCATAAAAGACTCAAGGCACATTTTCCAGAAGTCTGACGTCCCTGCCAGGGAATTTAAGCTATGTCTACACAACAGTACTTTTGGAGTCAACTTGATCAGCCTGTGTTAAGCATGATGTTTAAAAATTTGATTTGGGAGAAAATGAAGCAACAAGAGGATTGCCCGAAGTTTTCACTTTTCTCCTGGCCATTTTGGTTTCATTTCAGAAGAGCTCCCTCTCGAAGAATCAACAGCATATCCTCCTGCACCCCCGACTTGCAGAGAGCACTTCTGTGATCAAATTCGCAGTAAACAGCCCTGGCAGTCTTGAAGATGGAGTCATCTGGTAGATTTCTGTGCGTGCTCCCTTCCTGTGAGCCCCAATAAAATAGGCATTTGCTACCATACTTAAAATTCATTACTGATCATGGGAGCCAGCACAGGCATAAGTGATTTTAAAGCAAGAGTACCACCGCGATATTGGGTTTTCCTGAATGAATGAGTAACACTGCTGGCAATGTGTTTCCTTGACCCTTTGTATTTCATAACTCTCGCAGGCAGCTATGACAACTAAACATTTCGGTCATTCATGTATTAGGAACTGGTAAGCACTTCCTCTGTGCCAGGCACTGAGCAAGAAACTGAATATTAATTTTTTAAATAAAAATATCTTTCTTACTTGAGTGCCTTCCAGGGTCCAGGTACTATGCTAAGTGCTTTTCAGACATCGTTTCATTTAAGTCTCAAAACAGGGAGCTTGAAACTGTTATTACCCCTGGCTTACAGATGAGGAAACAGAGTCTTACCAAGTTAAGTAATTTGCTCCAAGTCCCATAACCATGTAGTAATGGAAGCTGGGACACGTTGAGTCAGAATGGGTTTTCTGGAGTTTACTGAGTGACCTCACTGACAGAGACATACACAAGGTTTGTTTTTGTTTGGTTTTGGGGGTTTTCTTTGTTTGGGTTTTTTGTGGGGTTTTGTGTGGTTATTTTTGAGATATGGATAGATATTTTGTCCTCCAAGAAGCTTTCGGCTTAATTGTGTAGAGCAGTGGTTCCCAAATGGGGAGATCTTGCCTCCAAAGGAACATTCAGCAATGCCTAAAACCAATTTTTATTTGCACAATTGGGGTAGGAGGAAATGCTACTTGGATCTGGTAGATTGAATCCAAAGATGCTAGTAAACATCCTGCAATACAGGGGGTGTCCCTCCACAACAAAGATTTACCTGCTGCAAGATGTCAATAGTGCTAATGTTAAGAAACATGGACATAGATAAGACAACCCATAGAAAATTAAAATCAAAATCAATAATGTACAATTATGCTAAGGCACTGAAAGGAAGAAAAAGGTTGGAGATTGTGGAGAATGGTTCAAAGAGAAAAGCTTTGGAGTGCAAGGTCTAGAATACAAGCTTTCCATTGGACAAACCAGTACTTAATCCCAAATCTGCCCTTAACAAATCATATAAGAGGCAGAATTGCAATGTCCTCATCTTAAAATGGAAATAAAAATACTGACTTTACAGGAATATTATAACAATTGAAATGAAGCATAAGTTGTCCCTGCTGCCCTAAAAGAAGTGATAACCATCCTGAAAGGTTTTACTTTTTGAAGTTACAGGTATCGAAGTGCCTAAAATAGTTGGACTGGGGTTACTATAATGTGGTTATTTCAACTATTTCAATAACATAACAAGTCACTACTTAGTCTCACAAGCTGGTTATTGCATAAGCCATTACATTCTTGGACAAACCCAGAATAAGAGTCAAGATTCTGGCTTTCTCACCAATGCCTTTGGCTTCTTCATGTTCTTGGTAAATAATTGCTATAGACTGGATGCTTGTGGGCCCCTCCCCCAGATTCATTTCTTAAAACCTAATTCTCAATGGTATAGCATTTGGAGGTGGGTAAGTGATTAGGCCATGAGGGTGGAGCCCTTCTTAATGGGATTGGTGCCCTTATAAGAGACCCTAGAGAACTCTTTCAACCCCTCTCACTGCATGAGAATAGATGAGGGAACAGCCCTCTGTGAGCCAGGAAGCAGGTCTTCACCAGACACTGAATGTGCCAGTCCCCTGCTCTTTGACTCTCCAGCTTCCAGAACTATTGATAAGCCACCCAACCATTTAGACTTGGACACTAACTTCTCTATTTAAACTACTACACAATTCCTAAGTTGTACAATCCCATGAAGCCCCAGTGATTTAAAAAGTGGGCAACATCCTGACAGCTGTAATGGGCACACTGAAAGCCTACACTTTCTCCTTCTCCTTCCTACCTTTTCCCTTCCTCCCATTGCCACACAACATGTCTTTATGCGACCAAGGGGTCAAACTTCCCAACAACCTCCCACAAGGAGATCTGAATCTTTAAAGGATCCACCAGAGTGGCCCTAAAGACAACCAGGATGAGCACAGAACTCTCTGGACAGAGTCAAGCCCAGGTCAGCCTGAGACCAAAGAGCAGAGATGGGATTGGGTTCCGGGGCTGAGGATGAGGTTTACGGTGCCTAAAGATCTGGCAAGAGCCAACATGGTGAGAATGCTAGGCCACACCAGGACCCAACAGGTCAAGAGCTGACTTTTTTTCTGAGAACCTTGAAATCATCCCACTTTCCTGAGGAAAGGAAACTGGAACATGTGGGAATTGCTCCTGAATAACTTTGGAAAGAGTTCTCCTACGCGAGTCTGAGCATGTTGTTCTGCTAATCAAGAGATAGTGGCTAGCCCTTGATGAAGCAGTGGATGGGTTTCCATTGCTCTCAACTACCCACACACATGGCTCAGCAGGGCTTTGTTTCACCATAGTCTTGCACCAACTCATCTATCATTGATGTAGAACCTGTTCACTCCAGGCTTCACACACAAGGCCCTGCTCCTCTGCCAACTTGGCTTGGAGCACATTTGGTCTCTTTGCATGAAACACTTTCTGAGACTTACCATTTCTATGTGCTACAACATTTCTGTCATACCAAAAGTAGATTTTGCCTCTCTTTCCATTCCTACATTACATGTTCTTCTGATGTAGCCTTGCTCTCTCATTCTCTACAGTGTAAAGAACAGTAAAAATTAGACAAGCAAGTTTCCCTCTAGGAATGAATGAGCTTGACCACATTGCAGCATTTTTCTCTGTGAAGTATACAAAAATGGAACTACCTCAGAGGTTTGCTCTGAAGATTAAATAAAGAAGTAAAATGATATTTTTCAAGTTCCTCACTTAATGTCTGGCACTATGAAGGCATTCAATAAATGGTGATTGTAGTTGCTATTATGATGGTTATTACTGTAGTTGTTCAGTTTCCTTATCTGTAAAACTGCACGTTTGATCATTCCATCAACACCAAACTACACTCCAGGGATACAATGGTGAACAAGACAGATGAGGCTCTTGCTGTCTTGGAAACTCTCCCAACAGTAGAGAAACACAATAATCAGGTAAACGAGCAACATAATTTTAAAGAGAGGGAAGTGCTATGAAGAAAAACATGGCAGTGAATTGTAGAATGACTGGTTGGGAATTGGAAACTACTATAAATTCTATAATCAGAGGCAGTTTCACTACAACAAAAAAAGAAAAAGAAAAGAAAGAAAGAGAAAGAAGAAAGAAAGAAAGAAAGAAAGAAAGAAAGAAAGAAAGAAAGAAAGAAAGAAAAATAAGCATTTGTGCTGAAAACTGGACAGCAAGAAGGATTCAGCCTAAGAAGGAGTTCTTCCAAAGAACCCTTGGAAGCAGAGGGTTCAAGCCTGAGAGAACAGCAAATGCAAATATCCTGCAGTAGGAACAAACTTGTAGTGTTAAAGACAGGAAGGAATATCAGTGTGACTACAGGAAAAGTGAGCAAGAGAAACAGTGACTGAGATCAAGTCAGAGGAGCAGAAAAGAAGACCAGTGGAGTAGGCTACTGAATTTGGGTTTTATTCCAAATGTGGTGGAAAGCTTTTGGGAGTGTTGAAGCAGGAAAGTGATGAGCTTTGAATCACAATTTTAAAAGATAATTTAAGCTTTAGACTTAACCAGAAGAGGGCAAAAGTGAAAGCAAAGAAACACAATTAGAAAGCTAATAATTCAGTAACCAAGAGTGAGATGATGATGGCTTCAACCACAAACAATTCTTTCCTTCTCTAGGTTTCTGCAAAGAATAAATGAGAGAACATAAATGCACCTGGGACAATTCCTTGCACAGAGGAGATGTTAACTAAAAATATTTTCATTCTCTTCTTTCAACTATTTTCTGTAGCAGAGACTATTTCCACAAAGACCTCTAAGAAACAGACATAATGCATGTAACTGGGAATGCCAGAGATTTGAATTCTCATCAACTGAATGTTGATACAGCAACATTATAATAAGGCCGAGCAAATGCCAATTTAAGCCTGGTACATATTGCCTTGTGTTGCCATTTTGTTAGAAGTCCAAAAACTATTATGCTGGAACACTGTAAACTCGTTTTTTAAAAAAAGTAGCACAGGGACCATAATGTGTTTTGAATTCACAATCTAGGATCACCATTCTCCTCCGGTCCAAAGAGAAGATTAAAAAAATTTCCAATTTAAAACTATACCAGATTTGTCTTGCAATTAATGCTGAAGGCACAATCCGGCTGTCTTGAATTAAAGCTGCATGCTTTGCTGCTATCAGCTAATGGATACTAGAAAGGGTTTGTTGTAAAATAAGTGCAAAGAATACATATTAATTGTCATTCAGATGAGGGATAAGAAGTGTAAGTGGTGCTGGTGAAGCCCTGGATTAGGGCATTGACAATGAATCAGAAAATAGAAGGTATCGTCACATAATACTTAAGTATCGAAGTTCTAAAGAATAACTTCTGGGAGTGGGTCTGTCCTTCCCTCTGTGTTCTCATGTGTGCACGACCTTGGGGGAATCTCTTCATTTCCCTAAACGCCAATCTCTTCATCTGTGGAATATGAAAAATAATAATACCTCTCTCATCAGGCTACAGTAAAAAGTACATAGGATCATCTATTAAACTGTTTAGCATGATGTTTGCATAAGGTTTAAAGAAATATCAGTTATCTTTACTACCCTCCAGTACCCTGGGGCGCAGGTGAAGGAATTGGAATTATTTATTCTGGAATTGAGAAGGCTGAGTGTGTAATTTAGATTTTTACGATGAAAATTGCCACAATGTATTGAATCCTCAAGGGCTAGAGGCCATGCCAAGGGTTTATGTTTTTAAAAAAGCAAAAAACACAGCCCCCGACATTCAGAAGCTAGCCTAGCACTCCCAGCTAGGCCTTGTTAGTCTCCTGTTAGGCATAAACCATCTCACAAAATACTGACCTCAGACAAGTTTGCTCTGAGACCATGATAAAACGACACAAAGCAAAGTCACTTTATAACCCTGTCCAAGCACAGACACAAGCAAAGCCACTGTGCCGCGCTAAAACCCCCACACCTCCTCCCTCCCCACATGAATGACTGCTACGCGTTTACCAGTTACAGCTTTATACTCTCTATAGATAAGTTTTCTTGAGATACACAACCATAGAACTGCCTCTGCTTTCTGACAGTATCTAATCTAGAGCAAACCTTTCCCCAAGTCACCCACCCAAAGTCCAAATTCTCTAGCAGGTTCTTTCTAATGCCCTCTTATGAGACATTCCTACAGTTGCTATATGTTCTCCTCTACTGCAACGAATAATAAATTCAACCTGTTTAACTACGGGTGTTTTCCCAGGATCTTCAGCTGAAGGGCATTAATCCTTAAACAACCCTCTAAGGCCTGTATCTCTATTCAACAGCAAAGGAAACTGAGGTTCAAAACAATTAGATGGCATGCCCAAGATCCTCCACATAACAAATGAAAAAAAAATAGGCTTGAAATCAGGTTTGTCCACACTGCAAAGCCCAGGTTCATAAATGCCCCAATTTCATCCTGGTCTTAAAGAGTGATCACACTTTGGTTATAGTCCAATGTATGACTAAGCAAGAGACAATTGTCAAGAAGTGACAGGGTGGATTCCATGGGGACTTCTTAATAGGGAAAAAGTATCAGAAGTATTGGAAAGGGGAGATAATTTTCCCACCAATGGAAGAGTATCCTTTTTAATTCAAATATATTAAGATGATACAAAGAACGTAAAGGCAGAGACATTCTAACTTTAGATAAATGTTGAGCAACTAAGCAGGACAGGTTGGGGGAGAGAGAGGACACCATCGCACCCTACAACTTTGTTCTGTTATTGATTCAGAAATAGCAGTCTATAACTGAGTGATACTTACATTAGAAACAAAGATATGGAAGCCGTTAGGAATAATATTATCCTCTAAATGATTGGAAATATTTCATATAAACAAGAAATAATTATTTTTACATTTCAAATTTATCTTAGTAATTGGATAATGCAAGATTTAGTTTAATTATTTTCAGGCAGAAAGGGAAAAACCGGCAAGTGAACATTTAATGGGGAGAATATATAGCTTGCACAATTTAAAAATAAAATCTAACAGTTTGCATGCTTAGCACCTTTCATGCAAGAATTTCAGAGTGTTTTGTAAAATGAATTACACTGCCTTCCCTTCCCCCACCATCCCTGAAGAAGCTTTATTTTATAACTGCAAGGGAAGGCTCATGAAAGCATGACAAATCTTGCATGCCCAGAGATGTAGGGGTATGCTATGAGTTGAAAGGAGGACTTGGGTTGATCTTTGGAACAGGAGCCCACTCACATATGTTATCCAATCTCTAGGGAAGTAGAGTCTCTCCTTCTGGACCTGCCTTCCCCTCTCACCCTATGCCCACCTCAGTCACTTTAACCTTTTGTCCTCCTCCCGTGGAACCCCATATCTGCTTTCCCGCAATTCAAGTCAGTCTTTCAGTTCTATCTGGTTTCCTTTGAATAATCCCCTGCGACATGATGGGGAAGGAGAAGTTTCACAGGAGAGGCCAGCTTTGACAATCAGGTCTTTGGAGAGGGCATCTGCAAGATAATAAGTCTTCCAAGGGACCCTGTAGGCTTTGTCTTAGCAGTCAAAGAAGACTTCATTTAGAAGATTATGTTCAAACAATCTGAAAGAAGTGAGGAAGCAAGTGAAGGAAAGTAATATTCCTAGGCAGATGGAATACAAGAATAAAGGTCTTGAGCCAGAAGGATATCTAGAGCATTGAGGTGTAGTTGAAGAAGAGAGAGAGATTTTTTCTGAAGGGCAGAAAAATAGCAGTCAGAGGTCAATGTGTAACAGGAGCAGACAGGTTGTGTAGGGTCTTGTGACCACTATAAGACCTTGGCTTTCCTTCTGCAACAGAGGCAGAGACACTGGAAGCTTTTAGAACAGGAGTAACATCAACTTAAAATTTAAAGGGATCTGAACGATGTCTTCAAGCATAGACTAATGGGAGGCCAAAGTGGCAGTGGAGAGTTCACTTAGAAGTTTATTCCAACAATCTTTGTAAAAGATGGTCATGGCCTGGCCCATAACTTTCAGAGAGGAAGCTGGAAAAGGTATCAGGAGTCTCAATATATTTTGCAGAAAGAGCCAATGATATTTGCTGACAAAATGGGTGTGGGGCATGAGATAGTTGAAGAGAACTCCCAGCATCTTGGCCTGAGCAACTGGGAGGATAGAAATGTCATTAACCAAGATGAGAGAAACTGGACATGCAGCACTTTGGTGAGGAAGGATCAGAAGTACACTTGTAGGGATGTTCCCTTTGAGATGCCTATTAGACATCCAAGGAGAGATGCCCAAGAGGCATGTGGATAGACAAATTTGGAGTCTGTAAACGGGTTCAAGTTGCAAGTATAAATTTAAGCACTGCATGTCCAGAGACGTAGGGGTATCTCAATATGTCAACATACTGGCAATATGTAGAGTCATGAAACTAGGTGAGAGCACCAAGAGAATGGGTGCAGGTGACAGAGATAAGAGAACCAAGAGCTAAGCCCATTAGATGTTGGGAAGATGCAGAGGAATCTGCAAAGGAAACAGGAGGAGGTGAAAGTAATGACAAGAAAAGACCCAGAATATGAAGATCCTGGAAGCCAAGTGGAAAAAAAAAATTTCAAGAAGAAAGTGATCGCTCTAACGTTTCTGATGGGTCAAGCGTAGCCACTGAAAGTTGACCAATGAATTTCGTGATGTGAGGTCATTGGCATCCTTGAGGAAAACAGTTTCTTTGACAGTATATTTATATGCTGGAGAGAATAACCCAAGAGAGCAGAGAAATGATTGATATGAGAAATAGCATTGCTGAAGCATGTCCTTGAGCAGTATGAGAGGAAACAGAATTCAGCATACACATGGAGCAGCTGTCCTTAGATGGGAGAATGGGCATTTTCTCTGTACAGTAACAGGAGCAAAGGGAGAAATGTCGCTACAGGTGCGGGGAGGCAGGTAAATGTGCTGGTGATCTGTGCGAAGTTACCTTCTGTTTCTATGTTTTCAGTAAAAAGGAATCAAAGCCATCTCTGGTGATACAGACAAGCTAGAGGTTTGAAAAGAAAAGGAAAGATAGAATACAGCTGTCCAGAAAAGCAGGATGAATAAATGAAGAAATGTAGCATGAATTCTGGAAAGTATTAGATACTCACATAAGGTTCATGGCCATTATGTCTGCATGTGTGTTTTCCAGCCACATCAATGCACAGACAGGTACACGCATAGAATAGGCAGAGAGTTCTGTTTAACCAAGATTAGGGTTTTGCCCCATCAGTACATGGAAGTAAGAAGGGCAAGAGAATTGAGAGTATGTGGAAGATAATGATTATAACGACTGGGTGCGGTATTTGAGTTGGGAAGGGAGGTGTGTGATTAAAAGGAAGGGTGAAGAATAAGGTGATAGGATGGATGGGTTTTAGGATGAGTCAGGAATAGAAGGGAGGAGGAGAGAAAAAGTAGTAGGATCAATAGGTTGCAGGTCCAAGAGAGTTCGGAGTGATGGTGTCAGGCTGTTAGAGGAGGAAAACTAGAAAGATTAGAAGTAGGAATCAGATGGTGGGATGCTTGAAACTGAAATTATGGGTGTGTTACATGTCTAGACTCCAGACCATAACCCTGGGAGGGAGTGACTGAGGGAGTGGGTCAGGGGAATTGTGCTGGAATGAGATCCCTGGAGGAAAGGAGTTCAGGGAGCTGAGGGGCCAGGAAACAGGAAGTACCATCTGGATATTAAAACAAGGGAGGATTAAGAAAAGAGAGAATAACAGTGAGGCAGAGTGAAAGTCTTCAACAAGTGGACAGGGATGATCCAGGGCATCTACAGAAGACTACAACAAAGATAGCGGTGGGTGGGATTGTCTGATGACAAGAGAGCAAAAGGTGCAGGATTTTAGGGAAGAGGAAGGGAGAATGAATGGCCTAGAAATGGAAGTGGTGACCTAGGAAGACACCAGCTGTGTCTCTAGCCCCAGGCACAGGAGGTGTGGGAGGAGTAGAGCTCCCACCAGAGGGGGCTGCAGGGAGAGCAGGGTGCTCAGGGAAGTCCAGGTGTAGGGTAGTCCGGTGCACACATGCACACATACCTGTACATACACCTCTTGCACACACACAAATACACACATACAAGGAAACACAGAGATGGGTGTACGCTTACATGGGCGGATGTTATGGTGTGTGAAATATAGCTTCCTCTTAAAGGAAGCATATTGGGATCTTTAACAGCAGGGAAATCAGATCCATTTTAAGAGAGGTCAAAAAAAAGTCTCTTTAAGAAAGTATCTGATGGGGATGTCACAATATGAAAAAAATATATTTTTAGCAATAATGATATTACCCTTCCCTCCTTTGAATTCACAGTGCTCTCTTTGAATTTCCTTCATGGCTTCTCCATCACATGCCTCTGAGTATCTGTCCTAAATTGTCTACAAGACTGGAAGGCCCCTAAGAGCCTGGAGAATGTTCCCTTCGGTTTGATACCCTCTATATGATGTAGCACCATGTCTAACACACTGGAGACCCAAATAATATTTCTTTAAATGTGTTGAATTAATTTAAATATTTATTACTTCAAAGTATCAAAGAAACACCTACTATATTCATATAAAGAGTAAATCAAACAGTATTTTATTAATTTTCATTAACCAATAATCATCTTAGAGTCAGAGACTGAGAAAGAAATGGTAAAATAAATATCAAAAATGTGTCCAATATGCAACTTTTAGAATTACATGGTGAAAAAAACTAGTATATAATTGCCAGGAAAGCTATTTAAAGCAGAAATATGAGATTAAAAACGCCAAAGGTGTAAACAACTTTAATCTGCTGATTTATTACTCGTGTCTCTTAGAGCCAAGTTTTATTTTAAGATTAGATCTCGGATTTTTTCACTGTGTTGCCGCAAATGAAACCAGAATTTTCTAAACTCGGACGCTGTTCATTTTTCATCTTGTAGATGTCATTTCATCTCTTCTCAAACCAAGTTCATTTCTATAACTTAAGCAATGTGAATATTATAATGTGAATATATAGAATCTTTTAGGGACTTTAAGTCTAAAAGGCACTGGAACAATGCTTACCCGTGTCTGCATTCCATCAACAGACCATGTTAGGGAACAGACTGACTATAGAAATAAATAAAAGTTACCTTTTTATTATTAGACCAGTAAACATGGCTTTAACTAACAGAGATGATTCAGGGCCACTTGCTGAGGAAAATCATCCTTTCAATCATATGTGGAGGTGTGAAAGTGTATTATGGATCCCATATTTCACACCGGACCCAATTACCTTCAACTCTTTCCTCTCTTACAAGCCACGTTCTTCTTAGGTTTCTATACATATCTAATTCTGACTGTTAACTTAATCCTCTAGCTATATAAGGGAGCAGCCACAATAAAAAAAAAAAAATGAGGTCCAATCAGTTATTTAAGAAATGATTCACTACCAAAGGTAGTGGCTTCTGAATACATCTATGTTCTCAAACTTTCCAGCAAGGCTTTGCTTCGTCTATTCCTAAGAAACAGTTCTCCAATTACACCACCATGAAATGTGACCTTTCTCTCCAGCTGGCACTGAGGGTTAGCCATAATCATTAAAAACGTACAGGTGTGCTGACAATTCAAGCCAACTCAACAGTGGCATGGTATGAGACTGAGTGGATGAGAAGGGGAAATTTACAGGAAGGCTTGCACAAAATTGAATCCTTAATATGATCTTAATAACGTGAGCTCCTTAAGCCAAATATTTGGTCTCCACACCTCCCCCATGAAATATGACTGAATGAGAGCTTATATAAAACTGCAGTTTAGGGATATTGTAAGTTTTTAAATGTATGAAGTACAAGTATTTGCGGCATGTATGGCTTGTCCAATTTGACTCTATCTTGTCTCTTTCAGAATTTTGTCCCCAAAAGGATGGGGCTGGGTCACTGGCCAGTGACCGTTAACCACTGGAGAAGCTTTGAATTGTCCTGGTGACCAAAAGGGCCAGAACAAGGACCAGTGATGAGAAGCAGAATGTGGATTCCTTTGCCTCCTATGGAAGGACTACATTAGAGGTGCTAAAAGAAGAATAGGCTTTCTTGGGAAGCTTTCCATCACAGGAGGTGCTCCGGAGACAATGAGTTGTAGGGCATCTTGGGTGGCTTAGATTAGATGACCTGAAAGATTTATCCAAGCTCCAATATTTTATTCCAGACCCCTAGGCAAGGCACTATACTGGGGTTGGTATGGTTCCTGTTGTCTGAAAATGCTATTCTTCTTCTCACCTCTGAGCCTTTGTACCTCCCATTCCCTCTGCCTGGGCACCCTTCTACCCTTCCAAGCTCAAATATGAGTCTCTGAGTCACTTCCTTCTTCCTTTACTTACTCCTAGGAAGGCTTTGCTGTCCCAACAAATTTGGGTCAGTGTATTTTTCTTTTAGGGTACTCGATACCTCCCCTCTCATCACACTTGTTCTACCCAACTGTATTTCTTTAAGGGTAGGGAACATGTCTTTGTCATAATTGCAGGTCTCTTACCACACAAGACCTGCAGCAGAGCCAGTTTTCAATGAATGTATGTGAAATGACTAAATTACATTGCTATTAAAAAGCATGCTGTGTCCTCCAGAAATCCATTGCACCTAGAAATAATTGAACCAGAGATACTTTACCTTGCTTAGTTATACTATTTTATGGGTCTCAAATCTTTTTCCTACCCAAGGAGTGATCTTAAGAGAACTTATGATACTTATATGCTATCATATCACAAACGGTCTTCAGGCTACAGCAGTTAATTAATACGTTAATTAATACAGCAGTTGATTAATAGTTTAAAAGCTACTAAAAAAAGTGAATAAATCCACTTACAGCAAAACTGTAAGGCCACCATTCTCATTTTGGGTGGGGCAAACTGAGTTCTAATTAAGAATTCTGATGAAGCCAGTCCCAGGGAGAATCTTGCCTAGGCCAGTCCCCACAAGTAAATCTACGAATGTTCCAATCCAGTGAGAGAACACTGAATGACTGTGATGTACAAGACATCTTGCTCAGCTACTTCCTACAACTGCCTACCAGGGCTAATGGGCATAAATCAGAAACTGTGATGAGTGTTTGGACATCAATCGAAGACGCCTAATTAAAAGAAGATAGTTCAAACCACTTTTCCACATGATGTGAAACCTATCCATTAACCTTAATAATTTAAGAGGGAAAAAACAAACTGAATATTGAATAGTTTAAGTGACTAAGTAACAGTCAAATCTATAATTTCATCATTTCCCATCTACTGTCGTTTTTTGAACTACGACTTCTGTAACAACTGCTGTGTGCAACTGCTTTAATCCTTTGAAACCCAGGGACACCTGGGTGGCTCAGCGGTTGAGCATCTGCCTTCAGCCCAGAGCATGATCCTGGGGTCCTGGGATCAAGTTCCGCATTGGGCTCCCTGCATGGAGCCTGCTTCTCTCTCTGCCTATGTCTCTGTCTCTCTCTCTTTCTCTCTCTCTCTCTCTCTCTCTCTCTGTCTCTCAAGAATAAATAAAATTTAAAAAAAAATCCTTTGAAACCCAGTAAGTATAGGTTATCGATCAGAAGAATCAGACAACCCATGCCAGTTATTCCCCACATCATGACCGAAAATGAGACATGTCTACAGTTAACAATCCTATGGCCAGTCTCCAGCCATCACCCCATTTTCTGATAAATCTGTCTTCCTACTCAACCACAGTATTCCCTACACTTACTCTCTACCTCTTCAATACATGTCATAAAAAAGATCCTACCCTCATTCTTACTTGACTGTTGCTTACCTTGACCAATGTTTCTCAAACCTTAACGTGTTTAGGAATCATCAGGAGATTTTATGAAATGTAGATTCTAATTTGGTGGTTCTGAGATGTGCTTTCAGAGATTACTGATGCTGCTAGTCTATGAACAATGGTCTAGAATAGCAAGGACAGATGCCAAAGACTCAGCATAGGATCTATCAATCTGAGCAGCTTTAGCCAGTCTGCAAATTACTAAAATTTTTATATGTATGGAATTTTCCAGGGAGAGGATCTAGAATTCCCAAGAGATTCTCAAAGGTCCCTGCACAAAAGTTAGGAACAACTGGCCAAAGCTACCACTGTTCAACTCCTAGCTATCTCATGTCTCCTTTTGTTCTCCAACTGTCTCTAGGTGCTCTTGAAGTATTCATCTGGCAATCCCACCAGTAACTGGTTTTTCTATGCCCAAATAGATTTACATTACTCAAGGTACCTATTACGCTGGTCACGTTGATTTTAAGGAACAACAACAACAACAACAAAAGCAGATTCAAGATTAATGACCCAGAGACAAAGGGGGTTAAAGCAGCATAATGTTGAGCAAAGAAAAACATTTGGGGAAGCAGAAAGACCTCAATTTCAATCCTAGCTCAATAACTACCTGATTCTATGACCTTACACAAATTAGTTAGTTTCTCTAAGCTTTGATGCTCTCCCCTGTAATAAGATGTACTTGTAGGCCTTTTGTGAAGATAAAATAATAAGGACAAACTTCCTGGCACATAGTCCTCATACAATTAATTAGTTACCTGCTCCCCCCCAACTTTATTATAGATGAAGAATAAAGATAAATTAAGAACTAAATTATTAATAAACAATTTAAAACTAAGATCTAATAAGTTAATATCCAATATCTAGACTTGGATTCTGAATGGTAAGACAAAATATCTATTTCTAAAATGCATTTAGGTAGTTTTTCTCTAGGGCCTAAAATAACTAGAACTAAAAATTTGGGAGGAATTTTTAAGGGAAAATAAGGAATTCTTATGCCACATTTCAACCTTTTTTGGTTTAAGGAAATTGTGTTAGAAAATGCCTGCTAACTAAGAATTCACAGCAAATATGTATCCAATTTTAATACAACACTATAAAACTGTTCTGGAAAGTTAAAACTACTTATTAACAGAGTCTGGGTGGGAAAAAGTATTCTCTAGGGGTGACATGATTTCCCATGCGAAGACTCGGGCTTAGGGACTCTTGATCATAAGCCATATTACATAATAAAAATGCCATTGGTTCCTTATCAAACAGTTTCTCGGTCCTCACTAGCACATTTTCACTGAACCTCAGCACAGCTAACCACTGTAGAAATGATGTTAAACATCCCCCATTTCATGCTCAGTGTGATATTACACCTTTACCAGTTTGTCCCAGAAACAAGCATTTAAAATATTTCATGGCCCCAACACAGGATTTTAAGGGCATACTTATTATTCTATCACATTCGGTTTTTTAAAACTACTGAAGAATTTGAAAGAAATGCTATCTCTTTGGACCAATTTGTCAAATAATGAGAGTTCAAAGCTCTAGTTATCTCTTATTCTAAAATACTCTGTTATCCCTCAAGGATAAATTGTTCCATTTCTGATAAGGTCCTTGTCCAATCCAAATTATAAGCAGAGGAAGTCTTGGGGGAGAAATGTGTTTACTTATTTTTCCACGTAACATCTTCAAAGAAACTTTAAGGAAGAAAGAACTCCTAAGGATATCTTCCAAAAGTAAAAAATTCAGTAAGACATTTTCCTTATCCTCCTAAAACAATCTTTATCTCCAAGGAAATTGAACCAATACTCAAGATCCTACCTCTCAATTTTTTCCAAAAGAGTTGTCCTTATTCATCTAATATAAATATCATCTGTGGAGTCATTCTTTATACCCCCAAGATTCACATTAAAGCTAGTTTAAAAATAATTTGCCATTTACATATGTTTTCACTAGATTGAAAGTCAAAAGCTCTTCAACCCTTGCCATTCCGGCAACAAAAGACAGAACCACATTATCTTAGGGGTTTTATTCAGCAAGATAGAGTGCTGGGCTTCTGAAAGAGATACGTTTCTCGTGGTGAAGGGTTAAAAGAGGACACCAAACCACCCTCTGGAAGTCATTAAGTTACAAAGCCCCAAGAAGATAAAAGTTTCCATTTTCTAAAATGTAAATCAAAAACATATTCATTAGTATTGCAAAACAAACATGCAAATCTTCACCACTTGAAAAGCTCGGCTAAATATGTACAAGGGCTAAACCCAAAAATACATCTGGTCCTCGGTTACAGAACTTGCTTTTTTGGTTTTATCTAAAGAGTTTGTCTGTCTTCCATGGTTGGCTTCTTGGATTATTGCAATTCATAATAAGCCTTTTAGCTAAGGATGAAATAAACAAAGATAAAGTCTATGTCCTAGTTTTAAATGGTCCAGATGGGATGATTTTTCCATATGTTTAGCACACCCACTGTTTATTAATCATTGCTAGCAAAGCTTAGAGGATTACTGGGTTTAGTGCCTGGGCCAGGGCTGAAATTTACAGTTTGTATAATCTCTGCACACCTTTTTAATAGTCCATCCTTTCTGGATTGTTCCTTGTGCCTAATTCAGGTTGGGTGTGTGTCCAAATCTGTGTGTGTGTGTGTGTGTGTGTGTGTGTGTGTGTGTGTGTCACAGTGTGTGTGACATATTATAGGGCAGAGAATCTCAGCCAACTGATCAAGAGGAGGATTTTGTGCCCAAATTTGGATACAATATCAGTCTCAAGGAATGTGTTACATCATAACAATGACAATGTGGGTAAAACTGGCAATACTTGACTCACCACTCTTTATAGTGATTTACTTAGTGTCTGGCAATCTGTTTTTCATATGATGTTTGTTTCTCATAAACAGTTTCAACATGGGAGAGTATGGTGTCAAGATAACAGTCATATCATTCGTCATTGCAGAACATCTATGGGGTTTGCCAAAAAAAAATCAGATTCTTTAATCTTGGGCTTCTTACAAGTACTTGCATTCTGGTGATTATTTCTTCTCAACGTGCTGTATTGTGTCTTGAAACCTGACCATCACTATCTTGGTTATGTTGTCATTTCAATTTATCGTAAACGAAATGAAGTCTCCAGAAGGGTCAGCCACAGGGACAGTGGAGGATAAAATTACACGAGGGGAGGTGATCTTCAGACACGGTGCAGCGGCTAAAAGGGGAGAACCCCAAACAGTGAGTCAGTGTAGCAACAAAGGCACCAGGATCATTTCCGGTAGTTTTTTAAAAATGGATATGGTCTTAGATAAAGTATATTACTTCTATTTTCATAAGTGTACCAAGCTTTAAGCATATTTTTAGTTGCAAAAATGCTTAAAACAACAATTTGGGAGGAAAAAAGGAGAAACCTCTGTCTTTTTATATCATGATCATAAAGCTACCCTGTCAATCTGAGGGAATTCTGACAGAAGGCTTCCATATTTGGAACACCCCCTAAAACTTGGAAGGAGAAAAAAGAGGGGGAGATACTCTTTAAATTTTCTTTTAATAGAATTGGTTAAGACAGTTAATGTAGAAAATGTTCTATTAATCATGTATGCTTTTTATAGTATTTTTACATGGGTTTTGAGATGTGGTTTTATATCTTCAACAAATGGAAGAATGGAAGGCCTCCATAAAGCATAAGAATAGACAGCTGTGGGCACAGCAAACTGAATATTCAGTCATTCAAAAAGGCTTTGAAATCCCTCTGCTGGAGTCTTGTGTACAATAATTACACTCCGAGCAAATATCTTTTATGCTATCTTATGCTGTGGGTACATAACATTTGCCCTATAAAAGAAAGGATCTATGCTCAGGAACCAGCATTTTTTCAAATAAATTACCTAAAGGAGTAGCATTTAACTTATGTCCATGAATGGAAATGATCTAACTTGCTCTTGGAATGTCAATTCTATGACCCAGACAATGGCCAGATATTCTGGGAAATCTACACAAAAGAATCTCCTTCTGAGTCTACTTCGTAGTTTGTGTGGCCAGAAAAGCTGCTCCGTCTAAAGCGTTGTTGGCAGGCAAGTTGGTACCTCACCCTCTGCTACAGCGATAAACCCAAGCCCATTTTCCTACAAAAAAAAAAAAAGGTAAGATGACTAACGAAGGGAGGAAAATATTGTTCCTTTTAGAGCAAATCTGGCCCACTACCTTAACAGACTTTTGGCCTCCTTGCCCCTCAACATCGCCATATTGATTTCTTACTCTTGATCTCTCTTTTTTCTTCTCTTCGCCTCCCCCTCCCTAAACACAGTCTTATTTCAGGTCCTTCTGCTGAACGAGCCCTCTTCTACTGCCAAAGTCCATATTGCTGTCTGCCTTCTCTGGGCCACTAAGACTCACTTTGACCACCTATACTGTTTGTATAGATACATTATGAAATGCTGCCTCATACCACTAGTAAGAGTTTCATGTCTCTTTCCTTCTTTACCTCACTAGATACTCCTGGACGACCAGGGTTTTTTTTCTAAAATGTACCAATAACTACTTCATTGAGCATATGCTATATGCCAGGCACAGTGTTCCCTTAGTTATGTCACTAACTCTAGAATATAAATTCCATGAAAACACATTTGCTTTGCCCACACAGTGCTGGTAAGATGAACAGCTACGACAATTCTCTGAGCTCCAGTGCCTACATCAACATGTAATGCCTGATTTTGAGAATAATTCAAATGCAATACAGAAAGCCTGAAATCCATAGACATTTTAGAGGGTCACAGTCAACAGCCAGAAAAATTATTCCGACAGAATGAAAATATTCTCTCACCTCAAAACTACCTCAACGGTTTCATTGGTTTACTTTGTGTTACTTAAATGAACTTTGGTGACACTTCATTATTTCACCATGATTTTCTACGGCTATGCTCGTGAGTTTTAGGCATTTATTAGAACTTCCTGAGAGCACTCGCTAGAACTCAAAGTTTCTGAGTGGTCATTTTTGTCTTTTGAAAATACCTGACTAGATTATATCATTTAGTAATAGCTATTTTCATTTTTCCGCACATTTAGTAGTTCAGTTAAATCGAACAAGAAAAGAAGGTTCCCAAAACCATTGCCACTGCTTTGCACCTCACTTCTAGATTCTATTCCTTTCGTCTTGAAAGCACCTTTATACCCCTGTAGCAAGGTAAGAGTAGCCCATCGGTAACCGTCAAGCTGCTCCCTGACAGGCAAAATGAAAGGAAAGCTGAAGCTCAAAGCCTCTTTGAATTAAAATGGAAGTTCAGAGGTCTGGATGATGCAGACTGTATATCTACACTGGTAAGATTAGCCACATATACCCCACCCAGCACTGTGCTTAACATTTTTTAGAAGAGTGAAGGCCATGGATGCCAACTGAAATGAGAAATTATAAAGCCAACCTTGGCCCAGTAGGAAGATATATTTTATCCTACCACATTTTTACATTTGCATACATGGCACCCTTCAAAGCCAGGAGTTTATATTTTCCCACCAAGGCTCAGCATGTGTGAAAATTGCTTTCCAAGAAACAAGGACTGGCTAAGATGCAAATGCAAATGTGAATTTGCGGGCAAGCAAATGCAGTTTAACCTGGACTGCGATCTTCCCTCCATACCTTGAATGAGTTTGGAAATAACCCAAGCCTCATCCAGACAAGAACCTTGAAACCTCAAAATTAAAAAAAAAAAAAAAAAAAAGAAGAAGAAAACAAAGAAAAGAGTCACTGGAAAAGCCAGTGCATTTCTCAATAAACACTATATAACTTGAAGAAGAAGAAAAAAAAGAAAAAGGGAGGTGGGGGGGATTCAGCAAGAGATAAGCATGCTCAAGGCTGGGAATTATTTGCTATTTCATTCTATCTATGAAAAGGATTATATCTGTGGCCACAAATAAATTCCAAAGTCTCTGGTTCCATGAAAGCTTTTTTTTCTCTTGGAGAAGGAACAATACTAGAATTCTACTCTACTGATTTACAACTCTAAAAGGATTCTCATTGCAAGGGTTTGGACAGAGGGTCTTGTGCTTAAAAGGGTGATCAGATTTACCTGTTGCTCTCTTTCTCCACCACCACAAAGAAGGTTTTCCGTAGGTCATCAAACACATATATGCAGGTTCAGGTCTTAGAAGTTGCAAACTTACAGTACATATAAGAACCAGAAGGAAGTAGTTGACGTGGGCTGGCGGCATGGAGAAAGTTGGTCAAGCCTGAGATTCCTGCTCTATTATTGGACTTCATCTTGCCAGGACCTTGACCCACATTAGGTCACCCCTGAGCAACTTAAGATGATTTATGCTCAGTGGCACCGGCTCTTTCATTTTGTGTTTTTGGAAACAAAAGAAAAAAGATGTCCAAGAGAGATTACTTGGAGATTTGAAATTTTATTTAATGCATGATTATTTGCCTACATATGGCCTAGGCCTGTTTGGCATAAACTGCCAAGTATCTTAAACAGTTCCCAGGAAACTCCCAGCTCCAGCTCCATTGCCATGACTTTTCTGTACCATTTTAATTGTTCCAATAAGATGCTGCTAGTGAACAGCCAAGCACTGATAAACCAGTAATTTGCCAATCTGGATGTTAAGACCAAACAAGATATTCCCTATTCAAAGAAAAATGACTTTCCAGTGGTCATTTTGTTTTTAACGCTTTTGCAAATAACATTTTATTTGGATCAGCTTCAATTGCCAAACATGAAAAATGACAAAAGTAGGCAACAGAGAGTGGCATTGTGCCCCAGCACAGGGTCCTAAGAAGTAAACAAACTTTTCTGTGGTGTGGTAGAGTGCCAATTCACAAAGGAGAAGCCAAAATCCTAAATGATGCCTGAGCTCATAAAACTGTTCTTTCCCTTATCAAGATGAGGTTTTGGGCTCTCAGATTTCAAGGGTTTGCTTTGATTTTTATTTTTCTTAGACCAGCACATGTAGCTCTCACATGTTTTGCCTTGGGCATTAATTAATATGGGTAACCAACACCTCACATAGGAAAAAGCAAAATCAATTAACAAATAGGAGCTATTAACTACTCATTACATACCAGGTTCTAGTCTAGATGCTCAAAGGACACAAGAGAAGAGGCAATGTGGCTACATCTTGAGTTTCTATAGAGCTAACTAAAGAGCAGGAACGAGAAATAATAACAATACAATACACTTTTAGTACCAAAATAGAGTCAGACCAACCAGTATTTTAGGACTTGGAGAAGGGCCTGGGTCAGTTAAGAAAGACCCAAGAAAACAGTTGAGATTTGAGTTGAACCCAAGAAAGAAGAAAAGTCAGGCTAGGGAATAAAGAGGATAGATCTTCACGGCAACAGGTAAAAGAAAATTCTTGCTGAATCTGACACTGTAATAATTTGAGTTTATATATATTTTTCTTTTCTTAAACCAATTTGGAAATTACTTATATATGTATGCCCCTACAAAAGTAAGTAGCCTTCAGGCAAATCAACAATAAGTTTGAGACTGACCATGTAAACAATTTCACAGATACTAATGGGCACTGTAAGAACACAGGAAAAAAATACAAATTCATAATGAATAATCAGTGATATAAAGAAGTATAGTACATGTGCTGTACATTTGGTCTGCAATCTATATTTTTTTCAGAACCATGTTTAGGGTAAAATGCAGCATTCTTCATACCTGTGAACAAAGCTTCCGATGAGTTCTTTGAATATTGAGCCTGTGTCATCCAGTTGTGCATATCTAGTGCCTAGTAAGTTTTCTAGGTTTATAATAAGTGCTCAGTTAGTATTTGTTAAGCTAAACTGGTCTAAATCACATTTCAAGCTGATCAAAAATGTATATACATTTATGAGCTATAATTTCTTCAGTATTAATTGGTATTCAGTAAACTATGCCTAGAATAACCTCAGAAAGTACTTCCTTAAAATGTTACACTTTTAATCTGTCTTTACCTGTCATTATAAACAAGACTTTTTGATTCAACCCATCTATGCCATCTCTGGATGCAGATAAAGGGGTCAGGATTTGCATAATTCCCCTTATCCTGGTCCCTAATGTGTTTCTTAGGTTTTTGTGTAAAAAAAAACCATGAAGACCATTAGCATAGACCATGAAGGAGGGTAAATCTGACCTCAGCACGATGATGTTAATTTAAAAAAAAAAAAATCTTAGGGGATTGGATAATTGGGTGATGGGCATTAAGGAGAGCATGTGATGTAATGAGCACTCAGTTATATGCAACTGATAAATTATTGAACGCTACATCTGAAACTAATGATGTACTATATGTTGGCTAATTGAATTTTTTAGAAAAAATCTTAGGTCATGAATTAGTGGTGTGTTGTGATGGTGGCACTAGAGTAGAGAGAATATACATGCAAATGAGTTCCAGTCTATCTCTCAAAGCAATAACAATTCACAATAGAAATTATATGATGTTCTGAGGAATAATTGAGCCAGTCAGAAATTAAAAGAACTATGTGTACACAACATAATGAGCAGATTTATTAGGGGAAAAGGCAGATTTATTAGGGGAAAACACACAGCTGAAGAGGGAACTATTGAGCCAGCAAAGAAACTATGGAAAAAGTTGCCCAACACAGTTTCAAGGCTTCACATTGACTTCTGGACAGCCTTCTTGATGCCCCAAAGATATAAGCTATTGCAAGTCTGCTTTTGGCTTCTCGAGTCTTTTTTTTTTCTTCAAAGAACGTACAGATCCCAATTTTAATAAAGATCCTATACATGCTGCCAGTTGAAATGTGGGTCCTGTCAATGATAAGGGAGTCAAAAGAAAAGCAGAAACTCATCTTAGGTCATCACTAGCCCTGTGCTCATGTGACCACTTTGAATTTTCATCTGGGTCATTAATGAACACACTCATGATTCATGACCATTATGTTTTACTTTCCTGGCACATATATAAGCCTGGCATTATTCAATTTCCTATCCTCCAAATCTTTATTGGACAACAGCCATGTGTGGTACCAGAGCAGTAGCTCCATCCCTAGGTCCCTTGGATACAATCATGAATAAGCTTTTGTAACTCCCCTCAAGATGCTCATTATGACAGATACAACCAAATCAAAAGTGATCTTCATGGCTGTGAACTTATAACTGAAGATAGAAGATATTAGTTTAACACACAGATGGATGCAGAAACAACACAGCAAATGATGGCAACGTGAGTGGCTTAATGTCAAGAGAACGTTAGCCTCTGGGACCAACCAAGGAGTGTGATTATCTTGTGAGAACAGTGGACACAGAGAACCTAGAGGGGAATGAAAACTTGGGCACAGGGGCATTGAGACAGACTTACTCCCTCCGGGTCCCGTTGATCCTTCAATGACTTTCCCACAGGTGTTATTCTGCTGCCACTGGAAGAATCACTTGGGAGACAGCCAGTAGTAATGTTCCTCTTTGTCTTTGCAAACCACACCCAAACCCACAGTGAGAGAACTCCCAGGCAGAGGTGCCAACCTCAGACACAAAGGATAATACAGCAGATGCAGAAACAAGACTCAGGAGAAAGAGGAAAAGGCTGGTCAGACAGACAGGGCCAAGACACGCTTTAACAGAGCTAGTAATCCTTAATCCTGAGCTTCATGGAGTGACTGTCATCAAAGATTAAACCATCCCCGAGTTGCCTTGAGAGCTTGGAGGAACACTTAAGCAACTGACTCTTTCACACGTTGAACCTCATGTAAACTAAAAACATATTTATATGGTTTTACAGTTTTCCAAAATCACCAGATCTTCCAAATACATATTTGGCCCTCAAATAAATTTGAAGCTCATCCCCAAAAAAAAGGCAGGGAGCTTCTTCAACTCTCCCATTGTCCCTCTTATCCCTTGCTGGATAGAACATAAACTCTTACCTTAGCCAATGGACCTATAATTCTCCTTCAAACATCCATGGGGATTAAGCATCTGGTTCTTTCAAATCTTCAAGTTATTCCTTTTATTTGGCACTGTTGCTTTTAAGGCTGGTGTTTTCGAGCCAGTGCTGTTGTTCATGATCAGTTCTGGTGCATGCTTGGCTGTCATGAAAGAAGGCACTCATATTCTCAAGAGCACCTCCACTTGGCCTCCCAGCTATTTCTCTCCTATATGTCCTTGTAGGAAAAGATGGCAGTTGCCTTCCTAAACCTCTAACATCACTTTCCTCTCTATTATCATCTATCTGTCTATCTATCTATCTATCTATCTATCTATCTATCTATCTATCCATCTACCTTATTTCCTCTATATTACTCTCTCCTCCACCTCTACATGTCCCCAACCTCCCCAATCTTTTAAGGGCCCTCCTTATTGCCCTAAGTTTCTCAGAGCTGGCAAAGAGAGATTGCTTTCAGTTTAAGGCTGGTTCACTTGTTAACTCTATCAAGATACTGATTCAATACTTCAATTACTTTATGTAAGTGGCCCTGTTAAGTACTGTGACATAAAAAGAAAAATTGATCATCTAGAGCCTCCTGCTTTTATTTATTTATTTATTTATTTATTTATTTATTTATTTATTAAAGATCCTATTTATTTATTCATGAGAGACACACAGAGAGAGAGAGAGAGACACAGGCAGAGAGAGAAGCAGGCTCCTTGCAGGGAGCCTGACCTGGGACTCGATCCTGGGTCTCCAGGATCTCGCCCTGAGCCAAAGGCAGCCCTAAACCGCTGAGCCACCCAGACTGCCCCCTCCTACTTTTAAACAGTGAGCTATCTAGCAGGAATATCTAAAAGTAAGTAAAAAATGAGTTGCTACCATAATTGGCAAGTTGCTATGTGATTTGACAAGTATTTCCTCATTTATTATTTTGTTTAATCTTTAGGCAAATGTTATAAGATAAGAAGGTTATCATCCTCTCCATTTTATCAGAATATAACCCTGAAGTTCAGTGCAGTCCAGTGACTTTTCCTGAGGACAGTCATCAGTACGGGAGCAAAAATCCAACTTGAATCCAGGAATTCCAACCCCAAACCCGTTTGCTCTTTCCCAAGTGAGGTGATGTAAAAAAAAAAAAAAAAAAAAGAGTACAAAGAAGGTGCTGTTGGAATTCAGAGGAGGAAACACCATGAAAAACCAGGATGTTCTCAAAACCACATCACAGATGAGTTTCTCCCCCAGGCATCTGGCTGCAGTGTCTCCAGTAACTCGTTTATCAAACAGTTGCTACAAGTTCAGCCAACAGGGTCCTTCCCTGGAGCTGCTTCTCTGCCACACAGAAGAGGCCTTTGTGGTCTCCCCATTGTTCTCAACTGCTCTGGAACATCAAGTTTATCTTTATAATTGCAAAGATGTTAAGGTTGCCAGATCCCTGTATTGAACAACAAGAGGACGGTGAATTATCAGATTTTTAGTAGGAGACTTAAGACAAAGAAGAGACCCAAAGTCCTTAGGATGATTTAGCCTTCTCTAAACCAGGACATTGCAACATCAGAACTCTAGTAACTTCAGTAATTTTTTACATTCAACAAATATCATTAAGTTTCTACTTCGTGCAAGCCACTGTGTTAAGTGCTGGGGTTATAAAATTGAAGTAGCGAATGGTGTAAGGCATGTGCATCAAGTATATGGGCCTACTTCTGAATTATACGTTACACATCTGAGACATTTTGCTTTTTTGGACAGTGGGAAAAGCCATTGACAAGCCATTTCAATTTAATATAACCCTGTCTATAAGAGACTGCTGCCAGACCGAGTCCTGTTGTCCACTCAATAGTCTTTTATAATCAAATTCCTCAAATAAAATTTTATCTTCCAATATTTCCTGATGATGTACTTTGGGAACTCCTGTTTAGATAGACGTCAAACCCTTAGGTCTTCCTTGGGAAGTAGCGACAGCTATGTCCGGTCTGTCCCTATCCTGCCCCCAAGCAGGTTTCTCTCTGACCTTCTTAGAGGTATGGCAACCACTTACTTAAAACTAAACCCAGGGATGCCTGAGTGGCTCAGTGGTTGAGCATCTGCCTTTGTCTTGGGTCATGGTCCCAGGGTCCTGGGATCAAGGGCTGCATTGGGCTCCCCGCAGGGACCTCGCTTCTCCCTCTCCCTATGTCTCTGCCTCTCTCTGTGTGTCTCTTATAAATGAATGAAGAAAATCTTTAAAAGTATTTTAAAAATAAATAAATAAATAAACCCAAACTGACCATAATTGCTGATAGTAAAGTTGAAAAGCCAGTATTTCTGGCTCTTCCTCCCTCTGCGAGGAAAGTAGTGGGCACTGGGACTGCCTCCCAGTGGAAGAGGAGTGGAATAGCGAACTCCTCTTTCAGCCTAGCATTTTCCATCACGCAGGTAAAAACTTTCCTGGTCTTCAAGTCACGGCAATTGGGCTATGAAGAAAGTGGATTCATTATTCAGAGGAGCCAACTTTTCTGGGATCTTCTCCTTTTCTTCATCTTCTGCATCGTCTCCCTCCCCCATCCCTTCTCCTCCTCTTGCTCCTTCTCTTCCTCCTTCTCTTCTCCTCTTTCTCCTCCTCTTTGGCATTTCAGTTTCTGCATTGCTCAAGATGCAAAAGGAATTAAAGCTAAACAAACAAACAAAGATATATTCTCAGAGTTCCTCTGTAAGATCGAACATTTCTCAGGAATGTGCATCACTTTCGCTGAGTTTACACAAAGGCACTCAGGTCTCTGAGTCAGACCTGCTCTGTTCTAAAATGGGAAGAGGCATTTTCAAACCAAGATCATCTGAATGGCATGAAAGGAAATTGGGGAGATCTTCCCTGAAGCAGCTCTTGAATTCAGAGAGGAAAAACTAAATAAAATAACAATGTGATTTTGGATAAATTATTTGACCTATATGCGTATTCATTTCTTTCAAGTTCCAAATAATATTTAGATATATCTAAAACTTATCATGATGATAACTATTATGGAAACTACTCATTCTGATAAATGCCAAGAAGGCAAACATGGTAGAAACATTTTCATGAAAATTCAATTCTCATGGCAGGAAAAAAAATTTTTTTAAGGCAGTAAAACTTTACCCAAGAAAGCCAAGGAGACATTCAAATCACAAATAATTGAACCCTGGGAGAACACCAAAAGATTGTTTCCAAAGGTGTGTCTCTCAGAATTAGAATCTTCTGACATACTCTTCCAAAAAGTGCTCCGTGGTTTCATAAGATTGAGATACTCAACAAACAATAACTGCTCTTGGAAATTCCAAAAGAACACTCCCATAACAAAGATTAGGAAAGGTCCCATCTTAACCTGCATAGGTGCATCGAACTCTCCCTTCTAAAAATGTATTTGGGGGGTGTCTGGATGGCTCAGTCCAGTTCAGATCATGATGCCAGGGCCCTAGGATCAGGCCCCAAGTCGGGCTCCCTGCTCAGTGGGGAGTCTGCTTCTCCCTCACCCTTCCCCTGCTCCTAGATTCTCATGCTGGCATGTGCACTGTCTCACATGAATAAATAAAATCTTTGGAAAAAATAAAAATAAATTTAAAAAATAAAATGTATTTGACACAGGTACTGGGCTTTTAAAAGGCATTTTTAACATTTATACATTTATTTATTAACATTTCACTGGTGGGTAATATCAATGAAAGGAGTGGGGCGGAATCCACTTTGAAATAAGAATGGCTTCCCTAAACTGAACTGAGCCCCTCAGCATGTACCTGGCTTACTGGGACAGCAGTGTCATTATTATGTGTCTGTCTAGAGTCTACCAGACTGAAGTAATGGCTAATGCATTTTTCCTTCCATAATTGGCATTCTAAGCCTTGGCACCTGGTCCTTAATCTGAATCACAAGACCCCACCTTGCTCTAATAAAGTAGTCTTACTGAAGCCACTTCTCTCTTCACGCATATTCAGCCCCCAGTTTTTTTTAATATCCTTCCACGCCTTTAGCTCCACCCCAGAGACTGGTTGACCACTTCTTCAATCATATTTTATAGAAATCAGTTTTTGTCTAGAACACCTTAGCCCCATTTCAGGTAGGGAGGCAATCAATAAAAATATAACTCCCTGGAAAGTGAGCAGCCATATGAAGGTGCTGTGGTTTGAAAGACAGCTAATAGTACCTGCAGCTGGCTGGAAAGGAATTAGAATGGGAAATTGGACTGAAAAACAAACTGGAGGTGCCTCCCTCCTGCCCTGGAAAGGAGCCGGATAAAATCCCAGGAAGGGGGCCAATGCAGTCTGATAGGCTTGGTGAAAACTGCTATGGGCCTGAGGTGAGCATTAGACACCCCTCTGGGTGGGTAACCTGTCTAGGCTCCGCTCTGTTCCCACAACCGCACACTGCCACCTTGCCCAGTTTACCACCAGGAGAGAAACAGTGCACTTTGTATTTCCATGGCACGTTATAGTTTTAAAGCACTTCCTTCCCTTGTGGTTTCTCATTGTATCTTAGCCCTGCAACTTTTAAGAAGTCATTTTCCTCACTGAGCATTAGTTTTTCTCATCTACAGGGTGAGAACGGTGGGGCAGGTGATCACTAGCATTTCTTCTAGCTTTGTATTCCCTTGCTCATTCCATGCAAGGATTTGCTGAGCATTCGGTAAGTGCCAGGCAGGGTGCTGGGCCTGGACTGGTGGCCCTGAGCGTCAGTAAGGGAGGCAGTTGATGGAGAAGGTGAATTAACCAACAAACACAATAGCACCAGATCCAAATAGCACCAGATCCAAATCACTTTAAACAAGACAAAGAGGAAATAAGAAAGATATCTGCAGCTGCCCAGCACTTCCAATACTCACAGGTAGTAAACAGATTGGGAATCTAAAACTTGTCGAGATATGAAGTGAGGGGTCTTCAGCCCTGCAGCTAGCTCAGGCTCCAGGATCCCAAGCTGTCACTTCCCCTTCGATGCAGGGAGACAAGCCACTGCTTGTAGCCCAGCAAGGAGCATGTACAGTTTTGAAAACTGTGCAGCTGCAAGCACTGTGATTTGGAGGGGAGAAAAAAGAGCAGAGGGAAAGGAAAGGAAAAAAAAAAAAAAAAAAAACAAGAAAAAGTAAAGAAAGAAAATTGCCAAACCTCCCATTCCCTAAAAAAAAAAGAAAAGAAAAAAGAAAAGAAAAGAAAAAGAAACACCCCAAAAACAAAAAACAAAACAAAAAAACCCTCCTCCATCTACAATTCAGTTTGGCCTGACAGCCAGATTGAAAATCTAGGGCAGAACACAGGGGACCTCCTACCAAGAACTATAGCTGATTATTCCATTCTACATTTTAAAAAAGAAAGGGGGGTGGTACTTCTCGGAAGTGCAAATGAGGATTGAGTTGCGGTAGAGCACAACAGGCCACCATCTCTGAGCACCGGGGATTTTGTTCTCTGTGTGGAGATGCAGTCTGACAAGACAAGTTCACTGCAGTTCACATCACCGTGGAACACGCGGGCCCAGGAGGCTCACATCTGGGACTCCCTGCACACAAGCTTTATCACCGTTACAGCTGCGGGTAATTATTAGTAATAATAATAGATAATATTTACATAGTCTGTTTCAACTAAAGATCCCAAGGCAGATGACAATACCTACACATTTAGGTATGCACAGCCCCCCCCCAACAACCTGCTGAGGGATGGCTTTGCCACCGCTGCACCGCAGATGAAATGCAGCAAATTATCACCAGGCGCTCCCACTCAGCAGCCGCTCAGGACTGAAAGCTACAGGCGTGAAATTTAAATATTAATTTTAAAGTTTTTTTTTTTTTTAAAGCATGCATTCAGTCCTTAAGGGAAAGCACGGAGGATGGTGGATGCATGTCATTATACATACCACAGAATGAATGAGCAACCCCAAGAGTGAGCTCTCAGGTAAGCTATGGACTTTGGGACATGAGGATACCTCCATGTAGCTTCATCCATTGTAACAAACGTACCACTCTGATGTGATCCACTGATAGTGGGGGAGACTGCATGTGGGACATGGGGTGTACAAGAACTCTCTATGTTCAGCGCGAGTTTGCTGTGAACCTAAAAATGCTCTAACAAAGTCTATTGAAAAAAAAAAGAAAGAAGAAAGAAGAAAGAAAGAAAGAAGAAAGAAAGAAGAAGAAAAAGAAAGAAGAAGAAAGAAAGAAAGAAAGAAAGAAAGAAAGAAAGAAAGAAAGAAAAAAGCAAAGAGGTATAGAACTTCTTCATATACAGATGCAGTAAAACGCCGGGACACCTGCACCCCGATGTTTCTAGCAGCAATGTCCACAATAGCCAAACTGTGGAAGGAGCCTCGGTGTCCATCGAAAGATGAATGGATAAAGAAGCTGTGGTCTATGTATACAATGGAATATTCCTCAGCCTTTAGAAACGACAAATACCCACCATCTGCTTCGACATGGATGGAACTGGAGGGTATTATGCTGAGTGAAATAAGTCAATCAGAGAAGGACAAACATTATATGGTCTCAATCATTTGGGGAATATAAAAAATAGTGAAAGGGAATAAAGGGAAAGGAGTGAAAATATCAGTGAGGGTGACAAAACATGAGAGACACGTAACTCTGGGAAACGAACAAGAGGTAGTGGAAGGGGAGGTGGGCCGGAGGTTGGGGTGACTGGGTGACGGGCACTGAGGGGGGCACTTGGCGGGATGAGCACTGGGTATTATGCTATATGTTGGCAAATTGAACTCCAATAAAAAAAATTTTTTTAATATTCTAAAATGTATTGTGTTAATGGTTGCACAACTCCAAAAGCTATTAAATTATACATTTTAAATGAGAGAAGAAAAAAAAAACTTCTTCATGACAAGCTGGAGCTGGTTCGATATAAATCAGATGCATTCTGCTTGAATCCCAAAATCAGTTCAGACGTTTTTTCCTGAGGATTTCTGGATTCCTTCAGAGGCAGATTCTGAGATTCAAGTGTGGGTAGCCTGCTTGGGAAGTAAGCCTTGGAATCACCAGTCTGGAGCTGGAAACTGTTGCAGGGAGGGAAGAAGCATAAAGACTGCTTTGTATGGCCAGTTTGCACCTGGAGCTAAATCCCTCCAGGGACACTGGGAGACAGTAGGAATTCCCCACACTGAGTTATCCTGAGGAGCAAGGAAGCTGTAGCTTTTATCCACCTAATCTTCATCCTTCATTGGTTGAGGCTGCTTGGGGAAATTAACTCCATAGAACTTCCAGTTTGCCCCACAGACCCTAAGAGCACTTCACAGCCAGGAAAAGAGTCCTCGAGCAGAGAGCCGTGGGTGGCCCAGTGAGCAGCGTCTCTGTGCACAGGTGAATGCCAAGGGGGTGTGGGCAGGACATCCTCTACTTTTCCAGCCCCATATAGAATTATCTACTCCCCAACTCCAGCGAATGAATTGGGCAGAGGGATTAAATGTCTTTAACAGACCAGAATATTCAGGCTCCTTCTGACTTTTAGAGAAGGAAAAAGAAACATTTAAAATCCTAGATGACAAAATGTGGTTTCTAATACCCATAATTACATACTGCCATGCCTATCCAAAAGAGGTGGTAAATCATTTGTTTTAGTAATTAACAGAGACCTCTGGTAAATAATGAATCTCATTCTGTGACTAGAGAAGGGCTTTGGCAGCGCTGCACATGGAAATTCTCGCCATGGAAATATTTGGATGTGTTTAAAGCATTTCAGATTTCTAGAAGATATGTGAGCCGCCATGGTGGCACATAATGAGATTGGTCTCACGATGTCCCCTTAAAACAACCGTTTCCTTCAAGGGGGTAAGCAGTAATGTAAAACATGTTGTTTTGTGCTGTGAAGTTTTAAAGAACTGCGTTAACCACAATAATACTAAGGCTTTTCCCTTCTTTAATATTCTAGTTAAATATATGCCATGCCCCACCTTATGATGTCTTGGGACAACTTTTTAAAACATTTTTACATGGTCTGCTCCAATGATTGTGTGTTGGGCACGAGAAAATAAAGGTTTTTGTTACTTAGAAACACAATAAATGAGATTTTTAAAGATTCTTCTATTTATAATATATATTTGAAGAATCAACATCCTACTCATGAAGAAGTGATTTGATACTAAAGATAAGGCCCCAAGTTGAAAGAGAGAGAGTAAAAGGTGATATAAACTGGACAATAAGCTCTTCCATTCAAAAACAACCTTTTCCATCTCTTCATCTCCCACTTCCCCAACCACCTGACTCCAAACCCACCAAATTGACACATGCATAAGAAATAGTGACAGACCAAGGAGACATGAAATATAAATACAGTTTAAGAAACGGTGGCCAATGTTAAGTAGCCTAGAGCAAAAGAAACTCTTGGGTATTAACATGGAATTTGACTCTTCTTAATGCAATTAGACATATCTGGATTGCTAAATTACAGTTTGTACAAATGCAGAAGAAACCCCCAGTAAAGATACGCATTTCAATAGGTTTAGCTATTTTGTGTCCTCTTTTCACCATTCCGAAAGAATCATTTCCAGCCTTGGAAAACTGCTCCCACTTAAAGATTTAAATTTACATTAAGGGGTTGCTTTTTGGTTTTGGTTTTCCTACTGTGGAGGCCAAGGATCCAAAAGAAAATAAACAACCTCATCAGAGCCTGTCTTACAAATTGAAGCTTAAAAGGAGACAATAAACATCATACCTACATTATGTTTCTGTTTGAAGCCATAGGAGACATCACTCCTTGCTTTTTTACCTTCCTCAACAGTGTTAAGCAGGGTGCCCACCACGGTGGGGAAGCAGTATATGTAGTCTTTTTGTCCTGAGCTGTGAATTCCTCCATTTTAGAACTGTGGTCTTAGAGCAAATATTTTAGTTGTTCATTTATTTATACATGCAATGATTGCTTAGTGGGCACTCATTATAGACCAAGCATGGCTCATAGCACGAAGAAGACAAAGTCTCTACCTTAATGGAGTTCACACACTGGTGGCTCAGGTCTTACAGGAACACCTCCTCTAGACACCTGGGTAACTTTGGTTCTCCTTTCATACTGAAGTAAAGAGGTATCTTGGACACTCTCAAACTCCTTGCCACCTGCCTCCAGGCCATTCTTCCCTGACTCTGCTATTTCTGCTCCTTCCAGTCATACCCCATTTCCTCCTGGATTTTGCCATTTGCTTACTTTGGATCCCAACATTGACTATCACAGACCAGGGGAATCTCTGCTCTTGGGGAAACCCTCTTAGGAATGGGCAGTCTGCACAGAAGCCTCAAATCTTCCCCACAGCCTCTCTTCATTGGATTTAAAGGAGATTTTGAAGTTATACCTGGGTTCAAATGCAAGCTCAGCTGCTTTTCTAGCTGGATATGCTTTGGGGAAAGTCATTGAACTTCATTATGCTTTCTTTCTTCTTCTTCTTCAAAAAGAATAATAATACCGGGCACCTGGATGGCTCAGTCGGTTGAGCATCTGACTCTTGATTTTGGCTCAGGTCATGATCTCAGGGTCATGGGATCCAGCCCCATGTCAGGTTCCATGCTCAGCATGGAGCTTGCTTCTCTCTCTCTGTCCCTCCTCACCCCCCACTCCAAAACCCCTTCATGCTCTCTCTCTAAAATAAATACATAAATCTTTTTTAAAAAGAGTAATAATATCAGCCTCATAGGTATGTTGTGAAAATTAAAGAAGATAACATTTAACACAGTTCTAGTCCCTCAGAATTCCCTCTATGTAGTGTTATGATTAACATGTAAAGTATAGAAAGAGATCAATTCACGTGTATTGACTGGTCCCTCAACCTGGGTAAGTAATTTTCATAATACTATAGAAGACATTTTTGGTCAATAGATATGTAGCTTTCACCATGGCTACTGGCCATGGAGGTACTCACTCACTTATTATTTGACAAATATTCACTGGTTTAAGTTTTTGTGACTGAGCTAGACTTTAAAATTTACATGTATAAAGCATGTGTTCTGTGCTAGGCATCGTGTAAATACATTACATCCATCATGTCACTTAAATCACATAAATCATGATTATGCTTGTTTTGCAGAGGAGCATGCTGAGACTCAGATGAGGAAATTCACCCAAAGACAGTTCTATGGCTAGAAATGGCACAGCCAGAATTTTAGCCCAGAGCTGCTTGACTTCCTAGCAAAAAGGTCAAGCTAACCACAGTGAAATTGCAAATTCACATTCCTTAGCTCATGATCTGAGCAAGCTCAACCCAAAAGAATGGATATGAAGAGAAGTTTCAATAGTAGCCTAAATCCATAGGCCTCAATTCGAAGGAAATTGAGCTGAATTGGAAGAAATGAGGCTCTAACCAGGAGAAAGTTTTACTTAAAATTGAAAGGCAATAGTTTTAGATTTTTTTTCAGACCACATTTCTTTAGGATTTTTATTTATGATACAGGTAAGGGTGGAAGAGCTGGTAGATATGACCTGCCATTACCAATGAGGCCTAGTTGTTCTTCTACAAACTCCAAGCATATATGAGAGAATTTTGCAGTAGTTGCTGAAGGCAACTTTTGTCTTCTCTGTAGGCTAGCTAGTAGATGTGAATCAAGTGACTTAGACTCAAGTACTTTGGGAAGAGAATAGAATCATGAAGAACCACAAAGCCATTTCATATTATCAAAGGTCACATCTGTTTCCCACTAAGAAGCAGGCCAGACAAGTAACAAAAGGTAGAGTTGTTCTCTTCGATGATGATATCTTGTCTAGCCTCCAGAAAGCTCCCCTCTACCCTGATTCTATGGAGTCTCTTGGACTTGGACTCTTACACTTTGTCCTATCCAGTCCCTTTTTTTCTGGATTCACCCCCACTATTTGGCAGTGCCCTAAGTATTAGACTCTAATCTTCTGCTAAAGTCTTTCTCAGATTTCACCCTTCCTCTACAGCAACTTCCTGGCACCAACTCCCTCCTAACGATCTCTATTTTTTGAACCTTATTTTGTTACTGGCCCTTGCATGACTTTGACATGGCTGGCTTCCCGTTGTGTGTGTGTGTGTGTGTGCGCGCGCGTGTGTGTGTTTTAAATTTTTATTTACTTGTTAGAGAGAGAGAGAGAGCCTGCATGGGGGAGCAGTGGGCAGAGGAAGAGGGAGGGGCAGAGGGAGAGAAAGAGGCGGAGTCCCCACTGAGCCAGGAGCTCAATGCAGGGCTCCATCCCAGGATCCTGAGATCACAACTTGAGCTGAAGGCAGATGCTTAACCAACTCAGCCACCCAGGCAACCCCACATTGTGTTTTTTTTTTTTTTTTTTAACCCACATTGTGTTTAAAACACCATCTGTGACCTCGGTTCCAGGCTCAAGCTGGGTCATCTCTTTAGCTGAAGTTAAAAAAATATGAGATGTGTTTGAAATAACTGAGACGTACTAATTAAAGAAAAGAAGATCCAAGGAGCCCATACCAAATGTCTTTAGATACTCAAAAGGTTTCTAAATGGAAGAAATTCTAAATTTATTCTGTGTTCTGTGGCTCCAGACAGGAAATTAGAACAACCAGGAAGACTGATTTTTGCTCAGTATTAAGAATTTTCTAACAATTATTGTGTCTAACAATGGAATAAGCTACTCTTATAAGTAATGTTTCCCTGTAACTGGAGATACTCAAGCAAAGTTTAATAACCACTTCCTGGGAATGTTGTAGAAGATTCACAAATCAAGTAAGAGCTAGCCTAAGTATAGCTAAGGCCCTATCAACCTTTGTAATATCATAATTTGAGATAGTGAAATTATTTTTCTCAACAAATGAATAAAAAGTATAACTCTCAATAAAACCCCATAGTGGTGCAACATTTCTTGTTACCCCTTCATTCTTTTTCTTTCTATGAAGTGGGTTCAGAATGTTGTTAGCCCCACACGTTTCTAAGACAGATGCTATTGTGAAATAGGTAGAAATTCACACTGCTCCCCCAAACACAATGCTTGCAGTGTCACATTCAAGAAAGAAAGGGAGCAAGGGAATCCTACGGGGTCCCTCTGTTAAGAATCTCAGGAGAAAGCTCTGAATGTCAAAAACTGAATTCTAGCTATTGTGGAAGAACACAGTTTGTTTGTTGCCTGTTTCTCATCTCCAATGGAAAATGTTTTGGATTTCAAGTTACAATCGTTTAAAATGTCAAAGCTTCCTTCTCAGCACATAACCTGAGGCTATATTCAGAAACCAAATGAAATTCCATGGAAACCACTTACACCGTTCAGTGGATTGTGAAGCCTCTCTTAACTGCTCCTTGCTCAGGAAATTAGAACATGAGTAGAGACACTTCTCTTAGATCAGTCACTGAACTTTACTGCCTCTACTCCAACTGAAACATAAAAAGGGGGCCCCACAGCACTCCAACACCTCTGCCTTAAGATGCTTTAAATGATTCTTCAAGCTGTAAATTGGGATATTTCATGGCAAAGGTTTTTATGACTATAAAGTGTCTCCTTAAAGAATGACCCCACTTACATTCGATGGAATATTACACAGCCATTAGACATCCTGTTCATAAAGAGTTTATAATAGCACGGAACAATATTGATGTTACTTTTGTCAAGTAGAAAGAAAGCAACTACACACAGTTTACTAATGAACAAAAGCCACTTATTAGAGACTGTAGTCTTCTGGTCAGGACACCATAGAAAGTCCCATCCTGCACTCCCTGTGCTCTGAATTTACAAAATCATTGATAAATTAAAAGAAAGGAAAACCAAAAGACATAGCTGGTTCAACTCAATAAGATGACAAATACATTGATAGACTACTGATGGGAAAGAATAATGAAATTCTAGATAGGCCTGAAACCTCAGGACTAGTAGGCTCTGGGTTCAATCATGACTACAACAGGTAGGTGTTTGTCTCATTCAAGATACAGGGAGATGGGACATAAGCCAGGCTCATAGCTTGAAGTCAGGGGCTAGAGCGGCTTTTCTCAGCTTCTTCACTCCAAAGGAAGCACAAAAACAAAAAGAGCTCAGCCCAACCTTGGCAGCAAGTTCCTCTCAATAGATGTGAGTCCAAGAAGGCAAGTGGAACCAGCCACCAACTCAAGCTACCCTCTGTCTCTATAATGGATCCACAATATCCCAATACCACCCTGTATAGGTTTCTAGAGCTGTCATAAAAAGGTATCACAAACTGCAAACAAACAAGCAAACAAAAATAGAAACAGATTCATAAATATAAAGAACAAGTTGGTGGTTGCCAGAGGGAAAGGGGATGGGAGGAATGGGCAAATAAGTGTACAGGATTAAGAAGTACAGACTTCTAGTTATAAAATAAATAGGGACACCTGGGTGGCTCAATCGGTTAAGCATTTGCTTTCAGCTCAGGTCATGATTCCAGAGTTCTGGACTGAGCCCCACACGGGGCTCTTTGCTCAGTGGGGAGTCTGCTTCTCCCTCTCCCTCCGCCATTCCCACTGCTTGTGCTCTCTGGCTCTCTCTATCTCTCTGTCAAATAAATAAATGAAATCTTTTTTAAAATAATAATTAAATTAAGTGAAAAAGTTACCAGGATGTAAAGTATAGCACAAGGAACACAGTCAGTAATGTTGTAATAACTTAATATAGTGACTATACTTATGATGAGCATTGCAAAACACGTAGATTTGTGGAATCACTATGCTGTACACCTGCAACTAATGTAAATTTGGATGCCAACTACAATAATATTTTTTTTTCAGACTCACAAACCTGTTGGCTTAAAACAACAGAAATTTATTATCTTGCAGTTCTGGAGGCTAGATATCCCAACTCAAGATGTCAACAGGATCATGCTCCCTCTGAAATCCCTAGGGAAGAGTATTTCTTTGCCTTGTCCAGCTTACAGTGTCTGCAGGTGTTCCTTGGCTTCTGCCAGCATAACTCCAATTTCTATCTCCTTCTTCATATAATTGTCTTCTCTTGTGAGTGTGTCTCTCTGCCCAAATTGCCCTCTCCTTACTCAAATAAAGATATTAGCCACTAGAATAAGGCTCACTCTAACCCAAGATGATCTCATATCCCCTTGATTACATCTGTAAAAACCCTATTTCCAAACAAGGTCACATTCATAGGTATGAGGTTAGGATTTCAACATACTTCTTGGGGGACACAGTTCTACCCACAATACACCCTGAGGCAGGCATCCCTACAATTGCCTTTACCGGACTTTGCTTTGACTTGGGGACCCAGAGAGTTGGATAAAGGAAACTGCAAAATCACTAGGGAAAAACAAACAAAATGAAAGCCCCCTCTACTCAAAATGAGTATAGAAATAAAAATTGCAAATGCAATTTGGGGAAACAAGCCAAAAAAGACAGCCAAAAAAAATAAACAACTTGAACACAACTTTACCATATATGAAATTTATTTTATAAAAATATCAGATGAAGGCTTTTAAATTAACTACATTAAAGACAATAAATGAAGCTGCCACATCCATTAAAAAGTACAAGGAATTAACAAGCAAGCAGAAATCAAACAAAAACAAGAGGCTATGAAAAATGATCAATTAAGCCTGAAAAATACATTATGGTCATTGAAATAAAAATGCCATGACAGGATAAATTCTAGACTGTTCCCAGCTGAGGATAGAATTCATTATTTCTAAAATAATCCTGAGGAAATCACCCTAAATATGACATAGAAAGATAAAATCACTTTAAAAAATGACAGCTAAGAAATATGGAAAAAAGAATGAGAGTGAGATGAGATATTCACCAAGTAGGAATCTACAAAGTACAGAATGAAGGAACTGACATAGAAGCAATATTCAAAATGATATTTGCTGGGCATTTCGAAGTGAAAGATGTGAGTTCTCAGAGCCATAATGCCTTCCAATCAATAAAAATAAGCCCATGTTAGCAGGACATGGAAGATAAGGAAATAATCTCAAAAAGGGCCTGAGAGAAGACACAGATTACACACCAATTACCAAGAAGTAGCCTCCAAGTTATGGCCATAGATAGCAAAAGACAATGTAATGGTGCTGCAAAGTGCCAAGGGAAAATAAGTATCAATCCAGAATTTTATACCCAGTTAATCCCTCGTTCTAATGTGAGGGCAAAATAAATATTTTTCTAACCATAAAAGAACAAGAATTTATACTCCCACACACACAGACACTCTCTAAAACAATCACTAAAGAATGCACTTTAAGAAAGAGAAAGATGATCCCACAGGAAGAACATGAAATGAAAATTTAAAAAGAAAAAAAAAGAAGACCAACAGTGAATATACACAAAGATGTGCTAATATCTACAAATGAAATTAACTATTGCCTGTAACAATAATTATTACTGACTATAAACAATAACAATCATTGGTTTAAATTATAAAGGAGTGAAACTCCAACTCCTAGCAACTATAGCAGGAAGGTGGGATTTTTGTGAGTAGTTACACTTTGCTAGGATGCTGAGAAGACAGCAGAAATACAAGAAACTTAGAATCATTAAGTATACATGGAAAAAAGACATAAAATAAAATGTTAGCAATGGCTATCTCTGAAAATAATAAAGTCTTTTTTCTTTTCTTCTCGTGCACTTCTGTATTAAATTTTATAAAACAAATATATTGTCCTTTTATGAAGAGAAAATTTAGCCCCCTCTATAAAATCATTTCACATCACCTCTCTTGTCCTCCCTTTGTCCTAAATGGAAGCCCATTTCTTAAAGGTAGAAAATGACAGTGTTGGCAATACTAGCTTTGGATAGTCAAATGGTATCCAGAACTTTCTCAAGATAATCTGACCATTTTGCATTGTTGTGGTGGACTCATGTCTTGGTTAGCTCAGGCTGCCAAAGCAAAATACCATAGATGGGTGGCTTAAACAAGAGAAATTTATTTTTCACAGTCTGGAGCCTGGGCAGTCCAAAATCAAGGAGCCAGATTATATGGTTTCTAGAAAGACCTATCTTTCTGGTTTGCAGATTGCCTCTTTTTCCTTATATCCTCACATAGCCTTTCCTTGGTGCATGTGTATGGGCAGAGAGAGAACTCTTTCTTCTTTAAGGATACCAATCCTATCAGACTTAAACCCCATCCTTATGACCTCCTAAAAACTCTATCTCCAAATACAGTCCCTTTGGGGATAAGGGCCTCCATAAATGAAATATAAAGGGACACAATTCCAACCCATAACAACTGATATCCTGGATATTTGCCAAACCCCAATCATCTAATACCTCTCTAAGAACCTGTACAGAAAGTTCTCACTTATTCAAAATAACTGTCCCCAAATCCATCCTGGAATGAAGGAGTGCCTCAGTATTCTTTTTAAAACAAATAAAGTGCAGTTTATGACCTTGAAGTACATTTCTAACCTAAACTAGCAAATAGCAAACTTGTCAGGAGGTAGTACTGCCAGTCTTGATAAGAATGAATGCAACAAGAGTTTCCCTAGTAAGTGACTATAGAGTCACTTACTTATATATATAAACACAAAAATAAATACCTATGTATGCCAAGTAGTGATAGTTATTTAATGAACGATAAACCAGAGTATTTCAATGTTGTACCTGAAGATATGGTCAGCAGAGGCCCAAAGAGGGTGAGGGGCACAGAGCAACTTATACGGATATGCCATGGAAGAAGATTCCATTTATTCTTTAAGAGTAAAGTCTCTGGTTGGCATGTTTGAGACAGAGCCAGGAGCTCTGTGTGGCTCGAATGATGTGCTCAAGGGAGATGGGATGAGAAAGAGGATGGGGCCAGATCCTGTAGGGTTCTCAAGACCTTTAAAGGATTTTGGCTTTTACTCTGAGTGAAGGGGGAGCCATGATCTGACCTAGAGTATCACTCTCTGTGTCTAAAATAGGCTCTACCAGACACAGTGGAAGAGAGAGACCAGCTGAGGGACTTTTCAATAATCCAGGGGCAAGTGACCGTGGCTTAGACATGAGCATAATAAAAAATGGTTGAAAAGTGGCTGGATTTTGGATACATTCTGAAGTTGAGGTAAGGGATTTGTTGATGATTTCCTGTGGGCTCTGAAAGAAAGAGACCTACTTCTACATTTGATTTTTCCAGCAACCACCTCAGCCTTCCAGGACATAACTAGTGTTCAAAGACACCTTCCTCATCCACAGACCACACTCTAGGCAAGGGCAGTTCTGTCTGTGTACCTCTGGGATTCAGAGTCTGGCTTTCCCTCTTCTAGTCCTGACTGAGGAGAGGACCAAAGACAGATGTGGGGTGGGGGAAAGCCCCTTGAAGAGGTCCAAATTTTTATTTGAAGAACACTATCTGCTGAATGTAAGACAGGCATTACAGGTCATCCCTGTCTCTTCGATTGCTTTATTGAAACCCACAAAAGTTCTGAAAGGGAACTGCTATCTGAAGTGCCCTGCAAAATCCGTTTCTCTCCCTGCCTCCTCTCCCTGCATGATAATCAAATATTTGCCAAGAGGAAGGAGAGAATTATGCAACAAAATACAATATACTCTTTGAAAACTTTATCCCTCCCTGTTTGCCTCTGAAGGAAGCCATTGCATACATCTGCCTTACCGAGTCTATTCACAGGCAGTAATTACTTTGGCATTATAAATCAAATTAAAAAAAAAAAAAAAACTGGCTCCATTCCTATCTGGTTTGTGCCTCATAGTTTCTTTGTCAGTAGTAAACACCCTGCTTAGCTAAGGAAGGGAATCTTTTACTCCAAACCCTAACCAGACTTCAGTAGTTTAAACCAAATTTAGATCCTGAGGAAGAGGGAAAAAAATCACACCATCTCGTTGTATCTTTTTCATATGAAAGTGTCTTCTAAAATGGATCAACCAAACAGTTTAATATTTTGGGGGAATGGGGGGACACAAAGAGCCATTCTAGATAAGGGGGGAGGGGACAGTACTGACTACAGGTTATTGGCAGGCTGCCATTCGGTACACATTTTTACATTTTTAAACAGTACTTACCCAATGTTCTCCTAAATCCCATTAAATGAAAACTTTCTCTAATTTTAAAATTAAATTTCCTGTATTTCCTGATGGGCTTCCAAGTTCTTCTTTTTCCCTCCTCCCCTCTGAGTCCCATGGTATTTCTACAAGAAGAGAGGTATTAGCCTCCTGGACAGACTCCAGTTGGCATAATTGCCCTCAGCCTCACTTTACCCCCTTGGGATTTTCCATTGGGCATAGATTGTTTCCTTACTTCCTGTCCTGAAGTAGTGGAAGTACTGCCCTAAAGCTTGTGGCTTACAGCTCTGACCAGTCCCCTCACCACATGGGGGCATGCTTCATTTACTCTTTAAGAATCCAAGCATTACACTCCAAACTTCTTTAATTACTTACCCCAAACATAAGTAGATTTTGAGCACTCAACTTCAACATGTACACATTTATTTATAAACAAGAACATATCCTTGTACTACTATACAAATAAACTGCATAATTTTTAAAAATATAACAAAGAATTAAGTAAATATCTTAATAGTGTGTAATTTAATAATGAAATAAAATAATTGAATTATCATTCATAATATTTTACTACAAGCAGAAAGACTGAGTGTCTGGCATTACTTTTGGAGATCTTGGGGATACCAAAAATCAACGATGTGTTTTTCAGATCTCTGTATTTGAGTATTTAATTTTATAGGCATTCAGAGCTGAAATGGATGCCTACCACAGATAGATATATCCCAGTGGGGGGGGGAAAATCACTAACTGAACTTATATGGCCATGCTTATTTGTTAAATGTTAATTACGCAAAAATTTGGTTGAAATTCAACTAGTGTGTTTCTGTCTTCCTTTATGCCACTTATTTTTGTTGGTAAACTAATTGGAAGATGCTATATTTTTATGTTTCACAAATGGGTTAAAAGCCCACTGGAATTCTCAACATTCAAACAGGTTAGAAATTTCTGCTTCTGTGTCTTTTAATAGACAGATATAAAAGTTTTTGTAGACAAAACATGTACTTATTTTGGGAGACAAAAGCACACAAAGTACAATCTAGTTTCAAAATTGCATCTTTAAAATTCTTTCTCCAGAGCAAGATTTTATTTGAAAAAAAAAAAACTATTTTCAAGACGTCACATTTATGTGAAAGGATAGACTAAATATGTTTTCAAAAATATCTTTAGGCAGCATTCTAAGGAAGACTATTTGGTATCAATTTGAAATATTTGTGATTTTTTAGAAAAAAAAATAAAATTAGCAACTTTCTTTAAGTTTGTTAACTCAAAAAATTTGTAACAAGATCATTGTTGAAACTCCGTGCAAAACAGGGCCACTCACCACCTCAAAACAAAATGATAAATTTCTAGTGTGTGGTATTTGTCAAGGGTTTCCAGAGAAACTGAACCAATAAAGTATATTTAAAGAGAGATTTATTTTAAGGAATTGGCTCACCCCATTGTGGGGGCTGGCAAGTTCAAAATTCATAGAACAGGCCAGAAGTCTGGAAATTCAGATAAGGGTTCATGTTTCAGTGTTGAGTCTGAATTCTACAGGCCATCAGGTTGGAAACTCATGTGGGTTTCTATGTTGCAGTCTTGAGGAAAATTGCTTCTTTGGAAAACCTCAGTCTTTGTTCTAACTTAAGGCCTTCTACTGATCAGATAAGGCCCACCCATATTATAGAGGGTAATCCACTTCATTCAAAGTCTACTGATTTAAATTTGAATCACATCTACAAAATTACCCACACAGCAACATCTAGATTGGTGTTTGACCAAACAACTGGGCACCAGAGCCTAGCCAAGTTGACACATAAAACTAATCATCACTTGTGTGAAGATTTTTTTTTTAAATAAATGCACGTGTGGGATCCCTGGGTGGCGCAGCGGTTTGGCGCCTGCCTTTGGCCCAGGGCGCGATTCTGGAGACCCAGGATCGAATCCCACATCGGGCTCCCAGTGCATGGAGCCTGCTTCTCCCTCTGCCTGTGTCTCTGCCTCTCTCTCTCTCTCTCTCTCTCTCTCTCTGTGACTATTATAAATAAATAAAAATTAAAATAAATAAATAAATAAATAAAATAAATGCACGTGTGTGCACATAGAGTGTTATAAAATGGAACACTTTGATGCAACCTTTAGCATTAAAGTACATTCTGTGGCAATACACTTGAAGAAAATAAAGCCAGCATTATCAACTGCCTGCATTGAGGAATTCTCAGTCTCACTCGGGGCACCATGACTGCAGTGGTAACTCATGAACTAAATGTAAGTAGTGTTTACTTTCCTTCTTAATTTTTTAGATGAAAAAATGTACACAAAAATTGAAATATTTTCTGACCACATGTCCATCTGGAATCCATCGGGCTAAGAGCATTAGGAACCTATGAGGAAGGAGGTCTCTGAGCAATGATTTCAAACATTAAAACACTACAACTTCACCTAAGAAGGTGTTAATAATGTATATTTCCAGGTAAAAGCCACTGAAACCATGACTCCGTGGCATTGGGTACAATCCAGGGATCGGTAGTTTTAGCCATCGCCCCAGGGATTCTGATATAAGTGTTTGTTGCAGACATCACCACCAGTCTCCACTGCCGTTGGGCAAGCACTGGGCAAGCACTGGTTGAGCGTCCACTACAGACTGGGCACGATGCCCAAATAAATAAATAAATAATGCATTCCTTCCCCTCCAAAGGCACAGATTGGAACTAGTCTCAAAGAATTAAGTTTTCTAGATCCTTGTCTTTTTAAAAGTACAAGCCATTATGAAAACCAGTAAATAATCTTTGTACGTAAGTCTGTAAGGAGGCCATTGTTTAGTAAAACTATTTTTCACTTCCTTGCCCTTAGATGACAGGTCAGAGAAAGTGCCCTGATGGAGGGCAGAAAACCGGACTTCCAGTTGCAGCTCTGCCACTAGCTAACAATATGACCCTAAGCACGTTATTAAATCTTTTTATATCTCGGCTTCTCTAAATATAAAGTGAGGAGGTTGGACTAGATGATTTGTATAGTCTCTTCCAGATCAAACATTGTATGATTCTGTCTACACCTGGGAAATCAGTGTAGGTCTTTCTTTTTAACAAAAGCAGGATGCATTTTCAAATAATTAAAAAAAAAAATAGGTATCTTCAGTTGAAATCTGTAGTCTTCCTTCATTCACTCAATTACATTTCATCTGGTTGATATAAAATGAACCAGACAAGTGATGCAGGTCTGGCCTATTGTAATGGAGCCCCTGTTCTCCAGAGATCAAGCCATGTCTCAACCAAGTAGAAGAAGAACAAAGTAGAAAAGTAAAACAACCCAAGACCGATCTAATTCACAAGCCTAAGGCATATGCAGTTTGTTCTCAGTCTGCCCCAAGCCAAAACAAAGGAATAATAATCGCCCAAACCGTCAACATCCTAGAAATAAAGCAAGCCATTTCATACGTTACATTTATTTTTAATAAACAAAAAAAATTTTCACGATGGATTCATTTCTACCATTATGCACATGCATTTGAACCCTTCTGCTATTGTTTGCATGATAATATAAAACTCCCCATATAACACAGGGGTGGCTCAGTGGTTGAGCGTCTGATTTTGACTGAAGGCATGATCCCAGAGTCCAGGATCAAGTCCCACATTGGGTTCAGGCAGAGAGCCTGCTTCTCCTTCTGCCTATGTCTCTGCCTCTCTCTTTCTCTCTCTCTCTCATGAATAAATAAAATCTTAAAAAAAAAACTCCCCATATGGATAAGGGAGCACACCTGTCTTTGCATTCACAAGCCACAGCCCAGAGTAAAATTATAAAGTAAGCAATTTGTTTCCAATTTCTCTCTATTTTTTACCACATGCCAACAGTAATTATTATCATTATTATTAAATAAATATAAGATATGTGAGTCATCCTTTAGTTTATACAAGGCACTTTCATATACATCATTTTATTTGGTCCCACACTACCACCCTGTGAGTTAAGCAGAGGAGATATCATCTCCATGTTACAGAAAAGAAAACTAAGTTGCAGAGAAGTGAAGTAGGGTATCCAAAGTTGTAGAGCGAAAAACAGCAACCTGTAACTTGCAGGCAGGTTTCCTGACTCCAACAATGAATTAACAAGGTCTCATGATTATGGTGTCCCTGGCTGAGTAGTGCAGTCATCTATCTCCCCCAGCATTTCTCCTAGTTGTGAAACCCTACCTCCACATCCAGACTCACCTCTTCTTTGTCGCATTCTTTAGAGGCCTTCTTTCTGAGGTCAAATAACTAATAAGTGAACCCTTACTAAAATGTGAATGGATGCCACGGAGTTTGTATTCTCCCTCTAGATAGCATAGAAATAATCTAATAAGAGATGTCTAAGGCAGTGACTTAACTCAAAGACTATATTTTCTGGTGGTGGTGAGCTATCAAGCCAGTTAGGAGCCAGAAATACTTTGCATATTTTAGATCAAGATAGTTCCGATGACTTGTTTGAATCCAAATGGCCTAAGTTTCTCTCAGGATGGCAGACCTACCAAGAAAACACCAGTATAGATAACATCCTACACCACTCAAATACCAGTTGAATGTAAGTCAACACTTATTGAGCAGCAACTACTTATAGGCAAAAGCCCCCGTGATATTGAAAGCCAAGTAGCTAAAGAGTGAAATTCTTGACCAGCTACCAGGGAGCCCACAAAGAGGCATGATAAACTACATGCCTCAAGGGAGAGGCCATTGCTGGAAAAGAAATAAGTAGCAATAGCATTAAGCAGAGAATACCAGAGGAGAGAAGCCTCCTTTCAACAGAATTGACATGATAAAGCTCCTGTACTTAAAACATCAACTTTGAGCAATGGTAAAGCAATTAACTGATGGCTGTAATAAAGATCCCGATACAAAAAGTGAACCTGATCTAATATAATAATGTATGTAGGAGATGATCTATAGAATTTGGACACCAAAAAGAAAAGAGATCTAGACTTGGAACAGGAGAGACTCAACTTTTAAAAGAATTGTCTAAGGATTAAGGGCTTTTGCCAGAGTCATGAAAGAAAGGATTAGCAATTTCTATCTATTGTGTCTAATGATGTCTGAGTTAAAATACAGTGAACAGTTTATATTTTCTATTACATGGTAAAGTTATCTCAGTTTTCTCTTTAGATGCCTTTGTAAGGCCTTGTGTTAAAGAAACTTTCCAAGCAATGTTATTGGCACAACCCTGGATTGAGTGTATGTTACTTGGCTACCACAGTCCTGAGTCTAGGGCCTAAAAAAATAATAATAATAAATGGACACTTCACAAAAGCATATGTCAAGTAGCCAATATATATAAGAAAAGATGCTCAACTTTATCAGTCACCAGGGAAAAGAAGCTAATTAAGACCACAGCCAAAAAAAAAAAAAAAAAGACCACAGCCATCTACCACAGCATACTCCCCAAATGGCTAACCTATAATAGACTGATCATACCAAGGGTAAGCAAGAACACGGGGCAATAGAACTATTACATTGCTGATGGGAGTGGGAATTGGTACCTCTACTTGGGAACAAGGTGTGTAGAACCTACTAGAGCTAAATATACACAATGGCCCTTGACTTAGCAACTCTCTCCTGGATATAGTGCTCCTGACCACTAAAGTACATACACGTATAAGGATGTTCACAGCTGCTTTATTTCTAAGAACTAAAGCTTAGAAACAATCCAAATGTCCATAAAAAGTAGAAAATGTAAATAAATTGTGGTATATTTATTCAGTGGAATACTGCTCAGGAATAAAAAGTAATGAACCCCACTGTTAAATGGAGCAACATAGATAAATCTCACAAATATAATGTTGAGTGAAAATTGTCAGACACAAATGAGTATATACCATATAATCCTATATATAGTTCAAAATCCTACACGAAGTTCAAATCGGCAAAACTAATATATAGTGATAGAAGTCAGGATAGTGGATACCCGAGGTGAAGGGGCCCTAGGGACACTTTTTGGATTCTCATCATGTTCTTAATACCTTTGTTTGGATGGTGGGAGACCGTGATAGAGAGAGAGAGATGCATTTATATGTAAAAATTAATCAAGCTATGTGTTTAAGATCTATGCACTTTTCAGTATGCAAGATGGAAAAAACCAAAGAGCACCCTCAACAAAGTGCTTCCCTGGTCCAGGTGGACCTCACACCCCTGTCCTCAAAGAGCTAACAATCTAATAATGGTGGCGAGGGAATGAGTTAGTTCACACCATTGGACTACGTACGAATGGTATGCAAAGGGCTACAGAAGAGAGTAATTAATCCTCACTGCAGACACAGGAAAGGTTTCAGAGGAGGTGACATTGCAGCTGGGTGCTGAATGATGTGAGCAGAGAAGGAGAGGATAGGTGAGGGACAAGTCTTGGAAAAGAGGTATCTGGTTTAGCTCTAAGCCAGCTAGTTCAAACCAAAAAAAGTGTGCCATCTCTGAACTCCTATAGGACCCAGAAGTCTGCCCGGAAGCAGACAATCTTCCTACCCATCCCATCCTTCTATGGCAAATGCTAAGCCCATTATCCTTAAGCCAGGATTCTGGGAGCATTGAGTTTGGCTCTGAAAGTGGTATCTTTTACCCCAACACATACCCAAGGCTCTGGACTGAAAGAAAGGACCCAACAAATACAAAATTAGCCTCATGGTGTTAACATCAGACCTGGTCGAAGCTCCAGTTCCTAGATTCTCTATGTCTCCATAGAGAAAAATGAACAAAGATTCTTTTAGTGATTCAGTCCAAACACTGGAGTTGTTTACATTGAGAAGAAAAGACTTTGCTACTACAGTGCATATTGAGCAGTTTCTCATATGCAAAGTACACTATATCCAGAGCTTTGACACATAGTAATTAGCATGCTCTTTAATACATGTTTTATTAAAAAAATTTCAGAGGTAGCAATTTTCTAACATTGGCCAATAAGTCATTCTTCATAGGAAAACATATGGATTTCCAGCCTTAATAAAGCTCTGAAGATTATTTACTGATATTTTTGGTGACAAAGTTATAATAGTAATTTGTTATCACGCAGTCCCTTTCATAGCGACATAGTTAAAATGTGCAATACTACTGCGGCATAAATTATGCTCATTTATGAAACATAAACACTTTTACGTGAAATATGTCATGGAAACTGTTCACTGAAAAAAATATATGACATGAAGCTAAGGCTCTGAGAGTTTAAGTCCTGACCCAATATCAGACAGCTATTTTAAAAAAGACCTTGGAGCTGCACCTCAGTGGCTCAGTTGGTTAAGCATCTAACTCTGGGTTTTGGCTCGGGTCATGATCTCAGGGTCATGAGATCGAGCCCCGTTGGACTCTGTGCTCGGCACCAAGTCTGCTTGAGATTCTCTCTTTCCTTCTCCCTCTGCTGCTCCCCAGTAAATTAATTAATTAATTAAATCTTAAAAAAAAAAAAAAAGACTTTGGATTTTGACCCCAGATTTTCCAATGTTAGCCTGACTCTCATTCCTTCCTGGCCTCACTCCAAAGACAGCTCCCAGAGATTATCAGTGGCATGGCCAGTGAGCTTAGGACTAATATTAGTTAACAATGCCTGAGACAGAATTACAAGCCACAGAAGTCATCTTTTGTCTCCTTCCTCCTCTGGGCTCCCTCTCTCCATGGATCCAGGGACCGGAGCAGGTTCTATCTGGTACCATTCAAAGTCATAGGGAGATCCTATGAAGGCCACATTCTCACTCAGCCCTCCAGGAAAGCGGGGGTAGAGGGGGCTCTTCTGGTATACAGTGAGTACAAGATAAAGCCAGGGACACACACGGGGGGGGGGGGGGGCACCACAGAGTAGAGATTCAATTGCCCTTCCTCCCACTTGTTTGAAGTCTGTACCTTCTTGTTCTCCGATATATATAATACTTTACTGGACTTTGACATCACCCCATCACTGTTTCCTTGACCATCTTCTCCAATAGACAATTCCCTTCCAAAAGAGTTTAAAAGAAACAAAATAAAATTCTAATTTACTGCATTTCTCCTTTTCAGCCACTTCCTTCTTCTCAATTATCAACTTCCAGTTAAGAAATAACGATCGCAGGTGTCCACGACACACGGATTTACATTCCATGGGATCCCACTTTCTAATCTCTATAGAAGACATGTGGCACAAGGAACACACAGCTTCATGACCCAGCACCACTAAATTGGCAAAGAGAAATCAAGAGGGGGCAAGAGGTGGAGTTGAACAGGGAACGGAGGTGGCAGAGACGACCAGGGAACAGACAGAAGGTAGGAAGAAATCATTTCTGCTGATGCCGACTTGACTTCATCCTGATGCACAAATACACAGGACTTCATAGCCTGCCAAATAAAGCACTCACACCAAGAGTATTAGTGAATAACACAAATTATATTGTAGAATTCATGGCGGGGGCAGGGAGCGAGGTGGAGTGGAAGAGTTTGCAGCAGGCACCCCAAAGCCCACAGCCTCACACACTCCTCATGCTGCCTCTCCCAAGTCTCTCTGCTGTACCACACCACAGATGTCTTTCTTGAACCCCCACCACCACCCCATACCTAGACATCTTCCCTCCCTTCTAGAGCAGTATGGCTTTACCAATACAGTATACGCCATAGGACACAAACACTCAGCAAACAGCCTTCCAGCACCAAGATCTACTCTCCCTAGAAGGTCAGAGGAGATTATAAATAGCATTCCCCTGCCCCATAACTAATAGACAATGGCTTAAGCAATTAGGGAAGGGAAGCAAAAACCAGCTTTTTTCAGCACTTCTTACACACCAGCAATGCGCTGGAGTTTTGACATATGTCTTGCCCAATAGCAACACTCTAGATTCTGACATTTGGTGAAATGGACACAAAAAAGAAAAAAGATTATTCACGTTCTCATTGCCCAAGAGGGATTTCCATCTCCACCCCTCTGTGAGATGTGGAACATGCCTAAAATGAGATAGTAAGTAACTCTAATTGAAAGGAGAATGTTGACATGACAGAGAGCTCAGGAACGCACCATGGGGCCCAGCCAACTCAGGCCATCTTTTGAGGCTTCAAGATAATTTGGGACAGGCTTCCAATTAGATGTGAAATGTTGAGTAGCAGAAAAGAGAATGGGTGGGGAGCTGGGCAGGAGGGAGACCGTATCAGAATCTATCATTTTCCCATGCCAAACAAGGTTTCATGACTGGCTCCAAATGTCAACTAATTCCTTCCACTTAAAGAAATTCTATAATTTGCCTGTGACCGTCCTCCACGTCGACATTTGGCATAGCCCGGGAATCACTGTAGTGTTGGCAGGGTGGGCGGGAGCTGGGACTCCAGGACCACAGACAGAATGACCTAATTTGCAGAAGGCTTTGGTGGACAGGAATAAAGACGGGTTCTCTAAAGCTGGGATGGGAAGTTCAGCCTCGGAGAGTCAAGGTTATTTTATCAGGAAATAAATCAGAGGCCTGCACCATGACCACTTTTTTCCAGGCACATCTCGGTGATGAGGAGGGTGTGTGTTCAGACCACAGGAATCTCAAAACCACCCAGCCGCCCCATCAGCTCTCTGGGACACCAGGCGCACGGCTGGTGAGAGCCCCAGAAAACAGCATCGAGCTTCTGCTTTGTGTCTTTCAGTGCGTGCATGCTTTCATTTGTGTTTGTATTCGGCGGAGGTTTATATTTTTTTTTGTTTATGTGTTTGTTTGTTTGGACAGTCTCGTGGGGAGGTTTGTGGCTGCAATCCTCCTCTCTGTGTGAAGTGGCTGACAAGAAACCTACTGTCTGTTGTGCTGGGCTGCAGCCCCTCTGGCCAGCTGCCAGGCTGGAGGTGCCGACTGGCACTTCTACTGGCCTGGCTCTCAAGATACATTCCAGTGGGCACCAGGAGAGCAAGGAGGGGAGGACTTCAGGGCAAGGAGCAAGCAGGAGTCTACCAACCTGTTAAGCAGTCCCCTGGAGGGAGGCAAGAGACATCCTTTGAGAGTAAAAATACTAAGGCTAATACGCAGAAGCAGGGGACACCATGCTCCGGCTGCCAGACAGTACGCCCTTTCCAACAACAGAAACACATGTTCTCTTGGCAGGGAGGGGGAAGTAGAGTGTGGGGTCCTAGTGGACATCTGTGAAAGGACAAAAGGGTAGGACAAAAATTGCCAAGGCGGCTGGACGTCGTTCCCCGTTGTGGCCTGGAGGTGCGTCCGACCTCAAAACCTGAAATAAACCCAAACACCCCACCTTCGGAGAAGGTGGAGTTATTTTTAAAAATGCAGGCTTTTGCTTTGAAGCTATTTCAAAAGTCTAAGATGTAATTTAGTTTTGAGGGGGGAAAGCTACAAGAAAGAAAAAGAAGTAAAAATACAGTTATAACGAAAGAGAAAAAACCCAACAGCAACAAAAATAAAGTCCTAGAGTTAAATTTCACAACCGAAACATAGGCCTTTGGGTCATTCATCAATCACAGCTCTGTGTTGCTGTTTTGGTGATTCGGTGATTCAGATTTCTGAATTTTATTTGGAATAGTGTAATTTTCAGATTAAGGTTTTAAAAGAAGTACAGGCTCAAAGGGGGAAAAAAAGAAAAAAAAAAAAAAAAAGGAAACTGCTCCTTATGACTACTGCATGCAGCTGAGGGCGTGGACAGATGTGCCTGAAGGATTGTTTCTTCAAATTTTCCGCTATTCCCCTGCCCCTGGCTTTCTCAGCCTGTCCACATAGCATCAAAGACAACATCAGCTCAGTGCTTCCATCGTGAACTCCATTTTCAGAGACTTAACTCAGGTATAAAATGTGTTTGGGGCTCAAATCAGCAGATGACCTCTTACACCGGCAGTTAATTCTCTAACGTGTTTTCAAGGGTAGACATTTTTTTACTTATTTTCTGATCCCAAGTGCAAAAAAACAGAAGGCCATATGTTGAAATTATCCTTTCAAGGCCTCGGAGCCTACAGGCCCTGACTAACTGGATCCTGAGAAGGTGGTACGTAGAACAATGCTACTTTTTAAATGAGACATCCCTGATAGAGATATTTTTGCCAAGGAGAGAAGGGAGGCTGGGAGGAGGGGTGGAGCTCTTATGAACATTTCTCATAGTTTCAAGGAGAAATCTGAAAGATGGAGAAAACGCAGTTTCTTCTTCATTCTTCTTTCCCTAAAACTTGTGTGAAGTGTCACTGTATTCCTGAATAGGTCTGTCTGATTTTTAAGAATTTGATACCACAATCATTCACCGCCCCTACATTGGGCGATTTTGCTGGGGCTGAGGTGACTTAAAGATAAAAGGCATGGCTACTGACTTCATGGAGTCAGCTTAGAGACAGGGAACAAATAAAAAGATAAATACAAGGATGTGGTGGTACCAGCCACACACTAAATACACTGGCAATAAGTGCTCTTGCACAATAATGTAGAAAGGCTGGAAAGGGTCTCAAAGGCCGGGCTTGCTAACTGAGGTTACTAGCATGAGCTTCAGAGTCAAACATCTAGGATTTAAACTCGACCCCACCTTGGGCAATTCCCTTCACCCCTCTGTGTCTCCATTTCCTCATCTGTAAAATGAGGTCAAATATAATCCTGGGGGCACCGGGGTGGTTCAGTCGATTAATTGTCTGACTTCAGCTCAGGTCATGATCTCAGGGTTCTGGGATGGAGCCCCACAAGGGGTTTCCCTCTTCATCAAGAATCCACTTCTCCCTCTCCCTCTGCCCTTCCCCTGTGCATTCTCTCTCTCCCTCTCTCAAGTAAGGAAATAAAATATTTTTTAAAAGTAAAAATTCAAAAAAAAAATAAACATAATCCTGGCCTTGGTAGGCTCAGAAAGAAATTGGAGCAGGCCTGGCACACAGGAAGTGCTAAATGTGTAAACTGGTATATTAGAATAAGAGAACAGTTGATATTGGAGAAATCAGAAAAGAAAGCACCAGAGGGGAGAGGCACAGTGGCTGAACTATGATGCTCCTTCATTTTTCCTTTTAGAGTCTTTGATTACCCCCAACCTATTGCCCATGGTTCCTCAAAGAGCATTGACAGAGCTCCCTCCTCACATCTATAGTTCCCACCAGGTGTCTCAGGCGGGGCGGGGGGCGGGGTGCTGCAGGAGACCAGCCTTGCTCTCTCCTCCCTCTATCTCACACTCCTCTATTCAGACCTGCCAGCAATGAGGTTTCCCCAACACCCTAGTTTCACTGCTCCTTAGTTTCCAAGCATTATACACACTAGTCTGGATTCTTTTGGGGGCAAGTGGCAAAACTCAAACTCAAGCCAGCTTTTGCAGAAGGGAGTTTGAGAATCTAGGGAAGCCACAGCAGCTCCTGGCTCACATCTTCCTGTCTTGTCGTGAGAAGGAAAAGGGCCTTATTCTTTTAGTTTCAATCTGAAAAACTCCCAGAGAATGACTCTGGTTGGACTTGGATCATAGGGCCACCCCTTGCTAATCCCTGTGGCAGGAAGTGGGGTTGAGATACTGTGGTTGGACCCGCTGTCTTCTCCAGAACAATTTCTGTGGCCAGGTACGTGGAGTCCAAGAAGAATATGCCAACTCCATCACTTTGAGACACACAGGGGTTAGGGAAGGTGGAAGCCCTTCCCTGGTACAATGAAGTGCTGTTCTCTACAAACCAGGGCCGGGAGTACAAGCGCATGGATATTTCCAGCATAAAGAATGGCATCATGGAGATAGTATTCTTATGGATAAGATTTAGCAGAACTGGGTAAAATATGTTGTTACCTGCTTCACGGATTCTTCATCTCACCTTTTACGATCAGTCAATCCATCCCATCTTTTTTATTTCATAAAGGCAAAATGCATGTGTGTAGGAACACCACGTCACACAATCCCAAAAGTCTCCATTCACGTTACATTCTGGAAGTTAGAATAGCAAGTCGGTGGTATCCCCCTGGAGATCTCTCAGTGCCTTGGAAATGGCAGATACTCAGCAATTGCTTGCTGCTTGAACGTATGAAGGAGTGATTATAATGTAATTTTCTTTCCCAGATGCAACAGTGCAATTATAGACAGATCAACCCTACTACACCTATGCTAAAATACAAGTTCTTTTGCTGTTAGCCTAAGGCAAGTCATGTAATCAGTATACACCTCTGTTTTAAAGATACAAAAATACTAATACCTCTCTCAGAGGATTGTCAGGAGAGTTAAACAAGATAATAAAGATGACAGTGAATACATATTCTTACAACACTCTTAACTTACTAACATTGTTCTCTTTGTTTCTGCTTTCCCCGGCACCCCAGCCCTTTGAGGGAAAAAGGTAGCATTTAGTACTAAAAGAGGAATTTTAAATAATTTAGTTCAATGTTCTCATGTGCAAACCACTGACTCTCATAGGCTGTAAAACGTATTTTCAGGGGCTTTTGAGCACTGCGAGAAATTTTAAATTTTGTTTGCTTTCCTTTCCAGAAAAATGTTAAAATTAACATAAGTATATCCTGGATAAATTGGATGACCATCTTAATAGCAAATACTGCCACCAAGGTCCTTTTGGCACTGAGGAGTTTTTGGTGATGAAGAATTGTCTGAAGAAGCTAAACTTAAATTTGTATTCAAATCTCATAGCAGTTAGATAGACAGACAGACAGACATTCAGATGAACACACATACCATTTGTTGAATGTCTACCTTCTGTCAAGCTCTCTCTTAGGAACCTCATCTACACATTAACTCAGTCCTCCCCTCAACACCACAGGTAGGTTTGTCACCCAACTTCAGATGTATGAGGAAACGGAGGCTCAGAGAGTCTAAGTGGCTTGCCCTGGGTTTCAAAGCCAGAGATTGGGAGGTCAGGACAAGCCACATCACAGCTGCTGTCAGAAACCCTTTTTCTCCCATTGCACAAGGTCAGCTCTGTTCCCCCTTGAGAGCTCTCCAGCTAGTCCACTTTCCAAAAACATTTTCCTCAGCCTTTCAAAAATCTCATCTAACACAAAGAAGAAACAAACTTCCAGTAAAGAAAAAAGAGAAAAAGAGGTGTGTGTGTGTGTGTGTGTGTGTGTGTGTGTGTGTGTGTGTATCTCCCTACTGAATGGATGGATAGACAGATGAATGGATGGATGGACAGACGGATGGGAAAGCCAACAAATTTCTCCGCCAGGTCACTTTCTACTTTTCTCTCTAGGACACCTAGAGAGTAACAAGTGTTTTGAATTATCTCTGACTTAAAACTACAAAAATGCAGAGACTTCTAAGGATTGGTAACTTCTTAGCAGCCCAAGTGCTTTTAAAGAATGCTTCAGAAGGTTGGCAATTACTACCTCCCTTACTACAGAACAAAGCATTTTCAAAGAAAACTAGCATTTCCCTACATATCATATGCTTTAGCACCATAGCACCAAATGTGCTCGTATGTGTTTTCCTGTTTCATCCTTCCATTGAGGGCTGCAACACAGACCCTGTTATCCCCAGATACTCTAACCCCCTTAGTTTCAAACAAGAAAGCTGAGACTCAGAATAAATAACCTTTCCTAGATTGGATATATAACAGCTGACAAAGGCAGGATTTAAACTGGTTCTATCTGTAGAGCCCATGCCCTTCTTTCTTTCTTTTTTCTTTTTTTTCTTTCTATTCTGTTCTTCCTTTTTTTTTTAAATGTGTAGTAACAAACCCTTAACTTGAGATCTACACTCTTAACAGTTTTTCAGTGCACAGTGCAGTATCTTTCACCACAGGGACAACGTTGGTAGCACATCTCCAGAACTTATTTATCTTGCATAACTTACACTTTTACCCATTGAACAACTCCCCGTTGTTTTCTCCACTCAACTTCAGGTAACCACCAGAACTCTCTGCTTCTCTGAGTTTGGTTATTTCAGATTGAAATTTCATATATGTGGGACCATGTTATATTTGTCATTCTGTGACTGGCTTATTTCACTTAGTATAATGTATTCCATGTTAATCCATGTTGTTGGTTGTAACAAGGTTTCCTTCTATTTTTAAAGCTGAATAATACCCCATTGTATGATTTTACCACATTTTATTTATCTAGTCATCTGTTGACAGACATTTCGGTTGTATCCACTTCTTAGCTATTGTAGATAATGCTGCAGTGAGGAGAGGAAAACAGATATCGCTTTGAGATCCTGAATCCAATTCTTTTGGATATATACTCAGGACTGCTAGATCACCTAGCAGTTATATTTTTAAAATTTTTGAGGAACCTCCATACTATTTTTCCAAAGTGGCTATGCCATTTTACAGTCCCACCAATAGTGTACATTCTATTTTAACACAAAATTTTTCTTTTGTCTCAATCACCACTTTTGTCTATGGAATTTATAGAAAGTTCAGCCTTCACAAAGAAAATCAAAGATGATTCTGCATCAAGAAGACCACTAAAGATGATAATTCACATGGCAGCATATGCAACAGATGAAGCTCCTACTCCGAGGGAACTTTTATCTTGGAAAAAGAAGGACAAATTGATTTTTGAATATTTTCTTATAGTACAATATGGGGAAGAGATAGTGGACTAGATCAACTTGTAGAAGTTAAATTCCTGCTTTAGGAAAAGCACAGTTTGGAAAATGCTTGGCCAAACTTTTCCTTTTTTGTCTCGCCCTACCTCCCAACCTTCATCTTTTGATATTCTCCAACATGTACTCCATGTTCCAACAACTATTTGTATTTCCCCAAACACTACATGCTTATCTATGATTCTTTGCCTTTCTTTACTCTGTTAACTCTGCCTGAAACAAGTTTTCCACACACCACACAACCTATATTCCCTCATCCATCTAAAGAACTTCCATAAAACCCAAAGAGATGAGTCTGGAACTCTCCAGACCCACCTCCTTGTATTGTAGTCATGCCTTCCTCTGTACCACCTCTAAGTCTTGAATAGCTTGTGTGGAGCTAATTATGATGTCCTATAATTATTTGTCACACACTTGTCCACTCTGCTGGGTTCTATGAGAACAGACACAGAATTTATTTTTTTTTATATATATACCCCTGTAGTGTAAGTGCCTGACTTGAGCTTTTTGATTGCTGAGGCGTCCATTTCAAATATACTCAAAGACACCTACTTCCAGCCATACAACACAGCTACTAACAAATCAACTAGGTAAAGGAAGCAGGCCACTCTCATCCATGAATTCCACTTTTAGGACACCCTGGAGAAACCTAGATTACTGACCACTTGAGTAACCTGGCTTCTTCCTTCTCACTCCCTTAATTCCCACTCTTAGATTTTATATTCTTCAATAAAGAATCAATCTCCTAGGGGTATCTGGTTGGCTCAGTCAATCAAGTGTCTGCCTTTGGCTTATGTCATGATTATGGAGTCCTGGCATCAAGCCCCATGTCAGGCTCCCCACTCAGTGAGGAGTCTGCTTCTCCCTCTCCCTCTGCCTCTTTTCCCTGCTCATGCTTGCTCTCTTTTTCTCTTCTTTTCAAATAAATTTTTTTAAAATGTTTAAAAATGAAAAAAAAAAAAGAATGAACCTGCTAAGCCCTAGACACCCCACACTCAGACACTAACAAAGGCAGAGCTCCAGGTCTACATGCTTCCTCTCTACTCATGACCTTGCTGTGTGGCTCTTGGACATGCTACGTACCCTCCAGAACCCATAAGTAATAAATCTTGTTCTTCAAAGTTCCCTGAAGGTTGTTGCTGAGGTGTGTCCTACAACCAAATAATAAGAACCATAAAGCCTGGTCCAGCTGCAACATTGGCTCCAGACATTGGGGAAAATGTCTATGGGGGCTTGTCACAAGTCCTACAGGCCCAGGCGAGTGCCCCCAAGGCACTCCCAGCCAATAGCGTCACTATCAATAGGCTGAGACCAATGCAACATCTCCACACAGTGCCAGATCACAAATAACATTTAAGACGTGGCATTAGAGTAGATGTTTAACATTAACATTAGATGTTAAACACATGACATTAGACTAACTGATGTTTAATACATGACATTAGATTAAATTGAATTGACTACAAAATGATAGAGAATGTGTAAATTTGAGAATATTCACGACTTAAGCTCCTTATAGCTTCCTTCTCATTTCTGTGATTCTAGTGTTTGTCTCCTATTTATATTCTGGAGAGCTTCCCTCTGAATAATTTGTCCTTGCAAGTAGTCCTTCCTTCCCAGTTCTGTTCCTTCATTCAACAAGCATTGATTCAGTGCCTCTTGTGTGCCAGACCCTGTGTTAGAGCTACAGATAGAAAAATAGATGAATCAAAGAACTGACAACACAGCAAAGTTTCTAAGACATGTTGGAAACAGAAAAAAAAAAAAAAAAAAAAAACTTGAAACTCAATAGAAAGGGGTAGTTACCATGTGAGAAGTGTGACAACGTGCCTTGAGAGGTCAGAGAAGAGAAAAGGCATTCAGAGTGAAGCACCAAGGAACACTAACCAAAGGCGGGGTTATTTGAATGAGGCCATGAGGGGAAGGGTTTCCAAAGCACGTACGCATTCTCTACATTCCCTCTTAAAACAAGATATTTGCCCACCATTCTTCACAGGTAAAATTGCCCCTTAGCTCAGAGATTTTTTTTCACTACAGTATCCTAAGTTTCCTTCCTGTGTCTTCATTAACTATATTGAAGTTCTGGAAGACATCTGCTGCCAACTTTGACAGATCCATGTAAATAAGCTGTAAGGGCCCTGAGAACAAAGAAATGTCATTATTGTCCTGCTATTATTGTTGCTGTTGTGATTAATGATCTTATAATAACACTGTCAGAGAACATAGAATGAACTAAACCTAGAAACAAATGTTCAGGAAAACAAAAAAGAGTTTTTTCATCACATTCAAGGAAGATAGAGAAACAATGAAAGCTCAAAGCTGCTGAACAGGAGAGACAGTGTCATTGGATGGTAAGAAACATGAAACTCTATGGTTATGGTGTTGTTTTTATCCTCTCTGTTTAAAAAGAGGCAGGGGGAGATTATTAACAAAGCAAATCGCTGTTCTGAGTGATTCAAGTCTCCATGCTCCAATGAATTTCATGAGGAAGCCAAGAGACCCCTTGAGTGAATGCTACTGGGATTTCTGAGAAAAAAATGGGAGTGGAGCCAAATCACCAGAACTTTGGTAAATGTTTTGTTTTTCAAAAACTTAGCATCAGAATGCTCAACCAAAGCCATGTCTACCAAGCACAATTCAGATCTACTTCAGTGTGTCTAGTGAGGTGGACCTATCAGGAAGGTATATTGAACAAAAGCCTTCTAGAAAAGAACTCATTGTAAGAGAAGGAGCCGGATTGACAAGCTTGGCCCCATCAAAATGCTCTGATTATTAAAGGGAATGAACAAATGTCAGGTGTAAACATGTCACTTACTCGTCAGAAAATGGGCAATCTCATATATTTGTGGCATCTGAACAGGTACTACTAGCAGTTTGGAATATCTCTTCCCTTTGTAAGAAGGAGCAGGGCCCAGGGAAAAAAATAGGATTGAAAGATGGCTCTATGTTTTGTCAAAGTCCACTTTCTGAGCTTGAGCAGCATGCCAGCCAAAAAAGATAAGGATTGGAACTCTGAACACTCGAGGGAATAAAGTAGGGCTAGTTGTTCTAGTTTCTAAATGTATAAAGAATGGCAGAAAAAAAATTCTAGGAGAATTAATCTATTTCTTATGCTTGTTCTAGATGGGTTTAATTTATTTTTCATCATTTCTCTTCTGATAGAAGAATGCTCTAGCTTTACAATTGCAGTTTCTCTCAAAAGCCCAGCACTGAGCAGAGATTCTGCTAATTGTTTTAGCGTGCTATGCTGAGGGACATGAACAACTGAATTATAGAAGGAGTTGTTTTGCTCCTTTTTGGAAACCAGGGTCATTTGGAAGTTTGCTCTCCCCCCCTTCCCTTGTCCTAGAAAGAACAGAAACTCTGTCACGCTCAACAGCTCTAAGTGGGGCTGATGTTTGTCAGATACACCTGAATGTTACATCTGTTGGTGTCTTTAAACCCAATACCTTTAAGTGAATTCAGAGAGAAGGTGCTAGCATTTGAGCTTTGCCCATGGGGTTAGATTTAATGACCTTTGGGATTCCTTCCAGTTCTGCAGTTTGTTTATCCTAGGAGTTGTATAACCTCCAATGAGATACGGAGTCATCACAGATGGATTCAGAACCATTTACAAATTTATGGTGAAAATGGTAGACCAAAGAATGTAGGCATTCTTATCAGTAAGGTGGGAGCAAATGGTTGAACTTTGCTTGAGTTTTTTGGAATGAGTGCAGTCTTTAAAATATGCCTACCCTTTGACATAGCAACACCACATCTGGAAATATATCCTAAGGAAATATTTAAGAATGGTGGAGCGTTTTTCAATACCATTGACCAATTCTCCAATTCTCAGCAGATACTGACTAGATATCCTACAAATTTAACCGAATTCTGGTGCTATCTGCCTGGAGTCAGCATCAGACCTCAGAGGTTAAGGGCACAGTCCCAAAAGACTGTCCCCACTCCCACCTCAGATGCCAATCAAGACTCCAGGTTTTTACCTGTGTTTCTGATCAACTGACTATAAATCGAAGCTTCCCACAACCCATCTTCTGATTCAATTAATTTGTCAAAGCAGCTCACATAACCCAGGAAAAACAGTTTACTTAGTAGATGACCAACTCATTACAAAGGATGCAATAAAGGATACAGATGAACAGCCAGATGAAAAGGTATATAGGGGCGAGGTCCCAAAGGGTGGAGCACAGGAGTCTCTATTCCTATGGTACTAGGTTGTGCTACACTCCTGGCACATGGATGCCCTCACTAACCAAGATGTTCATCAAATATCATTCTTCAAGAGTTTTATAGAGTTTAATCGGTAGTCCTCTCAAAAGGACATCCCCCCCACCTTGCCTTTCCCAGGGGTTGATGGGCAGAGCTGAAAATCCCAACCTTCTGATCACTTGGTCTTTCTGGTGACAAGCCCCATCATGAAGCTAGGTAGGATCCCTACCCTACATCACTTAATTAGCATAAACTCAAGTGTGCCCACGGAGTTCCTTAGGAATGATGAAAGATATTCCAATCGCTCAGGAAATTGCAAAGGTGTTAGGAGACCTGTGCCAGCAACCGGGGACAAAGACCAAATATATTCCTTAAAATGCCGCAAATATATTCAAAGAACTTAGGTATAAGGTTTATATGATGGTTTTTAAAATTACTTTTAAAAGCAAGAAAATATTTAAGTGCCCAACAGTGGGGGTTGGGTTCAGCTAATTGTGGCCCATGTGTGCACTAGAATACTGTGCAGTCACCAAAAGTGAGGTAGTGTAGTGTATTTATCGGAGTGAAAGAGCAGATTATAAAAACAGTGTGTCAGTACAAGCCTATGTTTGTTTGCAGCAGACCACATAAAGACTGAAAAAAATCTTTTTTTGTTTGTTTGTTTAAGATTTTATTTATTTATTCATGAGAGACACACAGAGAGAGAGAGAGGCAGAGACACAGGCAGAGAGAGAAGCAGGCTCCATGCAGGGACTTGATGCAGGATTCAATCCCAGGACTCCGGGGTCACACCTTGAGCCAAAGGCAGACTCCCAACCGCTGAGCCACCCAAGCGTCCCAAGACTGAAAAAATTCTTGAAGGAATTACACCAAAAAATAAACAATTATACATTATTACCTCTGATGATAGAGTAAAATATGACTTCTATTTTCATCTTTGTATATTCTTTTTCTAAATTTCTGCAGTGAGTAAAAATTTGCATTGCAAAGAAAAGTTCAAAGGATGTAAGTATGTATTAATGTGCGTATTAATTTTTGTGTTCAATATTATTTACCGAATACCCCTTATTTACCAGGCCTTGTGGATACCTGAATTTCCCTCTAAAATTTTTCACTGATTGTTTTCTTAGCAATATATAAGCAAAAGGAGTCCAGTACAGCAATTTAAAATCAACAAAAAGGTTGAAAACCTTATTTAAAGTCACATAATGAATTCAAAACAGCTAGCCAGGACTTGGTAACCTCAGATCCTTAAATCTAAACTCAAAAAAATAGATGCTATTCTATGAGTCCTGACTTCAGCTCATTGTTTATTGGGGGCTGAAAGGTACCTTGGTGTAGTTGTTTAAAGAAAATATTGGCCACAATATTCTGCAGCTGCTCCCACCAAGAAGCATAGTCTATTTCTCCACCCTCCAACCTGAGCTGGTGTGTGACTGGCTCATGCCAGTTCTGTCCCTAGGCCTCCAAAGACCTTGCAGTTTCCACTCTTTTAGAACCTTTGACCACCGCATGAGTCAGCCTGGGCAACTCTGCTGGAAGGTGCGTGAGCTCGTGAAGAAAGGCTCCAGTCATCCCATCGTCCAGGCATGGCCATCATAAACCAGTCGACCCCAGCTGCCCTACCAGCTGACCGCAGACACATGAGCAGGCCCAGCTGAGGTCAGCAAAGCCCAGTCCCAACCATCAAAACCACCCAGAGGAGTTCAATCCCAAATGCCAACCCACTGAACTGTGAGCTAAGTAAATGTTTGCTGTTTTAAGCCACAAAACTTTGGGGTGGTTTGTCATGCAGCAAAAGCTAACTGATACATCTTGGCTCATCCAATCGTCCTCATTTTTTAAATGAGGAAACCAGGAAGGTGAACAAAGTACCCCACTTAGGGTCACCCTGTAAATCATGAACCTGGAGAAGGACCCTCTTCTCTTGGCTGCCACACCTGTGTCTGAGCCACTGGAAGCTTCAGAGAGGAAGAGGTTAATGGAGTTCACATACACAGACAGAATCAAAATCTTGGCAAAACCAGCCCAGGGAATGGGCTTCAGGTCACCATGTGCTCCATGTCTTCCTGCCAGCTCAATAGTTTGGCTTCAGGAGAAAGGCAAAAATACCACGTTGTGCTCTACCCTGGTCTTTCCCAGTCAATTCCAAACACTCACAGACCACCTGGGAACTGGGCCCGCAGAGACCTCAGAAGTGTCCACTCTCTCCCTCTCTCTTCTCTTCACCTCTTTCCTCTTCTCTCCCTCCCTCCCTCCTCCTCCTCTTCCTTCCCCTTCTTTTTCTTCTTCGGTCTCTGGCTCTCTCAGAAAGCCAAAGAAGCATGTCCCCTGATGCACCCCCATGTCTTTCCCTGACTGCGCCCACCTCCTACGTGCCCAAAAAGGGTCACGATGACAGAAAAACTAATCAAAGTCACAAGTGAAACCAAGCCTCAGCACTGCCCTACCACTAATCATAAGATGCTCCACTTCAAGGGCCGTGGCCCCAAACATGAGCCAATTAATACTTGCAGCCACCTCGTGTGTTAATTAGGCCTCACGATGCACCAGTTACAGACTGGGAAAACAAAACCCGAGTGGGTGGCGGCTGTACCCACGGCCTCGGAGGCAGGAGGCGAAGCCTGGCGCTCCTGGCCCTGGGGCGGAGGCCGGGCACAGACCACTAAGCCACAGCGCTCCCCCTGGTGTGGGCCCAGAGGCCGGTGCCAAGGGGCGGCTCAAACTTTTCCTTTTCCATTAGCCACAGGTGTGTTTTACCACAGCCTAACTAGCAGCTACTATTTATTCTCTGGGATTTTCTAAAAATGTGCTTTTGCAGACCTTCAAGCCAAAGCCATTCCCAGCATCACTCTTTATTAAATCGAGCCACAGAAATGTATTGAAAATCATGAGCATTTTGAAACATACTGAGTCCTTTATGGCTGAAATAATCTAATAGACAAGCTGTTGTTAATTTACAACCTTAATTTTCAGACACACTTCTTGAGTCAAAAGTACTTCCTGCTTTGCAATTCCTGTAGGGATACAGGTGGCCCCGCACTAAGTACACATCTACTGTACATTAAAATGTATTTCTTACTTAACTTAAACATTTCTGAAATCTCAAGTTTATGTCTAGACTATTTTAATCAGCTAAATGTCATAATAAGCCATATGTGGGTCTTGATCGGTTACATATACCAGCCCTACTCATAAAGTATCAAAAGGTGTTTTTAAAGAGAAGTCTGTGTTTGTTTTACCAAGAAAATAGTGCTTTCAGTCTATCATATCAGACATGTTGGCAGGCAGAAAAGGATCTTACGTAACTGGCAGAAAAAAATGGAGTTTTCTCCCTCTTTTCCCTCCATGTACTATTCCATCAATAGCACTTTTAAACTTCAGAGTTTTGAAGCAATTCACCCATATGGCTCTAACACGTCACTTGACCACGATCCACAAAACATCAACACCTAGAGAAAGCAGGTTGGTGTTGAGCGGGTGTTTTTGGTCCTGCTGTTCTCATCCTCATTTTTGCAGGGGTTCTCTGCTGTCGATTCATTCTCTTCTGAGTTGGCCCGTACCTCTAAACCCCCCAAAAAAGCATCAAGCCACCCAGATATAAGGATGTGGGGAAAGTAATAGCGTTGTGGACTAAGTAGATGTCCCAACAGCTACTGAGCACCCATCATGGCTCAGGGGTTGTGTTAGAACTTACAGCCACAGTAGTGAACGTGAGAATCCTGCTGCCTGCTTTCATGCAGCTTGCACTTTTATTGGGGGAGGAGATATTAAACAAATAACTCCAGGAATCATCATCAAAATGCATTTTCATAAGTGCTCTGAAGAGGAAGTATTTGATGCAATAGATGCTCATTCCAAGACGAAACTGGCATTGAAGGATAAAGAAGGTTACTCCAAGGAAGTGATGTTAGGATTGACCTTAGGGATGGGTAGGTTTGATCGGATAGAAGGTGGGTGTAGAGCTGGTAAAATGACAATTACATGGAAAATAGGAAAGGAAGGGAGGGAGGAAGGGAGAGAGCAGAGGGGCAGTTAAGAGGAGGCAAGGAAACGATAGGAGAAGGATGGGGAGGAAAAGGGAAAGGAAGGGAAGATGAACTCAAATCTGCTACCTTCATACTTTAATGATTAGTGAAGAATCCACAGAAAGTATCTAAAGTAATTTTGTTTCCAATTCCAAAGAAACATAATTGAAAAAGCACTCATTAATCAAATTGGAAAATAAAAGCTTTCTTATCAGCCTGATGAGGATTCTTAACCCAGCTTTGAAGAGAGAGAGAGAAAAAAAAAAAAAAAACACAAAGTGATACTTAAAGGGAAACAAGTAAATTAGGTTTTAATGTTGGCACTTGATAAAATTTTATGAACTGTGGATTATGAATAAGAGTTCTTGCATGTAGACTATTTTGGAGATGAAAATGGCCATAAAGCTTGTTCTTACCGAGCCTGGACAGAGCTTGCTCCCCATGATACCACGCAACCACATAATTGCTTTTGGTTCACATAACCAGATGAGTGGGAAATACTGTTTTTATGATAATAATTTAAAATGATGATGTTTTCTCTGGGCATCTCAGCGCATTTTTCTGTCTTCTTGTGCTGGAATGAGCAACTGTTGAGGGGGAAAGAATGTGGAGGTGCCATTTGTGTCTCTTCCTCAAGTCTGCAAATCGCATTCTGCTCCATATGTCCCTTCCCAGGACTGAATCAGGATCTACACTCTGCTTCAGCCTCTCCAGGCGCAGGGTTAGTTTGGATGCTGTTCATCAACTATTCCTGGTTCTTCTCCTTCCAGAAAGACAGTATGATTACACTTCTCCACCCCCTCGAAATAAGGCTTGGCCGTGTGACTTGCTTTGTCCAGTGCAATGCTAACAGAAGTGATGCGAGTCACTTTCAGGTGGAGACTCTTTACCCCTTTGTCTTCACCTATTACAGCAAACTTGTAAGTGCTTATCAAGAAGGAGCTCTGTTGGGCAGCCCGGGTGGCTCAGTGGTTTAGCGCCACCTTCGGCCCAGGGCATGATCTTGGAGACCCAGGATCGAGTCCCACGTCAGGCTCCCTGCATGGAGCCCGCTTCTCCCTCTGTCTGTTTCTCTCTCTCTCTCTCTCTCTCTCTCTCTCTCTCTGTCTCAAATAAATAAATAATCTTAAAAAAAAAAAAAGAAGGAGCTCTTTCTGAAATCCTGAGTGATTACAGAGCACCCTACTAGCCTGCATTGCACATGTAGTGTGAGAAATAGAGCATATTCCATGGAGCCACTGAGATCAAGGGGTGGTATGTAACTTACTATGCCTTCACCCATCCTAGGTCCATTAGGATTGATGTTAGGATCCCTTTTTTCATGTTTGCCTTGCTACCTTCCCTTTGGGGCTTCCAAAATGGTTCCTCCTAGAAAATAGTGAACCTGCAATGATTGGCATATCCTTTGCTTCAGACCTTTGTCAGAGGGAGGAGTGTAGACCATGAAGCAGGACCCTCCACTTAAAGCTGTAGACAAGAGTGGTTAAAAGCACACATTCTAGAAATAATCTGTGTGGGCTCAATTCCTGGTTCTGCCATTTATCGTCTTTAACCTTGAATGCAGAATTTACCCTCTCTCTGCCTCAACTTCCTCCCTGTTAAATGGGAATTCTTCATAGTGAAGAGTTTTTCATAATGTCTATCTTAAGTTTATTGAAGGAGTCAACGGAGATGGTGCAGGTAAACCAGGTAAGGTTTCCACTAAGTGCTGGATAGCTTTGGATATTAGCATAGGAATGTTAAAGAGCTGGCAATGATTTTCCTGTCTCTTGCCATTCTTCCCACCCAGCATATCACACAGACCATTATGTGGCTCACACACCTTTTTTCAAAGCCACCGTAAAGTACTCATGCATTCTTGAACACATTAGAGTGCCTGAAAGCCAATTGCCTCCCAAATCTTCCCTGACTGCTTTCTCCAGAATTTCCAGAATAATCTCCCTCTGCTACAATGATGACCACATCCTCCACCTCCAACACACTCTTGCCTTCTAAGCAAGATGCTGTGTTTATGCACAAGGCCAGGGTATCAGGTGTCTCCTGAGAACAGACTGCACTGAGAGAAGGGATATAAGCAAGAAGAACCAGAGGCCAAGTGTGAGCATGTAGCCAGGAAGTTTAGAAAGGCAGCCACACTCTGATCTGTGGGACTTTGAAAAAACTACATGGGTGAAGGGAATGCACTGCGATCCCCTTTCTGATTATTTGAGACTCAAGTAAAGATTTTTATTGTTTGTCAGCATTAGATATCAAACTTGTTATTTTTTTCTGGATGCAACATCATGCTTGGAATACTCACAGAGAAAACCTATTTTCTAGGAGCTAGGCATACATACAGTGACGCTTGTGTTAGCTTATCTCTCTCCAGGTGTCCCTTTAGTGTTCTGTTTTTATCCTGATAGTCCATCCGTTTTTAAAGGACCTCTCATTTCTTTTTTTTTTTTTAAGATTTTTATTTATTTATTCGTGAGAGACAGAGAGAGAGAGACAGAGACAGAGACAGAGAGAGGCAGAGACACAGGCAGAGGGAGAAGCAGGCTCCATGCAGGGAGCCCGACGCGGGACTGGATCCTAGGTCTCCAGGATCACGCCCTGGACTGAAGGCAGCACCAAACTGCTGAGCCACCCAGGGATCCCTAGGACCTCTCATTTCTAATACCTTTGTACCTTAGTCTGCTCGGGCTGCTATCACAAAACACTATAGACTGGGTGGCAGGGCAGGGTGGGGGTTGAGCTTAAACAATAGACATTCATTTTCTCACAGTTCTGGAGGCTAGAAGTCGAAGACCAAAGCACCCACCATTTGGTTCCTAGTGAAAGATCTCCTGGCTTGCAGACAGCCGCCTTCTCACTGTGTCCTCACATAGCAATGAGAAAGATAACTCTCTCTCTCCTCCGTCTTCCACTTCTTATAAGGCCACTAATCCCATCATGAGGGATCCACACTTATGATCTCATCTAACCCTAGTTATTTCTCAAAGGCCCCATCTCTGAAAGCCACCATATTGGAGGTTAGGCCTTCAACACACGACACAAAAATTCAATCTATAACACTCTGTGAGAACAGATGGCCTAAACTGGGAGCTAATTCTGACCTTCAAGATTTGGGAAATCCAACTAGTTCTATTCCATCTGTTTTACTTTTATGTTTTACTTTTACTTCTTCAGGAAGTACTTACTAATTATGCAAAAGACACCATGCTAGAAACCAAAGGAGAGTACTAACGAGACATGAGTTTTGCCCTCAAAGGGTTCCATGGTCCAACTGAAAATCAGAGCAAAGTGTGGAATAAACACAAAAAATACTAAAATATATTTTTAATTAAAAGGAAGTCTTTCAGTAACAAAGCTGTGAAATAAAAGACTGCTAAGAGAGAGGGTCAGGGGAAGCAAAATAATATGATGGGTGAGAACTCAGCTTCTAGAATTAGGTGGAAATGGGTTCACATCTTGGCTCTGCCATTTCCTTGCTATTATGATCTTGAAAAAATTAAATAGCCATTCAAAAGTTGTTTCTCTATCTGTAAAATGGGGCTAATAACACTACCAACCTCATAGGCTTTTTATGATAATGCCTCTAGAATTCTTAGCACAATGAATGTCCTGGAGTAATCACTCAATAACCATTAATTAAAAAAAAAAAAAAGTATGGATGGAGGAATCATTTCCACATGGGACCTAGAGGGAGAGGAGAATACTTCCCAGAGGATGGTAGGATCTTATCTGAATGTAAATCCCAGCATTGGGGGAGAAATTTAGTGGGCTGTGAGGGATAGGGGTAAGAGGCTGGGAAGCACATGAGTTTGGGGAAATTTAAGTAGATGTGTCCGGGTGGAACAGAGGGTATGGTTAGGGAGACAGAGAAAAATAGACAAGAAAAAGTGTGATTTTGGACACTGGATGTCCTTAGAAGTCAGACCAGAAAAAATGGGTTTTGTCCCACATTCTACCTTATTCAGTAAAATGGGGCACCTTGTCTTCAGTTCTTATGAAAAATGTTTTAACTCAAAGTACATTTTCCTAATAAACTCAGATATAATCATGAAAAAAACATCTGTTTTTCCCTTCATACTGTTCAAGAGCAAATCCCAGTTTGATTTTATATTCAGAAGCTTGTTCAGCCCTAATGTAAAAAAATGCATAATGGGACTCAAGTGGTACATAAAACTATTTCAAAGAAATTTTAATTAAAAAAAAAGTTTAATGAAGCCCCTTTTTAACCCTAAAGACAACAAAGGTAAGCGAATTCTTAGACTTTTTCCTACTTCCTTTCTAAGATAAAGGCTTTTCTAAAAGAGTAAATATGAGCATCATGCAATTTAATCTAATTGGTAAGGTCATTCAGAGCTGGCGAAACTTCTAAATTATTCAACATGTTTAAAGTTATCTTAATACTGTCTAGAACAATACAAATCATAGATTAACAAGGTGTTTGCCAGGTAGACATCTTAATGAACAGATAATCACTGGTAATTTTGCCTTAATGAGTTCTACATAAATGCATTCTATTAAATGGCTTAAAGAATGAATGGGAAAGTTCTTTTCCCTTGTAAAAACAATCATACATCTAATTAGTCAGTATTAGGCACAAAAACGAATGAGAGAGACTCCCTGTCTTCTGGTGGCTCACAGTCTAATGTAGGCAAATGATGACAGTAAGTTTCAGGATGCTACTGTAGAAGTAAAACCAGAGTGAAATCTCAACTTTGAAACTTTGGGGTGGGGAGGGAAGTGTCTATTTATGTGTCACGAGGTTGAGAGCTTCTTGATGATGAGGTTTGCAGCTTTAGTCTTTTTTGATTCCCCAGACTCCAGAAGAAATTAATAGGAAGTAAGAAAGGAAATGAGTGAGCGAGTGAGTGAATGAATTGGTGAGTAAATGAGTGAATGAGTGAGTGAGTGAGTGAGTGAGTGAGTGAATGAGTGAGTGACTTAGTGAGTAAATGAGTGAGTGAATGAGTGAGTGAGTGAGAGAATGAGTGAATGGGTGAATGAGTAAATGAATGCTTCAGGAAAAAAGGGCTTTGTCCAGAGAACAGTCATTTAGTAAATTTCATCTATTAACGTTAACAATCGTGGCCATAATAGATAACAATTATCAAGTACTTGCCATGTGTTATATTTTATTCTGAGCCCTTTGTGTTTGCTCATTTAATCTTTATTGTACAAAGGATTGTCTTTATTTTACACATAAGAAAAATGGGCACAGACAGGTTACATAGCATCAGTAGCTGGACCATATGTGAGAGTTCTTCACTTGAGTACATGGCCCCATAGGGGCTTTAGGGAAACTGCACATAAATTCATATGTTAATTTTTTGCATATTTTTCTGAGGGGAAGGACTATGCTTTATCCTGTGTATTTTTCTGAGGAGAAAAATCATACTTCATTTTGTATATTTTCCTGGGGAGAAGGATCATGCATACTGTGACATGCCCTCTCCCAAAAAGTTAAAATACTTTATACATTTCAATCTCAACTTAGATTTAAGAAATGAAGTAGTCACTACACCAAATTGACTATAAATCTAGGAATAATATTTTAAAATAAGGATTTCTTACACTCCAACTCAATTTCCTTTAGGTTTTCTCTTAAAAATAAATGAACAAGCAAAAAGACCCTTAGAGAAACTAATTCCTTCAAACCTCCCTAAATGTCCCATCTGAAATTTCCATAAACAACAAGAACCAATAACAAAATCAGGAAAGCTCAACAGTGACCATCTGTCTGCCATCCCGGCAGCATTTTCTCAGGTGTCCGTCACATTTTGGTAGCTACTGTGCACTGCCCCACCTGCCTGGAGACCAGCTCCCTCCTCACTGTCCTAGCACCCCTTCTGTCTCTGTTCCTCTGTCTCCTTTGCTGTCTTCTCTTTGAATGGCAGGGTGTCCTCACATCTCATTCCCTCACCCTCTGTAATTCCTGTGCTCACATTCTGTCAGAGCTCATCACATCCAGGCTCATTACTTCACCATGAACCTCTAACCAAAGCAATTCCCTCCAACCAACCAAAGGGTCACTCATGACCTTTTACTAAGGTTGGTTACATACTTTCGGCTGCACCCTGGACGTTTCCAACAGATGTCCTATTCCCACCTCAAATTCGACATATCTGAAACTTAACTCAGCGGTTCTCCCATTAGAGGAACTCCCTTTATTGTTTTCTGGCTCCATCAATGATACCACGGTCATTGAAATTGTGTTTAAAATCAAGAAACCACTTTGTGGCTTTTCTCTCTCATTTCCCTATACTAAGATTAACTTTTCATATTTGTCTCAACTGCCCTTTCTTTTCAATTCCTCCCATAGCCATCCTTGCTCAGAACTTCCTCATTGCTTCTTCCTCTCCAAATGGATTTGTAGGTTGGTTTCTCCTTGCTAGTATTACCTATGCATCCCTTGGGATTCGGGTCCCATCTCTTCTATGAAGGTTTCTCTAAGAACTCTGCCACTTTCTTCCACCAAGTGAACAAATGACTAGTTTGACACGCACCATAAAAACTCAACAGAGTTTATTTAGAAAAGAATGGGATAACCATATATGACCCCTTGTTTTACAGATGAGGAAACAACTAAAAAAAAATATATATATATATATATATATATATATAGCCAGTGACTTGCCCAAGGTCATACCACTGATCTAGGACAGAGAAGTTCTGGAACCAAGTTCTACTCCCAGCTCAGGTTCCAGTCTCCAAAACCAGGCTCTCAGCTGCTTAGAGAATGAAAGCGTGCCTTTTTACTTCTTTGCAGCCTCCTGAATATCCAGCACAATATTCCATCCATAGTAAATTCTCAATTCATGAAAATAAGATGGAAGGAGAAAGAGAGATATCAAAAAATGGGAGAGAGGATGAGAGAGAACAAAGAATGTCCAGCTAACCTGCGAAGCTAGGAAATCCCACACTGATCCCCTCCTGGCTGAGCAGCCAGGACGCACTGCCCACGAGTACTCTGCTAAGAGGAGGAAAGCCAGCATCTGGATCACACCTGGAGACCACAGGAACACCACGTTCCAGCCTCCAAGTCGCTGCCTGCCTTGACCCAGCACCGAGAGACTTTCCCAAACCTCTAGCTTGCTATGTGGTTGGTGACTCAAGACTGTTCCTGTTGTCCGAGGTATCATTTGTAAAGTGCTTTCTTGGAAGAGAAAATGTTTGGGACAGCTGGAAGGGGAGCTCCCTGTGCTAGAGCCACAAGGAGCCTTGTTGTGTGTTGTATGAGAACACAGGCTTCTTAGTCCCCTCCCTCTTCCCCTAAGCTGTGTTTATTTAAAGCTCCCACCACCATCGTGGGGGTGCAAGCCCAGGACTCCAGGCAGGGCCCTCAGAACCACCAGGGAGCAGGCCTGGCACTTAGTTGGAGGGACCGCAGTGGTCATGAGCACAGGCCTCAGGGCCAAGGCCTTAGGGAGTCCGGCCAGGACAGAGGGAAGCGTTGGGAAAGAGTTGTTACTGTGCCTTTGGCAATCCTGTAATTATTGTTTGCTGTTGTGATTTCTGTCTCTATTGCCATTTCTCTTGGTAAATCTGTTCCCATTTGTGTCTTCTACCGAGAGACCTTCAAATTAAAAAAAAAAAAAAAAAAAAAAAAAAGATTAGCTGAGGTAAGCTGCTGTGTTGACTCCTCAAAGAACCTTAGGAGCTCTGAAGGGTTTGTCTTCCTTCAGTAGCTCAGAAGAGGGCTGAAGAAAACACAGATGCCTCTAGGGAAGGCTTGCATTCATCAGCAAGACAGAGACAACAGGTGAGCTGGCCCTCCCTATCTTCTGCCTTTTTCTCTCAACAAATACCACTGGGTGAATTTACTACCACCCAACATCCTACAGGCAAAGGGGTGTCCAGATGCACTCGAAAGTCTCCCTCACTCCCATTTGCACACTAGCTTCTGCTCAGTTAAGAAATGAGGAGGACAGAATGGGGCCCAGAGTTTTATCCACCCCCTGCCCAAGCAGGGGCCCAAGCAAAAGGGCCCAAGCATCCACTTCACACATCTTAGGACAAAGGGTAAACCAACAAAGATGTCCATGACTTACAGGAAGAAACCAGACTAGTCTTTCCCAGAGTCTTATGTGCATATACAAATCACCGGGTAATTTTATCAAATCCTCACCTGGTTTCCTTCCTGGGGCACCTTTGTTTGCCAGCAGCAAACATTAGTGAGGCTGAGTTTTACTTTAATCTTTCTTTTTTTCTGTCCCCCCACCCCCCAAAAGAATCTCCAAAAGCAAGCAGGACTAAGGCTTTTTAGAGTTAGGAAAATTGCCTTAATAATGACCACAGTGTGCTAGGAAAAGAGAAAGAAACATGGTTAGATCTACAAAGATGATATGATTCCACAGTGGTGAGCAGATATTCAGTTACAGCCATGCTCTGCCTCAGCTTTTCCTCGCTAATTTAAAGCAAAATTCTATTTTTCAGTTCTTACGCTACCAGTGGCTGGTGGGATGTTGGGTATTTATAAAAAGAGAAGGACTCTCATTAAAGATAATTACTAGATATTTGCAAACTTAGCACCAATTTTTTTTCCTATTAAGACTAATAATGCAATGAATATATCCTTACAAAAAGCTTTTCTTTTAAGCTGAATTATTTCCTTGAAATAGTCCTAGGGTCAATATTTTTGGTTCAAGAAGTAGGAAGAAGTTTCTATTGCTCCTACATATATGTAGAGAGAGATCACCTTACATTGCTTTCTGAAAGAGTTGTACCATATGACAGTACCACCAATACCATCTGAGCTTATTCATTTTTCTAGGTTACCAGCACTGGCATTACCAGTTGGTGTTACATGGTATCCCAGTTGCAAGGTATTATTTTATATCTTTGTCTAATATCTGGTGGAAACAGATTCCCCACCTCAACTGCTCTTCTTGCTCAAAGCTATCTCTGAGTTTATGCTCCATTATTTTTCCAAATGAGTTTTTGGGAAAATTTTGGTAATTTCCAGAGCAAGAATCCTATAATCATTTTTATTGGAAATATGTATCTACACAACAAAATTAAGACCCATGGATTAACTTTAAAAATAAACATATAGAAACATTCTGTGTTCCCATTCAAAAATAACAACCACTTATTCTGCCGACTTTTTATCTACTCTTCCTCCTTAACATGTTGACATGATAAGCCATGTTGATAGTTGTAAGGGTGTGACAGAGAAAGCCAGTGCTTTCCAATACATGTGTTTCCCCTCCCCTTTCTGGACTTTTCCAAGAAGACTATACACTCAGTGTCCTTGCAGCTAGGAGCAGCCATGTGGTGGAGCTCTGGGCAGTGGAATATGGGAGAAAGTGTGTCCCACATGCAGGCCTGACCTCTAACACACTCACTTCCCTCCTCTCCCAGGCAAATGCAGAGGATTGGGGGTGGATGTAAAAAACCCTGGAAGTTGGCAGAACCACGGAATAGAAGCCCAGTTCCCTAATTACCATGGAGAAGACCAACCTGCCAATACTCTGTTGGATCATGACATGCAGGAAATAAAATTTTTATTGTGTCAACCCACTGAGATTTGGAGATTGTTTGGTAGCAGCAAGTAACTTGCTCTCATGTACTGGAGAGACTTCCCACTGTCCAAGCTGAAGACTTAAGTTTAATTAAAGACTCTATTAGCCAGGATCCTCCTGAGAAACAAAACCAATAGAACATATATAGGAAGAATGAGATTTAAGGAATTGGTTGACACAATTGTAGGGGTTAGCAAGTCCAAAATCTGTAGGGCAGGCCAGCAAGTTGGAAATTCAGGTAATAGTTGATACTGCAGTGTTAAAGCAGATTTTATCCTTCTTAGGGAAACCTCAGTCTTTAAGGCTTTCAACTAATTGAATGAGGCCCATCCAATCAGAGGGTAATCTTTGTTTTACTCAAAGTCGATTGATTATAAATGTTAATCATATCTAAAAAGCACTTTCACAGTAACTTCTAGACTGGCTAAACAATCATGAAAATAACTTATTGTTTGCCTAAACAAGTAGGCGCTATAACCAAGTCAAGTTGGCATATAAAATTACCCATCATAGGGATGAAAGCAGCAATGTTTCAAAAGAAAGAAATTAAAAGCATCATGGTGTAATAAAAACAATATGAGTTCAGATACAGGCAGACCTGTATAAGACACAAATTCTTATAATTGCCATATCTTCTGTTTTCTTTTTTTTTTAAAGATTTATTTATTTATTTTGGAGGGGGGGGCAGCACAGAGAGAGGGGAAGAAAGAGAGAATCTCAAGCAGACTCTCCACTGAGAGCAGAGCCCGACTCTAGGCACAATCACAACCCTGAGATCATGACTTGAGCTGAAATCAAGAGTCTGACACTTCACCAACTGAGCCATGCAGTCACCCCATTTTCTTACCTATAAAATAGGACTAGTACTATACATTGCAAGGTTGTGGCAAAAATGAAAGGACACCATGCATGTAAAGCTCACAGTACGATGCTTGTCATGTGAGAGCAATGGTTTTCTTCCTCTCCATTCGAAGGGGAGTGGCTCCCTGTCTTTCAGCAGCAGCCTTAGAAAGATAGCTCTGCTCCTTAGTCCTCCATGGCTCATTCTTCAGAGGTGATTCATTGGAATTTCCAACCACTTAGTACACTCAGTCCATTTTGGTTGCAAACGGTACTTCATTATAACATAGAGAATCACAACAATTCAAGAATAGGAAATCTATTTCCAGGTACATAAATTACCAGGGACAGTAAAATTAATGAGATCTTTAACTTGACCAGCTTACCAAAAATGTATGTAATTCATCTCAAAAGTCCACCTTGTTTTACTCCCTTTCCACCTAAATTAGATTCCTATGGCCACCATCACAAAGTACCACAGACTGGCTGGCTTAAACAACAGAAATTTATTTCCTCACAATTCCAAAGGCTAGAAGTCTGAGATCAAGATGTTGGCAGGGTTAGTTTCTTCTGAGGCCCCCAACTCAATGGTCATTTTCTCCCTGTGTCTTCACGTCGTCTTCCCTCTGTGTGTGTCTGTGCTCTGATCTCTTCTTGTAAAGACACCAGTCATGGTCTCTGCATTTTAATTTAGTGACTGTTTTAAAGACCCTATTTCCAAATATAGTTGCATTCTGAGATACTAGGGGTTTTGACTTCAATATATGAATATTGGGGTACTTAATTCAGCCCATAACACCACCTAAATTACCCACCACCTCCATCCCTCCATCCTCACCACCCTTACATAGTGATACACACAAACCACTCAGACTATGTCTTACTCCCTGGCACTTAAAGCGACCTGACCCCACCTGACCTATTATCTACTTGGACCATAGGAAGAGGTGTAAGAATTTGAAGGGATAAACACACACACACACACACACACACACACACACACACACTTTGTGATCAGTGTTCCACATCACAAAATCAGAGCACAGACTTTGACCATGGAACTGAGCCATCTAGGGATTGAATTAGTGACCGTGTTAGCAGGATTTGCTAACTATCCACAAATGGAAAGGTACCATATTGCAAAATAAGCACCATGGGTCAGGGTATTTCTCTTAGCCCACTTATCTAGGGATGCCAACCATATTGCATTTTACTAGAAATAGCCAATACCTAAATTAAATGGTCCAGAGTGCATGAACTATATCAATAACGAACATGCATTTTAGATGAAAGAACCATAAGCATTTAATTATCCCAAAAAGCAAAAGAAAAAGCATCCCAAGACTATGCTAACAAAGAGGCAGACACCACTCTGCATTTTGAACAGGTTTCTAAATCAAAAAGGGCAGTAAATCATGTTACTTATCATTTAAAAATAACTAGGTTTTAAGAAATGAAATTAGACAAGTGATTAATGCGTCAACTTCAGCCAGAGTTCCTTTGATAGTTGGAAGAAAATAAAAGCCAGCCAAGAAATAAACATTTCAAATTCAGGTGCTTTGCAATCTGTGCTCCAAATGTTTCCCCTAAGCTTGTGAAGAGGTGGCTTGCTCTGCATACACAGCAGCCAGATTGCTGGCTCAAGTCAATTCTGTTCAAAATAAGAGCATAGACACAAAAGAGGAGCAATTATAGTTGCAATGGTCAAAAGTCCACTCCAGAGAAATGGTCCTGATAAGCAAAGGGCAGGAGTGGAGGGAATGCCAATGGCCAAAAATTAGGGGGTTGTTAAGGTGCTCTTGAGAGATGTTTGGGGTTTTTTCCTTGCTATTTCCATTTATATTGGGAATCCAAAGATGGGTAGAGTCTTCCATATTGAAATTGAAAGATGCCCATGATAGAGTAAGAAAAATATGTAAGCAACAGGACGTTGTGCTCCAGGGTAGACAGAGAGTTCATTGCAGGTTAGAGCACACATTCTAGGAGCCCCATTATGTAAATTCAATCCCCACTTTGCCCATCACTACCCACGGGGCCTTGGGCACTTTCACTCTTGATGCCTCCATTTGTCCATCTGCAAAGTGGAAAAAATATAAAAAGTACCTACCTCATTGGGCCATTAGAAAAACTGAGTTAACATATATACAGTACAAAGAATAATGATTCTATAGAATTAAATAGTAAGTGCTATAGAAGTATAAACTATCATAGTATGATTTTTTTTTTTTTTAATGTTGTAAAATAAGCTGAAACTAAAGCCTTTTTTAATAGTAATGTATGTATTTCCAGGCCAGGGCAAGGATGAGACAATGACACAGGAGAACGGAATTTACCTCAAGTATTCAATTTAAGGGGCAACAAAAAATTCAGTAACTTAGATAACATTTCAATGTAATGTTTGAAAAATCAAAGTAATGCCCCCCCCAAAAAAATCCATGATGTTAACCAAATACTGAAATTTTAAATAAAGAAAAGATCATATTATTAACGTTTTATTATGCTCGTTGTTTTTGTTTTTTGTTTGTTGCCTCAGCCCTCAGTATAGCTTGGCATAGGGTGAATTCAATTATATCATACCAAAGTATTTACATGGTTATACCCAACCTTTGATTTCTGGAGTGAGAAATTATGTAGAATTTCATTTTCTGTTTTCCATTTTTGTTTTAATATTTTAAATTTTTTTGACCATAAAAATACATGTAATAAAATAAGTGAGGATTTCCCAAGTTCCATTTCTTAATGAAATCTTGAAAGGAAAACCCCAGATGAAGCTCAAGTGTATCTAGGTGGTGGATTGATAAAAACGAATGAGGCCACACAGCCCACGGAGAATCCCCCAGCAAACCATCTTCCTGTATTGAAGAACTTGCTACTTTACTTTATTCTTTAAACCTACAAAAAGCAGGAAGAAGAAACTGGGAATACAGGAAATAAGAGTAAAATTCACTTAACCTTTCTGGGCCTCATTCTCCCTCTGTGTAAAAGGAAGAAATTAGTGGAAATCCCTGCACAGTATTGCTCTGTGTTCCAACCAGCATCTTCCTTGGTGACACTCCCTGGAGTTTCCATTGTCCTGATTCCAAAGGAAACCCAGTCCTTGGATTTGCTGGCTGAACTATTTCACCAATCCCTGAAGCCTGGGGCCAGAGCGTCCTGCAGAGCCGTTGTTCCTGAACTTTGGGCAGAGGTAGGGCTGCACACATGCTTCCCAATGCAAAGACCAGGTCATGGATCTTGGTTCCACCCATACCCCAGTTGCCAGACTTTGAAATTCTTCCTTAACCTTCTGATTCTGTTTCCTCAGAAATGGGAAGTAATAATACTCATTTCATAGGGTAGCTGTGAAGGTCAAATGAGAGAATATATGTAAAGTATTTGATAGTCTGTGGGCCGTCAATAAAAGTCATTTCCTCTTTTCCTTTCCCTGTGGGTCAAGTCTTAAAATATTTCAATTCAAAGGCTCTTAGCTATTAGAAGGAAGTAGTGGCGTGTTAATATCCAGCAACAAGTGATGAAAAATTGAGATTTTGCTTTGGAGACAAGTTGTGTGGCTTCTCGTTTGCGGCAGATTTCCCTCCTGATCACATTTCCTTTGAACAAAACATTAAAATTCTTTGACATTTAATGAACACACTGATGATCTGAGAAGGTGACCCAGGAGTCTGCTAGTAACGGAAGGTGGGAAGTGATTATTTGCTGTGCTTAATCCCTAAAGCAGATCAATAGAATGGAGATAGTCAAAAGTTGATAGTAATGTCTTTTTTTCTTGTTGGACAGTTTCCAGGGAAGAGAAGGTACAACACTTTCCTAATATAAGCTGGCCTTCAAGAAAACTTTAGAAATTGAAATAATACAAGAAAAATGAGATAGAACCATGGGCTATGAAACTTTATAGAAGTTCTTTTCAAAGACCATCAATATGGGGGATCCCTGGGTGGCGCAGCGGTTTAGCACCTGCCTTTGGCCCAGGGCGCAATCCTGGAGACCCAGGATCGAATCCCACGTCGGGCTCCCGGTACATGAAGCCTGCTTCTCCCTCTGCCTGTGTGTCTGCCTCTCTCTCTCTCTCTCTGTGACTATCATAAATAAATAAAAAAAAAAATTAAAAAAAAAAGACCATCAATATGTAACAACACACTGAAAACAACAAAAATTAGGCATAAACCAGTAACCTCTCTGCATATACTCTCCCCATTTCCCTTTGGTTTTCCTGTTTTTCCTTTTAAGAATATATTGTTTTGTTTTATTTTATTTTATTTATTTTATTTTAAAGATTTTATTTATTATTTGAGAGAGAGAGAGAGAGAAGGAGCATGAGCAGGGGAAGGGGCAGGGGAGAAGCAAACTCCCCACTGAACAGGGGGCCTGACGACTCAGGCTGGATCCCAGGACTCTGAGATCATGATCTGATCAGAAGGTAGACACTTAACCAACTGAGCCACTCAGGCACCCCATATTTTTAATTTTAATAATATCTATGAAGTTTTTTGACAAAAATTAAGGCAAAAATGAAAATGATGCATAATCGATCCCTCCTATGTAGGTAGCCCTTCCTAACATTTGAACAATAAAATAAAGCAATGTTTCCACATGATTAGAAAATTAAATACAGAAAAATACAAAGGTAAAATAGGCATTTATCCTCAACCACACTCCAGGCTCATCTAGTTTTTTGTCCCCCAGGTAAGTCTGTTTTAGAGTTCCTTGGAAAACTTTAGCAAAAAAACAAAAAAACAAAAACAAAAACAAAAACTGTCAATGCATATACCAGCCTCTATGTATCTTTCTAAATTATACAAAAGAGACTATACTAATTACATGATTATCCATCTTTCTTTTTCAGTTATTGTATAGGATGAATTGTGTCCCTTAAAATTCTTATCTCAGAGCTCCAACTCCTATGAATGTGACCGTATTTGGAGATAGGGTCTTTAAAGAGGTAATTATGGTAAAAAGAAATCCTTAGTGTGGACCCGAACCCAATGTGACTGATGTCTTTATAAGAAGAGAAAATTAAGACGTACAAGAGACACGAGGGGCACACATGCACAAGACTACCACATGAAGAGGCAGTGAAAGGGTAGCTATTGACAAGCCAAGGAAAGAAGCCTCCAGGACTTTGAAGCTCCAGAACTGTGAGAAAATTAATTTCTGTTGTTTATGCCACCCAGTCTATAGCATTTCGTTAGGGCAACCCTAACAAAGTAATACAAATTATTGGTATATGTTTGTGATGTATCCATATCAGTGCTCCCAGATTCCACATTTCATCAAATTATCACAATTTCTTTAAACCCTGCCTTATGGATTGACATTTGCACTGACTCCAAGTTTTTGACTAATTCACACCAAAGCTGCAGTAAATATCCTTGCACTATCTTGGCATAATTTTGTAAGCATATCTATAAAGTAAATTTCTAGAAGTTAAATTGCTGGCTCAAAGTATAAATATACACATACTTAATTTCAATACTTACTGTCAACTTGCCTTTCAAAAGTTTCCACTTCTGTCCAAGGTGTGGAAAGATGCTGTTTCCCCCACCCTCTTGCCAGCATCAGATATATCAAGCTTTTAAATTTTTATCAATCCAATGGTTAAAAATTAGTGTATTGTTCTGGTTTGTACCTATGAGTAGGTCTGAGCATTTTAGAGAGTTGTCAAGAGAACAGGCTCAGAGGCCAGATCTTGTGCTTGAGTTCTGGGGCTGCCATTTCCTAGCTGTGTGACCCTGCCCAAGTTGTACATTAGGCTCCTCTGCTGTCAGATAAGGTAACAGTGGAACCTACCTTGCCAATGAGATCTTACAAGAATATCATGAGTGAAGGAATGCCAAATGCTTAGAACAACGTTAGGATACAGTAATCTCCAAATTAACGCCAGCTCTCATTCATGTCAACTGAAAGCATAATAACGCCTGTATTCTGATTATTTGCATTACTGTTCTTGCGAATGCCCTGTTTTAGGGACTGAGTGTTTGTGTCCCTCCAGAATTCATATGTCGAAACACTAACCCCCTAGTATGGCTGAATTTGAGCTGAGGTCTCTAAGGAAATAATTAAGGTTAAATGAGGTCATAAGGGTGGAGCCCTGATCCAATAGGATTAGTGTCCTACTAAGAGAGACTAGAAAGATGGCTCGCTCTCTCTCCCTGCACTCATGCAAAGAGGTCATATGAGCACACAGAGAGGTGGTAGCCTCCTACAAGCCAAGAGACGAGGCCTCAGAACTAACCAACCTGCTGGCACCTTGATCTTGGACTTCCCAGCCTCCTGAATTGTGAGCAATAAATTTCTGTTGTTTAATCCACCAAGTTAATGGTATTTTGTTATGGCAGACCTAGCAAATGATTGTACCAAATTCAACTTTTCTATACAGTTAGTCTTTTCCTGATTGATTTCTATGAGTTCCACTCATCCATGCCACCTTCACTGGATTTATAAAGACAGACATGCTGACTGAAGAAGTGTGAGGATGTGCAGTATTGGCTTCTAGGTGGATCCCCAGCCAGGAGCCTAGCTAGATGCAGCAGAGAAGGACCTACTACCACCACTGTAGACTGAGACTGGGAATCAAGAAGTGCTTGAGGTAAAACATTAAGGCTCACCATTCTAGATTTAAGGACATATGCGTAAATTCTGGTCCTCAACACTAGCACACGTATGACATTTCACAATCTCCTCCAAAGACTAAGAACAAACACCAGGGCACCTTCTCTTGACTTTGAATTATTTTTTTATACATTTCTATTAAAGAACAATATGGAGACATCAGTTACTTCCTACCCTTGTTCATTTCCACATCAAAGTCTTGGTACTGAAATGTACTTTTTCAAATTTAAATCCAAAATTGTAATTTAATGCAGAGCAATTATAAGTAACAGATGCTGGAAGGTTTGCACTTTTTGCTTCCACAAGAAATATACACGTTGGATCCAAACTTTTGGATATGATATCCAAACTAAGCTAGGGGCTGGAAATGAGAGATTGCTAAATTTAAACCCAAGTATATTAGCTTTAGAATTGGAAAGTATGGGGAAATGGGGAAACCAGACACATAAAAACTGCACTCTAATTGATGGACAGCCCCACTTGATCGGCGCACTGGATTGCAAAGGTAAGGTAAGGGGGCATCATGGTAGAGACACAAACTTCAGAGCTGAAGTGCCATGGATTTGAAACCCAAGCTTCACTCACCATATGATCTTGACCAGGGTAATTTGCCCTCTAAGATTGTTTCCCCAGCTACAAAATAAGAATGATGTTATCTACCTCACTGAGTTGTAACAATTGGATAAGTCAATGGCTAGAAAGTACTCAGTCCCATGCCTGGCACGTGCTAAGAGTTTTGCAAATGACTTAATACCCCCCCCCCCCCAAGACTTTCTCTTGGTAGCCGAACACCTTATTTCTAAGTTTTTGTAATCCAGCCAATCCAGCTCCATATTCATCAACCAACCGTGAAGTGCTCATTGAGTTCTAAGTGCCCCATAGCACCCATACCAGGAACAAAAGGGAAAAATAAGACCCTCAAGGAAGTGGGGTCCTAGCCTCCTTAAGGAAGTCAAACACAAATGCACAAATGAAACACAAATTTCATGCACAAAAGGAAACAGCAAATGAAACAAGGCAGGGAAAACCAAAGAAGTCAGACCATCAAGTGCCGCTGGAGCTTGAGCCTGGACGTGTTTGGATAGAGTAGGAAAGAGAATGGTTTCAAATGGTCAAAGTAGATGTCAATCACCAGTTCAGCATTGCAAACAAGCTGAGTGTGGTCAGCTGCTCCACTGACCATCTTCGCAGACCACAAAGCAGGCTCAATCCTCAGGAAAAGCAGCATCGCAGGCACAGAGTGTGGTAGTGTGGACTCAACCCAGTTAAATCCCCTCAAGTTTTCTCTTACATGTGGCCTTAGGAGAGGGAGGATAGAAGTTTCCTTTCCTCTGACGTACCTCATCCATACCTTTCCTGTGGCATTCCAAGTGTGTGGTGTCACTCACTGTTCCCATGCATGTCTCCCTGGGTAGTGGCAAATCTCACTGGGGCAGGGAAGGCACTTTCTTTTCTTCAACACCCCCCAGAGCCAGGAGTCCTGGGCTCTCAGTAACTGTCACCTCCATGACCAAATGACTAAAATAAATACATGAATGAATGGAGTTCATTTGTTCTCATGTATTTTATGTCAAAGACCAGGACAGGTAGAAACAAGGTAAAATGAAAAGTAAGGAAATACAAGCCAAAAACCCGATCATGAGCAATGAGGACCCAACAGATCAGGAACTTATTACAATGAGATTTGTATCACTTCCTACATTCTTCATTTCCTCCATGGCTCTAGTTCCTGCCAATGAAGTTGCAAGAAGTGAAAGAGCATTTAGTTTGAAAACATGGAGTTTTGTTTTCAAAGGCAGTGGCGGGAGCCAGAGAGGGTGTTGTGGGTATCATTGTTCTACAACAAGGTGCCCCCAAAACTTAGGTTTAAAATAGCAGTGTCTTCTCTCTCACGATTCTGTGGGTTGACTGGCCACAGCCAGGAACGTCCAGTTTGGGGGCTTTTGTGTGGCTACAGCTGGAGGACAGCTGGGACTAGGGTCACCTGAGGACTCGCCAGGGCTGCCTCTCTGACACGGCTCCTTCCTCCCCCGCCTCCTCCCATGGGTTTCTCACAACCTGGTGGTCACAGGGGAGTTTCACAGTCTCCACTGCAGCCAGCCTCTGAGAGGCTGAAAGGGGAGGCTACCAGGATGTGGAAGGGCTGCTGAAATGCTGGTGTCATTTCCACCACTTCTTACTGGTCAAAGCACTAACGGGACCCAAGGGGGTAGAAAAAGGGACTCCACCTTCTGAGGAGGAGCAGCAAGTTCACATTTTTTTTTAAAGATTTTATTTATTTATTCATGAGAGACACACAGAGAGAGAGAGAGAGAGGAGCAGAGACACAGGCAGAGGGAGAAGCAGGCTCCATGCAGGGAGCCCGACGTGGGACTCCATCCCGGGTCTCCAGGATCACACCCTGGGCCGAAGGCAAGCTAAACCTCTGAGCCACCAGGCTGCCGCAAGTTCACATTTTAGAAGAACACACAGGATAAGATATTCCTGCAGTCAGCTCTGGAAAATATACAATCAGCTATCATCCTTCTGAAGAGCCCCAGCTTAGCCAAACTAAGGTGACAAAATGCAGAAACCTCCCCAGGCCCTAGCTCCCACTGCCATGGTGTTTGATGGCTAAATGGCAGCGAGACCTTGAGACAAAGTCTCTCCCGTGGGCTCTCAGTGTTCCTAACAAGGCCCTTCTGTAGCTGATGAAGCTCCTCTGTCTACATGAGACAAAGGTGCCCTTTCTTCCAGGTGGATGCTGTAGGGGAGGAGACCTTTTCTCTTTTTCCCTTCTAGTTTCTTTGACTGGTCTGGTAATTAAACTGACATAAGACAGATTAACAGGAGAAAAACAAATTTCATACATGCAGGAGCCCCAAAGACATGAGACCTGAAGACAGGCAATTGAGGCTCATACGCCATCCTGAGCTAAGGAGAAGGGGCTGGGGGCTTGAGGCTCCAAAGGGGAGGAAGATAATCCACAGCGAGATGAGAAGAACAAATGTTTGGTAGACAAGTGTTTGCCATGCCATGCAGATAACTCTTTAAGATAAAAAATTACTTTGGCATTAGCTCTCTCCTGGTGCCAGGCCCTGGATCTAAATTCCTTCAAGGCAGCTCTGCCCTTTACATGCTTTTTATCTCATTCATTCTCACATGCCCTATGAGGTGGGCAGTAACAGTAATAATATCAACAATAATAGCAAATAGTCATGCAGCGCTTACTATGTGCCAGGCATTATAGGGGAAGAAGGTTAAGCAGCTCCTCCCGAGTCTGCTGGGCCTTGGTTGTCTTCAGCTCAAAATAATCCACATGCCAAAGGGGAATATTTTGGGGGTGGTGAATCCTGCTCCCCCTCCATGCACAGCTTGGGAAGGCAGTGCAAGCCCCTCCCCCCCCCTCCACTGGCAGCTGCCTTTGGACGCACCTACAGCTGAAAGAGCCTCTCCCCTAGCATCAGGCTCTGCAGGCAGGACATCTTCAGGGACCAGCGGATAACCGAGTGAATGAATGAGCAAGAAACCTCTCTGCTTTCTTTGCAACGTGGTGGCCTCTGGAGTGGAAGTGGAAGAGTAAAGGGGAGCTAGATCAGAAGAAAGGATCCTCAAGGCATTCAGCTCCCACAGGGGCGGCTGAGACCCATGCCCGACACGGCTCCTTGAGGTGACAGTGAGGAGGAATGACAGAGCATTTGCAGCCGAACAGAATGCAGTTCAATTACAGCCAGGAAACCGGAGCTGGTGGCAACTAGCTAATCTAGGAAAATAAAAGTAGAAAGGACCGTGTTATTTATAACCTTAGCAAGGCAACGCAGCCAAAAAAATATTGTCTAAAGTATTACCAAAGAACATAATTTTTCAGATACACAGTTACTTTTTCAGAAACATATAATTCACCAGGGTGATTTTAAAACACTGCCCTTTGCAGCCATAAATTACCATTTGTGGGTGTTTGACTTATCTGTCGTCTTATTAAGTCGGGTCCCCCGCCCCCCCAGCGCTCCAAGCTACAGCTATCAGTTTATGGTTAAACTTTGGCAGGATGTTAGCTCTGTCTTCGTGGTGGCTCAGAAAACTAACCAGCTGCACGTAGAAATTTTTAGATTGCATGTCTTTAAAATTCCTTTGCATATAAACAGAAAAATGAATTTTATACGTATATAAATGTTTCCCCTGCTCCAGTTATCGAAAACTTGACTGACTGTTCATCCAGAGTGCCACAGCAGCCTCTCTCTGGGCTCTTCCACAGCCGATATGGTCTCAGCCCCCCCTACTAAGAATAACTTAAGCAGAAAAATGTGCTTTCCATAGAATCCATGGAGTATCGGTTTGCATCAGGTGAAGCAAAACCAGAATCCCCCAAGCCTCATGGACTTGGAAACCTACCAAGTCACTTCAGTCTACCCACCCCGTACTTCTAGGTATGTAAAAATGTAAATATTTTATTTTATAGTTTATATGGGGTGTTTTATAGAGCAGAGAAATCAGAACACCCCTAACGTGACACCGTAAACCCACCATGCTCTAATACCGTGCGGCTGTAGCCCTCTCCTTATTCCCCTTATCAGTGATTAAGGGCAGCTCCTACACGCATGAAAGCTTTTGACATTCCTCACAGAAGATGCTGGAGAAAACTGGGTTATTGGAGTGAGTGCGTGGATGTGAAAAACAAGTTTGAGAGCCCTCCCTCTCCTAAACTTGTAAACTTCACCTCAAGAAGTTCACAGAGAGTTGAGGGCAGGCGCCTCGCATGCTAAGAGCACCGTGTTGTTGTTACCCTAATAAAACCACTGGCTGAAATTCATTCCGTGCCAGGCAAGCTCTTTACATGCTTTCTATCTCATTCATCCTCACACAACCTACGCGGTAGGTGCTAACAGTAATAATGTCCACAATAACGGCAGAGTCATGCAGGGCTACTGTGTGCCAGGCACTGTTCTGAGTGCTTCTTGCACCTGGACATTTAAAACAACCCAGTGAGGCAGGGATACTGATTGTTAGGAAGCTGAGGCCCAGAGAGATAAGATAACTTGCTAAACTTCACATAGAGAGTAAGTGATGGAGACAGACTCTGAAGCCAGCGCTCTTAACTCTTACTGGACCCATTTCACAGATGAGGGAAGTAAGGCACAGGGAGACAATGTGATGGGTGTTCATAAACCTGGTAGGCGGCAAATAGGATGCCACACCAGGTGTGCCTGGTTCGAAAGCCCAAGTCTTATGATTGACAACCCAACATCCTTTTAGCTTGAGAGTGACTCTGCCTTTCATTCTGAGCACGGCAGCTGCTGTTCACCTCAGTTTGGCCTACCCTGGTAGGACCAAGCACAATACCATGAAAGAACAGCTTTAAGCAAGGATGAGACAGAGAGATAGGTGCCCATGTTATACCTATATAGAGGTAGAGCACCCTCTCGAATTTCAGCTCGGTCTCTAGCAGATGTAAAACATTACGCTGCATCAATAAGCCATATCTCAAATGCCTTTACCAGACTTTTCCTCAGAGATGGAAGAGACAATTAAGGCTTTTGAGGAGGGAGAAGGAGGAGAACAGAAGTTAGCCCCAGACCTACCAAGTATCGCAGCCTGAGGCTAAGCCATGTCCACCTCTGGGATTCCCATATATCTAAACATACTTAATGAGCCAGTGGGGCTGGGCTGCCAGCAGGACATTTGCACAGGGACTGAGAAGCCTCCTGGGAGAGCTCTCACCCTAACTGGGAAGGGGATCAGCAGACAAGCTTGGACCAGTGACAAAGGCTTAGTCACCCGGAAACAGATGCAGTTCTGACTGAAGACCAGGGGTTCTGTTGCTCACACTGGTCTCCACTTCGCATCTCAGAGAAGTGGTTACCAGACAGTAAGAGGCAGAAGAGTGCTGAATTGCTACCCATGGAACATGGCAGTTTGGATCCCTGGAGACGCCAGTTCATTGGTCTTGTTTCTGGGCAAGAGAGACAGCCCAGACTGGCACTTACGGTGGTAAGGGCATCCCTGTCCAGGGGAAGCAAGCACCCAGCACAGCACTGGGGTGGAGCAGAGTAGCGAGAGCCAACAAAACTCCTTTGAGGAGTGTTTTCCACATTGCCCAGACCAGTAGAATGGGTCTGTGCACCACAGTCCTTTGGACACAGGTAAGAAGAGAAGGAAAGGTACAGCTCTTGGTTAAAAACCAGGACTGGTTCCAATCTTCCAATTATTCATTCATTCATTCATTTATTCAGCAGGTACTTAGTAAGCACCTATTATATGCCTGACACAGACAACAAGGATTCAGCTATTTATAAGACAGACATGTCTCCAAATACACCCCTCTACGCTCCCTCCTGCTCCCTGCCTTTGAGCCATGTTAGCTTTCCTTCAGCTCTTTCCTTCACTCAGGCTCCATATTCACCACTCCTGCTGTTCAGAACACTCCATCCAACCTTCATGTGGTTGGCTTCCCTTTGTCTTCAGTCTCAAGTTAGAAACCACCTCATTGGAGGGGCCTTCCTGGCCACCCTATTAAGTGGGTCCCCCCCGTTGTTCCCTCTCACATCACATGTCACATTTGCATAAATGGGAATGCAGTTGTGTTTTTGCCTGATTATTCATCCTCTAGAATGGAAACTCTACTTCGTCCCTCATGCCAGCTTAGTGCCTGGCAGACGGGAGAAGCTCTATAAATATTTGTAGAACAAATGTTATTGAATGGACCCCATTTTATATGAGTCACACGATGGTAAATGGCTGAGCTCAAGATCGGTGTTTGGGGGCACAGTGCTAGACACTTTCTGGGGAGGCACAAAAAAATAAGACCTTGTCTTTGCTTACTTGGGTCCATCTTATCTCATATTTACATATGTACAGCTCTATTTCCTTATAGGAGTATATATACATATATAAATATGAAATAGGATGGACACAAATGAGCTCTCCAGAGAGGCACCAACATCTGCTTTGAGAGTGCAGAGGACGAGGAGATTAACTTTGCCTGTGATTAGGGTGCAGAGACATAGGTACAAGGTCATCAGTCAGGGACGGGGGGCTGGAATGGGAGCCTCCACGTGGTAAGAAAATTCTGCTTAAAAACCAGGAAGTAGGAAAATAGTAAGTAATCTGGAACATTTCTCCAGTCTTGCCTCCATCTCTCGTTAAGCCAATCTACCCTCCCCCAGAAAACTCCTTCAGGAGACCTGAGCTTAGATTTCACATTTGCCAGGAAACCTCTGCTATGGACTGAATTGCATCCCCTCAAAAGGCCTATGTTGAAGCCCTAAGCTGCAATGTGGTGGTCTTTTGAGATAGGGCTTCTGAAAGAAGACCGGTTCAATGAGATTTGAGGATGGGGCCCCCATATTGGGATTAGTGCCCTTATAAGAAGATTCACCAGAGAGCTTTCTCTCTCTCTCTCTCTCTCTCTCTCTCTCTCTCTACCATATGAGGACACAGTGAGAAGATAGCCTTCCACAATCCAGGGAGAAGGCTCTCACCAGGAAGCTAATTGGCCAGCACCTTTATCTGTGCTTCCAGAACTTTGAGAAAATGCATCTCTTTTGCATAAGTCATCCAGCTTTGGTATGCTGTTATGTTCTGTTATGCCTTCCTTGACATGCTAACCTCCACAGCTGCACTAGGCTCTCTGTATCTCCTCTCCAGAAGCATTGCTCACACTGCATTGTGACTCTCTTTCCTTTTCTGTACCTCCCATTAGACTATTTTCTCTATGAGGACAGGGACATTGTCCAGCTTCTTATGTCTGCTCTCTTATCTCTAGTGCCTAGGACAACAGCACACGGTAAGTGTTCAATAAGTGCTTACTGAATATGTGCTCCAAATTCTGTACGGCATTCCAAAGAATACATGAAAATATAATGTTAGCTACCTCTAGATCTGACTGCAGAAATAACTCATACCCCTGCCCTTTTACAAAATTTGCTATTTCTCTGTTATTTCAATTAAAAGAAGTGGTTTCGGGGCATCTAATTTGCTGTTTATAAAGATAATTATAGCTTGCAACCTAAGCCAACTTGCTGATAGAATATTTTGTCTGATGAGATCCAGTATAGCCTGATATCTGAATGTTCCATGTATTTATCTACATTCTTTATAAATATTCCCTGTGTGTTCATTTGTATATACAAGTTTCACAGAGCCTCCCAGAATTTCTGCTTCTGGAATATTCACTAACCTTTATCTCAAGCATCATCAGCCCCATACTGTTTTTACTGATTAAGGAACTGAGACTCAATGAAGCTAAATGACTTGCCCAATATCATGATCATCATATAGCAAGAGAGAAAAAGCTAGAACCCAAGTCATCTACTTGCGAATCTAGAATTTGTTGGGATTTTAAAAAATGTTTGAAAATACACAGAATTCAGAGAGCCCTTAGTCTAAAACATAGACCACATGTATCTTCCTATTAAAATGTCTAAATATACACAAATATAAATATTTTAAGGGTTTATATAAAGAAAGGATGGTAGAGGGGAAGCCCAGTATTTATTACCAGTAGTTCTCCATCTACATTTAAGTATGTTCTTTTTTTTTTTAAGATTTATTTTTATTTATTTATGATAGACAGAGACAGAGAGAGAGAGAGAGAGAGAGAGAGAGAGGCAGAGGGAGAAGCAGGCTCCATGCTGGGAGCCTGACGTGGGACTCGATCCCAGGACTCCAGGATCACGCCCTGGGCCAAAGGCAGGTGCAAAACCGCTGAGCCACCCAGGGATCCCCTTAAGTATGTTCTTAAGCAGAAACTGAGTGTCAGCATCCATTCTCTAACATCTTACTGATGTCAGCAGATAACAATTCTGTTTATACCAAAAGGATGACATCTGTATATCATGTGTTGGAGTGATTACTATGTAGATCTCCTCACAGGGTAAATTGTCATCCTTACCACTAATCTCCACCCCTTACTCTCCAAGGTGATTTTCTCCACAATTTCTGATTCATGGAATTAGCTTGAGGGCAAAGTTATGCATGTATTTCCATAGGCGCCATATTGATGAGGGGTGGGGGGCAGAAAGTGACCAAAATCTCCCACCTTTTTATCTGTCACACCACGCTGTTGCAGTCTTTTGTTTCTATACTGGTATAAAATCAGTGAGTGAATTGGTCAAAATTTCAGAACAAGGCAGCCTGTTGCTAACATTGCTGGCAGCAACAATGTTCCTGGCCTTCCTTTCCTCATAGAGCTGGGTTCATTGCCAAGCACTTCTACCAGGTAAGGTGAGGAGATTTCTTTGTCGGATGCCGCCCTCCCTCCCCTCTCCCAGCTGCCCGTCTTGTTACTTTCTTCTCACTGTAAGTTCCAGGAAGCAGCTCTCTTGTGTGAGAACTCACAGTCATAAGATTCTTTCTCTGTTCAATTCAGCCAATAGTTATTAGTGCCTGAGCCGTGTGGACTAGATTATCCAATTTTGCTCAGAGTTGAGAAGCAAAGCATAGAGATGACCAATAACACTATGGAACAAATTGAGACTGAATGGTTGAATAAAATGATGTATGGCCAAGCACTAGAACATGGCCTGGCACGTTTTCAACCTGTTCGTCTGTTATAGCCTCACTTCTTTGTCTACATTGTCTCTTCACTAGTGATCTCATCCAGGTCTGGGCTCTAAATGACCCCAATGTATCCATGCCTCCCAAATTTACTGTCTAGACCTGACCTCCCCACTGAACTGGATAGTCGTAGGTGGGATTGCCCACCTGATGAGATCTTGGCTTGTATCTCTTGCAGGCAACCCCAACCTCCACACTTCCAAAAGAAAGTTCATGGTTTCCCACTCTGCTTCCAAAATATGCCCCTCCTCCATCTCAGGAAAATGAGGTCCAAAACCCTAAGAGACATTCCCAATTGCTCACTTTCTTTCCCTTTCTCCGCCCTTTCTATACATACATCCAATTCGTCACCTAGACCCATAGACACATTCTCCAAAGTATGTCAAGAGTTGGATAATTTGTATCCACCTCTCTGGTTACTTTTCTATCCCGACCATCCTTCTCTTTTCCCTGGACTATGATAAACTAGCAGAATGGGTCTCCCTGCTCCCATTCTTGCCTCCCAATGATCCACTCTCCATAGAGCAGCCAGAGTAATATTTTAAAGCAAAACTCAGATCATCTCACTCCCCTGTGTAAAAAATCCCAATGGCTTCGCACTGCACTTGAGATAAATTCAAGCTCCTCATTCTGCCTCTGCATCATCTAAGCCCCTACCCTGATCAGTCGCCTGCTTCTCTCTCCCAGGAACTCTCCTGCTTCCTCCAGAGCCCTAGCTTCTGCAGCCACTTGGTCTCCTTTCTGTCCCTGCAACACTCCAGGCTCCTGGCTTGCAGCTTCTTGCATTTGCTGTCCCCTCTGCCTGGAATACTGATACCAAAGCTCTTCAGCTGCTGGAGCAACTGACTCTATTTCAACCATCAGGTCTTGACTGAAATGTTACTTGCTCAGGGAAGCCTTCTCTGGTCATTTTAGCCAAAATGACATCCCAGTTCACCCTCCATCACACCATCAGACTCATTTCTTTCATAGAACATAACCACAATCTGACATGATGTGGTTTATGTCTCAGTTCATGGCTGATTGGCTCTCCTCCCCAGTAGAATAAAACTCCAAGAGGACAGGAGCCATACCTGTCTTCATCGCTCTATCCCCAGGGTCTAGAACAATGTCTGGGTTATAGTAGAATCTCAATGAATATTGTTAAATAAATTCATAAATTAATCTACAAATGTTCTCAATGATTTGTACTTTATTATTAAAATGAACTAAGTGCAAAATAGAAACGTAAACAACTCTGAGTAATGGAGTAAAACCTGAGAGAACACAGGACCACAGACTGCCTGTCTTTGTGTACCACACCAATTACACATTTGCAACATAAAGAGCAATCACCCACCAGACTTCACAAAAAGGTAACTATTAATAAGCAGAGATGGGCTAGTAGGTGTCCTCTAGAGGGACTCAGCTCAGATCTAAACCGACTGACTCTACAGGGCTATTTGAGGGTGTCAATGCTGACAGAGTTAGGATATGGGGTGTGAGCTCCCTATGGTTGCTGTAACAAATTACCACAGTTTTAGAGGTTAAAAGTTTGGAGATGAGTCCTATGGTCCTGAAATCAAGAAAGTAACAGGGCTGCATTCTTTTTGGGGTCTCCAGGGAAAAATCCGTTTCCTTACCTTTCCCACCTTCTAAAGGCCACTTACATTTCTTACCTTGTGTCTATTCCTCTTTCTTCAAAGCACATCACTCTGATCTCTGTTTCCATCATCTCATTTCTTCTCCCTGACTTTGGCCCTCCAGCCTCCCTCTAATAAGAACCCTTATGATTGATTACCTTGGGCCCACTCAGATAATCCAGATAATCTCCTCATCTCAAAATCCTTAATCACACAAAGTCCCTTTTGCAGTATAATATAACCTCTCTATAGTCTTAAAAAAATGTTGAGGATTCCAAAGACCTATTATTTATATGAATTAAATCTATTTATACTTATGTATTAGAACTTTAAACTAAGAAAATTGTAAAACATTTTTTGATTTATCTAAAATTACAGTAATAAGCACATGACATGGTAACATATTTTATGAGAAATAACGATGTTTTTCAAAACAAACGAACAAAAACTGAAAAAAGTGACATTGTTTTACATGTTCATAAATTTCTTACCTGTCTGACTAAGGAGAAGACAGATTCTCATATCTGCTTCTGTATTTAATATTAAGTGTGATATTACACACTTAATATTGCATTTGGAGATCTCTGTTGTAAAACCATGAGAGAATGAGACCTCTTGAATCCTTTGAAAAGACTTCAGGAATCCCCAGTGGTCCCAGGGCCGCACTTTGATTGTTACTATTCTAGCAACACAAACTGCCTATAATTTACTGCACACACAATGCTGTTGTTCATAAGGCTGGGACTTCTCTTCCCACCCCATCCTTTACTGGTGAATGTTGGATTTTCTTGTAAGCTGTAGATATTGCTTCTTCCAAGTTGAGTTAGGTGTTCTTCCTCTGGTTTCTGGTAGCACTGTTTTCCCCTCTTACTGGCTCTTGTTTTCACTATGCTCACATTGCCCTGACAAACTGGATTTTATTCTCTGTCTAGGAGTGCATCAACCCACCACATTGTGAGCTACCTGAGGATGAAAACCATCTTCTATTCATCTCTGTGGCCCCATATAAGTGGCACACTATAAATCTTTATTGGATGTAAAGTAAATGAATATCTCCTTCTGGCAATGTGAGTATAACATGAGAGAACAGAAAACAGGGAATTAGGTAGGCAGCACCTGCTGTTACAGACCTTCCTTCTTCCCACCTGGACCAGTCCCAAAGACCCTTATCACCCTCACACATGCTCAGCCTTCAAGGTTTCTGGGTCTGGAGAGTGCTGAGTAGTCACTAAGCAGAAGAAATGCTTGTAGCCCCTTAGAAGCTTGAGTCTCCAGGTCTTGCCAGGTGCTCTGGGGTGCTCCCTGGATTCCATATGAGGGAAAGGAACCTCAGTATACAATACATATTTATGTCTCCCAGTCTGTCTTGCAGCCCTGGCTTCAAGGAGCAAGCAGAGAAACATATGGAAATCCAATGATGAAAAATTAGTCACGTCTATAGTTGGAATTTGTATAAGATCTCAATATAATTTTCTAGAAAGTGTCAGTGAGGGATGCTGGGTGGCTCAGTGGTTGGATGTCTGCTTTTGGCTCAGGTCATGATCCTGGGGTCCTGGGATTGAGTCCTGCATTGGGCTCTCTGCAGGAAGTCTGCTTCTCCCTCTGCCTATGTCTCTGCCTCTCTCTCTCTCTCTCATGAATAAATAAATAAAAATCTTTAAAAAAGAAAAGAAAAAAAAATGTCAGTGAGCTTAACCAGAAATCCTGTTGTTGTGCTCCCAGACAAATGTGGAAAAGGAAGATATTATAATTGCTTTGATCCCATGGTTTTACATTTAGGGCTGTATTTATCAGGTTCAGTGACTGGACCTCTCCCCATCAAAGGGCAGCTCAACTGCTTCAACTACATGTCTCAAGATCCACTGTTAAGTCATAAGAAATGGAAGACTCAGCCATGTTAGTCCCCACACAAAGAATGTCCCTATCTGGACTCGTCCGTGAAGACACTGGATTGGATGCACACAAATGTAAATCCTATTACAGGTATAAAAGTGTTGGCAGTGGAGCAATGCCCAACATACATAGCAGTCATGAGACTAAGACCTCTAACGACAGGAATCATAACTAACCAAGGGCTACAGCTCTGAAATCCGCTGCTGCAGCTGAGCTAAGGCCACGCCTCCCAGGGCCTGCTCCCACGCCAACGACATACATCAAAGTTGACTTATTTCTGAGGACCGACTGTGAAAGACTCACCAACGACCTTGCTAGGCCCTCCTTAGGCTGCACATTTTAGGCTCCCCACCTTCCCTTCCTCTCTCCTTCACTTGGCGTCAGACTTGCATCTTGGTCTGCCAACTCTCCCAAGCTTTCCAGCCTCTTCTCCATTTTCTCTAGCAGGCATTTCTCCTAAGAAAATTCTGGCACATTTAATCCTGTCTTAGCATTCACTTCTTGGGGAATCTGCACTAACATGCCCGGCAACATCACATACCACGTTCCACGTTTCCACCCTAAACTGGAAAGTAGGAGCCCCAGATCATCATCCCAGCTCTGTCTCTTCCTAGCCGTTTCCTCACCTGCCAAATGAATTCCCTGGGTGAGCTATCTCTAAACCCTCTCCTGCCTTCAACATCTTGGATTCCATAGCTGCTGTCTAGCCATTTGTGACCACAGAGTTCCTGGCATCCTAGGAGACAGTGTCTCCAGCATGGTGACATCTCAGGTGAGGAGTCACATTTCCATGCACTGCCCTTGACCAAGAGAAAACAAAGGGTCTGCCAAGCCCTGAGCAAGTAGTATTGAGCTGAGCCCTCCTAGAGAACCAAGCGCGTGCAATACACATCTTATAGTCCAAGTTGTTGTGTGACCAGGAGCTCAACTTGAAACCAGAGCATTGGTATGCTACCCAGCTTGAAGGGATTGTCTTCACTTCAGGAAGAGATGAGATGTGACCCCCCCCCCCTTTTGAGCCCCTAGAACCCTGCCTCAGACTCTTCTCCAGACACTGAGCACATGGACCTCACAAAGCCCTTGGGGTAGGCCAGCTGCAAGTTAAAATCATCAGTGTGCCAGTGAGAAGTTGTACCATTGAGGACTAGTCTGGCCACCTTTGAGAAGAAACCCCAAATTAACAGGGGCCTAAACACTCTAGATTTTGTTCTCTCACAAAAAGTAGGACTGATAGGGAAAGTCCAGGTCCTAGAGTCCAGGATATCTAAGCAGCAGGGGTAAACATGAGGGTACTATGTCCTGGAAGAAGCAGGATAGAATCTGAGGGGGAAAAAAGTATCAGAAAGATGCAGGGCACGGCACCGATCCCTTGGCCTCCTTCACCATCTGCTCAAGAGTATTTCAGAATGTAGAGCGCTTCACACCCACGGGTCCGAATAACACATAAGGGCATAGATGAGCATCTCCTCCAGATTGATGCTAAGGGATGCAAAACTTACGCCTCTTGCTGGGCCAGCTTAGCTCTAGTCCCTTCTAAGTGATGCTTGTTAATAAGCTGGCATTCATCTTACTCTTGTGAGTTTATTTTATCACAGAATCACTGAGGGGAAAAAAAAAAAAAACATTGCAACTTACCACAGTAAAGTAAATATCACAAGATAAATGACAATGTTGGAATGGAAACCACTTAGGGCCTCAGAACGGTCAGTCGCAAACAGTTTCTAGACTATTAGCTGTGAAAGGTTATGCCTTATGTCACCCAAAAGGGTTTTCCCCTAGATTTATAGCATGGTCTCGAGGAAGATTTATTGCCATCTTAATTTTTTCCCCCGTTTTAACTTTGTGAACCGTCAGCCTGGAATTCCTCTTAAGTTATTTAAGAACGAGTCGCTGGTTTTTAAGAAATGCTTGTGGTACATTTTCTGTGATCTTAGTATCCTTATTATGGATCAGATCATAATGCACTTGAGTAGGGACCAAACCATCCTCTTTCTCACCCTCCAGTTTTACTCGATAACATTTTCCATCCTGCTCCCTGTCCCTCGAAATTGACCTGTAAAGATACAGAAGCAGCTCTCTTGCCTTTGGGCTTCTGGGTGGGTACAGACACTGGGAGAACTGGCCAGATGTTGGAGGCAGGGAGGACTTGGGCTTGAGGCACTTACTCCCCCAAATCCCTTCTCTGTGCTCCATGGCTGGCTGCACCCTGGATGCAAAGTGGCAGCTCCTGCCAGGTAGCCCTCACTTCACAGCTGTCTCCAGGCTCCAATAACCACTCCCTCTCTTTTGTGTCATTTGTTCACAGATTTCCATTTTCTCTCTCAAAGCAGATTATGACCTCTGACCCCACTGATTTTGGACTTGGCCATTTGACTTGCTTTGGCCAATGGTATGACACTCTCTTCAGAGCAGAAGCACAGATGGCTCTGCCCTTCCTCTGCCCTCCGTCATGAGAACGGCATGTCTTATGTCTCTTAGTAAGAGACTACGGTGGACTGGGGTTTTCAGATGAGAAGGCAGGTGCAACTGAGCCACGTCAGCCAAGCCTGAGCCCACTTGAGCCCAACTGAGCGAGGCTGAGCCCAGCAGAGTCAAGCAGAAACACTGCCAGCCTACAGTCCTCGGTAATAATAAGCACAGGAAATGCAAGTTTGTGTCATAAGCCTCTGAGATACTGCGGTTGTCCTTGATCACCACAAAAATCAGCTGATACGCTCTCATTGCCCCTTCAGATCTAGGGGTGCAACTGGCACCTGTTTCTTCTAGGTTCCTAAGCCTTTATAAATAGCTCCTTTATTAAAGACTTCTCGATTTCCCTGGTATGATAAGGTCATCTGTTTCTTGCTGAGACCCTGACTGATAGACGTCCTGTTTAGAGCTGAGAGGAAACCACACAGAGGCTGGACACAGGGTAACGTCTACCCAACTCTATGAATAAATAACAGTGAGGAGAAAAAGAAGGGCAGGAGGGAAGAAGAAGAGAAGGGAGAGGAACACATGGAGAAGGAGAAGAAAGAAATGGAGAAGGAGGAGGGAAAGGAGAAGAAGAGGAAGAGAAATAATGGAGAAGGGGGAGGGGGAGGAGGAGGAGGAAAGAAAGAAGCAGACCCTCCACTGAACAGGAGCCAGACCTGGGGCTCGATCCCAGGACCCCAAGACCATGACTCGAGCCAAAGGCAAACACCCGACCAACCTAGCCACCCAGGTGCCCCCCACCCTGGCTACTATTAATGATGCTCCTTTTGTAAAGAAGGAAGATAAAGGGAGGAAGCAGCTCCTTCCAGGTTACCCACAGCGAAGTCCAGATAAATTGGTCCACAGCCCGGAGAGAGAAAACATCTGGTAAGGGGTGGTGGGAAGGCCTTGTGATGACAGGCCTAAGAGGCCCTTGAAGGACGGGGTGGGAGGCTGGCTATTCCCGGCCGTTGGCCAGTGAGGCCCAAACGTGGGCCTAGCCTCGGGGGCACGTTGACAACCACGGTCTACAAAATACCAACAGAGAAGCAAGGTGGGCTCTTGCCTTTCACCAAGTTTGAGTCTCTGGGTAGATGCAGAAGTCCAGGTTCTAGGAGAAAGGCTCCATTGAGCTGCCCTATGGTGCACAGAAGGAGCTTCCCGGCCGCCGGGACTATGGACTGCAGGGCAAACTACGGCCAATCCGGGGCTCCCCTCTGAGTCAGGAGCGTGCATACAAGTTCCTGCAGCCCCTGGAAGCTTTGTTTCTGCTTCAAGGTTGTCCTCACAAAAGGGACAGTTTGAAAGAAGCCCCCACCTTGAACCCCCAGTCATACGCCGTCCATGCACCAGGCTGGCACGGAAGTGTGTCTCCACCAGTGCAGGCAGGTGTGCCAATTCTAATGAAGCTTCTGGAAGAAGCCATGCACCACCAGCTCCGCAGCATCACAAACGGCCACTTACAATGAACGCCTCATTATCCCCAGGGCTGCAGACCCCACTGTTGGGTGACGTGAATCCTCCATCCCTTTCAGTTTCGCATCCTTGACTGTAAAGGCTTCCGGTCCCTAGTACATCTGCCACGCTCCTTCACCTCTCCTGAGAAGTCCTGACTGGGCTGCCCTGGATGGTGGTTGAGCAGAAGCATTCATTCATTCATTCATTCATTCATTTGTATATATATTTTTGTATATTTTTTATTGGAGTTCGATTTGCCAACATGTAGCATAACACCCAGTGCTCATCCCGCCAAGTGCCCCCCTCAGGGCCCATCACCCAGTAACCCCCAACCCCCGCCCACCTCCCCTTCCACCACCCCTTGTTGGTTTCCCAGAGTTAGAGGAGTCTCTCATGTTCGAGCAGAAACATTCTATTGCTCAAGCTCCCGGGTTGAACCCCAGCCCTGCGATGGACCGGCTGTGTGGCCATGGGCAAGTCACTTCACTCCTCCTTGGCTGTTTCCTCAACTGTCTAATTCATTTTAAATATTGATGGCCAAGCCAAAGAGCAGTAAAGCCCTCTAGGCCAATAAAGCAGTAATGCCCACCTCACAGGGTTGTTGTAAGAAATAAATGTCACCCTACGTGGAGAGCTCAGAGCGGTGCCCGGTGCCTGGTGGGCAGGGGGGACACGTGTGCATTATTTGCATCTGGCTTAGCTCCCGAGAACGGTGCTCACTCGGTCTGTCTTTCCAGAGGGACTTGAACAAAGTCCTTCAGGGAGGGATTCTGTGTGTCTTACTCCACATCCCTAGCTCCTTGCCGGGTATGTAGTAGATTTGGGGGAAATGTTTCACGTCGGCTGGTTATTTTGAGCCTTGCTCAGCCGCTCCCCCTGCCCCACACTTGGGCTGGCTCCATCAGCCCCCCCGGGGGACAGAACAGGTCAGGCCCCTTTGAGGCTGATCCGATAACAGCTAACCCACCCAAGTATGGTCTTCCTTTTTTGAGACCAATCATCCCCCTGCCCCTCCAGCTGCTCCTGGGTAGACCACATACACTGCGTCTCAAACTCAGAGGCCCACAGGGGCCGGGAAGGGAACACACTGGGGTGCACCAGGGCAGAAAAGAACAGCAGCAAGGGCCAAGGAGGTGCCTGCCTGGAGAAGGAGGCTCCCACCCACCTCCGGCTCATCACTGCCATGGAGTCTCCCGGTCTGGTGGCACCATATCCCATATCCTCTGAGGTCTCCAGAGCGGCCAGATGTTTAAGGGCCCTCTCCCGATGCTTAAATGTTTGTGACGAGGTCAAAAAGCTTCAAAGTATTTTGGTGATCAAATAACACACATCTGGAAAAAAATTAATCCATGAGATGATAGACAGGTTAATCAGCTAGAGGGAGGGAATCTTTTTACAATACGAATGTAGATTAAGTCACCACAGTCTATATTTTAAATATCTTACAACTTTGTCAATTACACCTCAGTAAAGGGGGGGTGCGGTGGAGGCGGGGGGGAATAATGCACATCTGTACTAGTTAGCAACTGGTGATTGAAGAGCAGTAGCTACCAATCAGCCCACGGACAGTCTGAGTACATAGCACTTAATGGTCCCAGCACAGGACCAGCCTTCAGCTACAATGCTAACGGACTGACAAACTAGTTCTGAAGATGGCCTGGTTCTGCACTCAAGTCGCTTACTCTGTCCTGTGGCATGCAGTCCCTCTGATGATCTTATTTACTTTGGTTCAAAGCCCCATTTTTCTCTCACTCGTTATTTTGCTAAGTATTTACTGAGCAACTACTATATGCTGGATTTTAGAAACTAGGAATGTAGCAATGTACGTGATAGATGATCTCTACCCTCAGAGAGCTTGTAGTTTCAAGTATTAGGCTTTGGTGACTTCCTGATTTTTACATATTGATGATTATATAAAAAAGATTAAAAATTAGGGCAGCCCAGGTGGCTCAGAGGTTTAGCACCTGCCTTCAGCCCAGGGCCTGATCCTGGGGACCCGGGATCAAGTCCCACGTCGGGTTCCCTGCATGGAGCCTGCTTCTCCCTCTGCCTGTGTCTCTGCCTGTGTGTGTGTGTGTGTGTGTGTGTGTGTGTCTCATGAATAAATAAATAAATAAAATCTTTATTTAAAAAAAAGGAAGATGGAGAGAATATTCAGCAGATTCTCTGCTGAGCACAGAGCTCGATGTGGGATAGATCCCACGACCCTGAGATCATGACCTCAGCCAAAACCAAGAGTCAGACACTTAACCAACTAAGCCACCCAGGCGTCCCACCTTGTGGTAATTAAAAAAAAATTTTTTTTTAATGGAACACAGCTCGGGTTCATTACTAGATCATTTCTCTTTATAGTTTTATCCAAATTTAATATATGTTCTGAAAATTGAGAAAAGTAGAACTCTGATTCAAGAGGAGGGGAAGCAACATACCATTTACTGACTGCTGGGCATGTATAGCCCTACGTCTACAGTCTCCCGCGATCCTATTCCTTCCTAGAGGAAGCTATTATTGCCTTCATTTTACCAATGAGGAGGCAGGGTCATGGAGGTTAGGTAACCCCACAGGAACACAGCTCCTAGTGTTACTACTGCATGCTCTGCCCCAGTATAGACCACTCGGCACCAGCCATGCACCTGCCATGTCCAAGGCCAGAATTGTCCTGGGAGTGGTAAAGCCTCATGGGTATCTGCTAGCTGCCTGTGGTCAACCATACTGATATTCAAAGCCTCTAATGCCGTTCTTGGAGGGAGATTTATTTCCCTGCCCCACTAGCAGCAACCTTGGCTATGGGACTTGATTTTGCAAGAGGAACATGAGCAGAAGAGATGTGTGACATTTCCAAGCAGAAAAGCCAGCTTAGAGCTCAATGCAAACAACACAACTTTCAAGATCGAGGCTGTTCCATCCGCCTGGGTCAAGGAGTGATGCCGCCCACAATGAACATGAAGCATGACTGCAAGATAAGCCACTGGCTCACAGATCACTGAGATGGGGTGACTGGTCACTGCAGCATGACCTCGACTCTTCAGGGCTCGGAAACTTGCAACAGGGAGATCCACCCTCTGACGTTTGTCATCTTTTAAAATTTACGATAAATACTAGAGTGGGCCAAGAGTCCACAGTCAGGTTGAGTTGGGCCCGAATCCTGACCTCACCATCCTTGCCCTGCGCCGTGTTGTCAAGCCGTGCAACCCTTCTTAGCCTCCTTTTCCTCGTGTATAAAGATGGGAGTAATGATCTGACCACATACACATTTGAGGCAAAGCCTAAGTGAGATCACCAAGGGAGAGGCCCTCGCTCTGTCTCCGGTACTCCAGAAACATGCCCTCAACCTTTCTCCATCCCTAAGTGCCACCCCGACACACACACACACACCTGTGCACACGCACCCACATGCACACCCTCTCCCGGTTCTCACAGCACGTCCCCATTCCCTGTGGGCCCTCTCTTCCCTGTCCTGTCCTGATGGCCAGGTGCTCAGGCCATGCCCATCCTCCTCTGCGCCTTTCCTAGCACTTAGCTGTCCCCTGCCCGCACACCCAGCCACTCATCTTCCTTCTGACGCCTTCCCTTCCTCCCTCCTCCAGGCAACGACTGTCTTACTTAAGAGACTCGACCTCCTTCCCTGCATCTGTAATCATCAGTGAAATGCTGAGCACAGCTGGATTTTCAAAGCCAATGGTTAATTGCAGGGAGCCGAGGGTGACCCAGTGGCAGTTTCAAGTATTTGGAGTGTGAAATAATGACGACGCCGGCGAGCAGACAGCCTGAAAATCAGCGGATAGCCCCCCTGAACAGCTTCCAAGGGTTCTGATGAAAGCCGCCTCTCCCCAGCTGCTGAGGCTTGTGCTCGAGAGCCAGAGACCACCCCAGGGAGCTGCGCGGCGGGAGAGTGCATCCTCAGACCTGCAGAAGGGGTCTGGTAACTTCCCAGTTACCATGGCAGCTGGGCTCCGAGAGGATCACACAGGAACTAAGCAGCAAAACCTTTAATGAGGTGCTGACCTTGAGGACCCAGGTCTCCCCTGGCCACAACCGTGATTTCCTGATCCCCATCACGGTTAATGAGTGACCCTGGCTGAGGCCCTCCCCACAAAGAACAGGCCTGACCGCATCATGGATGACCAGGGCGCCTGATCAGATATGTCATTACCTCGGCTTAGTACTCTCAAAACCAGCAGGACAGTCAGTCTGTGCCTCCCGTCATATCTTTCTTTGCCCAGTCTACAATCCAGATTGATGGTAGGCGGACAAATACCCCAAAAGACCACTCTACAGGCCATCATGTGGTCTCTTGGGATTATAAGCATAGATGGAATTTCCTCAAGATTCTTCAACTTCTAAGACACAGCATTTTAAGGACTCTGTGTGCCAGCACTGGGGACAAAGCAATGAAAAATCTAGGTCCCAGCTTTTAAGGGATTTATAGTCAAAGGGGAAGAAACACAAACCAATAAGCAATTTTAATAGTGAGGTAAGCCCTGGGTGGTGATAGTGGAGAGAGGCAAAAAGTGCTGACCACATGATAAGTGCTGGGCAAAAATGGAATCAACATATCAGGCACCTTCTGCCATGGGACATTTGTACCTCCCATTCCTCTGTCTGGAACATTGTCCCCCATTACCAGTGTACCGGCTTCCTACTTTTGCTTTACCAACTTCTAGATGTCACCTATATTGACTCCTGGCCCATCCTCACATCACTTCAATTTCTTAAATTGGTCATAATATCTCCTACCTCTGACTGACTCTTTTTGTCTTCCTCTTATAAGCACCCTTGTGATGACACTGGGTCCACCAAGAAAATCCAGAGTAATCTGCCCATATCAAATTTTTAAATTCAATCACATCCACAAAGTCCCTTTACCATGTAAGCTAATAGTCATAGTTGTGGAGATTGGGATGGGGACATATAGGGGGGGACATTATTGGGTGTATAGCAACCCTCATGGCACCTGTCCTTAAAATCTTGGTTTAGGGGCACCTGGGTGGCTCAGTGGTTGATTGCTGCCTTTGGCTTAGGTTGTGATCCCTGGGTCCTGAGAACGAGTACTCCCTGTCTTCCCCACCTTAGTTTATCTTCCCCCCCACTTCTTATATCCCCATGTGCAGTATTATTATTTGCTCATTTATTTTTTTTGACCCCTATCTCCTCAATTAGAATGTAAGTTCCATGAAGGTAGGTACTTGGTTGGCTCTATGTCACCAGAGCCTAGAGCAGGGCCTGGCAATTAAAATGAAAGAAACTAACCTACAGATATGATGGCGTTGATGAGGGGTAGGCCAGGCCAGGGGCAGTCAAGAGAAGAAAGGGGCATGGGGGGCCATAGGCAAAGAGAAAACACGAACATGCAGGAAACACAGTTAGTTCCAGAGACAGAAAGAGGTTCAGCAGCTCTGAGGTGGACACTTTTGGTTGCCCAACCACCATCCATTTCCCTACTTCCCTTCTAGCAGAAGCCCAATTTTGAGCACATGAGCACCTTCCTGTACACACGCATTCAATGCAACTCAACCCAGTGCTGACCCCATGCTCTGTCTGTATCACCAAGACCCTGACCCCTGAAGGCTGCATTTCCCAGCTTCCCAAGTCAGCCACAGTTTGACCCATGGAATGTCCTGGTAGGAAATGGGCAGTGTTATGGGCTGAAGTGTTTCCCCTTATCATTCAGATGTTGAAGCCCTAAGCCCCAGTGTGATTGCATCTGGAGATAGGGCCCTGAGAAAAGGGTGGGGTCTTAATCTGAAAGGACTGGGCTCCTCACAGGAGGAGGAGACACCAGAGCATTCATTCTCTCTCCCAGTGCACGCACAGGGGAAAGGCCATGTGGTCTTGGACATACAGCCTCCAGAACTGTGAGAGAACAGACGTCTGTTGTGTGAGCCACCCTGTCTGTGTCTTGCTATGGCAGCCTGAGCTGACCGAGATGGGAAGGAAGGAGAAAGAAAAAGTCAGACCATTTCTCTCTCTCCTTCCCTGACTCAGGCGCTCTAACTCATCAGGGACTTCTTTTTTTTTTTTCATCAGGGACTTCTGCTAGACAGATCCACATGATCGCGGCCTCTGTCAGTGACCCAGGCCCCATTTGTGGCCTTTGTCCCTTCACCTATGCCTTTCTCTTTGCTAATCTCTTGACAGCCATATCACCACCCGTTGGCTTCTCAGCCCTCCTTTACCCGCCTAATCCCCTTCATTCAATTCCTTCTGTTGTAAGAACTCAGAGTCCCTATTTCCCTGGTTAGACTCTGCTCGACACTTCATATGGCACAGAAGGTGTGTGCGAGGCAGGCAGCACCAGAGGATGGTGAAGGGCACTGCAGGGGCCAGTTCACCGAGTTCCTTGCCTCTCAAATTGCTGAGGGCATCAGAAGCTCAAAGTGGGGCATATCCAGGTGGCAACGGGGAGTCAACACAGAACATCTTCGGCAGGGGGAGGGCCATTTTGAGGGTTCCATTTCAGCAAGATCATGTCATAAAAGGCATCTACCTCCACCACCTGGAGAATTTATTCTGTGGGGTTTACATTCTCCATATGGTTTCTCTAATGCTGTGTAGACACTAAGACTTCTCTTCCAGAACAAATGGCAGTGGGAAGGGGAAATGAGACAACAAAGTGAACAGAGGTGAGAGCTGGCCCTCCTACTCACTCTGGATCTAGACTTTGTACAAACCACCTCCCACATGGTGGGACGTGCCACAGGCACCACCATGTCCCCACACCTACCCTCCTTCTCCTTACAAGCCCCGTATTCTTGCGCTTCGAAGCCAAGCAGGAGCTGAGAAAATGCAAGCCAGAAACACCCCAGTCAGCACTCTGAATACAGAATTTATCTGTTCCAAATAAGGGTGTCATATGGGTGATGCAGCGAGTGCCAGCTGGTAGCTGTAACTCAAAAGGCCAGCATCTTGGTCTGTACAATCAATCATATGCAGCAAGCAGAGGCCGATTTGTTCTTTGTCATCCTTCACCAAAACTTCTCTCTCCCTCTCTCTTACTTGGTTTGCTTTCCTCCCTTCTTTCCTCTTCCCTTTCACTCTTTTTTTTCTTTTTAAAATATTCTTGGAAACACTTTTCTGCCAATCACTGTCAGCGGCTCCTCAGGCCTGGGTAAAGCAACAGCAGATGCACAGATTTGGAAACGAGCTACGGAGGGTGCGTGGGAGGGAGTATTCCTCTCTTGCAAGAAAGAGAAGATAAAACATGAAACGCTAATACAGCCCAAGACAGATTCTCATCTAATAAGAACCATTCTTCAGGTGCACAGGCGGGCAGAAAACCGAAATGAATGCTTCATCACACAGAGCTGATTTCTTTTAAGTAATATTAAAAATGTTATTCTCCGACAAGAGAAGGCTGCTGAGATTTATACATATTGCTAATATATTTAAGGCAGAAGAGGAAAAGACCACCCTGTGTCTCCAATAGGGGCACAGAAACTAAACAGAAACAATGTCAGAAGTCAAGGTAGGGCTTTCCATCCCAAAGGGCTGGGAATCATCTGAGACGCTCTTATGACCAGTGCCCTTGATTATCAGAGGGTCTGGTTAGGGTGTTTCGGTGAAGGTAAAGGAGTTTTAGGGGCACTGGCCTCTTTTAGAAATCAACTAAGATTTCTAGTGTTTTAAGAAAAGCCATAGATTTCAGAAAAAGTCTCATAGGAAAGTCAGGAGATCTCTCTCTGTCTCCTGGCCCCTCTCCCACAACACCAACGTGCATGAATCAGGGCTGATGCACACGGGCCATCCTCTGTCATCTTCATGACCTGCACAGAGCCACCGACACCACCGAGGATCCAACAGAGCCTATGCCTGGGAGGCTGCGTGGGGTCGAGTGGACAGGACAACACCACCTCGTGCTTAGACTCTTGCTGTCCGTCGGCAAACATTAAAGTGACATACTGTGTCCTTGAGATACACTCATAGGACTAATTTTAAAACCTGTTCCTGTACTTCATTTCTCAATACAGGGGAGATGACCAGGGCCTCTCCTCAACACTAGAGGTCCTTGGTAGCAATGGCCAGATAAATTCTTCATCAATAAGGCCAGGATGTCCCAATCCCCCAAGGATTCTTTGGAATCCAGACTTCTTTGGATTTTTGATGTACAAAGTCTCAGCCGGGTCTCCTTAAGAATGTATGGTTGGTGGGGAAGGGGTCAGTTCTTTTTCCCGGGAAAAAAAATGCAACCACTGAATCCCAAAGGAAAGAATATTAGGAAAGAACAGAAATGATCCTTTTTTAAGCCCCCCAGAATTTCTAGGACAGCTTGTCAGACATCAACTCTATTGTCTCTCCCTGGAAAGCCCCTGCCTCTCACTCTGGAAGAGGCTTCCAGACCCTCTTCACCTGGCCAACCTCTAGGTGTCTTTCTAACTCGGCCCCAGGAAATCCCTTCCTCCACGAAGTCTTCCCAACCTTTCATAATACCAGGCTCTCTGTGATACCGTCTCCTGGTCTCCCGTGCTTCTCTTCCATGGCTCTAACTACAACAGCAAATCATGCTTTGCTTCTGAGATTAATACCTGTATCTCCCTCCAAACTAGAAATTCCATGAAGGCAGTGTGACAGCCCTAAAAATGGGCCACTCAGGCCTCCTGCTGTCCCGAGGCTGACAACTGGCCCCAGCTGCTGTGCTCCAAATCCACCAAAGTGTTGTGCCACGGCCTCATTCCCCGTAGGCTATGCCCAGCACTGACCTAGGAAGCACTGAGTGGAGATCATTCCTGCCGGATGTGGGACTCCTCTGAGAGGGCCAAAGCTTTCTTAGAACTGAGCAGCAGTCTGAGATTCTCGCTACTCAAGTTCCTTCCTGTTCTCTCTCCTTCACGGGACTATCTGAAGGCTCCCCCCACCAGCTCCCTCCCCTTTTTCTTTCAAAAGGCTTCTGCTTCCTGAGGACTCACACTTACACAGGCAGTAATTCTCACTTATTCTCCAGTTTTTCCTGGGCCTGTCACAAAGCCTGGTGTGTAAGAGGTCCCCAATTAATGTGCATAAAATGAATATATGCTTGCAGACATGGTGAAGCTTGGATGAGAGAATGTGGATGAATCAGAGCAAATCTAACTCATCCTCTGGGAAACTGAAGGAAAAAGCTGTTCTCGACATGGTAACATGGTATCCACACAGTATGGTCATGGCTACCTTTAATTGAGCACCGTGTACAATGAAGGCATTGATTACACAATTTATACACGTTAATTTATTGTGTTCTTTACAAAAGCCATAAAAGGTTAATCTTACTCCTATTTTGCAGATGAAAAAATTGAGGCTAAGTCAGAACAGTTTTAAGTTTTGCTGTAGTGACAAAAACCCCCAAATCTTGGTGGCTTAAAACTATCATATGTAAATCTGAGTTCTGTGCCTCCTGTTAACCTTCCAAGGAAGTCAAAAACACTTCTGAACAGCGCCAGGCACCAAAGTGTGACCTTGACATCCTGAGTCGGTGAGGCCTTGCTCAAATCACACGGGAACATCTATAACTTCTTTGCTTGAGTTAAGCTTCAGGGACCTGAGGTCATAGCAGCTGATCGTTCCGACACTCCCAGCTCTCAGCAGTTCTGGCCAACCCAAATCAGGTGGCTTCCCAAACACAGTGCAGAGCCCCCTCACTAACCATTCTTGTCACCGTGGAAAGCTGGGACAGCCCTTTCAAAGACATGGCATTTTATTAATTTTAGTCTTCACTGCTGTGACTGTGTCCAGAACCCCCAGTTCTGGGCTTGTTGTTTCAGCCAGGCAACTAGAAAAGAGTTTATTTGTATTTCAGTCTTCTTATTTCCCTCCCCTTAATAAACATTAAAATCTCCTAGTCTCCCAACAATTTTTAGTATGACTAGTTATCCCAAGTGGCCAAGAGAATTTGAATGAGCTTCACTTTTGGTAATTCACCGAGGCAAGTGCCAAGGTGGGCAAATCACATAACCAACTGATTCTCTTTTCACAATGTCCAAAGCACAAAATTAAACTATACTATTAAATAAGCTTCTTCAAACTATACCGTTCACTCCCAGCTCCCCCAACCCCCGGGGGCCACGTTGGGCCTCATCAAGCCCTCTGGGCTGCCGACCACCGCCATAGACTAGGGTGAAAGGGTAAGACACGTTGCTCCACCTCTGGATGTGCTTAGTGAAAGGGAAAGCGACAAATGATATCACAACCATCTAGAGAGTGAATCCTGAATCCACTTTCAGGACGTGTCTCCACTGAGAGATCTCAGAAGGGGCCACTCCAGGGACATTAGAAACCAGCAAGCGAAAGGAAAAAGAGAGACCCAGTTTCCACATGTCCTGCTTGTCCCTGACAGGCTGCAGCCTAGGGCTCACAGCTCTGATGCTGCCGGAGCTCCTGCGCCCTGAAAGCAACATCTGGTTTCCTGATTCAAGCCTCTCTTTGTCAAAACAGGTTCTCTCCCGGCAGGGTCTTGAGTCCCTCTAATATTTCTTAAGCCTAATTGGACATGGGGGTCTGAGAAGCCTCAGCCGTTCCTGAGAGTCAGGGAGTCCCAGGGAGGGAGACCTTGGTCCCATTCCTAGGACCTGCCAGTTGTGTTGGCCGGAGTCCTACATCCAGCAAGTTGTGATCTGAGCCAATCCCATAACCAATTTCAGTACCTCAGTTTCCCTACCCATAAAACTTAGCTCTGGGACTTGGGAGCCTTAATGAGCATTGGCCTTTCCTGGATAAATTAACCAGGTGCCGGAAACATCTGTGGCTGGAGGCAGAGTCTGCTGTATAAACAGAATATTGTATTCTTATACACAAGACTGCAGCTAGAGCTCAAATACCAACTAAACCTGACTTCATCCTAAGTCCTATTCAGTAAGTATCTTGGGAAAAGTCAGTCCCTTCTCTAGACTAACGTTATATTTGAAGAACTCACCTTCTCATTTACCTTGCTCTATTCTTCTCACAGGACAAAGAGATGCCTGTAAAAAGTGAAGAGTCAATAATTCTTAGAGCACCGCTTTCCATTTAAATCATAACAACACTCCGAAAATAGATACCCCAAGAGAACGTATGCTCTGGATGGACAAGGGCAGTATCTTATTCACAAATATATCCATAAAGTACTGATCCCTAGAGGATACGAAAAAAGAACTTGTTGAACAAGTGAACAGATACTAGCCCTAGAAAAATACTGTTCTCTGTCTGCATAGGTTTTTTTTTTTTTTAAGATTTTATTTATTTATTCATGAGAGACACACAGAAAGGAAGAGACATAGGCAGAGGGAGCCCGATGTGGGATTCGATCCCAGACCCCAGGATCACGCTCTGAGCCAAAGGGAGAGACGCTCAACCACTGAGCCACCCAGGTGTCCCTGCATAGGTTTTAGACTGCCTTTCTGGCATGTCCTTCCACGCTGTTCTTAGTTTAAAGCTTTATTAGGGCAGAAAATAGAGTCACTTGATAAAACTAGTAAGGCTCAAAGACGTCAACTTGACAGGCCGTAGCAGATCTGGAAACAAAATCTAGGTCTCCAAACACCCAATTCAGTCTTCATATCTTTACAACTCACTGCTTTCCTTGGTCTGAAGTAGGGGTCCGAAAACTTGGTCCCGGGGCCAAATACCGACCATCGCCTGAATTTTTATAAATAAAGTTTTACTGGAACACAGCCGCACCCATCTGCTTACTTATTCTCTGTGGCTGTTTTCCTGCTACAAGAGCAAAGCTGAGTAGTTGCCATAGAGACCTTCTGGCCCACAAAGCCTAAAATATTTACTGTGTGGCTCTTTATGGAAAGCACGCCGACCCCAGCTCTCTAGCAACCTTCCCTAGAATCCATAGCCGTCCTGGAGCTACTGCTAGAGACCAGGGCTCCTTGGTCACACTGTTTTGATCACGTGGCCTACACAACACCAGTCCACCAACGCTTGCTACTGTGAGTGTCAAGAGCTCCACACCCATTACCTTATGTAATTCTCCCCACAAGCATAGGATCCAGCTGGGCCTCACTATGCTCATACATAGCGTGCAAACGGAACCAGGCTGAATCATGTGAAATTGTTGTTTTTTGGTCAGTCAAATCCTAGCAACTTCCACGTTGAAGATGTGCAAAGGGCAGCACAGTTAAGTGGAAGTACGCAGATGCTAACCAACTCTGTGCCTTCGCCACTGGCTATACAGTTGCTTCTTAGAATTTGACGCTCAACTTTTTGTATTATTACAGGTTGTGCAAATCTTGAAGAACCCAACCGAATGCCGTTCAAGTAAACTTTTCCTAAGTTTATGTGGCTGGAGAAGTTCTCGGGATCTCCCCCCACCCCCCCCCCTCAGGTAGCACATATAAATATCCTGCAAAACTAGTCTTCCTTGGGACACACTGTGGAGACACCTCCAGTCCCCCATCCCCATCTGAGAGGCTGCAGCATTTCATGTCCCCGTCCCCCTGACTGTGCCAGCTCCTGCCCCCTCAGAACACCCACACAACTGCTCTGGCGATGCCCAATTTGAGACACACTGTACCTCCCTCCACGGGCAAATGGAACTCCATTTTCACTAAAATAACCTGAATAGTCCATGCTGTTGCTGCAGGCTAATTCCATTTACAGGAATAATGAAACTCCATCCTTGGGTGGCGTTGGATGTTCATTTAATACACTTTAACCATCCCATACCTCCCATTTGTAATGCAAATAAACTGCATCTTCCATCAGAACCGCTCACTTTCCCTCTAAGTCCAAGTTCTTAGGATTTATGTGCCGGATCAGTCGCAGGCTTTTTTCCAAGGTAGTATCCAAAATCCAGTATCCAGAGGCTGCCTTTTAGTCCAGGTCAATTAAACAATGTACTTGGCTGTTTCCCCCCCTCACATACACCCCACTTTTTAAAAGAGAATAATTGCTAGTATATGTAAAGTTTGCAGTTGGGGCCTCATTTATTACAAATTTTCTCCAGGAATAATATTTAGGTCCATAACTTATCATAAGCGTCCTCTCCTACCCCCTCCTAAAATATTAACTTGGTAGGGAGGTTAGAAATCTATCATAACCAATGACAGACACCCATGCACAAAAATAGCAAGTCTCAAGTTTAATATTTTATTGCCATATTTTGAAACAACTGGTTACACAGCTGCTACTGTTATCTTCCAATTATTTCGCATTTTTCCAGAGTTTTAAATGCAAGCTGTAACAAATTAAATCTAAATTTCTATATGCTCCTTAAAAAAAAAAAAAAAAGTTTCAGAGAACACTACCAAAAAAAAGTTGAAGTAGAGAGGAAGAAAGGTTATCGACAGCAAGAAAGAGAACTTATTTTTAATGTCTACAATGACTTGTTCCACTGCCACCAGGTTTGTGGGTACGCCTTCCCCCAGGCGGTTCATGCAGCCTCCATTCCCAGCAGGCTCTTAGGTTGAGACTCTGCAGTTTGCTAAAAATGCACTTCTCCCTGCCAATTTTGTAAAGGTGCTCAAGAAATCCCTTCACTGAATGCTGAATGTTTTGCATGCTCTGGTGTAACACTACCAGTGGTGCTCAAATACCCAAGGAATTTCTCCCAGGATTGAATGGGTCATGTTTCGGTGCTATCAGTTCAGAAAGAATTACAAGTGATTTTGATTGACTACAAAGGCAGAGAACAGTGTGATTATTTTTTTCCAATATCAACATGATTTTTACCATGAATTATGGGCCTTGGGGGTAATATATTTTTGCTTAAAAAAAAATACTTAATTGAATCTTGTGTTTTTTTTCCTTTTGGAAAAATCTGGCTCCTTGACCCTAATTAGGGGAAGCTGAAGATGAACATAGAAGGCAGGCTATCACAGTGCTTCTCCCTCCCGCTGCTGAGATTCAACGTAGATTTCATGTCACCGCGGCTTTGTTTGGTGCAAGGCTGTGAAGTGGCACACACTTGCTGTCCTTTTTGCTGTAGCATGCTAGCAGGTGGCCCCTGCAATCACTGCCGGGTAAACAGAGCCCTGCTATTGTAGCAGATACCCTGTACTCCTGGTTTGAAATACTGGTGACTCAAGAGAGAAATTCCCTCTGGGACTCCTTCCAGCCTTTGTCTCCTCTCCCTCAGGCCTGGGTTCTTTCTGCGATGCCTGGAATCCCCTTCCTTCTCAATGATCTGGCCTATTACTCTTAACTTCTAATAAAAGTGGCTACTCTTTACCTTATTGAAATGTCTTCCCCAAATTCTCTCTGGCAACTTAAAAAAAAAAGGATTCCCAGGCCTGATTTCAAGACCTTTTTAAAGAAACTCTCCAGGCCTTAATGACACAGAGACATACATTCAGGAACAACCAGCAAGCACTGGGATTACCCAGGATGGCCGTCAAAGTGCAGGTTGCTTGGCTCTGACCAACACTTAGCTCCTAATTCGGTGTGTCTGGCTTGAGGCCCAGGAATGTGCATTTCTGACAAGCTCTGGGTGATGCTCCTCCAGGGGCCACACTTAGAGAACCACTTGCTCTTGGGTAAGCCTCCTGAGGGTCAGGATATACTGCCCCTTTGTTCCCAGTGTGAGTGGTATCTGGCACATTCATCTGAATGAACACCTGAAGCTGCCCTAATATTGACACCACACACAAGAAAACCCGTGATGATCACCATCTTTAAAGTGTTAAGTCTAGGATTCTACTTTCATCCCACAGTGATGCTCCACTTGCAGAGATAAAACCCAGGTGCCAATTTAGACACAGAGACTCAAAAGTGCTAAACCTACAGGGTAAGGTTCTACACTCGATTCTCTTTAAGGAAAAATGCCACTCTTATTGGTTGGCTGGTAGGTTGGTTGACTTTTCATCTGAGAGGTAATGAAAGGCAAGTGAACACCTAGTATATGAAAGCATCAGGAGAAAATCATCATTTGTCCAAGTGTGCCTTAAACTGGGAGCAAAGATTTACTACTAACATTGAATTTATTCAGAATCCATGGAGGATTTGCATGGCTAGCCTCTGATCACTTTCAGCAGAGCACCCCACAACTGCCACAGTCCGTTGAAACAAGATGAGAGATTGTCATCAGAGATTTGCCACATCAGGGCTTCATGAAAATACAAAATCAACACCTTCCCTTTCTCCCTCTTCTACCCCAGATGATTTCTGAATTTCTGTACATTTGTTATTTAACAGAAGCATGAACAGAATGACGTGAACATCACAAATGCAAATGTCTTTGTTCCTAACAAATTGCTCTAGCTTCTCCCCTTCTCTAAGTTTGGAAGTGGGAGGGAATGGACTCCATACAGCATTTCATCTTAAGTACAGAAGGCAAAGGCGAGTTATATTTTTCCAAAATTTTCTGTTAGGAGTCTTCACACACACACACACACACACACACACACACCCTCAACTTTTTTTTTTTTTTGCAACGCTGCTCTGTACTTTAATAAAACTGACATCTGCATCTCTAAAGAAATACTTTACTGTCAAAAGCATCTAGCTTAGTCTCATTTGCTTGAAATGTTTTCATCTCAGACCAAATTTAGAATAACCCACCACCTGTTTACACCACCAATCTCCAGCAATGAAGCAAAAACTCACCTCTTCCATCCACTTCCCAGATGGAACAGTCAAGGTGACCCAGATATCCAAGAGATTTTTAACTAGTCCCTAACTCCTTGAGAATGTCTACCTTTGTGCTTCAAATGTTGCAGAGTACACATGAACTTTGCAGTGCATTGGAGAGCATTTCCCTCATGGAAAGATTCAGTGTAACACTTGATTGAGCTCTTTACAAAATTCTGGTCGGGGGTATAGGGTGAGCAAAATGGGTGGAAGGGGTCAAAAGGTACAAACTTCTAGTCATAAAATAAGTCATGGGGACATCATGTACAGCATGGTGGCTATAGTTCATACTATAGTGCATATTGCAAAGATGCTAAGAGAGTAGATCTTAAAAGTATTCACCACAAGAAAAAAATTTTTGTAACTATGTACAGTGACAAATGTTAACTAGACTTACTCATTTTGGTTATTTGGCAATACATACAAATATCAAATCAAGAAAAAGAAAAAATACTGAGGCACAGAAGAATACTGAAAGAAGAGTGAACAATCTAGGCTGTTTTGGAAAGAATATTTAAAGCTCTTGGAGCCTCTTTCCACATCTGTGAACAGGAGGTTTGTGGTGGCCTGATCTGTTGATCAGGCTAGGTTCCCTCCTACTCTAAAATCCTATTAAAATTTTTGCTAAGTAACCTTTATTCTATTACCTCTTAAGGTTGCGCCTTTTCAAATCTATTAGGCCTAACAGCAAATAAGCCTTGGCATATACATGGGTTGAGTTAGGTATTTTTGAGATTAAAAGCAACAAAAACCAACTCAAAGGTGCTGAAAAAAAAAAAAAAGCAGTGTTACTAAGATTCAGCTATGCTTTTATGAGACCCAAGGGCAGGAAGACAAACAGGGACAGAGGGACTGGAAACAGAAAATCCAAGTGTTAAGAACCGGAGGCATGCTTTCATTTTTGCACCTCTCTGCTTCTTCCCCTACACGCCGCTGTGCAACCCAGCCCTGTATCACAAATGGTTACAAGAGGTTAAATATTCTCTACTCAAGAAAGAGCCTGAATGGACACTAGAACCCCTGAATCTCATTTCTTGCACATCAACCAGAAAAGGGTCCAATTATAAACAAAGACATCGAGAGCTCACCACTGGGAGCTTATGAATTTAGGACTTGCAGTGAATCACTGTGATGACGAGGGTGACACAATTCTCTGAAATTGGTGAGTGAGGGGAGAGTGGTTCACCACAGAGAAGATACATCACGGATGGGAATCCATATTGAACTAAGAATTATTTTCCTCGAGCTGTGTCAAGAAGGGAAGTTGTCCCAAGTACTGGAAGAGGACCCAAGACCTGAGCTCCAGTCCTGGCCCTGCCACCTAGGAATATGTTTGCTTTAATCAATCACTCTTTTGAAGTCTGGTTTCATCTAAGCAATTCATTTGAGCAAGAATTATATGTTTCTCACTCCCTTAGTATTCTCAATACCAAGCACATTGGCTTCAGAATGCATTTGTCCTCCTTTCCCATTCTAAATGAGAAAATATATGGGAAAGTACTTTGTGGACTGTAAAGTAATATATTAATGTAGATCATTCTTCAAAGCTGATTCAAATGCAACGTAACTAACTATTCACTTTCCTCAAGTATCTGGGTCTTTCGCCTCCATAATAAAGGTCCCCCTCAGCAGGTATGGACTATCAAAGACTATATGCCAAAACAATACCACCCATCCATTAAGACCATACTAGATATTTTATGTAGGCAGCACATGCATTTTGTATTTCTTTGGCCCATTGCCTCATGAGAGTGCATTTCTGTTATAGTACAGTGGGCTAGGAGTGGAAATCATCAGCAGCAATTCCTCTCTGTATCTCATTAGAGGTCTAGTTTCCCCTTAATGCACATGAAGACCTTTCATTAGCAATAATGGGAGCTGCACGCATCAAAGAGAAAAATAGACCCTCACCATTGTGATCTAGGAGATGAGGTTACTGGGACACTTGCCTGCCTGACTGGAGAATTATGACATTCAGAAATGCATGATCAGATTAAGGAAAAATTAAAATCTGTGTGACTATTTTAAAAAATAAAATGCAGTTTAAAAACCTCAAGCCAGAGAAGGGCAAGAATCAAAACTAACACACACACACACACACACACACACACACACACACACACACACAAAATAAAAACACAAGCAGACTGAATCTAGGAATGAGTTAAGCAAGTGAAAGCCAAATGACAAGATAAACAAAGGTGGGGAAAGATTACTCGGGGGATCTGACAAAATAAGAGCTGTTTCCAATACATACAAAGTAAAACATTGGCAAGAGAGACTATGGTCCAAGAAGAAAAGGCAAGGACCATTTACCGTCAGAAGCGGTAAACACTGCTGAAAAGTTAAACAAATCCTTTGCCTCCATGTCCACAAAGGAAGATGGAAGATGCCAGAAATGGCTGTGCCCTGGAGAAAGGTCAATGAAAAAAAATATTACTGAAGGAAATAGAAGTGACACCTGAGTTTATGTCTTGAGGTTGACACAAATGCCAGAAGCAATATTTTCCTGCTGCAATCAACTAAACTTATAAATAAGGAGACATGGGCCACCCTGTATTGTTAGAGGTCTGTTAAAGTGGTAGAGTCTTTCACTTTTGTTCAAATATAGAAACAGTAATTTGGGGATTAAAAGAAGAGAAAGTCATTTTTACCTTTCTTTGTAGTATAAGGTCAATGGATTATGATTTTCTTAGTGTTTTCTCGAAAGGAAGATACACATAGAAGACCAAAGATGTATCTGCAACCTACTGAAAAGGGCTTCCAGCAAGTCCCACTACAAGAATAGATTTGGCATCCCATCTACTATCCCTTCAACTCATGAAGGTTCCAGGGAATACTTAAATTAGTAAGACTCTAAGGCTACTACATCCAATCTTTTCAAAGAACTGAAATGGGTTGTCTAACTCAGTCCTAAGAAAATGCAACTGATGTCAACATCAATCCCATGGAATCAAACAGTGCCTCTAACAAACAGATCATATGACAATTGATGTGAGGGCCTAACTCTGTGAGAGTTCTGAGAACAAGAATACAGGGAATCAAAGAATTGTCTAGGATGAACCAAACCCCTATGGACTGGCCCAAGCTGGGGGTAGTAGCTCTTGGAAAGCATTTCTGCATCCATGGATTTTCTCTCTTAAATCACTATTGAGGCTTTGGTATAGCCATTATGGGTTCTACTATAGGGCCAATCAGGCTTAAAGTACATATCACTCTTTTTTCTACATAAAAAGAAAAAGAAAAGCTCAAGGCAATGGGCATTAGGCCACAGCTGTTTGCTCCAGCAAATTAGAATTTCCCAGTAGTTCTGGCTCCCCAGCCCCTCCCTCCCAGTCTCAGGTAATCTGGAGTTAGATCAATCCTATTCCAATCCATGCAAAGAGGTTCACTCTAATTTGGAAGTCACCACACGATAAGCCAGCTCTAACTCCTCCATTGCACAATCTTGACTATGGGATGCAGAAACCACCCACTGCTTTTTTTTTTTCTCATCTTTGTAAACATTAAGGGACTCGGGATCCTCATTTCCCCCCTCATTATTTATCTACTAACTGCTGCCACAACAGAAGGAATCCTGTTGAGACAGACCAAAGCACTGTCCAAGACACTGATGGCTTGATCAGGCTCTCTGCAGATGGGCACTTGAATCATTGCTAAAATAGGCCCTACAGGCATTTGGCTTGACCCCACATTAGTATTATCTCTTTAAACATCCTTGTCCCGTTTCTATGATAGGACTATCACAGAAGAAGATGCCCAATGAGAAGATTAAGGGGAAAAAATGACTATCATAAACAAATAAATACATAAATCTTTAGGGGATCCCTGGGTGGCTTAGCAGTTTAGTGCCTGCCTTTGGCCCAGGGCGCTATTCTGGAGTCCTGGGATTAAGTACCGCGTCAGGCTCCCGGCATGGAGCCTGCTTCTCCCTCCTCCTGTGTCTCTGCCTCTCTGTCTCTCTCTGTGTCTATCATAGACAAAGGGGAAAATAATGGACAAATGGCATATATTTAATATGAATGAGAAATGTTTACCATAAAACTCAAATAATTCTTTCGTAAGACTCTAATATCTACATCAGAGTTCAATGCCAGCATGGTTTGAAAGTGAAGGTTTCACTTAGATTTTCCAAAGACTGTTAATAAAAATAGTGTGAACAACACTAAAAACACTAAAATCTGAAAATCCAAAATGATTAAGTAAACATTAGATAACTACACCTCCATTTCCAGGCTTCCAAAAATGCAGAAAATAGTTTTTAGTTTACCTCAATATTTAAAAAATAAGGTTATCCGGGGCAGGCTAAAAATTTATTCTCTCAGGTAGTTTCAATTAAGAATAATGCTATGTCTTCTAGAACCTTAAAAAGGTGATCAATGATCATGGGGTCAATTTCAAGTATGTTTTACTTTTCCGCTTTGTCACATTTAATTTTCCATTAAATTAACATGCTAGTTTTTTCTGTCTTTTTGTTCTTGGGTAAGTGAATGATTTATTAGACCTGATACTCAGTTTATGAGCTTTTCTCATTTTAACTTGAAGAAACTGCAAATATTTATAGAAGATGAACCATACGTATCTGTTCCTGAAAAATGTCAGAATATAGCACTCAAATCAAATGCCGAACAGAAGCTAGTCTCTAACACTACATACTGTGCAGATTTAATTTCCACTGACATGTTTCCCTAAACAGTTTTTCCCACTACAGTAATTCCTAACCCAAAACACCTAAAATATTCCATTAAGTGTGTACTCACATATTACTCTGAGTTATGGGTATCTAAATAGTCATACGGAATTTAGGAAGTAACCACGTCTTTAAAAATATAATTGAATCCTGTTAAATTAATCTTACACCATGAGGAAAACAGTAATTATGTTTGAGCTGATTTTCCTTCCTTCTATTTTGCTATTTGATACCTCAAGGGTGTTTTAACTCCCAACAGAATTCCAAATGTAGGGAATTAGAATGCAAGGAAATAAACCAAGAGTATATAATCCACAAGGACAGAGACTATGACCAGTTTTGCTTATCAATACATCTCATCTATGTAACAGAGTCACACTCAAAATATGTGACTCATATAAGGAAGCACCATGGGTGGGAGAGCAAATCAGTATAACCTTTCTTGAAGGCAATTTGGCAATACGGGTAAAAAGCCTCAGAATTTTACAGACTCTCTGACCACTAAGTCCATTTCTAGAAATTTATCCTAGAAAAATTAACTTGTGTGAGCAAATATCTGAATTCTACAATGTTCTTTTTAAAAGATTTTATTTATTCATGAGAGACACACAGAGAGAGGCAGAGGGAGAAGCAGGCTCCATGCAGGGAGCCCAAATGTGGGACTCGATCCTGGAGCTCCGGGATCACGCCCTGAGTCAAAGGCAGATGCCCAACCGCTGAGCCACCCAGGCGTCCCTGAATTCTACAATGTTCAAAGGCCATGACCTTTTAAAAGCAAAACCCTGCTAACAATCCAATATCCCAAGAATTTAACTCTCAACATAAACTCTATGGCATCTGTGACATAACAACCACTGTTCTAGGTGCTTTACCCCAATCTTCAGTAAACTTTTTTTTTTTTTTTAATTTTATTTATGAGACGCAGAGAGAGAGAGAGGCAAAGACACAGGCAGAGGGAAAAGCAGGCTCCATGCAGAGAGCACGACGCAGGACTCAATCCCAGGTCTCCAGGATCATGACCTCGGCTGAAGGCAAGCGTTAAACCGCTGAGCCACCCAGGCTGCCCTTCAATAAACTTAACACTCACACCCACCCTATAGGGTAATATACTTGTCTCCTTTTCTCATCTAATTTGGATGAGGAAAATGAGGCACAGGGAGACTAAGCAACTAGTTTAAGGACACCTTAGAGGAAAAGAGTCAGGTTTCAATCCAACTGTTTGATTCTGGAGCCCCAGGGGTACCTCCAAAACAATATGGGGGGGGGGGAAGGGTTTCTCAACTCTTCTTATCCTTTACCCATTCTTTGTCTTCCTATGGGCCATATCTTCAAGGTGAGAATCACTAAATAAGAGCCTCACAGACACACTTCCACCAACTGTAGATCTCACTTACTTTGGTGTTAAAATAGCAGGATTTTTTATTTTTAACAAGATTTTATTTGAAAGTGAGAGAGTGAGAGAGCCAACGATAAAGAAAGAATACGAGCAGGGGAAGATGCAGAGGGAGAAGGGGACTCCCCTGTGAGCAGGGAGCCCAATGCAGGGCTGGATCCCAGGACCCTAGGATCATGACCTGGGCCAAAGGCAGATGGTTAATCAACTGAGCCACTCAGGTGCCCCCTTGATGATCTCTCAAATATTAAGTTAAAAGGTTCCCCCTCCCTCAAAGTAGTACTGTTTTTCCAATTCTTCTCTCCCCACTTAGAAAATATGCTGTCAGCATGTTTCATCGTATAGAAAAGATAAACAAGTTCTAAATAAAATATATATACACAGAATGTATTTCATTTTCATACAAAATATGTTTTTTTGGATGAAACTTTTAAAAAAATTATCGTGCCTGATTAATGACCTATCAACATGGGGACTGGTTGACCACTACCTATGGAAGTGAAAAAGTGGAGCAATGAGAAGCATGCCAAGCAATTCTAGGCCTGAGGATGAGGGCTGCCTGGGCAAGCTCACAAAGCCTGGACTTCTAGGGGCACTACTTTGGGAGCAATGAGGTAAAGAATTCACAGTAGGTGCCAGGGCCTCCGGGTCAGGAGTTAGGACAAGTAGCACTGGACTATATGTTGAAATGTGGCACCTCAGATGTAGCAGCAAAGGTGAGGGAGCCCCTAGCTCTGAGCTTGATGTAGCTTCTGGTCAAATCTGTTTTATCTTGTGGAGATAAATAGCATAAGCAAAACAAAAATAACAAGCTATATATACTACACGTAAAATCAAATAAGCAAGCAGTCAAGGTTGTTTTATTTTTATTTTATTATTAGCTAGAAAGACTTTTCAATACACAAATGTATTTCTTCCAAGGATTGCCCCAATGTGATCTCAAGAGTCCATGTTAACTCCTTTTCTGGAAACTTCCTTTTCTCAGTTGTTGTATTCCTGAAGAGCCTGGGCCATGAAGAGTTTGCCCAAGTTTTGGGCAGTGAACTCCTTGATGTTCTGGCAGTAAGTGTTAATCTGGCCTGTGCATTGGGGAAAGTGAGAAAGAAAGTCATAATGTTCCACAAATTACAAAATGACTTAGAACACTAGGGAAGCAAGAAAATCAGCATAATACAGAATCATCAAAATTTTGTTTTCAATCAGGAGTTTATAGGAATCAATTCTGTTTGTCCCCACCTTTATAATAAAGAACATAAGTTCTTCTGAAAAGAAGCTACCTTCCACTCTTGGTTACGTGAAGACTGAAGAAAAACTACAGTGGTTACATACACATTAGCTGTTCAGAAGGCAGTGACCATGGAGATCGGACACACGCTGTACTAAGACAAGTGGGAAAACAGCACGGACTCTCCTCAGCCAGGTACAAAGGAGATGCGAAATCACAGAACTACAAACGAAATGGCCCCACCTGACCCAGATGTGCACAAGTGCAGGAGTTGTCAGGCTGTGCTCTGAAAATATTAAGGTTTCCTTTTCTGATCCAAGACAGAGCAGAAACAGAGTCCCCATGAAGAAAGGGCTCCGTCACTGCTCTTTAAGTCTTAAAACTCATTATCTAATCTGATACAACATTCATGCAAGGTGTTTTATATATATAATACAACTCCGCCTGAACTGGATGTTAAGTAAGGAATGTGCCTCGGTTTCCCAAATTTAATTTATATGTGTTCTAGAAAGTTTTTAAAAATCTGGAATCTGACCCCACCCCCCCTACACACACTGAAAATGTATAAGCAGAACTGAGAAACTGTGGAATATCAGCTTTTCTTTAAGTAGGATTTTCACTCTAATAAATCTCTCACAGGCAACCGGCTGATTGAATCAAACAGTATTTAGCAACATTTATACAGAAATAAGGTTATTATAGATAAATAAGAGCAAAATCAAGTCCTGACATAGGACATAAGACTCCACCACTGAAAGGCAGTATTAAATGGTAGATACTCCCAAAGCACATCCAGAATTGCATTCCTGTTGCTACAATGTAAGGCAAAGTAAGGGAAATCCTTTTCCTGCAGTCAGAAAATCCAATTCAGTTCAAACACCCACATGCAGACGTGGGGCTAGGCTGGAACATGAAAAGCAAGCAGCTTGAGCTGAATGATCTTCTGCTTTGGAACGTAAACATTTTCCGCTGGTTTCTATGAAAGATGACTCAAATAAAATCTTTCCACTTTAGAAAGTTTATAATGCCATCTCAAAAATGTTTAGATAAACACAGAATGAAGAAGCACTGAAAGGACCTTAGAAATAACAAAGACTGACAAATTCTTAAATTTCAGAAATTATAGGTGCTAGATTCGAATTCATCATTCAACCATTTTAAATACACTAGCTTTTACGATGTATTTTTCAGTTTATAAATCTCTTCTTGTCTTCTGCTTCCTAAGGAAAAGAGAAAACTAGCCATGTTTGCACTGGCTAACAATACCTGCAATGAGTAGAGAATCCATCCTGGCAGGAGGCTGAGGTGGTTTGAAAAGTTTGGACAGATCCTCCTCAGGCAGTGGGGGTTCTCCCCGACTCTGGCGCTGCATATTCTCCTGCTGGCGACGCTGCTGATACTAAAATTCAGAGAAGAAATGATTTGGTTATTTTTCTCTACCCGAGGAGATAAAAAGCCTCCTCAGTTATGCAATCAGAAAAACCCCGTTGCCCTGAATTCCAAGCTCAGTTTTATAAATGGTAATCCATGGTAACTCCTCCTTCTAAGAAGCTAATAAATATGACAACAAAGAAAATTTCTTTATCGGAAACTCTTGTGTTACTCTGAGCTCTTAAGAGTCTATAACCATGGGATCCCTGGGTGGCGCAGCGGTTTGGCGCCTGCCTTTGGCCCGGGGCGCGATCCTGGAGGCTCTGGGATCGAATCCCACGTCGGGCTCCTGGTGCATGGAGCCTGCTTCTCCCTCTGCCTGTGTCTCTGCCTCTCTCTCTCTCTCTGTGTAACTATCATGAATAAATAAATAAAATCTTTAAAAAAAAAAAAAAAAAGAGTCTATAACCAATGACATGCAGAAAGCAAACTGGTTATGTGGCAAATGAGGGCTTAAAGGCAAAGAAGCTCATGATTAGTGAGTGAAGGGCAGTGTTTTTACCATTTAGGAAAATGGGGTAAATGACAGCATTATAAGTATGACTCATCTTAACTGTAGTAACAAAGTAATCAATCACCACACTGGGGAACTTTTTCAACTTTATCCCTACTGACCAAAACAATAATAATGCTGATGATGCTGATACTGTTAACATCATCACTATTGTTATTATAGTAAATACTTCTACTAATCAGCTGTGCTTTTAGCTCTATAGCTAAGAATGAATATTAGCTTCGATAATGTTTCAAAAACTGTCAAATTAGATTCCTAGAAATCTAAGAAGGTGGGCATACATCTAAAGGTATGTACAAACTTACTGAGAAAATTATAATCAAGAGATTAATACTTATGGGTTGCTCACAATAGCAGAGGGAAAATATCCCACATGCAGCCTTAGAAGGTCAGGTAATGAGAAACCAAGGTGGTAAAAAATTTAAGAAGGAGAATACCCTCCTTTTTGCAAAGATTTCTAAACTTATCACAGGGTTTGAGGGTAAAAGCCTGACAAATCTAAAAAGGGTACTGAATGGTGCTGGTACAAATGAACATCAAATGCAAAATTTTAAGACATGCTGGAAGTCTGGAAAACATCTATAAGATTGGTTCCAGAATCAAGTGTCTTGATACTCCAGGTTGCATCCTTTACCTATGGGAAGAATCAGCAGGAGAATGGAATTAAGCTAGGGTTTTTTTTTTTTTTTTTGTCTTCCCCTGATCCTTTATAAGTTTTTTTTACCATTGCCATCTTTACCACTCATTTTCTTTTCGGTTAAAAAGTATATACTTTATAGATTCATATGTCTTTTAAATCCTCAGTGCAGCAGAAACAAAGTATTTCAAATTTTACTATATATGAATATTGATATTAAAACAATTTTTAAAAATATAAAATTCTCAGAGACATTTTAAGTTGTAGTTGTGTTGAAAACTATAGTTAATACCTAATTTAACATATATTTTAATGAACACACAGTAATCATATACAAATGCTTTCACAGATGAACATTCTGGAATCAACTTATCTATGAATCAAATGCTATAAGAACACTGCAGAGCAATACAGTCTAAAAACAATATTCCAGGAACTGTGAAAATCATGTGACCGTCAAGCAACACGAATAAAGAAAAGGTTAAATGGCCACAGCAGTATATATGTGCATATGAGAATATTCAGATAATTCTGGGGTTTTTATCTGTATTATACTATCTATTTCACAGCAGTTGGTCTATTATTTCCTATCAAAATTGCTTGCTCTTAATCACAATTGCTCAGTTTTTCAAATGAACTGAAGATTGCTAACTATGCTGCAATGAGCCACTACCAAACCAATTATAGTTAGTAAAGAAATGAGCTGTGACACTCCAGAATCTCTTTTGCCTCTGATTTTCTCAATAAATGTATCTCTTATTTGCATAACACTGCCATCACAATCTGAGCTTAATACATCGGCTCTCTTTAAAACAGGTATTTTTAAGTACAACTTAGAAATAATATATGATAATAAATTAAATATGATGTAGAGTTACTAGCTAATAGTCAATGCTTTATCAAATATGATTTTGATCATTTTGAAGATAACTCTTGAAGCACCATACTTAGAAATGAATTGTGTTTGTCAAATTTTCCCATAACACTAACCTGATGTTTCTGCTGCTGTTGTTTACTCGTGTTCCTCATGTATGTGTTATATTTAACTATATCTTGGCTCATTTCATCCACTCTGTCCATCAGCAACTGTAGATTCTTCCCCAAATGATTGCTGAAAGGTAAATATACCGACATATCATACTTTAAAGCTATAGCTCTGCCACTGCTCTAAACACTCCTGAGATATTATATTGATCTGTCATTTGCCAAATGAATGAGAGCACACATATGCATGAAAGCAGGGGACAGGAAAGAATCTGAGTCAGCTTGTTATTAAACTTTCCATACTGAACCCACAACTGTAACCACCAGAGTATCTGATATAGCTCAGTTTCTTATTGTCAGAGCATACATATATCAGGGTAGGGGCTGTTAAACGTATCTAGCAGGTTATAATGTGTATTTTCTGAACAACCATGTTTAACTTAAGCTCAGTACTCCTGCACCTTTTTTCTTAGCACAACCCTCTCCCCAACTGTGCTCCAGAGCATTTAAATGAGGAGCCATGCAAAGGAAGGACCATGCCAACACACTAAGACTTCTGGTACATGGTTTCTCTATCTAGCAGGTTCTAAAAGAACAACAATAGCATTTATTCTGGAAAGCCAAGTGAAGAAAGAAGGCTCCTTTCTTCTTGCCCTTCCTAGAATCTGTAGTACAGTCATTCACACTTCTTTTCCTCTTCAGAAATTCCTATTACAATTCACTTACCAAAATCACCTTAGAAAATGATGCTCCCGGTTAGTACTCTGAACACCATATTCATTAATTTCTGCTTGCAACTATCTCCTACCAGAGTAAAGCCTGCTACTACATATATGTATTCTTAAAATAACTAGTTAACAAATAGTATTTGCTCATTCATTTCAAACAAGGACAAAGTACCTATTATGTTCTGACTTCAGTGTTAGCAAACAGAGAAACAATCATGAATGAGACATTCATGGTCTCTATCTTCACTGAGCTTACAAATGAGTGGGAGTGGGAAGGAGAAAAAAGACATACAGATGGTATGGTTGCCATATCTCTTTCCCTTCAGGAGAGAACAGGCTGAAAGCAAACGATCAGAAGGAATCAACCAAGCAACAAAGTATTTCAGGCAGAAGACAGCATCAGTGCCGAATGCCTGAGCAGGGCAAGAACTAGGCAGACAAAAGGAAGAGGTCTGGCATGTCTGGAGCACAGGGACAGGTTACAAAGGACAAGCACAGCTGGGAAGCCATTAGATGCACTACAAAATACACCAACCACAGTTAGCGTGAACGAGACTCCACAACTTCAACATAAATGGTGTCCTTGAGTTGTACATGGTTGCAATAGATTTTGCCATAAACTTTTAAATGACTGGGGCATCTGGGTGGCTCAGTGGTTGAGCATCTGTCTTTGGCTCAGGTCATGATCCTGGGGTCCTGGGATCGAGTCCCACACTGGGCTCCCTACAGGGAGCCTGCTCCTCTCTCTGCCTATGTCTCTGCCTCTCTCTGTGTGTCTCTCATGAATAAATAATATCCTTAAAAATTATTTTTTAAATTTTTAATGACCACTCTGGCTACTATGCAGAGAACAGACTGGAGAGTAGAAACCAGGAGATTAGTTAAGAGTTGATTGTGGAGTACGGGCAAGGATATAGAGAACCCAGAACACCCATACACTGTGGTGGGAATGAATTTACAATGGTACAACTACTATATGAAAAATAGTTTGGTGGTTTCTCAAAAAGTTAGGTTACCATACGACACGGCAATTCCACTTCTAGGTAGATATACCCAAGAGAACTGAAAACATTTGCTCACAAGACACCAGACATGTATGTTAAAAATTGTATTATTCATAATAGTCAAAAAGTGGAAAAAAAACAAATGTCATCAAAAGATGAATGGATAAATTGTGGTATGCCCATATTACAGAATACTATTACGTCATAAAAAGAATGAAGTCCTGATATATAAATAAAACTTAAAAACATTACACTAAGTAAAAGAAGCCAGATACAAAAGGCCTCTTGCTGTATGGTTCCATTTATATGAAATATTCAGAATAGGCAAATCCGTAGAAACAGAAAGTAATGAGTGGCTGCCAGGTTGTGGAGGAAGGACGGGTGACACTGTAAATATATTAAAAATCACAGAATTATACTCTTTAAAATGGTTAAGATGGTAGATTTTACATTATGTAAATTTTATCTCTACTTTATACTCATTTTCTTTCAAGATTTTATTTATTTATTCATGAGAGACACATGGGGGGGGGGGCGGGACACAGGCAGAGGGAGAAGCAGGCTCCATGCAGGGAGCCCAACGTGGGACTGGGACTTGATCTCGGGTCTCCAAGATCACATCCTGGGTTGAAGGCGGCGCTAAACCGCTGAGCCACCGCAGCTGCCCTTATCTCTACTTTAAACACTATACACACACACTCATACATACACAGAATTATTGTGGTATTACAGAGAAAACAGTGATGGCTTAGATGAGGATGGTAGCAGTAAGCATGGGAAAAATGGGCAGAAGTGAGAGAAATTAAGAGCGACTCCCAGTTTCCTGGCTTGAGCAGCTGAATGGTTGGCTATGGCATTTCAGAGAAGGGGCAGGTTTAGGAAGGAACAGACTGGGAATGTTGGGAATAAATTAAAGTAATCCAGTTACATTATGAATCCTAAACGGACTGTATCTGTAACCTGGAGAAAATTAGCAAGTTTTGGCTCCTTCTTAAATAGCAGAAAGAGCACAGAAAGGGGGGTGGGGGGCACACCACACATGTGCACGCATATGAATAAATGTAACCTCTAAGCCTAGGATTGGCTGTGTGTGTGTGTGTGTGTGTGTGTGTGTGTGTGTGTGTGAATAAATGTACCCTCAAATCCTAGGACTGGCAGCATCTACATAACCTTGGCCCAGTGACTTGGCCTAATGACTTAATCTTTTTTCAAAAGTTTCAGTTTTCTGAAAAAGTGCTTTTTTCCAGTTAAATTTTCATATTTTTCTTATTCCATTTAATTGCATTTTAATTTTGTGAATCATTTTTTTTTACTTTAAAATATTTCTTTTTCTTTGGAAATGAGATTAAGTATTTGTTTCTGTTTCCTTCTAATTTTTTAACAGCTTGATTTTAACTCACCTCTAATTAAGTGTCTGGGCCAATGTTGCAAGCTGAGCAATTAAAATGATTTTTTCTATCAAGCAGCTACTCAAATGTCCAGGTCCACTGAATGCATAGCCACACTGTGTTCCAAACTCCTTCAAGATTAAAATTTAACAATAATCTGTCCGCTAAATGTACTCTTTCAATAGCTACTACTGAGTATACATGAACTTTGCCAGTCACTCTACCAGCTACTGAAGCTATGTAAGACATTGCTAAACTCCACCTATGCTAGTGAGAAAACAGGAATGCAAACAGATAAACACAGCATAGTGGTGTCTTTGCTCTAACAGAATGGAAGCAGAAAAGATAGTTTGGTAGGACCAGATGAGACCTTCCAGATTATTTGACAGTCGAATTTTGAGTTTTTGAAGAGGATCTGGAGACAAGGAAAACAGGAAGGACACTGCAGCTACTGGGTGAAGGCAGTGTGTTCGGACACTCTGACATGAAAATCAGAATGCCTCTGAAGAAATGCCCAGAAGGGTGAGACTGGGAAGAAAGACAGCAGTGAAACTAAGGCAGACAACAGGCACAGCACAGTGACTTGGACGCCGGGACTAGAAGTTTGGATTCTATTCTAAGGCCAGTGGGGAACCAGTCAAAAAGTTAAGCAAAGGAGTAATATAATCATACAATTTGCATTTAGCAAGATCACTACAATGAAAGAGGAAAAGGTTAAAAGCGGGAAGTTAGGAGACTGCGAAAGTAATCAGGACTAGAAATAATGAGGCCCTGGCCAAAGGTAGCAAAAGACACAGAAATAAGATGAAATCACCCCAGGAATGTACACATGGGAAGACAGACCCTGAGGTACAATGATATTTAGGGATGAGCAAAGAGGTCTCACTGTGGAGAATGAGAAGGACCAGAGTTGTAGTTGCACAGACTCCAAAAAGAAAGGTTATTTCAGGAAGGAGTCATCAACACATTAAATGTTTGAGTGCCTACAACACCCAGTAGTAACACAGTGATAAAGTCACCCTTTGTGACTTTAGTGAGAGCTCTGACAACAGAGAAGAAAAGGAACACTAAGAAGTTTGACTATAAAAACAGGTGAATACAGGACGCTTGAGTGGCTGCTCAGTTAGCCACCCAACTCTTGATTTCCACTCAGGTCATGACCTCAGGGTTAGGAGATGGAGCCTTGCATGGGGGAGGAGTCTGCTTAAGACTTTCTCTCCTTCTCCCTCTGTTCCAACCCCCCACCCCATACTTACTTGTGCTCTCTTTCCAATAAATAAATCGATCTTAAAAAACAAACAGGTGACTATGAACCAAAAGATGAAAGGAAATGGATAATAACAGCATGAGGTCAAAAAGTGCTCTTTTTGTAACTTTGTTTTTTAAGATGAAGGAGATTTAAGTTTAAACATTCTTATTCTTGGGAGATGTATGTTCAAACAGGGGTTAAAAGTCATGTCAGCAATTCACTGTCACATGGTTCAGAAAAAAAAGCATGTACTTATGTGTATGGACAAAGAGCAGGTACAAATATGGCAAGATGGATCAGTGGTGAATCTAGGAAACGGTTTACGTGTGTTCATCAGCTCATTCTCTTTCAGTTTTTCTAAGGAGCTGAATATTTTCAATTTTTTTTAATGGGAAAAACAAGTCAAGAAAGCTAATAGAAAACCAGTACAGATAGCAACTGAAAATATGAGGAAAGAGTATAGAAGAATCAAGTTGGATCCCAAGAAGGCAGGATGGATGGGAATCGGACAGCCTTAAGGAAGGGGGAACCAACTCTCACTTCCCCAGTAGAAGATCTGAGACTCAGAGAGCTGGCAAGAAATGCTGTCATTACGCAATTAGTTAGGGTGGTGGGTCAGAGATGGTAGTGATGGTGGTAGTGACATTGGAGAAAACCATAAAGTACAGTTACTGCCAGATACAGAGACAGAGCTATTATTTGTTTCCACACCTTAAATCCTAGAGACAGATTATACTGATTTTAGCAATGAGAAAGGTGCTACTAGAATAGACCTTCCCTCTCCACCAAAAAATGTCTTTGATATAAAGTACTATTATTATATATTGTTAGATATATCCAATTACTGAAAGAAGACAAGCACAGATATGTGGCCTTTAAGCATTTCCTAACATTTATATTACTACAATGTTTTTCAGAAATATATCCAATAAGAAACACTCAAAAATTTGCATGACAGATATTGAAGGACAAAAATAATTAAAAATAATACTTATTTCACAGATAACATTCACAGGGAATCGGGTCCATTACCAAGAACAACTTTATGGGGATCTTTTTAGTACCAATTCAACTAGAATACTGAACTAGGGAATTATTGCTAGGAGTTTCAGTAATATACCCTTTTCTTTTATTGTCAAGGAAACAAAGAACTGAAAAACAGCTCACTTAAACAGATGTGAAACCAAGACATGCAGTGAGAAGTCTGCTCTGGTTGCAGGATCAATTTATCCTTATCCTTAATGTATAATGCCCATCCTCAGTTTACTTGTTTAAAGGAGAAATAAAAACAGAATCATTTCTTCATGTGTGAAAAGCTGAAGACTTGGGTAGCAGATTTTTAAAAATTTTTAAAGGCTGTTATGAAAACAGCCATTGCTAGAACTTCCAACAAATACAATTAAAACTAAAAAAGAAAAAAAATTAAATGAAAGGAAATGTAGTATGTTTTATTCACAGCCTAAAACAAATTTATCAAGTAAACCAAAAAAGTGGAATCCACATATGGGTTGTGAAAAGCAAGACCAAGCAAAATATTTGAGGAGCTGTTTGGACATGATTTCTGATATGGTTTCTCAGAAAAAATCTTATGGTGACTGGCCTGATTATCATCATGCTATTAAAGTTGGAAATTAAAATTTGAAGGGTGCCTGGGTGGCTCAGTCAGTTAAGCATCCAATTCTTGATTTCGGCTGAGGTCATGATCTCAGGGTCGTGAGATCAAGCTCCATGTTAGGCTCTGTACTCAATAGGGAGTCTGCTTGAGATTCTCTCTCTCACCCTCTCCCTCAAACCATCCCCCTGCTTGCATGCTCTCTCTCTAAAACAAATAAATCTTCAAAGAATTAAAATCGGAGATGTACAAAGGTTATATTTCATTCTTATAAAACAGTACTGTCAGTTTGGATGAATACAATAGCCGATTAGTATAGGCACTGCTCCAGGGTTGCTTGCCTTATTTTTTTCCTTCCAACAAGAACACAAATTTACCTTTTAAATAATTTCACACGAAAAAGAAGGGGCCCCTCTTTCAATTTCACTTAAAATACAGAAGATAAAAACTATAATAAAACATTTTTCTAGATCTTAGTTGCTATGGCAAACTGGGAACGTTTTCTTGGCTATTAAAAATGCTGTTTTGGGGCCAACTGGGTGGCTTAGTCCATTAAGTGTCTGCCTTCAGCTCGGGTCATGGTCCCAAGGTCCTGGGATCAGGCCCTCCCATTCCCTCTGTCCGCTCATGCTCTCTCTCTCAAATAAATAAATAAAATGTTTTAAATAAATTTTTTGAAAAATGCTATTTTGGACAAACAGACATTATGGACCAGCTCATTGGTAATTTAAAGCACAAAGAGGCTATATTTGTTTTGTATGCTCAATAAACTTGGAAAAGGTGAAGGCATAAATTATATAAGCAAACGCTTTCATGTAGTAAATTTAAAATTACTGTATAACTACATATACTTAATACATCAAATTGTAACCTTGCACACTAAAGAAATGTTCTTAGCGCAATGCTTTAAGTACAGGTGTGCTGAGTGTGTTTGCAAAAGCAATAAAGAAAAGTATGACCTTCTAAAAGAGACAAATTAAAGGACTATTATGAATATATGTTTGCAGTCAACAGTACACTCTTCAGTGCCAAATTAGCCTTGCAAGCTGGCTGCATTACTTAGCACTCCGTTCACCATGCAGTTTCCGTCTCCTTCCTCTGTACAGACTTTCTAGTGGCCCCTATGATGGATTCATGCAATAAAAAGTGGCACTTAAAGCACAGTCCTATCCACCCCAGAGCACAGAAAACAACACTGGGTTCTCTGGTCCTCCTGGGTTTACTCTAGTTGTCTTATAACAAAGAAGTACAAAGTCTGTAGATTCTTTTGTATAAGCTTCTATCTGGGATAAGAGAAACTTGATAAACAACTGTGCTTCTATTCCAAAGTGGTTGCTTAAGAAAACATACCTTGTTTCTTCCAGTCATTCAACAAATGCATACTGACTACCTACTACTCTATTTAATTTCATTCTACAGGTCTGCTGCTAGCATACTCCCACCACAAAACAATCACCAAGATCAAGCTTACAGGGGATTTCATAGGAGCTACCTATAGATGATTCTGCTTATATTTCTGTTAAGAGCAATAAATGATAGAAAAGAAACATTAATTCCATAAAGGAAATAATCTATTTGGAACACATCAGTCAGCACTTTACCAATACAATAAATAATATCTAGCAACTAGATAGCTAAACCAGTCACAATGGAGGAAGTTATGTCACCCCCATCTAAGATACCAAAAGCCAGGGTCAGATTCGGAAAATTCTAATTTTAGTTGAAAAGCCACATTGGAAATTCACTAAGAGTCTGCATCTGAACAAGGGCAAGTGCTACCAGTAAAACAAAGAAGCATTTGCATTTTTCACAGTTTTCCTCAGCATTATTGAACATCCAGACATAATACCATAATCCTCTAAGGACAGTGTACAATAAAGCTAAGCACCCCCTCCCCCAAAGAGCCCTCCCTCATGGGCATTTACCGTATCAAAGCAAAAATAATACAACAAAGGCATCAGAGGGTTCTTATAACAGTATTATTAGTATTCGAACACTGTTTATCAGTTTGGCCTTTTTCCTGAATTCTCAGCAGGGCTGGACAAATACTACGTGTCGTAATACAGGTCCTAAGAACCTCAAAATGTACTTGGGTAATTTTTTTCTTGGTCCATGAGTTAAATTCTAAGTGAAAGAATATTTTCACAGAAAGTGTTGTTGTTGTTTTTTTTTTTTTAAAGGACTTTTCATTAGACAGGGCCACTTACCTGCTAGCAAGACTGAGCAATTCATGTTTATCTGCTACAGCTGACTTCTTCTCAAGCTCCCACATTAGGACGTTGATCAGATGTGAGTTTTTAATTACAATCGGCACTTCTTCAAACATGTGCTCAAAGGTGATATTTCCCTTTTTCAATCTGTGAAGCGTGTTAAAAATACTTTAGTCTGGTGGTCAGAAGTAAGTGTTAAATTGACTATTTCATACATCTTTCCCTAATTACAGGCCCTCTCCAGGATCTCTGTTTCATTAGCACTCTTTTAAAAAGAGAGAAACTAGTTTTACAGAGTCAAGCTGAAGCTGAATGATATGAATAACATTGAAAACAATCCAAGTTTGAGCTATAAAGCCCCAAAAACAAGATTCTTGGCAGAAGAAACTAGTCTTTCTTTATAATCAGGTATCTTCAAAATTTCATTGATACTAAAATGTAAATGTCATGGGAAATTATGTTATATAACTTCTATCTAAAACATTTAAATAAATAGCTGGAAAAGAGAAATACTGCAGTTCTTGGAAAGTTCCATTTTAAAAGTCTACCAAACTAAAGAAATTAACAACTAGCAGAACACTCACAGTATATCTTATATACAATAGTTCAGAATACAGCAAGAAAATGGTTTCTCATAAGTTAGTTTTAACTACCATACCCAGGAGTTGTTCATGAGTTAGCTTTTAAAATTTTTTGCAACCTAATTTCTTAAAAAGCTATTGGAAAACTAGCAAAAACCTGTCCCAAAGCTGCTAACTTTAATAAGAAACCAAAATTCCCTTAATTAACAGAAAATGAAAGAATTCTAATTTTCAAAAAATTTTAACAAATATTCCAATGCCATTATGAAAAATCATAAAACAGCTTTACCAATTAATTCTGTGCATATCTAGCACCCATAAAATTTCCAAAATGCCACATTCCTTACTGATACCTTAAAATGTTTATGTCTTTCCCATCCCCACCTTCATGAAATAGGACCCAGAACATAAGACATATAGCTCACAATTATCCTGACACAGAGCTATGGCAGCCACTGGTCACTCATCCCATTCTCTCTCTTCAAATCCAGTAGCTATTTAATTCCCCCTCCAACTGAATTCATACACAGTGTGAACAACAGATGAGACATTCCATAAAGAACAGTTTAAACATGGAAAGGGAGAAATCAAGAGGCACTTGGCCATGCAAAACTCTTCTACAGTCCACATGGCAAAAGCATTGCCACACCACCACCACCAAGGATTCAATAAATGTGGCAAACTACAATCTTAAGAGGAAAACAGCCAATGCTTTACCATATGCCTCACAGGCCCCCAAACACTTACGCTTCAGGAGAAAAATCCTTCTCTTTACAAACTTCCATCAGCTTAGGAGTCAGTCTGTATGCTTTCAGCGAGAGGGACCCTTGGGCAGTTTTTATGGGATCTCAAATAAGGAAAAGAGAAAGAAATTACTAACACTTTTGTTACTGCCATTGCTTTGCTTGAATGACACTGGTTCTAGGCACACTATTACTAATCGTACAATCTTTGCAAAATGAAGATCAAAATAAATGATCAGAACTCAGTCTGAAGCAGATTCAAATCATATAGCAAATAGTTAAGTGAAAAAACATAGGAACCCTATCATCCTACTTGTAATAGGTAGAGTAACTTCCTCCCTAAGGTAAAAACAGAAGATTCAAAATGCAGTTATTTTTAAACCTATTCGTCTGCTTGATCCAGAAATCTTGGTGAAAATTAAACATCTCCTATGTTCTGTCCAGCTTATATTCATCTTGTATAATTAGAAGAAAAATATTAATGAATATTAAATATGAAAATACACCATGAAGTTGTGTAATTCAGTGGACTAATTTAAATGAATGGCCCTGTGAACAAAAGTTTATCCATCCTAGTAATCATTGTCCAATTTTTTTAGTTAAAAGAGATTCTAAAAATGACTAAAAAGTGCTATCACAAAAGTGTCTTTTTAGTTTCAGAGAAACTTATTTGGTCAAAACTAGCTGCTTACACACTCCATGAGTAAGGGAGCTTAGCACTTGCTGCATGATAACGGCTCCGGCATGCCAATATTCGCCTAAAACCTGTGTTAACATTCATGTTGTCTGAAACTTAACACAGTGAAACTTTTAGCAATAGGTGATAAAATGAAAACCAAAATAGATTGAAACAAGTGGAAAATTCATCAAGGTCTGATGATGCAATGTTTCCAGCCAATATAAGTACACTTTAACAACTTGTTCTTTACTGTAATCCAATTGTTAACATACTGAAACAATTTTGGGGCAGCTCATAAGATTGATCGTATTCATTAGTATTTTTTCTGACAGATACTCAGGACGTTACATTTACTTCTCAGCTGGAAACTATATGCAAGTCTGCCAGATATGGCAAACTGTGAGTGTTTGGGGAGGGGGAAGGCTATAAAGCTGTTAAATTGCCTACAGTTCTGATACAGCACAGAACATCTGGTCTGGAGAGCTTGAGGAAACACCATTAAATAGGCCGAAAAGAAAAAAATCTTTGTGCTAAGAAACAGTCCAGGTTTTGTACGCTGCTGTCAGAGGTATAAAAAAACTTGGCACACTGTGTTATGATTGGTCAGTCACGTACAGAGCCAGACACTCTAGCAATTGGGGTTTGTTAGACATCTGGTCTAGTTCCACCAGCCCCTTCAAATGAGGGAGGGGAGATGGAGGAATAAAAATGAAGCAGCTACTCCAGCATTCCAAAATGTACACATCAGGGCTCTGATAGCAAGAAAAATAAACAGAAAGAAGGAAACCCTGTCTAGACTTAGCTGCTGCTGAGGCTGCTGCAGAAACAGGGTTGGTATTTACTTGAGAAGGCCTGCCAGGCTGCTCTTAGAGGCAAAAAGACAGAAAGCAAAAATAGTAGTAATAACATTAAGGGAAGAAAAGAATAATAAAGGAAACTCCTACTAACCGTAAATGAGAACGACAGATTCTTCAATGGCATGCTGGTAACTGAACTGAGAATCCAGGAGTGCTCGGGTGACGAACGAGCCATAGTACGTGGACTGATACCAGCCCACGTGGAGGTGATCAATGTTGACATGGCGAAGGCTGCGCATCATTTCCATCTGATACTGGACTAGATGACAGGGACAGAGGAGTAAAAGAAAAACTAATGATGCTACAAATAGTAAAAACAAGATTTTTTTGAAATGAATTTTTACACAACCATTTATTAGCTAAAGGGCACAGGTTTCCAGGTTTAAAATTCAATCAGTTCACATATAACAAAAACGAATTTAAGCTTTCAAATCATTTCAAATCACTGAAGCTTTCCTTTTTTCAATAATGAAACGACCTACTGTAGAAAACTTACTAAGAACACATTAATGCCTTGTTCTAAACAAGAAATTATTTATTAAATGTAGTTTTCACTCATTTCTTAAAACTCTTAAAAATAGTAATAAATCTTTAAGAAAAAGATTTGTGTATTTGCTAAACTGGTTGGTTTTTTAAGATATTCATTTGAATTAGTAAAGTGAGAATACTTATCAAAGTCTCTTTCAACTCAGCTTTTAGAACTGAGAGGTTAAAATCATCAAGAGAATGAATAGGGAAACAATTAACTACCATATTATTTAAATATGAACAGAATACAAGCTGTAGCTGATTTAAAATATAAGAATTCATTTTTGCCTTCATCTGGTGCCCCCTGCTGCATATGCTAAATTTTAAAAATAATTCTTTTTTTATTTGTATGTTCTTCTGTGTTAAGTAACAGATATTAATTTTTCATCAGTTATATGTTAATCACCATGTATAGAATGAAAAGGCTGAAAGGCTACACTTTCATCAAATTAATGACTATAATGTATAACATTAACTTAAAGCAATATTTCTAGAATAGGTGCGAACTGAGACCATAACAAGTAAAAGATTTTAAGAAGCAATAAAGCCCAATAATGAGTAGCAAGTATGTAATACAGGAGAAAATTTTATAGTCAACATAATATCCAAGCTATTTCTATTATAATGAATGTACAGCTATGTGGAATAAATATATTTGCTTAACTCGGAATCTTACCATTTCATTTTTAAAACTCTCGATCAGGTTTTAGCAAAAGTAAAATGATATGCCTGTGAATTCCTTGGTTATAGCACTACGGTTTTATAAAACAAACAAGATTCAGGATCATGAAGTAAAAAAGAACCTCCCTCAGATGTCACAATCTTATTTTTCAACATTTGTTACTAGGCAAAGAAATTATAAATCTGCTATTCCAAGGAAGGTTATAATTCTCATGATAAAATATGGCAGCCAACTTTTTAACTATTCAAGAATTGAGTTTTTTAGTTTTTCTTTTATATACAAATATGATGGCCTCAAGAAGAAGTGGTATAAAATTAATATGATAATCGTATATCAATCACCTTTTACTTAAATTTTTGTCTCTCCAGCACCTAACAGACCTCCTTCCCTTTAACAGATTCATACACACCAACCACAAAAATATGATATAGAACCATTGCTATGGTCTCTTTCTGCTTTAAAATTCCCTCTTTTAAAGTAAAATCACTCTTTTGTCTAATGGAATTTAATCAAATTTAATGCACACAAAGTTCCAATATCACAAGTATAACAGGAGTCAGACTAAATTTACTATTCATTTTAAAGGAGTAGGGAAGAGATGGGGAGAGATTACCAAGCAATTGATAGTACAAATGTGGTTGTGTAGGATGATTTTTTAAAATCAGTATTTTCAAAATATCTGCCAATATACAATTTAGGTGTGTTATAAGCAGAAGTTAGATTCAGTTTACAACAGTAGGAAAAAAAGAAAAGACTTGGAATCTTGGGATCTAGGTTCTCATACTAGATCTTAGATTCTTTTTCTATGGGGAATCTTGCTGTCCAGTTATTGCTCCTTATCCGATGTTCAGCCTTCCCATCTCCAGAAAGATTTGAGAGCACATCACAGTCAAAATGTTTTGACTTCACAGTGTTCACTGAATATGCTAATTATAAGTAGTAATTTTACTACAAACTAAGCAGAGCCTCCAGCATCCATTGATACTTAAAAATGCATTCCTCTGAAAAAGAGTTGGTAATCTTACTAAGTCAGTCCCCAAATAGCCTCAATACAAAATGTTTTATAATAGCATTTTCAGGATGCAGGAGGTAAAATAAACTTTATGATCAGTAGCAAACCTCCAAATTCCTTCTTCACTCAAAATCTTACCTACTTTACAACCCCTTGGACAAGAATGAAAATAAAGTATTCCTCTCAGGTAGGAAGAGACTAAGGAATAGAAGGCTTGTCTATGGGAGATACCACTGCTCTAGTGTATTCACTTCTTGAGAATTTACAAGTAGAGAGATGAGTTTGCAAGGCTCTAATAAAAACCTATTTTTAAGGTCACAAGAGTTTTCATATGACCTAAATATGGTAAATAAGTATTAAAATGTAAGGGGTAGGAACAAGACAAGTAAGTTGATAAATTGGTTCTAAAAATCTACAAGGCAGTGGAATTTCACTATTGCACAAAAAATATATTCTGGACCTATTCTACATGAAACTCAACTTTAAAAATTAAAAAACACAAAGAATGCCTCTTGGAGGCATCACACACAGAAAGATAGGATCTTAAAGGACTGCAAGTGATGGGACACCTGGGTGGTAGAGTTAGTTGAACATCTAACTCTTTGGTTTCAGTTCAGGTCATGACCTCAGGGTCATGAGACTGAGCCCCAAGTCAGGTTCCATGTCGGACTTCACACTCAGCATGGGAGTCTGCTTAAGATTCTCTCCCTCTCCCTCTGCCCCTCCTGCTCATGCTCTCTCTAAAGTCAATGAATAAATCTTTAAAAAATAAAAGGACTGCAGTGACCTGTGAAAAGATAAGCATTGGGGCTCATCTTTGAAGCTGCAGCTTCAAAGTAAAGTTGGGGTACACTGAGGCCCAGTCCTTACCAGGACTATTCATATGAGCCTCTAGTAAGTGCACAGTTCAAAGAGGTAAGTTTAATTCAATTAAAAAATATATATATATGAAATGATATGCTTTTCTACTATATACAAACTGAGGAACAAGAAAAACCTCACAGCCAGCCAAGTGAACTGCTTTCTCTGCAGACTTTTCAGTGTGTGTCCTCCCTTCTAATGATGACAAAGACAAGTCTTCTCTTCCTTCACCCACCGTTTCCTTTCTTTCTCCTCCAACCCAAATTTTCAAAAAGCACAAAACCAATCTGCAAAAGAACCCTCATAAACCTAAGTAAGGATAAGAAATGCACAGCAGACCATCCCATGAAAATGGTCTCAAATCCATGCTCCAGGCAGCTACCACCAAATGATCTGAGCTGCCACACGAGCTAACACCTATTTACTCCTCTGGCCTATGGAAGACACAAGGGAAAAATCGTGACATAGTGATGTGCCAGTAAATTTTATGCAGGAAAGTAAGGATGGATCATTGCAGACTCTAATCTCCCAGGTGAATGCCACTGCTTTTATGGCTATGTAGTTCCTCTCAGAAGTTACACTGGAGGTGGGTACTTAAGGCACACAAGAGACCCAATTCAGCTACAATACTAAGGTAACAGGAGAGAGGAGGAAGCTTTTGCTTTCTGGAAGTGGCTGTGAGAATGCCTTGTCCCAAGCCAGAGGCTCTGGGTGAGTGGGAGATAGAGCCATATTAGCTTTCTCCTGCCCAGCTGGACTCACTTTACTGGGCTGGAGTTGTAAGAGAAAGACATAAAAGATTTGTCTAGGCAGAGATAAGGTTCACCCCTGTCTAGGAAGTGCCTCACACCTCAGAACTCAAGCGAATAATAGCAAAAAATAAAAAAATAAAACGAGAAGAAAGGAAAAAATGAGGCTCCCTGATACAAAGTACCACAACTCCCTATTGTTAATGCAGGTCAATGAAATAAGGAGCACTTCCTGACATCTTTGAGGGTTGGTCTAGGACTAGGCACACTTTCACTTTCGTTCTAAAGTTCTCATATTTAACAAAAAGAAGCCCAAGCAGCAATTTCAACCAATGATATTTGCCTCTGAATTAATATTCCTGGGGGAGTTCCCAAAGATGAAGAGCAAGAGGAAAATTGTTTTTGGAAGGGGACGATTTTTAAATCATGGTAATATCCAACAGAAGGAATTGTATAGTGAAAAGTTTAGGAAAGAAATTTTTAATTTTTAAGCATTCTTAGTCTAAAAAGCAAATATCCTACTGACCAAGGAGAAACAGTACACAGCAAATAAATTTCAAAAACAAATTGGTAGTTACTATTAAGCCAACTCAAATTACTAATACAAAAGCTATACTTATTAACATGCAACTGAAGTGATATACAAAATTTGGAAGGATATTAAAAATGAGCTGAAGTTTTATAAATCTCTTCAACCTCTAGAATTGTCTTAATTGGTAAAGCCTCTCCCAAGCAAAGGAGAGCCTGGTTTACAACACTGAATAACTGTTCGAAGTTTGGCACCAGTATATTCACATTCACTTTTTCCAGATATCCTCTTTGCAAAACAGTCAATTTTAAATTGCCTTGAGCTAAAACTGTCTTAACTGAGGCAGGCTGCCCAAAAACTATTCCTTTCAAAAATCTACCACATTTGTTAGGCTTTCTCATGTTTTTATCTCCAAATATGAAAACACTGAAAATAATATGTTGTTTTATATTTAAATGCTATATCTGGAGTTACACTGGCAAACAACAAAAAAACCTTTAAGAGTTGAGTCCTAAATATCACTGAGAAGAACAAGGAATTAGAAGCTTTTTAGCTCAGTAGAATAGTTAATCAACATTCTTCAATTCTTCACCCTCATCTTTAAAATCATCTTTTTTATTTTATTATTTTAAGTGAGCCTTACTGAAATATAATCTCTCAGTAAAAAACAAAGAATTGCCACAGTAGGCTAGGCTGTGATGAGCTGAAGGCAGAAAGTTAAAGCTGTAACATAGTCCAAAACTCAAGATTAATGTATGTCAGACTAAGGGAGGAAAAAAAGGGTTTTATAGATATCTTATTAGGGAACTTTTAAAAGATAATGTGACCTAATTTAAATTTTAGAAATTAAAGACAACTTAATAGATGTACTGTTTCATTTAATGACTGAAAACTATTATTGAATAAATACAAATTATTTTAAAATAAAAATAAATGATAAAATTATATAAAAATACACACACACACACACACACACACAGCCTAGATGCAAAGGACAGAGCTAAACACCAGGAGAGAAACTCGCACTTACTGAGCACTTACTATGTCAGACTTCCTGCGAAGTGGTCTACATATGTTATTTGACTTTATTCCTCACAATAACTCTAAGGAGCTAATCACCATTACTGAAAACCTCTTAAAAAAACTGCTTACCACAGCTTGAAAAATGGCAGGACTCAATCTGACTTCAGACTCTCTGACTCCAAAGCCCAGGCAACCACTCACAGAATTTCATCTCCTCTTACTGGTAAAGTGTAAATTATTTTTGAGCCAATAAAGCATAACACACTAACACAACAGAAATATACAATTTCTAGATTTTGAGAAAACACAGCTTGTGCACGTTTGACCACTAAATCAACAAATAATTTAGCAATACCAGCAAGATTTTAAGTTAAAAACTACCTAAAAAGATTTGTTAAATATCCAAGTCCATAGTTATCACAAATATGTAATCAAACTTCTCAACACTGCATTCTATGTTATTATTTGAAATTTACGGCAATACTACCTTGTAACTAAGAACTGGCTTAGATCAAAAATGGCTTGTACAAATACATCAAGTAAGGGAACAGCCACCAGAATTAGTATAAATGCTCTCTGCAAGCAAAGAAACCTACTAAGTTCAATCTAGAGATGCAAATGGCTTTAAAAGCAAACAAACAAACAAAACCCCACAACCTGAAACAAATCAATGATTTCAACAAACATGACAGGGAAGTGGAATACATCAAAACTTCCTAGCTGTTTTAGCTCAACGGCTAACCTAAGCAGGACTTTTAAAAAAATAATTACAAGCTTTTTTCCCAGCAGTAGCATGGGACACCAGTGAGCACTGACAGGCTATGAACTGTGAAGGCTTTGCCTCATTATTTAACAAGACAAACCATTCTGTGCTTTCCTCTTCATATCAGACTTTCTGCCAAGCTGCACATACGTTTCAGGCAGTGTTCAAAGCTAGTAGCAGATGTAGATTTAAGCAAACAGAATGTGCATTTGAAGAAAAAAAAACTTAAATAAGAGTCTACTTTGGGTGAAGAGAATTATGGAATAACTGCATATTCTCTTCACCCAGTCTGTATCATATATTCATCCTTTTTTTCAATTAATACATCTGTTATTAAGGCCACCCCTGTGAATGCTTAAGGATTCTGGTAACAGTTCATTTTTCACATTAAGTGCTTGATATATATTCTACTCTATCTAGAGTAGAATATGAAAAATACTACTTTTCTTAATAATCTTACAGAAATATTTTTCAATAGTTCATTTGTCCTGGGTGGTTTAATTTCTTCTTTAAAGTGTTTATGAATTCTGACCAATAATTTCTTCTAAATGCCAAGATGAAGATAAGGAAGGGAGGGGGCTATCTTTTAAGACAAGTAAGAGCTCTGAAAACAGGAAATCAGGAGGGGTTTGTTTTTTTTTTTTGAGGTCTTTATGTGTCTCTAAAAAGTCTTTTATGAAATAAACTGGACTCTTTACAGAAAATAACATGTACATCTTGTACAACCAAATCATGAAACACAACCAAGAGATCTTATTTCTTTGAGGTCATGAAATTTAAAATGTATATACATTTATGCCCTTGGTCATGAAAACACATGCAGGTAACTGGATGACAGAGAGAGCAACTAAGAAGTTAACTATATGTCATCTGAGATCTGTTTATACAAAGTGAATTCACCTGAATGAGACAAAGGCTATAGATCTCCTTGCCCATCACCTTGAAGAATTCTATCTTGAAGAGCAGCCTGTTGACCACTGCTACCTCTTGCTACAATTACAAGGATGATATGTTAGAAGATCAAAGGAGAATCTCTGGATTCAGAAAAATACATGTTTCATACTAGGTTACAGGCTCTTTCATGAGGACAAGTAATACCTCTGTTATATTTACAGCTATATATCAGGTACTACATTAATTCTGGCCCAAAGTTAAGTACTGAAAATATTCAGAAAAAAATAGAGTATTTCAAAAACATGATTGTTGTTAATGTACTAAAAACGTCACAACTAATAATAAATTATATATATTATATATATACACATATATAAAATTTTATAAATACATAACCATGTTCACAAAGGACATGAATTAGCTTACTTTAAAACATCTAAAATCATCAGTAAATCAGGACTAGGCAAAGTATAAGTTAGAATACGTAAAGTAGAAATTGCAGGTGAGGCAGAGACCCGAACAAAATCAAGTAAACCATAGATATTTTCATTTGAATACACAAATTTGGCTCTGAGCAACCTGGCCATCAAAGCAGTAAGGGAAATATGGTCATTTATATTATTATCCAAAGGGAGAAAAACATCAGAGCTCAAAGTTGGTAAGACTTTTCCTAGTACTAGTTTCCCTAGTACTAGTACTAGGTTTCAAAGCAAAACTGTGCAATCTTTTGAGAAACAGAAGACATTTCTGTAATAGAATAGTCACACTTGATTTACCTTTCCTATAAATCTGAGTTTTTAATGTAAAACAAGGAAAGAATGGCCTCATGAGTACTTGTTACAGCAAATAAAAGTCTACAGAAGAGGAAGAAGGAAGAGGGAGGAAGAAGAGGAAGAAGGAGGTGGGAAGGAGGAGGAGGAGAAAGAGAAGGAGGAGAAAAGAAAGAGCTGCCAAAATGAATTAATATTTTCATCCCCCGGGGCACATGGGTGGTACAGTCAGCTGCGTGTCCAACTCTTGGTTTCAGCTCAGGTTATGATCTCAAGGTCATGGGATTGAGCCTCAAGTTGGGCTCAGCGGTCTGCTAAGAGCTTTCTCTCTCCCCTTCTCTCTCTCTCTGCCCCTCCCATGCACATATTCGCTTCTCCCTCTAATAAATAAATAAATCTTAAAAGTTTCATCCCCTATCAATTCAAACTCCAGTTGTTCGAAAAATATAATGAGATGTTTTAGCAGTGAGCAGTAAAGTTTCATAATGGAGAACAAATGATCACTTCTGAGAGGTACTGTTTGGAATGTACAAGCAAAACTGTACTGACACCATTTACTGAGCACCACCTGTGCTGGGAGCCTCATAAAGTTATAGTGACACCATTTTCTAAAAAGTGCCCTCTTCAATATGGCTGCCCAACAAGCTGGTGGTAGTTAATGCATTTATCTCTCTGAGCTTTAATTTCTCCAGCTGGAAAATGGTGATTTCCACTTCCAACCATATAATGATGGCAATTTAAAAAATTTACCTCCAGCCCACATGGCTTTGTGCTTACTGAGCATTTTCAGGAGAAAGTCCCATAGATACTACACACTATAAACATATACACTGACTTTATCCATCCCACCCAAAAACCCTAATCTTGACCACATTGCTCATATTCAGCTTATATAGCTATCTACTGTTTGAACTGGTCTCAAATTTATTTTCTCCAAGGCATTTAGAATGTTTCTTAAAGATTTATAAATGACTTGGGAAAATGTTCATGAGATGCTACTAGGAAAAAAGGCAGAATATAAAACTATAAACCATATAAATGCCAATATGTGAACAACCTGGGTTCCTCCCTCCTTGTAGTAGGAAAGACTAGGAAGAAATATGCTAAAATGGTAATGGCAATAGTTCTCCAGGGAGTGACATCATACATGATTTTTGTTTTCTTACTTATTCTTGCCCTTACTTTCCATGTTTTCTGGCAAAAGAATTGTGCAATACATATGACATTAAAGGCATATATGCAATATGTATCAAAAGAATTTTCTACTGCTGGCTAACTGGCCTACATTTACCATGCTTATCAAATAACCTGGGTACTAGCACTCCTAAATTATGGGAGCAGGGAATAGAACAAGGTTCCAGACTACTCAGAATCTAAAGTAGCCAACCTGGTCTAAATACCATCTGCTCTAGACTGAATCATAATTCACCCACTCAAAATTCTTAGTTAAAGCCCTAACCCTCCAAGGTGATGGTATTTAGAGATGGGGTCTTTAGAAAGTAATCAGGTTCAGTTGAGGCCATGAGGGTAGAGCCCTCACAATGGGATTAGTGCCCTGTAGATACAACAGGAGGAGACACCACAAAGTCGGCTTCCTCCCTTTCTCTCTCTCCCCATCTCCAACCACAGGCAGTATGGACTACCTGTGCCATGTGAAGTCACAGTGAAACGTGCCAGCTCTGTAGCACCCTAATCTTGGACTTCTAGTCTCCAAAACTGAGAAATAAATTCCTATTGTTTAAACCACCAATCTATTATATTTTGTTACAGCAGCTGGAGCCAAGACACAATCTTTAACACATACCAGTTGTATAACCTACACAAAATTATTTTGGCCTAGGTCTGCTCTGTTGTAAAATAAGAGGGAAAACAGTACCTACTTTAGAAAGTAGTTAACCTCAGGAAGAATTAAATAGGTCTTCACCACCACCTATTATTCAGAAATGCTACTTAGAATTGAGAAGTCATGGCACTTATCTAAAGTGAAGGAAAAGGTTTTGGAAAATTGGATTTGATTAACTTGGTCTCCAAGTGTCATATAGACTCTCTTTTGCCCATTTCCATATCAGGAGTAGGAGGGAATGAGGAAAACAGAGAAGGAGGTTAGAGGTTGTATGTGTGACTACAAAAAAAAAAAAAAATATATATGAATCTGTAACATCCATTTCATGAAACTGAATTCATATGTACAAATATGAATATGATCAAAAAAAATCTAGCATGAGAAAAGATTATTAAACCAAAAAAATTACTTCTTAGATACTAAAACTATAAGCTAATTATATTCTGCACAATAAAGAACAGATTCAATAAAGAAAGAGACAAGCTACAGAAATTAGATTTCAAGAAAAGGTAATCTTGGGTGTTCTATTATTACTGTGTATATAACAATATAACTGCATTGTACTATATAAGTTTCTATCTCCTGATTCCATTTGCAACTCTTCCAAAGAAAGAAAATAAGTCCCCTGCCCCCTCCCAACAGGTGACTTTAAAAACAACACAGAATGCAGGTGGGGATGGGAAGGAAGAATGAGCAGTAATGACAGCTTACATGGGAATTAGGTAAAGGCTACTGGAAATACTGTCACTCCAAGTAAAATAGTAAACTCAATCAGATATAGCAAACAGCTTTATAACATGCCCCTATTGCTTAGAGAGATGATCCACTCCGGCAGCCTCAACTTTCCAAAGATAGGTTCCTTTACCTTCAAGCATCATGATAATTTGGACTAGAAAACCAGTACTAAAGATGCCATAAGAAGAAAGCCTAAGGGGCCTAGTCTTTGAAGAATATCCCTAACTATTAACTAAAGAAGGGAAAGCTGGCAAAAATGGCAAATGACCAGAGTTAAAGAAAAGGTTAGGAAGGGCAAACAATTTCCTATGGATTACTTAAATCCACTCTCCATTCACCTGTTTTTGTGTGTGTGTGTGTCCCTCACCTCTTTCCCCACACGCTCTGCTTCGTCCAAACTTACTTTTATAGGAGAAGGAACATAAGAGTTCTATGCTGAGAAAATAATCAAGCAGAAATCCTTATGGCAGCCACAATAAATCTGAGGTTAGAAAACCATGGCTTATTTTTAATGAGGCCATGTTGCCTTTCCTGTTACAATCTCCTTTTCCCAAAACCATATGCACATGCACTCTTGTAGAGAGAAGATCGAAAGCTTTCACTAAATTTTCAAAGGGATTCAAGATCCAAAAGATGAGTAACCAGTACTGAGATGCCATGGAGGACAGGCCAAATGTGGTCCCACCTAGGGATTACCACTCCTCTCTACGTATGTGGGGAGAGGAGAAGGGGCTAGGTGTGAAGCAATAATCGATTCACTTCAGGGGTAGCCAAACAGCAGCACAAACAGCAATGAGATCACTAAAGATAACACTATCCAGAAGAGTAAGAATGGCAGGCCAAAGGACCAGAGAAAACACCAACTTTCAGCAAGATACTCAACAATGTCACTTTTACCCTTGTCCTACCAAGACCAGGAAGTCCATCATGGAGAAAGCTGGATGGAGGCTTCACCTAAACTAATCTGTGACCAAGACTAGTAATTCCCAAAATGGCCAAGAGAAAACATGCGCTTACCCACACAGCGACAGTGCTTTACAAGCTAAAACTGTTCTAAAGGCAGGGAGGGAGTTGTGATCCTAAAAGAGAAATAACCCTTCTCTATTTGGGAAGAATACACATTTTGGGGGGAGAGGTTGGTCTCCACCAAAAATACTATATTCTAAAAACCAATCATATTCTGCTATGATACAAATGTACCTTGGCAATACAGCTCTACAGACACACACTAACACGAACACCATCCTCAGGCAACTCAGCAACCCTGTTATCTTTTAGAGTTTTTACAGAGATCTCTACATGCCATTACTGAGACATATCTAATCAGCTGTCCTATGTAATCTGAAGCTCCTAAAGATGTTTTTCTATGGAAGGCCTCTTGGATTAGTGAGGAAGATGAAATACAGTGTGCAGGAGGAAGCAAAAATCATTGAAAAGCAAGAAAATTACTACAGAAAGATGTTGGAAGGCTACAAAACAGATCAAATAATTCTCTTCCGCAATTGGCAGGCAAGATCCTGCCAGATGTTTGAAATAGAATTAACCTCTATGGGCTACACTGATAGAAATAAACTGCATAACTATAAATAAATAAATATCTAGGGAAGCATAAATAACTATCTAGGAAGGGCTATCTTTGTTTTACTTTCTCTGAATTTGTTTCAGATTATTTCTCCCACCCCACAAAAAAAAAAAAAAAAAAAAAAAAAAAGCTGTCCCTCACAGCAGTGTCCATAGATACTGAGAGCTCACAACTTATGCCAAGGCTTTTGAAATTATGCCAAAGGCAAACCAAACAGTATCTCCTTAAAAAGCTGAGTTTAATCAGAGTATTTGCAATGTTTCAAAGCATTTTCAAACTAGGTAATATTACCTTAACAACAACAAAAACTCTCTTTCATCTCCCAAGGGTGTGTGTATGTATGTGTGTCTGTGTGTTTGTGGTGTATATATGTATATGTATATGTATGTGTTTGTACAGACACATTTTTTCCCTTGCAGAAAAGATTACAATAGTCGGTTAGATAAAGGCATTATAAATGGCTTACAGATGTTTCCTCCTCATATTCTGGGGGAGAAAAATCTTAAACAGCAAATTCACACATTCATCTCTTCATATATTCATACAAGTATTTATTCTGCCAGACTTTTAGGTGCTGTCCAGCACTGGGCAATGAAGACAGAAAGGTTCCTGCAGCTGACATTCTAGTAGAGAAGAGCAGATATGACACACACAGTGATGGCCAGCATTCCTGGATCTACACAAATGTTTAAACGTTCCCTAAAGAAAATATCTGGGCAATCCTATATAGTTCTCTGTACATTTAAAATGAAGAAACTATCTCTGTTAATAACAACCAGGAAATCAAGTTTGGGAGTCAAAGACCTGGCTTCTTACTCTGCCAAATAATGCAGTGCAAAAAAATATTCGCAGGCTGAGAAAACAGGAGACCTGAATTCTATTTTGGCCTTGCCAGTAAATACAATAAAATAAAGCAGGGGAAAGCCTCCAAGTAACCAAACTGTCCTTTAAAATACAGTTTTAAAACCATCTAGACTTTATCTCAACTGGAAAAATGATTTGGTTTAATGCTTATCACATGATAATGATGACAAGCGTTTTAAAGCAAGGACCAGATAAAAATCCTCCAGAAATAAAATTTCATTGTGTTTCTTTGCTAAGCTTTGAAGTTGGAATCAATGATCTCTATAATGCTTTTAGATGCTAATATTCCACAGAGATAAATGAAAAAAGTCAGTTTCACTAAAAAATATGGTCTAGAAACTCTAACGACAAGCGTAGGTCAGAAGAGCAGGGGCAGTAACAAGGATCCTAGCTTAAAACGTGATAAGAGTTCTAGACTAACAAGTATATGTGGGCTCCCCACACAGAAAAAAAAAGGCCTCAGGCTAACCCTGAAGAAGGAGGAGTTTTGAAAGAGGCATCAAATTTTCTTTCTAACACTTATTTCAGACAAATAAGCAGTGGAACAGTGTCTCTCTCTCAAACTTGTATCATCTGGTACATCATTTATTGGACATTTGGCACTCATGAAAACCACCAATTTCAAATTTTAAAAAATGTTGTTATCCTAACTTTAGTTATATAAATAAAAGTTTGATTAAAATTAAGAACAATAACAAAACTACTGTATATCTGTGACAGAGATGCTGTGCATGATGTCCAGGGTTTAACACACAACCTGGAGATGGATGATGTGGGTTATAGGTGGTATATCTAAGAGACTTACAGGTTATCAGGAAATGCAACAAGTGTTTTGTTACTGTCAGATGATCCTACATATAGATCTGTCCAAGGAACACATTAGGCCTAAAAACTACTATTTCAATTAGGGAAATTCTGGAAACTAGATTTTAACCCTTGATTTTATTAAGCTCTGGAGCTATTCATGTCCTACTGCCATATTTAGATATAGTTTTTAAAATATGCACAGCAATCTCATCAACTTCTTCCTCAAATAAATTAAAATTATCAAGGCTTAGTAAAGTGGAAACAATCTACTTATCCCAAGATCACAATCCTAAAATTAAAAGTTGTGATTTTTTACTTAATTGTAATGCTAGTTAGGTTACTACGTGTTTAGCTAAAATATGCCACCTTTAGCAAATTATTTGAAGGAATGGAAATAGCTTTTATCGGCACTGTCATAAAGAAAGCATAAAAATTTAATGTCAAAGATTCATGCAGACATCTTTCTCCTGCTAGGTAGTACTGGAAAAGCAGGGTCAGATTTTTCATTCAGCATATTCTAAAGACAAACACACTCAGAGGTTGAAATTTTAATTTCATTACTTTCACTATTTCCCTCCATACTAAACTAAGATTAGGAAACAACATTATTTTATGAAATCTAAAATTCCACTGAGTACAAAAAAAAAGAAGGAAAGAGGGCTGGCAATTTTAATTCTTAGACATCATTGATTAAAAAAAAATGCAACCCACTTTCATTGATGTTCAGGTACAAAAAAAGGAGGATATGGGAGGAAAATTCTAGAGTCAATGAAGCTGTTCCCTGTAAACAAAGTGGTGTGTGGGTGAGCACTGTGGTAACGCCCTTTTCTTGCTAAAAACAAAACTGTATTCACCAGTACTGATCCTAACATACTTTTTTTCCAGACTGTATCACAGCTCACAAAATAATTGTTAAAGAAAACTCTCCCCTCTTCAATCATGGATCTTCCATGATGAGCAAGAAAATTACCTAGCACTTCTCTGTTATAGAAGAACAACATACATGTTAGGTTAGAAGAAATGCTTCTGTGCATATCAATTGTGAACCTGAATGAGTATTTAGTAACATGAACATTTAAAACAGTGTTTTTACATACTGTATCACTTGTATTAAACAATAGTATTTAACAGTCATTTTGTTAAAGAAACAACATAGCTACTCTTTGTTCCCAAACATAGTATTTGTCATTAACTCTGCAGCTGTTTTATAAGGTTCACTGCAACAGTGTGACTCCTGCTTGTTTGTGCTTTAAAAGAAAGTACTGCTATGAATGATGCTCTGGTAGTCGGGATTTGACCATTCTTAGCTACAAAATTCATTATTTTTGGAAATAATTCTTTGGAAAGTATTATTTTAGATTTGTACTGGAAAAAACTTTATTGATTTAAAAAATATGTCACTGTAGTTTTTTTTTAAACACACAAATGTTCTGATGGCATTATGCCACCACTTGAAAAAGTTTCATAAATGACTAAAAACTTTGGGGAAAAGGGGAAAATGACTCAAGAAGTCAATAAAACCTATTTTCAGGCAGCCACAGTAATAATAATTGTGTCACAGTAATTCCTAATTACTAAGCACCTATTATATTTCAATCAATAAATCAGACACTCCCCATATTTCATACTAAGATAGGTCTTAGTTTTTTCCATTTGTCACATGAGTAACTTGTTCATAAAAAAGGCAACCAACAGTACTCAAAACTAGCCTTTCCCAGCTACCAAATTCACCTTCTTTCCAATATGACATAAAAATGCTTATGTCCTATAACTGATTCCTCTACTAGAAATCAGCAATAATATTATAATTTACATTTCAGGGGGAAAAAGTTGTTATTAAGAGGTCATAAAAATTTTTGAACTACCCAATATGTCTGGTGACAGGAACATTTAACTGTGGTATGTTCATGCCTTCAAGTGTTTACAGTACAGCTTTAACAACAATGGTGAAGATCATTTAATAACACAATATGATGATCTATGATGTGAGACTGATGCAAAAGGTAGAAACACTAAAATTAAAATTTTTAGACATTTTAAATTTTAAAAAGCATTCTAAGTTGAAGGAAATATACCAAATTATTAACAACCACTGTTAAAGCTATAAGATGAATATCTTTTCCTATTTTCCAAATTTCCTAAAATATTCTATTGCCTTTTTATAATTCAAAAAACAGATTTTAAAAAGGAAAACTTAGCAAGAACTAAAAGTTCAAACAGAGTACATTCTGTTCTTTAATTTGTAACAAAATTCACATGCTCACAAAAGTGATAGTTAAGTTTAAAGATACAGATAAGATAGGGAGAGAAAAAGCAAAAGAAAGATCAAGAATTTGAGGAGTTCAGCAACAGAAGCATTTCAAGAGGTAAACCAGATGTTCCTATGGAATTGCAGCAGAGGGTCTAGGAGACAGAAATTCGAAATGTCAAAGGCTACATTCAGATCAAAGAGCATAAAGTAGAGTCCATTTACTATAGAATTGTCCATTACACTGAAGGGATCAAGCCACACTAAGCTCTCAGCAAAACGCAAAATTAAAATCAGTTGAAGGCTGTTGAGTAAGAAAGTACTGGAAAGATGAGAAGAGTGCTTCCTCAAGCATTTCATCGGGGAAAGGAAGTTTAGCAATCAGGTCGAAACTCAGAGGTCAAAAGCATAATTTAAGTGAACAGTGTCTCATCTGAGGCAGTAAAAAGTTACTAACAATAATTAGCAAATATCCACTTTATTTGATTTCACTGCCACCATGTCTTTCTCTCCAAGCATCTCTCTCCTGTTTTACTTTTATATAGATTAGGCAATGTTACAGATACTTTTCTCTAAGGACTTCTCAAAACCAGATTAAAAATATTCTTTAAAAAAAGATATTCCTGCCTCCAGAGGCAGCACAGTTCAAATGCCCTCAAGAGACACTTCACAGGTCACACTTGAAGAGAACAGAAGGTGCATACTCTTGTTAAATTACTCATAATAGGTAAAAAGAAAAAATTATCCTGTTTGGTCTGTATCTAATAATTTTACCGTCCCTACAAAATTAAAATGGAATTTTCACTAAAGATACGCAAAGTGGTAGGAATCACTTGAGCAGGAAATATTTCATGTCTTGGGAATGAAAGTCTTACCTTCCAATTGCCTGTTACTTCTATTCAACAACCTAATCAAGAGAATCTACAAAAAATAAAATATTGTGGAATGTTGCCTGCTATAGTTGTGATGCATGAACTTTTCCAAAGAGACCTTTGCTTAGATGATAATCATCTGGTACTGAATTATGACTAGTACATTAAATGCCTGTTCAGAGAAATTAACTAAACTTGCATGAATATTTAAGGTCAAAACGTGTCACAGTTCCCACCATCTACTAAACAATAACATTTTACAGATGGCACCATAAAACAAAAACTTCAATAGATACCTGCTCTCCTATCAGAAATAAAAGCAGATAGAGCCATACATCACGCAGTAAACAGAATGGCTTTTCTGGTCTCAGTGCCCTATATGTATCCTTAGTATGAGAGATTAATTTGCCTACTTTACACCTGACTGTTAACTTCATTTTTGAGCTTCACTTGTTTATATATAACTGTGCTTGGGCAGCCAAAACAAAATACCATATACTGGGTGGCTGAAACAATAGAAATTTATTTTCTCACAATTCTGGAGGTCAAGAAGTCCAAGATCAAAGTGCTGGCTCCTCAGGTTCCTGGTAAGAAAGAGCCTTCTTCCTGGCTTGCCCTGTGTCTTCACATGTCAGAGAAATGAACGCACAAGTTCTCCAGTGTTTCTTCTTGTAAAGACCAAATTATATCAGACTATGGCCCGAGCCTCAGCATTACATCTAACTCTAGTTACCTCCCAATGGCCCTATCTCCAAGTATCAACACACTGGGAGTTGGGGCTTCAACCTATAAAATTTGGAAGACACAAATAACATACACATTTTGTTAGTCCATAACAATTTCTATTTCACTTTCTCAATTTGGCTATGGTGTGTGTGCACAGGGATGGATGACATAAACTAAAAATGTTTAAATCATGAAGTTTTTAAATAAAAAAAAACTGTTGATGTCAAAATATTCATAGAAAAGACTAAAAGGAAACAATAACAAAACTGAGCAAAAGCAAAAAACATAATCTCCAGCTATAATGAAGTTGCTGTTTTGTAAATGCTAAGGTCATAACTAGCACTGAGTGATTTATATAACCATGCTAGTTACATATGTTGAATTGTTTTTAATTATAGCTATCTTTATTTTTTTAAAGCCACAAGATGACTAATAGCCTCCACTGATTGGTAGCCTACCCACTTCTCATGTATTTGTGATAATCCTCCAAACAGTTCTATGATGTGGGTACTATTATTACTCCCATTTTACAGACAAGGAGAGTATAAGCATTGTCTACTACAGTAGTACAATTTTAAAATACAGAGTTCAAAGGAATAAAATATGATCTGTCTCTAATTAACTCCTTATCTGGAAAAAACTAATCACAAACCTGTAAACTTTCATTTGATTATTAATAAAAAGAGCCTGTCTCTGTTCTGTTTTAATCTTAAAGAGAAGCTATTATGCTACAACCACTAGAGAGAGCCAAGATGAAACTGGGCGGAAAGGATCAAGGTCTCACCAGATAGAAGTCTTATAGACACTAGAGCTTTTTCCAAAATATTTGATTCAAAATAGAAAGAACAGAGAGTGTATCTTCTGAAATAATACACCTACTTTAAAACTATTCTTGCTCAATCTCCCCTAAAGTGAAGATGTATAATGAACACAAAGTTTCCAAAAGAGAAGTCATGGTGACTTTTCCCTTTTCTCAATTAATACACCTTTTAAAATTACTTTGCCGCTATTCTATTCCTACCATTCCAAAGAAACAAGATGATGCATTTTTCCTTAGATACTACTGCTATTTTTACAAAAACAGCACTCCTTAATGTTACATAAAACTGCTAGACCATTACTGATGGGAAGGAAAAACAAAGAAATTTGGAATATCATGAAATCTTTTCCAGACTCAAAATTATGACTAGTGCTAAAATTCAAAGACTGAAGGAAATAGATAAGAAAATAATTCTTTTGAACTGTAAGCATACACTACAGGAAGTATGCATAGCATGAAAACAACACGGCATTTTACAGTGCTTCTAAATCAACATCCTGCAGATGTTATGATTAAGAATATTCACAATTTGTTCAATTATAAATTGTTTTAAATTGTCAAATTAGCAAGAACTCATATCTGCTTCAAATGCTCTTTTGGAAGGAGTATGCAAATCATAAATATATGCAGCACAATCAACAAAGAGTACTACTTTACTACTTAGTTCGTAAGAAGTACTTCTTGAAATATATGTATTTCCCAAACTTTTTCATACAGAATACAATATTGACTAGGAAAATATTTATAAAGTGTAGTTGCAGAACAAGTTATTTGATATTATGCAAATCACCCAGTCTTTCAGGTTATAAAAGGCTGTGCCTTTTTTCTCTCTTACTTATAAACAACCATAGTATGTCTAAAATAAACTTAAAATTCTGACTTTTTACAGTGCTTGATACAAGAAACCAGAAGTTTGCCCTAAAGAGAAATGGAACATCTGGTGAAATGTGTAACGTGCCTCAGGATCACATCTGTTGCTAAGGTTAATATTCCAATGTGATAGCTGTAATCTCCATGCTAAGTGGTAAAGGCATAATGGAGAATAAAAAGGTACTAAAGAAGTACCTTCTTCAGCCACAGAGTGCTTTTTTTTTTCTCAAGCAAAACGCTAACAACTGGGCCTCACAGAGTACTCAGAGAAATATTTCTGTAATAAGTACACACTTCAGATCAAAACACATACCTATTCAATAGACTCCTTCTACCATGTGATTGCTGATTACATCCCTCCCCCAAGTACATTAACCAAGGCATTAATCAAGACAGGATGTATGCTATTTCTTGTCTGTGATTCATCAATCTATTCTGCTTTTATTTTCAATTCACCAATAAGAGAACCTGGGGTAGAAGAAACAGGCAAGGAAAACTAGCAAGTCCAGATAACCAGAGAGATGGTATTATTAACTCAAAAAAGGCTGCTTTCAAAAGTACACCATGCTTAGCAGCCTTTCTCCTCCATTTACTTTTAACTTTCAATTTTCTGCCATAAACAGCAACAACAAAATTCTATGCTTTACTGCAGTATAAATTGCCTTACATTTGTGACACTTTTAAAAGCCCCTACTGTGCCATCAAAGGTTCCCAAACAAGGAAAGATCTGCACAGCAGGAGAGGAACCCACTTACATTTTCTAACAGCTGTGAAGGATCAGTCCCCTAGAGTAATAGAAATCAACTGCAAACTGAAAAGTGTTTAGAAATAAAATGTTTCCATCACCTCACACTATCAGCTACTTCCATTAGTACTCGTGAAAGAGACACTGCATTTTACCCAACATTTTAATACAATAAACTTTACTGACAGAAGAAAAGAGAACACAATTACAGACTAATCCTACTATTAAACACAGGAAGTTATCAATGAAAAGAATGAATACTTAACTTCTCATTTCTGCTGCTTAACTACTGGACTAAAGAACTAATCACAAAAGCCTTAGGGGATAGTTTACAAATGTTATTTATGACATTTATTTTGGGTTCCATATTCTGGATTAAATAAAACCATATTACTTAAAATATAAAGCATTTAGCATGACATCAGGAATTGATTTTACACCAAGTTCAAAGTCAATGATAAGCTCTGTGGAAGTGAATTTTTTTATGTGTGGTGGTTCTGCGCATATCTTGACTACCTACAAATCAGAAAGAATAATAGTCTACATATCCTCGAAAATAAAAGATGAGGGACTAAAAAGACTCAAATCACCCATTTTACATTAAAAACAGGAGGATGTGAAAAGATTACCAAAATCATTACAGAATGAGTTGCCATCTATTTCTAGGTGTTATGGTGAAAGCTGACAGCCAGCCTTGACTCAAGCCATAGGCCTGCCTTCAAGCAGTTCACAGTAGGTAAGAAAGTCATATTAACAATACCCTCTGATAAATTCAATAGATATATAGGGTGCAGAATTAATGCACAGGGGACTATGGAACAGAGGCAACAGGAAAGACTTTACAGAGGTTCCAAACCTGTGCTAGTTTCTAAAGGATGGGCAAGAGCTTGCCAGGCAGAACAAGTGAGCAGTATTCTGGCCTGAGAAAACCACTATGCAAAGACACAGAGGTGTGAAAGACAGACATTTTTAGGGAACTCTATAAACAATCTCATACTGTATCACGGGCACAGGACAAAGAACAAGAGATGGGATGGAAACACAGGCCTGAGCCAAATCTGAAAGGGCCACAGGCCAGGGAGAATTGGGTTTCACTGTGCAGGCAGGAACGTTATCAGAGAAGGGTTTTAAGGGAGAGGAGCCAGGAGTGACACTGTCAGACTTCTGTTTTACGGCATCACTTTGGAGTGGAAGATGAACCCAAAAGAGAAAGACATGGGCAAGGTGATCTATTATGGGGCTACTGCAATAATTCAGGCCAGAGATGATAAGGAAGTTAGGTATGTGGACAGCCTGAGTAGTTAACACGAGAAATGGAATACGCTCAACAACTTTACATGCTACCTTTAAAAGGGGTTCATGGAAAAGTAAGTGTGCCACTAAGGCAGTATCAAAATTCCCAAAAGCATTTTAGGTTGTATACCATATTAAAAATTAATACAATTTTAATTTTAGGAATCACCAAAGTTTACATTCAAGAAGGGGACTAGAAATCCACGTTCTGCCTGCCCCACCCTTGGAGCCCCAGCAAGAGACATAAATCACAAACTGCTATCATAAAATCTACAAATCAACAGTGCAACCAGCAAGTTTTCAAATAAACAACTGCTACAATTTATAATTCCATTATTTTGTTACTATATCATCTAAAGACAAATAGATGTAGGAATTCAAGAAAAATTAATGCAGCCATTTGACAGGCTTATGAAGTGTTTTCTACTTGGCTCTGATTTTTTTTTTTTTTTTTTTTTTTAAGTTAGAAGGGCCAGGAGACATTTATTTAATCTGGAGCATTTTTATAGGGTTTTAAAACTGCGCCGTTTCCAAACTGTTTTTCCCACGGTTGCTTTCATTTCTGAAATAATTTTCAAACCTATTGAAAACCACCTAAATTTTTAAAACCTCTAACAATGAGGGCTGCTAAATTATGTAAATTCTTCATAATTCCTTTTAAAGTTACTTGTAATAGAAACTTGGGGGATCCCTGGGTGGCGCAGCGGTTTGGCGCCTGCCTTTGGCCCAGGGCGCGATCCTGGAGACCCGGGATCGAGTCCCACGTCGGGCTCCCGGTGCATGGAGCCTGCTTCTCCCTCTGCCTGTGTCTCTGCCTCTCTCTCTCTCTGTAACTATCATAAATAAATTAAAAAATTTAAAAAAAAAAAAAAAAAGAAACTTGGTCACAAAAACAATCATTCATTCAAATAAGAAACCTACAATGTCCAAGACAGCAATCTAGAATGAAGCAGGTCTTACTAATGCCCATATATACTTACAATACAAGTTAAGGATAGTTAAAAATAAAGTGCTTTGAAAGGTCAAGAGGCATATTCTGACCACAGCCTAAATGCAATACAACAAAATGTTACTGTCAGTCCAAAACAATAAAAAAATAAAGGTAAATACATATTTAGTCAGTCCGATTTAACTCCTTACTTACCTCACTTTTACCTATGATATTATTATTGGGAAAAACTAAAGAAAAAATTGAGTAACAAGGAAAACTTTGTAACAACTACTGTCAAACTCACCATAAACATATTAGACAGTAGTGAAATGCCTTCTTCTGAATATGCTCCAAGTACTAGCTCTAAACACAGAATGGTGTCTAACTCTCTCTGGTATTCATACTTTAAATAAAGGTTGTAAATGGCCAACTTTAGCATAGCATAAGATGTCTTGATATGTGCAGTGCTTTTAAAAATGTAGAAATTTGGGATCCCTGGGTGGCGCAGCGGTTTGGCGCCTGCCTTTGGCCCAGGGCGCGATCCTGGAGACCCGGGATCGAGTCCCACATCGGGCTCCCGGTGCATGGGGCCTGCTTCTCCCTCTGTCTCTGTCTCTGCCTCTCTCTCTGTGACTATCATAAAAAAATAAAAATAAATAAATAAATAAATAAAAATGTAGAAATTTTTAAAATGTAGAAATTTCACATAATAACTGGGAACAATCCAAATACCCACTGAGGATAGAATGAATACATAAAATGTGATATATTTACACAATAGAATACAGTAGAAAATGAATAAACTGCAGAAGATGAACCTCACAAATATAATGCTGAATAAAAGAAGACATAAAATACATACTGTTATTACATAAAGTTCAAAAATCAAACAAAACTGAATTCATAATAGATAACAGAGCTGGCAAAACTGTAAAAGACTAAGTCCAGAAATGTCAGAAAACTAGTTGCTTCCAGTAGGAAACACAAGGATGATCTGATCAGCCCATTAAACTAAGGGAGATTCAGTGTGCAATCCATGTTCTATTTCTTAACCAAAGTAGTGGTTATGTGGGTGATGGCTTTGTAATTATTCACCTAACCACATTTGCTTTATGAACTTCTCCTGTAAATTATGCAATAAACATGCTGTTACATGGGATATGTTTTATTAAGTGAAGCAAATGGCTCAAAATTAATGAGTATTCTGATTTTTTAAAAAAGAAAAAAAAATCCCAAGTAAATGGTCTAGTCACTTTAGAGAATTCTGGTATTTCCTTAATTGATCAGACATAGTTATTATACAACCCAGCAATTCCCTCCTACGTATATGCTCAAGAGAAATTACAACCTAATGTCCACACAGAAGCCTGTATGCAAATGTTTACAGCAGTATTAGAGTCCAGTATCCAACCACTAATAAACAAAATGTGGAATGTTACTCAGCCATAACAAAGAAAGAGGTTCTGATCAATGCGACAATATGGACGAACATGAAAAATTTCTGAATAAGCCCATCACAAATGGACAAATATATGATTCTACTACTAGGAGGTAGCTAGAAAAGTCAAATTCACACAGAAAGCAGATGAGGTTATTAGGGGCTGCAGGGAAAAGGAATGAGAAGGTATTGCTATCCAGGCACAGAGTTTCCATCTGGAATGATGGCAGAGTTTTGAAATAGTGCTGATGGTTGTACAACATAATGACTATAATTAATGCCACTTAATTGTACATTTAAAAATTGTTTAAGTAACAAGTTTTATTATATGTATATTTTACAATTTAAAAATATGTATATCAAAAAACATGAAGTACTGACATACGCTACAATAGAGATGAATCTTAAAAACATGCTAAGTGAAAGAAGTCAATCGCAAAGACCACACAATCTATGATTCCATTCATATGAAATGCACAAAACAGAAAATAGATTGGAAAGTAAATTAGTGGTTGCTTAAGGCTAGAGGTGGAAGGTGGGGGGATAGGGAGATGACAGTTAATGATACAAGGCTTCTTTGTGAGGTAATGTTCTCTACAACTGACCACTGTGATGCTGTACATATCTGTAGATACATTTAAAAACAAGGAATTGTATAATTTAAATGGGAGAATTGTACGGTACAGGAATCTTACCCAAAAAAAAGTTGTTAAAGGGACCCATGGGTGGTTCAGTCAGTTAAGCGTCTGACTCTTGATTTCAGCTCAGGTCATGATCTCAGGATCATGGGATCTGGGCTGGGTGTGGAGCCTACTTAATACTTAAGATTCTCTCCCTCTCCCTCTGCCTCTGCCCCTTCCTATCCTCACTCACTCTCTCTACCTCTCTTAAAAAAAAAAACAAAAAACAGTAACGTATAAAATTCATTAATACAGATGAGAACAATTTTTCTAGCCTCATCTCTCTAGAAGTAATATTGTATGTAGATGGTGGAATAATCCATATTGGGGTACCTGGGTGGCACAGTGGTTAAGCATCTGCCTTTGGCTCAGGTCATGACTCTGGGGTCCTGGGATCAAGTCCCACATCAGGCTCCCCATAGAGAGCCTACCTCTCTTCCTATGTCTCTCATGAATAAATAAATAATAATACTAAAAAAAATATCTATCTCTATCCATGACAGAGAGAGAGAGAGAGAAAGAAAGAACGAAAAAACAAAAGAACGAAAGAAAGAATACATTTAATGAAATATTGCTAATATGGACTCTGGTTCAAGACCAAAATGCCATTTTTTTAGTTCTGACTCACTTGTCATTCTTTACAAACCTGGCTTTCAGTAGAGGAAAGATGTACTTAAAAAGCGCTAAGGACACTCAAAAAATATGCTCTCACATGTACTTTTTTGATTGCTCAACATGTACTAAACCTGTGTTTCCTGCCTACCACATTACATTCTTCAACTGTTTAAATTCTGCCTCAAAACACCACTACCAGTAAGCTCCACCTACTAAAAACAAACTTTTAAAATGAATCCTATAAAAGAAATGCCCATCTATTTAAAACGGGGGGGAGGGGTATATAAAGTTCCTATTTCAAAGGTTTGATAGATTAGACACAATGATTTTTTTTATTTTAAATCCAATATAGTTAATATACAGTGTTATATTAGTTTCAAGGGTACAATATGATTCAAAAGTTCATTATGATTCGAGTTACTCAGTGCTCATCAAGTCAATATACTCCTAAACCTCTTCACCTACTTTACCCATCCCCCCACCCACCTTCCCTCTGGTAACCATCATCTTTTCTCTATAATTAAGAGTCTGGTTTTTGGTTTGTATCTTTTTTTTTTTTTTTCAGTTCTTTTTCTTAAATTCCACAAATCAAATCATATATTTGTCTTTCTCTGACTCCTTTATTTCATTTAGCTTTATACTTTATAGATCCATCCATGTTGCTGCAAATGCCAAGAGTTCATTCACTTAAATGGCTGAGTAATACTACATTGTGTATATATACTACTATCTCCTTTATCCATTCATCTATGGATGAACACTGGAACTGCTTCCATAATTTGTCTAATGTAAAAAATACTGCCATAAACATAGGGGTGCATGTATCCCTTTGAATTAATTTATATATTTTGTGGGTAAATAATACCCAGTAGTGCAATTAATGAACCATAACCCTTTTTAACTTTTTGAGGAACCTTCATACTATTTTCCACAGTGGCTGCACCAGTTTGCATTCTTACCAACAGTGCCAAGGGTTTTCTTCACATCTTCATCAATACTTATTTCTTGTGTGTTTAATTTTAGCCATTTTGACAGATATAAGGTAATATCTCATTGTAGTTTTGATGTGCCTTTTCCTGATGATCAGTGATGTTGAGCATCTTTTCATGTGTCTGTTGGCCATCTCTATGTGTTCTTTGGAGAAATGTGTTTATGTTCTCCCCATTTTTCAACTGGACTATTTGCTTTTTTGGATGTTGAGTTGTGTAAGTTCCTTATATATTTTGGATTAGCACTTTAACAGATATGTCATTTGTAAATATCTTCTCCCTATCTTCAGTAGGTTATCTTTTAGTTTTGTTGATTGTTTCCCTTCACTGTGCAAAAGCTAATTTTTATTTTGATGTCGTCCCAATAGTTTATTTTTGCTTTTGTTTCCCTTGTCTTAGGAGACACACCTTAAAAAAAAAAAAAAATGCTGCTATGGTCAATGCAAGAGAAATTACTGCCTGCACTCTCTTCTAGGATTTTTATGGTTCCAGGTCTCCCATTTAGGTCCTTAGTTCATTTTGAGTTATTTTTGTATAAGGTGTTAACAAACTATTACAGTTTCATTCTTTTGCACCTAGCTACCAAATTTCCCAACACCATTTGTTTAAGAGATTGTCTTTTTCCCATAGTATATTCTTCTTTCCAGCTTTCTCAAAGATTAATTGACCATATAATTGTGGGTTTATTTCTAGGATTTCAATTCTATTCCATTTATCTATTTATTTATGTGTCTATTTCTGTGCCAGTACCATACTGTTTTGATTACTACAGTTTTGTAGTATAACTTGAAATCTGTGTTGATGATATATTTACAGTTTTGTTCTGCTTTCTCAAGATTGCTTTGGCTACTCAGGGTCTTTTGTGGGTCCATACAAATTTCAGGATTGTCTGTTCTAGTTCTGTGAAAAATGCTGTTGGTATTTTGACAAGGATTGAATTAAACCCAATTAGATTGCTTTGGGTAGGGATAGTATGGGCATTTTAATATTAATTCTTCCAACCCATGAGCACGGAATATCTTCCCACTTGTTTGTGTCATCTTCAACTTCTTTCATTAATGTTTCACAGTTTTCAGAATACAGGTCTTTCACCTCCTTGGTGAAATTTATTCCTGCCTGTTTCATTATTTTTGGTACAATTATAAATGGGACTGTTTTCTTAATTTCTCTTTCTGATGCTTCATTATTAGTATACAGAAATGCAATGGATTTCTGTGTATTGATTTTGTATCCAGTGACCTTACTGAATTCATATATCAGTCCTACCAGCTTTTTGCTAGACTCTTCAGAGTTTTCCATATATAGTATCAATCAAATAGTAAAAGTTTTACTACTTCCTTACCCAAATGCCTTTTATTCCTTTTTCTTGTCTAACTGCTATGGCTAAGAATTCTAGTACTATGTTGAGTAAAGCTGGTAAAAGTGGATAGCCTTGTCTTGTTCCTGACCTTAGGGGATAAGCTCTCAGTTTTTCCCCATTATCCCACTGAGTATGATTTCAGCTGTGGGTTTTTCATATGTTGGCCTTTATGATATTGAAGTATATTCCTTCTAAATCTAGTTTATTGAGGGTTTTTATCATGAATGGATGTTGTACTTTGTCAAATGCTTTTTCTTTTGAAATGATCATATGGTTTTTATCCTTTCTCTTGCTGCTGTGATGTATAACACTGATTGGTGAATAATGAACCACTCTTGCATCTCTCAGGAATAAATCCCACTTGATTGTGGTGAATAGTTTTTCTATTGTATTGTTAGATTCTGCATCCTAACATTTTGTTAGGGATTTTTTGCATCTATATACATCAGAGATGTTGACCTATAGTTCTTTTTAATAGCGTCCTTATCTGATTTTGGTATCAGGGTAATACTGGCCTCATAGAATGAATTTGGAAGGTTTCTTTCCTCTTCTGTTTTTTGGAATAGTTTCATATCAGTAGGTATTAACTCTTCTTGAATCTTCAGAAGAATTCACTTGTGGAGCCGTCTGGTCCTAAACTTCTACTTGAGAGTTTTTCTATTTACTGGTTTAATTTCATTGTTGATAATCAGTCTATCAAATCTTCTATTTCTTCCTGCTTTGGTTTTGGGAGGCTATTGGCTTTGAGGAATTTATCCATTTCTTCTAGGTTGTCCAATTTATTAGCATATAATTTTTCATAACATTCTCTATAATCCTTTTCTATTTTTCTTTCATTTCTGATTTTTGAGTCCTTTTTTTTTTCCTTGAGTCTGGCTAAAAGTTTATCAATTTTGTTGATCTTTTCAAGGAACCAGCTCCTGGTTTCAGGAACCATTTTTTTTTTTTTTTTTTAAGTTTCTATTTCATTTATTTCTACTTGCATCTTTATTATCTCTTTTCTTCTGCTGGTTTTGGGTTTGGGTTTTGTTTGTTCTTCTCGTTCTAGCTCCTTTAGGTGTAAGATCAGGTTGTTTGAGATTTTTCTTGCTTCTTGAAGTAGACCTGCATTGCTATACAATTCTCTCTTAGAACCACATTTGCTGCATTCCAAAGATTTGGGGCCACTGTTTTTTCATTTTCATTTGTCTCCATGTATTTTTTTATTTTTCTCCTTGATTTCTTGGTTGACTCATTCACTGTTTAGTAGCATGTTACTTAACCTCCATAAGGTATGTGTGATCTTTCCACAATTTTTCTTGTGGTTAATTTCTAGTTTCAATGCATTGCAGTAAGAAAAGATGCATGGTATGATTTCAATCTTTCTGAATTTGTTGAGACTAATTTTGTGGCCTAATACATGGTCTATTCTGGAGAATGTTCCATGTCCACTTGAAGATATATTCTGCTGTTTTAGGATGGATTGTTCCATTAGATGCATCTGCTCCAATACATCATTCAAAGCCACTGATTTTCTGGTTGGATGGTCTATCCACTGACATATGGGAGGTGTTAAAGTCCTCTACCATTATTATATTACTATCAATTACTTCCTTTATGCTTGTTATTAACTGCTTTATGTACCTGAGTGCTCCCATGTTGGGTGCAAAAATATTTATGTATAACTGTTATATCCTCTTGTTGGAATATTCCCTTTATTTAGTGTCCTTTGTCTCCTGTTACAGTCTTAAAGTCTATTTGTCCAATATAAATAGAGACACAATAATTTGTATATTATTCCACTTGGATGAGAGATATTCTCATAACTAGTGAAATCACGAATATGAATTGCCTGTACCCAGTGCTCACTGTTTTACGCTGGTAGATAAGGTCTTGCTTTCTAGTAACAACCTCCTATAAATCCTCCCTTGGATCCCACTCTAGCACCATTTATTTCCGCTACTGGACCAAGCTAAATGTAACAGACTACAAGGATAAATGTAGAAAAATATACGCATAATTTTGCAAGCACTCTGAAAGGCTTCCTAAACCTCATACAAGTTCAACATGATTTCAATAATATTACATAAACTAAGAGAAACTAAAGGAAACAGTCATCCACTTCATAAAGACTTAACAACCAAGATTTCTCTTAATGGTGAGTTCTTAGTACATTTTAAAAGACCATGAGATTTACAAAAGTACAACTATGTATTTTTTTCAGGACCTTGATTTTAAATATATACATTGATGTATATATACAAACATATAAAAATGCTATAATAGATGCCTTTATATATACAATATATGCTATAGATGCTTTTAAGATACTTATATATATAACATATATAAAAGTATATAACATATATATAAAACTATCAATACACTAATAAAGACCAATTAAGTGCTGATTCACAGAAAAGACCACCTAGCTTATTACCTTTGATTAAAAGTAAATATATAAATCCTTGTTTATTGGTGGTAAAAAAAAAAAAAAAAAAAGTAAACATAGTTTTCAAATCTAACCTAACTGGAACTTAGGCAAAACATTTAGAGAATGTTTTGGTACAATAGTAAGAATTAAACTCAGGAAAAACATATAATCTGCCCTTCAAAAAAGGAATCCTTTTCCTGCCATTTTCATTTTATACTGTGGCAGACATTTATTTAGAAATACAGTACACAATAATATGTTTAATGAATTTATTCTCCAAAGTAAAGTATTAAAATAGTCAATATCAAATTTAAGAGAGTCTAAGAGAATAGCAAGCCTTCAATTTGGTTTCTATAATCTGCTATGTCTTAATAAATACCAAGTTCTTCTATCTGGCATAAAGCTTAAATTAATTTTATCTCTCTAGGGACACCTGGGTGGCTCAGCAGTTGAGCGTATGCCTGTGGCTCAGGGTGTGATCCTGGAATCCTGGGATCAAGTCCCACGTCAGGCTCCCTACATGGAGCCTGCTTCTCCCTCTGCCTGTGTCTCTGCCTCTCTCTCTCTGTCTCTCATGAATAAATAAATAAAATCTTTAAAAATAATAATAATTTTATATCTCCATTCATTCATTCATTCATTCATGAGAGACACATACATGAATGATGTGTCTGAACCCTGGGCTGAAGATGGCGCTCAACTGCTGAGCCACCCGGGCTGCCCAATTAATTTTATCTTTATGCCAATTCCTGCTTACCTCTTTCTACTTAGGAATAAAGTGAAATCAATTTATATGCCAAAGTAACTAACTTTGAAAAAAGATTTCTTAAAGCCCAAAATCTTTAATATCCAAAGTCCATGTCCAGAAAAGCATGCAATTAAACAAAAATGTTATGCCTCCTAAAAACTAGGTAAGTTTTTGGCCTTCAGTAACATTGATGCAAGAATCTATTAGAAAGTCAAAATAACAAATTTGGCTGTTAGATTACCAAATAGAGGTAAAGTATTCCCAAAAATACAGTGAATGTTCAAATTCAATCTGTAATTTTTTAATCTTATAAGTACATTATTAGCATCATTTATAACCACAAATTTTAGTAACTGTTCATAATTATAAATGACAGTTTAACAGAACTGCCTACCTAGGAGTAAGGGGTTGCTATTTTCAGGGCCAATTTTTTAGAAATAAAGTTTTAATGCTTCCCAAATGACATCACTCACAACACGATAATGAAGAGAATCGCACTGCTGCACTGATAAGTGGATGCTGAATACTAAACTGGGCAGCCTGCTAGGCCAATTCACTAAACCACTTTGAACCCATGATGGAAATAAAAACTACAAATTTGTGAGGAGTACACTGTAGTGCAGCTAAAAATATTTCTAACATAAAATTTGTTTTATCTATTAAATCTTCCTCCCAAAACACAGACTCAAAAAATAAAGAGTTTCAACCAACAAATGGAAAGTCATTTATGCTTAAGATAGAAGCAGTAAGCAAGGAAACATCCTGCAAGCATCAACATCGGAGTAGGTCAACATAAAATTATTTGCTCACTTATATTAGTTCAGTAAGTTTTCCCCAAAATAACATATGCCTGTGTTTCAAAATTCAGTAGGTGCAAAATGAAAAGTAGATCCTCCTCACATTCCTATGCTCCTCATTCAGACTTCACCCTCTTTCCAGTGTATTTATCTTTAAAGATGCAGTTTATGTTTATACAAGCCATTACCAATAAGGATACATAAATTCATGTATTTTCAACACAAATGGTAGCATACCAAAAAAAAAGCCCCCCCTCAAAATATTACCTTAAAAATATGTCTTAGAGATTTCCCACACCTGTTCATAAAGTTTTTCATATTTTTGTACAGATGTGTGGCATCCCACTGAATGGATATAAAATATTTTAATCATTCTACTGGTGGACATTAAAGTTTTTTCAATTGGGCAGCCCAGGTGGCTCAGCGGTTTAGCGCCGCCTTCACCTCAGGGCCTGATCCTGGAGACCCAGGATCAAGTCCCACGTCGGGCTCCCTGCATGGAGCTTGCTTCTCCCTCTGCCTGTGTCTCTGCCTCTCTCTCTCTGTGTGTGTGTCTCTCATGAATAAATAAATAAAAATCTTTAAAAAAAAAAGTTTTTTCAATCTTCCAATACCACACATTTCTATAATCAATATTCTTGTATGTAGTTCACTTCACATATGTGTTAAGATCATACATACATCAAATTTCTTTAAGGGAAATTTTAAAGTAAAGAACTGTGACCAAGTATTTCCATTTTTGATACTGGTATCCCCCACTTTTTGAAAGTTCATGTTAATTACTTCACTTTTACAAAAAACCTACTAAAAGAAATTCAAAGAAGACTTTCATTTTTACAGAAAAAAAGCAAAGTTAAAATCACTCAGAATTTCTTTTCCAACAAGCACCCCAAGCAGTATGAGTGGCACCTCCAAGATCTTTCCCGAGGAACCTACCACTCAGCATCTCAGCATCAAGCTACCAGAGCCCTCAAATGTGTCTATGAGCATCAGTCCTTTATCTTAATTTTGCACATCCATTAGCAATTTGTGTCCTAAAGTATCACAACAGCCTAAGAGATTATTTTTTGGGTGTGAGAACTCAGAAATTTCTCCATATAAATTAATGGTAATTACATTTTCACTTCATTATCATTTTGGCTTAAAATAGGTTTCACAGAAATGTTTTACTTTCATTCAGAAAGCAGGAAAAACTTGTCTTGGGATGCCTGCGTGGCTCAGTGGTTGAGCATCTGCCTTCAGCCCAGGGCGTGATCCTGGAGTCCCAGGATCAAGTCCCACATCGGATTCCCAAATAGAGCCTGCTTCTCCCTCTGCTTATGTCTCTGCCTCTCTCTCTGTGTCTCTCATGAATAAATAAATAAAATCTTAAAAAAAAAAAAAAAGGAAAAACTTGTTTGCTAAATTTCTCTTCATACAGTTTGTACCAACTTCAAACTCCATCAGCAATATAAGAGGGTCCCTATTTTTTTACATAGTATTTGTCAAATTCAGCGTGCTACAAAACTTTCTAATCTTTGCAAATCTAAAGTGTGACTAATGGAATTTTGTTGTAATTTTAAACTCCATCTCTTACACATCATGAAGAAGGTTGAGTTATTTGCTATCTTTTCCTGTGAACTCTATGAACCATCTTTGGCCCACTGTTTCCAGTGGTCTACTTGTTTTCTTTTTCCCCCATGTGATTTGTAAAAGTGATTTAAACATAATTCAGAAATTAGCTTTTTGTCAGTGCTGAACTATAAAGATTTTCTTTCATTTTGCCATATAGATGTTTTAATTTTTATTTTTTTGAATTATCAACCATGTATTTTATTTCTTCTGGGTTCTATGCCATACACAGAAAGATCCTAATCTCTAAGATCGAATATTATATAATTCACTCATGTTTTCTTTCGTTCTTCCATGATTTTATTTTTCATTTTGTTTTTATTACACTGAAATCTTTGGTCTATATTATAAATTATTCTTGAGAAGTAGTTCTGTTACCTCTCCCTAAAAATATTCCTAAAACTAAATTATGTTCAGATGAGATCGAGATACTATGTGATGTATATAGCTTAATCATTCGAAGGAAGCAGGAACTAAAACTAACTCATGGAGGTGGTATTATAACACAGTAACAGGGACTAAGAAAATAAAAGTTTCTCTCCAGAATTCCTTTATTCATCCCATGATCAGCCCGCATCATCTTTAAACAACAATTAAGAAAATCCCATCTAATGCAAAGGCATTAAAAACTAGAATCAACCTCTTAAATTCTGTAAGTCCACACCCTGGGGAGCAGAAGGGTGTACAATGGCCCAAAGACTGAGCAGGTGAGGATGGTGTCCAAGCCTAAACAGAGTAAGAAAAGCAGCCCCACAAGAGGATGGCTGGCATGGGGTGTCAAAGACTCAAGAAAGTGGGGAATGTGGAAGTGATAGATGAAAAAGTCAACTGAAAAGTCAGCATCTGACCTCAGGGTTAAGGAAGGCAAGCCATAGATAGTGTAGAGGTCACTTCAAAGGCAATCAACTTGAGCAATGGAAACCCGAGTAAGGCAGAAGGGCCCACAGTGACCCCCTATCCCCTTGCTGAGTATAAACAGGCCCATAGGCAACCCACCTGAAAATATCCATAAGCCATAGCTAACCAATGGGTTACCTAATGCCTGGGTACATGTACCAAAAAAAGACAATTCCCGGTTCGCATACATCTCCTCACCTTCCCCCTTTAACTGCAACTCCCCAAACCCCACCACCTTCCAGGAGACAGTTCTGCTTTGCTCTCCTACACACTCCTTCCTTGTAGTGTACTGAATAAACTATTTTGTTCTGCCTTGGATAAATTCTTTCACCGCCCGCACACCAGCTTCCACCGGATTGTTGTCCCACATTTGGGGGCCCCCATTCAATCAAGAAACACTTCATTTAGGCACCACCTTAAATATATACATTCCCTAACCCTGTCAGCATAAAAGGCCCAGAGGAAGTGATACTGCAACAGCAATAAGCACACTCAGTGCCCAGTTCTCATCTTCTAAATACAATTCCTCTTGGGGAGAATAAGGGCTCCTTTGAGAAGTGACTGAATCCAGACCTGTGACAGGGAAATACAAAATCAATCTGGAATATCGTGTTATGCCACAGAGCAAGGAAATGATGCTCAAATAATTGATGAGGACATTGTAAAAGGCCACAGCTACCTGGAATGGGATCCTACTGATCAAATTTGGGATAAAATGAACATCAAAATAAATAATGACAGTAACGTATAATAATAACCCATTGAATAAAAAAGGAAACTGTGAATATACACAGATACAAACAGATATATGATTAAATTGAAAAGTTTTTAAATAGGCTGCTTACAAAGTTCCCAAATACCCTACCCCTGGACAAATACTCATAAATGGTTCTTGCCTGACACTATTCAAAGTTTTCTAGCTCTACTATAATTCATAGTTAGGAATAGTGATTAAGATTTGATAGAAGATAAAAGCAAATTTCATGACTACATCAAAGATTAGATTCCAAGGCACTAGAGAAATTATTTCTGAAATAATTTGTTACTACTATCTATAGGGTTCCATAACTAAGGCTTCAGAATATGTACAATTCAGTTTGTTGTTTGTAGGATATTGAATTTCTCTTATATACTCATACATTTAATCCTTGTATCATGCTTAGTCCTCTTGAGAAACAAAAACCAAAGTAATTTGTGAGAGTAAAATTGATGTATAAATTTGACTACAAAACATAGGAAGAACAGCCTAACCTCTAAAAACAGAATGCAAAGCAGAGACCAGAAACTTTTTAAAAAGAAAAAAAAGCAAAATAAAAACAGTTAAGGCAGTACATGCAGTCAAACAAAAAAGGCTAGAACACCAAACCTCCCCATATTATAACACATATAAGGGCACACAAGTGGCAGTCTCACTCACTGTGGCTTTCCTAACAGGTTACAAATCCCCCCCAGGGGAAATAATGGGCCTGCATTAAACTCTTTAAAAAGAAAGGACAGATTTTAAGGTTTTTAGGAAAGTTTAATTTTTAAAAATGCATGCCTCTTTGCAAAAAAAGACCTATTGTTTGTTGCCTTTACCAACCTTCACCAATGCTGACAGATCTGCTCCCTTTACACTTCTGTTCTACTACCAGTAAATAACCTTCCTACACACTGGGAACAAACTGTGGAGTTCATTCCATTGATGAACTTGTGAATTAAACTGACATTATAAGGATGACCACTCTACCAGGGAGCTTGTGAATCACACTGGCATTATAAGAAGGTTCCCACTGCATTATATTACAAACTTACTTTTTTTACCCCCTTTACCAGAAACCTCTAGCTAAACCTGTCCTCCTCATACTGAATTAGTAATGGTTTACGTTTCTTCCCTCAGGGCCCAAACCTTTATTTGTTCCTATTAAATATCATACTATTTAAAAATCTGAATTTCAACTTGCCCTGATTACTTGGTATTATACAATGCAAATTAGTCTACTCAATAAGGCTTGATGTTGAAATTTGATAAGCATAATCTCACCTGATTAAATTATGCTATGGTGGAAGACAGATTCCATATATTTCATATGGCTCCAGGCATACAATGAACCCAAAATCATACCCCAAATGTACCCAAAATTGTGAAAAATAACAATATCTACTGTTCACTGAGTGTTTACCATGAGTCAGGCATTGCACCTTACTGTTATACATGCATTCTTACCTAATCCCCAGAACAATTCTGAATGGTAGATGGTGTTATCACACTCACAATCAGATCAGATTCAAATGCAGCCAAGTCTGTTTAACATCAGAGCCTATGCTTTGACTATTACACCAGAGGGCCACAATCATGGTTACTGGGTAGCTCTGATTTCACATACCAAATAATTATAATAGCAGCTATTTTTACCACAGCTTTATTCATTCATTCATTCATTCATTTTTGAGAGACAGTGTGAGAAAGGAGAGCATGAGCAGGGGATGGAGCAGAGAGAGAGAGAGAGAGAGAGAGAGAGAATCTCAAGCAGGCTCCAAGCTCAGTGCAGAGCCCAACACAGGGCTCAACTTCAGGACCCTGAGATCATGACCTGAGCCAAAATCAAGAGTCGGACACTTAACCGACTGAGCCACCCAGGCAACCCTATTTTCACCATAGCTTTACTTAACTGATTACTCTGATACAAAAATGTGACAAGGCTGATTATTTAAAGAAATACATCATATACATTTCATTCAAAATGAGTTTAAGCCACAATTTTCTACATTCTCATAAGCCTAGCCTACAAGTCAAGTTAGCTATCACTCACTAATACAAACTACCCCCTTACTCAGAAGACATAAAATTTCTCATATCTACCCCTTCTCTTCATTCTTACTACCAATACTCTGGTCTTCCTCTAATTTCATATTTTTCCTTAAAACAGATATGAACATTATCATAGTATTCACAAAGAGCCTTCATAGTTGCTTACTGTCAATGGCATAAAGGCCAAACTGTTTAACAAAATGGTCACAACAGACACTATGTTGTAAGTTACCAATTGTCTTCATTTTACAAATGAGGAAATCAAAACTAAAAGATATTAGCACACCTTACATATATAGCTACCTTTGGTCATGCAACAGCCTCTAAATGGCTAACCACACCAACTTCTCCCTACCCCCATTTTGAGAAATCCTAACCTCATGTTACTTCCTACCTCTTTAATGCTGCCTATTCCTAAATATCACTGTTCAATACTTTTTTCCACTAAGAGATGCAAGACATTTTTCATATCAGTAACAGAGGTGTGGCTGTTAAGAATTTAGATGTAAGGTTGACATACACACACATTCATGCTATAGAAATGAGTTACACGTTATATATATAAATGAGGTGTAGCTCCACCATCTTGTCATGCAATTGTATCATTTTGTGAATTACAATAAATAAATACCGATTTGATGACATTTATTTACATCTCCACTCATTTCACAGTTCTATTTCCCAATAATTTTTGTCATCAGTAACACTGGACATTTGATGCCTCTAAATTCTACAGCTTTTCCTTAAATTTCACCAAAACTGCTAATTTAAATGAACACAGAGGTGTTCTGATCTCTTTTAAAGATCTATTTTTTAAAAGATTTTAATTTATTTATTTTATGGGGGAGGGGCAGAGGGAGAGGCAGAAAGTCTCAAGCAGACTCCCCACAACATGGGGCTCTATCTCACAACTCTGAGATTAGGACTCAAGCTGAAACCAAGAGCTGGACACTTAACCTGCACCACCCAAGCACCCCTCTGATTCTTCTCCTTTAACGGTAAGGACCCTGAAAATCAACCACAATGACAATGTAGATTTTTTGTTTTTAATGGAAATAATGAAGTAGGAGACAAAGTACTTTAACAGTCTTAAAAAACTACTGATAATCTGGCCCTGGAGCAAGAATGCTGGGTGGTGGCCATAGCAGTTGAAACAAAAGATTAGAGCCAATTGTCAATCTCCTAAACTCTTCAAGTGCTTCTTTAAGAAGAAACCTCTTCACTTCTTAGCTACTGTTTAGCAAAAACACCAATGGTCAAATAGCTTACTCTTCCTCTTTCTAGTGGATCAAACAACATTCTTTTTAAAAATGGAAAAAATCAGAAAGATTTAGACAGCTTGAAAGAAACCCAGAAAGGCATAAGTAAAACTGCCATTCAATATGGAAGTTAAGTTTAGCATGCTTAGGGTTCAGAGTCCATTTTTAATGCAAAAGCTAAATTAAACATAACACTGGTACTTTTAAACACCTTTTTTGAGAAATGGGAAGGGATTTTTCTATCACTGCTAATTTACTTAGAAATTATATGCTTTCTCAAGTTAAATCCACCCTTCTAAACATAGCGTATGCTCAAAACATTCTAAAGGTACTAAACTAGTACCTTTAATCATAAAATAGGACTTCTGGTCTAAATTTATTTTGTTAAATTGCTTTACTCTAATCAGTATTTCTTCAAAGCTATGGAAAAAAAACCTTTTTTCTAAATATGCTAAAATTAGGGAAGAATACATTCCCTAATCACAAACAAAATTAAAACAAAGGAAACTAAAACAAATTTTTCATATGACTCAAGCACTATTAAAACTGTTCCACTCACTACTAGAGCATCAAGCTTAACTTCAGCTTTGTAAACAATTCACAAACTCCTGTTTCAGTTCTAGCCATTCAATAAATATTTTACTATTTACCACATGCCACTGTTCTACATTCAATAGAAAAAATAAGCTGATGAGCATCCAGAAAAGTAAATGATAATAATTGAAAAAGATAATTAAGATATAGCCCAATAGTCCTTATTGTATTTATTAACTACGAGGGTGTTTTTCATATACTTCAGAAATTCTTTGATATCCCTTCCACCAGAAGATGAATTTAGCTTCCCTCTTCGAGTATGGGCTGGACTTAGGACTCACTTCTAGGGAAAATAGTCACTATTCAGTGGAGAAACCTGGCACTCGCCATCCAAACCAAGTAACCAAGATTAATATCACTATGTTGAGTTAACAACACAGCACCTGATATAATGTGATGAGAAAGGCACTTGCTTGTATTCTTCCACAAAATCTGTAACATTAATCTGATCCTGAGAAAATGTCAAAACTCAAAATGACAGACAACAGGCCTAATAGCTAACACTGCTCTTCAAAAATGTCAAGGTCAGGAAAAACAAGGAAAAGATACAGATTGGAGGAGACTAAAGAGACATGACAGCTAAAGGCATATGGTATCTTGGGTTGAATCCTGGAACAGAAAACACGAGTAGGAACGTTGGAAAAATCTAAATAAAATCTGCAACTTAGTCAATGGTATTATGCCAATTTTGAGTTTTGACAACTGCACCATGGTTTGGTTACATAAGATGTTAATATTAAGGGAAGCTGGATGAGGGTTCCTTTGTATAAAAGGCATTGTGTCATGGAAACAAACTGCCAATAACACCGTGTAACATCACACATGGGTAATGTTAATTGCTGTTATCAAATATTCCAGATATTGAAGTGCTAATAAGCTACAAAGAATGTTCTCCAAAATCTAATTCAGATTTAGTCAGAAATGGATCCTACCTCACCTATATGAAGTTATATACCCAAAAGTCTATCTAAGATGGTATACAGTACATAAGCAAAGCAAAAGTGTCATCTAATTTGTGAAAAGCTACACAGTAAGGCACATAATATATAATATTTACCTATGTTATTTAAATATTAAACTATTAGAAACATAGTATAAGGAGGAAAATTATTCAAGCTGTTTCTTCCAAGAAAGATTTTTTTCAACCACAACATTTGTATCACAATGGTTCCTTAAGTCACAAAATTCCAAGATAGTATGATAATTCAAAAAGGATGTCAACCACCACCATACCAAGAGACCAAAGTTAGCATCACTAGTGGTTTCATGTGGCTATCATTCTACCCTCTAATAGAATGCAATGAGAAGGGCACTTCATCGCGGTGGGGTTTTCCCTCAAAACCTGTAACTCTCATCTAACAATGAAAAAATATCAAACTCAAACTGAGGAACATCCTACAGAACACTTACCTAATACTTCCCAAAGCTACCCAGATCATGAAAAACAAGGGAAGACTGAGAAATAATCATAGACCAGAGGGTACTAATGGGACATGACTAAATGCAGTGTGAAATTATGAACTGGATCCCAGAAAAATAAAGGACATTAATGGAAAAAACTGGTGCAATCTGGATAAAGTCTGGAGTTTAACAGTAATGTAAGATGATAATATTAGAGGAAGTCTGGTTGAAGACCACAAGGGGGAACTCTCTGTACTATCTTTGAAAGTTTTTAGTATACCTAAAATGATTCCAAAATGAAAAATTTAATAAAAAATAAAGACTGCAGACAAACTTTATATTTTATGTTTTTATGAAGATGATCTAATAGCCATGGGTAAACTTTCTTACAGTAAACACTATCACCAATGAATCCAATCACCAAACTGAGTTTCTATAAACATTTCAATGCAACACCAAAAGTCCTAATTAGGTCACAAAACTATAAAGAACACAATAATCATCAGTTCAATTAGATTACTACATATTCTTAAAAATCTTCAATTCAATAGCCTCTTGCTGCTTAATTAATAATATCCAAACTCCTGCAAGGCTCTCAATGGCATAGCTCCTTGTTTCTCATTCAGCAGGATTTATTTGGACACACACTAGTCTTCTAAGAGTTGCTAAACAACGCTAAGCACATTCTCACCTCAGGGGTGGCTTTTGCACTTGGTTTTCTTCCACTCCAGGCTCTTCACTCAGCTTATCCTCACCATTCTTATCCTTCAAGTCAACTGAATATACTTTATCCTTCAGCCAAATATATCTCCATATCAGACTCCCTGAAGGGATCTGCTTAAGTGGGACACCACCCATTAAAGCATCTGCTTATTTCTTCCACAGTACTTAGCACAACTTACAATTATTTGGTTAACTCCAGTTAACTTCCTACTCCAGTTGTTCATTTTGCTATCCCTCAACATCTGGTAAAGTTCCTGAGATACATGCACAAGGTAAATATCCGGATGTGGTTTGTTTGTTTGTTTGTTTATTTATTTATTTATTTATGAGAGAGAATGCACATACAAGCATGTGGGGGGAGGCACAGAGGCAGAGAAGAAAATCTCAAGCAGATTCCACGCTGAGCATGGAGCCCTACATGGAGCTCAATCTCACAACCCTGAGATCCTGACTTGAGCCAAAACCAAGAGTCAGACACTGAATGGACTGAGCCACCCTGGCACCCCAATGTCTGTTAAATGAATGAATCCAACAAGTTGCAAAAGCTATCATTAAGACAGGGCATAACTGTGTAAGGATCCCATCCAATGAAAGAATTATTCTGTTCAAAGGGTGAAGCAAGTTTCCTTTTATTTTTATATCTTAGGATCTTTTTTTTTAATTAAAGATTTATTTATTTATTCAAAGAGAGAGAGAGAGAGAGAGAGAGAGAGGCAGAAACACAGGCAGAGGGAGAAACAGGCTCCATGCAGGAAGCCTGATGTGAGACTCGATCCCAGGTCCCCAGAATCACACCCCGGGCTGCAGGCGGCGCTAAACCGCTGCGCCACAGGGGCTGCCCTATATCTTAGGATCTTTATAGTAAAGATTAATGCTCTCAGTGTCACCAGCTAGACCCCAAGACCTGACCTTTACTGCCCACCTGCTTTACCACACTAACCTCTGCCCCACATTTTTGCTTAAGTTCTTCCTTCCGGCTCATCTCTTAACACAGGCAAATGGAAACTGAAACCACCCTTCAAGTGATAGAAACTGCCCTAACAAGACCCTCCACTGGCCCAGACCACCCAGACCACTTTGAGGATACCCCTAACTCATGCCTGCGCACAGGAACCATGAAGTGACCTCTAGAATGACCGACAACTCCCTTTATCTTATCATAATACTAAAATTTCTGTTCAAGGAGGCACACAAGCCTCATCTACCTAACATGCAATGTATGAATAGGCATGTTTTCTTAAGGTGTATGCCCAGCCTTATGCCCGCCTTACATACAATGACAAGGCTTCCCTATTTAAATATTCATCCTAATCCTTAAAAAAGGAACCCATTTACCCTTGCTCAGGGAGTCACGGCTTTGGAACTTATTCCCAGTGATCTCCTTATTTGCTACAAATAGTTTCCTTTGTGTGACAACTCACCTGGTATAGTTTCTTATCTGTGACTCACCAAAGAGCAAACTCAAGTTGGTTCAATTACATTAGGACAAAAACAAATATATCATGTCACATCTATTTCATATCAACTATTCCAAACAATATATGTACTTTCAAAATGGACCAAACAACTCCCTGAGTTGAAAAATCTTAAATATTTAATATTTTAGCAATGCCAGTATTGTAAGTACAGGAATCCCCCTGCTGGTTATCAACAACTTACATTTACTATACCCATCTGCTCTGTCATACACACCATTATCACACAACAGGTATTTTTTACAAACTATTCAAGAGGGAAAGAGATAACAAGCGGAAATTTAATTCTTCTAGAATATGTCAGATATTAAAGTCTGATATCTGAAGTCAACCCCTCAAAATGTGTGTATACTACCTTGATCTCAATCATTTGCCATTTCTTCCATCTTTCTAGAACTCACCTTTTCATTCTTATTGCTACTGCCCATACTTCATTCAAACCCCCATTATCTATCGGTTTGTCCTGCCTCTGGCCAAAAAATATTGATTTTATACTATCACACTTCTTCTGGGGAACCTAAAATGATTCACAGCTGCTTCGTGTCTATGCTGCTTTTTCAAGCGTTCAAAGTCTTCCATGATCTGACCCTATTATTTCAGACCATTCCCCCTGTACTAAGTGCTTGCTCTAATTAGCAGATTTTTCTCATTTTTCTATGCCTATATCACACGCTTATTCCTGAATCCATGCTTCTCTGCCTTTTGTCAGAGTTCATCTTTCTTTCCTCAATCTATGAGTCACATATCCCTAAAACTTAGAAGTACTTCTCTATTTTCCAAAAATCAGAATGTTACAAACACCTGGTAAACAACTCTATCCATGTTCACATCATTTTCTATTTTTAATACTTTTCTCTTTTGTCTTAACAGGGAAGAGAAAAGCGCTGTTGACTGCCACTTCCATATAATCCTTTCACTGCCAAGGGCAAACAAGATACACTAAAAGAAGAACATTACATCCTTAAGTGCCCAAAACCAGGCTTAAAGTTACACTGGGACATGGAAACTTCAAGCCAACTGATTAAGAATACTCAAAAATCAGGGATGCCTATGTGGCTCAGCCGGTTATGCATCTGCCTTTGACTGAGGTCATGATCCCAGAGTGCCGGGATTGAATCTCGAGTGGGGCCCCCCACTCAATGCGGAGTCTGCTTCTCCCCTCTCCCTGTGCAACTCCCCGTTTGTGCTTTCTCTCTCTCTCTGACAAATAAAATCTTTTAAAAAAATTTTAAGAGTACTCAAAAATCAAAGCAGTAAAAAAAAGCACGTGAATGCATGTACAAAGCATTTATATGTAAATTTTCAAGATGGTACTTAATAATGATTATACATTATGCTAATGATAACATCCTAAATTTCTAAATCATCCCTGTTCTCCCCCTTTACTAATCAAAATGAAGATATATTTCTCAAACCAAAATAATTACTTAAATACATAACAAACATGTATTAAATATCTGTGAAAGATTATATAGTAAAGAAAATTAGTGGATAGAGTCTGTTGATTTTGATCACTAAAAATTTCATTCATCTGTACCAGACATAAGTTTAAAATTTCAAGTTCAAAGACAAACCAAGATAATTTCTCAAACAAATTAAATAAATTCTATGATTAGTATATAATTCATTCATTATGGGTGAAATAGTTCAAATCTTTCCATAAATCCTCAAAGATGTCCATCACCACTTAATACCAGTTTAAGTTAAACCAGTAGCAGTACTATATTCTCATAGCACGAAACCTGTATTTTAAAAGCACATATTTCTTTTTTTTTAAGATTTTATTTATTTATTTATGAGAGACACACACGGAGAGAGAGGCAGAGACACAGGCAGAGGGAGAAAGAAGCAGGCTCCACGCAGGAAGCCCGACGTGGGACTCAATCCCAGATCTCTAGGATCACACCCTGGGCCGAAGGCAGCACTAAACCGCTGAGCCACCAGGGCTGCCCAAAAGGACATGTTTCTATCAAATAATAACTAATTCAATTATGCCAAAAGTCCTGATAGTACTCCACTATCATATGATAAACAAAAGCATAATTATGATCCAAGCAAAAAACTAAAGAGAAGCAAGGTCAGATAACTTGATATTCAACTACTATACTTTCAAGCTTTTAATTTTATGTTTACAGATTTTCTCATTCTATGGCTCACTTAGCTATTGAAGTTGCACCTCCCTAGAATTCTGGCTTGGGCAGAGTCTTTCTTTAAAAAAAAAAAAAAAAAAAAATCTCTTCACAGTGAAAAAAATTATGGTCTAACTCACAAAGATGACGAGAAACCTTAGCAATTTAAACAGACAAGCCTTGAAATAATATTGTGATCAAAGTATCAAGCAGCTTAATAAAACCCAGGTGGCTCAGGCTTATCATATATGGTACTCATTACCACAATTGCACTATTTAATCTACTTCCTGGTGTCAACAAAAACTTTCTGTTATTAATTCCCCCCAGTTATGGATCTGCTTAAGTTTACTGCAGTTTTCTGATAAGCTAACTCTTCGTCCAAAAAAATTTAAAAAGAGAGAGCGGGTCTCCTTTTAAATGTTTTAGAACTGGAGCCATGGCGGGTAAAACCACAGAAACCACGGTGGCTTTGTATTATTAGTCATCTATATAAGTATGTTAATTCCTAAGAAGGTACCAGATGACTCATGGTTAACACAGTTTTATAAGGGCTCACATGTTTACATCAAAAAGGTAACCATATGCACATAAAAAGAACTGTTTACAAGTTATAAACCTCAGATTCAAATAAGAGATTTATCCACTGACAAAGGTACACAGGTTAGATTGTACCAGTCAGTTCCCTCTCACCCATACAAAACTTTTCCATCATCCATATGATTCTCTGGTTACAACTTTAAGATTTTGAAGCAATTTTCCTATCTATAGGTCTTACTGACGTTTTTCAAAGGTACTTAACTGTTTCTCAGGAAACTTGTTTTAGAGCATAATTTGTTTCCAAAAAGATTCCATTTGGCACAGTAAATATGTGCATATTACATCTACCTCCATATTGGTGCCAAACACCGAAGCAGCAAAAAGATTATAACCAAAGATAGAGAAGAGTAAGAAAAGGGTAGCATGATCATAGTTAAAATCCCCGGACTTCCTACTTGGTCTCAACCACAGATACACACTGTGACATCCAAAAAGGTCAACTGTGAGAGGTGTACATGTTGCACACCTCCAGTTTACAGACAGTTAGTTGTACTGGTTACAAAGGAAAACCACTAAGTAACTGCTCAGTGTTTCACGAGTGGCACCCAGCGTTCAAATAGATTCCTTACAACTAACTAATCCATCTCCTTTCCATGCTCTCTTCTCTTTCATTCTGCTTGCAGATGGCAGTCACAGCAGATTGGAAACAGTGCACAACATACCACTTAATAATGCATGTACTCAGTCTCTATCACTACTGCCTTTTTAAGTCATCTGCAAAGCAATGTATTCTAGAAAGGTTTCCTGTGTCAGTCAACAATGATTTCCTAAATTAATTAAACCATCTATTCAACCTATTGTTTGGAACTGCATTCAGTAGAACTTAATAAACTATTTTCCTCCCTTAATCTACCCAGATTAACCTATAATTACTTTCTTCATTCCATGTAGCAAAATATCAGAACCCATGCTTTCAGTATTTAAATGGGTTTCAAGAGTCTGAGCCGAATGTACATATTCAACTAGTATTAATTTTCAGTTGACCTAAAGGTTAGAATTGTCCTTTGTTTTTTTTACTACCTAGTGTATATACACAAACTTAGGAAACTTTCTGAAGTTTAACATTAAAGTCAACTATGATTCCAGTAGTGCTGACAGTAACTGGTAACACTAAGAAGTAAACGTCTAAGTAAATATATCATCCTGCCAGTTACAACTGCAGGCATCTATATCACTCACAGTGATTTTGACAAAATACTAGGATTATTGACAACCCTCCTAAATTGTTGTGGATTACACATTTCATGTTGGGGTTTCTTTTTTTTTTTTTTTTAAGATTTTATTTATTTATTCATGAGAGACACAGAGAGAGAAAGGCAGAGACACAGACAGAGAAAGAAGCAGGCTCCACACAGGAAGCCCGATGTGGGACTCGATCCCCAGACCCAGGATCACCCTGAGCCGAAGGCAGAGGCTTAACCGCTGAGCCACCCAGCCATCCCTCAAAAGTTTCTGTTGTGATCTACTCTGCAAATGTGAAAACTGAGGCTGGAGAGACCCTTGATTTCAATTAGTAGTAAGCCAGAACCTTACCAGAACTTTGGCTAGAACTCACTCTAAACATCCTTTTTTTATGCCTTTCAGAAAAGTTTGCAAGATCTGTCCATGAATGATTTTGGGAATTCTCTCAACTAAGATTATAATGGGGGGGGGGGGGGGCGGGTAGGGAGGACAGGCACCTGGGTGGCTCAGTCGGTACAGTGTCTGCCTTGGGCTTAGGTCATGATCCCAGGGCCCTAGGATCAAGACCCATACCATGCTCCCTGCTCAGCGGGGAGCTTGCTTCTCCCTCTGCCACTCCCACTGCTTGTGCGTGCTTGTGCGTAAAATCTTTTAAAAATATATTTAAAAATGACTATAATATTTATGCATACACACATCATTTCCATATATGTGAAACTGGCTATCTTCTATCAGGGTGTTCACAGAATAGAGACAATTCTAAAGAAATTCAAGCCTGGATTCTGATAAAAACATCACAGTCTTATTGTTAGCTAAAGGAGCAAGGAAATAACTCAGATATGGCTTATAATGATCTTAATATTTCATATTATGTCTATACCATCCCATTCCTCAAGCGATCACCAAAGAAAATGGCTAATACCCATCCAAGTTTTATGTCACCACTCTTCATAAAACCTTTCATTTCACTCTCCCCTAGTACTAAATCTTTTTGTATTAACTACATTTTCAGGGCAGGAGTGGTGATAGGAGTAATAGGAGAAGAAATTTTAAATCTAAGAAGAAGTAATTCACATTACCAAAAGAGTCTTGGTGATAGACTTTTTAAACCAAGTATATTTATTTACAGATTAAATTATTGTCAGAAAAATGTTCATCTAAAATTCTAGGAGTCACTACTAAATGAGATCAAAAATAAAAACAAAGTATTTCCACTATGAAAATGAAAAACAGATAATTTACAAATTTTCAGGAACAAAATTATTTTAACGAAACAACAGAAACACTCTGAATTGCAAACTTGGAGACACAGATTTGCCAACATATACTTGTAAACGTGAGTCATTCCCCAACTACATAAAAATATTTTCTGGACACTTTCACCTAAATAACATTATAATCTTTACTTTATACTAATAATCTAACTTACTAAAATAGGGATGCCTGGGTGGCTCAGCAGTTGAGCGTCTGCCTTCGGCTCAGGGTGTGATCCCGGAGCCCCAGGATAAGGTCCCACACTGGGCTTCCTGCATGAAGCCTGCTTCTCCCTCTGCCTATGTCTCTACCTCTCTGTGTGTGTGTCTCTCATGAATAGATAAAATATTTTAAAGTCATAATAATAATTCACTAAAATTATGTGCTAACAAACCTTCAAGTCAAATATATCGCTTAGAATAGCTACGTAAGTTCTTTACATAATGAAGACTTCAGAAAACATTCTTAGTAGAAACATAGGTACATAACAGCCAGTAGAAATGCCTGGCTCCTGGTTCCCACTTAAATATTGATTTGATGAAATGAATAACAAAGGAATAAAGAAAAAAAAGGGGGAAGGTAAAGTGAAAGGAGATGAGCTAGATAGTGGTTTGAGGACAACTGGTATTTGTAGAGCAACTGCTGCTACTGCCCTGCTGCCTGCTGGGGTTATTAACGGCATGCTCCAAGTCCAAAGAGCCCCACCTAGGACTCTGCTGTTGGACTCTTACAGCCACAGTTGCCAGTTGCAGGGTTAGTAACCTGCCATCAAAAACTCCCTCTCTGAGGTGAGCACTATTCAATTCTACAAAACAGTCATTACGTAATATTTCTACAAAGACCACTAGGATAACCTTGTGATCTTCTCACCAATCAAGCAGGGAAAAAAGGTCGCTGTATATTAAAATGTCTGTAGGTTCAATGTTAGAGAAAACAAAATGAATGTATATGAGGATAAGGGTAGTGGGGAGATGTAGGGTTGCATGATAATGCATTAAGTAATCAATTATACTGTTACTTAAGCCAAAATAAAAATTGCCTTTGTTCTCAAATAAATTAGAAAGTGTCTAAAATGCACTGGGTAAAAATTACTACTAAAAAATAAAGCAGCTGATGACCCTCAAGGTGGAAAAAAATAAAGGTATGAAAACAGCACTCTCAAAGTGGTGTAAAAGGTTAGCCACAAAAGTAATCACAAATGGATAAAAGTTTCAAGATCTATGAAAATTTCACCTAGTGAGATAAGTTGGTTTGCATTTCTGGGCAAGATAGGAAGCAAGTTTAAACTGTGTTGCTTAAGACAATTTTTGGAAAAGCAGAAACAGCAAGGATCTTTGGTTACACACTGTAACTGTGGCTTTCTGACATTTAATTAGTGCCAAAACAGTTCATTTTTAATGGTTATTACCTTAATGTTCAGTAATAAATTCAAATATCTATACCTAAAGTTGTTGTGGTTCAAAAGTTAAGACAATTTTTATTTAATTAAAATGTAAACCACTGGGAATAGTAATTTAAGGATTACACTTTTAGACTTGGGAAACTTAGGAATTTTAAATACTATTTAAGTACTGTATCCACCTGTAATTTTCAAATCTTAAAGTATTACTTTAAGTCTGCACAAAATTTGAACACGTTTTACTTGGCTTCTTTCCAAACCATAGCACTTACACTTTAGGGACCAAGGGAGGGTATAGTGTAAAGCGCTTTAATTTCTTTAAGCAGAAAAATCTTTTACCTTGACCACATTTTCAATAGAATATATCCTTCCATGCACAGGAATTCCTCAACTCATTTAAAAGGAGGGAATAAACCTAAGTTTTAAAACATTAAATGCAAAAAATTTCTTCAAACTTTTAAAAAGCTAGACTTTATTCCTACTCTTGTATTTACTATCTTGAGACATCCAAAGTAAAAGAACAAAAAAGTCATAAAAACACTGGGCTTGATGCTTCACATTTGAATTGTATGTCTCATATTCTAATCACCTTAATAAACCAAAGACTAAACATATAAAGTAAAATTCTTAAGTTACTTCCAAATCACAAACCAGACTTTCTGAGCAATCAAAATAATTTAAGTAAGCAATAATAATCTAAAGTTCATTGCCCTGAATATTCAGTGATAAGCCATTAAATGCAAACAGTTTAACATTTTCAAAATACTACCATGAATATCAACAAAGATATCAGTACCCAGGAGAATTATATCATAATTCAGTGTACAGATTCTCTCTAGTTACCTACCTATACACTGTTTCATTTAAAATGAAATATATATTAAATGTTTTATTAAATATTTACAATTTATTAGATATCACATTTAAATATTTATCAAATATTTTACATAGAGCTAAGCGCAGCATGAGTCCTAGATTTCTATAAACATGGCCCTAAATTATTGTCAGGAGTCCTTTATGTATCAAAAAAAAAAAAAAAAAAAAACCCTAGATGTCAGAAACAGCTTCCCCACCTGGATACAAAATCAGCACAAAATTTGAAAAATATTGTCAAGGAATATTATTACCACTGAACAATAAAGATAAAGATGCCAAGTTGAATTTATAGTCAATAATTTGCTTTGTTTCTAGAAATGCTTGTATTACTTATGCAGGCCCAGAAATGTGAATTGCAACAAATTCACAAGATGTAACTTCCTTAAAAATTACTTAAAATACAAACAACATCCACCTACAAAATCAAACTTCCGCTCTCCTGTGGAGTCATTTCCCTGGAGGAATTATTAGCTCATACCTGAGTGTTCGCATCACTTTTTGTCATTTCCCACTCTAGACTTTTCTCAATTCTGTTTCATAATTCTCCCACCTAGTATCTTTCCAAAGCAGTGACCAGGGTTCCCTTTCTTTGGATCTTTTCCACCACCCATTCCATGTAATTTGCTGAATAAATGCTGAAATGAATTACTAAGAACTAGTTTTGTTTTCTGAGATATTTGAAACATTTTATCATACCTCTTAAGGATCTGAGGTCACAAATTAAACATCCTCTGACTTCTCCAATAAGTTTCAAAACACACTCCAAAATGATCTATATGTATTTCCAATATCTGCACCAAGAAAAGCTATTTGGAAAAAAAAATGCAGTAAAAACAAGATTTTTTTTTCAAAACTGAATCTGCGAACAGATCACAATGATCACTGATTATTCACACAGACAGAAGATAATACAAAATAAGCATCATGTCTTGTCACAAAATGTCCCCATCTGTATTAAAAAAAAAAAAAAAAAGAAGAAGAAGAAGAAAGAAAGAAAGCTTTCTCTATCCTGACTCAACTCTTCCCTGAACTGAAAGCAATACAAAGCCAAAACAGTAATTATCGGGGAGGTTTCAAGCAGTGTTGCCCTGGGTGTGGGCTGCAGGCAAACTAAGAAGAAAGAGAAGGTGAGAGTTCAGGAAGCAAGCGATTAAGCAGAGATTTTCCCCAATGCAAACTATGGCTTGCTTAAGTGGACAGTGTTACAAATAAGGTAGCTACATAAAACCTACTCTCTCTGAACTCCCAGTATATTTTATTGTAATTCCATTTTTGCCAATTCATATTTTGGCTTTGAAAAGTCTGTTGAATACTCTACATAACTGCTTTTCTTTTGGAAGTTTAATCATAACAAAATAATTGTGTCCAACAGTCTAAGGTAGTATTTCTTGCTCTAACACCAAACTTGAGTAAAAAAATAATTTTCGAGTATGTGGAAATGAACAAAAAAGCCAAAAGCTGTCTCTGTGTACATATCACGTCTGTGTGTGGAATTACTTCACAAATTCTACATGCTGCACACGTTCGTACTGTCTGAGTCAGTTAGGCATCATTTCATTCCCCTAACTGCATTTTAGTAGTACAATATAGTCTTCATGCTTCGTTTTTGAAGGAAACTTATTTGAAGTCTAAGCATCATCCTTTGGACTGACTTAAAGAGAGCAAACTAAGAAATCTGTCCATTCCAAATATGAAAATTATGGATTTGGCTCTGATGCAGAATAAAGTAAGCTTCTTATATCACCTGCAATATTAAATTGATTTAGTCTGCTGAAAAACAAGACAGTGAGTTATTAGATCTGTGTTTAATTCAGTGCACTTTATAACATATTTAAGGAATTCAGTTGTATAAAACAGTATCTGAATCTTATCAGATGAAAATATTTTTCCCTTTTAGCAAGCCTCGGGTAGCATGTCTGAGAAAACAAATTAGTCTCCAGTTCTCCTAAGCTTGATAATAGTGCCCCCTAATGGGAATTTTAATATGAGTCTTTCTACTCAATTTTTAAAAAGCATATATTCTCTAATATGAGCAAGTTATCTCACTTTTAACCACAAAGTAAATCCAGTAATATAAAAGAATATCAAGATTGAAGCCACTTAAGGGAGAATTATCACATGTGGAAAAGCAAAAAGTGAATTCATGGAGAGAAAGAAAAAAGAAAAACTTCATGCCACAAGTTTTCCTGGTTTTGAATCACCCTCTGGTAACATAATCCAAAGTGGCACTGATCTCATAAAGAAATTATCCTTCAGCTACGTTTCTAGTACTCAGTAAGCAATTAACATTTGTTAAATGAAAGATAGTACAGAGTCAGGAAAAAACTAGCTCAGAATTGAAGTCATTCAGTGTCACATTGATCTAAGTATAGAGCTGAGATTCCCACCCAAGTTTTTTGGCCTTCTACCATTCATTACCTTTCCATAATACAGGCATACTCTGCTTTTGGAAGTTTGTGGTATACCACTTCACTTTTCCAAAAGTCCTACTGAAAGAAATCCAAAGAGAATTTTCACTCTTACCAAAAGAGGCAAAAAGCGAAAATAACATTCAGCATTTGTTTTGCAGTGAACTGTCAGAGGCAGCACAGATGCCAAGCAGCAAGAGTGGCCCTAACAAACGTCCCCACTATCAAGCTGCCATAGCTTTGAACTGTGCCTGTAAGCATCTGTGCTTTATCTTGATTTATTTTGTGCATCCATTAGCAAGATGTGTATGAAGGTATCAGAAAAGCCTAACAGAAATTATTTCTTGGGCCTGGGAACACTCAAAATTTTTTCCATATAAATTAATGGTATTTGCCTCTTCACTTCGCGACAAAGGTTTCATAGAAACACTCTATTTTCACGGAAACCTGTACCTGGCTCACAAGTCTGCAACCGTGAATTAAATGTTTTTCTTCCCTAATATCTATAGACAGTTCCCCTAAACATCAAAACTCAATTGGGGGCGGGGGGGGGGGGGAGGGTCAAAAGAAAAAAATGCATTAAAATAAAGGAAAAACTACATCCTCTGATACTTTCCAGATGCATGTGAAACAAATATCCAATGATATCAGTGTTTTTCTTACAGTGCCCACAATACATTCTGGACTCAGAGTCAATGTTAAGACAACATCTAGATGGAATAAGCAACAAAGAAAAAGTCATCTATTCATGACACAATGAGAGAACTATTACCTTATTCTTTAATCTTATGAGAGACGGAAAATAACAAGAAGAAAAATATGTGTACGTGTGTGTGTGTGTGTGTGTGTGTGCACATACACTAAAGAAAAGTGGTCAAACTTTAAAGGGCTGGAGAGTTAAAAAAAAAATTCAGGTTTGGTGCCCATATGGTCTCTGTCACAACTAGCCAACTATGCCACTGTAGCAGGAACGCAAGACACAGAAACTATATAAATGAATGGCCATGGCAGTGTTCCAATAAAACTTTACATGCAAAAGCAGGCCCAGATTGTAGCCTGTCAGCCCCTAATTTAAAACATTTCACTTTGAGATCTGAGATTAAAAATCTCCACTTTACATGAGGCACCAAAACAAAAACACAGAAACAAACAAACACCTAAGCAACTCAAAATATTTAATCATTAAAACTATTAGTTTGTGAGATCTTTACTTCCATAAGGTGAAGGGTAGAAAAAAAGGATATTCCCTAAATAAATATTGGTTTTAGTAGGCATAAAGTAACAGAAAAGCAGCACGTAAACCAATGGATGTTTAATGATTTAATATAATAAACATGAAGGGCTCTTCTAGTCCAAGATATATTCATATAATGAGAAAATTTAGCTTTTGCCTAGGTTTGATAAAAATCAAATGGTGACTACATACTAAAGCCTATTCAAATTCATTTATTTAATGAATTATGTTAGAGAACCTAAAATTCAAGACTGACTCTCTCTTAGGGTAGGAAGAAATACAGAGTTATGATCTTAGATTTTTCACATGCAAGAAAAATGGCAAATCCTACTAGCTTATAAAGATAAATTAAAAACATGGCTGTTTTACCAAAAACCAGATTTCAGTTACAAAATAATGATGCCTCCTCATTCTATATCCTTTAATCACTGACTTCCAGTTCACTAAATGTCCAAAAGCAACAATATGTAGAAGAAAAATCATGAGACTTGGAACCAGGCAGATTCAAAGATTTGAATCTTTGAATTCAAATAGGGATTTGGCTCAATCCCTATTCTATAAATTCCCAGTTAAATTATTTTTGACAAGTTATTTGTCTTACTGAGCATCAGTTTCCTAATTTGGAAAATGGGACTGATAAAACGTTCAAATGTGCAGATTAATTACAGACTATGTACATATAATACACAGCACACAATACTCAGCAAGTTTTTTTTTTTACTATTTAACGCTAAACTGAAAATTCTTATTATGTCTATGTTGTTAAAACACCTTTTTAATGAGCTTCTTAAAGTACCTGTTAATAAAATAGCATGTTGGTCAATCACCTGAAAGCCATTTAAAAAGTCAGCATCCAGGGATCCAGATAAAAAATTAATTAAAAAAAATTAATAATACATTTTGCTTTGCTCATCTACCCAAATTGCACTGACCATTATTTCTTACACGTATTCTAAATTGAGAATTTTATAAGGCAAAATTAATTACCTGAAAAACTATGTGACAATATAAACCATTCTGGAAACAATTCTACTCCCAACTACGCCACTAACAAAGTAACTGAGTCACTACTAGTGAACCTCTCAGACTCCTCACCTGCAAACCAAAAACTATGTTAACAATCCCTTGTCATCTCCTATAGTCTTCCAGCTCTAATAGAGTTATTACTGAGATATAATTAAGCATCTCCAGATAGAGTGGTAAAGAGAGGAACTGAGATATCCTAACACTCCTGGAATAGAGTGCAGAAAAATCCCAACCATAATCTGAGAGTATTACAGTACTTCAGATAAAATATTACAGTTCAAGGATGCCTGGGTGGCTCAGCAGTTGAGCATCTGCCTTTGGCTCAGGGTGTGATCCTGGGATCCAGGATCGAGTCCTGCATTCCTTCTCCCTACATGGAGCCTGTGTCTGTGTGTGTGCGTGTGTGTATCTCTCTCTCTGTTCTCTCATGGATAAATAAATCTTTAAAAAAATATATTACAGTTCATATGAAACAAGGAGAGCTTAGCCACCTTAAGAAAAAAAAGTACATACTGCACAAAAGTTTTTAAAAACGTAAATACACAAGTGCCTAGAATAAAACAGCCTTGTGGTTAGTTTCTAAAGGTATTACTTTAATGAAAAAATGATTTTTGTAGACAAACTGCAATATCAAGGTACTAACCTTAGCAAGAATACGTTTGGTGTCTACAAAATAGCTGGAAGAAAATAAAAACACAAATAAATGGAGAGACATACTGTGTTCACATACTGAAGATTTAATATTGTTAAAATGCCCATGCTACCCAAAGTGATCTACAGATTTTATGTAATCCCTATCAAAATCACAATGTATTTTCATGGAAATAGGGGGGAAAAATCCTAAAATTCATATGGAATTTCAAAGAACCCTAAACAGCCAAAATCTTGAGAACACAAAACAAAGCTGGATCACATTTCCTGATTTCAAAACATATTACAAAGCAACAGTAACCAAAGCAGAATGGTACCAGCATAGCATTCCTAGAGGAAAATATAAAAAAGAAACTTCCTAACATTGGTCTTGGCAATAATTTCTTACATGTTACACCAAAAGCACTAGCAACAAAAGCAGGAACAGACAATATGGATTACATCAAACTAAAAAACTTCTGCAAAGGAAACAACCAACAGAGTAAAAAAGTAACCTACACAATGGGAGAAAATATCTGCAAACCATACATATGATAAACTGTTAATATCTAGAATACACTGAGAACTTCTTCAATTCAACAACAATCCTATAAAATGGGCAAAGGGCCTTAACAGACCTTTCTTCAAAGCATACATTCAGACAACAAGCACATGAAAAGATGCTCAACATCATTATCCCTCAGGGAAATAGAAATCATAACCACACTGAGATATCACCTCATACCTATTAGAAGGATCGCTATCAAAAAAATAAGTAACCAGAAAATAACAAATTTTGGTGAGGATGTGAAGAAATCAGAACTCTTGCCCAGTAGTGGTGGGTAATATAAACTAGTGTAACTACTATGAAAAACAGTATGGAAGTTCTTCAAAAAAAAAATTAAATACAGAATTGCTATATGCTCTTGCAAATCCCATTTCTGGGTATACATTTAAGAGAACTGAAAACAGAACCTTGAAGACATATCTGCAACATGATCCAAAAGAGCCAAAAGACGGAAACAATCTAAATATTTATCAACAGATAAATGGATAAAGTAGTACATACATATCACAGAATATTATTCAGCCTTAAAAAAGCATATCTTGTCATATGCTATAACATGGATGAACCTTGAGAACATTAAGCTAAATAATCCAGTCTCTAGAAAGACAAACACTGCATGATTTCATTTTTATGAAATATTTAAAGGAGTCAAACTATTAGAAACAGAAAGCAGATGGGACACCTGGCTGGCTCAGGCGGTAGAGCACGTGACTCTTGATCTCAGAGTCATGGGTTTGAACCCAACTTTGGATATAGAAATTAGTTAAAAATAAAATATTTAAAAAAAAAAAAAAAAAAAAAGGAAAAGGAAAGCAAGTCAGCAAGCAAGCAGGCAAGCAGAATAGTGGTTACCAGAGGCTGGCAAGGAGGAAAAGAACTGGGGTTGGTTAAAGGATACAATTTCAGGTTTCTGCCAGATGAAAAAATTCCAGAGCTTTGTTGCAGAACCTGCATATAGTTAACACTCTATATTACACACCCAAAAATGGTTTAAGATGGTAAATTAAGCTACTCATTCTTATCATTATAAGAAAAAAGTTATATAGAAAATGATCCCTGAGGGTTCAAACAAATGGGAAATTATTGACCTTGGCCTTTGGTGTGAGCTGTAACTACTAATGGCCTTTGCTAACAAAGCAATTATATCTGTAGCATAAATAAATAAATAAATAAATAAATAAATAAATAAATAAATAAAATCAACCAACCAACCAACCAAAAAACCCCACAACTCCTGAAATGTTCAGTGTCTTCTTTTTGAAATAGATGGCTATGCTGATCCTCTTAAACATTAATTCAAAATACTATAGAAGAAAATGGATGATGGACACATAATGATAATCTCTATCCTTCACCATGTCAGTCATTTGCAAGTGATTTAATGATGGGAAACTTAACAGCAGAGCTCCTCTCCAAATTACAAAATCAGAATCTCAAATTCCAAATAAGGCCAACTACTGAAGTTTTTAATATAAATCCTCATTTCAAATAATTTGCATAATTTTTTCAAGAAACCCAGTAATCAAATGTACTAGGCTGGCCTGATAGGCTCCCAATAAGAGATAATCAAAGATTATGGTAAGATCTGTATTAAAAACCATTTCTAGAGCTCCTGAGTAGCTCAGTCAGTTAAGCATCAAACTGTTAAATTTCAGCTCAGGTCGTGATCTCAGGGTAGTGAGACCAAACCTCGCATCCGGCTCCAAGTTTGACACAGAATCTGCCTAAGAGTCTGTTTCTCTCTCCTTCTGCCCCTCCCTCAACTCACAAGTCAACATTTGTGTGTACTGTAGTCGTGTGAAATAAGTACCCTTACCTTCATCAAAATCAGCATCATCTTCTGTGTGCTGGGGGAAAGGAAAGCAGTTGGTAATTTCAAGTCGATCTTCTACAACCAAGCCCAAAAGCACTCCTTGAACCACTTCAGTTCCTTGTCCCTCTTCCTGATAATGTTTGATTATTTTTAATACCACCTAAAAGAAATACAAAAGTAAGTTTAAAACGATCCTAACAATTTACATTTCCTTATTTCAAAGGAAAAAAATGAACCAAAATAGTGGGTTTGCAAAAATCACAAAATTATGTGACAGAACTAACCAAGTTTCTTACAAATCAATTCCTTTACTCTGATACAAGTAATAAAACTGATATAATCTAAATGTACATCTGTAACTCCTAGAGTTTGAAGATATGTCAAAAACGTCCAGTACATGGGGATCCCTGGGTGGCTCAGAGGTTTAGCGCCTGCCTTCGGCCCAGGGTGTGATCCCGGAGTCCCGGGATCAAGTCCCACATCAGGCTCCCTGCATAGAGCCTGCTTCTTTCTCCACCTATGTCTCTGCCTCTCTCTTATGAATGAATAAATTTTAAAAAATGTTTTTAAATGTCCACGTACAGCACTTATGACCTTCAGGTCAAGGCTTCCAAAAGGTCTGGCATCCAGGAACGCCTTCAAAAAGTATCATCTCAATCCAAAGTTAATGTCTGTTAATAGGATGATAATTTCCTGACAGAGACGATAAAACCATCAATAAAACTCAGAGATAAGGGCAGCCCCGGTGGCGCAGCCGTTTGGCGCCGCCTGCAGCCTGGTGTGTGATCCTGGAGACCTGGGATCAAGTCCCACATGGCGCTCCCTCAATGGAGCCTGCTTCTCCCTCTGCCTGTGTCTCTGCCTCTCTCTCTGTGTCTATAAATAAATAAATAAAATCTTAAAAAAAAAAAAAAAAGACACAGAGATAAAGAACTCAATTACCTGAAAACCTGAAACAAACTATTCCCCTGACAATTTCAACATCTCAAGATGGTTCCTGAACAGAACATCTCATTAAGCCAAAGAAAGCAACAATGAAAACCTGTATCCAAGAAGGATGTTTGGTAACACAAAAAACAAAGAACAAAGTCTCCAGCACTAGCTAATTTTCCTCAACCAGAAAGATACACCAAATAACCTTTAATGGAAAAACTGGCTCTTATATTACTCCCTCCTATCACATTTCCACAAAGATAAAGAAGTAACACTGTAAGGCTGGACATGCAATTAATTTAAAAGTTCACAGTAACAGTACTCATTAATTATAATTCCTAGGAAATAAGGTTTTTATTTTTTTTTAAAGGTTTTATTTATTTATTCATGAGAGACACAGAAAGAGAGAGGCAGAGACACAGGCAGAGGGAGAAGCAGGCTCCATGCAGGGAGCCTGACGTAGGACTCTATCCCAGGAATCCAGGATCCCGCCCCAGGCTGAAGGCGCTAAACCACTGGACCACCGGGGCTGCCCGGAAATAAGGTTTTTAATGTATGTGAAGTGCTTTGAATGCAATTGGCACATAGTATTTATTAATAGTAGTAACATCATTTAGTATAAGCACATGACCTGAAGACTAAAGGGCAACACAATCTAAAATGTAGTAAGTTCCCAGAGGGCAAAATAAGTCTTACAACAAAATGCTAATTAGTATTTTACTGATTTGTGTTTCACTTAAAACAAATACATTATGACATAAATTAATCATAGATAACCAGTTAATAACAGGTTATAATTAGTGAATATTATATGCCAGGCAATATTCTTAATTATTTCATGTGTATTATCAAATCATGTAATTCCTATAACTATTTTAAGAGAAAGGAATATAATCTTTCAACAAACAAGAGAACAAAAGCAGTGGGGCGCCTGGGTGGTGCAGTCAGTTGGGCATCCAACTCTTAGTTTCTGACTCAGGTTGTGATCTCAACATCATGGGACTGAGCCCTGTATATGGCTCTGCATTCAGCACAGAGTCGGCGTAAGACTCTTTCTCCCCCTCCCTCGACCCCTCTCCTCTCTCTTCTCTAAGATAAATAAATAAATCTTTAAAAACAAAACAAAACAAAAGCAGAGAGAAAATAAATGGCTAAAGGTCACACATCCAAGAAGTGGAAAAACCAAGTTTTAAACCAAGCCGAACTCCAAAGCTTTGTGAGTATTTTAACTTTAATAACGAGAAAACTGACTTTAATATCAATAATTCAATAACTAAAACAGTGGATTACTCACAGATTAACTGACCCCAAAAAGATTTAACTGACCCCAAAAAGATTTTACACCAATGAGACCCAGCCCTTTTAAGGATACCAAGCAGTTAGCAGGGAAAAGAACTTAACGTGGAAAGTTAATAGGATGATAATTTCCTGACAGAGAAATCAGCCAACTGATTAAGACCATCAATACTGTGAAATAAAGAAAGTGCACCATCTTACACATTTGTACATAAAAGACCTCTTCCCCTTCTTGAAAAAGCACAAAATGAGCTTTAAGTCATGCAGGTATGGGTAGGAGTTCCAGTTCCAACATTTACTAGCTGTGACCCTGGGAAAGCTATTTGATCTTTCTAAATCTTTGACTTTTTTTTTTTAATATTTTATTTACTTATTCATGAGAGACACAGAGAGAGGCAGAGACACAGAGGAAGAAGCAGGCTCCACGCAGGGAGCCCGACGCGGGACTCGATCCCCGAACTCCAGGATCATGGCCTGGGTCAAAGGCAGGCGCTAAACTGCTGAGCCACCCAGGTGTCCCCTAAATCTTTGACTTCTAATTTGCAACATGGACACTATTAAAAATGAGATAATGTATGATAGATACTTCACACAGGGTCTGACACGTAATAAATAATAAATGATCAAAATTATTGATTTTTGTCAATAAAAAGCACTAACTAATAAAAACCACTTACTCAATTTATTCAATTCAATTGAATATTCAATTTACTTCTCTGCTAAGGGCACTTGTTGTCACACTTAAAAAAGAAACATGGATGACTAAGAAAGGATAAACAGAACTAATTAAAAGTTATTAAAAACACACCTATCAGCTTGTCTAGGTTGCCTAGGTTCCTAGACACTTAACCCTATCAATGAGATCACTGAACTACTGTTGAAATCAAAGTAAATGAGAGATGAGAGATGCCAGAAGACAGAGGAGCTTAATGCAGATCTTTAGACAAACTCTAGAGTTGATTCAACAGCTGGCACTCACATGTGCAAAAAGGAGTGTGATGACAAGGACCCAGCAGTTTCAAAAAGAAGCCAGTCCAAAACAACCCCATTTCCTTTTACAAAGAAAATTAAGAAAAATTATTATTATACTTGAAAATTAGTTACCACAATACAAAAATAACTTATACGGAAGCACCGTCTTAACTGTAACAAAAATGAACTGTAGATCAATGGGAGTGGAGGGATAGGAGAGAATATAACCAAACAGCACCGCAGCTTGATATGCCTAAAGAATCATTGCAACTTCATATAGCATCAACAGAAGTACAGTACTTCAAGTAAGAGAAATTATCACCTGTCATATTCAGTTCTCTATGATGACCAGAAAACATTTACAGGAACAGTACCCAACCAGAGATGGGAGAAGCAGGTGGTTTAACTATCTGCTATAAACAATCAACATAAATAAGTATACACAGAAAGGGGTAATTATAAGTAAGAAAGCTTAAAACCCTGTGATGAGAACTAGTTCAATGAATTCCAATCTCTCTCCAGAGTAGAGCCCATCACAAACAGCACTCTCTAGTGAGGCACAAGAGGATGTGTCTTCTTTTGAAAGACACACTAGACCACAGGTGACAGTATCAGGAAAGAAGGCTTAAATTTTAAGGATGAATTCTCTCTAGCATTTAATGCTGTTCAAAATAAAAATACTTTAGTCATCAGTAAAATAATTCCCTATCATTTATGATCTTGCACTGTAATGTAATCTGATAAAACATCCAAAAATATTTTTTTAATTTTTCTATCAAAATTAAGCTAACTCATTCTTCAGTCTGACATCTTATGCCCTTATTTCCTACATACATGCTAAAATCTCTATTCTTTAGTTCAAAAACTCATGTAATGGACTTGCAATTCAAACTTGAGAGATGTCAAAAGGAAACTCCTGATCAGAAGGAACAAATTCACATGCAAGTTTTTGATATTCTATAGAAATATCCAGTAATTTACTGTATAAATAAAAATGTTCGACAGATGTTTCATATTTCTAAGACAAAAAATTCATGTTCTGCTTTCCTCTTAAAAATTCTCATAGAAACGAAGAGATGTTTTTATTCACCACATCTTCAACACCCAACACTGACTGGTACTGGCACTTAAAAGATACTCAGAATATATTTGCTGAAGGAATGAAAGTTAAGCATTTATCAATAACTTACATCAAGCACTCCACAGTATCTTACACACAATGACTCAATCCCATAACTATTGTATGAAGTGAAAAAGATTTCCTCATTTACTTGACAGATAAGGAAACAGAGACAATCTGACACAGACTTATTAAATCAGGGAGGTGAGATATGACTTTCGACTTCAAGGTACTTATAATTACTTGACAATAACTGAGTAACTTTGTAACTACAAGGTTAAAACAGAATGCAGGGGCAACAGCTCTGAAGAAGCCCCTGTAACTAGGCTGCAGAAGCAAGGTTTTGTCATGAAGCAGAAAAAGTTCAGTGTAAGGTTATAGGGTCAGGCAGCAAAAGACAGTAAGGGAATGGTGCTAGAGGTGAAATTTTTTGGCTCTGACCACTAGGTATCAAGTAGCATCAACAGGAAACTGCCATTAGTTGCCAGAATGCCAATACAGCTTCCAATATTGAGCAGCACTATTCTCACAAGCCACAAGATGGGAATGTTCCACCACAGAAGTCCTGTTTCAGTCAAGTTCATCCCCTTTTATTTCCCTCCCTCAACCAACCATATGCCTCTGTCCCTAAAACAGTGCTGATATATTTTTAATTAATACTGTTTATGTCATGCTTCCTCTTTTAAAAATAGATATATGAAAGCTTAATAATCTCCAAAACAAAAACATACTCCTGTATTTTATTTTTAAGTGTCACAAATGATCCCACATACTCAAGAGCTCTATATCCCTTGTTCTCAGCTCATCAAAATGGCCTGCGGAATATTTTTAAATAAATGAAGAGTGGTCTTCACCTCGGCTATATATTAAAGCCATCAGTATTAAAGAACAAAAACAAAAGCAAAAACAAAAAAGAAAATAAAAAGCTGACGGCCTAGGGGTACTTGGGTGGCTCAGTGGTTGAGTATCTGCCTTCAGCTCAGGGTGTGATTCCTGGGATCCCAGCTCAGGGTCCTGGGATTGAGTCCCTCACTGGGCTCCCACAGGGAACCTGCTTCTCCCTCTGCCTATGTCTCTGCCCCTCTCTCTGTGTTTCTCATGAAAAAGAAAAGAAAAGAAAAGAAAAGAAAAGAAAAGAAAAGAAAAGAAAAGAAAAGAAAAGAAAAGAAAAGAAAAGAAAAGAAAAGAAAGAGAAAGAAAGGAAAGAAAGAAAGAAAGAAAGAAAGAAAGAAAGAAAGAAAGAAAGAAACCTCTATTTAACCCTCATAAATGAAAGTAAGAATGACAAGTAACATTTAAATATTATTATGAAAATAGTTTAGACCTCAGAGACCCTCTATAAAAGTATTGGGAATTCTCCCACTTTAAGAACCACTATTCCTGGGACACCTGGGTGGCTCAGGGGTTGAGCGTCTGCCTTCAGGGTGTGATCCCGGAGTCCCAGGATCAAGTCCCTGCATGGAGCCTGCTTCTCCCTCTGCCTATGTCCCTGCCTCTATGTGTGTCTCTCATGAATAAATAAATAAAATCTTAAAAAAAAAAAAAAAAAAAAAAAGACCACTATTCCAGAATGACAATTAAGAAAGTGAATGAAAATTATAGTGAAGTGCACTCTGGAGAAAATAAAGAGAGGAGTGAAAAGGAGGTAACTCCACTGGAATGACCCTGGAAAGACCCCTGATGACACCTGAACAGAGTCAGCTTGGGTGAAGAGAATACTTGCCAGCTCTGGATTTCAAATTAAAATGCTAATATTTACTTTTTATGAAGTACACAAATCAAACTTCAGGAGAACAAAAAAAAACTAAAGATGGATGAACACTAGGATGGGAGCAGAAGACTTTCATGCTTTTACCAAAAGCACTGGTATATAAATAATAAACTCAATCTCCTCACAGGAAGTTATGTCTCAAGATACCATCATATTAATTTAAGATGAGAAATTTCATATAATTTTTGTAGATTAGCAAAATCCTTTCAGGAAATATTGCAATGACTTTTGATCAACAATATTTCCAATACCAGTGTCAGAGTCCATCTTTACCCAGTAAAATTCGGTCTATGAATCTACCACACAAAATTCCCCTTTTAAAGCAACTTTACTAAAGTTCAGGGTTAAAACAAACTATTTAAGAAATATACCTGGAATTTTTAGTCTTTGCAATATGCCAATTTGCAGTACCCGAATCCCCTCCACTCCTGTAGACATACAGAAATGTTGAATATACTGAATTTCTATAAAGTTTAAAATAGATCAATCAAGTGAAGACAAGGAAACCAACAACCAGAACATTAACCGTGTGAATTAACACACCGTAGTATCCAAAGGTATATCAGACCTAGATATAATATCCAAGAGCTAGGAGTTGGATTACAATCCATTTTCTGTCCTGGATCAAAAGATGGTGTCCTAGACTTCTGAGTTAATAAAGTAGAAACTGAGACCCTTCCAAAAAGTTAGAATTCCATGAAAAGTGTTGTGGAAAGGTAGAACACAGTAACTGCAGCATCTTCTAGTTAAATACAAAGTTACTACATGACCCAAATTCCTATTGCTAGGAATTCACCAGGAGAAGCGAAAACATACACACATAAAGATACATCCACAACATAACAGCATTATTCATAATAGCTAAAAACTAAAAGCAACCCAAAGGCCACCTAGGTAAAACCTACAAAAACAAATTGTACTATATCCATTGTATGTACTACTACTCAGCCCAATAAAAAGGAACAAAATACCAGTACAACAGAAGAATCTGAAAAACACTATACTAACTGAAAGAAGCCAAACAAAATGCTATGTACTATATGATTTCATTTATTTGAAATTCTAGAAAAGGGAAAACAAAACCTACCCTAAGTAGTTGCCTCGGGCCAAGGTGAGAGCTGATACTGACTGCAAATGGACACACTCTTTAGGGCAAAGCAAGTATTTTTACACCTTGATGATGTGGCAACTGTACAGTTATTTATAACTACAAAAGTTCATATTACATATTTAAAGTAGGTGAATTTTATTCTGTATAAATAACACCTTAACTTTAAAAACCTATACACATTTTTAGAAATCTGATGAAGGGGCAGCTCTGGTGGCTCAGCGGTTTAGCGCCGCCTTCAGCCCAGGGTGTCATCCTGGAAACCCGGGATGGAGTCCAACGTCAGGCTCCCTGCATGGAGCCTGCTTCTCCCTCTACCTGTGTCTCTGCCTCTCTCTCTCTCTCTCTGTCTCTCATGAATAAGTAAATAAAATATTAAAAAAAGAAAAAAGAAAAAAGAAATTTGATGAAGAAACAACTCAGATATGTAGGCACTACCAATTTTTCTCAATTCAGAGTTCAAAGATCCCCTGAAATGCTTACAAGGAACTAGGTAAAAAAGCACTGCTATATACCTGCATTATGTATAATATATGTTTTATATAAATATATATAAACACAAGCTTATAATAACTCACGTTTATAATAAGCCCAGGCAATCAAGAATAAATTAAACTGTACTGTTTTAGAAGCCAAAATAGTAAAACATTCACAATTTTGCCATTTTTTGAAGTATTTTGGAATTAATTGGATTATTTAGGTATTTTACTGATAATTTCTATATACTTAAAGGCATTTTCCTGGAAGAAAGGTCTGGGGCATTCCTCAGATTCCCCAAGAGGCCACAACACACAAAAGGTTAGAGTTTTAAAAATTAATAGTAATAAAAATGTATCACATACATGCAGGTATGCTTTTATGTCTGCATGAACAAGAATGGTGAAGGACATATCTTTTATGAATCTGTTATTATTTAGTTATAATAGGCATGTATTTGTTTTCAATTCAAAAAACATCAATATTAAGAAAAAGTTAAAAGATGGGCAGCCCCGGTGGCGCAGGGGTTTAGTGCCGCCTGCAGCCCGGGGTGTGATCCTGGAGACCCGGGATCGAGTCCCGCATCGGGCTCCCTGCATGGAGCCTGCTTCTCTCTGCCTGTATCTCTGCCTCTCTTTCACTCTCAATAAATAAATAAATAAATAAATAAATAAATAAATAAATAAATAAATAAATAAATAAATAAATAAATCTTAAAAAAAAAAGAAAGAAAAAAAAAGAAAAAGTTAAAAGATTTTAAAATCCAGCAATTACTGCAATTTACTGCATGAAGTTTCACCCAAAAAAAACCCAAAATTTCTTTCTGACAATGCTCCTGAGTTTACAGAATGTGGACTTATCTTGATTTTAGCATGTTTCTGGGGGTATGTAAAAAAGGAGTGGGTGAAGAAGTGGCTTTGAAAGAGGAGAAAATGAAAAAATACGACTGTAAGCCTGAACATCTGCTGACTTTAAATTCTAATCTCCTGCTGATATGGTTACTCTTCACCTCTATTCACAGATCTCACTGCACTCACATACACAAAGGACTACACAATATGTGTATGTACATACCACCAAGGTCAAAGAGGTAACTTCTGGATATACAGTCTGGTTTTCAACAAGCAGAGAGGTCTGTTTAAGAGAAGCCTAACATAAGCCAATTTAAATCAGCAAAAATATCAATTCAAATTTTGAGCAAACTAACAGCAGTAAGTCTTCACCAAGAAAAGCTGGTTTCCCACTGTCCCTATAGTAGACAGAAAAAGGATCTGCTGAAAGCCCAATTAAAATTAGAGACATAAGGGGATCCCTGGGTGGCTCAGCAGTTTAGCGCCTGCCTTCTGCCCAGGGCATAATCCTGGAGTCCCGGGATCAGGTCCCACATGGGGCTCCCTGAATGGACCTTGCTTCTCCCTCTGCCTGTGTCTCCGCCTCTCTCTCTGTGAGTCTCTCATAAATAAATAAACAAAATCTTTAAAAAATAATAAAAATAAAATAAAATAAAATTAGACATAAGTAGCTTTTAAATTGTAGAACTATACCTTCTATCATTTTAAACCTTCTTGTATAAAGCTGAGTTCACAGGGAATGTTCAGAGGTTGCAACCTGTATTGTGCACCTAGAACAAGAAAACACTAAATCCATTTGTTCATCTTTTTAAACAGCTCACAGATAAAAGAAATGCTGAAAGTATTTAAATGTTTTATCACTAAAGCCAATACAAAAAAAGCCAATCTAGTGATATTTAATAATCACAATAGTATTTTATACAAGGTTCTATATAAGATTATTAGACTCTGGTTATTTGAAGATGCTATTAGCTAAATAAAATAGGTATGCAAATAGTTTACAACAGGGCTTCTCAAAGTATCCATAATGAAGAACTTATTTTCCTCTGGGCCCTCACAGACCAATACCATAGTAAAAAAAATAAAACTTACAAGAAAAGTGACATTTTTTCAAAAGAGAAAATACAAGCCCAGGGATCACACTCTTGGCTATCACAGCAATATTATACTGCTATAGAGGTTTTTAAACACTTAATCTCAACCCTGTGTTTATTTCATATAGACAGTAAACAGTTCACAAACCATACCCATATTTTAGGTGGCACTGGTTTATGGAAGCTGTAACATTAAGCAGGTAGACCATTCTCTCCTAGTTCTAGAAGATGAACATTTAGACATTATAATCAAACAAATCTTAATTTATGTTACTGATACGAAGTCTTTCAAAATATGACAATATTTCAATAGAGATATACTCCAAACTATGGGGCTATCGAGCCCAATAGTTCCTCCACCACCCCATGCTGCTTCTGTAGGAGAGGACAAGCATAGTCTTTAGACGGGGTCAAATCACTATTCTTTTAGCTCTAATTCCATTCTGAACACTGCATTTTCAACAGGGGTAAAAACAAACTTATGTCAGCGGCCCACTTTAAATTATAAGCTCTACAGGACAGAGGTAAGAAAGTGGATTATTTATCCAGTGAGTAAGCCTAGCTGAAGACCAACATTCAAATGTCAATTTGCTGTCTTCCACTTGTTGTACATAGTAACTCTAGAAGTAATCTTAATTTATTAACCTTAATTTACTAATTTAATCTAGATTACTCTAGAAGTAATCTTAATTTCTGTGTGAAAAAAATAATGTTCAAGTGAGAAAGAAAATTTTAGTAAAAGCTTAAAAATTATTTCTTATGATTGTATACACAAATGTGAACCTCTGGTTTGTACAAAGAAAAACTATATAGCACAGTTGAAAGGCTGGAGTACTAGAATTCAAAATAAAGTTTGGCAGCCCTCACCTACCTCCTGTGGAGATAAATCAGTCAGTGCCTATCTCACAGCACTGTTGCAAAGATCAAAAAATAATCCATCCAAAGTACCCAGAGTGCACAGTGCCTAGTAAATTCTCAGAAACACAATAGCTACTAGAAAAAACATTTCACCTAATCCATTCACTCATCTGTCCACCTATCCAACAAATATTTAGTGACTGACTAGAATATGCCAGGTCATGTCACTGACCCTTGCCTCCCCAGAATGTTCAGTTTATTCCTCAGAGATTTTTTTCAGTATAGTAAGATGTAAATATAATTTATTAAAAATCAACCACCTGGGCAGCCCAGGTGGCTCAGCGGTTTAGAGTCGCCTTCAGCCCAGGGCTGGATCCTGGAGACGCGGGATCGAGTCCTGTTCGGGCTCCCTGCATGGAGCCTGCTTCTCTCCCTCTGCCTCTCTCTCTCTCTCTCTGTGTGTGTGTGTGTGTGTCATGAATGAATGAATGAAATCTTAAAAAAAAAAAAAAACTTAATCTAATAAAGGAGATTTATTAAAAAAAAATCAACCACCTGACACCAAACTTCTAGTTTTGTTAAGACGTATCAATCATGTTGATCTAGAGCTATTTCTTATAACAACCAATACCACAGGGTTTTAAAACAAGACTTTTAAATCTGTATTAAATTGTCAAAGTTAACAGTAAATGGACTTATTCAAAACAGCAGTGCATATGGTGTATACATGTGTTTACATATACACGCAAGTTCCCTTAAAAATATCATCATCCTTGCTAAAGGTAAAGACTAGATCCACTCCAAGAGTTTCTTAAAACTGAAATAAAAAGGCAAAACACCCAACTGCACCAGTTGCTGGTCATTTGGAGAAGAGGTCAGGCAGGATGCATGATTCCTACACTGGCTTTATTCCAGTTTTATAGATTCTGGGAGGTAAGGTCCACAGCCTGAATTTCTCACATCAATCACTGTCAAAGAACAGCTATTACCATAGAAGAATTTTAGTCTCAAAGAAACTGTAATGCCACAGAATCTCCCCTTAGCATATTCTGTAAAGTCAATAACTAGACTTTCATTTAATTCTGGCTTCTTTCACTGACTGATCTGTGAACTTGGCAGTTTTCTTATTTGGTTAAGCCTAGATCATTTTTTTCTAACACTGAACAAAGAAGGTAGTTACTGCCAAAATGTAAATTCAAAAAGCAGAAAGCAGCATTAGTCTTAAATTTAACACATTTTATGGCTCAAGTGGGATAGGGGCTCCATTTCATAACTGGCTGAGTCAAATAATAAATAGGATTTAAATCACTGCTGTTCAGTTTTGATGTGAAAGAAATTTAAGTAACTTCAATAGCGCAAAAAAAAAAAAAAAAAAAAAAAAAAAAAAAGACATTTTGCTCCTGACACATACAGGATTAGTTGCAATGCTCCAAAACACTTAATCAATATCACTTCTATAATATTTCAGTTGAAAGAGCATACTTCATCATTATTCTCTTGGATCTAATGTTCATCAATGGTCCACAATTTTAAAGTTAAATCAACTAATAATTGTTGCAGAAAGGGGGAGAAAGGTAAAGTAGTCTCCAGAAATTCAACAGAATAGCACTGCTCTCCTCATAAAAATTGGTCATGAGAAAGTCCAATAATGTAATCAAACATACAAATGTATAATCACAATTAAGTGTTAAGTGATGAGGATGTTTTATTTTTAACGTTAAGTTTTTACCAACTCAATGTACATAACCGATCTGCAAATTTTCCCAAAAATTAAAAAATTAATTTTTCCAAAGTAAAATGAGTGATAAAAAAGCTTTCCTGGGCGTCGGGCTCCCGGCATGGAGCCTCCTTCTCCCTCTGCCTGAGTCTCTGCCCCTCTCTCTCTCCCTCTCTCTGTGTCTATCATGAATAAACAAATAAAATCTTAAAAAAAAAAAAGGCTTTGCTGGAACAAAATTCATTTCCTCTCTCATACAAAACAAACCGAAAAATTATAAAACTGCTATGAGCGATCCACTCCTAACATGTTTTAAGTTTGTTATATTGAGGAGAATGGATCACTGCTTAGGTTAGAAGGCCTTTAGGTGATCTGGTGGCACTTCAATTATAGTTTGTTTCTGTTTCTTAACAGGAGGCAGTGCTTACTAAAAAAAGTCCAGAAGGACACATTAAAAAGAGTAATTGTGACTGCCTCTGAGAAGATGGTGGTTGAAGATGGATGAAAGTGAGAGCTTCTTTTCAATACATACTCTTTTTTGCTTTTTGATTTATGTACCATAGGTATCCAAATGGCTGTTTAATTGAATAGGGTTAGTTTTCAAAAAGCACACCACAGTAATACCAGAAGAAGGTGATTATTCAACTTCAGGAGATCCCTCAGAACCAAAGTGAAGGTTATGCATTTCTGCACAAAATATAACCGTAGTTTTCTTCTATTCAAGGGAAAATATTTTGGTTTTAATTGTTTTAAAGGCTATCCTTAAACCAAACTTGAAAATTTATCTACAGTTATCTACAAGTCCTCATTTGGAGGCAAAAACAGAAGATAAAGATCTTAATAGTCAGGGTATCAGGTTAGATTTTATTTTGTGTAATGGGGATTTTCCAAAAGGTTTTTGCATTCTAGGACTATAGCTGTCCTTCAAGATAATTATTTATGGGATGCCTGGGTGGCTCAGTGGTTGAGTGTCTGCCTTCGGCTCAGGTCATGATCCCAGGGTACTGGGATCAAGTCCCACAACAGGCTCCCTGCAGAGAGCCTGCTTCTCCCTCTGCCTGAGTCTCTGCCTCTAAGTGTCTCTCATGAATAAATAAATCTTTTTTTAAAAAAGGTAATTATTTACTCAGCAGCATTGTGTGTAGTAGTAGTCAAGTATAAAATAGAATCTGTAAGACCAGTCACATGAGACTTTTGCAATAATTCAGAGAGTAAGAAATGAATACTGTAGATAACACAGTTATAGACTCACAAACTAAGTGATCCTAAAAAAACAATCCAAGGGAAACCCTATAGAGCAATCAAAGATGATATCAGAAGCCCTAGTGACTTGGGCAGATGGTGGTAACACTAACAGACAACAAAAAGCATCTCACTGGAATCACTGTAACAAGTATATTAGCATCCTAATAGGCACATGTAATTTTAAAAATATAGAATAAGATTTTGGGCAGCCCGGGTGGCTCAGCAGTTTAAGCGCCGCCTTCAGCCCAGGGTGTGATCCTGGAGACCCAGGATCGAGTCCCACATCCAACTCCCTGCATGGAGCCTGCTTCTCCCTCTGCCTGTGTCTCTGCCTCTCTCTCTCTCCGTGTCTCTCATGAATAAATAAATAAAATCTTAAAAAAAAAGAGTAAGATTTTTAAAAATACTAACTCCCTTGGCAATGATGCCAAGAAGCAGCACTTCAATCCTCTATACATGGGAAAATAAACTATATTATACAACTATTCTGGAGAGCACTTTGGCAACATGCTTAAAATCATGCATAATCTTCAAGCCATTAACCCCAATGTAGGTATTTATTAAAGCAGAGGGAAAACATTAGAAAAGTAAACCTCAAAATCTTAATGGTGCTACCCACCCTCATGTTATGAGCTTATAAACTGAGATATTTTCTTTCTGGTTTGTGTGTGTAGGCGTGTGCATGTGCATGTATCTATGAATGATTTCTCCAAACTTTCCATTCAATGAATACATATTAATTTTTGTTAAAAAAAATGAATTTTAGCACATTACTACTGTACCACAGATAAACTTTTGCTACTTATGTCAGATTAAACTAGCTTGGGACAAGGATAGAAGTAGAAGAGGTACTGAGGAAAAAAATTCATATTAATCATCAGGATGTGAGGAGTATCTGTGGTATTTAGGTACTATTTGTAGTAAAACTAAAACTCTAAAATGTTATGCCAAAATACAGCTGCTATCCAGACTCAAACAGTAAAAAAGTTTTATATTTTGATTAAGTTAATACTAAGTTATCACTATTTTGCTGAAATCCATTTTCTCTCCCGTATTTTTGGGCTTGGTGCCAACATTAACAAAAATACAGGGTACTACTCTGGCATACACCAGTGTCCATTTCAGCTTTTTTGGTTTTTTTTTTTTTTTTTTTTTTTTTTTTATGATAGTCACATAGAGCGAGAGAGAGAGAGAGAGAGGCAGAGACATAGGCAGAGGGAGAAGCAGGCTCCATGCACCGGGAGCCTAACGTGGGATTCGATCCCGGGTCTGCAGGATCGTGCCCTGGGCCAAAGGCAGGCGCCAAACCGCTGCGCCACCCAGGGATCCCCCAGCTTTTTTGGTTTTAATGAAATAAGTACAGTTAGTTTGTCACCATATAGATGGAGATGTATACTGCACTGTAATTTCTGCTATTAAATCTTATCTTTAACAAGATATAACCATTTTATAGAATGATCTAAAATAATAAAAATTAAATTAAATTAAAATTAAAAAAAAGAATGATCTACAGTTTATGGGAAAAAATCTATTTTCTCTTTAAGTATATTTCTCATACATTGCTGAAGGAAATCATAATTTAAATGATATTTTACAAAAGAAAAATTATGAACTAATCTCCAAGAGAAAAAGAAATGCAACCAAGTTTCCGTGTCAGTGCTGAAATCGTAAGTTTTCACCCAAGAAATTAAGGAAGACCTGGTAAAGTACAAGTGAGGATATTTGACCACAGGACCCTAGTCAAAGCCTAATGCTTTGTAGAGGCTTGTCTCCCCAGTATTAAAGGCTGGACTAAGCTGAACATCCAGAAAAACGCTAGGAAGACTTAAAATACCTAGTGCTGCTCAGCAAAGCTCTTGAAATCTCAGATTTTAAGCTGAAGATCAGAATTTATATTTATATAAGAGCTAGCTGGAGCCAAAGATGACAAGAAAACAAAAGAAACCTCAATATTGTGCCACCCACACCTTTTAATGTCAAAAAAACCATTTGAAGAGTACATATGCCATTTCATCTGGGTCAGATATGCTACAACTAAAGTTAAAATTTTTCATTATCTTCCATTTACTCTGTAAAACATCGAGTTTGGAATCCCACTGTAATGAATACCAACTATTAAAATCAATACCAACTACTGAATCTGTTACTAGCAATAATTAAACATCAATAAAAATAATATATATTAAGCTTCTATTTATTACAATAGGAAGGCCACACGTTATCCTCATATTAAAGAAGAAACTAAGACCCAGAGATGCAACTGATTTTTTAAATCATCTCCCCCATGAGAAATACTGTGCATGCTATGCTCCTTAAATTATTCCAAGACAGCTACAAGAAACACTGATATATATGCCATAAACACAAGAAGCACGATCAGAAAGCAGTCTCAAAAAGGCAATGGATTTCAATAAGCCCTCTGACCTTAAAGGAAAGGAACAAAGTCCAGAATGTCTGCACGATTAGACAAATCTTAAAAGCATCCTAAGAAGTCAGACAGACTTAGATTTGCCTATCCTAAGGCAAGTAAAAAACCTTACTGAGGAATACCTACCAGCACTCCTCTCAATTGTCTTTGGTATGCCTCCTATTTTCTTCAATATTGATTCCCCAATATCTTACAGTGTGACCCACCAGCTAAAGTTGCCTTTTCCTAAATAAGAATATTTACTAAATTGACTTCTTTTAGCTACAAATCTTCCCCTTGAATATGACAGATTATTAAATATACAGATTCTGATATATTAGCTGTCTTGTACATTTTAAAGTTCTAAGTCTGTAAGAGCATGCATATACATATATATATATATATATATATATATATATATATATGCTTCATTTGTAAAATGGGGGTAATAATGGTTCCCAAATCAGAGCTATACAGTTTCAATGCTATAATACATATAAAGTACTCTGAATAGTACCTAGCACATTAATAAGAGCTAACATCTACTGAGTACTTACAATATATGAAGCAGTTGAATAATGGAAAACAAAATGAAAAAAGGTGGCAATTTGTGATTTGAGTCCAAGCTCCAAATTAAAATCACTTTATGCCCTTGAAAAGCCACTCAGTTTCCATGAGTGACTGAATAGACATCTAATCCAGCTAATATTAGTTCTATCAGCTCCTGAAGTTCCAGGGATATAATACTGTATGTCTGTCAAATGTTTTAATCTACTATAAAACACTATTACTTAAAATTAGTGATATCTTACTTGCCAAAGCAAAAATATAAGTAGTCAAAATGTCAGACTGCATACTTAGAGTCTGTTTAGTCTCATATTAAAAATAATGCTAACAAGACTGCTTATCTGGTTTACTATCCACAGCAAATGACAAATTGGAAATAAATGGGGTAAAAGACATGTAAATTTACCAACAAAACAGTAAGAAAGAAAGGCAGCCAACTAGAAAGACAAATTACTCAAGACACCTCAAAGACACGGGACAATATAGAAATAAACAGATGTAAATACCCAAAGGGATTCAAGAGGACTGTCTAGTATGGGGCAATAAATTTTGTTCTTAATAATAATACTAAGTCATCAAAACTTGGCTAAGCTATGTCCAATATTCTCTGACTAAAGAGGCAGAAATTTATGTAATACACTTCAGAATGATTTCTAGCTAAAATGTAAAAATTTTGGTGCTTGAAAGAATTTCAAGTTATTTGACTAAAATATCCAAGTATGTGAAGCAACTTATTCTTTCCTGAAGACAATTTGGAACACCTGGGTGACTCAGTGGTTGAGCATCTTGCCTTTGGCTCAGGTTGTGATCCCGGGGTCCTAGGATCGAGTCCTGAATTGGGCTCCCTGCAGGGAGCCTGCTTCTCCCTCTGCCTATGTCTCTGCCTCTCTCTCTGTCTCTCTCATGAATAAATAATAAAAACCTAAAAGGAAAGAAGGAGCCAAGAGCCACACAATTTTTTGTTGTGAAACATTAAAAGGCCAAACTGTATTCTACTTGAGACATGGATTTTAGACTAGGGCTTCCATTTCATAGTTTAATGCGCTGCAATCTAGTCTCTGTAACTTCATGTAGTGTCTCTCTCTCACACACACACACACAAAATATACAGTCATATATGTCATAGCCTCGTATAACCTCCTTACAAATTGAATTACTCATTTCAGTTCACAAAGTACTTCTACCAACATTTTCTCATCAGATCTGAATAACCACCAGATAAGTAAGACAGGTAACATCTACCCTTAAAACTGTTGTAAGAATCAGACATAATCTAACTGAACTTTCCTTCACAGGGTCTTATAAATAGCAGGTGCTCAATTAACACTAGTGATTTTTCTTATAGATAAGACACCGATGCTTAAAAAAAGGAAGAAATATGAGTGAGTTTATAAAGCTCAGTCTCCCAGACTCACTGTGTTCCTCACCAACACATTTCTACAAAGCATTTACTGCCCCAGTTTCCTCACGATTCATTTTCAAGAAAATTTCTTGTACCACAGAACTGTATTAATTCATTTATAGTATCTTAGTGCTTTCTTTGTGTCAGTCACTATTAACATTGCAGTGAACAAACCTGACACTGGCCCTGCTCTCAGGAAGCTGGTATTTTAGTTTGAGAAGACAAGCAACAGGGCAGCCCGGGTGGCTCAGCGGTTTAGCACCGCCTTCAGCTCAGGGCCTGATCCTGGAGACCCGGGGTTGAGTCCCGCATCAGGCTCCCTACGTGGAGCCTGCTTCTCCCTCTGCCTGTGTCTCTGCCTCTCTCTCTCTCTCTGTGTCTCTCATGAATAAATAAATAAAATCTTAAAAAAAAAAAAGAGAGAGAGAGAGAGAGAGAGACAAGCAACAAATAAGAGAATTTCAACAGTAACAAAGGGCCCAACAGAGTGAATATAAAGGTCAAAGAACTGATGGGGTCACTGTAGAGCAGTTGGGAAGTACCTGTGAGGTAACATCTGAGCTGACACCCAAATGACAAAGTATATGGAACTCTGACTTTTTCATTTATTAGTAACATACTCTACCTTACTTCCAATAAAGGACGGATGAGGTAGCTAACAATTTTAAACAGTAAGATAGTTTTACATAAAGAGAAAAACAAAATTTAAAAGGAAATAAATTTCTATGGTAATTAGTTTTAAGCACTGGAACTATGAAAGATACAAATATTTTACAATTTGGGACCTGGGGGGCATAGTCAGTTAAGCAATGGTCTGACTCTTGGTTTTGGCTCAGGTAGTGATCTCAAGGTCAAGACCAAGCCCTGCTTCTGGAGTTTGGCTCCAGACTCAAGAATTCAGCACAGTGTCTTCTTGTCCCTCTCCCTCCCCCACTAACGATCACTCTCTCTGTAAAATAAATAAATAAAATCCTAAATTTTGTTTTACAATTTTGCCTTCAAATTGTCATCTCAGTGAGAAAAGAAAAATAAACAGGAAACCAGTAATGAACAGTCTATGACCATGTGTCAAGATGAGCAATATAAGCAGTCATCATAAAAAGTTCAGATAAAGGAAAAAATCAATGTGGACCAGAACAATACTTCTCAAACATTAATATGCCATAAATCACCTGATGCAGTAAATCAAGATGGGGGCCTGAGATTCTGATATACTGTATTTCTGCATTTTTAACAAGGTACCAGGTGAGAGCAACTCAGCTTGTCTCTCTAATCCATGGAAACTGGTTCGGGGGAATGACATGGGTTTTACGTGAAAAGTTCAACAGGAAGGATAAGTTTGATCTTTTCTAGGAACAATGAGATCATTTGACTACAACAAAGATCCACAGATCCATTCCTCCATTCCAAGAGGATACATGAGCACTGACTCTGCAGGGTTCTAATGGAATGGACAACGAAAAGATTCTTGTGAGATACCGTTTCACACAAGGAAAACAAGCCATCTAATTGTCCATTAATGGTCAGATGAGGACAATCATGTCATATTTATACAATGAGATGCTCTACTGTAATGAAAATGAATGAATTATAGCCACTTAGTCTAGAATGGGCTAATCTCAAAAACAATGTGAGATATGCATATATGACTCAAGACATTAGAGAACATATACTATGATTTAATTCATATTTCATCCATATTATCAATATAAAGAGGCAAAAGTAAACAAATTGTTTAGAAATACTCTATGGTGAAGCTATAAAGAAAACCCAATCCTTGAAACAAAACTCACAATAGTGATTACATAGTGGGGATTAGGGATGGGAGAAAAGAACGAAAGAGGAAGAGGTTTCAAAGATATTCATAATGTTCTATTTCTCAAGTTGAATGGCAGATAACTGGATGTTAATTTTGTGATTATTTAAATTATGTATCATAGATATAATTGCATGTGTGATATTTTGCATGTGTGAGAATATTTTGGCATTTTTTATACTTCTTTGCAAATGCTATCAATGATTTTTCTAAATACTAAATCAGGGATTTAGCCACCTGAGTGGGTCAGCAGTTGCCTTTGATTCAGGACATGATCCCAGGGTCTGGGGATCGAGTCCCACATCAGGCTTCCTGCATGGAGCCTGCTTCTCCCTCTACCTGTGTCTCTGTCTCTCTCTGTGTCACTCATGAATAAATAAATAAAATCTTTAAATAAATAAATAAATAAATACTAAATCAGGGAATTACTGGTGATGGAGATTCTAACAGTGAGTTGAAGAAAGAATGAAAAACTACAAGTCTATGTAATTGTTTAACCGTTGACTTCAAGAGGAAAAAAGTGGCAACTAAGAATGGAACACAGTGTTACGTGAAAAAGAGAACTGAACATTTTAACATGGGAAAAGTCCTGACAATGTTCGTAAGAGGAAGGTAATATTAAAGATATAGAAGATTTTATGAAATAGACCAAAGGTAGTAAAGGAAAGGGTCAATACAAGAAGAAAAACAGGTCTTGACCTCTAACAAGATGGCAGGAACAAATGTAAATTAAACACCAAGCTAACGAATTGTCCTATGTGGCTGGAACATACACTTTCTACAAGTCTTGGAAATAGAAGGAAATTAATCTGAACACAAAACCAAGGACATCTTAGTAGGCCTTGAATTCAATACAATATCACTGTAAACATTTCAGGAAGGAAGTTAACAAGATCTTAACTTTCACATTAAGTTAAGTGAAGGTTTTAATGAAAAGTATGAAGGAAAGGGGCACCTGGTTGGCTTAGCTGCTTAAGCATCTGCCTTTGGCTCAGGTCATGATCCCAGGACTCTGGGTGCCTCGTGTCCAGCTCCTTGCACAGAGAGGAGCCTGCTTCTCCCTCCCTGCTCTGCTTGTGTGTTCTCTTTCTCTTGCTATCTCTCAAATAAACTAAATCTTAAAAATAAAAATTTTAAAAAAAATGTATGAAGGATTGACTGAAGAGGGCTAAGAGAACAATTCAAGATATCACTAAAATAATCTATAAGATATCAGGACATGAACTAGGAACAGTATAAAAATGAGGGACACCTGGGTGGCTCAGTCTTTAGGTGTCCAACTCTTGATTTTGGTTCAGGTCATAATCTCAGGGTCATAGGATGTAGCCTCACAGCCAGCTAGCACTTGGTGGGTGGGAAGTCTGCTTCTCTCCTTCCTCTGACCCACACCCTTACCCTGCCCACTCCTCCTCTTAAAATAAAGAAATCTTAAAAAAAAAATAAAATGAAATCTTTTATTCATTCATTTAAATTCTATCCATATCAGCTAAAAGGTTCTATTGGAAACATAACTCATGAAAGAGCATAGTCCCTTGCCTGCCCTCAGGAGCTTACATTCTTGGTGGGGGAGACAAGAAAACAAAGACAGTTACAGGAAGTGGAAAATGCTATGAAACAGAGTGGTGTGATGGAGGAGGATGGAGAGAGAGATACATTTCGACAGGTTTGGTAGGCAAAGCCGTTCTTAAAATGCGGCGTTAAAGTCAAGGACTAGGGCAGCCCGGGGGGCTCAGTGGTTTAGCGCTCCCTTCAGCCAAGGGTGTGATCCTAGAGACCTGGGATCGAGTCCCATGTCGGGCTCCCTGCATGGAGCATGCTTCACCCTCTGCCTATGTCTCTGCCTCTCTCTCTCTCTCATGAATAAATAAATAAAATCTTAAAAAAATAAAAATTAAAAATAAAGCCAAGGACCTCGAGGATCGTAAGAAGCCACCAAGTAGTAAGAAATACTTGAGTATTTCAGGAGAAAACAAAGAACTAAAATGTCACTAGGAATGTAGTCTACAAGTAGGAGGTGAGTTTGGAGAAGAGACTAGAATAGCAGGACCTTGAAGAATGGGGTAAGAAGACTATATTTTATTCCAAGTGGACATGGTTGATGGCATATAGATGAGAAGCAGAGAAATTTGATATAGGGATGCCTGGGTGGCTCGGCGGTTGAGCGTCTGCCTCTGGCTCACGCTGTGATCCTGGGTCCTGGGATCAAGTCCCACATTGGGCTCCCTGCATGGAGCCGGCTTTTCCCTCTGCCTGTGTCTCTGCCTCTCTCTCTCTCTCTCTCTCTCTCTCTCTCAAATAAATAAATAAAATCTTAAAAAAAAAATGGAATTTGATACATTTTGGAGGTGGAACTAACAGGATTTGCTGACGGAGGAAAAAAAAAAAAAACAAATGTAGGGTTAATGCCTAGGTTTTCTGACTTGTTCAAATGCATAGATGATAGGTCCATTTCCTAGGACGGGAGACCAAGGAAAGACCGAAGAGGAGAAAGGAAGGAAAGGGACATGGCCATACTTTTATTTTGGACAAGTAAAATTTGAGATGCCTATAAGATATCCAAATAGGGATGTCAGGCAAAGAGTGGGGTGTTCAAGAGTGGCACTCAAAAACCAAGTCTGGCAAGAAATATAAATCTAAAGGTTATCAGAATATAAATTATATTTAAAGCCACAAGAAAGGGGATCCCTGGGTGGCGCAGCGGTTTGGCGCCTGCCTTTGGCCCAGGGCGCGATCCTAGAGACCCAGGATCGAATCCCACGTCAGGCTCCCGGTGCATGGAGCCTGCTTCTCCCTCTGCCTGTGTCTCTGCCTCTCTCTCTCTCTCTCACTGTGTGCCTATCATTAAAAAAAAAAAAAAAAAAAGCCACAAGAAAGGAATTTAAGGAGTATCTACTGTTGTGACTTTTTGGAACACAAATAATAACACTTGAGCAACTAGGGATTAAATGGTCATTAACTATGTCCCAGAACACTGTTCTAGTTACTGACATATATTAAGCCAATTTTAATCCTCAAAACAACCGAAATGAGGAACATAAATGTAAAGATTAACTTAACCAATACCATTCAGCTAATTTTAAATTTTTTCTTTAATGATTTTACTTACTTATTCATGAGAGACCCACAGAGCGAGAGGCAGAGACACAGGCAGAGGGAGAAGCGGGCTCCATGTGGGGAGGCTGATGCGGGACTCGATCCCAGGACCTGAGCCGAAGGCAGATGCTCAACCACTGAGCCACCCAGGCGCCTCTTATTCAGGTGGGACTCAAACCCACGCCGTCTGGCTCCAGGAGTGTGCTTTTACCTCCTCTGGTTACACCCGTCAAACAGAGACCGGATAGAAAGATGCCTAAACCCCAATCCCGAGGCCCTCCAACAGGCACAGACGGGGAAAGGGGAAGCCAACATAAGACATGTTCATCCCCACTCCACGGCTTCACCGGCTCACAAGTGGCTATAAAGTCAATCTCCACTTGGGAAGTTACGGATGTCAGACCCAGGCAGAGAAGCAATGAAGTTTACCTCACCTTCCAAAAGCCGTGGATTCCTAGATCCTTCTTGATACCTGCCTTCCCCTATGTGTCTTCCAAACGACTCTTTCTCCAAATCTAAGCGTCTCGTGACAAGACCCCAAGAATCTGTCACACACACACCCCTAGCCTGTTCCCTAAGTCCTCAACCCCCACGATGGGTGGCAGAGAAAGTTGTCGCGCCTCCCCACAAACAGTGAAGATGAAAGAGAAAGGTTTTCGGGGAAAACTCTGTCCCAGTCTCACGAGGCCCCAGGGAGAGGCTGCCAAGCAGCGCGTCTGGCGGGACAGGACGAAGAACCGAGGTCCCCACGTGGACCCGGCGAAACGGAAGCCCACTCACCAAGCCATCTATCTGCACTTGCTTCACGGCCGAATCTCCGGACCCGCCTTTGCCTTTGCCTTTCCCCGCCGGGCCGGTGGTGGAGCTGGAAGAAGTGGCAGCGGAGCCGGCGCCTTCCTTGCGGGACGCCATCTTTTCAGCCGGACAGGAAAAAAGAGAAACGTGAGTGGCCGGAAGCGGAAGTACGAACTCCACGTGACGTCACGAGCAGCCCGGCGCCCGGGGGGCGGAGCGGGAGGAGAGGCTGGCGCGGGGCCCCGCCTCCCTCCGCTCGTCCGGCTCCCACGCTTCCGCCAGGGAACGCCTTTGCGCATGTGCGAAGTGCGTTTGCGGCTTCTTGCTCCGCAAAAGCTTTCTAAGACACAGGTAGACTTTTAAAGATGTTTCCCACCTCACGTTTAGTCAGTCTCCATGAGTCAGTTGGCCGTAACAGCGTTATAGCTCTCATACAGGTAGCGTCTCGCCTGAAAACGATTTCACTTTTAATTTTTTTTTTTAATGAAGACATTCTTTCCGTCTTTCCAAATTTTGCCTGTTGCTTATTTTTGAAATGTTTACCCCTTCAAGAGATGTCTATGCAGAACTGATAATTCCCAAATTGATTTTCCCTAGACCCCTCCACCGAAGTCCACACCGGCATGTCCATCTGCCTATGCAACTTCTCTACTTAAATGTTCCACATGGACTAACAACCCAGACTTTCCAAAACTGAGCTCCAAATACCACCTCCCTCCATAGTCTTCCTCATCTCATTTGATGACAGCTCAATTCTTCCAGTTTATTAGACCAAAAACCCTAGAGTCATCTTTGACTTCTCTGTTTCCCTCACACCCCTGCAGCCAACCCTAGCTCAGACTCTACAAGAAAGGGAATTCTAGGAAGTATGATTCCAGCTTAGCAAAGTTGACATAGTACAAATCCACCCAATTATAGGCTGTCGAAAAGAAACTCATTTCAAACATAGTAATATAGGCATACTGAAAGTGAAATGATGGAAAATATATCATGCAAACATTACGCCAAAGAATGCAGCAGTGGCTATATTATTAATATCAGATAAAGGAGAATTTGGAGCAAAGAAAACCACCAGAGACAGAGAGAGACATTATATAATGATAAATTGGCCAATCACCAAAAACACATAGTAATTCTAAATGTGTATTCCCTAGCAACAAAGCTGAGCTTCTGTAAAGAAAAAACTCCTGGAACTCAAAGACAAATAGACATATACACAGTCATAGTTTAAGACATCAACTCCCCTCTTTCAACAATTAACAGAACAACTAGAGAAAAAATCATCAAAAATATAAAAGAACTCAGCAATACCATCAACAGGATCTAATCAACATTTATAAAAACATTCCACCCAACAACAGAATACACATTTGTTTCATTATTTTCAAATGCCCATGGAAGGTATAAACCGTATCCTGAGCCATGAACAAACCTCAACAAGTTTAAAAGAACTGAAATCACAGAGTATGTTCTCCAACCACAACAGATTCAAACTAGAAGTCAAAACAAAAAGGTAACAGAAAATTTTCCAAATACTTGGAAGCTAAACAACATGCTTCTAATAACCCATGGGTCAAAGAGGAAGTCTTCAGGGAACTTTAAAAACACAAACACATTGAACCGAATGAATGTGAAAACATAAAATGTCAAAATTTGTGAGACACAGCTACATCAGTGCTAAGAGAAAAGTTTATAGCTAAATGTATACATTATGGAAGAGGAAATATCTCAAATCCATAACCAAAGCTCCCTTCTCAAAATCTTAGAAAAATAAGAGCAAAATAAACCTAAAGTCCTAGGTGGCTCAATTACGTGTCTGCCTTTGGTTCAGGTCATGATCCCAGGGTCCTGGGATTGTGTAGGGCTCCCCATTTGTTGGGGAGTCTGCTTCTCCCTCGCCCTTCCCCCTGCTTGTGCACTCTCTCTCTCTCTTTCCCTCTCAAATAAATAAATAAATAAATAAAATCTTTAAAATAAACATTAAAAAGGGCAGCCCAGTGGTTTAGCGGTTTAGCGCCACCTTCAGCCCAGGGCATGATCCTGGGTTCCCGGAATTGAGTCCCATGTCGGGCTCCCTGCGTGGAGCCTGCTTCTCCCTCTGCCTGTGTCTCTGCCTCTCTCTCTCTCTGTGTCTCTAATAAATAAAATCTTTTTAAAAAAATAAAAATAAAAAATAAAATAAAATAAACATAAAAAATAAAACTAAAGCATGCAGAAAAATTTAAATAACAGATTATTGCAGAATGCTGATTATTCTGTACTGATCACCCAAAGAAGGCTGGTCAGAGTCATTACATTGTACTTCTGCCCCCCACCCCAGCCAAAAGCAGTTTGATATCATGGATATTAATGTTATTGTGGCTATTCATTTACTGGACAAAATATATTTACCCTGTATTTGTAATAATACATTCTTCATTATTTCTGTCACAGGAACTAAAGTTTTTAGCATACTTCTACATATCCCGAAAGTATTACAAATTTAGTCAGAAGCAAAAAGAGAGAGGATGGTAAGGACCTTCCAAAGCAAGCTGTGGGCTGTGCCGGGGGGTGACTACTGCCTAGAGTCAGGAAGCAAAGAATAGCCTGCCATACCTGAATGAAAAAATGAAAAAATAAACAGTCTGACTAGTTCTGCTTTGTGGCATAGTAACTCTACCCACTAGGAAAACACAGCCCGTTGAATGTCAGACTGTCACCAGTCCAGCCATATACTCTAGAAACCAGCCAGTGTTGGAGCTGCTTTTTCTGACTTGGCTAAGGCCTACTTAAATCTTTCAATGTAGTAAAATGAGAGTCAAGACACCAAGATGAGCCAAAGAATTTTTTAAAATACCACTTTATTCCTATTTAGTACACAGATGAGCCGAAGGATTTTTTTTTTTTTTAATATCAGCTTATTCCGATTCAGTTGTTGCCTGCTTCCAGACCTCTGTGGAAGGCAAAGTTCCTTTGAACATCTGATAAGTCTTGAGGCCTGAGCTGAGCAGCTCTCTAGGTCATGGAGTAGATAGACATAGATTGGGCTCTGTGTCTGTGCCTGCCCAGGGCTCATAGCTAACCTCTATAGGACCAACTTAACATCCGTTCTAGCTTTTGTGGGAAGGAAGAGGGTAGGAAATAATCTGATCTTTCTATTTACTGTTCCTTTTGGGAAATAACTGTATATCCATGACAACAGCTAAGGGGTTGTCCTCTACTATCCATTAGAAACAAACAAAGCAAGGAAACTTTCAAAGCTTCCAGCAAGAGATTCTGTTAAGAGATGTATGTTCTTAACTCTTCTATATAGATTATTTTCTAGAAAAGGCGTACAAAGATCTTTTTTACCCTTGGGAAAGAGATGTGGTTATGTAATGGTTATGACATCTCCAAAAATATCAGATTAGCTCTTCCTTCTTTCAGGCGTCACAAGTAACAGGGAATGGAGAGAAACAGGAAGGCTACCCTCCAATGATACTCACTTGTCAGGAGGGGATCAGAAACTCCCCTTTCTATGGAAATGAGAGGAAAGGGCAATTTCTCCTCCTCCCTATGAGACTATATGGTGTCATCATAAATAACAGGCCAGGTCTACGACACAAAAATTAGATGTAAGCAAAGCCAGAAGAAACAACATATAAATAAGGAAAAACTAAAGTTCTGGATTAAGCTAGTATACTTTTTTAGAAGTCCACAAATATTCACTTGGCCAAAGAAAATCATCAGGCTGAAAACACTAACATTTTGCTTAATATTTATTTTTTTATTTTTATTTGTTTTAAAGATTTTATTTATTCATTCATGATAGACATAGAGAGAGAGAGAGGCAGAGACACAGGCAGAGGGAGAAGCAGGCTCCATGCACCGGGAGCCCGACATGGGACTCCATCCCGGGACTCCTGGATCCCGCCCTGGGCCAAAGGCAGGTGCCAAACCGCTGAGCCACCCAGGGATCCCCTCTCAATATTTAACTAGAGTGGAAAAGATGCCTTTGGGAGATGCTGAAAGCAGATAATAGCAACAGGTTTCTGCATCCAAGCCTCTTCCTAATGTTGCTCAGGATAAGACAAGAACATATGCAGAACACCTTAAATTTCTTTAAAGCAAGGTATTATAGAGGTAATACCATCATTTGTCCTTTTACTTATTTATTTTTTTAAGTGAGCTCTACGCCCAAAATGGGGCTTAAATTCACAACTCTGAGACCAAGAGTTGCACGTTCCACCAACTGAGTCAGCCAGGCACCTGCATCATTTTTCCTTTTAAAATACACTTTTTGGGGGGCTGGATTTAGCAAATATTCCATCAGGTAGGTCATTTTGGGCTATAAGTAACAAAAAAAACAAATACACACACACACACAAACAATTTTAATTATTTTAAACAAGAAGGATATATATTCAATCACATAATAAAATTTCTAGTACGAGCATATTCCGAATAAAGTAGCATAAAATCTCAGTTCCATATCATTAGGATTCTCTTGACTCTGGCTTCTGACATGTTTTGGTTCTGTCCACAGACTGGCTACCCCTATAATTTCAAAACAGCTGCCAGTAGCAGTGGACACAATGCACTTACTTTCTTACGTTTATTGCGAGAAAAAGAAAACCTCTCCCCCACCCATGGGGAAAAAGGATCTTTCTCTTTAGTCTGATTGGGATCAATTTAAGTCCTAAGCTTCCCTCTATGTACATGTGGAATGAGACTGTGTGAGTCCATTGTTTAAAGAGCTAAGTGATTTGCTCAGTATCACGAAAGGAACAATAGAGAGATCGAGCCAATAAAAAGAAAATAATATTCATTTATACATATGACCCAGCATGTAGGCATTTTCTATGTGTTTGCTAAAATAATAATAATTTAAAGAACAACATTTGGCCTTCTCATCCCAGTATTTTGATTTATGAATTACCAACTAGTATTAAAACAAGTGATCTAGCACTGAAAACATTTGCACAGGTTCTAAGAGTGACTTTTCTTTTGTATAATATCATGTAATTAATACCTTGTATTGGTGCAATTTAATTATAAATATGAGACTTTGAAATAATATTCTACTGGATTATTGAAAGTCTGTTTAATTTCTTGCCACCAGGAGTTCAGTTTCTGCCCTAAAGTCCTCCTGCTGCTTAAAAATATATACGAAAGCATGAGTGAAATGGTTGTCTTCAACATTTTGTTCAATATAAATAAATAGTGTTTGTAGAAAATCCTTTTGATGCCATAATCTGACATAATTTTCAATCTTCGAACTCCTTTAAGTAACAGCAATAATATTTGCTTACCTAGAGTAATTTTACAAGGATTCATTAATCTTCTAAAATGCTTTGATAAGTTAAAATGAAAGACCCCATACGGTACAAACTTCTCTACTAGTTTCAGTTATGATTTAATTAAATTTCAAAGGGGCAGTTTGTTATGCATCAAAGTAAAATAGTTTGCACATTGCTGCCACTTTTGAACTTTTCCTCTTCTCTACCAGTTTTCGATTTTACTTTAATTAATACCATTAAACATTTTGTTAGTAACCTCCCGATGTAGAACACTATTCAGATCTGTTATAATGAAATACTGAATCCCTTTAGACTTAATTCCCGTGGCAGTATTTGTTCTCTGTATGATTTCATTCAGATAGACTATTACAGCAAGCAAATTTGCTAGCCTAATTTTACAGCCATCTGATAACCAATGGTGGATACTTCCTGTTTACTGCCTGGTTTGAAAATATCGTTGACAAACCGAAATCCCTTGAAATTTTTTTCTAAGAGACATTTTCTTTATTCTCATATACCCTGGAGGAAGTGCTCACTGGTACTAGTTGGGCCAACATGACAAAAATCCTAATTGCTTTCTTTAATTGACAACTGGGTTGCACTAACATTTCCTTGATGTTTATTGCCCAAGCAGCTGGAGGTGGTGGGGGTGGGGGGTCTTCGTATTTAAATAACTTTACTCAACAGAAGATTCATCCCATTGACATATCCAGTTCAAATCAAATTGTTTAAACTTTCAAAAGAAAAAAAAATGTTAAGATAGCTTTTATTGTATGTAAAAAGGTTTAACTTAATTTGCCTTGAAAAAATATTCTACCTTTTACAGAAAATATATAAACTAGAATTTTTAGTCTGTTCAAAGAAAGGGCAATTATATTGGCAAACACAAACCGACATCAAAGTTTCATCAAAAACATCTGACAATTTAAAATTCTGGCAAGTAGTTTTAACTTTATCAGTTAGGAGTGGGTTTGGCTGCATATAAAAGAAACTGAATGTGCCATTCTAGATTTATCCTCGGATGAAAAAAAAAAGTACCATTCTGGTGAGTGATGTCGATAATGAGGGAAGCTGCGTATGTCTTGAGGCTGGGAATATATAGGGAATCCCTGTATCTTCCTTTTAATTTTGTTGTAAACCTTAAGTTGCTCCAAAATAAATAAAGTCTCGGGAAGTGAAAAAAAAAAAACTTAAAATAATATTTTTTAAACCAAGCTAAAAGTTTACTTTTCTTCTCATGTAAAACAAGTCCAGACATAGAAAGCCTAGATTTGGAAAGATGGTCTCACAAAAAACACAGACTCCTTCCTTTATCTGCTTTGCCAGCTTAGCATGGTCTCCATGCCCAAGTTTACCTCATGGACTAAAATAGGCTTCTAGTATTCCATTCATCACAACCCAATTCCACTAGGAAGGAAGAAAGTGGAAAAAAACCAAAGTGCCAATCGCTGAGCTAAGTTGGCATCTTTTAAGCAGCCTTCCCAGAAGTCCCTTGTAACATTTATACTTATGTATCCTTGGCTAGAACTTAACCATATGATGATACTTACCTGCACAGAAGTCTGGAAAATGGATTCTTTTCTTTGAGCACGTATTAATGTCCTGAATAAAATCAAAATTCTATTACTAAAAAAAAAGAGAGATTGGGTGACAATTCACAGTCTGTCACATCCACTATGTTATATGTGATGGTTTGTGGAGAATGTCATGCAGCCATTAAAAATAATGAATGAGATCTATGCCAACTGACTTGGGGTATGTGGCAGGGGAGGATTTCCACAAGGATTGCTGGGTGAGAAAAGCAAAATGTATAAAAGTGATAAAATATGATTTCATTTTTAATAACATAAAGTGGCAAAACTCTACATGTGTGTCTGCAAATGATGTGTAAGTATATGAGTATGAGAAATTGAAGGATACACAGTAGGTTGTTCATGTTTTTTTCTGGGCAAGGGAAGAAGGGATGAATATCTTTGTGTTGTTCCATTGTTCCACTTGTCGTGATAGCCATTTTTGCAATTTGAAAAACATAAAAATGTTTTAGAACATTGAGGAGCCTCCAGATCCAACCTTCAAAACACTGTCTGCCATATATGAAAATTCACGGTAAGCAAGTCCAGGATGGAGTTTATCACAGGAGATCCTAGTGAAGAACTTAGTAGGCCCTCAATGCAGTTTACCTAAGTTGTTTTAAATGACTTATTTAGGGAAATTATTTGCTTAGGACATGTGTTAGCTACACAATATTAGAAAGAACATCGTATTCTTTTTGAACTAATGGATGTTAACCAATGTTTTAAAATATTTAAATATGAATGTAAAGCAGAATAATGTCACAAGAGATCTTTGTGAATTATCTGGAATACTAACATTTATGAAATTAAACAAAATAACCTTTATGAGTTGTATTTAATGTTTACCTATTTAATTCCATTTTGGCCATGAATCTTTCATGAAGAAGTCTTGTTTGGGAATTAGCCACACCTTGCAAGAATAAATCATTCTGTCAACTTGGCTTCATCAAAATTTCATGAAGAAAAAAACTTCAAAATCATGTACAACAAATCATATTATAAATTATATTTGATCCAGACATAATAAAGAATATGAAGGGCATGAAAAAATAAAGAAAAAAATTAATTCCCTACCTACCTGAGTTGAATGTCTATTTGGCATGGAAAATGTCCAGGGTAGTGACCTAAGAAAAAAACTAGCAGATTATTGTTCCAGCAATATAAGGCCAAAATTATTTTCAATGACTATTAAAACTCTTAACAATGATATCATAATAATTTTTAAAGAAAATTTCAGATTTTAATTTATAGCTAAATAGTTCAACCATTAATGGCAATATTTGGCTTCTGCCTTGGTTGTGGCCACTTATTGGTTTTCTAATACTAGGTCATTGACCATCAGACCAAAAAGTATTCATTGGACTACCTACTGAAAATGTCCTATTGGATAAACAGTGATGCTTTACTGCAAACCTCAGGAACATTAATATGCATAATAATGATTTGGGAAGATTGTAATAAACATCACTTCCTTTCTGAATAGTATCCCTATCCCTCAATACATGTTCCAAGCCAGAAATGGTCATTTTAAACAAGCACAGCAGAAAAGGCTCAGAAAAAGAGCCTTTTTCTGTATGTCCCACGATCATGTTTTGAGAAATACTGCTATAACAGAAAACTGTTTTAAACTTGGTAATCACCATTATTGACTGTCTTCATGTTTGTGAAATAAGGATCTGATATGCAAGCTGCACTGTCCTATATAGAAAATTTGAAAAATAATTTTGCTGTCACTTAGTAAATTAAAAAAAAAAAAAAACTAGAATAAGACTCCCTAGTCCTGCACCACATTTTTCTCACTAGTAAACCTTAAAAATCAAACCAGTTATTTTAACCCAGTTATTTTACCAAGGAAAAAAGATGGCTTCATTCAGGAATAGCAGACAATTGCGATACCAGACACACGAGCTACAGCAAAACCATAGGCAAATCTGGGAAACAAAGAAGAGGTACTGGTCTTTTTATAGAGGTAATCAGAGGGTTAGAAAGACCGGGATAAACAAAAAGCCCATTGGTATAAACTGAGAACTTTGTAGTGGCTTCTCGAGGGCTAAGTTGTGACTGTCTATCATTGGCTGGGCTGTTGGTGGGGCATTGGATAACGAAAGCCTTTTATCCCCCTGCTGGGGTAGTAAAGTAGTATCCACCTACAGGGTCTGTTGCTTCCGATTGGGTCTGTTATTGAGTAAGAGTAGTGGGGTGTGAGAGCTCTCTCTGCCTAATCTTCCAACTCCATTGCCGTGAGGTTTCCCTTTATTAATGATCACAAATAAAATATGACCAATGGGATGAAGTTGGTAGATAAATCTGTGAATCTTATTTTTTTTTTAATGTTTTAACTGTTGCCCATTCTCTGTTCTTCTTTTTTTTCTAAAGATGTTATTTATTTATTCATGAGAGACACACAAAGACAGAAGCAGAGACATAGGCGGAGGGAGAAGCAGGCTCTATGCAGGGAGCCCAAAATGGGACTTGATCCCCAGACTCCAGGGTCATGCCCTGGGCCAAAGGCAGGCGCTCAACCACTGAGCCACCCAGGCATCCCTCTCTGTTCCTTCTTATCTTAGGAATTAATGAGGTAGAAAATCGAGATGACTGAATAGAAACCAAATGGTAGTGTACTAGTAAGTTTAAGGGAAGAATGATATGCATGTATTTAAAAAATTAAGCAAATTAGCAATACACTCAGGGTCAACTAAATTTATGTTGTTGAATTTACTTTGTTCTTTTTCTTTTTTTTTTTACTTTCTTCTTGACTACAAAAAATTGTAAAAAGTTATTTGTGTTCTCTAAAGCCAAATAGATGGTATTCTGTGATCCAAAAGATGTTGGGTTATGCATACATTATTAAGAAGCTTGCATTTTTACTTCCGGAATATGATGTTCATTCTTGAGATATTATGTAGGATGGTGTATTGGATAAAAACAATTTTGTAAGTACATAAATATGTGCTAATAAATAATACCTCAATTAAAAAAACAAATGTTTTAACTGTTTTGCAAGGCTCGGATGGTATCATTTCTCCGTGGTGGGAGTATAGCTGGGGTGGGGAGTTGGCATGAAGGAATAAAAGAGTAACACTGGAAAGCAGTGAGCAATTATACTCAAGAATCATGAATCCAATCCCATAATAACACGTTATAGCTTCCAGTTCCTAAATTTATTTTCAGTCAGATAAAAGTGCCCATCTAAGTGTTGGTGTTGGGAATTAGAACACGGCAAACATTATAGAAGGTCTTAGTTCCAGTTTCATAAACCTGGATCTTCAAAGACAACCCCAAATGCAAATAATACATCTCAATCACTTTGTAAATCACTGTTCTGTGTTGGTTCTTTCTTTCGAGCGTTAGCCAAAGCTAGATCTGGGACAGATTCCAGGCCAGGGCAAATATGCAAAATTCTATTCTCCACATTCTTTGATTATCATGCTGTGAATTGAGGCGGATGCTTGGCAATTACTTGCTGGAGAACAACGTTTTCTAAATAACTCTTCATTAGTTGAGTTGACCACGTAATTTGTAAACTTTTGGCCATCTTTTCCCCTTCCTATTAGTACTGCAGTATGTGATCTTCACACCTCAGAGAGTGGAGACATAAAGTGTTCTTAAATTTAGTCTCACCCAGGGGCAGCCTGGATGGCTCAGGGGCTTAGTGCTACCTTCAGCCCAGGCCCTGATCCTGGAGACCTGGATCGAGTCCCACGTCCGGCTCCCCGCATGCAGCCTGCTTCTTCTCCGTCTACATGTGTCTCTCATGAATAAATAAATAATATATATATATATATATATATTTATGTTTTAAATAGTCTAGTCCCACCAACCAGTTGGAGACTGAGGAACTGGACCCAGCTCTTGTGAGTTGTTGCTCAAGGTGAAACAGCTTGGGTTAGTGGCAGCCATAGGACTCAAGTTGAGGGATTCTGACCCTCAGAAAAAGCAGCTCTTGAGAGTGTTTTGGGAAACACCTTGGGGAAACCATTTAGAACGGTCCTAAGGGGCGGGGGAAATGGAAAATGATGTGATCTTCTGCCCCAACTTCGGCTCTCAGCCACAGCAGCTCCTCCGGAGGGTGGGTAGCGAGAACATTGGACTACAGGGACCCTAACCCCAGCGGTGGTTTCCAGGTTCGGCCCTAACACTGAAGACCCGCGTGCCCTTAGCAAACTGCCTTCACCTTAGGGGAAGGCCGTCGGACACACCTGCCCAGAGTCGTCCAGCTACTCTGGGCCCTTTCCTTTCCCCACTTGGGAATTACACACATTAAAGGGAATGATAGATGGTAAATTACTGAGAACGATGGCGGCAGCATATCAGCGGCCCGAGAGCTCTCGCTGATTACCGTGGACCGCCAACCTTCGAGAGGCTGCCTGACTGCAGGCCCAGGGGCGCGCCAGGCGCAAGCACGGCTCCGAGGGCGCGCGCCGTAAAGCGCGGGCGCTGCGAATGAAGCGCGCGCTCGTCTGACCGTGACGTAAGCAGGGGGCGGGGCAGGCCCGGCAGATGGGGGCGTTTGCTTCCGGGGGCAAAGGCGCTTTACTTCCGGGAGGGGCGGCCGGTGCTGTAGGCGTCTCTTACCGCCGTAGGTCTCGGTCCTCGACAACCGGGCATGAAGATCACGAGGCAGAAACATGCCAAGAAGCACCTCAGCTTCTTCCGCAATAATTTCGGAGTTCGCGAGCCGTACCAGATCCTGCTGGACGGTACCTTCTGTCAGGCGGCGCTGCGCGGCCGTATCCAGCTGCGGGAGCAGCTGCCCCGCTACCTCATGGGGGAGACACAGCTGTGCACCACCAGGTGGGCCCGGCGGGTCCGGGGAGGAGGCCCGGGCGGGGGTCCTGCGGGTGTGGTGGAGGCGGAGGCACGCGGTGCTAAACGCCCCGCCCACGACGAGGCGACAGCGCAGGCCCTGGGGAGGCCGGGCGGTGTCTGCAATGTCGGTAGAAAGCGCAGCGCCACAGGTAAGAGCAGCGCCCCGCAGTGCGACCTGGCCTCGAGTCGAGGTCCCAGCCCCACCAGCGGTGTGTTTTCCGGCGAGCTCATCTCTGGGCCTTGGAGTTCTCGTCTGTGAGGAGGAGACCGTGGCTGAGGAGGCTGCTGTGAGGATCAAACCAGGTCAAGTGTGTGTAGAGCGCTTGCGGGCACCCAAACCTACCCCCGTCAGTGGTTGCTGTCGTTTGTGCACCTTTTCCTGGCGTAAATGAAACAAACTTTCAAGCCTGCTCTGTGAGGGGACGTCTTCGGTTGCTAGGCACCGAATTCCGAACTCGAGGTGAAAACCTTTGCCCGCGGTCATTTGTTTATTCAGCTGCTTAATAAGTACCAGCCGCAGGCCAGGCACTGCTCCGGTCACGGAGGATTCCTCCAACAGGACACTCACGTCCAGCCCTCAGGGCCAGCGAAGTGCCTAAGTCCGCCTCCGCGCGTGTGATTTGACCCCAACCTGTCGTGACTTCCTCAGTGTGGGGACACTTTTAAAATGGAACTTCTGGGGGATGGGAGTGAGGATGGAATCGCCGAGGGTTTCGTAGAAGACATCACTTTCGAGCCCAGTCTCCTTTCGGTTCTGAGGCGAAGGACTATTTTTGTTGTTGTTGTTTTAAGATATTTATTTTATTTATCCATGAAAGACACAGAGAGAGAGAGAGAGGCAGAGACACAGGCAGAGGGAGAAGCAGGCCCCAAACAGGGAGCCTGACGCGGGACCCGATCCCAGGACTCCGAAGGCAGGCGCTAAACCGCTGAGCCACCCGGGCTTCCCCCGAAGGACTATTTGAGTGACAGAAAAGAGATGAGTGACTTGTGGAGACCTCTTGAGTAAAGAAATGGACTCCCGGATGCCTGGGTGGCGCAGCGGTTTAGCACCGCCTTCGGCCCGGGGCGTGATCGTGGAGACCCGGGATCCGGTCCCGCGTCGGGCTCCCTGCGTGGGGCCTGCTTCTCCCTATGCCTGTGTCTCGGTCTCTCTCTCTCTCTCTCTCTGTGTCTCTTATGAATAAATGAATAAATCATTTTATTTAAAAAGGAAAGAAATGGAGTCGTGAAATGCCTGGAAAAGAGGTTAGAGCACAGGATGTAATTGGAAACGAAGCTGGGAAGAAGGTAAATGGAATATACAATATGAACTGATAAGGAACTTAGGGGGTTCTTCCCCATTGGAGAGTATTTACTCAAAAAAAGTAAAAGAAAATTAAAATGCCCCCGTGAATTACTACCACTGTTAACATGCTGCAGCATCCATCCCGTTCTTTATGTATGCACATGCACACACACGGAGGAACGGACTCTTCTTGGGCATACAGTATTGGCCTGCTTTTCTTGCATAATACTGAACAGCTTTCCATATTCTAGTAGCGCCTCAGATTGGTTATAGATACCCCACAATTTTTTTATCCCCTTAGCCCTCAGGGCTGCCAGACAACTCCTTAGTTGGCCTGTGCCCTGAGTCCATCGCTTCTGGCTACACAAAACCTTTCTGTTTACTCCTGTGTGCCTAGAAATATTAATGTTTTTAATGTAGTACTATAATAAAAAAAGTTTGGGAAGTACGGCATGAAACAATATTCTATAGCATTTTTTTCCTTAAAAGATTCATTTTAACTTCAAAAATATTTTATACATACGCAAAAGTAGAGTAGTCCAATGAAATGTCTATCACCCAGCTTTTCGAATTATCCACACAGCCAATCTTGTTTCATTTATCCATCCTCCCACTTTACTAATAGTTCATTTTAAAGCATATTATTCTGTCAATTCTTGGTGTGCATTATGAAGAGATAATTGCTGTCAGACCTGATAGCTGTCTTTTAGAAAAGCTAATTGCGGTGGTGCGGCAGCTAAGTTGGAGAAGCAGAAGCATGAAGACAGGCAAACTCCTTTTATGGTTGTCCAATCAAGATACAATGGGAGCCTGGACTTTAGAGAGGAAAGGCAGGAATGTCAGAGTTCTACAAAGAGACATAAGATAGACACCAACAGCCAAAATAAGACTAACAGGTGGTGGAATAGAGGTAGGGATGAGGAAGAAAAGGTCAATTAGGATTTCTGACTTACACCCAGGGTCTGAGAAGTTAATAAACTCAAAGAGCTAGGGCAGCCTGGGTGGCTCAGCAGTTTAGCGCTGCCTGCAGCCCAGGGCGTGATCCTGGAGACCCAGGATCAAGTTCCGCGTCCGGCTCCCTGCATGGAGCCTGCTTCTCTGCCTCTCTCTCTCTATCTCTGTGTCTCTCTTGAATAAATAAGTAATTTTTTTTTAATATGAAGATTTTATCTATTACAAATAAATAAATTCAAAGAGATAGCATGTCCTGGAGAAGTTTGGAGGCAGGGAAGTACTTTAATTATAGACATGAATTTGAAGAGCTGATGTACATCCGTAGGAAACATTCAATAAATACTTGGTAGTTTGGTCCTGAAACTCCAAAAAAGGGTTCAAAACTGATGACTAGAAAGCAGTCTCTTCTTAAAACCTAAAGAGATGCTAAAGGGAGTGAGTCAACGTAGAGTCTGGCAAGAGCTGGCTAGAGAGTAAGAAATTTTTAACTAGGTAGTTCTCATAATTTTTTCTCCCTTCCTTCCACCAACTCACCCTCCCGCTTTCCTTCCTTTCTTTTCTTTCTTTCTTTGATGGAAGAAGTGCCTAGGGAGCTTATTAAAATGCTAATACTTGGCTCCATGAGAGGTGCAGATTTGGGGATGAGAAAGGAGTAGAAATTAATGCAATTATCACTTTCATTTTGATATGGTTAGTTTTTAGCTGACACTTTGAAAAACATTGGCTTATATTAATACAGAAATGCAGACTGAAAAAGCAAGTTGTGATATTAAAATGATGACTTGAAAATTTTACTTTCTGTACTGAAAACAGTTTAAAGATGTACCAGTTTGTACTTGTAGAAGCATGTAGCACTAAGGTTGGGGCAAGGCATCTGTTGTCAACTACTTGGATTCACATTTCAGCTTTACCATTTATTAGTTGTGTTTGAGCATGTTACTTGAAATCTCTCAGACTGGGATGCCTGGGTGGCCCAATGGTTGAGTGTCTATCTTTGGCTCAGGGTGTGATCCTGGGATTCTGGGGTCGAGTCAAGGCTCCTTGCATGGAGCCTGCTTCTCCCTCTGCCTATGTCTCTGCTTCTCTCTGTGTTTCTGATGAATAAATAAATGAAAACCTTAAAAAAAAAAATCTCTCGGAGTGAGGTGCTCTAAAATAAGGATAATTTTCAAGTAAAGTGGCTAACTCAGGGCTGCTTTAAGATTAAAGAGCAGTTAGCATGCAGCCTGACACATAATAAATGCTCAGTAAACTTGAACTATTATTCCTTCTACTTGATGTTTGTGTTTTCCAGGTTTTTAAAAGAGTAAAATGGCTACCATATGATTGGGGCCAACACATGACAAATTGATTGTAATGATATAGTTTTAATTTCATAAAATTGAATATTTTTTATACTTAGTTTATGTGAACAATCAATATATGACTATATATAATTGTGAGCTGCTAATAACTTTTTTTTTTTTCCAGATGTGTGTTAAAAGAGTTAGAAACATTGGGAAAGGACTTATATGGGGCAAAACTGATTGCACAAAAATGCCAAGTCAGAAATTGTCCCCATTTCAAGAATGCAGTGAGTGGATCAGAATGTCTGCTCTCCATGATTGAAGAGGGAAATCCTCATCATTATTTTGTGGCAACACAGGTGATCATGCTTTTGAAACCAGATTCAATTTTAATCATTTGTATTTAAATTTCATGTGGAGCTACTTATAATCAGAAAAAAATAGGTGGAAGTGCTTGGTTAAAATGTTTCAACTTTTTAAAATGAAGCCTTTTAAGTTAATTTACAGTCAATAAAAGCAGTTGTCAGTGCACCTGGGTAGCTCAGTTAGTTAAGCATCTGCTTTTGGCTCCAGTCATGATCCCAGGGTCCTGGGTTCGAGTCCCACGTTGGGCTTCCTGCTCTGCAGAGAGCCTGCTTCTCCCTCTCCCTGCCACTCCCTCTGCTTGTGTGCTCTCTCTCTGTCAAATAAATAAAATCTTAGAAAAAAAAAAAAAAGCAGTTATCATTGGAGAATTTGAGAAGAGAACCTTAAGCATAATTGATTTTTCTTCTTGATGAGGTTCTTTGTTTTTTGTTTTTTGTTTTTTTTAATACATTTATTGGGCAGCCCGGGTGGCTCAGCAGCTTAGTGCTGCCTTCAGCCCAGGGTGTGATTCTGGAGACCTGGGATCGAGTCCCACATCAGGCTCCTGCCTGGAGCCTGCTTCTCCCTCTGCCTGTGTCTCTGCCTCTCTCTCTCTCTTTCTCTCTCTCTCATTAATAAATAAATAAAATCTTTAAAAAAATAAAATAAATACAATTATTGACAAAGATATGATTGTATGTTTCAGGGTTCTTGAAGGGAAAATATGTGGAGCAAAGATTTTACATTCTGTGTTCATCAGTGTTTTTTCGTGTTCTTATAGTTCATATTTTTTCTCAGAAAGTCATGTTTCATATTACTTGAAATTGTGCTACCAATATAGAACTGTTTCTGACTTTTAAAGATTAGGAAGGGGAAAGAGAGACTCTCAGGATTGATGTTAACAAAGAAGTTCACATATATACAAATTTGTTTAAATATGCTTAGAATTATAAAATCATACAATTAGATGCAGAGCTGAATCTAGAATCTGAGTCAGCTAATTCTTTGTTGCTGTTCCTTCATCCTCTGTTAACATTCTTATCCCTTTTTGAAGTATGTCTTAGAGTAGAAACATGGGGCATTGCCTAATACATTTACCTTTGGGTTAGTTTGTAATTTGTGGTGCTACATAATGATGTCTGGTTCACATTGTTGCCTCTTAACTGTGTTCAGATTTCATGGTTGTCCTTTTTTTTTTTTTTTTAAATCATAAAGTATACTCCCATTAGTGAAACCGACATACTGATTTGAAAAGTAAAACTTGTGGACAGCCCTGGTGGCTTAGCAGTTTAGCACTGCCTTCAGCCTGGGGTGTGATCCTGGAGACCCAGGATCGAGTCCCACATCAGGATCCCTGCATGGAGCCTGCTTCTCCTTCTGCCTGTGTCGTCTCTGCTTCTCTCTCTCTCTGTCTCTCTCTCTCTCTCCTGAGTAAATAAATAAAATCTTAAAAAAAAAAGTAAAGTAAAACTTGTGATCTCTTTTATTTTTACTATTTAAGGCATCGTATTTAATTGGCTTGTTTAATTAATATCTGAACTAAACAATTCTTTTTCCTTTTAATAGGATCAGAATTTGTCTATGAAAGTAAAGAAAAAGCCTGGAGTTCCTCTCATGTTTATTATTCAGAACACAATAGTCTTGGACAAACCTTCTCCCAAAACAGTTGCTTTTGTTAAAGCAGTAGAGTCAGGTCAGCTTGTCTCCGTGCATGAGAAACAAAGTATCAAGCAACTCAAAGAAGAACAGGGTTTAGTGAAAAACCCTGAACAGAGAAGAAGAAAGAAACACAAGAAAATAAGTGGCCCCAATCCTCTTAGCTGTTTGAAGAAAAAGAAGAAAGCACAGGATACAAAATCATCTGCTTCTGAAAAGAAAAGAAAAAGAAAAAGAATTCGGAACAGATCTATCTCAAAAGTACTTTCTGAAAAGCAGAATGCAGAATGATAATTCTTTGAATACTTTTTAGACACTCATGTGAAAACCAAATTTCTTTTTAAAACTGTGGAAGTATTTACAATAAAAGACTATTATTTTTATAAATAGATATTGACCCATAAGCCTTTGAGTAAAATTATTTATATTAAAAAACACTCTTTCAGTATAAAACTGTTGTCTCTTTGTCTCACCATAGCCCTATACCCTCTAACATTATATGCAAATAGTGTTAAAAAATACAAAAGACTTGTATTTTTTACAACAAGAGGTTGTCCCCTTTCACATTCACAGAAAGTCTTCATTCAATTCACATAGTGGTTGTAAAATTTATACTTCCAAATAATAAGAATATGCTGCTACCTTTTCGTCCATCTGTTACTTGACTTTCTACTATAAAGTGGAAATTTTGCTTTTATTACTCCTCCACATTTCTAATATATTAATACTTTAGTCTTTATAAATAAAGCATTTTCATTATTATGACTATAAACTTTGCCATGCTATGATTGAATTTATTTCCTGTACTACTTTGTTATTCTGAAAGTTAATGTCCTCATTTTCTTTAAGTCTCTGACTAGGCTTTGCCTCATTTTCCAATAACTCTGTAAAGAAACTTAGGATTTTCTATATGATAATGTGAGAGAATTCCTCACTCCAGGAGATACTCCTAGAGTCCTCTGTCCTCCAATGTAGGAAGGTTTTCTGCCAGCTATGTTGCTCAGCTGTCATCCAAGCACTTCTTGCCCTTATCCAGAAACTTACTTTGTCATTTCTGTTTCTTAGGTTTTTGTACTCTTTCTTGGTTTTCCCTTTGCTCTAGTGAAGCATGGAGTGTGTAGGTAGAACATTTTTTGAGGCTCAACCAATGTTTATCTTCATTTGTTGCACTAATAATCTAGCAAGATAATTTTTTTTAATTTATTTTATTTTTTTAAAGATTTTTTTTTTTTTTTAAGATTTTATTTATTCATGAGAGACACAGAAAGAGAGGCAGAGACACAGGCAGAGGAGAAGCAGGCTCACTGTGGGGACCTCAATGTGGGATAAGCTCCCAGGACCCCAGGACCATGACCTGAGCCAAAGGGAGATGCTCAACCACTAAGCCACCCAGGTGCCCCAAGATAATTACTTTAAAAAAAAAAAAAAACTTTAAAGTAATATCTGCACCCAACATGATACTTGAAGTCACAACCCTGAGATCAAGTGTTGCAAGCTCTATTCTACTAACTCAGGCAACCCTAACAAGATAGTTCTTTAAAAAAAAAAAAAAAAAAAATATATATATATATATATATTTTACTATATATATATATGCTATATATAGTAAAATATATATATATATATTATTTTTTTTTTGACACAGCACAAGCAGGTGGAGCAGCAGAGGAAGAAGAAGCAGACTCCCCACTTAACAGGGAGCCAGATGGACATGAGGCTTGATCTCGATCCTGAGATCATGACCTGAGCCAAAAGCAGATGCTTACCACCTGAGCCATCCAGGTGCCCCCCTTTTAAAAAAAAATATTTATTTTTTTGACACACAGCACAAGAGGGGCAGGAGAGGGAGAGGCAGACTCCCTGCTGAGCAGGGAGCCTGAAGATAATCCTTGATTGAGGATCATTTCACTCAGTTCCCCTAGAGAGTCTCTTAATTGTTTATAGGGTCCAAGGGGGAAAAACGAAAACTATTTTTATTTTTTTTACTTCCATTTGTCCACTAAGAAAGTAAATGTTAAATTCAATAGCAAAATTCCAAAATAATACTCTAAGATTGGTTATGAATGTAAATTAAAGGGTGTCTAAGAGGTCACCAGAATTTAATAGATTTTGGGACACCTAGGTGGCTCAGTGATTGAGCATCTACCTTTGGCTCAAATCATGATCCCGGGGTGCTGGGATTGAGTTCTGCCAGTCTCCCTGCAGGGAGCCTGCTTCTCCCTCTGCCTATGTCTCTGTCTCTCTCTCTCTCTGTGTCTCATGAATAAATAAAGTCTTAAAAAAATAGAACTTAACAGGTTATGTAGTAAATACATTTGAATTTTTTAATAAAATGTCTGAATGGCTGATTCTATTAGGAATCTATTAGGAATAAAATTGTCTTTTTCAGCCCTCTCCCCAATTGTTTTAATTATCCACCAGACCAAAATTACAATGTTTCTGTGCTGTACTATTGAAATATAAAGTTGGAAAAGTGGAATCTGATCTTTAACGCCTGACTTTGTACTGCCTATGACACCTTTGAATGGTGGTTCTGAATCAGTATCCCTAGGGTTTCATGATCAGGTATGAAGTACATCATGAATAAATTCTTTTTTTTCATGAATAAATTCTTAATGACTAAAATTATGTTTCTTAAATTTGAGACCAATTACATTTTTCTACAGAAATATTCACAGTGGAATTCAGAGATGCTTTTTTGGGGTAGAAAGTGAAGTTTCAGCCTTAAGTACACCAGGAATAACATTCAGGTTGTATTACCTAGCAAGCTAGGTTAGTGCTTGATTGTCATTGCATAATTCTGTTTTAAACTCTTAATGAACATTTTTTAAAAAGAAGGAAAAGATACTGGGAAAAAATGAATATAGCTCTATAGTTTCTGTGAGGAGAAAAAACTGTCAAGAGTGATGAGAGGATTACCAAATCAAATGTAGACAAAGTGATAAAATGGATGAAATGTACACTGATGATATTTTCAATATACTAAAATGCATGTTTTGGGTATTTCTCTTTTTAACAAATTTTATTGTGATTTATAATAAGTACATATATATTTGGTTTTTGGCTCACAGCTCCCCAAACCGAGAATTTCCTAAGTGATGAGAACTTAAAGGTGTCTCATGTTGAAATGGTTTTGAGAGATATCTAAGGATGGCAGCTGGTTACCTTTGGAGCCAATCATGTGATTAGAGGGTTGGAATTTCTAGTACCACCCCACCCCTAACCTGTGGGGAGAGGTAACAGGTAGAATGGTCACTGATTTAATCAATCATGGTTATGTAATGAAGCCTCTATAAAAACCCACTGGGACTGGGTTTGGAGAGCTTCCAGGTTAATAAACAAGCGGAGATTGGGGAGGGTGACCCACTGGGAGAGGGCTTGGAAGCTCCTACCCTTTCCCCATATCTTGCCCTATGCGTCTCTTCCATCTGGCTGTTCTTGAGTTATATCCTTTTATAATGAACTTGTAATGTAATAAGTAAAATGTTTCTCTTGAGTTCTGTAAGCCACACTAGCAAATTAATTTAATGGAGAAGAGTGTTGTGGGAACTCCTGCTTTATAGCCAGAAGTCAGAAGCACAGGCATAGGTCTGAAGTGTGTGTGGGGTGGGGTGGGAAGGTGGCAGTCTTAAAAGATTGAACCCTTAAGTTGTCGGATCTAATACCATCTCTGGGTACATAATGTCAGAATTGAGTTGAATTGTAAGACACACTGCCTCTTGTATGTGTAAGGGTTAAACCCCCAATATACATTGAAATTGGGTCTAGGGAACCAAAATATATATTTATTCAGTGCTATCTGGTCACCTATTAATAGCATCTGAACTGGAAAGCTAGAAAAGTCAACTGATTTTTATAAAATAGTAATTTTTAAGTTAAAATATTAATACATTGTATTATAATATTTAATATTTTAAAACAGTAGTTATATATAGAAATATTACATATTTATAAATTACTTTAAAAATATTTTGACTAAAGGATCTCGTATCTGTACAATTCTTTTGCGAATAGTACCCTCATAACACCACCCCAGAAATCCTTAGTGCTACTTGCTTTATTTTTCTCCATACACCTTAAGGAAGGGGGCGTGGCACATGAGAGTGTACACATGTGAACATGTGATCAGAATCCAATTTGCAGTTTGGGAAAAAGAAAATGTTGAGAGCATCTGCTTTAGAGGGTAGCTACTAGCTTTGTTGGGGGATAAAAGTGAAGTACATGTGCTTTTGAACTCTGAAGTTTGCCAGACTGTTTGGTATGAATGCTTCAAAAAAGTATTTGTAGTTGAATTTCTGAGCAGGATTCTGTAGTCCCTACATTTTTGAAGCCCTACGGCCATTTCTCACTCCCACAAGTATGTAAGTCAAAACTAGAAGTCATTTCAGAACAGCTGAGTTTCAAAAGTAAGATTTCCTGTTTTCTATTTATGTATAGAGTTAAGAGATAGTATTTTATGTCTCTGTACCTGGTAAAGCAAGTTGGCTGTGATTTAACAGGTTTAATTAATAGATTTTCATGGGTGGCTAGGTGAATAGTTTGTATTCTTTAAAATGTTTTTAAACATCTTTTCTTAAGAGTTCTTAGCTTAAATGTAAATGAAAAAATACAGTAAGTTGGTATAACTCTCTATATATTTTGAGGTCCAAAACTAATTAGGAATATAGGCAAAAGAAATGTCTGGACTGAACTAATTTTTTTTTTTAAGATTTTATTTATTTATTCGTGAGAGACAGAGAGAGAGAGAGAGAGAGAGGCAGAGACACAGGCAGAGGGAGAAGCAGGCTCCATGCAGGGAGCCCGATGTGGGACTCGACTCGATCCTGGGACTCCAGGATCACGCCCTGTGCCAAAGGCAGGCTCTAAACCACTGAGCCACCCAGGGATCCCTTGGACTGAACTTATAAGCATATAAGAAATCATATGATCCTAGATTGGTGGCCTCTGAATATTTAATCATACATCCTTGTCAGTAAAAGAACTTTTGTCTATAACTATAAATGTATATTTATAAACTATATAGATTTTTTACTGTACAGTATAAAAATACACACAGAAAAAACCCAAATGTAAAGGATGGCGAAGATAAAATATACTATTTTAAAATCTTTGCCATTAGATGGCTTTGTAAAGCTGGTATTTCAAGTCATAAGTTTTATCAGTAATATTGGATATGAATCCACTTGAAGTACTTCTTACAATTACATTTTTTGGTAAGAGCTGACTATATCATTGGCTTTCCTTTATGACAGTATAGTAGGCAAACAAAGAGTGTACTAAGAGTAGGATGTGTCAATACATATTTGTCAAATATGTGAAAATGAAGTCACGTCTCTCAGAAAGAACAGCTATAGCGATCTCATTCAGTTTCCACACCTAAATGAGTCCAGAGGCCCAGAGCCCTTCAATTTAAGGGGAAGCTGGGTTTTTTTCAGAAAAGATCCTGAAGCACTGCTATAAGTTTCCCTGAGGCCATTTTCTAAAGTGAATGTGCATTGGAAAATGGAAATACCCAGACTTTGGGAGGATTATTAGATACTGGTTCTCAATTGATAATAATGGTGAGGGCCCCAAATGGTGCTGCTCCGACAATCAAAGTAGGGATTTATGGGGGTCAGGTGATTGAGTTACAGGCCAAGTTTGAATCACAATGGGCTCCATAGGTCTGTGAGTTCACCCTGTGTTTTTCTCCAGTTCCACAACGTAGAATTGGTAAAGGTACACTAGGCAATTGGTGTGTCCCATGTTAGCTCCCTAATTTATGGACTAAGGATCACTAGGATATGAAGAGTCAAGGGGAAGCTGTTAGCATTTCTCCTCCTTACCAGGATAGTAAACCACGAGAATAGGATGTCGTTGGAGTGACTACAGGAATTACTACCATCATCAAACACTTGATTGATGCAGAAGTGTTGATTCCTATTACATCTCCACTTAACTCCTCTATTTGGTCTGTGCAGAGGCAGATGGACTTCAAAGCATGACTACATTATTTTAATGTTGATCAGAGGGTGACTTATTTGAAGCAGCTCTTCCAGATGTATAGTCCTTGCTGGAACAAATCCGCACTGCTTTTTGAACCTGACACGAAAAATGCTTTTCTTCCCCTCCCCCGTCCCCTTTGTTTTTAATAATTTGCTAGTGCCACCAAAAGCAGTATGTTTTTCCTTGATAGAGTCCACAGTACACCTTCACAATCTTGCTTCATGCTAAGTCAGTTTACGTGCTCTCAGCCATAACATAGTCTGCAGAGATCTTGACCATCTTGACATTGCATAAAACATCACACTGACCCATGACATTGATAGAATTATGCAAATTAAATCTGATAAGCAGGAAGTAGCAAGTACTACAAATGTCTTTGTCAAGTTTTATGAACCAGAGGCTGGGAGATAGATCCTATGAAAAGTCAGGGGTCAGCTACCTCAGTGACAGAGAGTCTAGAGCCCAAATAACCTCTTGATGACATATTATTGCACCACAACCATGTATCACTCAAGAAGGGGCACAAAAGCTTGGTAGGCTATTTTGAGTATTAGAGGCAACACATGCCACATTTTGATTTGTAACTTTGTCCCAATTACTAAATAACCCATAGGACTGAGAGTTTGAATGGGAGCTAGTCAAAATAAGGCTCTGTAGCAAGTCTGGGGTGCAGTGCAAGCTCTTTTTCTGCTTGGGCCACCAGATCCAATGATACTGAAGTGTCTGGAGCAGCGTGAAGTCTCTGGCAAACACAATAGAAGAATCATGGCACATACCTCTAAGGTTTTAGAAAAAATCATATCCTCTTCTGCAGATAATTATTATACTTTGACAAAGAGCTATAATCTTGCTACTGGGTCCTAGCCATAGGACATCAAATGACCAGGCAACCTGAATTTCCTGTAATTAACTGGATGCTATTTGCCCATTAAGCCATGAGGTTGGGCATGTGCATCAAGTGGAAATGGGGCATAAGAGACCTGACTTAGGTAGGGGAAGCATGTACAAGTAAGGTGCATGAATGAGTTGTCTCATACTCTTTTAACACAAACTTGTGCTGCATTGCCACCGCTCCCCCAGCTCATACTTATAACTCAAGGAGTTTTCCTATGATCAGTTGTCTGAGGAAAAAAAAACCTCAGCCTGGTTTACTGGATGCTATATGCTGCCCAAAACCAAAAGTAAATAGCTGCAACATTAAAGTCGCATTTACTGATAGTCCAGGAAGACAGCAAAGGAGGGAAATTCCCCTGTTGGCAGAAATTTGAACAATATATCTGGTTGTCCACTTTGTTTGGATTCAGAAATGGTCAGAATCATAGAACTGCACTTATTTATGGGCAGTTGCTAATGGCTTGGCTGGGTAGTTAAAGGTTTGGAAAGGATCAGATTAGAAGATTGGTGGGAAGGATGTCTGGCGAAGAGGTACGTAGATAGATTTTTCAGAATGATAACAGAGTATGAAGATATTTGTGTGTCATTTGAATGCACTTCTGCTAATCAGACTTAATTTGCATAACACCATTATAGGCATTCACTATATAGAAAGCTCTCAGCAGTCAGGTAGACAAAGGTGCACTTTTTATAAATGTCAACTTCTTTCCCTACCAACTGGGTGCTTGTTCACTGGGCTTGTGAACAAAGTAATTATGGTGGCAGGAATGGACAGTATACATGGGCTTCAACAGCATAGCTGACCTAGCTACCAAACCAATGCAACCAAGTGCCTAACATGACACACGGAGATCAATAGTGAGCACCCAATATGGTGCCATTCCTGGGAATATAGAGGGAAGGAACCAGTGAGCCACCTGGTGGTAGGTTGATTACACTAGTATCCTTTCCATTATGGAGGGAATAGAAAATGCATCCTTAGTGGAGCAGAGCCTATTCTGTATAGGACTTTCTTTTCTTTCCCATAACGCTTCTGCCAGCATCACTTAACAAAATGCCTTATCTGGCATCATGGTATTTCACCGACATTGCTTCTGGTCAAGGAATTTGTAGTATTAAGTGGTTTTGCTATATAAACATTATTTACAGTGTCAATTTGGAGACAACACCTGGAAAGAATAGACATTTTATCTTATAAGATCTAGTATAAGCTTTGAAGCAGAGACCAATGTATGGTATGTCTCTCCTATAACTAGAATATACGAGTGCAAGAATTGAGGAATAGAAGTAGAAGTAGCTTCTATCACTTCTTATAACCTACTTGGAGAATTTTTGCTTCCTTCTCCCACAACTTTGGGCTCTGCTGGTTACAAAGTCTTGTTTCCAAAGGAGGAATACCTCTATTGAGGACACAACAATAATTCCATTGCTTTGGAAGATAAGACTGCCACCAGGTCACTTGGGAATTTCTTTCTTATGCTTCTGAACCAACAGGCCATGAAAGGATTTATTCTACTGATGGGATGATTGACCCTAATTTCCAAGAACAAATTGGATTGCTGCTATAGGATGAGAGTGTGAAAGACTATTTCTGCAATCCAGGAGAGTCTCTAAGATGTCTCTTAGTACTTCTATGTCCAATAGTGAACATTAATGGAAACTACTACAAACAAAGGGGGATAGAATTCAGACCTTTCAGGAATGAAAGTTTTGTTACCCCACCAATTAAAGAACAAAATGAGATTCTGGCAGAGGTCAAAGGAAATATGGGACAGGTAGTTGCAGTAGCCAGCCTCTAGGATGGTACCCAAAGATTCTTACTTCCTGGTATTCATAAGCTGTGTGTCCTCTCCCAGACTGGATAGAGCTGACCCATGTAACCATAGGATATTACTATTATGGAAGTGATGGTGTGTAACTCAAGTTTGATCTTAAAAAAAACATGGGCCTTCTTCCATCTTGCTGCCTCTTGGATCACTTGCTCCTCTAGGGGGAAGCCAGCTCCATGTTGCAAGGCCTACCAAGAATTCCATGTGGAGAGGGAAGGATGCCTCCTGCAAACAGCCAGCATCGCTTTGCTAGCAATGGGAGTGATCCATCTTGGGAGTGTTTCCTCTAGGTCTCCTCAAGCCTTCTGATGACGGCAATCCAGCTGACATCCTGACTGTGAATTCACGGGAGGCAGAACCACTCAGTTCAGCCACTCTTGAATTCCTGACCCACAGAAACTATGTGAGATAAATGTTTGTGGTTGTTCGTAAGCCACTAAATTTTGAAGTCATTTGTTATACAGCAAAAGATAACTAATACAATAGCAGAAGAAGGAAGTTTTTTTTTTTTTTTTTTTTTTTTTTTAGAAGAAGGAAGTTTTAAAAAATATCAACTATGGCCTTGTGACCAGTTACATAAATTATGTCTCTAACCTGTATGAGTATTTTCTTCCTTGCTGCTTCCTTTCTATGTCTATATGTATGTGTAATATACAGCCATGTATATTGACAATATGTTAATATAATATAAATATATGTGCATATACATTATTATGCATACACACTATGTATTATATATAATAGAATCATACATTCACACATATATACTATTTACTTCTCTCTCTTCCCTCTCTCTTCCTTTCCCTGAGTATTTAAAGATTTTATTTGTTTATTTAAGAGACAGCAGGTAAGAGAGAGCGTACACACAGAGGGAACGGGAGAGGGAGAAGCAGACTCTTCTCTGAGCAGGGAGCCCGATGTGGGGCTTGATCTCAGGGTGCTGGGATCATGACCTGAGTGGAAGGCAAATGCTTAACTGACTGAGCCACCCAGGCATCCCTCCCTGATTATTTTATTTTTTAAAAGATTTTATTTATTTATTCACGAGAGACACACAGAGAGAGAGATGCAGACAGGCAGAGGGAGAAGCAGGCTCCATGTAGAGAGCCTGACGTAGGACTCGATCCCGGGTCTCCAGGATCAGGCCCTGGGCTGAAGGCAGCACTAAACCTCTGAGCCACCCGGGCTGCCCCTCCCTGATTATTTTATATGAGTGTTTTTGTTTGTTTATTTGAGGTTAACTTTCCTATTTAATCTTTAGGTAACAATTTCAGATGGGACTGAGACTGAATTGAGGCATGATTAGTATAGCTCAGAGATAGCTACAATGACCATTAGCACTTTGCATCTTCCCATTTTATGAAGAGGGTGAAAATATTTTCATTTGTATGAAAGATCATTACATCACATTAGATGACAGGAGGAGTTGTTTAATTGTTACATGAAAGTTAACATTGGTACAGAAAGGTATGATGGATGCTGAATAGCCAAAAGGGTTTTTTGTGCTCACTCCAAGCCCACCTTCCTATACTGTGCAGGGTAATGATGGAGGCGGAACTCTGCAAACCACAGTTCTCTGGAGGCAGCTGCTTTCTCTTAAATTCTGCCAATGAGAGGTGCCAGAGGCAGGACCTGGAAGAAAGGTACCTGGAAGAAAGGTAGGGTGGAAAGAAGGTGCTTCCTCCCGTGAGTTTACCGTAGACTCCTTGAGGTTCTTGCGAGGGTCACCGCTTCACTGTAGGAAGCAACAACCTTTTCTTTCTTACCAATGGTACCTAAATCTAGTTTGCAACACTTACAGAAATGGCTGCATTGCCTCCATCCCTCTCCCCTAACCAGAGAAGCAGACATCAGCACTCACTGGCTGGAGCCCATTCTTCTGAGTTCTGTCTCAGTAGCAGATCCATGGGGTTCCTCCCATGAACGGAGATGATAGCACCAATGAATTAGAGCCTACCTCCTCACAGGGTTCAGCTCCACAGGACTCCTTCTCTTAGTTTTTAAGTTTTAATAATGCTAACCTCTTCCTGGGTGCCTGAGTGGCTCCATTGTTAAGCATCTGCCTTTGGCTCAGGTCATCATTTCAGGGTCCTGGGATCCAATCTTGCCCCCTCCATGGGGGGGGGGGGTCCCTGCTCAGCAGGGGGTCTGCTTCTCCTTCTTCCTCTGCCCCCCATCCCACCCCGTGCTGTCATCTGTCAAATAAATAAATAAAATCTTTTTAAAAAATTCTAACCTCTTCCCTTTCTCCCCTAAGGGCAGAGGCTGCTTCCTGTAGTTGCTACCTCTAGAATTCTTAGAGTTCTAAGAAAAAATTCTAAAGTTGATTGTACTGATGGATATACAACAGTGTGAATATATTAAACCATTGAATTTGTACACTTTAAGTAGGTGAATTGTGCTATGTGAATTACATCTCAAAAAAGCCATTTTAAAAAGTATATACCATAGGTGTATATTATATACTTACTCATAAATTACCCATGTACCTGAATGAATTGAACAAAATATACTTTTGCACCTTAGATATTTTTAGTGGCAGCTAAAGAAGAAAAGAAAACGTAGGAATGTTTCCACTTTCTTTTAAGGAAAAAAATTATTGGCAAGCTATCTGGGTGCTAATACTTCATTTCTGCTTCTCCTATGAATTAATCTCAGGTGGATCTCTGCCAACTAGCTAATGCTTATTGTTCACTTCCTGATGTGGTCAGAAAAGTGCCATCTGTTCCCTTCAGCTGCCAAAATTTTACAAATTATCTAAATCTTTCTACAGGTAGCAAATGCTGAAAAGGAAAGTTTTCCAAATGCTCATCACTTTACACAACTATTATACAATGATATTTTGTTCAATTTGATGTGAAAATCATAATTCCTAGGTAATTAAACATTTTAAGTTCCAAAACTGAATTAGTGCCTGTAAATCTTTCACATGGTAGGCAACATGAGCATGATGCTGTTTAGCTATATGATGGAATAACATTCACAGTGACATTTATAGTTTCCACATTCAGAAAGAGCAGAGGCATGAAAAGAAACTGTGAAGTTTAGAAGACCCACGTTTATTGTTAGCATGTAATGTCCACATGTGTGTCCCCTTAGAATGGCAGCCAGCCCAGAGTATGAGTCAGGTAGGTTCCAACCCTAATCCTGACAGCTTCTGGGTTTTTCTGTCTCATCATCATTTCCCAAAACAATACATTTAGACACTCAGAGCTGTCACTAGGTTTTTCTTTGACTAAACTTCAATGCCTTTTTAAAGTTCAGTCTTGTTTTTAGGAGTGTTTGATATCATTCTGGTACCTAGGTACTTAATAAAAGTTGAATGAGTGAGTGAATGAATGAACAAATGAAAAACTGAATTGGATGAAATGGGTTCTTCTATTATATCTGTATCCAGAGTCTCCTGCCTTCCTAACTCATGACTCTGTTTCTTTAATGTATGACAAAATAAGGGCCATCTAATTTAGCTTGCCAATACAGCACATACATTGCTCAAAATTTTATTCCTTGAGCACTTTAGAATTTGGAAATAGCCAGCCATAAGGAAAAAAAAAAAAACTTACATTTTGTTGAAAAGGAAAAAACATTTAGAAATATGTTGGTTGGCAAAATGTGTACCCCGACTAAAATATTAAGTTTATCTGCCTCTAAACATTATTTAGTACTTTTCTCATCATTGTTTTATGAATTATACTGATTCAGGTAATCTAATGTGTGTGTGTATGGGGGTTCTGAGAGAGACTGTACATGTATGTGCACATGTGTATACAATCTGTTGCACATAAAACACATTATTTTTTAGAACAAGTATGGTTACGGTGCAAGGCTACTGGCTGGGTGCCTCACCAATTCTAAAACTCTGTTTTCCAGAGGTCATTGCTGACTCACAGGGGGGCAGAGAGATACACTATTTCCTTTCTGTCTCTGTCAACCAAAACCAGTTGATTATAAGGGAGCCATCATTGGACCACACTCAAAATTTCTCTGATTCAGTGTCCTTTCAACCGTGTCTTTATTCTTTGCACTGATACACATGCTGTTCTGACTTCCTGGGAGGACAGCCTCTACCTCCCCATTACTTCTCACTGCAATGAGAAAGTACTTTAGCCTCTCTGAATGTAATATGCCACCATCACAAATTTTCTGGCCCTTACCATATTCTGGCTAAATACACTCTAGACCTTCTGAATGTTTTCTTAGTGACTTTGGTGAAGTAACAAAAGGAGGAGAAGAAAATGACTCTGCTAAAACGAAAAAGGAAAAAGGAAGTCAGAAATAGGTAGGGGGACACCAGGGTGACTCAGTGGTTGAGCATCTGCCTTTGGCTCTGGTCATGATCCCAGGGTCCTGGGATCGAGTTCCATGTTGGGCTTCCTGCAGGGAGCCTGTTTCTTCCTCTGCCTATGTCTCTGCCTCTCTCTCTGTCTCTCATGAATAAATAAATAAAATTTAAAAAAAAGAGCGAGAAATAGGTATGTATACCATCAACACCAGAAGCAGAATGCTGTGGGACAGTAGGTCTCAGCCCTTACTTTGAATTAGAGTCATGGGGAATAGTTAAAAAAAAAAAAAAGATGCCCAACTGTCTCACCCCTTCTTAAGAGGTTTAGATTTCTTTAGTCTCGTGTGGGAATCCAGGCATTCATTCATTCATCTATACATGCATACATACATACATAATCGATTACTGATTCATAATAAAAAGATGTCATAAAAAAAGAAAAAATAAAATATTTTAATAATAATAATAATAATAATAATAATAAAAAGATGTCACCAGGAACAGCCAGATGAAAGAGATGCATAGGGCAAGGGCAGGAGCTTCCACACTCTCTCTGAGCATGGCATCTCCCCAAGTCTCCACATGTTTACCATCTGGAAAGCTCACATTTATGTAATTTCAATGTTCCTCAGGTGTTTCTCAGGAGCCCTCAGATGGAGAATCTCTGATATAGAGAAGAATTTGGGTCTGGGAGTCAGGCAGTTCCAGGTCCAAACAATTAACAGAGCTTCTCTCAGCCTCAGTTTTCTCATGGGTAAAACAGAGTTAATACAAGTTGTAAATAAGATAGTGTCTGGCATTTAGTATCTGTTCAATAAAAGTTCATAGATTATAATAGAATACTATGCAGCCATCAAAACTCATATTAGAAGGCTACTTAATGATCTAAGAAAATAAATGTTCCCTTACTCTGTCCTCCACTCCACCCAACTTCTATAGTCACACACCTGGGCCCTATTTTCCTTTCTAAGGAAAACATTATGATTCAGAGCAGCTTTTTTCATCCCTCAGCTGCAGACTTGTCTCTAATGAGATGTTTCCAAATATCAAATGAGATTCTCTAAAGGAGGTGCCTAAGCTTCTGAATATTTTTAAAGTTTCCCAAGTGATTCCAATATGTAGTGAGAGTTCAAGAGCACTAATGGAACAGTGGACCTCAAACCTTGGTGCGCATAAGAATCATTTGGAGATTTTATTAAAACTCAGATTTCTGGGTCTTTCTTCAGAGCCTCTGATTCAGTGGGTCTGGGGTAAGACCCAGAATTTGAATTTTTAAAAGCTTTTTATCTAAATTCAATTTAGTTAACATATAGTGTAGTATTGGTTTCAGGAGTAGAATTTAGTGATTCATCACTTACATATCATACATTGTTTTTGAGAACAAAATAAAATACAGGTGGAAGTGTTTTTCAGGGTCTGGTACATAAGTATTTAGTGAATTCTAGGAATTGCTTTGACTAAAACAGCATATTGTGAACACATAGTATAATTAGATTAGGAACTATAATTAGATTAGAAACTTTTATATTTCTGATGTTAAGAAATGTTTAAAGAGAGATGCCTGGTTGGCTCAGCGGTTAAGCATCTGCCTTTGGCTCAGTGTGTGATTCTGGAGTCCCAGGATCGAGTCCCACATCGGGCTCCCTGCATGGAGCCTGCTTCTCCCTCTGCCTATGTCTCTGCCTCTCTCTCTCTCTCTCTCTCTGTGACTCTCATGAATAATAAAAATAAATAAATAAAGGCCACACTCTAAAAAAAAAAAAAGAAATGTTTAAAGAAAACTGTGTATGTGACACAAACTTCAACACTTCATGAATGGACTATCTCCTTTGGGAGAACTGCAAAATGGTGCAAAAGGCAGATCGCTGGTATAGGATAAAGAGTAAAGTACAAGGAAGAGAAAAATATCTGATTGGCTGGGACTACCAAGTAAACCTTGTTTGGGGTGAGAAGGAACAAGGAAATAAATAAGGAGCCCAGAGTTGGCTTGGTGTCTGGGGATTAGTTGACTGGATACACTATGTTTTTGGTTCAGGCAGAGCAGTTACAGAGACATGAGAGTAACCTAAATCTCAAGTTACTAATATGGCACCCTGGCTCCATCTAGAAATTAATTAATCAATCAATTAATTAATTAATTTTAAAATTTACTCATTCATGAGGGACACACAGAGAGAGGCAGAGACACAGGCAGAGGGAGAAGCAGGCTCCATGCAGGGAGCCCGATGGGGGACTCAATCCCGGGTCTCTAGGATCACACCCTGGGCTGAAAGTGGCGCTAAACCGCTGAGCTACCTGGGCTGCCCTAGAAATTTATTTTAACATGGAGTTTTATGTTCAGATCTATACTCCATCTTCAATTAATTTTTGCATATGGAATGAGGGGTCAAATTTCTTTTTTGAATTAAGAATACGGTATTTCCAGTTACAGCAGCCTTCAAAAGAAAAGGCTTTCCTTTCTTCATTAAATTAACTTCATTCCTATTTTCCCATTTTGATTGCATACTCCTGGAGGGCTTGAACTTTATACTCCTTTGTATCTGAATTAATTTGGATTTGGTTAGTTTCTAAATAAGAGGCAAAAAGACAGTAGCTTGAACAAGTGTGTCATTGAGGTATTCCTAAATACCAAAGCATACCAAACTCATTGGCTTAAATTAATAATCCTTTACAATTGGTGGCTATGGTTTTGCAGACCTAGGCTGAGCTTGACTGGATATTTCTCCAAGTGTGGCAGCTGAGGCAACTCTGCCTCTCACTGCAGGTCTGTGGTTTGCCTGGGGTAGTCTCCTTCCTCCTTGGATTGGAGAATGAGGGGCAGGCTAACCAAGACTATTCTTCTGGTAAAGGAAGGGATGCGAAATGGCAAGTAGAAATGCTGAGCCTCATAAAACTCAGGCTCAGAACCAGCACACCATTACTCCTACCCATGAAGCATTCACATTGGCTGAGCCCAAAGTCAGAGGGTACAGAATGCACTTGGCCTGTGATGATGAATACGGATATAGGGAGAAGTGAAGATTTAGGGACACATTTTCAATCTACTACAAGATACAAATTTATCTCCTATAAAAAGCCAGAGGTAGGCAGTCTGGGGCTGCCAAGGTCTGCAAAATTCTCAGGAACTCAGATAGCTTCTATCTTACTGTACCACTGTTGAGGTAGCTTCTTTAGCTCTAACCAGGAGATATGAGGAAAGAACAAAGTAGAAAAAGAACAATGGGCTCATGTTCTCTATTTTTAAGGGACATTCCTGGAAATTGCCACATGACCTTTCCATAGCAGGAGGCTGCAGCTGGTTGTAAGGGAGACTGAATATATAATCTTTATTCCAGTTAGTCCCATACCCCAATAAGCCAGGAGGTCTGTTACTAAGAAAGCAGAGAAGAATGGATAAAAAAGTAATAATTTATACATATAGCCTTGTATAACCTATGGGTTCAATGAGTTTTTGTTGCTTGATTTATAATTTTTTTACATGCTACAAAACAATGGTTAGTAATTTTCCTATGGGAGAAGAGAGTAGTCATTCTCAGGAACAAAATAAGAAAAAAAAAATTTTTTTTTTAATTCAGTAGTTCAAATTGTCTAGCATTTTGAATACTTCCTTCAGGTCCCACAATTACAACTGAGAAATGCTTCTTGAGTTCATAGCAGTATTCTCTCTAGATCTCTGGACTTGACTCACTGGCATCAGTTGTACTCCAATCAAGGGATTAAAACTAGTAAAATTCCAAACCACAATGAGGCACCATGCTATACCTATTAAAAATCATTACTTTAAAGAACCAAACTGGCAAGGATGTAGAGAAGTAGGAAGTCTCCTACATTGCTAGTGGGAAAGCAAAATGGCATAGCTACTTGGGAAAATAGTTTGACATTTGCTTGTAAAGTTAAACATTCACTTACCAGGAGACCCAGTAATCCCACTCTTAAGTATTTACTGAAGATAAATACAGATGTATGTTTATACACAATCTTGTATGCAAATGTTTACAGCAGCTTTCTTCATAGCACTAAAAACTGGAAACAAATTGAAGTGTCTATTTACAGGTGAATGGATGAATACATCCTGTTACATCTATAGGATAGAATACTATCCAGCAACAGAAAGAAATGAATTCCCGATACATGTGGCAACAGAAATAAATCCCAAAATAATTATGCTAGGTGAAAGAAGCTAGAATAAAAAAGCTGCAAACTTTATGATTTCATTTATATGACATTCTGGAAGAAGCAAAACTGACAAACAGATCAGTGGTTAACTGGGTCTGGGAATGAAGGGAGGAGATTAATGACAAAGGGGTATAGGAAACATTTTGGGATGATGGAAAGATGATTATGTGGTTGTTACAGAATTGTATTCAATGACAACTTTCCTAGAATTTGTACATCTTGGTTTGATAATTTTACTGTATATAAATTACATCTCAATTTTTTTTAACAAAAAAACACAATTCTGATAAAACTCAGAAGGAAAAAGTGGTTCTGATGCAAATGGGTGTTTGAAACTTTTTTTGATTAATGAAATAGTGAAGTTGGTTATTGCTATAATCAAAGATTCATTTATAGCATGGAATTAAATCTAGTTTCAATGAATTAATTACTTTTACACTTTTATTTTAATCCAGTATTTGTAATGGTCCAACAAGGGACGGACAAATCTATTGGAAAATGCCTCTCAGCATTGTTTGATGATAGTTAACTCAGGGTTCTCTTCTGCTGGGTACTGACAGGGCTAAAAGGAATAATATTTGTAATGCAAATGACCTATCCTAGAGCCCTGGAAACAGATGTGGGGAAGTTCTAGAAGAGTAATTGTTCTCTTCTGGTAGAGGAAAAGATTAATAATAGCTCTCACAGATTCAAGATGCAGTCCTTTGCTTTCATTACCACCTAAGGAGTAAAGAAAGAGAATCCCTTGAATGGGGTTTAGTGGGGTAAAAAAGTGGGCTGACAGGATGGAGAGGGAAAGGGGATAAGTTAGTCTCAGCAAGGGACTGTTCTACAAAAGGCTTTGGTCTATGGGGCACCTGAGTGGTTCAGTGGTTGAGCCTTTGACTCAGGCCATGATCCTGAGGTCCTGGGATCAAGTCTTGCATCAGGTTCCCTGCAGGAAGCCTGCTTCTCCCTCTACCTCTGCCTCTCTCTGTGCCTCTCATGAATACATAAATAAAATCTTAAAAAAAAAAAAAAGATGCGGCAAGAAAACATAAATTACAAAAAGACATCCATTAAATGTTCTAAATTCCCACAATAGGTGGGGTTTTGGATTAGTGCAAAATATAGCACCATGTTACTGCAAAGTTAAAGAAATGATGGAGCTAGCTGGTGTGGAATCCCAAGGTATCTTTCATTTGGTGCCATCTGATGGCATATATCTGCTCTTGCTATCTCTCAGAACAATGACCTAAACTGGTCTATTTTTGTTTGGGACTAATGTTAAATGTGACCAATACTAGGGTTATGGGTGTAAACTAAGATGGTCCCAACAAACTGAATATATGGTCCCCCTAATTCTGAGTCCTGTGTGTGGCTGGGACTTCTGGGAATCTCTTGGTTAGTTGAGGTTGCTTCCTTTGGTCTGATTCTAAAACATGGAGCCAGGGTCCTGTGGGTGCATCCTCTGCTTTGCCACCTGATATGGGGTGGGTTCCAGTCCCTGGCCTTTACCTACTTTCCCTTCCTTCCCTTCTGTTTTTCCATAACCACTCAGAACATATGAACATTAACCTGATCCATCTTAGGGTGAGCAGAAGGCAGAACCTGATGACTATTTGCATTGTATCCAGATTGTCCTCATCAGGCTTGTGTTTTACTATATTTGTGTTGATAACAAAAAAAAGGAAAAAAATTAAATGGCGGCAAAAATCATCTTGATTATTTGTATGTCTGTCTTTTGAATTCTCCTGTGTATGTCTCTTAAGTTCCTACCACATAATATTGGTGGGAGAACAGGGCTAGCTGACGACAAAGCATAGCTGGTATCCCACAAACGACACCCACCCAGGGTGAGATCTGTGTGACTTTCTTCAGGAAATTTCTAATTGTCTTAATGTTAATGCCTTACTAGAGGAAAAAACCATCTTTAACTTGACAATGTCAAGACCTTTAGTATCTTGAAGGTCCTCCTTAGCATATGGAAATCCTTTTGAAATCTCCCTTTCCTTACCTCCCCCAACTCCCAGGTATATAATCAGCCTCCCCTCTCAGGCCCCAGACAGCAGCTCTTCCTGCCCACAGGTCCTGTCCCTGTGCTTTAATAAAACCACCATTTTGCACCAAAGATGTCTCAAGAATTCTTTCTTGGTCATGGCTCCGGACCTCACCTATATTCCAAAACTTCATCAATATCAATGCCATTTTTTCCCCCTCTAGACTTTGGACACCTTGAACAAAGGCCACATCTTATTTACCTTCGTGTCATCATTTCTTATCACAATGCCTGGGCCTTGTCAAGCATTTCTTCAATTAAACTAAAGTTTAACATTAGGTTAATAATTGTGCTATTAAATTCAGCAACAGAGTTAAACTGAGAAATTACTTCAATGGACAATCTATCCACATTAATTTGTGTCCTCAGTATAGCTCCAGTAGTAGTAAGCCATGATACATTGTTTGATCATGGCAATATTTAATCCACTGCTCTTGCTGGTAGTGATCACAATAGATGAACATTATCATGTCAGGCCTAATAAGGGCATGGAATTTAATTTTCAATTGTATTTAGCTTCTAATGAGCAAAGCAACCCAAATGAGCTAAATTCTGATTTATCAGTCTCACAGCTAAAATTCTGTTATGCTTGTAACATTTTTCAGTGTTAGGCAGTGGTGATGTGCTGGTAAATGTTTATCATTTCTCCTGAAGGAGAAAGAAAAAAAAAGGCCTGATTTGCAGGGTTTGTCATTTTTTGTGTTATAAATATTTCTACCATGGCTGATTCCAAGCTACCAATGTGATGTTCCCAAACATCTCTCAAGAGGCACAAGCTGGAGAGGGGAATCTCTGGCATAGCACTGAGTAGCCCAGTGCAGGGCTGAGCTGATATAGCTGATGTCTCCTTCTGGTAGTCATGCATTCAGCAGGTATTTATTAAGCACTTACTATATTGGTGCTTGGGGTTCACTAGGGAATAAAAAGATAAATATTTGGACCATTGCGGGTCTTAAATTCGTTCGAAGAGGTATAGACAAAATAAACAATAAACCTATTTAACAAGTTCTTTTTTTTATTTTTTTATTTTATTTATTTATTTATTTTTATTTTTTTTTTACAAGTTCTATAATTTACTAAAAGTTAAGTTCTATAAAAAAAGGATAAATGGACAAAGGTGATTGAGAATGCAAAACACGTAATTTAATTTTAAATGGACTAGTCAAAGTGGGTCACTCTAGAAGATGACATTGGAGCAGAGATTTGAAGTACCTCTAGGCAGAGGGAGAAAAGACAGCTGGTACAAAGGCTCTGAGGTAGGAGGCTGTGTGGCTTATTCAAGGAGCTACAGGGAGTTCAGTGTGATCAGTGAAGGAGCAAGAGAGGATGAGCAGGGAGTGGAGACTAACTCTAGGTAGAGGGAGAGGTCACAGGAGAGGATGCTGGTATAAGAAGACCTAGAGTATTGTGAGGACTCTGGATCTTACTTGTAGGAAATAGGCATCGGAGGCTGAGCAGAAAGTAACATCCTTTGATTTAGGTGTCATGGGCTGTATGCTAGCTTTTATGTTGAAAATAGACCAGTTTGGATGTGGTGAGAAGTAGCCTTGTCCTGGATGTATGCTGACGGTAAGGCCAAGAAGGTTTGCATGCCAACTGGATGGAGGTTTACATTAGTTAGAGTTGCCATAAAGAATAAGGACTACTGGGTGGTTTAAAACAACAAAAATTTGCCTCACAGTTCTTGAGGTTAGAAGTTTGAAATCAAAGTGTTGGCAAGGCAGTGCTCCCCCTTGCCTCTTCCTAGCTTCTACTGCCTTGACAGCCAACCTGGCTTGTTGCTGTGGCCCTCCATCGATACACGGTATTCTCTCATGTGTGTCTTTTCCTCCTATAAGGACACAAGTCCTCTTGGATTAAGGACCTACCCTCTTCTAGTATGACTTCGGTTTAACTAACCACACCTGCAACAACCTTATTACCAAATGAAGTCACATTCTGAGGCATTGGGGGTAGGTGTCAACAAATCCTTTTAGGAGACCTAATTTAGCTCATAACAGAGTCCAAGGAAAAGAATGGAGTTAAAGATGACTAAGCTTTTTTGGCCAGAGCAATTGGAAGACTGTAGTTCCCTCAAGGCAAAGTAGAGAGGGCTGCAGATGGAGCATGTTTTGGGGAGAAGATCAGAATTTCCAACGTATTACAGTCCTATCCACATAGTCAATCAGCTTATTGTCCTACAACTGAAAAGAAAGGAGAGCTAAATTCTTTCAAAATTATACAGATCATGGCAAAAGAACCCTGAGAATAACTGCTCTCATAGGAAAATCAAACCATATATGCTGAAAACAGTTATTTAGCTTCCTGAATAAAAACTCTTAAATTATTTAAATTAATAGGAAGTTCTGAATATTGCATTTCACTCTTGTCAGAAACATTTTTTGGTAAATTCCCTTTTAGTACAACAGATAGATGAGGCACTAGGGAGGAAAAACTCTTTGAAAATCTATAACAGCCTTTTGAATTCTTTAGAAAGGCAGAGATGACTCTTAGGGGATGAGTCTAAGTAAACATTTACCTCATTATGTAAATTAGCTGTGGGCTCTCAAGCCATTATAATATTTCAGTTGAAAGTCACTAAATGTTCCGAGCTTTGAATCAGATTCAAACATTTTAATCTTTCTTGCACACCTTGGCAAATTCCTAATGTCTTAGGGGTTATCTGATTGTAAAAACTGAAACTAGTTCACACGGATGTAGACTAGACAAAGGGGAAATTCAAAGGAAGGACACAGGAATATGTCCTAAAGTTCTAGGAAGGGAAACAAAGATGAGCTTCATGAAGATCAGGAATCAGGAATTGCAAATAGAGATCTAAGATGGCTACTCTTTCCAGCTCTGTCTTTCTAGGGTTGCAAGGTCTTTTGTCTCTGCATTTTTTATGCGTATTTGCTTCAATTTTTTCCCCTTCTCAGTTGGCCAATTGCCTCTGCCTTCTTTGCCCATGCTGCCTCCCTCATTGTTCAATGGTGCCCTTAGCCTCAGAGTTTATATAGTATTACAAAGCCAGGGCTGACTGCTCATGAGTCCATACTCCAAAATCTGAATGCAAATTTTTGCAAGAGGTAATCTGATTGGTTCAGAGTCTGAAATTTCCCCCTCCCCGGTCTAATCAGTTGTGTAAGAGGGAAATGATCATATTCACTCACTAAATGTTTTTGAGAGCCTACCATGTGCCAATTGCTCTTATAGGTTATAGATACTTCAGGGAGCAAAGTCCCTATTCCATGGAGCTTAAAATCCACTGATGTGGAAAAGTACCTATGTTTTACACTGTATAAATATGTATAGAATGAGTGGGTGTTAAAGAAAGGTAGTTAGACATCCTAAAAGGAATCTGCCAAAATAACAGATGTCCCATCTCTCTGGACTAGGTCATCCTCGATTCCCTTGCTTGCAATCATAGTAAAGGGATTCACTTTACTTTTATTCCCTATCAAAAGCCAAGCAACACACTGCCTTTATCCCTTTGCCAGAAGGTGACACTTTAATCATTAACCCAGTCCTGCCCTAGGATGATATAGTGTTATTTGTGTTGGGGCAGGGGATAGTGTGGGGAGAGTGGACGGTGTTCCAGTCTGCAATCAGACCTCTGTTCAGCCAACCAGGTGATCCATCAAACAATTATAACCATAATGGTTAGCCTTTTTTTTTTTTTTTGAGGGTTTACAATGTTACTTTGCAGTGGTCTAAACCCTTCACATCTGTTATCTTATTTGTTATACCTCTAAGAAAAAGGTCCTTATTTTACAGATGAGGAAACTTAGTTAAGTGAGTCGTTCAAGGTCTCTGCTGGCAAATGATGAGCCAGGATTTGAACTCAGAGCCTATTGAACAATCACTAAATTACATGGTCTTCAAGGCATTCCTAGTGATGATAATTTTTTTGGTTTTTGAAATACTTTTTTTTTTAGATTTTATTTATTTATTCATGAGAGACACACAGAGAGAGGCAGAGATACAGGCAGATGGAGAAGCAGGCTCCCCGTGGGGAGCCCGATATGGGATTCAATCCCAGCACCCCAGGATCATGCCCTGGGCCAAAGACAGATGCTCAACCGCTGAGCCACCCAGGCGTCCCTTTGAACTACTTTTAATGCCTTTCCTTTTCATCTTATTTGAATGCGAGGTGGCATGCACTCTGATTTATAGAAATATTACTTCAGGTGAATAAGCAAGATTTTTTTTTACCAAAAGGTCATCAAGCAGAGGAGTTGTAGGAGTTGTTGTAGGAGTTAGGAGCTCTCCTTCCTACAGCTCTACATCTTACCCCTTAGAGTTAGATATTTTGCCTCAATGTTTTTCTTAAGCTTGTTCAGTTATCAAGTGGTGAAACAAGGCTCTGAACCTAGAGCCTGTGGTTTTAACCACTAAATTACATAGCCCGGTAACAGTGATAGTGATGGTAGGAAATCTGAAGAGACCACATAGTCCTATTAATCTCATCTGCTTTCTGGTAGAAGGGAAAATTTTGATATTTTAATATTGGAGTGCTAGTGACAGGGGTCACAAGCCCCTTAAAGTGGGTTTTCCTAAAGGTCTCTGTTAAAATCCTTCAAGTATAACCCTTATAAAGTCTTCTGTGAGCATCTATCCCCTTAAGCAGAGTTGATCATTCCTTCCTAAGTCTCATAATGTCACTTGGATGTAAATCCATGAGGTTACACAGTTATCTTACTATAATACTCTCACTTTCTTTTGAAGGTATGGTATATGAGCTCCTTAAGGTGAGGAATCTTCTTTATGATTTCTGCTGACTCTATTGCCTAAGCAAGTTCTCTGTGGTATGTAGTAGGCACACAATAAACATCAAAACCATAACAACAAAAGAGGCAGACTTACCAGTACTTTAATGATAATCCTCTTCTGTGCCTATTTTGGAAAACTTTGCATTTGCTATTTACCCTATTTCTAGTGCCAAAATTTTTAATGTTCAGAGCTCTTTCACATGCATAAAGAAGAAATCAGATGTCTTCATGTATCATTTTATGACCCTGAGCTGAATCAAAATCCAATTATCTTAGGTATTCTTGTTCACATTGCAATTTTTTTAATCTTCTTTTTTGCATCCATAACAACTGTTAGTTACCAGTTTATACATCTTATAATGTTCTGCCTACCATTTACTCAGAGGTGAAACCATTTACTCAGAGTAGTCTGTGGTTTGGTTTACCTATAAAATGTGTAGTTAGCAGAAGTTAAGTTTGAGAAACTAATCATAAATTTACTAGTGGAATTTACTTTATAAGATATTGATCTTATTATGAATGAAGGTGTGTGTTGTAGGAGCGCACCATTATCCTAGTACTAATTTTAGTTTAAGTTAAAAAAGAGAATAAGGGCAGCCCCAGTGGCACAGCGGTTTGGCATCGTCTGCAGCCTGGGGTGTGATCCTGGACACCTGGGATCGAGTCCCACATTGGGCTCCCTGCATGGAGCCTGCTTCTCCCTCTGTCTGTGTCTCTGCCTCTCTCTCTCTGTCTATGAATAAATAAATTAAATTAAAAAAAAAAAAAGAGAATAAGCTAGGTTTAGAGCCACTGGGAATGGCTAGAATGGGAGCAATCCACAGGCTTACAGCAATGGAGAATGGAAGTTACATTAGCGAAGACATTTATGATTGCAAGTGATAGAAAATTGGCTTTAAAAAGGCAAAATCTTTTGAGTCACATAAATGAAAAGTCCAGGGATAGATTTAGCTTTAGTCTCAGCTGGATCCAGGTACTTGATTTCATCCAGACCACTCTCCTACTCTCTGTTCTGCTTTTGCTTGTTCTGCTTCTAGGTAAAGCATTAACTATAATCACAATATGTGCATTCGATCTCCAGGACATTCATCCATTCACTGGTAATACTATTCTACTCTCAGCTTCTATGAATTTGGCTTTTTTAGATTCCATGTATAAGTGATCTCACATATTACTTGCTTTTTGACTTATTTCCTTTAGTATAATGCCCTCAAGTCCATCCATGTTGTCACAAATGGTAGGATTTCCCTCTTTCTCATAGATGAATAATATTCCATTGTATGTATCTACTACATCTCTCTTATTCACCCATTGACAGACACTTGGGTTGTTGCATATCTTGGCTATTGTGAATAATGCTGCAATAAACACGGGAGTGCACATACCTCTTTAATACCCTATTTTCATTTCCTTTGGATAATATACCCAAGAGTGGAATTGCTGGATCACATGGCAGTTTTATTTTTATTTTTTGAGGAACCTCCCTACCATTTTCCATAGTGGCTGAAGCGATTTGCATTCCTATCAACAGTGTGTAGGGGCTCCCTTTCCTCCACATCCTTGCCAACACTCTCCATCTCTTGTCTTTTTCGTGATAATCGTTGTAACAGGTGGTATCTCATTGTGACTTTGATTTGCATTTCCCTGATGACTAGTGATTATTGAGCAGCCTTTTGTATAACTGCTGGCCTTTGATGTCTTCTTTGGAAAAATACCTATTTCCTTTCCCCATTTGTTAGACTTTTTTTTTTTTTTGCCACTGGGTTGTATGAAATTTTAATATATATTAACCCATGATCTGAAATGGGTCGCAAATATTTTCTCCCTTTTGGCAGATTGCCCTTTTTGTTTCTTATGCTGTGCAAATTTCTAGTTTGATATACTACAACTTGTTGATTTTTGCTTTTGTTGCTTGTGTTTCTAGTGCCTATCTAAAAAAATCTCACTGCCAGGACCAATGTCAAGATTTATTTTTTCCTGTGTTTTCTTCTAGAAGTTTTATAGTATCAGGTTTATGGGTTTTTTTTTGTTTTTTTTTTTGTTTGTTTGTTTGTTTTTTTTTAAGATTTATTTATTTGAGAGAGAGCCAGTTGGGGGAAGTACAGAGGGAGAGAAGAATCTCAAGCAGGCTCCTCACTGAGCATGGAGCCCCACCTGGGGCTCAGTCTCATAACCCAGGAGATCATGATCTGAGCCCAAAACAAGAGTTGGTTGCTTAACTGACTGAGCCAGCCAGGTGCCTTCTTCTATTTATGTCTTTAATCCATCTTCAATTAAGTTGTTTTTTTTTTTTTTTTTAGAGATTTTATTTATTCATTCATGACAGAGAGAGAGAGAGAGAGAGAGAGAGGCAGAGACACAGGCAGAAAGAGAAGCCGGCTCCATACAGGGAGCCCCGATGTGCAACTTGATCCTGGGACTCCTGGATCATGCCCTGGGCCGAAGGCAGGCGCTAAACCGCTGAGCCACCCAGGGATCCCATCTTCAATTAATTTTTGTGAGTAGATTAAGGGGTTAAATTTCATTTTCCTGCGTTTGGTTATCCAGTTTTCTTAACACCATTTGTTGAAGAGACCATCCTTTCCCCCATTGAGTTTCTTGGTTTTCCTTGTTGAATATTGGTTGACTATAAATGTGGAGGTTTATTTCTGAGTTCTTAATCCTTTTACATGAGTCTATGTGTCTGTTTTTTATTAGTACCATACTGTTTTGATTACTTAGCTTTATAATATAGTTTGAAATCTGAAAGTGAGATGTCTCATTGTTTTTCTTTCTCATGATTGCTTTGGCTATTTGTGGTTTCAAACAAAATTTAGGATTGTCTATTTCTCTGAAAAATGTTATTGAAATTTTGATCGGGATTTCACTGACTATATAGATGGCTTTGCGGAGTATAAACATCTTAACAATATTTATTTTTCTGATCCATGAACATGGGATCTTTTTCCATTTGTTTGTCTTCAATATTTTTCATCAAAATCCTGTAGTTTCTATTGTACAAATCTTTCACTTCCTTGGTTACATTTTATTGTTTTTGATGCTGTATGAGTGGGATAGTTTTCTTTAATAACAATACATCTGAAAAGGTAATAGTGTATAGAAATGCAACTGACTTCTGGATGTTGATTTTTACATGATGCAAACTTGCTGAACTTGCTGATTAGTTCTAATGGTTGTTTTGGTTGAGTCTTTGTAGAGTTTTCTATATAAGATTAAATCCTTAAATCCTCCTTTTCCAAAAAGGAAACTATTTTTCCTTTTTGATTTGGAAAGTTGTAGCTCTGACTCTGACCTCCAGTACCATGCTGAATGAGAGTGGTAAGAGTGGGTACCCCTGTCATCTTCTTGATCATAGAGAAAAAGCTTTCAACCTTTCACTGTTGAGTATGATGTTAGCTGTGGGCTTGTCATAAATGACCTTTATTATATTGAAGTATATTCCTTCTATGCCTAATTTATTGATCCTTTATCATAAAAGGATGTTGTCTTTTGTTAAATGCTTTTTCTACATATTTTTAGATGATCATAAGATTTTTATCTTTCTATTAATGTGGTATAGCATATCTATTGATTTGTGTGTGTTGAATCATCCTTGCATCCCAGGGATAAATCTTACTTAATCATGGTGTATAATCTTTTTAATGTGTTGTTGAGTTGTTTGTTAATATATTGTGATTTTTGTATCTACATTTATCAGGGATATTAGTCTGTAGTTGGTTGTTTTGCTTTGTTTTGTTTTGTGGGGTTATGTCTGTGGTGTCCTTTTCTGGGCTTTGCTATCAGGGTAATGTTGGCCCCATAAAATGAATTTGAAGTGTTCCCTTCTTTTCTATGTTTTGGAAAGAGTTTGATAATAATTGCTGTTTTAATTTTTCTTTAAATGTTTGGCAAAATTCACAAGTGAGGCCATTTGGTCTTGTGGTTTTCTTTATTGGGAAGTTTTTGCTTATTGATTTAATCAGCTTACTGGCTATTGGTTTGTTCAGATTTTCTATTCATTATTAAATCTTGGTAAGTTGTACATTTCTAGGAATTTGATTTCACTGTCATTCAATTTGTTGGCATTTAATTGTTCATAAGAATATCTTACAATCTTTGTATTTCTGGAGTATTAGTTGTAATGTCTCTTTTCTGATTTTGTTTATTTGATCTGATTTTTTTTTTCTTGAAGTAGGTAAAGATCTGTCAATTTTCTTTATCTTTTTGAAATAATTGTTGTTTTTTTATTTTTCTCATCTTTACTACATTTATTTTTGCTCTGATTTTCATTATTTCCATCCTTCTGTATACTTTGGACTTAGTTTTTCTTTTTCTCATTCCTTGTTGTGTAAAGTTATATTGTTTGAGATCTTTCCATTATCTTAATATATGCATTTATTACTATAAACTTCTTTCTCAGAAGTACTTTTGCAGCAACCTATAGGTTTGGTAAGTTTCTATTTTCATTTGGTTTGAGATATTTATTTCTCTTTGATTTCTCTGTTGACCTGTTGGTTGGTTAACATTGTGTTGTGTAATTTCCACATGTCTGTCATACCATTGCAGTCAGAAAAGACACTTAGTATGATTTCAATCTTTTTAAATTCTCTAAGACTTATTTTATAGCCTCATATGATCTACTCTGGAGAATGTTCCATTTGTGCTTGAGAAGAATGGATATTTTGCTTCTGTTGGGTAGAATGTTCTATAAATGCCGATTAGGTCCATTTGTCTAATGAATGGCTCAAGTAGCACATTTCCTCATTGATTTCCTGTCAGGATGATTTATCTATTGTTGAAAATGGGTATTGAGGTATCCTATTAATGTATTGTCTATTTTTTCCCTTTAGATCTGTTAGTATTTGCTTAATATATTCTGGTGCTGCTGTGTTGGATATATAAATGCTGTTACATCTTCTTGGGTGAATTGACCCCTTTATCATTATGTATTGAGCTTCTCTGTCTCTCTCTCTTTTTAAATACCATTTTGGGCTTATAGTCTGTTATTTTTTTCTGCTGTAAATATATAGCTACCCCTGCTTTCTTTTGATTTCCATTTGTATGAAATATCTTTTTCTGTCCCTTCACTCTGAGCTTATATAAGCTGAAGTGAGTCTCTTATAGGAAGCATTTAGCTGAGTCTATTTTTAAAAATAGCCACTCTGCATTTTGGTAAATACAATCCATCTACATTTAAAGTCCTTATTGATATAAGACTTACTAGTGCCATCTTGTTAATTCTTTCCTGGATGTTTTGTATTCCCCCACTGTTTCTGCATATCTTTGCAAATTGGTGAATTTTCCATGGTGGTATGCTCTGTTTCACCTTTCCTCATCTTTTGTGTCTCTATTCTAAAATTGTGCTTTGTGGTTATTGGGAAACTTACATAAGATAAAAATAGTTCATTTAAAGCTGATAGCAACTTCTGTCATCTACAAAGTCTTCACCCTTTTACTCTCCTGTTTCATTTTTTGATGTCTTTATTTTCCTCTTTTTGTATTGTGTATTAGTTACAATTATAGTAGCTGTAACGATTTTTATTATTCCTTTGACCTTTATACTATAGCTAAGTGGTCAATACATGAATCCATTATATAATTATTCTAAGTTTTATTGTATATTTACCTTTGCCATTGTATTGTGAAGGTAAATACATAGAAAAACACACTTTTATGTTTTTATGTCATTGATTAGGATCTTCTTATTCAGCTTGAACTCCTTTTAGCATTTCTGCAAGGCAAGGTTTTTGTTTTGTTTTGTTTTAAGATTTTATTTATTCATGAGAGACATAGAGAGGCAGAGACACAGGCAGAGGGAGAAGTAGGCTCCCCGTGGGGAGCCCTATGTGGGACTCCATCCCAGGATCATGCCTTGAGCCAAAGGCAGACCCTCAACCATTGAGCCACCCAGGCACCCCTGCAATCAAGTCTAGTGGTGATGAACTCTCTCAGCTTTTGTCTGGGGAAATCTTTATTTTTCCTTTATTATTTAAAAAATTTTTTTAATTTTTAAAGATTTCATTTGTGTATTTAGAGAGAGAGAGAGAGCATGTGTGAGCAGGAGAAGGGGCAGGGAGAGAGGGGAAGAGAGAGTTTCAAATAGACTGTACACTGAGTGCAGAGCCTGATGTGGGGCTCAATCCCATGACCCTGAGATTATGACCTGAGCCGAAATCAAGAGTTGGATGTTCAACTAATTGAGCCACCCAGGCGTCCCTATTTTTCCTATATATCTGAAGAATAACTATGCTGGAGAGAATATTCTTGGCTGGCAGTTTTTTCTTTCAGCACTTTGGATATATCATTCCTTTCTCTTAGATGTCTGATTCTCTACTCAGGTTTAGGAACGTCTCAGCTATCACTTCTCTATATCAACTATATGTCCCTTTCTCTGTCTTATCTCCATCTGGGTCCCAATTCTTCTTCTTCTTCTTCTTCTTCTTCTTCTTCTTCTTCTTCTTCTTCTTCTTCTTCTTCTTTCTTCTTCTTCCTCTTTTTTTTTTTTTAAGATTTTATTTGAGAGAGCACAAGTGTATGGGTCAGGGGGTGGGTGGCAGGGTCTGAGGGAGAGGGACAAGCAGACTCTGTGCTGAGCACAGAGACCAATGCAGGGTTCCATCCCAGGACCTTGGAATCATGATCTGAGCTAAAGGCAGGTGCTTAACTGGCTGACCCACCCTGGGTCCCAATTATTCTAATATTTGTTCTTTAATGGTGTCCCATGGATCACAGAGGCTTTCTGCGTTCTTTCCCTACTCTCCTTTCCTGTTCTCTAACTGGGTTATTTCAAAATCCTTACCCTCTAACCCACTTATTCTATCTTCCATTTGCTCTACTGCAGATGTTTTATCCTGTGTTTTTCATTTTATTCGTTGAGTTCTTCAACTTCAGAATTTCTGCTTAGTTCTTTTTCTTCCTTTCTTTTTTCATGGCTTCTATCTCTTTGTAAATATCTCCTTTTGGGACTGTATTTTTTCATGATTTTGTTTGTCTGGGGTGTTTTGTTTTGTTTTGTTTGCTTGTTGAGTGTTGAGTTTCTTCAGAAAAGCTCTTTTGAATTCTTTATCAGCTAGAAGACAAAATTCCATGCCTTAGAGTTTGGTTATTTTGAAGAATTATCTTTTGGTGATGACAGGTCTCCTTGATTCTTTTTTTTCTTTGATTTTTAATATTTTTATTTATATTTTAAATTTTTAAGTGTAATTAATTGTATTATATTAGCTTCAGGTATACAATATAATGATTCAAAAACTCTATATATTACATAGTGCTCATTATGATAAGTGTATTCTTAATATCCTTCACCTATTTCACCAATCACCTCACCCACCTTCTCTCTGGCAATCACCGATTTTTCTTTCTATATTTAAGGGGTTTTTTTGTCTTTATTTTCCCTGTTTTTTAAATTCCACATGAGTGAAAACATTTGTATTTGTTTTTTCCTGACTGACTTATTTCACTTAGCATAATACTCTAGATCCATCCATGTTGTTGCAAGCGGCAAGATTTCATTCTGTTTTTATGGCTAAGTAGTATTCCATTGTACATGTATGCCATATCACTTTCTTCTTCATTTATCAATGGACACTTCCATATCTTGGCTACTGTAAATAGTGCTGCAATAAACATAAGGGTGCATATATCTTTTTAAACTAGTATTTTTTTGGGGGGGTAAATCCCTAGTAGTAGAATTACTGGATAATAGAGTAATTCTATTTTTTAATTTTTTGAGAAACCTCTACAGTAGTGGCACCAATTTATATTCCCACCAATCGTGCACAAGGGTTCCTTTCTCTCCACATCCTCACTAACACTTGGTATTTCCTGTCTTTTTTATTTTAGCTCTTCTAACAGGCGGACAGGTGATACCTTATTGTGGTTGATTCACATTTCCCTGATGAACATTGTTTTCATGTGTCTGTTGGACATCTTTATGTCATCCTTGGAAAAAATATCTATTCAGATCCTCTGCCCATTTTAAAATTTGATTATTTATTTTTTGAGTGTTGAGTGAGCAAGTTTTTATATATTTTGGATATTTAGCCCGTTAATAAACTACATATCATTTGCAATTATCTTCTGTTCGTTAGATTGTCTTTTGGTTTGTTTATCCTTTCCTTTGCTGTGCAGAAGATTTTTATTTTGGTGTAGTCCCATTTGTTTGCTTTTGCTTTTGTTTCTTTAGCCTCAGGAGACCTATCTAGACAAATGTTTCTACAGCTGAAGTCAGAGATTACAGCCAATGTTTGCTTCTAGGAATTTTATGGTTTCAGGTCTCCCATATAGGTCTTTACTCCATTTGGAGTTTATTTTTTGTATATGGTATAAGAAAGTGGTTCAGTTTCATTCTTTACATGCAGCTGTCCTATTTTCCCAGGACCCTTTGTTGAAGAGACTGTCTTTTCCTTATTGTATATTCTTGCCTTCTTTGTGGTAGATTAATTAACCATAAAAAGTGTGGGTTTATTTTGGGGCACCTGGGTGGCCCAGTTGGTTGAGAATCCAACTCTTGATTTTCAGCTTAAGTCATTGTCTCATGGATTGTGAGATCTGGCTCTGTATTCAGTGTGGAGTCGGCTTGCCCTTCTTCCTCTGCTCCTCCCAGGACTCAAGCACTTGCTCACTCGTGCACACTCTCTCTCAAATAAATATGAGCAAATAAAATCTTTTTTAAAATGTGGGCTTATTTCTAGGCTTTCTATTCTATTCCATTGATCTATGTGTCTATTTTCGTGCCAGTAACATAATGTTTTGATTACTAAAGTAGAGTATATCTTAAAATCTGGCACTGTGATATCTCTAGCTTTATTCTTCTTTTTCAAGATTGTTTTGCCTATTTGGGGTCTTTTGTGGTTCCATACAAATTTGAGTATTATTTGTTTTAGTTCTATGAAAAATGCTGTTGATATTTTGATAGAGATTGCATTAGATCTGTAGATTGCTTTGGCTAGTTTGGACATTTTAACAACATTTTTTTCTTTTTAAAAAATTTTTAAATTTATTTATGATAGTCACACAGAGAGATAGAGAGAGAGGCAGAGACACAGGCAGAGGGAGAAGCAGGCTCCATGCACCGGGAGCACGACGTGCAATTCGATCCCGGGTCTCCAGGATCAGGCCCTGGGCCAAAGGCAGGCACCAAACCACTGCACCACCCAGGGATCCCTCTTCTCAGTGTTTGATAGCTTTCAGAATACTTCACCTCTTTGATTAAGTTTATTCTTATGTATTCTATTATTTTGGGTGCAATTGTAAATGGGACGGTTTTAATTTCTTTCTGTTCTCTCATTATTAGCGTATAGGAATGCAACAGATTTCTACATATTAACTTTGTATCTTGCAATGTTTACTGAATTCATTGATCAGTTCTAGTAGGTTTTTTGTGGAATCTTTAGGGTTTTCTATGTTGAAACAGTGACAGTTTTACTTCTTCCTTCTTTTTTAAAAGATTTTATTTATTCATGAGAGACACAGAGGTAGGCAGAGACATAGGCAGAGGGAGAAGCAGGCTCCCAGTAGGGAGCCTGATGCAAGACTCAATCCCAGGCCCCGGGGGGGGGGGGGGGGGGGGTGTGGGGGGGGGTGCGGGGGGGGGGGGATCACGTCCTGAGCCAAAGGCAGATGCTCAACCACTGAGCCACTCCGGCGCCCCAGTTTTACTTCTTTCTTACCAGTTTGGATAACTGATTGCCATGGCTAAAACTTTTCTCCCCCTGATTGCCGTGGCTAAAACTTCTAGTACTATTTGAATAATAGTGGTGAGACTGAACATCCCTGTCTTTTTCCTGACCTTAAGGATCAAGCTCTCAGTTTTTCACCATTGAGTATGCTGTTAGCTGTGTATTTTTCATATATGGCCTTTCTTATGTTGAGGTGTATTCCTTCTAAACCTACTTTGTTGAGAGTTTTTATCACGTGTATTGTACTTTGTCAAGTGCTTTTTCTGCATCTACTGAAACATCATATGGCTTTTGTGTAATGTATCTTTCTCTTGTTAATGTGATAAATCACATTGATTTGTGAATATTGAACCATGCTTGCATCCTTAGAATAGATCCCACTTGATCATGGTGAATGATTTTTTTAAATGTCTTTTTGAATCTGGTCAGCCAATACTTTATGGTGATTTTTACATCTGTGTTCATCAGAGATATTTGCCTGTACTTTTATTTTTCTGTAGTGCCTTTATCCAATTTTAGTATAAAGATAATGCTAGCTTCATAGAATGGATTTGGAAGCTCCTTCCTCTTCTGTTTTTTGGAATAATTTAAGAAAAGTAGGTATTAACTTTCCTTTAAATGCTTACTCAAGTTGACCTGTGAAGCCTTCTGGTTCTGGGCTTTTGTTTTTTGGGAGTTGTTTGTTTACTGATTTTTCATAATCGGTTACAATTCTTTGTATTTTTGTGGTGTGAGTTCTTTTTCCTCTTTTATTTCTGATTGTGAGTCCCATACACTTTTTTCATGATGAATCTTGCAAAAGGTTTGTTAATTTTATCTTTTCAAAGAACCATTTCCTAGTTTCATTGATCTGTTCTATTGTATTTAGTCTCCAGTTCATTTATTTCTACTCTAATTTTTATTGTTTCTCTACTAGCTTGGGGTTAGTTCCTTTTCTAACTCCTTAGATGTAAGGTTACACTATTTATTTACTTGAGATTTTTCTTCTTGTGGTAGGTCTATGTTGCTATAATCTTCCTCTTGGGGCAGCTTTTGCTGCATCCCTAAGTATTGAATCATTTGTGTTTTCATATTCATTTGTTTCCATGTATTTTTTTAAAGATTTTATTTATTTGTGAGACAGAGAGAGAGAGAGGCAGAGACATAGGCAGAGGGAGAAACAGGTTCCCTGCAGGGAGCTCCATGTGGGACTTGATCCCGGGACCCTGGGATCATGACCTGAGCCAAAGGCAGATGTTCAAACACTGAACCACCCAGGAACTCCTCCATGTATGTTTTAATTTCCTCTTTGATTTCTTGGTTGACCTACTCATTGTTTAGCAGCATGTTATTTAAAATCCATGTATTTGTGTTCTTTCCAGATTTTTTCTTGTGATTGATTTCTAGTTGCATACTGTTGTGGCTGGAAAAGATGCATGATAAGATTTCAATCTTTCTGAATATGTTGTGACTTGTTTTATGGCTGAATATGAGATATATTCTGGGGAATGTTCTATGTGTGCTTGAAAAGAATGTGTATTCCACTATTCAAGGATGGAATATTCTGAACATAGCTGTTGGATCCATCTAGTCCAATGTATCATTCAAGGCCACAGTTTCCTTGTTGACTGTTTGGATGACCTAGCCATTGATGTAAGCAGGGTCTTAAAACCCCCTACTATTATTGCTATCAATTTCTTCCTTTATGTCTAATAGTTACTTAGGGCTTTAGGTGTTCCCATGTCAAGTTCCTATATTTTGCAATTGTTACATTTTCTTGTTAAATTGTTCCCTTTATGATTATAAAGTCTGTTTTGTCTAAGTATTGCTACCCCATTTGGTTTTTTCCTCACTTTAATCTGCATAAATATTTTCCATCTCTTTACTTTCAATCTGCATTTGTCTTTAGGTGTGAAATGAGTCTCTTGTAGGCAGTGTATAGATGGATCTTGCTTTTTATCCATTTAGTCACTCTGTGTCTTTTGATTGGAGCATTCAGTCCATTAACATTCAAATTACTGATAGGTGTGTATCTATTGCCTTTTTATTACTGGTTTTACATTTGTTTTTGTAGTTCTCTGTTCCTTTCTTCCCTTGCTATCTTCTCTTGTCTCTTGATGGCTTTCTTTAGCAATATGCTTGGATCTCTTCCTCTTTATTTTTGCAGATGCTTTACAGGTTTTTGATTTGTGGTTATCATTAAGTAATACACTAGGCATATAGCAGTCTATATTACATTGATGGTCGCTTAAATTTGAACCCATTCTAAAAGCACATTTTTACCATTTTCCTTATATTTTATTTATATGGGATACATATATAGGATAAACATAAAGGATATTACATCCTTTTATTTTGTGAATCCTTTGACTGATTTTTATAAATACTTGATTTTATTTTGTGCTTAACTTCCATCCTGGTTTCATAAGTAATTGATCTACTTTTATTATATTTTAGGTAACTAAATCCCCCCTCACCTAATTTTCTTAATCTTGATTATAATTTTCTTTTCATTCAAAGAATTCCCTTTAATGTTTCTTATAAATTGGTTTAATGGTAATGAACTCCTTTAACTTTTTGTCTGGGAAACTCTCTCCCCTTCTTTTTTTTAATTTTTAAAGATTTTATTTATTTATTCATGACACACACAGAGAGAAAGAGAGAGAGGCAGAGACACAAGCAGGAGGAGAAGCAGGCTCCATGCAGGGAGCCTGACGTGGGACTCAATTCTGGGTCTCCAGGATCACACCCTGGACTGAAGGTGGCGCCAAACTGGGTGACCGGGGCTGCCCCACTTTCTCCCCTTCTATTCTGAATGTCTTGCTGGATAGAGCATTCTTGGCTACAGGTATTTTCTTTTCAGCAGTTCGAATATATCATGCAACTCTCTTCCGGCCTGCCAAGTTTCTGCTGAAAAATAAGCTGATAGCTTTATGAGATTTCCCTTGTATGTAACTGTTTTCTTTTCTCTTGCAGCTTTAAAAATTCTTTATCATTACTTTTTGCCATTTCTGTGTCTTGCCGCAGATCTCCTTGGATTGATTTGACTGGGGCTGTCTGTGCAAGTTTCCTTGATTCTTCAAATCTTCCTTATATTTTTCTGCTGGTTCTGTGATTTTGTTTTGCTTCTGAAATAGCACTTACCTCTTTACATCTTTGCCAGCTCTCTTCAGTTGGAGTGTTTTGTTCACTGATGCTGTTATTAACTGGGATTTTCTCTGCTTTTGTGTCAGTATACTTCTTCCACTCTTCTTGCTCCCTCTTGTGGTAGGATTCTTAAGCTTTTATGTCTTCTCTGGTTCTTACAACTCACTAGGCTGACTACAGGGCAGCTCTTTTTTGTTTTCTAAAAGTGGTGCTGTAGCTCAAGTTTTAATATGCTTTACCCATAGATACCACGGTATGGTACTCCCAGATGCTTGTGTGTAGACTTTATGCTGAGCTGGTTTTTAATGCCTTTTGATAGTCTATTTCTTCCTCCCAGTTATGAAGGTCCCATCTTAGTCTTCTGATGCTGCTAGAAAGAAAGGGTTTCTTCAGTTGCATTTCATACCACACTACTAGGATAGCTGGGCACTCACTTACTCCTTCTCCTCTGTGAGAGAAATTGCTGCCACCCGGTAGTTCAGCCCCATATAGTGTTGCTTTGGGGGTGGAGGTGGGGGAGGCTCTTATCTCTCTTCTACTGTAAACTGTTTGTTCTAATGAGATACTGGAGTGTCTCCTCAGGTAGGATGCACTTCTGAATTTTCTCTCTAAACCATGGATATCTGCCCAGGTCACCACTCTCTAGGTTTTTCCCCAACCATACCTAGAGGACTTGGTGCAGGTTTGCTGCTCCTCTGGTTCTACCCTGTACAAAGGGCAGAGTGGTGAGATAAACTCCTCTTGACCATGTTGCTGTATCCCACAGCTCCTACCAAGATATTTTTATTTGTATATGGATGTCTAATTCTTCCTTGAAAAGGGAAGACAAAAAAAAAAATAAAAGGGAAGACAAAAAGGAGAAATGTCTTATGCTTCCATGATGTTGACACCAGCATTATATAATGCGATGTTTTTATGTCCCATTCACTGTGAAATTACCACAATCAAGTTAGTTAACCTATCCATCACCTCATATAATTAACACATTTTTTGGTGACAATTAGGATTCACTATTTGTACATTTCTAGACAGTGTTACTAACTATAGTCACTATGCTGTGCATTCGGTCTCCAGAACTACTTCATCCTGTGAACTGAAACTTTGTACCTTTCGACTAATATCGACTCATTTTCTCCTTACTCCTAGCCCATGTCAACTACTATTTTATTAAAGAACAAAAAGTCAGCTGAGTAAATTTGAAGATCAAATTGATTTTTATTGAGGATTCATGAATCGAGCAGCATCCCATCTAGCGCATGAGTGCATGGTGTGTGTGTGTCGAGGTGGGAGGGGGGTGGGGCTCCAAGGAGTTGTACAAAATAGAAGGCTGTTAGAGGAAGGACAGCGGTACAAGAAGTTATTAGGAAAAAATAATTGTTTCAGGCAAGATCACATTCCCTTTTGGGAAGAGCAACATATTTTATGTAGATTATTTCCTCTTGCTTTGCGGAATAGAGAGGACTCATGTGACAGACTACCTCATTTTCACCAAAAAATTCCTGACTGACTAGTTAAGACTACCTTGCTGAGGGAGGATGAAACTGTGATTAATTTAGTCATTAAGTCCCTGTTTGGTTATTTGGCCTCCATATGTAACTCCATCTGAGGCCTGGGATTTTCTTTTTGACAATACTGCCTCTAGAATTTTGACTGTCTTAAGTTCCACATATAAGTGATACTATACAGTCTTTGTCTTTATGTATCTGGCTTATTTCTCTCAGCATTATGTCCTCCAGCTTCATCCATGTTATCACAAATGCCAGGATATTCCTCATTTTTAAAAGCTGAATGATACTCCATTGTATGTGTGTAATTGTGTGTTAAATCATATTCTTAAACCATTCATCTGTCAGTGAACACTTGTTACCATATCTTGGCTATTATGAATAATGGTACAATGAACATGGGGGTGCTGCTAGCTCTTTGAGATCCTGATTTTATTTCCTTTGGATATGAACACAAAAGAATGATTGCTGGATCATGGGATTGTTCTGTTTTTAACTTTTTGAGGAACCCTCCTACTGTTTTCCATAGAGGCTGGACCAGTTTACATTCTCACCAACAGTTCCTGTGTCTCCACATTCCCACATCCTCAACTTAAATATCATGTACCTTACATAGTCCTGGCATATACTAGCTACTTAACGTTTGAATGGCTGTGTAAGTAAAAGTAATGTTGTTAAATCTATCATTCTGTGAAGGTATTCTGGTGATGTTGCTATATTTTACTACACTAAAACATTTTTCTTAAAAAATTACTGACAGAGCCAGTGCTGTGTTTTTGTGGATACTTTATTTTCACCCCTAGAGGGAGCTCCAGCCTTCCCTAGAGGTCTCCTCGTCAGTACTCTCCTCCAGGTTTTTCGTATTCAGTTTCAAGAGAAGAAATGAAGAATCTGTTAAGGGCAAAAACATTGACTGAACATGTTTCTATGTGTGTGGGTTTCTGTCTTGATCATACAGCCATAAAAAAGCTAGTTCAGAGCTATTGATCTTTGAAGCTGGCTCTCTTAGGCCTGGAGTTACTCAATTTAGTCATTCATTTAACACATTATTTTACTGATTGCCAGGTGCCAGGTACAGTTCTAGGGGTTTGAATACAGCAAAGACAAGTGACAGAATCACTGTTTTCTGAAGAACACATCCTGGTGTACTTTACATTTTCTTCCTAAATACAGGTCCAACCTCAGTAAGGTTACCAAGTCCGTAGCTTTCAAGTCTCCTGGAGTCTAGGTCTCTACCATCCCGACAAGAGTGGATTCTTAAGTATAATGTGCCATTGTATTAACATGAGACCAACATTTCTCCACCACTGCCAATTTTCCCTGAATGACGCTGAATGGTATAGGTGTGGGAGTCTGATCAAACAAGCCCATCAAATAGATCTGATCATTGATCAGCCATGTCTGAGAATTTTCCCCCAAAGGGACCAATCACTAACTGGGATCCAATAAATTCTCTTCCCTTTGGGATTTGACTACATGATGCAAAGAAAATTGGTCAGTTGGTGGTGGGGAAATATCACTCCAAGTGAAGTTGATGCCTTAAGGAAGCAAAAACTTTCAATAAGCAAGAATGTAAAGGGATAATCATATTAATGGTACCTGTATTACATAATACATATCAGCTGAGATAATATATATAAAATATTTATCACAGTGTTAAAATATATGGCTCTTATTTTCCCTATTTCACAGAAAAGGAAACTGAGTATATTAGAGTTCTCCAGAGAAGCAGAATAAATAGGATATAGAAATATTTAGAAAGAGAAAGGGAGGGAGGGAGGGGGAGATTTATAAGGAATTGGCTCACATGATTATGGAAGCTGAGAAGTCCCATGATCTCTGCTCTAGAGACTCGGGAAAGCCAGTGGGATAGTTCCAGTTCAAGTGCAGGAATAGACCATTGTCTTAGCTAGAAAATAGGCAGAGAAAGTGAATTCTTACTTCAGATTAGAGCAATCTGCTTTATTTCATCTACTAATTCAAATATTAGTATCATCCGGAAACACAGGCACATCCAGAAAATGTTTAACCAAATGTCTGGATACCACATAGCCCAGTCAAGTTGACACATAAAATTAACCATCACTGAAACTGAGAGTTCAAATAACTTACCCATGGATAAACAGATAACAGGATGCAGAATTGGGATTTGAGTTCAAGATTCTAAATCAAAGTAGCTCTCTGGGCTTGGGTGGAATGAGAGACAAGGATGGAGTCACTGAGGCAGGTCAGGATGAAAATGTTTAGAGGCTATTTAATGAGATTCACCCCTTCAATTGTGGAGATTCCTAATTCTTTAAGGAGAAATTTGACTACTAGAAATGGCCTAATGTAATTTCTAATCAATTTTAAACAAGAGAGATTTTAGGGAAAAATCAAAAGCAAAACTAAAATATTTGTGTACTTTTGAAATTTGCTTTGAAGATCAGCTCAGATTTGGGGGGGATCCCATACAGTGTCAGGGTTATTGGAAATATGTGCCGTAGCCCAAGGTACTACCTTGAAGGATATTTACTTGGTCGTGCTTGTAGATGTGTGTCTATATTCATGTACTGAGCACTTAATGTGTTGAGATTCAATGATGAATAAGATACAGTCTCTCTTCCTGAAGTTTGTGATCTGTCTGGGGAACAGGTATGTACACAGTGAATTTTATAACATTGAGATTAGTGTTATAAAACCCCTTCAAGCCATAAAATTCTTCATATAATATCTAACACCAATCTGAATTTCTAGGGGCACAAGTAAAGGTATAACTATAAATGAATAAATAAATATATAAATCATTTAAAAAAATTCATTATGCCTCGGAGCATAAAGCCTGATAAGGGAAGTGACATGTAAAGAAAGACTCAAAGTAGCTTAGTAAAGATATATATCAGAGGCGGAAGGTATTCAATAAATGTTTAGTGAACCAATGACATAGGAAGCACCAGTCCTTCTTAATGCCTGTATCTACAGTGTGTATAAAAGTAGACCATACTATTAAATTATGTCTTCTCTGGTAGAAAAAGCCCTGTTGAAGCTTTATTATAAGGTAGTCACAGTTGGCTACCTGAGTGAATAATTGAATGCAGCATACACTACCAAATGTAAATCAAACAGTTCTATAGCTTGCACTCAAGCTTTGACAGTTATAATCAGGGCCCAGTAGCCTTGGTTTCATACCCTGAGCCACAACATTAAGTCATCTCTAAAGACTTCTTAGTATTAGACCAGAAATGTAAGGGACTTAACACATTCCTAGGTTACATTCTCAGTATTTGCTCAAGATTAACTGCCCTTTGGTGTTACTTTTGAGTATTTTTAGGCCCTTCCTCATGAAGTCACAGGACGGGGCTAAAATGAGAGCTAGAACACTCTTTTCCTCATTCTCACCTCGTTAAGTTTGCACATCACTGTAGCAGCAGAGTAGCTCCTGTTCTGACTCAGCTCCAGGGGAGCCAGTTCCTCCAGCTGGGTCTGTGGACCAGCTGTATGGGCATCACCTGGAGCATCACTTGCTTACAATGCAGACTCTTGGCTTCACTGAAACCAATGAAATAAAAGTCTTTGTAGCTGAGGTCTGGAATATATAATTTTAATACACATTCCAGGTGATTTATGTACCTTAAATCTTTTTTTTTTTAAAGATTTTATTTATTTATTCATGAGAGACACAGAGAGAGTGGCAGAGACAGAGGGAGAAGCAGGCTCCATGTAGGGAGCCCGATGTGGGACTCCATCCCAGGACTCCGGGGTAGATGTTCAATTGCTGAGCCACCCAGGCATCTCAGGAAACTTAAATTTTATAGAAATGTGCCATATTTTATTTAATGTAGCAGTTAAGAAGATTGAAGTAAAGATAAGTGTATTAAGACAGGAAGAGCTCTAAAGCACATAAGGTAAAAAAAAAAATCAAGTATCAGAACATTACTAGAGTATTCCATGAATGTTTAAAAAACAAAAAAGATGCATGTGTATGTATGTACACATGTGTGTAAGCTGTATCAGTGTATAGAAAGTAGAAGGGACTAGCCAGACTTATCAAAAAGAAAAGAGAAAGGATCCAATAAATAAAATCACAAATAAAACAGTAGAGCTCACAACCAACACCACCAAGATACAAATATAAGAGAATATTGTGAAAAATTAGAGACCAACAAATTGGACAACCTGGAAGTAATGGATAAATTTCTAGAAACCTACAAACTACCAAAACTGAAATAGGAAGAAATATAAAATTTGAACAGGCCATAGCCAGCAAATAAATTGAATCAGCAATCAAAAATCCCCCAAAGAGGTCAGCACAGGTTGCTCAGCAGTTTAGTGCCTGCCTTAGGCCCAGGGCATGATCACGGAGTCCCAGGATTGAGTCCCACGTCGGGCTCCCTGCATGGAGCCTGCTTCTTCCTCTGCCTGTGTCTCTGCCTCTCTTTCTCTCATGAATAAATAAATAAAATCTTAAAAAAAATCCCCCAAAGAACAAAAGTCCAAGGGCAGATGGTTTCCTAGTCTACCAGATATTTAAAGAAGAGTTAATACCTGTTTTTAAACTGTTTCAAATAATAGAAATGGAAGGAAAACTTCCAAACTCATTCTATGAGGCCAGCATTACCTTGATCCCAAAACCTGACAAAAATCTCACTAAAAAGGAGAATTACAGGCCATAAACCTGATGAACATAGATGCAAAAATTCTCAAGATACTAGCAAATTGATTCCAAAAGTACATTAAAAGAATTATTCACCACGATCAAATTGGATTTATTTCTGGGCAGCAGGGGTGGTTCAATATTCACAAATCAATGAGATATATCACATTAATAAAGGCATGTCCACTCTCACCATTGTTATTTAACATAGCGCTGGAAGTCCTAGCCTCAGCAATCAGACAATAAAAGGAAAAGGCATCCAAATTGGCAAGGAAGAAATTAAACTTTTACTCTTCATAGATGACTTGTATTTACTTTTTTTTTTTTTAACAAAAGCTATTTTTACGGGAATCTTTTAAAAATTGTATAATTAAGTAAAAAAAAAAAAGCCCCATAGTTTTTTGTGGGTTTGGTTTTTTTTTTATTTTTTATTTTTTATTTTTTATTTTTTATTTTTTATTTTTTATTTATTTTTTTTATTTTTATTTTTATTTTTATTTTTTTTTTGTTTTGTTTTAACAAAAGTCCTTGTGGGAAACCATCTTGAAAGCTGAATTTCTATCTCTGAGGGGAGAATTCGAGAAAGAAACATAGCTGGAATGAAAATAGCTTGGGATATGTGTGTTTATTCACTTATTCCATGTATGTACCTGCCAGACACTGGCTTAGGCACTGGAGATCAGAGGTATCCAAGACACAGTCCCTACCCTATTATGGGATCTTGGGGGAGAAAGATAAATTAAAAACACAATTGAAACACAAGTTGATACTGGGATTGGAATATGCAGCAGGTAGTAGGGATTTGGATTTGGGGAACCAGGCACTGTTTCTGGAAGGATTGATACCCACTGAGCTCCAGGGGATGTATAAGAGTTAGGAAGGGAGGGTGTGAAGCAGAATTCTGCTTTAGTATAGTAATGGCTTAGAGGTGTGGACAAGCTTGTTGAACTGGTTTGCCCCAACCTAATGGAGAATGCTTGGGCTGGGCTTCCCTGCACGCCATGAATAGTCTGTTTGACACCTGGAGGTTTCTTTATTTATGAGAGAGAGAGAAAGAAAGAGAGAGAGAGAGAGAGAGAGAGGCAGAGACATAGGCAGAGGCAGAAGCAGGCTTAGAAAGCCCGATGCCGGGCTCGATCCTGGGACTCCAGGATCACGCACTGAGCCAAAGGCAGATGTTCAACCACTGAGTGACCCAGGGATCCCATACACTCTTGGAGGTTTCTAAGTGAGGAGCCAAGAAGGTGGAAAACAGCTTTGAATTTCATTGCTCGTCATTCTCAGACTGTCCCAAACTGGGGACACTGAGGCTGGGGGCTACAGATTTTTATAGTTTGTCTTTTGGTCCTAAACACCATTTAAAACATGTTAATCTGGTAGCCAACTTTAAACAATTATGGATTTTACATAAAAATACTCATGTCTAGTTTTTCCTTTGCCCTCAGCTCCACTGAGATACAACTGACATGATACGGTAAGTTTCGGGTATATAACATGTTGACTTGATACACTTACATGTTGCAAAATGAGGGTCACCTTAACATTAGCTAACATCTCCATCAGTTTGTGGTGAGAACATTTCACAATTCTTCACGAATTTCAAATGACAAATTTCAAGTATAATATATTATTGTTAATGATAATCCCAATGCTGTGTATTAGGTCATCAGAATTTATACATTTTCTAACTGGAAGTTTGTATCCTTTGACTAATGTCTCTCTATTTTGCCCACTTCTCAGCCCCTCATAGCACCATTTTACTCTCTGTTTCTAGGAGTTTGGTTTTTTTTTTTAGATTCCACATATAAGTGATATCATACAGCATTTGATTTTCTCCATCTGACTTATTTCCTTTACTATAATGTCCTAAGGATCCATCCATGTTGTTGCAAATGGCAGGATTTCTTCCTTTCTCACCGCTAAATAAGAATCCATTGTGTATGTGTGTGCATCTATATGTATGCATGCCTGTATGTGTGTACATACATAGCTGTTGTGAATAATGTTACAATGAACGTCGGGGTGCAGCAGATACCTCTTTGATATGCTGTTTTCATTTCTTTTGAATATATATCCAGTAATGAGATGGTTTTGGAGGAAACTTTATACTGTTTTCTATAGTGGCTGGTATCAATTTACATTCCTATCAAAGTGCATAAAGGTTCTCTTTCTCCCCACACCCTTGCCAACACTTGTCTCGTCTTTTGGAGTCTAGCCATTCCAGCAGGTGTGCGGTGATAACTCACTGTGGTTTCGATTTGCATTTCTCTGACAGTTAGTGATGTTGAGCACCTTCTGATGTAATTGCTGGCTATTTGGATGTTTCTTTGGAAAAAATTCAGATCCTCTGCGCATTTTCGTTTTTGTCAGACTTTTTTTTGTTGTTGTTGTTATTGAGTTGCATGAATTCTTTATATATTTTGGATAGTACTCACTATCAGATCTATGGTTTACAGATATTTTCTCCCATTCCCTAGGTTGCGTTTTCATTTTCTTTTTCATTGTTACTTTTTCTGTCTAGACTTTTTTTTTGGTAGAGTGCCACGTATTACGCTTTTGTTTCTTGTGCTTTTGATGTCAGGTCAAAAAAAATTGTCAAGGAGCTTCTTTCCTGCTTTCTTTTTGTAGTTTCATGGTTTCAGGTCTTACAATTAAGTCTCTAATCCATTTTAAGTTTATTTTTGTGAGTGGTATAAAATAGGGATCAAATTTCATTTTCCTGCATGTGGGTCTCCAGTTGTCCCAGCACCTTTTATTGAAGAGGCTTTTTCACATTGAGTATTCTTGGCTTTCTCATCAAATTTTAGTTGATCCCATTAGTGGAGGGTTTTTTCTGGGATTTTGATCTATATGTCTGTTTTTATGCCAGTGGTATACTGTTTTGATTACTATAGCTTTGTAGTATAGTTTGAAATCAGGAAGTGTGATGCCTCCAGCTTTGTGGAATCTAAAAAAGTTGGATTCATAGAAGCAGGGAGTAGAGTGATAGTTACCAGAGGTGGGGAGGTGTTGGTCAAAATGTACACATGTGTTATGCGGCATGAATAAGTTCTAGACTTCTAATGTATAATGTGGTGACTATAGTTAAGACTGTGTTCTATATTGGAAATTTCCTAAGAGTAGATCTCAGATGCTCTCACCACACACACACACACACACACACACACACACACACGATGCACACGCACAAAGGTAACTATGAGAAGCTATATATGTAAAGTTTTGTTAAGAGAATTTGCCCCTGTTCACTAGGGATATTGGTCTGTAAAGTTTTGTTGTAATATTATTGGTTAGTATTGATATCAGAGTAATGCTGGCATTATAGAATGATCTGGGGAATAGTTTCTCCTTTTCAATTTTTGGAACAGTTTGTGTAGAATTGATATCATTTTATTCTTAAATGTTTCATTTAAGAATAGCATTCACCAGGGAAAATGTATGCCTAGAGGTTTTTTGTTGTTGTTGTTATTTTATGGTGGGAAGATTTTAAACTACATTTTTAATTTCTTTAAGCGATAAAGAACTAGGGACACTTAGGTGGCTTAGTCAGTTAAGTGTCCAACTCTTGATTTTGGCTCAGGTCATGATCTCAGGATGATAAGACCAAGAACCATGTCAGGCTCCACTGTGGGCATGGAGTCTGCTTAAAATTCTCTCACTCTCTCTCTCTCACCCTCTTCCCCTTCTGTCCCCTCTATCTCTCCCTCTCTCTCCTAAAAAAAAAGCTACTCAGATAATCTTTTTGTGTGTGTGTGAGTTCTGATAACTTGAGTTATTTGGGGAATTTGTCCATTTTGTCTAAGTTGCCTCTATTAGCATAAAGTTATTCAGAATAAATTTATAAGCTATTTTCTTATTCTTGTGATATTGGTAGTCTCTGCAGTGATGCCAACTCTATCATTTCTGATTATAGTAATTTGTGTCTGCTCTCTTTTCATCTTCTGTATCAAGTTAGCCAGCATTTATTAATTTTATTGTTATTCTCGAAATGCTAGCCTTGGACAGTCCGGGTGGCTCAGCAGTTTAGTGTTGACTTCAGCCCAGGGCCTGATCCTGGAGACCCGGGATCAAGTCCCACATTGGGCTCCCTGCATGGAGCCTGCTTCTCCCTCTGCCTGTGTCTCTGCCTCTCTCTCTCTCTCTCTCTCTGTGTGTGTCTTTCATGAATAAATTAAAAAAAAAACCTTTAAAATGCTAGACTTTGTTTAATCCATTTTCTTAATTCTTTTTATGGTTTCCAATTAATTGAATTCCACTTTCTGGTATTTACTTTAGATTTCATCTGTTGTTCTTTTCTAGTTTCTTAAGGTAGAAGCTGAGGTCACTAATTTCAGAACTTTCTTCTTTTCTAATATAGGTGTTTGATGCTGTAAATTTCCATCTAGGTTCTGCTTTAATTGTATCCTATTAAATTTTTATATATTGTTTTTCATGTTTATTTATTTATTTTTTTAAAGATTTTATTTATTTATTCATGATAGTCACAGAGAGAGAGAGAGAGGCTCAGAGACACAGGCAGAGGGAGAAGCAGGCTCCGTGCACCGGGAGCCCGACGTGGGATTCGATGCCGGGTCTCCAGGATCGCGCCCTGGGCCAAAGGCAGGCGCCAAACCGCTGCGCCACCCAGGGATCCCTGTTTTTCATGTTTATTGAATACACTTTCTAACTTCCCATTTATTCATTTAGAGACCATGAATGGGGGGGGGTGAGAGGCAGAGAGCGAGGGAGAAAAAGAATCTTAGAATCTTTTTTTTTTTTAAGATTTTTATTTATTCATGAGAGAGAGAGAGAGGCAGAGACATAGGCAGAGGGAGAACCAGACTCCGTGTGGGGAGCCTGATGTGGGACTCGATCCCAAGACCCTAAAAGTCCTCTGTGCTTTGCCTATTCCATCCTTCTCTCACTCATCCTCTGCAACCATTGGTTGACTCCATATTGACTCCATAGTTTTGCCTTTTGTAGAATGTCCAATAGGTGGAATAGTACAGTATATAGCTTTTTCATATTGGCTTCTTTCACTTACTAATATGCATTTAAGATTTCTCCATGTCTTTTCATGGCTTGATTGTTCATTTGTTTTTAGCACTGAGTAATATTCCATTGTCTGAATGTACTGCAGTTCATTTATCTGTTCACCACTGAAGGATATCTTGGTTACTTCCAAGTTTTGGCAATCATGGATAAAGCTGCTATAAACATTCTTGTGCAGGTTATTGTGTGGACATAGTTTTCATTTCTTTAGGTAAATACCAAGGAACATAATTGTTGGATCATGTGGTAAGAGTATATTTAATTTTATAAAGAATTGCCAAACTGTCTTCCAAAGTGGCTGTACCACTTTGCATTCCCATCAGCAATGGATGAGAGTTCCTATTGTTCCACATTCTCACTAACATTCAGTGTTGTCAGTGTTACAGATTTTGGCCATTCTAATAGGTGTGTAGTGGTATCTCATTGTTATTTTGATTTGCATTTTCTTGATGACATGATGAGGAACATTTTTTCATATGTTTATTTGCCACGTGTATATCTTCTCTGGTGAGGTGTCTGTTAAGGTCTCTGGCCTGTTTTAAAATCAGATTGTTTTCTTGTTGAATTTTAAGAGTTCTTTGTGTATATTTCATAATAGTCCTTTATTAAATGTGTCTTTTGAAAATATTTTCTCCCAGTCTGTGGCTTACGCTCTAATTATCTTGAAGTGATTTTTTTTCTTCTCTTTGAGATTTAAAATATTCAGCACCATATTCTTCTGGTTTTGCATTGCTTCCAATGTGTAATCATCTGCTTTTCTTTGTTCAATATTTAATGTGTCTTTCTTATCTGGCTGCTCTTAAGGTTTTTCTCTTTATAATGAGTTTGGGTGAAATTTGATTATGACATACTCTGATAGAATTTTCTTTATATTTCTTGCATTTGGGGTTTGTTAAGATCTGAGGTTGTGGATTTATAGTTTTCACCAACTTTGAAAAGTTTTCAACCATTTTCATCCTGTTATTTTTCTGTTCCTCTCCCTTCTTTCCTGGACTCCAATCATACATATATTGGAGTACTCAATGATATCAACTAAATGATATTTTGTTTTTCAGCCTATTTTTCTAAATTCATGTTTGATAGTTTTTGTTGCCATATCTTCAAGTTCATGTCTTTTGCAATGTCTAGTCTGTTAGTCCCATTTAATTGTCTGAAATGAAAAATCAAACATTACAGTATCCACTTCTGGATGTTTATTTGGGTCATTAAAAACTTTTTCCATATCTCTATTAATGTACTCTTTTCTCTAGCTCTTGAACAGATACTATATATTAACTATTATTTTAAAGTTCCTCACTTCTAATTCTTATGTTATTAGTGGGTGTATTTCCATTGATTGGTTTCTCTTCTTATCATGGATTATATTTTCCTGCTTCTTTATATTCCTGGATTATTTTATTGGATGTCAAAACATTGATAATTATTCCTTGTTGGGTAGGTATTTTTGAATTCCTACAAATTTTCTCGAGACTTTTAAAATTCAATTAAGTTACTTGGAAACAACTTAATCATAAAATTATTAAAATCATAAAACTAAAAGTTTTGTTTTGAAAGTTTGTTAGGTGACACTAGAACTGTGTTTACTGTAAGGCAAATTCTGACTCACCATTGAAACAAAACTCTTTTGAGGATCTACCCAATATTCTGTGATTGATTATATTCTCCAATCTGTTGTCAGCATGGGAAGATCAGTCAACCTTCGTAATTGGACAAACACTTAGGACTGAATCAAACCCCTCAGCACAAGGTTTTGACTTTTCATGTAAAAAATGTTTGAAGATTGTCAAATATCTTGTAATTCATTTATTGTTCTTCAATGTTTATAAAGTGCATGAATAATATTGTTCACACTTGTAGTGCACTGTAGCAATTCATTTAAAAATATGTATTTTGGAATACCCATTTCAAAGTAAAGTAGTTTACATAGCTACAGAAATAATTTGAGGCAAGTTTAAAAACACTGAAACAGTAATAGTTTTTGGTATCACATAAAACTGATTTTATTTTAATAGCCACACCTTTGTTAGTCAGAGGCAATCATCAGTTTTATATATATAATTTGAAAATTTCTAAAATTCTGTTTCTTGGCAAAATAATTTAAGAGGTTTCAAACTATTTCATCCTTTCTTACTTGGTGTTTCTTGCTGGGGGCATTTTTGTGTACTTTTTAATGAAAAGATAAATGCATGATGGGATAACTTCTTAGGATTAAAAATAATTTGCATTTTTCTTAAAAAAAAAAAAACCACACTATGTTTTGACCCTGTTTGAATTCCAAGTGTGCTCCTGACAATGCTTTTTTTTTTTTTTTTTAAATTTTTATTTATTTATGATAGTCACACAGAGAGAGAGAGAGAGAGAGAGGCAGAGACACAGGCAGAGGGAGAAGCAGGCTCCATGCACCAGGAGCCCGACATGGGAATCGATCCAGGGTCTCCTGTATCGGGCCCTGGGCCAAAGGCAGGCGCCAAACCGCTGCGCCACCCAGGGATCCCGACAATGCTTTTATATAGTTTTTTTTTTTTTTTTTTTACCTGGTCTGGGTAGTTTATTTACACGAATGTGCTGGTCAGGACTCCAGGGATATTCACTGTAGCTCTCCCAAGTTTGCTCTCTGCTGCTCATTCATCTCTGTCCTCTGAATTCTAGCCACATCCTCTCTGGACTTTTAACTTCACCTCTTCATTTCAGAAAGTTTGATGAATTCTACTTGGGTTTTCCTTCTAGGCTCTGCAGTCTGAAAACTCTCCAGGCAGAAGGTCCTGGCAGTTATTGGGAGCATCTCCTTTGTTTCGACCTCTCAGGGAACATAGTCCTTCACTACCGATGCCCAGTATTTTGAAAACTATTGTTTTATATCTATTGTTTTATTTTTTTAGATTTCAGGTGGGAGAGTAAGTCTAGTTCCTGTTACTCCATTTTGGTTAGACAAAGAAATTTCTCAACTGTGGTGCTTCTGAGACTTTTAATCCTAAAATATTAGTGGCCTTGGTTTAGGAAGGGCTGAAGGCCAGTGGTTAATCTTGGTTTCATTTCCAAAGAAGAGGAAGAACTGCACTGATATGCATAAAGTTACCGCAGATGGGAGTATTATGGTTATTTGTTCATTAGGTATGGACTTCTCTGTATGATAGTGGCAGTTCTGTGGACCAATAAAAACACTGTTACTTATGGTTTCTTGCTAGATGGTCTACATGTGCAAAAAGAAATACCTAGGGAGATGTTTCCTCCAAATTTGGGCCAGGTAGGTGTATACAGCATCACACCTTACTCTCTCTGGAGTCACTTGTGTGGAATAATAATTATTCATGATAATGGTAACTATTACTTTTTGAGTACTTTCTATGTGCAGAAATTCTATGCTACATAATCTCAATAAGTAGGTATTTTATCCTCACTTTCTAAATGAGAGAAACAGTTCGGATGGCTAAAATAACACGCCCAATGTTTTTTTACCTACTGAAAGTTATAGTTGGGATTTAAATCTAGATCAATTTAATCCTAAAGTCAAAGTGCCTATATACTATGGTATGCTGAAGAAACTCTAGCCAGCCACTTTAGTAGCCTCTTGAGAAGATCCTAAGGGACAAAGAATCTGAGTTTTTTTGTGTTTCCATCCATATTTAGCGAAGCATCTTGAAGAGGAAGATATAGAGCTGTCATCAAGCAGTAATGGCCTGGCTTGGATCAAGCCTGGGTAAAAGAAAATAAGGGACTAGATAGGACTCTCATTCATCATGATTTCATTTGGAGGTCCAAGATACTATCTGAATTTTACCCTTTGAAATCTAAACTCAAGTTAAACAGAGATGAACAAGTTTGCCCTAGAAAGAAATCTCATGTTTGCTCAAAGCCTAGGGGAGAATTGGTCATACTATCATGTTATTCCACGTTAGCAAGTTCTTTGAAGAAAGTTGAATTTTTATTATGTGGGGTAAATAAGAGTTCTAAGGTTCTGTTCGAGGCTAGGATTCAATTTAATTGAACAAACATTTATTATATGTCTTGTCTATGCCAGGCACTGTCTTAGGCTAGGAAATCAAAAAAGGAATAAACATAGACTTTACTATAAAGGGATCAAAGTCTAGCTGGGGAGATGGATGCACAAACAAATAATTATGAGAGAGTGGACTAAGTACAACAAAAACCAATGAACACTGAGGACTCTGAGGGCCAGAGGACAGGCCTATGATCCCCCAACCTGGAGATGGGAATGTTAGACCAGGACTCTTCAGCTTCTTTTAGTTTCATGAGCAGTGTTCAGAGTTTCAAGTTCTTTACACTAGACTACTAGACTACTACATTGCACTAAACTCTAGCATGCATGTGGTGGTCATGCCATTTTGTTGTTCTTGGTGATTTGAAATGGGATCCCAGAGTCACGGTGCTGGGAATGCACTGAAAGAGGAGTGAGAATTCCAAGAGCTGTTAGGCATCACTCTGCCTTTAATGTGCTCTGTGTCTTGAATATGTTGGTGGGTCTTTTGGCTTTCATCAGGTGTCAATTTTGGGAATGCAGTTTAAGTCAATTGTTAGATATTACCAGCAGATATCAGGAGATTTTTCCGGGGGACTGATGGGGTCAGACTTCTATTAGTACAGGAGGGAGGTTCTCCTGCAGTAGGAGTTAAATGAAGATTACACTCTGATTGCATTTTGTAGTTCTAGAAAACAATAGTAAATAAGCTGTTAAAATGTAGAAAAATTATATATATATATATATATATATATATATATATATATATATATATATATAGTATTACTTTTAGAGCAAGCCATATTGTTCCTTAAATTGTTTCTTATAAAGTAACAAGTTAATTAGATGAAAGTATGGAGATAATTACTGTATTATTTCTTATTGCTGCTTTAACAATTACCACAAAATGAGTGGATTTAAGCAATACAAATTTATTATCTTACAGTTCTAGAAATCAGAAGTCTGAAATCAATTTCATTGGGCTAAAGCAAGATGTTGGCAGGGCTGGTTCATTCTGAGGGGGAAATCTATTTTCTTGCCTTTTTTCAATGCCTAGTTGCCACCACATTTCTTAGTTGTGATGCCCTTCCTCCATCTTCAAATTATATCACTCCAATTTTGCTTCTGTCATCATATCACCTCCTCTGACTCTACTCATTCATCTCCCTCTGATAAGGATCATTCCGGTTATATAGGGTCGACTCAGAAATGCAGGATAATCTCCTTATCTTGATCCTTAATCACACTGGCAAAGTCCCTTTTCCCATACAAGGTAACATTCGCAGCTTCTGGGGATTAGGATATGGACATATTTGGGGTCCCCTTATTCAGCCTACAGAAGTACTATTTATGTTTTTGAATAATGACTCTTAATAATCAAACACTTAATAGAATTCTATTCTCTATACATACACTGGTACAATACCTTTTTAAAAACTTTATCTGTCCATCTCAATCTGTTTTCTGAAATAATGCTTCTTGAAAGCTGTATGACTCTTTTTAGGGATTTATCATAATTTATTTAGCTGTTGCTTTATAATTTTTAATTATTAGGAATCTTGGTTTTAAGTAATAGGAATCCAACTCTAGTTTGCTTCAGCAATGAGAGGAAGTTATTGGCTCTGGAAATTTGATGAAGTGTTGAGCAATCAGTCTTCGTGGTAATCAACAGAGTTTCAGGAGCCACTGAAACCAGGGAATCTAGTAATGTCAGGACATACTCTATCTTTTGTCCTTTTCACATTCTCTCACTGAGGTCTGCTAGTTTTCCACATGTCATGATTTCATCCACTGGGGAGGGTTCGGTTGACCACAAGCCATCTGTCTAACCAGGTCTGTGCAAGCCCTCTAAGAAAAAGCGAAACCTCATTTCATCATAGCCTGAACTTAATCCCAAGGAATTCAGTCACAGGTACTGGTGATATGGGTCCTTGCTGCTCAGAATGGTCCACAGCTGAATTGCATCAGCAACACTTGGGAGCTTGTTAGAAATGCAGAACGTAGGTCCTGTTCATGACATAATGAATCACAATCTGGATTGTAACAATATTGCAGGTGGTTTGTTTGAGAAGCATTATTCTAGTAGCTGCCTTATTTCTCCCCTTCCATTTTGTGGATGTTAACAAAGCCTGTGTTGACTGACCAAAGGTCAGGGTTTATAATTATAAGGGGAATGGATGAAGATGGTCCAGTAACACAGGGTGAAAACAACTCCACAGGCATGAGAACCACACTCCTACCAACTGATCATTATCTCTACATGGCGATTTCTCACATTGGGGGTAGCTAAACCAAAATAGCCAAGATCTGCAGCTGTGTCATCAATAAGTTGTCTAAAGCACCCCAGGAAAATATGGCCTTGTTGAGTAAATCAGGGATTTCTCTGGTTTGGGTTCTGTCACAACTTGGCTTACCCTAGAGAATCAGCTAGTTTGTCCTTTCATATGTTTGTTATTAAAGTAACACAATGGGCAGACAAGGGTAAAGCTGGTGTGATGCAGTATCATTTTGTTGGTTACCTGTGAGGCTTTTTTCCCATTCTACACAAATCACCTGTGGAGACTTGCTTCTAGGATTGCTGTGATTCTTTTCCTATTAAGAAGTATGTAGTTTTCAAACTTGCTGGTAAGGGAAATGTCCAACCATTGTAGCACCTAGAAAGAATACTAAAAAAATTTAAAGAATGATTTTTTTAAAAGAATGATTTTTTAAACATTCCTAAAACATAGCAATTGGTAACATGTATCGATCAAGGGAGAGGCTTAATATGGATTTTGATATCAGATACACCTGTAGTGTCACAGAGTGAAAAAGGATACAAAATCTTCTGTACTTGGGTCCAAACCTTATAAGGGATATTAGGATCTATCAGACAAGATGCTTTTTAGTCACAAGTAATAAAACATTTACAATCCCACCAGATCAAATAACAAGAGCATTGATTCTCTCGCCTACCACCTGTCCAGAGAGAGGGCAACTATAGGCACTGGAGGTCTGGGGTTCATTTCTGTTTTTCTTTAGTTCTTTCAGTTCTGCTCTCCTCTGTTGGCTTTATCTCCAGAGTGACAACAAGGTGGCCACTTATTCCAGGCATCAGTTCTTATGAATCATTGGCCCAAATTTCATCGTATGGTCATGTCTACACCAGAAGAAAAAGACATGGGTCCTCATGATTGGTTTAGCCAAATTAAAAAAAAAAATTCTGTGTAGACTTGAATATAAGACTAGCCTTTCTAGAAACAGGATGCTCAGAGTAGTATGCATACAGTAAAAGCAGAATTCTGTTAGGAGAGCAAATGGCGGGTGCACAGATGTATGTTGGGCAGGCAACCAACAGTGTTTATTTCAAGCAGTCAGAGCAGCGTCTACAGCCAAAATTTGGGCAGTGACAGCATGCTGTGGCTTTAGTGAAAGACTTGAGGAGAAGGAACAATCACTCTCACAAAAGTCATCATATTAACAAAGAGGTTTTCCAGTGGCTTTTCTTGTGAAATGCATATAAATTGCTTTACCAGAGGTAGGACATCAGAGATACAAAGTACTTCAGGGAATGGATCCTGTCACATTTTTCTTCTAATTCTTCAGATGAGAGGTGAGGCTTTGGGGATCTTTTAAACTATAGGTGGGAAGAGGGAAGTGGGGCAACATGAAGAATCCTTGTGCAGATAGAAATGTTCTGAATGTTGACTGTACCAATATCAATAACCTAGTTGTAATATTTTACTATAGATTTGTAAGATATTACCATCAGAAGAAACTGGGTAAAGGGTACCAAGGAATACTATTTCTTACGATTGCATGCAAATCTACAATTATTTCAGAAAAGTTTAATTAAAAGATTGCATTCGGGATGCCTGGGTGGGTCAGCAGTTGAACATCTGCCTTTGGCTCAGGGTGTGATCCCGGGGTCCTGGAATGGAGTCCCACATCAGGCTCCCCACAGGGAAGCTGCTTATCCCTCTATGTCTCTGTGTCTCTCTCATGAATAAATAAATAAAATATTTTTTAAAAAGAGACTGCTGGGATCCCTGGGTGGCGCAGCGGTTTGGCGCCTGCCTTTGGCCCAGGGCACGATCCTGGAGACCCGGGATCGAATCCCACATCAGGCTCCCGGTGCATGGAGCCTGCTTCTCCCTCTGCCTATGTCTCTGCCTCTCTCTCTCTCTCTCTCTGTGACTATCATAAATAAATAAAAATTAAAAAAAAATTAAAAAAGAGACTGCTTTACATTAGTATTTATCTTGATTAGTGAGTTCTTTCATGTCCCCTTAAATTTTTCTCCAGTGGTGGTACCTCTCTTGCCTCCCCCTAGACCCACCCCATACTCCACGCTTAGGCTGAATGCCACTTCCCCCCCGCTAAGATGTGCCTTTTTACTGCGGCAAAATTACTTCACATAAAACTTACCATTTTCATCATTTTTATGTGTACAGTTCAGTGGCATTTATGTGTATTCACATTGCCGTGCAACTAGTACCTCCAATTGTCTCTAGAATTCTGTTCATCTTCCCAGACTGTTTCTGTAGCCATTAAACAATAACTCCCTCATCCTTCCTCCCCAACAGCTCCTTGCAATTACCATTCCACTTTCTGTCTTTATGAATTTGACAACTCTAGGCCTCACATAAGTGAAATCATAGTTATTTATCCTTTTGTGATGAGACTGTTTATTTCAGTTAGCATAATGTCTTCAAAGTTCATCCATATAGTGTAGCATATGTCAGAATTTTTTTTTAAAAGATTTACTTATTAGAGCGGGGGTGGTCAGAGGGAGAGGGAAAGAGACTCTTATGCATACTCCTCACTGAGCACAAGCCGAACACAGAGCTTGATCCCACAACCTGAACCAAAAGCAAGAGTCAGATGCTTAACTGTACCACCCAAGTGCCCCAGAATTTCTTTCCTTTTTAAAGCTGAACAATATTCTGTTGTATGTATACACCACACTGTTTACTCATTCATCAGTCAGTGAACACTGGCCTCCTTCTACATTTTGTAAATAATTGCTATGAACAATGGTATACAGACAGCTCTTCTAGTCCTTGCTTTTCACTTCTTTGGGAGTATATACCGAGAAGTGGAATTGCTGGGTCATGTGGTATTTCTATGTTTAACTTTTTTCAAAAAAGGTTTTATTAAAAAAAATTTTATTTTATTTATTTATTATGAGAGATACACAGAGAGGCAGAGACATAGGCAGAGGGAGAAGCAGGCTCCATGCAGGGAGCCTGATGCGGGACTCAAACCTGGGACCAGGATCACTCCCTTAGCCGAAGGCAGATGCTCAACTAACTGCTGAGCCACCCAGGCATCCCTAACTTTTTTTTTTTTTTGAAGATTTTATTTGAGGGACAGAAAAAACCTGAGCCAGAGAAAGGAACAGAGGGGACAAGCAGACTCACGCCGAGCACAGAGCCCAATGTGGGGCTCGATCCCAGGACCCTGGGATCATGACCTGAGCTGGAATCAAGGGTCAGTCATTTAACTGACTGAGCCACTCAGGTGCCCTGTATGTTTAATTTTTTAATGGAACCATCCCACTGTTTTGATTACTATAGCTTTGTAGTATATCTTGAAATCTGGGATTATGATACCTCCGCTTTGTTCTTCTTTTTCAAAATTGCTTTGGCTCCTTAGGGGTCTTTTGTGGTTCCATACACATTTTACAATTATTTTTCTAGTTCTGTGAAAAATGCTTTTGGCGGTTGTTTTGTTTTGTTGTGTTGTGTTTTTTTTCCCAGCTTGATATCCTTTATTTATCTATCATTCTTAAATGACAAATCTACTTTTCAAAAATGAAATCTTGCTATTACTGAGGATATCTTCAACATTTTCCGCAACTCCAAAATCAGGAATATTTTACACAACTGGAATTCTTTGCTTTTTAAAGTGATTACTATAAATGTATACATATATACTCATTTGCTTGTGCTTGCCATAAAGTGAAATTACAGCCTGTGACATCTCATAATTGATAAAGTTAGAGCCAAGCCATTTATACAACTTCTAGTTATATCTCTTTGAGACTCTCCAAGAGCAAATTAACCAATATATGCCACTTACTGAAAAGGAAAAGAGAAAAAAAATCCTTCATGGTCTTTCATTCATTTCATCAATTAGGACACACCAGGCAGCATTTTTCTCTATAATCTGGTCTTTCTTATGACCTGAATTTCCCATTGCTGCTCATTCTGTCCAGTACAATTTTTCCTATCATCAGCATCCATTGGTTCAGTTTTTACATTCATCCCTGCTTCTGAATTGGGGAAATCATCAGACGAAGAAGCCAAGCAATTCTGAATCATCTCAATGACTCATTCCAGATGTTTCTGAAACTGCTCAGCTGTTTCAAGGCGTTGACATTTCTGGACCTCCATCATGACTCTCAATGTCTCTCTCGCTTGGTGGGGTTGGTATTCATTTACGAGATGATACACATGTACAAAAAGTAGCTTAAAATCTTCCAGTTTATCTTCTCATTTTATACTCCCAGGGCTCCTTATCAAGATACCTAAGAGGTCTAAGAAATTAATAACATATTGAATTTTCTCCATTCTTTCTTGTGATCAAACTGCTTAGGATGAAGTCCTTCAATGTTCTGGCTTTCTAAAGGGTGGATGATAGAATCATCACATTGGAACTGATTGACAAACATCATAGACCTATCTTTTATTGGAGGTGGAGGCTTGGGAGCTAGTGAATGTTTTCATCTGTATATTCCTTGATGTACTACATTGGAGGTGGTGGAAAGGGAAGTCACTTGTGGCTCACTTATAACGGAAGATCAAGAACCCCAGCTCAGGGTTTACACTGGAGCTTTCAGTGTTTTGATAGGGATTGCACTGAATCTGTAGATTGCTTTCAGCAGTATAGATATTTTAGCATTAATTCTTCCAATCCATGTGCATGGACTATCTTTCCATTTGTTTCCGTCCTTCTTTCATTAATGTTTTATAGTTTCAGATTACATGTCTTTCATCTCCTTGTTAAAATTATTCCTAGGTACTCTTTTAGGTGCAATGGTAAATGGGATTGTTTTCTTAATTTCTCTTTCTGCTACTTCATTATTAGTGGATAGAAATGCAACAGATTTTTGTATATTAATTTTGTCTCCTATAACTTTATTGAATTTATTTTGTCAGTTCTAATAGTTTTTTGATACCATCTTTAGGGGTTCCATATATAGTATCATGTCATCTACAAATAGTGATAGTTTCACTTCTTCCTTACCAATTGGAATGGCTTTTTTTTCTTCTTGGGTGATTGCTGCAGCTAAGATTTCCAGTACTATGTTGAATAAAAGTGGCAAGAGTGGACATCCGTGTCTTATTCCTGATCTTAGAGGTAAAGCTTTCAGATTTTCACCATGGACTGTGATGTTAGCCATGGATTTTTCATATATGGTCTTTATTATGTTGAGATATGTTCCCTCTACACCCACTCTGTTGAAGCGTCTGGGTGGCTCAGTCAAGTAAATGTCTGCCTTTGGCTCAAGTCATTATCCCAGTGTCTTGGGATTGAGTCCCTCAGTGGGGAGTCTGCTTCTCCCTCCACTTGCTCACAAGTGTGCTCAATCTCTCTATCTCTCTCTCTCTCTCTCTCCCTTCCCCTCCCTTCCTCCCCCTTTCCCCTTCTGAAATAAACAAATAAAAAATTTTTGAAAAGTTTAAACCCACTCTGTTGAAAGTTTTTATCATGAATGTATGTAATATTTTGTCAAATGACTTTTTAGAATCTATTGAAATGATCATATGGTTTTGATCCTTTTTCTTGTTGATGTGATGTATCACATTGATTAGCAAATATTGAACCACTGTTGCATCCCTGGAATAAATCCTACTTCATCATTATGAATGGTTTTTTAATGTATTGTTGAATTCGGTTTGCTAATATTTTTGTGGGGATTTTTGCATCCATGTTCATCAGAGATATTGGCCTATAGTTTTCTTTTTCTCTTTTGCTTTTTTTTTTTAAATAGTGTTTGGTTTTGGTATCAAGGTAATTTTGAGTCTTCCCTCTCTTTTCTTGGTAGGTTTAAAGATTTGTCCATTGTGTTTTCCAAAAACCAGCTTATTTTCACTGATCTTTTATTGTTGTTTTAGTCTCTCTTTCATTTATTTCCCCTTGGATCTTTGTTATTTTCTTAAAATGCTAATTTCTAGTTCATAACTTTAGGCAAATAAATTCTTGTCCCTATGACGTAGCTTCCTCATCCACAAAATGGAATGGCAGTTCTCAGTTCCTAGAGATTTTGTCAGGATTAAACAAGATAATTCATGTAAAATGATTAGTTCAGAAATGGGTATATATTAAATGCTAGTTAAATGTTATGTAACCATATTGGAGCATGATAAGCACAGTGTCCATATAAAAATGTGTACACATGGTAGGAAGGGATAGAGTTAGAGGAATGTTCATTTTATTTAATGTCCCAATTTTCAGGTGACAGGGCATCTGAGTGTTAAAAATTCAACCTTAGGGGGGTGTCATGGATATTCGACCTATGTGGTCTCAGAGTTTCATGATTGGTTTAATGTTCTGTTGTCACCATCTTGAAATTCTTTTTTTTTTTTTTTTTAAGGATTTTACTTATTTGTTCATGAGAGACAAAGAGAGAGAGGCAGAGACATAGGCAGAGAGAGAAGCAGGTTCTATGCAGGAAGCCTGATGTGGGACTCGATCCTGGGGCTCTGGGATCACACCCTGAGCCAAAGGCAGACGCTCAACCACTGAGCCACCCAGGCGTCCCACCATTTTGAAATTTTTATTTTTCAGCAAGGGACCTTACTTTTTTCCCCCACTCATCTGGAAGTTTATGTAGGCAATCCTGCCTCGCCTTATATCTTCCCATATTTTCCAGAGAAGGCAAGACTGAAAGAGTCACTACCCCCCATAGCAGAGACCAAAACTTTTCCTGGTACCCTAGCAACATGGGAAGTAAATTCAACCTGATTAGCAGATGTTCTACTCTGACATAATCCCATCTCTTTGCGACAGCTCTTCATTCAAGGATGCTCCACCATCCCATAAAATAATGCCAACGCTCAAGTGGAATCCTCCTTGGCTTTATGAGTATGGGTGTGGTGGACTGTATATGGTTTTCTCTTCAACTTTTTAGATTTGGGTATTATTACTTGATCATTTTTCATTAGGCCAAAGGGTTTTGTGGACAAGATTAGGGCTCTGCTCTGCTACAGTAAACAATAAAAATCTGTGGGTCTTAAAGAAATAGTGGAGGCTCAAGAAGAAACATACATAAAATCATTAAGCTATATTTTTAGAGGTATTTCTAACTTGTCAAAAGCATTCTGAAGTCTGTGTTGCTAATGAGAGACATTCTTGGGATTTTATAGACACTGAGTTGGGAAAGAATTTCTCTGTGAGATGACCAAGGTTGTAGCCAGTAAAATGATCCAGCAGAGCAATATTGCATTTGGAGCCAACAAGTTCGAATCCTGTTTGTCCAGGTGCAGTGTTCATGTGCAAATCTATCTACTCAGACACTCTGCTACCCTGGCCTGCCAACACAGATAGGTGTGCAGTGGGCTGGTAGGCTTATTCACAGGAAGGCTGCAACTCACAGAAAAGTGGGGGGTATCCAGAGTGGGAGCCTATAGCTCCTCTTGGTGAAATGATGTGCCTGGAATAACAAAGGAGAGAAATCAAAACAAAATGAAGCCACAGCAGGAACGTTCCAACCAAGCTTAGAAGTGATGAAAGCGGAAAGAAAATTTAGCTGGAGTTCAAACTGTGGCTAGGGTTATGACAGTTAATAAATCAGTAAGTCTGGAAAACGTTAAGTCTCACAATAAAATTAGGAAGTTGCATTACACTGTCATTCAACTAGTGTTATGAAAAAAACTCAATTATTAACACGTGTGTCTCTTCTCTGGCGGTATCTTTCATTTATTCATTAGTAAGGCTTGCCTTCTCCCAGAGACAGTTGTACATTGTTAAATTGGGTCCTGCCACTTGTTAGCTATGTGGCCTTCAGTGGATTATTTAGGATCTCTGAATCTCAGTTTCTTCATCTGTGAATTGGATTTCATAATAACTATCTTTTTGGGTAGTGGCTTTCAAATATTTTGGCAGTAACTGGCGTAAGGAATATCATCTTATATCATTGCATCGTATGCTACATATACAAATTTCTTATACATTGTCTTTCAGGGCCATTTTGCCCTTCCCTGTTTACAAAAGTCACACTATGTGCTGGACACAGTAGATAATGAATGAACATAGTAGATGCTCAATGAAGTAAATGGAATCGAACAACTCCACTTTTCATCACCAGCTCAAGTGCTAAGGTGAGCAGAAATTCATGTGGCAGATGAACCAAGACCTCTTCCAGGAGATGAGGTCCCATCTTAGGGCAACTTTTCTGTAAGACAGCCTGTCACTCTGGATTTTGAGGGGCATAACTAGACATATTTGGTCCACCTGACCTAATATAGGATCCCAAGTTCTGCTATACCAAGAGTTTATTCCATAATCTGAAGCTCTATGTTCATTTCTTCATCCTACAACAGTGATCTTAACACCCACCTCACAAGGAGATGATGTAATGAAAGCAAAAGTTCCTGGGAGCAGTTGTGAAAATAAGTTCTCTATAAACCCTCGGTCGAATGGGACTTCTGCCGTTTGTAGACCACCCATCAAATCATAGCTCTTTGAAGTTCCCTTAGATGAAAAAATATCACTGAATAGGAATCCTATATAAGCTATTATTTTTCCAAATTAAAATTAGAATTTCATATATAAATATTTATGTTCATGACACATGCAACCAATGTACCTTTTGGCCTCTGGTTTGTTTTATAATGGCATCTTCCAGCTGGATTTGGTTTTGGAGAGAGCTCCCTCTAAACACTAGAACAATAGATTTGAGTTATACTGACAAAGGAAATTCTAAAGGCCTGTGGAGCTTATTGATTTATTCATCTGTGCATTAATTCATTCAACAGACTTTGAGCAATCACTTTTTTGCCAGGAACTGTGATAGGTGTAGGGATACAGAAGCGAAAGAGACTATCTTTGCCCCAGGAGCTAACATTCCTGTGGAAGAAGCAGACACATGAACAAACTATACTGCAATATGGCTAGGCTATAATAATAAAATAAATATTTGCTGATTTCCCTCTATGTGCCAGAGACTGTTCTGGGGCTGAGAATACATTGTGTACACACAGCATTTGCCATCAAGAACTTATATACTAGTGTTGGGGAAAGTTACGATTTGGCTCTTACAGGCACAAAGGTGAAGGCAACTAACTTTGCATGGTGGAATCATGGAAGACTTCCTAGAGGAGAAGATGTTTGAGCTGAGACTTAATGACTGAGCAGAGGCTTTTCAAATGAAGGTTATGGGAGGTGGAAACTATGGGGAAGGGCATGTGGAAGAGATACGGCTTTTGTTCAGAGCAAATAGCATCTACTAATGTATATGTGGTTATATCTGAGGGAGTAGGAAGTGATGAAAAGGTCAGCTCATAAAGGAACTTAAGGAGTTTGGATTTCATTCTGTAGAATGCTTTATGCTTTATGCTTTATGCAGAGGATGAACTGTAAGACTTGTATTTTAAAACGATTTTTCAACACCATAAGGAAAATAGATTTCTTGGCAGTAGGACTGAGCAAGACTGTTGTCAGGGAGAAAGGTTAGAAGTCTGATCCAGTTATCTAAAAGGGAATTGATAAGCTTGAAATAAAAACAGTGGTGTTAAGAATGAAGAGGAGAGAATGGATGCAAGAGAAATCTTGGATCAGAATCTATAGATTTATAGAATGTTGGAGCATTGGATGAGAACATTCAAAGGGGTGGAATTCAAAGTGACTGATAGGTTTCTGGTTTCAGTGACTTCAGTGGTTGACACTTGATGCCATAGCGACCATAGGCAATTACCCGGGATGTTCCTTTGCTAATTTTCAGGTTGTAGTTTGAAGAAACCATCACCACTGATGCTGCGGACAAATTGCTGGTTGACTTGTACAAGTCCTTGTATGTCAAGATATAGTTTTAATATTTATACTTGCATATATATACTGACCTGACACATATACGACCCCACTTGTTAAACTGACCACCATATGTTTATGGATATCACTTTGTTTTATTATTATTTTTTAATGGCATTATACTACAGCATCACAGTGTTGAGGATATTATATGCATGGGTTCTGGAGCCAGACTGCCCAAGCACAAACCCCGCTTTTGCTTCTCATATGTAGACTAACCTGGGGTGAAGTCTCCCCTGTCCATAAAATTGTCATAACAATTACACCTGCCTCCTAGAGTCTTTGTGACGATTAAGTGAGTTAAGTCACGGTAACTCACTTAGAACATGGCCTACCTGGTATGTAGTAAGTGCTCTATGATTGTTATCTTTTCTTTCTTTCTTTCTTTTTTTTTTAATCATGCCAGGAGCATCTCCATGGAACAAGAGCCCCTGACATGGCTTGAATGGCATCTATGCCTATTGCTGACATGCAGAGCTGTTGCCCTGTGCCAGGATGTGCCATGGGCTGTGTATATATTATCTCCTTTAGTTGCACAACAGAGTTATGAGGTCCTATGTATAGTGTCATGATTGCAGTATTATAGAAAAGGGCAGGTACTACAGATATTAAGCAACCTGCCCAAAATGACACAGCTAGTGAGTAGAGGATCCAGGATCCAAACACCCAGGACTACCTGGCCCTAAAGCCCATGGACATGATCTAGGCTGTTGCTAGGGCAACTAGTGCCCGAGCAGCCACCCATTTCTAAGAGGATACTGGCTGGAAGGTGCCTCATTATTCCAATAGTAAGAGTCATCTTGGTTCTCTAAGGGCCTAGTCCAGTGCCACACATGATGATGGAGTGCAACCTAGCAGGTGTCCTCGAGTGTGTAAGAGAGTAGTTATGCTCTTCCTTTGTATCTTCCCTCAACCATCCAGCCCTCCCCAGTCAAGTCCCCCACCCTTTTCTTTCATGGGTTTAGACTGGCCTATAGAAGACTTAGGGAAAAAAAAAAAAAAAAAAAAAAAAGATCCAATTTAGCAGGTTGAAAACATATGATAAGAATATGATCTGGCAAAGATTATTTTATCTTTATTTTTAAAATATTTTATTTATTTATGAGAGACACAGAGGGAGATGCAGGCTCCCTGTGGGAACCCCAATGCAGACTGGATCCCAGGACCCTGGGATCACGACCTGAGCGGAGGCAGACACTCAACCACTGAGCCACCCAGGCGCCCTGGCAAAGATTATTTTAAATGGCAATTGCCTCAACTGCATTTAACCAAACCATAAAAGCCACTTAGAGAAGAATTTACTTTGAATACACATCTCCTGTGTGCTCTGCTTATCTATCCATTTCTGCAGCAGCACCTTCACATCTGGCTGGAACTTGGTAAAAACCTCAGGTCTCATCTTTCATCTTACTTTTTAATTAGGTTCCTGCCCTGCTGCCTATGGTTCCAACCAGTGCATTGCCATCTTTCATGAAGTCTTCTGTAATGCACAAAGATCACAGGCACTCAATAGGAATGGGAAATAGTACTAATCACACTGTCTTTCTCCATTGCAAGCTGAGACATGTCCGGGAATCTAGGAGTAAGTTATTGATGTAGGTTATTTCCAGGGTACTAAAGTCTGAGCAATTTGTACCAGGTCATTGTTTATAATCTCAAGGCAGACGCCTATTTCTAAGAATCTATTCCAGCCACAAAGTCTTTTACAAACAGCTACTCCCAAATAGTGGAAGTTGAATTTCCTAAGCTTTGAATCTGCCATTGAAAACAAACCTTATTTTCCCACTAAGGCACCACCATCCTGCAATCTCTCCTGTTTTCTCCTGGAGAAAGAGATCTGGCTTCCACCCAGGTCAGGTGTGCTACTTCAGCTCAGCTAGATGTTTGAAAATCCACACAATAATAGAAGATGAAATAATGCACTCAGTCAATCTAGCAACAATCCATTGCTTTTTTGAAAGGATCCACTCCCAAGATTCTATATGTTGAAAGTGTTCTTTGAAACTTTGAGATGATTTACAAAACCCAGTTTATACATAACTTTTCAAGAGCTCATCTTTTGCACAAAGAGCTATTAGTGCTGTTTTGAAATCTCTAGCATAGCTTAAGTGCAGATCTCAAAGAAAAACAAAAACTCATCTCTATAAAAAAACAGTGTGGTCTTTTGCACTATAGATTACACGCAAATGAGAAGTTCTTGAAAGTATTGGTTTGAAAGGAATGCGTTCTCATGGACTCAGGTATTTCATTTCTTTTTTTAAAAAAATATTTCTTTATTTATTTATTCATGAGAGACACAGATAGAGAGAGAGACAGAGACACAGACAGAGGAGAAGCAGGCTCCATGCAGGGAGCCCAATGTGGGACTCGATCCCGGGACTCCAGGATCATGCCCTGGGCCAAAGGCAGGTGCCAAACAGCTAAGCCACCTGGGGACCCCCAGGTATTTCATTTCTATATACTTTGCTATTTGTATGGTGTCTTCTCATGAATCTAAAGGTGACTTGGAGGCTTCATGCAAAGTACTCACCAAGTAGAAGCTGACAGACCCGAAAGAGAGGTGTTGCTTTGTCTAGTTTTCTTTTAAAGCTACCGTTTTATTGGGTGCTTGTTATGGGCTGAATGATTTGCACAGTGCTTTATATACATCCTCTCATTTCATCCTTGCATGACACCGATACAGCTAGGATTAATTGTCCTTATCTTGCCCATGAGAAAACTGAGCTTTTCTGGGAGGTGAAATCGTTTGTCCAATGTCACACAGTTATTTAGCAGTCTTTGGTTCAAGTAAAGGTTTGCACAGTGTCAAAGGTCATACTCTGAGCCAATCCACTTGCCACTTGACCTCAGTTGAACTTGACCGCAAGCCACTAAGCACTGGAGAGGGATTCAGGTGATATCTATGTGTTTCTGTCCTCCTGCAGCTGTAATGGAGGCAATAGTATTTCTCATGATATTAATAGTGATCCTGGACAAGATGATACTTTCAGAGCATCTTAATATTACGTAAAGAGTGACAATATGGGTGTGATGTCCCCCTCTGAAAGATTAGAGGCTGTACACCACCCTGTATTGTGTTTTTTGGTGTGCACTCCTACCTTCTTTCTTAAAAGGTCAGGCTTGCATCTTATACTGTCTTAATACACCGTATAGCATCTATCAGGTTACTGAGGGCGGTGTAAACAATAGTGCTATGAATGAACAATAGTGTTAATAGCTACCATTTTATGAGCTCTTACTGTGAACTCAGGCACTGTTCTAAATATTTAATGTACCGCAGACTCATTTAATCATTAATGTAGTAGATTCAAACATCATTCTCATCTCACAGATGCGGAAACCAAGGCACCAAGAGGTTAAATGACTTGCCTAAGGACACACAGAAAATGGGAAAGATGGGGATAAGAACCCAGGTCTTTTGGCTCCAGAGTCTTCTTCCCTTCAGAGTCTTCTTGCCTTACCACTGTACCCTAAAGCTTCTTTATAAAATCCTGCTTCATCATTTCTCCCACTTCCACTGCACTGCATACCCCCTTCCTTACTTTATTTTTTACCATAGCATTTCTCATAGCTGACCTGCCATATACTTGCCTAACTATTTTTTTTTCCTTTTTGATTTGTCTCTCCACACTAGAATGTAAGCCAAAGAGAGCAGAGATTTCTGTCTTGTTTTCTGCTGTATCTCTGGCATTGCTACTTCTGGCACATCTGTGAACTAATAATACAGAACTGTGCCTGGCACATCATAGGCAGTTATTGGTTCTCACTGAATGAGACAGTAACTGAATCCCAGGTGTGTCTGTAAGCTGATCGGAACCGGCAGCTACTCAGGATCCATCCTACTATAATTCTGCTCGTGGTTGTGATTTTGAACATGAGGTAGTAGAATGGTAAGTACATAAGACAAATGTCTCTGGGCTGAAGAGTAAGGAGTCAGGAAGTACTTCGGGCGCACCTGGGTGGCTCAGTCAGTTAAGCATCTGACTTCAGCTCAGGTCATGATTGTGGGGTCCTGGGATTGAGCCCCATGTCTTTTGGATGCCTGTCAAGCAAGAGGTCTACTCCTCCATCTTCCTGCTCCTACTCTTGCTTCTGCTTTCTCTGGTACTCTCTTTCTCTCTCAAATAAAATCTTTAAAAAAAGAGAGAGAGAGAGAGAGAGAGAGAAAGAAATAATTCAGCCAAAGTGAGGAAAGATGTAGGAAGGTAGCTGGGAGAGGCGGGGCATCAGTGATGGGAGAACATATCTATGGGTGGAAAGATTTACAGACTAAGAGGAAGGAATCTGTGGAGAGGAAGAGTGGAGTGGAGGTGATGATGGATGGGTGGAGGTGAGGGATGGCTTGGCAAAGGGAGAGAGGAACTAGGTTGAGCTCCAGTAGAAGGACCAAACTTGCAAGGGTGGAGGACTGCTCCTGCTTCTGAAACACAGCAAAAGGGGGTGATTATCCTGGTAATTCTGCAGAGACTTGAGATACAGAGAAATCCAGAGAGATCTTATTGCATGCCCTTGATGTTCCCAGGATAATAGCAGGGTTAAGGTCTCAAAAGCTTATATTGAAGATATTGAAGAAAATTCAGATTTAAAAAAATGATGGCAGGTGAAATGATAGTTTGACACTGCTGAGACAGGGAACAGGGACTGAACTTCAGCTCATTTAAGACATTCATTTCATGTAGGCAATCAGTAACAATGACGGGAAATTAAGACTGGGCTGTAATTAGTGTGAAATTGCTCTCTGTGAGACCGTTGCTCATGTTGAGCAATTTTTCACGTGCTTCTTCTCCAAATCTCTCTTCCCTGGTAGTCTATTTAAATCTTTTGTCTACTTTTAATTGAGTTGTTTGTCTTATTGAGTTGCAAGTGTTCCTTATACATACAAGTCCATTGTTATGTGTGTGTGAATATAAAATATTCTCTTCTAGTCTGTGGTTTGATCTTTCATTTTAACAATGATTCATGAAGAACAAAAGTTTTAAAAGCAATAAAGTTCAGTTTGTTGATTCTTTTTCTTTTAAAGCTCATGCTTTTTTTTTGTCTTAAGAAATCTTTGCCAGATCCAGATTATTAAAAATTTCTTTGTTTTCGTTTTGAAATTTTATAGGTTTAATTTTGCTTAGGTCTATGATCAATGTTAAGTTCATTTTTGTGTATGGGTTAAAGTTCTTTTTTTTTTTTTTCTTTTACAACTGGCTAGCCAATTAATTTGTCCAGCACCATTTACTGAAAACATTATTCTTTCCCCCCATTTGAATTGCCCTTGTACCTTTGTCAAAAATCAGTTGACTATGTGCTGGTTTTTTTGCGGACTCTTTATTCCATTCTCTTAATTTGTCTATACTGATCCAGTATAGACAAATAATATTGATTATTGTAATAATAATTGTTGCTTTATAATAAGTCTTGAAATCAGAAAGTGTAAATCTTTTAACACTGTTATTCTTTTTCAAAGTTGTTTCAGCTATATTCCATTCTTTGCATTTCCATATCTTTCTAGGCTTTTGATTGAGATTACATTCAGTCTATCAATAAATTTGGGGAAGAACTGACATCTTAACAATGAGGAGTCCTTTGATCTAAGAACACAGTATATTTTTCTTTTTTTTTTTTTTTTTTTTTTTTTTCAAAAGATAATCTAATCACAAAATGTTTCCAATAGCCAACCAAACACATAGGAGAGAGCTTAGGTTTAAGTTCACATGAAAGAACATGCATTAACCTGGCTGTTCTCTAACTTCTCCTAAGAGTGTTTGCTATTGTTGCTTTACTTAGCATCAGGGGGGATTCCAGCCAGGGAATCTGATGGTATTTCTAGATTTTCCAGTATTTAGCTCACGGTCCCCACGATCAGTTCTCCTCTGTGTGTGGCCCAAGTACTTAGACATACTACAATTTCTTCTTTCCCCAGGACAACTAAGAAACATTGCCAGTTTCATGAGGAGCCAGGGCTTCAGGAAGAGTGGTACCACATGGCCCCTGGAAATGAAACCTGAATCTGTTGGTGGCTGGGGTGGTTTCCATGTTGAATTCGGCCACTGGCACTCCCCGGGCAGACACCTGGGGTGCAAACATGGCAGCAGGATAAACCACAGAGGAAGTTCCCACCACTAGACATAAGTCACAGAGGGTCAGCTCTTTGTCAACCTCCTCCAGAATGGCAGGATCCAGGTTTTCTCCAAACCACACGACGTGAGGTCTCAGCAGGCCCCCACACCCTGCCTCTTCACACCGGGGAAGTTTTTCCACTGGGATTCTGGCATCTTGAGCTTCAGGGTCTGGAGCACCTTTTCCTGATAAAGCTGGACAAATTGGACTCTTGTAATTCTCAGCCACAATTCCACAAGAGGTACATCGCGTTTTAAATAAGCTCCCATGGATTTCCAGAAGGTTCTTGGTGCCAGCCCTGCGATGCAGCTCATCGATGTTTTGAGTGATGACCATGACCCGTCGGCCCTGCTCGCGCAGCCGGGCCTCACATTCAGCAATGGCAAGGTGCCCGGGGTTTGGCTCCTTGCTGAGCATGACCTCCCGCCGATAATGGTAGAACTCCCACACCAGGGAAGGGTTTCGTGCAAAGGCCTGAGGGGTGGCCAGGTCCTGAGCTTGCCATTTTCTCCAGTAGCCCCCAGCTCCTCTGAAAGTTGGGACTCCGCTCTCAGCACTAACGCCAGCCCCTGAAATGATGACTATGTGCTTCGCTTTTGCAAAAAGCTTCCGAAAATCAGCCATATTTGAACTTGGTCGAGCCATTGTTGGGCAAATCCGGGTTCCAGTGGAGGCTGGAGACTTCAATCCACGATACAGCCCATAAAGTAATCGACAGGGGGCAATCTGAAGAGGTTGCATCAAGTTGTCTTTGTGGTACTAATTCCTGAGATGGGTTCTGCTCCGGCCGCCGGACCTTGAACCCACAGTATATTTTTCTACTTATTATGTCTTCTTTAAATTCTCTTAGCAATATTTTGTAGTTTTCATTAAAAAGCTGTTATACATCTTTTGCCAAATATATCCCAATGTTTCATATTTTTAAATGCTATTGTCTAAGATATTTTTAAAAAATTTATTTCCTGAGGCACCTGGGTGGTTTAGTCAGTTGAATATCTGACTCAATTCTGTCTCAGGTCATGATCTCAGGACTTTGGGATCACACCCCGCATCAGGCTCTGTACTCAGCATAGAGTCTGCTTGTCCCTCTCCCTCTGTTCTTCCCCGCTGCTTACTTGTACTCTCTCTCGCAAATAAATACAGTCTCTTAAAAAATTTTATTTCCTGATTATTGCTAGCATATAGAAATACAAATGATTTTTGTGTATTGCACAAAATATCCTACAACTTTGTTAAAGCATTTTAAAATACATTTCTTAGGATTTTTTTACATGGAGAGTCTGGTCACCTGTGAATATATCTGTGGGGTTGTGTTTTTTTGTTTTTGTTTCTGTTTTTTGTTTTATAAATGCCCTTTATCAGATGGAGGAAGTTACCTTTTGTTCTTAGCTTGCTAAGAATTTTTATCAGGAACGGACTGCAGATTTTGTCAAATAATGCTTTTTATGTATCTCCTCAAATAATCATGTGGCAACTGTTAAAATGGTGAATGATACTGATTGATTTTCAAATATTAAAACAACCTTGAATTTCTGGGATACACTCTACTTAGTAATTGTTTGTGGTACTTTTTAAATGTCTTGAGATTCAACTTGCTAAAATTTTGTTGAAATTTTTTACATCTATATTTATTTATGAGGGCTATTGACATGCAGTTTTCTGTTTTTTTCTTTTTGTTAATGTTTTTCCCTATTTTTCTCTTATTGCTTTTCTGCTTTTATCTTTATTACTTCCTGTTTTATTCTGACCTTGGGTTTAAGCGCCTCCTTTGTTCCTAGTTTCTTTTCTTTTTTTTTTTTTAAAGTTTGCTTGGGTCAGTTTTTTTTTTTTTTTAATTTTTATTTATTTATGATAGTAACAGAGAGAGAGAGAGAGAGAGAGAGGCAGAGACACAGGCAGAGGGAGAAGCAGGCTCCATGCACCGGGGGCCCGACGTGGGATTCGATCCTGGGTCTACAGGGTCGTGCCCTGGGCCAAAGGCAGGCGCCAAACCGCTGCGCCACCCAGGGATCCCTGTTCCTAGTTTCTTAAGGTGAGGACTTAGGCATTGATTTCAGACCTTTATTCTTCAATCCTATGAATTTCTTTCTATGTACTTTTTTTTAAAGATTTTATTTATTTATTAATGAGAGACACAGAGTGGGAGAGAGAGAGGCAGAGACACAGGCAGAGGGAGAAGCAGGCTCTGCAGGGAGCCCGACGTGGGACTCGATCCCTGGTCTCCAGGATCACACCCTGGGCTAAAGGCGGCGCTAAACCACTGAGCCACCCGGGCTGCCCTCTATGTACTTATTTAGTTGAATCCCACAAACTCTAATGACCTGTGTTTTCATTTTTAACAGTCAAAAATAATTTCTATTTTGATTTTTTTCTCTGATGGATTATCAAAAGATTTGCAGGTATTCATTATATTTTCTTTTGATTTCTAATTTAATTCCATTGTGATCAGAGAATATACCGTGTTTAAAATCCTTTCAAATTTGTTGAATCTTATTTTGTGACCCCGAATACTGTATTTCTTGACAAATGTTTCATGTACATTTGAAAGGAATGTGTATTCTGCTGTTGTTGGTTGGGAATTCCATAGGTATAATTTAGGTCACATTAATTGATAATCCATTCAAGACTTTCATATCCTTACTGATTTTTTTGTCTACTCATTCTCACAATTTTTATGAAAGGGATAATGAATTATTCAACTATCTTTGTGTATTTGCCTATTTTTGTTTGAGCTCTATTGGATTTACTTCTTGTATTCTTTTAAAATATATATATTTATTTTTGAGAGAGAACGAGGAAGGGAGAGAGCATACACAAGTAGGGGGAAGAGCAGAGGGAGAGGGAGAAAGAGAAGCAGACTCCCCAGTGAGGGTGGAGCCTATCCCATTGGAGCTGGATCTCACCACCTAAGCCATATCATGACCTAAGCCAAAAAAAGAGCCAGATGTTTAACCAACTAAGCCATCCAGGTACCCCTACTTCTTGTATTCTGAATATTTATTTAGAATTCTATATCTTTTTGACAAATCGATGACTGTATCATGAAATGACCCTGGTAATATTTAGCTTTGAAATCTTATTTGTCAGATATTAATATAGTCACTTCAGTTTTCTTTTGATTAGTGTTTGCATGGTATATGTCTTCCCATCCTTTTACTTTTAACCCATTTCTGTATTTATAGTGAAATGGGTTTCTTGTGGGCCCCAAAGAATTCTGATTTGCTGTGTTTCTGATGAAAATTCTACCATAACTTCCATCTTGATTCCTTTTTACATAGTTTGTCTTTATTCTTGGCTATATTTAAGATTTTTGTCTTAATCCATGGTTTTAAACATTTGCCTGTGATATACTTTGGTGTAGGATTCATGTTTCTTATATTTGGGGCTTGTTGAAAGCTTTAATAGCTTTTATTAAATTTGGGAAATTTGGGGCCATTATTTTCTCAAATATTTTTCTGCCCCAGGAACTTTTTATATTAGGCTGCCTAAATTTTCTTCAGTGTGCACTGATGCTCTGTTCAATTTTTTCCCAGTATTTTGTCTCTTTCATTTTGGGTAGTTTCTATTATTGTGTCTTCAGATTCACTAATCTTTGCTTGTATAGTGTCTAATTATCTGTTAATCCCACCTAGTGAATTTTTTCATTACACTAATTCTGTTTTTCTCTTCTAGAAAAACTTAAAAAAATCTTATATGTCTTAACAAGTTCAATCTATTTTCTTCAACAAATGGAATATAGTTATAACAGCTTTAAATGATTTTGTCCACTAATTCTATAATCTTTGTAATTTATGATACATTATGTTCTGCATTTTCTTCCTCTGATGCATGCCTGGAATTTTTGGATAGGCTCCCAGGCACCATGAGTTTTATGTTGTTGGATGCTGGATATTTTTGTGTTCCTGTATTTCAGTGGGATGCAGTTATGTTCCTTGGAAATAGTTCCTTTTAAGTCTTGCTTTTAACTTTTATTAGGCATGTGCAAAACAGTCTTTAATGTCAGAATAACTTTTCCCCAGAGGCAATACTTTTCTGAAGACTCTATCCAGTCTCTCTTCATTATAGGGTTTACCACTATGGTTGATGGAACATAAACTATTCTCATCCTTATGTGATCCCTAGATACTGAAACCCTGCTGCTTTTGTGTGAATATTTCCTCTGTCTCAGGTAGCTTGCTGACATGAATTTACTGATTAGCATTCAGCTGAAGATTTAAGGGGGACCATCTGTAGAATGCAGAAATTGTGTAGGTCCCTTTGCACAGGTGGTGTTGTGAAATCTAATCATTTTGACTTTATAGGACTACCAGCTCCATCTTCTCAGTTTAGGGAGACTATTAAGCTCTCCCTGGGTTTCCTCACTGCATGACAGCGTGGAAGCTCTCTTCAAACAGTAAGCCTGGACAATCAAACAGCCCATCTCATTTGTTTGATTCTCTTAGGGACCACACTGTCCTGAGCTGTTGCACATTCAATGCCTGAAAATTGTTGTATTATAAATTTTAATGTTTTTTAAATGTCGTGTAGGAGGATAAACCCAATATTCATGCTCCATAGTGGTCAGAAGGGGGCATTTCTCAATGAAGTTCCAATTTGTTTTCTTCTTCTGTGGGATTAGGAATTTTGTATTGTATTTAGGTTCATTTGTATTTCTTTTGCTTTCCTGTATATTTTTCTATTTCATCTTTTTCCCTCATTGGGATATTGGTCTTTTCCTTTTTCATTTTTAGAAGTTCATCAGAGACTATGGAGATAATCCCTTTTTTGTAAACATTTTTTCCAGCGTCTTGTATTTTTACTTTGCTTATAGTGTTTTTATTCCATGTATATCACTTTCATTTTTTATGTAGTCAAATTTATCAATATTTTCTTTTATTGCATTTGGGTTTTAAGCCATATTTAGAAAGTCCTTCCTGTGATATATTTTTAATATCCTCAGAACCTCAATTCTTTGCCTGTTGAGAATGGATTTTATTTTTTGTCAATAGCTTAAAATTATTTGGGATAAAATCTGTGAAAAAGATGGGACAACAAATTAAGTAATGATAATTTGGATTAAATCATAAAGTTTCTGTGTAGTTAAGATATTTTTTTGTTTATATCAAATGCATTCATTTGTTTCTGAAATTGATTCCAAAGTGTAATTTTAGAAATATGTGGTGAATAATATTTTTAAATGTTAACTTTCTTACTATAGTTCCTTTTTTCCCTTTGCCCCATTTTCCTGTCCAAAGCTTTATGGCCTTGGATAAAATATGTAGCAGAACAATCATAGAGAGGTTGAAGATTCTAGAGAGGAGTAGCTGTGAGGTACCTTTCAGGAGAAAGGACGTAGGCAGACATAAAGAAAAATTCCTATGTCTCAAGCAACAGAGAACCCCTGAACCTGAAGGAGCCATCAGAGAAGGACAGCAGACAACATGAGTAGCCTGTGTAGACAGATGATTAACCTATATTTCTCCTCCTGGATGATATGAAACTGAGAAATTATGACAAATTCTCAAAGCTTCATGAATCGGAGAAAGACCAAGAATGACTGACATGAGGTTTCTTACCAACTTGGTTGTATAAAGTCTTGAATTTGAAATTTAGTTTGTAGAAAATAAATACATCTTATATATTTAGATGATATCTACCCTCTTGACAAATATTTCGGCCAATGATTAACATAAATTAGTAGCTTTCTAAAGTAAAGGACTTAAAGAGTTACATGCGTTTGCCTATCTGCTGAGAGCGGGGCGGGGGGAGCGGGATCAGTGAATGAGTTTCTATCACCTTATAAATAGGGTTTTTAAGTTGAGCTTTGTCCCTCTAAGTGATCTCTGAACTTGGAAGGAAAAAGGATTACATCTTTACTAACTTCTTACTGAAGCACAGAATTTCCTTCTATTATAAATGTAGGCAACAAATCACAGGAGTATCAGCAATACTTATGATTTCATCAATAATAGAAACCACATGCATTTTCATATAACAATATGGTTGATACACATATCTCAACATATTATTGATCTTCATTACCACTCATCACTACATTTTTTTATAGTTCATTTATTTCTAGTTACTGAATATACAGTTGTTCCTAGATTACCCATAGGCACTTGAAAGTCTGGAATCTTTCTTACCTGCATAATTACCTTGATATTTGTACTCCCCATTTTTCTTAGTGGCACCCATTGGAAACTCTGAAATTATTTTCACATTTCCTTTCCTCTTACTCCTCAAGTCTACATCCAAATCTTTTTTTTTTTTTTTTTTTTTAAATTTTTTTTTTAATTTTTATTTATTTATGATAGTCACAGAGAGAGAGAGACAGAGAGGCAGAGACACAGGCAGAGGGAGAAGCAGGCTCCATGCACCGGGAGCCCGACGTGGGACTCGATCCCGGGACTCCAGGATCGTGCTCTGGGCCAAAGGCAGGTGCCAAACCGCTGCGCCACCCAGGGATCTCCTACATCCAAATCTTTTACAACATTCTATTTCCTCTTGCTCATCCTTACAGCTTCCTAATTTTGGTCCCACCTTCTCTCTTACCTGGGCCTTTATAGACATCTGTTTAAGGCGGGGTTGGTCCTTGATAATCTCACTGTCCACTCTGTCACTGGACTCCCTGCCAAGGAATCTACATGGCTGCCAGTTACTTTTTTTTTTTTTAATATACTAACCTGTAAATCAGATCACAATATACCTCTCCTTAATATCTCTCATGGATTCAAATTTCCTTATTTGAACAAATTCTGAACTTCCCAAGCAGGACTCACTTTACCTTTCTGAAACCCCTGGTTATAAACATCCTTATGCATGAGCATCAACCCCATCTTGTAACTCAGTCTTCAATGCTGATTGTCCTTCTCTTCTTCTCCTCTTCAGGAACTCCTACTCATCCCATCATCCTCCCCTCCTCTACCTGGCTTTTCCTTCCCTAGGCAGAGTTAATTATCCTTTCTCTTCCCCTGTGACACTATGTGTCTATCTTTATTATGACTCATTTTGCAGAGCACTGGAAGTTGCCTTTGTTTGCCGCAGGTATCTCAACATATTGTTGATTCTCGTTGCTATGCATCACTGTTTTAATTATGGAAGTTTTTTAACTTATTCCTAGATCTAGCTATTTAGTTCATTAATAAAGAAGTTTTATTAGTATTTCACAAATATCTTAAATATTTTGATAATTTCTATGTCAATGTAGGTGTCATTGGATTTTATTTGGAGCATTTAGAAACATTATTCTGACAAGTAGTCTGTTAGGCTTCAGCAGATAGTTAAAGGTGTTTATGGCATAAATAGGTCCAGAACTTCTGTTTTAGTTAAACTTCATGTAATTCCTGGTCGAAGTCACCTCTAGAAGAGACAAAACAGCAATAAGGCAAGTCCTTGCTTTTCATTTCCAGCTCTTCCCCAGCTGGAAGATTTGAGAATATAACTTAACTCAGAGAATCTGACCTTCTACACTCATTTCAGGCTCAATAAACTGCAGGAGCTCAGCAGTTTATCAGTCTGACTTGACAGCTTCCACCAGAAGCAGTGCTTACTAGATTTGGGGGCCTGAAACTTTTCTGCAAGGCTTAGCTGATGACATATTTGCCTCTCTCGTCTTCTTATGAGCTGGTGCCAAGATGACTTTCCACATCAGTGAAATAGCTTTAAATCTGACATTCTGGGCTTGGAGCCTCCTCTTCTTTAATCAGCACCAATTCTACCCTCTGTCTTTTAATTCATTATATTCAGGGCACAGGTCTTGTATCCTCTCACTTGCTTCTAAGTCTGCCCCTGCCCTCCCAATATACTCCTTCTCTGTCCACATTCCCTCCAGCTGTGGCAGGTGATGATGCCAGGAGACTGGAGGAATCCAGCCTCCAAGCCTTGCAGGTTCCTGCTGAGACAAGCTATCAGCTTTCACCATTTGACAAAGAGAGGATGGAAACAAAATCAAGCCAAAGGCAAAGGCCGTGCTGAGTTGAAGTCTCTGATCTTGTCATTTTTTGGACACAAAACTCTGACACAGAACTCTTTTCCTAAGATCAACCCTCAGACAAAACTTTTCAGTCTCTGTTACCTGAGAACATTCTACTGCATGCAACTCTGTTTTCTGTTTTAACTATAGGAATGAGAACTAACATTTCACAGTTTATAATTTCATTAATCCTCAGAGCAATTGTGTACATCAAGTTTTCTTGCTACCATTTGATAGATGAGATATCTGGACTCAAAAAGATCTAAGACTAATTCTGCACAGTGCTAGAACAGGAAGCTAATCTAGAACTACTATCTCTAGGGGTGATGATGGCTCCACTGCCCTGTGCTTTCTGTTATAGGAAGAGGTAAATGTGCGAACCCAGATGAAATACCTCAACTTGTGGCTTTTTGGCTCTTTGAATTCTGCACATAGGTTTTGTTTCTTTCAAACAATGTTTTAAAATAATTCATATGAGTTGCCATCATTGAGAAATTTGCAAATTTCACATCAAAATTCAGATTCTTGACTTTTTTGCCCTTTAGATGAATGAAGAGGTCTGGTTACACAGGGTATGCATTACTGCAAGGCGACAATTATCTAGGCTGAGTACTGGTGCTCTTCCTGGGTGGAGTGTAAATTTTCCAGTTTACTGCAGTTGCCACCATTCCCTATTGATCCCCAGCATTAAAATTGAATTTCAGTTATTTATTCTCTTTGTCTTGATTTTCTTATAGTGGAAGTAAGAGGAAAGGGAAACAATCCTTAAATGCACTTCTATCTCAAAAATGGGAAAATGAAATATAGACTAGAAAACTTTATTTTTAACCTGATTTAACTGGGTCCCTGTAGGAATTTGAATTTATGATTCCTTATGGAGATAATTGTTCCCAAGTCTGGATGTCCATTGTAAACATTTGGGAAGCTTTAAAAAAATACTTGACTCGAGATGCCTGGGTGGCTCAGCGGTTGAGCGCCTCCCTTCCATGCAGGGCGTGATCCTGGAATCCTGGGATCGAGTCCCACACCGGGCTCCCTGCATGGAGCCTGCTTCTCTCTCTGCCTGTGTCCCTGTCTCTGTCTCTCTCTTAGTGTGTCTCATGAATAAATAAATAAAATCTAAAAAAAAAATACTTGACTCTGGGCTACACCACAGAAGGTGAGCAGAAACTTCATAGCTATTCCCCAAGAATCTGTAATGTTTTAAACTCTCAATTATTCTGACCAGGAAACCATTTAACTGATTTAATTGTTGATTCTTTGTGATGACTCCTTATGGAAGGCAGACTCCACTGTCCCCTTAGACTCAGCTACCAGTGCTTTAAAAAACAACAACCACAACAAAACAAGTAAACCAGAAAAACTAACTGACAGCCTAAGGCAGTCAGATGGAAAATGGTCCACATGGAGTTTGTAATAAATGAAATATCAGTTGATTCACCAGTTTGGCTCTCACAGGTCACCAGCAAAAAAAGGCACCCGGAGACCATATCAGTGTTGATTCCCACCAGCCCTTGGCTAATTCACAGAGCCATATACTGATTCACACTGAAAGGGACCTAGAAAGCATTCACTATTTTTGTGGAGTCACTTTCCCTCTCTGCTTCTAGCTTCTTCATCTGAAAAACCAAAATGTAAGAAAGGATAATTAGAGACAAAATTAGGACTTGAACATTGGTTTCCTGAGTCCTAGACCTCATTCTTTCATTGTGGACTTAATTTCATAGAGAATTAAAACAACAACAACAAGATCATAATGGCCCAGATTAGGTTTATAGTTCCTTTTTGTCCCAAGGCAAAAATGGAAAATGGGGAGTTTCTTGCAATTTATTTACTATCGCTTCTTTTATATCAAAGATAAATCAGTTATAATGTTAATTTACCTTGTCATCTGGGTCAACTATTTAAGGGAATCATGAATATGTTTTCTGTCATCATTTTGGGGATGATAATAATAATGGTAGTATTAGCAGATACTCTTTATTGAGCAATAATTCTGTGTCAGATGCTCTTCTATTCACTTACTACGCATTACCTTATTTAATCTTTACAACAACCATCTGAAGTAGATATTTACTTCCAAATCTTGCATATGAGGAATTGAAGCTCTGAAAATTAAGTGAACTTTGTTTATTCATTTATCCACTCTTTATTGAGCAGCTATCATGTGCCTGGTCATACATTACATAAGCAGCAGAGCTACGATTTGAATCTGATTTTATGATTGTTAGACCCAGGCTTCTCCCCAACTCTATGAAACTTTTCTATCTTCTAGGGTTTCCTCCCATGTCTCCCTTAGGTCCCAGGTTGACCCTCATTCCACCCTTTGTTTCTATAATATTTCTTTTTTTTCATATTAATGTCTCTATTTTATTGAAGAAGTATCTTTTTCAGGTCAGGATGCCTGAGGCTATAGCCAGTGTGTGTGGAGTGGGGTTAATGGGCACAGAATAAAACTGGAGGGAGCTAGCTCTGGATGCTGGAAGTGCCTGCCAGAAGCAGCCATAAAGAAGCTGCTGGGGCATGTATATCAGATACATCTCCATGATGTCAGGGTTTACCTCTTGTGGACAGATTAGGTGGGGCCATTTGTGCCCCAAATCTAGCCGGTCACTAGTCATGAAACACTTCCATATAACTTGGAAATAAACTGTACTGAGTGAACAAACAAAGGTAGGAAATTCCTTATAATTAATCATTGTAACTCATTTCAACTCAGAGTTGCTTTCCAAAGCATTTTTGCATACGTGGTTTTATTTCATGCTCACATAGAATACTAGTATAGCAGAGATTCTGTACTGAGAGTAGGTTGGCGATTGTTAAGTTAAACTGCTTGTAAGGCAAGTCTTCCCTTAGCTTCTCAACAGCCCTCTCTTCTCCCTAGTTAAAACACTATAAACGAATCACACAGAAAATAGTACACATGCTGAAATAAGTTTGGCAGAGAACTTGTATCATGTATGTATCATAATGCAAATGCATTGGCTCTGGGAAGGAACAAGGAACACTTTTGTGTTCAAAAGTAAAAAATTGCTTTGGACCTGGTGGTTGACGAGTGTGAGGGTACTAAGATTGTGAGAAACATTGTCAAATAGATATAAAAGTTGGGAAGAAAAAATTTAGGGTGGTGTTAGAAAACAAGATAGGCTGCTCAAAAAGGAATTTAGTTATATACCAAAGGGAACAGAGGTTGGAACATAATTGCCCTAGATTATACTTTACAATATGATCCTTCGGGAAAGCTGCATAAAATATAGCTTCTGTGTGAGGATAAACCTATATCATCTTAATGGATTTTTGATAGAATACCAAAATTTAAAAGTAACAGGGTTGTGCTTCTATCAAGAAGTAATTCTCCTCACAACCCATTTTTCATTTTAATGTGCCGGATAGTAGCTAGCTCATCACTCTTACCTTTGTTTTTTCTTTCTCATGATGATCCTAAGTATATTTTTCCAAAAGACAACCACTGACAACCCCAAAGCCATTGTTCTGAGTTCTTACTCCTATGAGTGTTTCAGGTAATACTGTTCTTAGTATTCGATGTCATCTTTCTTATCCTTTCATTTACTTTCTTGGCTGCCAAGAGTTTCCCATTTATCTGTCTCCTTTGTCTTCTGTCAGGCCATTCTGAGTGGTAATTTTTCATCCTGTCTGTTTCCTTATCCCAGTGGTCCATTCATTTTCTTTGGGCTCCTTTTCCTTCCTCCTCCGTGCCCCCTTTATGACAGCACTTTCTCCAGTGAAGTTTTGAAGTATTCAAGAGTTGGCAGCTGAAGATGGTGATTGGGCTAGAATGAGAAGATGGGTTTATTGAATAGCCATTACAGGCCTTCAAATTGGTCAGAGTTCTTGGTTGCAAAATGATGGAAACAACTCAAGTTAGCTTAAGGAAAAGAGACTTTATTGGGTCACTTACAGGAAAAGATGTTTGGGGTAAAGCAGAACGGGAGGAATTTCTGTAGGAACCAGGACCTCACAAACTAGAGTTGGAATTCAGCACCACTGGGTTGCTACTTCCCTTGTATTTAGCTATTTTTTTCTGTATAGTTTCATGCTGCAGAATGGTTTTCCTATGTGCTGGGAAACAAGGTTGCTGACTTTCAGCTCCAGGTTCATACTCTCCAGAAGAAAAAGGGCTTCATTCCCCCTGCTACCCCTCCCCCAACACCAGGATCAACCTGAGACTGTCGTATCACTCCCAAAGAAGGCATTGGATTCATTCTGTTAGTCATGTATTCACTTCCGGACCATTTTTTAAGTTTTACCAGATCTAAGACCTGAGGGTGGGGTGGAAGGGACTAGGATTTAGCACTATAATTGACAACCCCACAAGAAACACTGAATGTGAGAAAATGGTTCTCTAGAGGAAAGGATGCTAGAGAGACAAAAACATTGAATAAGCACTCCAGAATTAAAAAGAAATACTTTAAATATGTATTTGTCTGCAAAACTGAACAAAGAAGAAATCTTTTCCTCTGGTGTTACCCTTATAATGAAAAACTTACTTTGAGGAGAATAATAGTATGGGGACTCTCAACTGGTGGGGGTGGTTGTTGTTGTTTTAAAATAACACTGTGTTCTTTTTAAAATGTCTACCATCATCACCCTCCCTGAATCCACACTGACTCTGGGCTTAGCAATTTGTCTTACTTTGACTATAATAAACGTGATGCAAAACAGAGTCTTGAAATGTGTGTATGCATTGGGGCCTGCCTTCACTTGCTGCACTTTAGTACCCTATTAAACCTTGGTTCGCCTAATAGACTATGAGTATGACATGACCCAGTTATTTCCATTGTACCCACCAATAGTCAACTGAATACCAAACCTAGGAATCCATCAACTAGCAGCTGACTAGCAAACCATGAGCAAGCAAAGATGACAACACATGGAACAGATATGAGCCAACCCAATTGAATCAAGCTCAAGTTTCTGACTCACAGAATTGTGACTAAATAAATGGTTGGTGTCTTAAGACATTAGATTTTGTGTTATATATTACGTAGCAAAAACTGATACAATCATTCTGTGCTGTGTTTTTGGATCCATCCTGACTTGGGAGGCTCTTCTAGCTTTTCAATACTGGTCATTCTGGGTTCTTCATTGGGTGTTTTATTAGTTGCATCTACTGTAGGATGAAAGTTTCCATATTATTCCTGATAACTTCCTTGAAATGGCCCTTAGTTATTGAATTTCTCTTTAACCCATTTCTCCCCCCAAAATGAAGAAAAAATCCATTTATGGTACTTTTAAGAGGAAGCATATGAGCAGCCAAGAATTCCCAACCACCATTTTTGTTCTTTTAAGACAAAATTGACCTGAGTAGGAAATGCATTTAGAACTTTTTTCAGTGAGTAAAAATGTTTCCAACTAAGTTCATATTTATGAAGTAGCTACTTGATGATGTCTAAATTTTTTTCTCTCTTAATTTTGTATCTAAACTATGTTTAGTTTCGATTTTATTAAGAGTATAACAACCAGTAATCTGAGTATGGAATCATAGGGATCACCATTTATCAGGTGAAAAGAGAGGAGAGGATAGGGAGGTAAGAGGAGAATGAGAGGAGAATGAGAGGAGAATGAGAGGAGAATGAGAATGAGAGGAGAATGAGTGTGGAGTCACAGTAGCCAAGGGGATTCAGAACATTGAAAAGAAAAATAGCATTAAATTCAGAAAAGGAATACAGCGTAGATAGGGCCTAAAAATAACCATTGGATTTGGCAATTATGATATTATTGACCTTAGCATTTGTGATGAATGGTGTCCAGAGTATAAGAAGAGAAAGAGTCAGACCTCAGTGACTTGTCAACAGGATGCAATGTGAGAATGTAGACAAGGTGTATTGATGTCTCATTCCAGAGGTATACGACAGTGATGGGATGGCAAGTTTAGGGCAGACAGTGTCACTGGCAGGCAGGGTTGAGATTTGAATATATTCCTACAATGGCAGAAAGGAGAACACACACACACACACACACACACACACACACACACACACAACCCCCCATTTCATGAAAGCACAGCATCAGACTGTAGGATGCTCTGCTGTTTGAAATCTGTACAAATACCAATTTGACTCTGGAGATGATATGATGCTACACAAGGGTGCCAGTTTACCTGTGTTTTTCATCACCATCTCTGTCAGATGACAGATAAGGAAGCCTAGGTGAAAGACTCAATCATGAACTCTCCCTGCTTCACAAAGGGGTAGTGTTCTCAAAAAGTTCAAAATTGGAAATTTCAAATGGAGTTGTTCTTTGAGAGTAAAATTGTCCAATCAGCACAAAAAAGATGCAATGTGATTCTATAGACAAGGCAGCTCCTAGTTTTATTGATGTGTTTGACCATTCTTTTAGCTTTTATTTCATTGATTTCTGTTCTAATCTTTATTAATTCTCTTCTCCTGCTTGGCTTAGGCTTTATTTGCTGTTCTTTCTCTAGCTCCCTTAGGTGTAAGGTTAGCTTGTGTATTTGAGACCTTTCTAGTTTCTTGAGAAAGGCTTATATCACTTTGCACTTCCCTCTTAGCATCGCCTTTGCTGCATCCCAAAAGTTTTGAACAGTTGTGCTTTCATTTTCATTTGTTTCCATGAATTTTTTAAAATTCTTCTTTAATTTCCTGATTGGCCCATTCATTCTTTAGTAGGATGCTCTTTAACCTCCAAATATTTGAGTTCCTTCCAAATTGCCTCTTGTGATGGAGTTCAAGTTTCAAAGAATTGTTTCTTGAAAATAGGAAATTATCCCAATCTTTTGGTACTAGTTGAGACCTGATTTGTGACCCAGTATGTGATCTTCTCTGGAAAATGCTCCATATGCACTCAAGAAAAATGTATATTCTGTTGCCTTAGGGTGGAATGCTCTGAATAGATCTGTGAAGTCTGTCTGGTCCAGTGTGTCATTCAAAACACCTGTTTTCTTGTTGATCTACTTAGCAATGATCTGTCCATTGTTGTGAATAGGATGTTGAAGTCCCCTAGTCTTATTGTATACTTATCAATGTATTTCTTTAATTTTGTTATTAATTGGTTTGTATAATTGGCTGTTTCAAAGTTAGAAACATAAATATTTACAATTGTTAGATCTTGTTGGATAGACCCTTTAAGTATGATATAATGTCTTTCTTCATCTCTTATTACAGTCTTTGGTTTAAAATCTAATTTGTCTGATATAAGGATTGCTACGCCAGCATTCTTTTGATGACCATTGGCATAATAAATGGTCCTCCACTCACTTACTTGTGATCTGAAGGTGTCTTTGGGTCTAAAATGAGTCTCTGGGCAGCCCGGGTGGCTCAGCAGTTTAGTGCAGCCTTCAGCCCAGGGCGTGATCTTGAAGACTGGGGATCGAGTCCCACGTTGGACTGCCTGCATGGAACCTGCTTCTTTCTCTGCCTGTGTCTCTGCCTCTCTCTGTGTGTGTGTCTCTCATGAATAAATAAATAAAATCTTAAAAAAAATAAAAAATAGAGAAAAATAAAATGAGTCTCTTCTCCTAACTCTGAGAAATGAACAAGGGGTGATGGAAAGGGAGGTGGGCAGTGGGTTGGGGTGACTGAGTGACGGGCACTGACAGGGGCACTTGATGGGATGAGCACTGGGCGATATGCTATATGTTGGCAATTTGAACTCCAATAAAAAATAATTTTAAAAAATAAAATGAGTCTCTTGCAGGTAGTACATCAATGGGTCTTGCTTTTTTATCCAATCTGATACCCTGTGTCTTTTGATTGGAGCATTTAGCCTATTTACATTCAGAGTAACTATCAAAAGATATGAATTTAGTACCATTTTATTACCTGTAAAGTCACTGTTTCTGTGTATTGTCTCTGTTTCTTTCTGGTCTATGTTACTTTGGGGCCCTTTCTTCACCTCCAGGATCCCTTTTAATATTTCTTGTAGGACTGATTTGGTGATTACAAATTTGTTGATTAGTTTCTGTTTGTTCTGGAAGCTTTTTATCCCTCCTTTTATTTTGAATGAGATCCTAGCTGGATAAAGTATTCTTGGCTGCATATTTTTCCTCATTTAGCACCTTCAAAATGTGATGCCAGTCCTTTCTGGCCTGCCAGGTCTCTGTGGGTAGGTCTGCTGCCAGCCTTATGTTTCTACTTCTGTAGGTTAAGGACTTCTTGTCTTGAGCTGCTTTCGGGATTTTCTTTGTTTCTGACATTTGCAAGCTTCACTATTATGTCTGAGTGGTTGATCTGTTTTTATTGATTTTGGGGGTTCTCTGTGTCTCCTGGACTTCAATGCCTGTTTCATTCCCCAGATTAGGGAAATTCTCAGTTATAATTTGCTTAAATGTACCTTCTCCTCCACCCCCCACCTTTCTGCTTCCTCTGGGATCCCAATTATTCTAATATTGTTTTGCTTTATGGTATCATTGATCTCTCAAATACTCCCCTTATGATCCAGTGGTTGTTTATCTCTCTTTTCCTCAGTCTTTTTTTCTCCATAATTTTATCATATCTATATCACTAATTCTCTCTACTGCTTCACTTATCCTAGAATAAGAGTACCATTTTTTATTGCATCTCATTAATAACCTTTTTTATTTCATTCTGATTAGGTTTTAGTTCTTTTATTTCTCCAGAAAGGGATTCTTTTTTTAAAAAATATTTATTTATTTATTCATGAGAGAGAGAGAGAGAAGCGGAGGGAGAAGCAGACTCCATACAAGGAGCCCAATATGGGATTTGATCCCAGGACTCCAGGATCATGCCCGGGCCGAAGGAAGGCGCTAAACTGCCTGGGATCCCCACCAGAAAGGGATTCTCTAGTGTCTTCTATGCTTTTTTCAAACCCAGCTAGTATCTTTATAGTTGTTATTCCGAATTCTAGCTCTGGCGTTTTACTAATATCCATATTTGTTAAGTCTCGCAGTTAGTACTGTGTCTTGTTCTTTTTGTCTGAGAATTTTTTCATGTTGTCATTTTGTACAGAGAAGAATAGATGAACAAGAGAACAGGAATGTAAATATATCAGCCAAGCACCCAGCAAAATATACACTAGACAAATCAGAAGAGATCAGAAACCAAAAAACAAAAAAAGAGAGGATATTAAACAGGTGGACAGAACAGGGTGATACACCAGGTCCTGGGTGTATTTTGGTCTGTTTGTTAGAAGACAAAATTGTAAAGAAAGAAAAAATTATTTATATACAAAAATAAAATTGAATATAATGAAAGGAAGTCAAACAAGAATATATATATATATATAATGTAAATGTAATAATGAAAATTTAAAAAGTCTTAAAGAGTTAATAAAATAAGAAACTAGTTGAAAGGAGAAAAAAGGAAAAAAGAAAAAGGAAATTTTAAACTGAAAGACTAAGGAATCATGAGAAAAAAACCCTTGAATTCTATATACTATTTTCACTTAGCACTGGAATTTTTCAGTTCTGTGTGATTGGTAAGCTTGGTATTAGCTGGATGTCCCTGCTGGGTTTCTGGAGGAGGGGCCAGGTGCACTGATTCTCAGGTGTCTTTGCCTGGGTGGAGGTGCACTGCCCTTGCCAGGTGGCTGGGCTTCATGTAAGCCTCTCTGGATTGCTCTATGTGGCTTTTGTTCCCTGAAGGCTTTCTGTGCTGATTTTGAGGATGAGAATGAAAATGTTGGTGACTGATCTACTCTGCCAGAATGGAAAGATTATGGCCCCCACACTTCAGTGTGCCCTCAGAGAAAAGTAGTCAATCACTTTTGTCTTGGTTTCTATCAGCACTCTGTTCACCAAGCCTGTGACCAAGAGTTTTTAACTGAGGCACATGACCCCATTGGAGTCTCCACACTTTGTCGACTCCTATGGCATCTGCCTATGCCGGTCCTCCAAGGAGGAGGGAGGAGGATTTCCACATGGTTCTACCACTTGCTACAAATGTAGTGATCCAAAGGTGCACATGGACCCCAATGTTTATAGCAGCAATGTCCACAATAGCCAAACTGTGGAAAAAGCCCAGATTGTCCATCAACAGATGAATGGATAGAGAAGATGTGGTATATGTATACAATGGACTATTACTCAGCCATCAAAAGGATGAAATCTTACCATTTACATTGATGTGGGTGGAATTGAAGAGGATTATGCTGATCAAAATAAGTCAATCAGAGAAAGACAATGATCATATGGTTCCACTCACATGTGGAATATAAGAAACCATGCAGAGGATCATAGGGAAAGGGAGGGAAAACTGATAGGGAAGAAATCAGAGGGGAGGACAAACCATGAGAGACTCTTAACTCTGGGAAACAGAACAGCTATAGGGGAGGTGGGTGGGGGAATGGGTTAACTGGGTGATGAGCATTAAGGAGAGCACATGATGTGATGCGAGCACTGGGAATTATATGCAATCGATGACTAAGTGAACTCTACATCTGACACTAATGATGTACTATATTATATGTTAGCTAATTAAAATAAAATAAAAATAAAAAGAGGCAGAATAGTACCTAGACCATAGCAGGCTTTGAATAACAAGCTTTTGGTAACCATAGTGTGCTTGAACAAAAATATAGTTCAGTTTGTCAGGAGAATGATTTCATTAGCCACGGAGGTGAGGAAAGCTAATGCTGGCAGTGGACAGTCTATGGCTGCACGGTCCAGAGCACTCTGGTCCTTATGACAGGTATATCCCTGTTTTAAAATGATGTCATTAAAGTACTTGACTCATCAGATACTGTTCTTTTCCCATAAATCCATACTCACTAAGCAACTTCCTGAACATAGTTCAGCAGGATAGATCTACTGTAGAATAATCATTCATTCCAGATAAATGCCAAATATCTACTGTTTCAAGGTTATTTGTTTCAATCTTAGAGATATAGAGGTGAATTAATGAAACAGGAATTCCAGTGCTACATACATATACTACATAGTACCTTAATTCTGGGTAAGTACTATGGAGAAAAAAAGAAGGGGCATCAGAAATGCTGGAGATGTCTCGAGTTTTGGTAGAGTGATCAGGCAAGGCCTCTTTTGGAAGGTCACAATTTAGCAAAGACTTGAAGAAGGTGAGGGAGTGAGGGACATATGAAGGAAGACCATTCCAGGCAAAGGAGGTATGCAGTATAATATTTCTGAGGTGTGATGGTCCTACCTTGTTCCATTACAAGGAGGCCAGAGTGACTAGAATGGAGTGAGCAAGGGGAAAGGAAGTAGGAAATGTGATCAGAGAGGTAATGGGGAAGAGTGAACTTGCGTGGGAACTTGAAGGTCATTACAATGAGTGGTATTTGCTCTGAGTGAAATGGGAAGCCATTGGAAAGTTTTGAACAAAGAAGTGAAGTGCCCTGAGAAAGGTTTTATTCTTTTCTTTCTTTTTGTATATGTTTTTATTGGAGTTCAATTTGCCAACATATAGCACAATACCCAGTGCTCATCCCATCAAGTGCCACCCTCAGTGCCTGTCACCCAGTCACCCCGTCCCGCCGCCCACCTCCCTTTCCACTACCCCTTGTTCATTTCCCAGAGTTAGGAGTCTGTCATGTTCTCTCACTGTCTCTGATATTTCCCACTCATTTCCTCTCCTTTCCCCTTTATTCCCTTTCACTATTTTTTATATTCCCCAAGTGAATGAGACCATATAATGTTTGTCCTTCTCTGATTGACTTACTTCACTCAGCATGATACCCTCCAGTTCCATCCACGTCGAAGTAAATGGTGAGTATTCTTCGTTTCTAATGGCTGAGGAATATTCCATTGTAAACATAGACCACAGCTTTTTTTTTTTATAAATTTTTATTTATTTATGATAGTAACACACACACACACACACACACACACAGAGAGAGAGAGAGAGAGAGAGAGAGAGAGAGGCAGAGACACAGGCAGAGGGAGAAGCAGGCTCCATGAACCGGGAGCCCGACGTGGGATTCGATCCCGGGTCTCCAGGATCGCGCCCTGGGCCAAAGGCAGGTGCCAAACCGCTGCGCCACCCAGGGATCCCAGACCACAGCTTCTTTATCCATTCATCTTTCCATGGACACCAAGGCTCCTTCCACAGTTTGGCTATTGTGGACATTGCTGCTATAAACATTGGGCTGCAGGTGTCCTGCTGTTTCACTGCATCTGTATCTTTGGGGTAAATCCCCAGCAGTGCAATTGCTGGGTTGCAGGGTAACTCTATTTTTAACTCTGAGGACCCTCCACACAGTTTTCCAGAGTGGCTGCACCAGTTCACATTCCCACCAACAGTGCAAGAGGGTTCCCCTTTCTCCGCATCCTCTCCAACATTTGTTGTTTCCTGTCTTGTTAATTCTCCCCATTCTCACTGGTGTGAGGTGGGATCTCATTGTGGTTTTGATTTGTATTTCCCTGATGGCCTGTGATGTGGAGCATTTTCTCATGTGCTTGTTGGCCATGTCTGTGTCTTCCTTGGTGAAATTTCTGTTCATGTCTTTTCCCATTTCATGATTGGATTGTTTGTTTCTTTGCTGTTGGGTTTCATAAGTTCTTTATAGATCTTGGATACTAGCCCTTTATCTGATATGTCATTTGCAAATATCTTCTCCCATTCTGTAGGTTGTCTTTTAGTTTTGTTGACTTTCTTTTGCTGTGCAGAAGCTTTTTATCTTGATTAAGTCCCAATAATTCATTTTTGCTTTTGTTTCCCTTGCCTTCATAGATGTATCTTGCAAGAAGTTGCTGTGGCCAAGTTCAAAAAGGGTGTTGCCTGTGCTTTCCTGTTTTCCTCTAGGATTTTGATGGATTCTTGTCTCACATTTAAATCTTTCATCCATTTTAAGTTTATCGTTGTGTATGGTGTAAGAGAATGGCCTAGTTTCATTCTTCTGCACGTGGCTGACCAATGTTCCCAGCACCATTTATTGAAGAGACTGTACTTTTTCCAGTGGATATTCTTTCCTGCTTTGTCAAATATTAGTTGACCATAGAGTTGAGGGCCCATTTTTGGGTTCTCTATTCTGTTCCATTGATCTATGTGCCTGTTTTTGTGCCCATACCATACTGGGTACATATGATCACAGCTTTGTAGTACCACCTGAAATCTGGCATTGTGATGCCCCCAGCTCTGGTTTTCTTTTTCAATATTCCCCTGGCTATTCGGGGTCTTTTCTGATTCCACACAAATCTTAAGATGATTTGTTCAATTCTCTGAAGAAAGTCCATGGTCCATGATATCAAAATAGGGATTGCATTAAATGTGTAAATTGCCCTGGGTAGCATTGGCATTTTCACAATATTAACTCTTCCAATCCATGAGCATAGAATATTTTTCCATCTGTGTCTTCCTCAATTTCTTTCAAAAGTGTTCTGTAGTTTTTAGGGTATAGATCCTTTACCTCTTTGGTTAGGTTTATTCTCTCAGAAAGGTTTTAATGTGATCACTCTGAATTCTCTGTTGGGAAGAGTTTGAGCGAGGGAATGGACCAAGGTGAAAGGACCAAGGTGAAAGCTATTGCAAGGTGAAAGCTATTCTATTTGGAAAGCTATTGCAATGATCCAGGGAAAGAGATGATGGTGACTTGGACTTGGTGAGTATAGCAATACAGGTGGTAAAAAAGTAGTTGAATTCTAGCTATATTTAAGGACTAATAGAGGACTTTGTTAGGAGGTAGGAAGTGGAGTGTGTGAGAGAAATTGAGAAGTCAAGGATGTCCAAGGTTGTGGGTTAATGATGGAGTTCTATTAACTAAGATGGTGAAGTTGCAGGAGGAGCTTGTTTGTATGTGGAGATTAGATCAGCTCTGGACATGTTCACTTTGAAATGTCTAATAGATATCCCATTGGAGATATCAAACAGTCCGCTAAGAGTTAAAGATTAAAGTCAGAGCAGGAGATAAGAAGTTGAGAGTCATCAGCATGTGGATACAACTTAAAGACTGGAATAAATTATCAGGGGAACATGCAGAAAGAAGAGATAAGTTCAAGGAGCTGAGCCTTGGGGCATTCCAATATTAAGGATAGGTTGGTGAAGAGGAATCAACAAAGGAATCTGAGGATGAGCTTCTCTGAGACAGGAAAAACCAACAGTCAAGAGAGTGAGAGTGATGTATTCCGGAAGCCAGGTCAAGAATATCCAAGGATGGATGAGTGATCAATTGTATCAACTGTCAATATTCACTAATTAATTAAGACAACAAAATAATTGTGAGCCATGTGATAGTCACATCTCTTATTATAAATTGACAAATTAGATTTCTGGTTTAAGTGATCTGTGGGTTGGATACTTTAAATTAGATCCAGAGCAATGAATCTGTGTCAGGTTTGCTGACCAAACTGGGCAAGCCTGAGGCCAGGCCTTCAACTACGGGAAATTTATGTCACATTGTAAGGCTATTAGGCAATCCCTCTGCTTGTACTCTGATATTTGTGACATTTCAGCTTTGTCACATGCAGGGTCTGCTTGGGAATTCAGCCTTCACATCTGCCTCTAGCCAGCCTTCCCTGTCAGGGCTAATCTATTAGCTGCTTTTGAAAGACATCCCATATGAGTTGGGTCTTTCATGGAAAGGTTTTGGAGTCATTTCTACACACATAGTGAATGATGCGATAAAAGCTATGGCCCTTATTAAAGTCAGATTTGAATTTGTGTAGCAGTAAGGCTTGCCTGGGAATCAGGAACTTGGGTTCTGTTTTTAACTCATTCATTTAACTAGATTTATTACTTAGGGTAAGTTACTAAACTTCTGGGGGCCTCACTGCATTATCAGACAGGTTAGATTAAGCAGTAGTAATAAGTTAACACTGAAATCTCAGTGGCTTATCACAACAAAGGCATATCTCTTGTTCTTGGGACATATATATTCCAGGTATATGAGAAGGCTCTGTTCCTCATAGTGACCAGCCTGATGGAGGTTCGAACAGCTAGTAGCTTCTGTGGCACTCCTACCCTCCTTAATCACTTGAGTTCAGGGGAAGAGGGGGAAAGGAAGAAGAATACAAATGGGCTTTTCACTGGCTCAATTATAAAAAACTATGCTTCACTTCTGTTTAGAGTCCATTGGCCAGAACTAGTTGCATGGTCTCACCTATCTACAGTTGAGCTGTGAAATGTATTAAGAACAAATGAAATCTTCACTGGCCATTATAATCTAGGCCATATTCAGTTTTAATATCCACTGATGAGGTAATAACAGAATTTACCTTATAGGGATATTGAAAAGAATAAATGAGATAATGCATGTGATATGCTTAAGGTAGAGCTTGGCCCATAGAAAGTGTTCTACAAATTCTAGCCATGATAAATGTATTACTATCATTAAGTGGGTAATAAATTGTATTATTATTATTCTATTTATTTACTTAGTTAGTTATTTTCTTAACAGCAAAAGTATCTGTACCTAAGCTCTTAATCATTTGTCACCGTTGGGCCATTACGAAGACTTTTTGCCCTGAACTTTGACTCAAGATCAACAAAGATTCCAGGAAAACTAATTGTTCGTGTGGCTGCTCTTCACTCCTAATTGCCAAGGACCTACCCCTTTTGCCAATACTCTTGACCATGAATGCCTCTTCCTGCAACCCAGACTTTTTTCAGAGAAAAGTCTGAAGACATTGGAATTCTCTGGTTCTTTCTTCTAAATGATTTTCCAGAGCCCAGTGTTCTTTCTATACATCCAGGCTCTAAGAGACATCGAAGGCATGATGGGGCAGTTCAGTTTTTTGGCAGTAAAGGTCACAAATAAACAGCTATAACCAGAAGTCTTATAAAAAATGGTTCTACTCTATAAGCAAACTTATTGTCTAGAAATGTTTTTCAGCTTTCTACTCTCTGGTTTGTGGAGGTATGAAGATACCACATGACCTGATTAAAAGCTGAAAGCACAAAAGGCTGTTGAGAGGCTGTATTTGTGGGGGACATAGGGAGATAAAGAAGATTATGCTGAAGGAAGGAGAAATTTTTGGTTGCTCTTGGACCCGTAAGAATGTCCAGCAACACTGCTTATTAATTTCACGGTTAGTCCTGACCTCTGCCTGCTACCTTGCCTTTGCTGCTTTATGTTCAAGCTTCTAAATCAACCCTGCTAATTTGTGTCTCCTTGCCTTTGCCTGTGCTAGTCTTTCCTTCTGGAACACCCTTTTCTATTCTCTGTAGTTCACCTGTCAAAGAAAAATCCCACACGTTCTTCAAAGTATAATTCAGATGCCACTCACTGCTTCCTTGAAGAAATCTTTGAAGGGATAATTGCAAGGATTATGTCTCCATATGCTATTAGCATGTAGTATAGACTCTGGTGTTCAGTAAATGTTTTTCAAATTGAAAATACCCCTCGTCCTTGCTTGTATACATTAGGGTGTGTTTATGGAAACCATTGATGGTGACAAAGTTTCAAAAATATCGTGGAAACTTATTTCTGCTCCAGAGTCTCACCAAGGAAAGCCTTCAGTGCTAAAATTCTCTTAAACTTTTAAGTTCATAAAACTTGCAATAGTTACCCCAGGAAATCAACTTTATCTGGGTGATATCCTTTTATCTTGTTGAAATTGACTTTCAGATTAAAGGCTAACATTATCTTCATCTAATATGATAGCTCTTCTTCCTGAGGAAACTGTGTTATCGTTTTACATTTGTGAAGCTTTCCAGATTGCAATGTGTGTGCACACACATAACCTTATTTAGTGTTCATCATGATTAGGGGGGCTTGGCGAGGAAGGGGACATTTCATATGCAGCTTGTATAAAAAAGCAAATATGGCATTTTCTGTTATTTCAGCAGAGTCCATCTAAACACATCTGGGGTGGCTTGGGAAAGAAATTCAGCTGCTTTTACCTTTCAAACAACATGAAGAAAGTAACACTTATTTCCTGGAAAGCAAAGTTTCACACTAAGAATTATTATGGGAATTTAGGATCTCAAATCGAGTATTCTCCTGTATTTTACCACTCATTTAAACTCTTGGGGGCTCTCTTCCAAATGTGTCAATGTATTACCTGAATCTGGGGCTTCTGGCTATTTGTTCCAATATAACTACCTCTGTTAGGTGGTCCCAGAACAATTTTACAAGAACAAACCTTAACAGAGCTTCTAGCCTGATTTCATGGGGCTTCTTTAAAGCATGTGAGGCAGGAAAACCTTCCTGTGGTCCCAGAAGGGATGGGTAGTCAGTATTCCATGGAACGAATCTTTGTCAACCGGAAGATGGAGGGTGGCAGATAAGTTATTCTCCCTTCCTTGTTTTTTTTTTTAAAGATTTTATTTATTTATTCATAAGACAGAGAGAGAGAGAGAGAGAGAGAGAGAGAGAGAGAGAGAGAGGCAGAGACACAAGGCAGAAGGAGAAGCAGGCTCCATGCAGGGAGCCCGACATGGGACACGATCCCGGGTCTCCAGAATCACACCCTGGGCTGAAGGTGGCTCTAAACCGCTGAGCCACCGGGGCTGCCCCCCTTCTTTGTTTTTAAGGCAAGACAATGAGGTTTTAAAAACCATAAGAATTCATATTCCACTCTTAAGAGTATCTGCAGACATTGGCCCAATGAGTTTTTTTATTTTCACCCTTTACCATTGGTGAATGTAAATCCAATAAAAATTTAACAAACCCCAACTCTTAGTCACTCACTGGTCTAAAGATTTCTGAAATTACTGACAAGTCCTCTTAAAGTTCATAGTCAAGTAGCAAAAGAATGATAAATAAGCATTGAGTTACACTGTAGATTGTGACAAGTTTCCTAAAAGAGGTATAAATAAAATATTGTGGAAACAGAAGAGGAACAATTCCTTTGGGGAAACCAAAGAAGGGCTGATTTCTTTGGAGAAACCATCCTGATTCCCTTGCACTTACCAGAAAAGTAGCTCTGTGAGAGCGGGAACTGGGTCTATTTTGTTCATGTTCATAAACCTGGCAGCTGGAATCAGACCTTGCTCAGTGTAAAGAACCCAGATATTTCTGGCCTGACTAAAATGTAATAGACATACAGCAGTTACCATGGGCCAGTAACTATGTTAAGTGCTTTGCTTGCTTTATGTTATTTAATCCTCACAGAGGACTTACCAGTTTCCACAGCAGAGAACCAAAAGTTGGAGAAATTAAGACATTCATCATGCTTCCTAGTTAGAAGCAGGGCTGATACTGAACCCACCTTTCCCTTATTCCAATCCCATACCCTCAACCACTAGGTCAAAACTCGCTTTATAAAGATAATCCATTGGTGTTTTAATCATTGCTCTTGATAGGATTATTATCCATCTATTGGTTCTCGCTCATTTCCCTAGCAGGGAGGAGACTTTCAGCAGCTGGGATAATTAAAGTGGGACGTGAAAACCCTTTTGGCCAAATGCCCCATGGAAATAACACTGTACAAGTTTGTTCAACTTGGAGAGCTTCATTTCATCCTTGAATTGTATAAGAACTTCCTGCTGAACAGCTGTTGGCCAATTGAGAATTAATTAGTCCTAGAGTATAAATAATAGCTGATCATGGAGGGCTCTTCCACCCACCAGTTGGGGCTCCAGATGTTGGCCAAGTGTTCGAAGTGGCAACTCCAAGGATAAAGCTAAATTGTGCAATCTGAAAATGTCATCTGGGAATTGCTGGCCTCAGAACTACAGGAATGCTTGTTTAAAAGGCAGATTCTTGGGCCATATTTCAAGCCTACAGATTCACAGTCTCCCACATAACTCTTGCATTCATAACATCTGAGAATCCCTGTGTTGTTCGGATTTTGGGGATTTGAAAGGATGACACTTCTGTCTCTAGATTTAAATTTTTCTAGCCCTGCTTCTAAGAAGAGGTTTCCATTAGGTTATGCACTTACGCAATGCTTGCTTATACAACAGCTATCACATTAGGTATTAGCAGGCATATTCTTATTTATTTATTTATTTATTTTTAGCAGGCATATTCTTTTTTTTTTTAATTTTTATTTATTTATGATGGTCACACAGAGAGAGGGAGAGGGAGAGAGAGAGAGAGAGAGAGAGAGAGAGAGAGAGAGAGGCAGAGACACAGGCAGAGGGAGAAGCAGGCTCCATGCACCGGGAGCCTGACGTGGGATTCGATCCCGGGTCTCCAGGATCGTGCCCCAGGCCAAAGGCAGGCGCTAAACCGCTGCGCCACCCAGGGATCCCTAGCAGACATATTCTTAAGCATAAATTCAAGTAAAAATTCTTACGGACCTGGAGAATCATATAAAAGCTTTGGGAAAAATGAAGACCATGCTTTTTAAAGAGGAAGCAGCCGGCCTATGGTCTTTGAAGCAGTGACTGAGAATAGCGCTGAAGGAGACTTGCTTTAGTGGTACAAAATTGCTTCCCTTCTGTCTTCACACTTGGCTCAACAAAACCCACAAAGTTGAGGCTAATGGGCTACATCTATCAGCAGATGTGTGACCAGTATGATATTGAAAACAATTTTGAATCATACATTGCGTTTAAAAATCCCAAGTATCCACATAAGAATAGGGATTCCTGACCTTTGTTTGATAAACCCCTGAATGTGCCATGACAGATTTTTTTTCTGAACCAGCAGTTGATGAGATTTTAGCTGACATTATCGTCCCTTCTCCCCTCCATTTATCCAGTCCACCACTGTCCCTCCTCACCCTCTATTGCTATGTACCTGGCCGTTTCATTCATTTCCATTACCTGCCTGGCTGGCCTACACATGTGCACTCATGACAGAAGCACAGCTGGGAGAAAAGCAGGTGGAATGAAGAGCAGGAAACAGATGCTCCTGGAAGCATGTTCTTGAAATACAATCCACCCTGCCCTCCCATCATTTTAAAAGGTCCTATGTTGACATGCTGCTGGTTGACTATAGTGTAAGAATGTTTAGCGGATCAGCATGAAAGTAAGACCATAGGGCAAAAAAAGTAATCAAAAGTAGCTCCTTCTTTTCAAAATGGCCCATTCACACACGACTGTCCTGGGGCCCCAACTCCACTTTGGGATTTAGTACAGGGCTTGCTTCCCATTTTTATGGAATGTGGCTGCTTGTCTATGTTGTCAAAATTTTATGAGAGAAATTTTAAAAATTGTTTTTATATAAGAGACTGACAGAAATTGCTTGTTCTGATAATGTAAAAATAGTGAAAAAAGGAGAAATGTGTAGAAGAATATAATTACATGCTCACTGATGCTTTCCAGGTACCAGCTGTTGGCCTGGCTTGATGCCTGTCCCGTTCACAGAGCATTTAATCCTCACAGACTCCTGAGGTGTAGGTATTGCTACCCAGCTTTATAGATAAGGAAATTGAGGTTTAGAGAAGGGAAGAGCTTTGTCCAGGGCACACTAGTGACAGAACTGGGTTTTAAACACAGGTGTACCTGATTGTGAACTTAGTGATCTTTATACCAGCGGGTTTCATTTGATATCCTTTCATTTTGTTGCCTGGTTTCATAGACACAATGTTATGATAGGAGATTGTATAATGTTACCTAGTGAATTGTACTAACCAGTAGGACATACCACCTTAGAATTTTAACAGGTGGAGTATTTCTTTTTGTTTTTAATTTTTATTTATTTATTCATGAGAGAGAGAGAGAGAGACAGGCAGAAGGAGAAGCAGGCTCCATGCAGGGAGCCCGACGTGGGACTCCATCCCAGGTCTCCAGGGTCACACCCTGTGCTGAAGGTGGCGCTAAACCGCTGCGCCACCCAGGCTGCCCCAGGTGGAGTATTTCTATATGGTGCAGGTGTTCACCTGCCTGTGGGTTAGGACTCTCACGGATGACTATTTAGGACCAATTCTGACTTCTAAGAATGTTGTGATTATTTCCAGTTATCTAGCACTATATAGCTTCATTGTTTCAAAGAAGATCCTTAAAAGATATCTTGAAACTGAGATTCCTAAGATGGTGGAAAAGTGATACAGTTAATTATAATATTTATTGTATTTCGTTTATGCTCCCCCAGCTTTGAGATATAATTGACAATTATATAATGCACAATTAAGTTGTGCATATGTTGATTTGATACACCTATGTGTTACAAACTGATTACCACAGTAGGATAAGCTGACACTTCCATCTCATCACATAATTACCATTTCTTTTTTTCAAAGCTAGTACATTTAAGATATAAACTCTTAGCAACTTTCAAGTGTATAATTCGGTATCACTAACTACAATATCACACTATACATTGGATCCCCAGAACTTATCCGTCTTATAACTGAAAGTTTATACTCTGACCAACATCTCCTCATTCCCACCATCCTCCAGCCACTAGTAACCACCATTTTGCTCTATATTTCTGAGTTTAGTTTTTTTGGATTCGACGTATGTTACCATACAGTATCCATATTTCTCTGTCTGACTTATCTCACCTAACAGTATTCCTTTAAGGTCCATGCATATTATCATAAAAGGCAGGATTTCCTTCTTTCTCATCCTGGAATAATACTATTCCACTGTATATATGGGGTGGAGGTGGAGAGGGAGAAGTTGTCATTTCCTTTGGATATAAACCCAGAAGTGGGATTACTAGATCATATAGTAGTTCTATTTTAATTTCTTGAGGAACATCCATAGTGATATACTGTTTCCCCTTTATTTTTTTGTCATTTTACACTAGGTTTTTACCTCATAGTTACCATGAGCTTATATAAGACATATCTTAAATAGGTAAAACAGCCCATTTTTGCCAGAGAGTATTTTAACTTCAATCATCTACAAAATCTTCACTATTTTACTTTTCCCTTTTGAATATTTGATGTTTTTCCTGTTTCTATAGTGTATATTAACTTAAAAAATTATCGTAGCTATAATTATTCTTTATATGCTTTCCCTTGACTCTTACTACCATAGTTAAGTGGTTAACACACCATTACAGAATTAGAATTTTTGAAGTTTGACTTCAAAACTTCAAAATTTTGAAGTTTGACTGTATATTTACTTTTACCAGTGCGCAGTAAGCTTTCATATGTTTTCATGTTACTGATAAGTCTCTTCAGCTTGAACAACTTATTTCAGCATCTGTTATAAGGCAAGTCTGGTGGTGGTGAACTTCAGATTTTTTTTTTTTTTTTGGTCTAGGAAAATCTTTATTTCTTCTTCATATCTGAAAGATAACATTGGTGGATAAAGTATTCTTGGCTGGCAATTTTTATTTTTCAACAGTTTGAAATTGTCATTGTACTCTCTGCTGATAGCCTAATTGCGGGTTCCTTTGTAGCTTATCTTTTTTCCTTGGCTGCTAATTTTAGGATTCTTTCTTTATTTTTGATTTTTGACAGGTTCATTATACTATATCTTAAATAAGGTCTTTTTGCATTAAGATAAAAGGGTGCTATTAGCTTTGTGAACTTGGATGTCCAGTTCTCTCTTCACACATAGAAAGTCCTCCAGCTACTATTATTATTTTTTTTATTGAGGTATAATTTGTCTCTAACTTTATGTTAGTTTTAGGTATATAACATAGTGATTCAACTGTATATATTACAAAACGATCACCACAATAAGGCTAGTTAACATGTTACTATACACAGTTAAAATTTTTTTCTTATGATGAGAACTTTTAAGATCTAATCCCTTAGCAACTTTCAAATGTTTAATATAGTATTCTTAACTCTAGCCACCATTTTACAGTAGTTTCCATGATTTACTTATTTAACTGGAAGCTTGTACATTTTGACCCGCTTCATCCATTTTGCTCCCCCCTGAGCCCCCACCTCTGGCAACTATCAATTCTTTGCATCTATGAGGTTTGTTTAGTTTTGTTTTTAAGATTTCACATATAAGTGGAGTCTGACTTTTTCGCTGAACATAATACCTTCAAGGTCCGTCTATGTTGCCACAAATGGGAATATTTAATTTTTTATGGCTGAATAATATTCCATTTTATATAGGTACACTACATTTTCTTTATCCATTTATCATCTATAAATGGACACAAGAGCTGTTTGCATATCTCAGCTATTGTAAATAATGGTACAGTGAACATATATATTTTTGAGTTGTTGTTTTTGTTTTTGGATATATACCCAGAAGTGGATTTGATGGATCTCATGGTAGTCCTATTTTTAATTTCTTGAAGAACCTCCCTGCTGATAGTGGCTGCACCAGTTTATATTTTCACCAACAGTGCACAAGTGTTCCCTTTTTCTGTACCTGTTATTCACCAACACTGCTTATTTCTTGTCTTTTGTAATAGCCATCCTAACAGGTATGAGGTAATATTTCATTGTAATTTTGATTTTCACTTCCCTGATTAGAGATGTTGAACACTTTTTCATATACATTTTGGCTATTGGTATGTCATCTTTGGAAAATGTTTATTTAGTTCCTCTCTTTATTAGAGTTGTATGCATTCTTTATATATTTTATATTAACTCCTTTTCATAAATGATTTACAAATATTTTCTCCCTTTTGGTAGGTTGCCTTTTCATTTTGTTGATGGTTTCCTTTTCTCTGTAAAAGGTTTTGAGTTTTATATAGTCCCACTTTTTAATTTTGCTTTTGTGGCCTTTGCTTTTGGTGTCAGATCCAAAAGATCACTACTAATACTGATGTCAGGAATTTATCACCTATGTTTTCCTCTATGAGGTTTATGACTTCATGTCATACATTCATCTTTAATCTACTTTGGGTTAATTTTTGTGTGTAGTATAAAATAGTGGTCTAGTTTCATTCTTCTGTATGTGGCTGTCTGGTTTTCCCAACACCATTTAGTGAAGTGACTGTCCTTCCTACATGTTTTTGGCGCCCTTGTCATAGATTAATTGACCATTAAAATTTGAGTCTATTTCTAGGCTCTCTATTCTGTTCCACTGATCTATATGCCTGCCAATACCAGACTGTCTGATTACTCTAGCTTTGTAATATAGCTTGAAATCAGGCAGCATGATACCTCCAGTTGTGTTATTTTTCAAGATTGCTTTGGCTATTTAGGGTCTTTGTAGTTTCATACAAGTTTTAGTATTCTATTTTTGTGAAAAATACTATCAGGATTGTTATAGGAATTGCATTGAATGTGTCAATTGCTTTGGGTGGTATGGACATTTTAACAATTTTTGTTCTTCTAATCCATGGGTATGGAATATCTTTCCATTTCTTTTTGTCTTCAATTTCTTTAATCATTGTAGTATAGTTTTCAGTGCACAGGTCTTTTACTTCCTTGGCTAAATTTATTCCTAGGTATTCTTTCTGATGTAAGTGTAAACAAAATTTTTTTCTTAATTTTCCTGGTAACTTATTAGTGTGTAGAAATGTGACTTATTTTGAATATTGACTTTTTTATCCAACGTATTTATTTGCTTATTAGTTCTAATAGTGATTTGTTTTTGGCAATTTTTAAGGTTTCCTAATTATAATAGCATGTCATCTGCAAACAATGGCAGTCTTATTTTTTCCTTTCCAACTTGGCTGCGTTTTATTTCTTGCCTAGTTGCACTGGATGATACTTCTAATACTATGTTGAACAAAAGTGGCAAGAGTGGTTATTCTTGTCTTGTTCCTGATCTTAGAGGAAAGGCTTCCATTTTCTCACCATTAAGTAGGATGTTAGCTGTGGGCCTGTCATATATGGTCCATATTATGTTGAGGTACATTTCCTCTGTACCCACTTTATTTAGAGTTTTTATCATGAACAGATTTTTAGTTTTTTCAAATACTTTTTTCTGACATCTATTTCAATAATCATATGGTTTTTATCCTTCATTTTGTTAATATGATGTATCATGTTAATTGATTGGTGGATATTTAACCATCCTTGCATCCCTGGAATAAATCCCACTTGATTGTGGTGAATGATCCTTTTAATGTATTGTTGAACTTGGTTTGCTAATATTTTGTTGAGCATTTTTGCATCTCTGTTCAACAGGGATATTAGCCTGTAATTTCTTGTGGCATCCTTATCTGGTTTTGCCGTCAGGGTAATGCTGGCCTGGTAAATGAGTTTACAAGTGTTCCCTACTCTTTTATTTTTTGGAACAGTTTGAGAATGACTGGTATTCTTATGGGAGGCCTAGGTGGCTCAGCAGCTGGGGGTCTACCTTCAGCTCAGGGCGTGATCCCAAGGTCCTGGGATTGAGTTCTACATTGGGCTCCCAGCATGGGGCCTGCTTCACCTTCTGCCTATGTCTCTGCCTCTCTCTCTCTGTGTGTCTCTAATGAATAAATAAATAAAATCTTTAAAAAAAAACACCAGAATTACAAGTATTCTTTTTTTTTTTAAGATTTATTTATTTATTTTAGAGAGAGAGAAAGAGTGAGAGTGTGGAGTGGGACAGAGCGAAAGGAAAAGAGAGAATCTCAGGCAGACTCTGTGCTGAGTATGGAGCCTGATGCAAGGCCCAATTTCACAACCCTGAGATCATAACCTGAGCTGAAATCAAGGGTCAGATGCTTTACTGTGAGCCACATGGGTGCCCCTGGTATTAATTATTTTTTAAATGTTGGGTAGAATTCACGAGGGAATATATCTGCACTTCTGGTTTTTGAGAGGTTTTTGATTACTGATTCTACCTCTTTAACAGTAATTGGTCTGTTCAGATTTTCTATTTCTTCATGGTTAAGTTTTGGGAAGTTGTATCTTTCTATGAATTTATCCACTTCTTCCAGGTTGTCAAATTGTCGATGTATAATTGTCCATAGTAGTTTCTTGTGATCTTTTGTATACCTGGTATCAGATAACATCTGATGGTAACATCAATGGTAACATCTCCTCTTACATTTCTAATTGTATTTATTTAAGCCCTCTTTCTTTTTTTACTTGATGAGTCTAACTAAAGGTCTGTCAATTTATCTGTTTTATCTGTTCAAAGAACCAGTTCTTAAGGTCATCAATCTTTTCTAATCTGTTATTTCCTTCCTTTTAGTAACTTTGAGCTTCATTTTTTCTTTTTCCGGTTCCTTGAGAATGGTTATTTGTTTGATATTTTCCCTGTTTCTTGATATAGGTATTTATTGCTGTGAATTTCTCTCTTAGAATAGCTTTTGCTGGGATACCTAGCAAAAGTGGTTGAGCGTCTCAGTGGTTGAGGTGGCTCAGTGGTTGAGCGTCTGCCTTTGGCTCAGGGCATGATCCCGGAGTCCTGGGATCAAGTCCTACATCGGACTCCCTGCACAGAGCCTGCTTCTCCCTCTGCCTGTGTCTCTGCCTTTCTCTCTCTGTGGGTCTCATGAATAAATAAATAAAATCTTAAAAAAAAGAATAGCTTTTGCTGCATCCCATAATATTGGTATGTTTTATTTCAGTGTTCATTTGTTTCAAGATATTTTTTATTTCCCTTTTTATTTCTTCTTTGACCTATTGGTTGTTCAGCAGCATGTTGTTTAATCTCCACCTACCTGTGAATTATAAGGTTTATTCTTATAATTGATTTTAGTTCCATACTATCGTATGCTTGATATAATTTCAATCTTCTTAATAGTATTGGGACTTGTTTTGTGACCAAGCATATGATCAGTCCTGGAGAATGTTTCATGTGCACTTTAGAAGAATGTGTATTGTTCTTTCTCCTGTACATGCCCAACTACAAGTGGTTTAATGTCTTTTAAAGCAGATTTTTCCTTGTTGATTCTGTCTGAATTATCTATCCATTGATGAAAGTAAAGCATTAAAATTACCTAACTTTACTGTTTTGCTATTTATTTCTCCCTTTAGGTCTATTAATATTTGTTTTATATACTTAGTACTCCTGTCTTGGCACATGTTTTATTCGCTGTTGGATTGACCTCTTTATCAGTATTTAATACTCTTCTTTGTTATTGTTACTCTTCTTTCTTCTAGTTATAGTGTTTGTTTTGAAGTATTTTATCAGATATAAATACATTTACCTCAACTTTATTTTAATTTTCATTTACATGGAATAGCTTTTTCCATCCCTTCACTCTTAAGTTGTGTATGTCCTTACATCTGATGTCTCTTGTAGGCAGATTATAGATGGTTCTTGTTTTTAATCCATTTAGCCACTCTTTTTGTTGGGGAATATAGTCCATTTACATTTAAAGAAATTATTGGTGTGTATGTACATATGGACATTTTGCTAATTGTTTTCCGGATGTTTGTAGTTCTTCTGTCCCTTCTTTTCTTGCTCTCTTCTTTTGTGGTTTGATGACATCCTTTAGTGGAATGCTTAATTCATTTCTCTTTATCATTTGTGTATCTACCAACGGTTTTTCTTGTGGGTTGGTTTGAAGCTTACATGTAACAACTTATGTTTATAACAATCTATTTTTGAGTTGATAACAACTCAAATTTGAGAAAATTCTAAAACTAAATTTTTAGTCTTCCCCTCCCCCCGTGTTTAATTTTTTGATTCCACATGTTATATCTTTTTATTTGTGTATCCCTAAGCTAATTGTTGTAGTTATGTTTACTACTTTTGTCTTTTAACCTTCATTCTAGCTTTATAAATGACTAACCCACTGCTCTTACTTTTATCTACCTTTACCAGTGAAGTTTAAACTTTCACATATTTTCTGTTACTAATTAACATTCTTTCTTTCTTTTTGGCTTAAGAAAATCCCATTAACATCTCTTGTAAGGTCAGTTTGGTAGTCATGAACACATTTAACTTTTGCTTGTCTGGAAAATTCTTTATTTCCTCTTCAATTCTGAATTACAACTTTTCTGAGTAGATACTTCCCTGGGATTTTTTTTTTCTTCATTTTTAATATTTCATGCCACTCTTTTCTGGCTTGCAAAGTTTCTGCTGAAAAATCTGCTGATACCCTTATGAGTATTCCTTTGTATATGACACGTTGCTTTTCTCTTACTGTTTTTAAGATTCTCTCCTTGTCTTTAGCTTTTGACATTTTATTATTTTTATTTTTAAGCAGACTTCATGCCCAGTGTGGAGCCAAATGTGGGGCTTGAACTCATACCCTGAGATCAAGACTTGAGCTGAGATCAAGGATCAGATGCTTAACTGACTGAGCCACCCAGGTGCCCCTAACTTTTGACATTTTAATTATGACGTCCTTGCTGTGGGAATTTTTGAATTCCTCTTATTTGGAACTCTCTGGAATTCCTGGATTTGAATGTCTGTTTCCTTCTCCAAGTTAGGAAAGTTTTCAGTCATTATTTCTTAAAATAAATTTTCTGCACTTTTCTCAGTCTCTTGTCTTCTGGGACCAGTGTAATATGAATATCAGTACCTTGATGTTGTTCTATTAGTTCCTTAAACTGTCTTCACTTTTATCATTTTTTTATTCCTTATTGTTGCCCTGAGTGATTGAGTTCCACTGCCTGATCTTTGAGTTCATTGATCCAGTCTTCTGTTTCATCTAGTTTGCAATTGAGCATCCCTAGTATATTTTTCAGTTTGGGTCATTATTCTTCATCTCTGTGACTTCTATTTGGAATTCTTTAAAAAATATTGAAGTATAGTTGATATACAGTGTTATATGTTAGTTTCAGATGTATAACATAGCAATTCAACATTTATGTACCTTGCAAAATAGTCACATGCCTAGTTACCATTTGTCACAAATATAAAATCATTACATTATTGACTATATTCTCCATGATATACATTCCATCACTGTGGTTTGTTTATAATTAGAAGTTTGTACCTCTTAATCCACTCCACCTATGTTCTCATCCCCCACTCCCTTCTCTCTGGAAACCACCAGTTTTTTGTACTTATGATTTTGTTGTTGTTTTGTTTTGTTTTTTAGATTTCAAATATAAATGAAATGATATGGTTTTTGTTTTTCTCTGTCTGATTTCATTTAACATAAAATTCTCCTTGTCCACTACATTGACACAAATGGTAAGATTTCATTCAATTTTTTATGGCTGAGTAATATTCCATTAATGGAAGTAATATTCCATTAATACTCCATTGTACACAGACACACACACACACCACACATTCTTATCCATTTATCTATTAATGACATTTAGATTGCTTCCATGTCTTGGCTATTGTATATAAGGGTACATATATTTCTTTGAATTGGTGTTTTCATTTTGTAGGGATAAATACCCAGAAGTAGAACTGCTAGGACATATGGTAGTCCTATTTATAATTTTGTGAGGAAACTCTACTGTTTTCCATTGTAGCTGCACCGATTTATATTTCTATCAATAGTATACAAGAGTTCACTTTTATCCACATCCTTGCCAACATTTCTTGTCTTTTTGATAATAGCCGTTCTGAGAGATGTGACATGATACATCATTGTAATTTTGGTTTGCATTTCTTTGATGATTAGGGATGTCCAGTTCCTTTTCATGCGCCTATTGGTTGTCTGTTTATCTTCTTTGGAAAACTGTTTATTCTTTGTCCATTTTTTAACTATTTTTTTTGTTCAATTGTATGAGTTCTTCATAAAATGTGGATATTAACCCTTTATTAAATATATCATTTGCAAATATCTTTTCCATACAATAGGATAGCTTTCTGTTTTGTTTATGGTTTCCTTCCTTGTGTAAAACTTTCTTAAAGTCTCACTTGTTTGTTTTATTTCTTTTCATGCTGGTACAGGAGAAGGTTGATCCAAAAATATTGCTACAACTGATGTCAAAGTGTTTATTGCCTATGTTTTCATTTTAGGAATTTTATGGTTTCAGGTCTTACATCTAACTCTTTAATCCATTTTGAGGTTTTTATTTTTTGTATATTGCTGTGAAAAAGTAGTCCAGGCTCAATTTTTTTTGCATGTAGCTGTCCAGTTTTCTGAACAGAATTTGTTAAAGTGACTGTCTTTTCTCCATTTTATTTTTTTGTTTCCTTTGTCATAGATCAATTCACCATATAATGGTGGGTTTATTTGGGCTCTGTATTCTGTTCTATTGACCCATGTATCTATTTTTGTGCCAGTACCATACTGTTTTGATTATTATAGCTTTGTGTGTTTTTTAAAGATTTTTATGTAAATTTCAGTTAGTTAACATACAGTGTGATATTAGTTTCAGGTGTATAATTCAGTGTTTCAACACTTACATAAAACATCCAGTGATCATCATAGGTGCACTCCTTAATCCTCATCACCTACTCAACCCATCTCCCAACCCCCAACTTCCCCATTGGTAACCTTTCCTATAATAGTTAAAAGTCTGTTTCTTGGTTTGCCTCTTTGTCTTTGCCCTGTGTTCATTTGTCTTGTTTCTTAAATTCCACGTATGAGTATGACTTTGTAGTATAGTTTGAAATCAGTTGTTGTTGGTGTCTCCAGCTTTGTTATTTTTCACAGAATTACTTTGACTATTCGGGGTCTTTTGTGATTCCATATTAGTTTGAGGATTATTTGTTCTAGTTCTGTGAAAAATACCCATTGTTATTTTGATAAGGATTGCATTTAATCTGTTGATGGCTTTGGGTGGTATGGGCATTTTAATATTAATTCTTCCAATGTATGAGCATCATGTATCTTTACATTTGTTGTGTTGTCTTCAATTTCTTTCATCAATATCTTATAGTTTTCAGAGTATATGTCTTTCATCTCTTTTTCAAAATTTATTCCTAGGCGTTTTATTCCTTTTGGTGCAATTGTAAATGGAATTACTTAATTTTTCTTTCTCCTACTTTTTTATTAGTTTATAGAAATACATTTTTTTTTTAAGATTTCGTTTATTTTCATGAGAGACACACAGAGAGAGGCAGAGATGCAGGCAGACGGAGAAGCAGGCTCCCCATGGGGGACTTGATCCCAGGATCCCCGGATCAGGACCTGAGCCAAAGGCAGACATTCAACCACTGTGCCGCCCGGGGATCGCATCAACAGTTTTTTTAATGTTAATTTTGTATCCTACAACTTTCCTGAATTTTTTAAATTAGTTGTAATGGTTTTTTAGTAGACTATTTGGTATTTTCTCTATATAATATCATGTCATCCACAAATAGTGACAGTTTTTACTTCTTCCTTACCAATTTGGATACCTTTTACTACTTTTTGTTGCCTGACTACTGTGACTAGGACTTCTAGTACTATGTTGAGTAAAAGTAGAGAGAGTGGATATTCTTTTTTTTTTTTTTTTTTTTTGAGAGTGGATATTCTTATCAAATTTCTAATATTTGAGGAAAAGCTTTAACACTTTTATCATAAAATGTGTATGATGTTAGTTGAAGGCTTGTTATGTAGCTTTTATTATATTTAGGTATGTTCTCCCTAAACCTACTTTGTTGAGAGCTTTTATTGTAAGTAGATGTTGAATTTTGTCAAATGCTTTTCTGCATTTATTAAAATGAGTATATGGTTTTGATCCTTCATTTTGTTAATGCAGTGTATCATGTTGATTGATTTGCAGATACTGAGCTATCCTGCCATCTCTGAAACAAATCCAAGTTAGTTGCGCTAAATGATTCCTTTAATGTGTTGTTAAATTTGTTTTGCTTATATTTTGTCGAGGATTTTTGCATCTATGTTTATCAGGGATATTGTCCTGGATTTTCTTTGTCTGGTTTTGGTATCCCAATAACAGTGGCCTGAGTTTGGGATAAAGTGAGTTTGGAAGGATGAGTTTGAGTTTTCTTTCTTCTTCTATTTTTGAAATACCTTGAGAAAAATAGGTATTAACCCTTCTTTAAATGTTTGGTAGAATTCACATGTGAATCCATCCAGTCCTGGACCTTTGTTTGTTGGGAGTTTTTTTTGAGTACCAATTCAACTTTGTTAGTAGTAATTGCTCTATTCAGAATTTCTATTTCTTCATGATTCAGTCTTGGAAGATTGTATGTTTCCAGGAATTTATTAATTTATTCTAGTTTGTCCAATTTTGGGGGTATACTTGTTCTAATCATCTCTTAGAATTCTTTTTATTTTGTGTTGTCATTTGTAGTTCGTATCTTTCTTTTTTAAAAAAATATTTTATTTATTTACAATTTTTTAAAAAAGATTTCATTTATTCGTGAGAGACGGGGTGGGGGCAGAGACATAAGCAGAGGGAAAAGCAGCCTTCCTGTGGGGAGTCTGATGTGGGACTCGATCCTGGGACCCTGGGATCACGCCCTAAGCCAAAGGCAGATACTCAACCATTGAGCCACCCAGGCGTCCCCATATCTTTCATATTAGATTTTATTTGGGGTTCCTCTTTCTATCTTTTTTTCTTTCTTTCCTTATTTTTTAAATGAGTCTGGCTAGAAGTTGACCAAAGAACTAGACTTAGGTTTCATTGATTTTTTTTTTCTGGGTTTTTAAAAATTCTCTATTTCATTTATTTCCATTCTGATCTATATTAGTTCCTTCCATGTACTAATTTGGGCTTCATTTGTTCTTTTTCCCTTGCTACCTTAGAGAGTAATATTGGATAGTTTATTTGAAATTTTTCCTTGCTTGTGTTTTTGAAGTAGGCCTATGTTGCATAAACTTCCTTCTTAGAACTCCTTTTGCTTATGTCCCACGGATCTTAGAGCATTATTTCCATTTTCATTTGTCTAAAGTATTTTTTGATTTCTCAGTTGACTTGTCATTTAGTAGCATGTTATTCATGCTCCATATTTGTGTTTAAATTTTTTTTTTTGTAATTTATTTCCAATTTCATACTATTATGGTCAGATAAGATACTTGATATAACCTTAATCTTCTTAAATTTATTGAGATTTGTTTTGTGGCCTAACATGTGATCTATCTTGGAGAATGTTCCAGGTGCACTTGAAAAGAATGTGTAGTCTGCTATTTTTGGATGGAATGTTTTCTTTATCTCTCTTAAGTTCATCTGGCCTAATGTGTTGTTCAAGGCCCTTGCTTCCTTATTTTCTGTCTCAATGACCTATCCATTTATGTAAGTAAGGTCTTAAAGTACCATTATTGTATAACTATCAATGTTTCCTTTTATGACTGTTAATATTTGCTTTATATATTTGGGTACTCCTATATTTGTTGCATAGATATTTATAATTGTTATATCCTCTTGTTGGGTCGATTCCTTTATCATTAGGTAATGCCATTGTCTCTTGTTACAGTCTTTGTTTTGAAATCTATCTTGTCTGGTATAAATATTGCTACCATAGTCTTTTTCCTTCTATTTTGGATGAAATATCTTCTTCCATCCCTTCATTTTCAGTCTGTATGTGTCTTTGGGTCTGAAGTGAGTCCTTTGTAGGTAGCATATAGATGCGCCTTATTTTTTTTAAATCATTCCATCCTTCTATGTTTTTGATGGAAGGATTTAGACAATTTATATTTAAAGAAATTATTGGTAGGTATGTACTTTTTGTCATTTTGTTAATTGTGTTCTGATTGTTTATGCAATTCTCTGTTCCTTTTCTCTTCCTCTCTCCCTTGTGATTAATGACTCCTTTAGTGTTAATCTTAGATTTTCTTCTCTTTATTTTTTGTGTATCTATTATGACTTTGTGGTTTGTGGTTACCATGACGATCATTTGTAGCATCCTAAATATATAGCAGTCTATATAATAAAACACATTTTTTAAAAAGTACATTTTTACTCCTCCTTCCATGTTTTATTATGTATATGATGTCATATTATTACATCTATTTTTGTGAATGCCTTAAGTAATATTTTAGATATAATTGAATTTACTACTTTTGTATTTTGTATATTTATTTATTTTTAAAGTTTTATTATTTTTATTTTGTAATCTCTACACTCAATGTAGAGCTCAAACTCATGAGCCCGAGATCAAGAATAATGTGCTTTTCCTTCTGAGCCAACCAGGCATCCCTACTATATGTTTATTTTTACCTGTGAAATTTTTTCCTTTCATAATTTTCTTCTAAGTTTTAGCTTTTTCCTTTCCTCTTAAGAAGGTCATCTCTGGAACTTTTCTTATAAGGATAATTTAGTGGTAATGAATTTAACTTTTGTTTGCCTGGGAAACTCTTTATATCTCCTTTAGTTCTGAAAGATAACCTTGCTAGGTAGAATATTCTTCTTTGTAGGGTTGTTTTCCTTTCAGTCTTTGAATATATGGTGCCATTCTCTTTTGGCCTGCAAAGTTTCTGCTGAAAAATCAGCTGATCACCTTATGAAGCCTCCTTTTTTTTTCTTTTTGCTCTTTATCTTGTGTGATTTCCATTACTCTGTCTTCCAGATCAGTGATTCATTTGTATCATCTAATCAGCTTTTGACACCCTCTCTTAAATTCTTCATTTCAGTGATTATATTCTTCAGCTGTGATTGGTTCTTTATCTCTTTGTTGAAGTTCCCACTGTGTTCATCCATTCTTCTCCCAAGTGTGCTGAGCATCTTTAGGACTATTTTTTGGAACTCTGTCATGCAGATTGCTTATTTCCATTTTATTTTGTTCTTTTCCTGAGGTTTTGTCCTCTTCTTTCATTTTGAACACATTTCTCTGTTTCTTCATTTTGCCTGACTTTTTTTTTTTTTTTTTTTTTTTTGCTTTCCACTTTGGGGACTTTTATTTTTTTTATTATTTTTTAAAATAAATTTATTTTTTTATTGGTGTTCAATTTACCAACATACAGAATAACACCCAGTGCTCATCCCGTCAAGTGCCCCCCTCAGTGCCCGTCACCCATTCACCCCCACCCTCCGCCCTCCTCCCCTTACACCACCCCTAGTTCGTTTGCCAGAGTTAGGAGTCTTTATGTTCTGTCTCCCTTTCTGATATTTCCCACACATTTCTTCTCCTTTCCCTTATATTCCCTTTCATTATTATTTATATTCCCCAAAAGAATGAGAACATATAATGTTTGTCTTTCTCCGATTGACTTACTTCACTCAGCATAATACTCTCCAGTTCCATCCATGTTGAAGCAAATGGTGGGTATTTGTCGTTTCTAATGGCTGAGGAATATTCCATTGTATACATAGACCACATCTTCTTTATCCATTCATCTTTCGATTTGCCTGACTTTCTATCATGATAATATGCTGAAAAGGTGGGAGTGTTCAGTGTTACATTCCATTCTGTTAAATTCATATTCTGGAAATTCCCCTTTCTAATATGAATCCCTTGCTTTAAATATTTTTACAGTAACTACTACTTACTAAGTGTTCACTATTTTAGGCACTTTTTATTTCATGTAATCTTCACAAGACTTTTCAAGTTCTGCACCAATAGTCCAAATTTGTAGTTGAATATAAGTGGAGTCTCATGGCAACCCTGGTCCATTTAGCTGCAAATACCAGTTTACTTTTCACTTAATCTATCATTCTCAAATTTGGGTATTTGAGGCAAAATGTCATGGGTTACTCTAATCTATGCAAGCATAAGGTATATCTTCCAGGATCATCAATGTTACTCCAAGATTATGTGTAAGATCCATTACTTAATAAATTCCTTCCATCCATGCATCCATTCAATTATTTTGTGTTCAGGGGGAAATAGAAGTCTGGAGACCCAGACATCAGTATTTTAAAAAATTCCCTGGTTGGTTGCCAAGGGTATCAATATTGAGAACCTCTGATGTACATGTTTTGGCCCTTCTAATGTTTCCCATCTTATTTCCTATTACTTCCCTCCCACTCACTTTGTTCTAGTCAGTCTGTTCTCGTTTTGCCTTGAACATGTCAGGCATACTTACACCTCAGAGTCTTTTCTGTGGCTATTCACTCTTTCTGAAACATTCTTCCTCTATAAAACCCCTTATCTTTCTTAGCTCCTTCAAGACTTTGCTCAGAACTTCTTTTCATTGACAACATAAAAAAAAACTCATTTAAAAAATTCTTATTTTAGTTATTAATCTGTTGGTTATCTTACTAATGAGCTAACTAGAGCTTTCACTTGTGCTATTTACATAAGTATTTTAACATTTTGAGAATTGTTGATAGATTTTATTACATTCCCACTGGCAGTGAAGGAGGGTTCCTTTTTCTGCACATTCTTGCCAACACTTGTTACTTCTTGTCTTGTTGGGTCAAGCCATTCCGACAGGTGTGAGGTGATATTTCATGGTGGTTTTGATTTGCATTTCCCTAATGATTAGTGATGTTGAGCATCTGAGTGATTTATCTGTTGCCCATCTGTATGACTTCTCTGGAAAATGTATATTCAGGTCCTCTGCCCATTTTAAAATTTGATTATTTGGATTTTTGGTGTTGTGTAAGTTCTTTATATAGTTTGGATACTAATCCTTTATCAGATATGTCATTTGCAGTTATCTTCTCCCATTCAGCAGGTTCCCTTTTGGTTTTGTTGGTGGTTTCCTTGGCTGTGCAAAATCTTTTTATTTTGATGGAGTCCCAATAGTTTATTTTTTATCTAGAGACATATCTAGAAAAATGTTGCTAAAGCTGATGTCAAAGAGATTATCACTTCTGTTTGCTTCCAGTTTTATAGTTTCAGGTTTCACAATGAGGTCTTTGTCCACTTTGAATTTATTTTTGTGGTGTAGGTGTAGGAAGGTGGTCCAGGTCCAGTTTCATTTTTTGCATATGCTGTCCAGTTTTCCCAGCATCATTTATTAAAGAGGCTGTATTTTCCCCATTGTATATTCTTGCCTGTTTTGCCACAGATTAATTGACCATATAATGGTGGGGTTATTTCTGGATTTGCTATTCTGTTCTGTTGATCTATGTGTCTATTTTTGTGCTAGTACCATACTATTTTGATTACTATAGCTTTGTTGTATATCTTAAAATTTGGAACCATCTTTAGTTTTGCTCTTCTTTCTCAAGATTGTTTTGGCTGTTCAATATCTTATACAGTTCCATACAAATTTGAGGGTTTAGTTCTGTGAAAAAATGCTGTTGGTATTTTGATAGGGATTGCACTGAATCTGTAATTGCTTGGGTAGTATAGACATTGTAATGATATTCTTCTAATCCATTGTAATAATATTCTTCTAGTCCATTAGAACAGATTACCTTTTCATTTGTGTCATTATCAATTTCTCTCATTAACGTTCTACAGGTTTTCAGAGTACAAGTCTTTCTCCTCCTTGGTTGAATTTATTCCTGGGTGTTTTCTTTTTTTTGTCCAATTCTTAATTTCTCTTTCTGTTACATCATTATTAGTATATAGAAATGGAATAGAATTCTCTATATTAATTTTGTTTCCTGCAGCTTTCCTGAAAGTCGTTTGTCCACCCTAATTATTTCTGGTGGACACTGTAGGATTTTCTATATATAGTATCATGTCATTAGCAAATAGTGCAAGTTTTACTTCCTTACCAATTTGGATGCCTTTTATTTCTTTTTCTTCCCTGATTACTGCAGCTAGGACTTCCAGTACGATGTTGAATAAAAGTGAAAATGGACATCTTTATCTTATTCCTGATCTTAGAGGGAAAGTTATGTTTTTTACCATTGAGTATGATGTGAGCTGTACGTTCTTCATATATGACCTTTATTACACTGAGGTATGTTCGCTCCAAACCTACTTTGTTGAGAATTTTTATCATGAACAGATTTTTAATTTTGTCAAATGCTTTTTCTGCATCTACTGAGATGATCATGTTTTCTATCCTTCGTTTTGTTAATGTGGTACGTTAGGTTGATCGATTCTTGAATATCGAACCATCCTTGCATCCTTGGAAAAATATCACTTGATTGCGGTGAATGATCCTCTCAATGTATTGCTGAATTTTGGTTTCTAATATTTTGTTGAGGATTTTTGCATCTCTGTTCATCAGGGATATTGTAGTTTTCTTTTATCTACTGTCTTTGGTTTTGGTATCAGGGTAGTGCTGGCCTCATAGAATGTATTTGGAAGCTTCCCTCCTTCTTCTATTTTCTGGAATAGTTTGAGGAATATAGATATGAACTCTTCTTTAAATGTTTGGTAGGATTCACCTGTGAATCCATCTGGTCCTGGACTTCTCTGTTTGTTGGTAGGTTTTTGATTAATGATTCAATTTGTTATTAGGAATCATTCTGTTCAGATTTTCTGTCTTCCTCATTCAGTTGGAAGAGTGTATGTCTCTAGGAATTTATCCATTTCTTCTTGGTTGTCCAGTTTGTTTGCATACAATTTTTCAAAAAATCTTTTATAATTCTTTGTATTTCTGTGGTGTTGTTACTTTTCCTTCAATTCTGATTTTAGTTATTTGTGTTTTTTTTTCTTGATTGTACATACCTGTTTTTTTTTTTTAATTTTTTCAAATTAGCTCTTGGTTTCACTCATCTTTTCTGATGTTTGTTTAGTCTCTCATTCATTTATGTTCTGATCTATATCATTTCCTTTCTTGTACTCACTTTGGGCTTTGTTTTCCTTTTTTAGTTTCTTTAGGTATAAGGTTAAATTACTTTGAAATTTTTCTTGTTTTTTCAGTTAGACCTGTATTATATAAATTTCCATCTTAGAACTGCTTTTGTTGCATCCTCAAACTTTTGGACTGTTGTATTTTCATTTGCCTCCATGCATTTTTTGGTTTCTCCTTTGATTTCTTGGTTGACAAATTTATTGTTTAGTAGCAACCTTGTTTAGATGGCATGTGTTTGTGTTTTTCCCCCTTATAATTGATTTCTAGTTTCATATTGTCATCAGAAAAGATGAATGATAGGATTCCTGTCGTCTTAAATTGTTCCATGAAAGGGAGGTATATACAAAATGACCTCCAAAGGCAAAAAATGAAGACTGGTAGAGATTGAAGAAGTCTGACAAATCCAGGTTGATGAGAAATAGTTTATTATGGGGACTTTTGGATAGAAGAATGTCTTTGATGGCTGCAAGACAAGTAGATCTCTCTAACACTGCCCTTAAGACCTGCTTTTATAGCCCTGGAGTCTGGGAGTACATGCTGGAGAATGTGTATCATAGTCATATCTGCAGAGTAGATCAAGGACATTAAGCCCTGAGAGTTTACTTAAGGGTGTAGTGAAACAAACAAAAAAATCAGGGTACAGGAGCTGTACTTAAGATTTCTAGTCACAGAAATGTCCCCATGATAGATTTGTCCAAGGTGACATTAGTGTGGTTCACATATAAATTTATTGAGGCTTATTTTGTGTCCTAACATGTATCCAGGAGAATGTTCCATGTGCACTTGAAAAGAATGTATATTGTGTTGTTTTTGGATGGAAATGTTCTATGTATATTATGTTCATGTGGTCTAATGTGTCACTTAATGACAATTTCCTTATTGATTTTCTGTCCGGAAAATGTCTGTTATGTGGAGTGTTAAAGTCATGTACTATTACTGTATTACTGTCAATTTCTCCCTTTATGTCTGTTAACATTTGCCTTATGTATTTAGGTGCTCTTGTGTTGGGTGGACAGAAATTTTTTATGTCTTTTTATTGGATTGGTTCCTTTATCATTATGTAATGCCTTTTGTCTCATTACCCAGCCTTTGGTTTTTTGTTTTTCTCTTTTTAAAAAAAATTTATTTGCCAGAAGCAGAGAGTATGCATACACAAGCAGAGAAGTGGCAGAGGGAGAGGGAGAAGCAGGCTTTCTGCTGAGCAGGGAGCCCAATGCAGGGCTTGATCCCAGGACGTTGGGATCATGACCCGAGCCAAAGTCAGATGCTCAATGAGCTGAGCCACTCAGATGCCCCAACAGCCTTTGTTTTAAAGTGTATTTTGTTTGAAAGAAGTATTGCTACACTGGCCTTTTTTTTTTTCTTTCACCTGTATCAAGTATCTTTTTTCATCCCTTCACTTTTAGTCTGTACATGTCATTAGGTCTAAAGCGGGTCTTTTGTAGGTAGCATATAGATGAGTCCTGTTTTTTTTTTTTTTTTTTTTTTTTTTTTTTTTTTTTGAGTCCTGCTTTTTAAAATTCATTTCTACTCTTTACTGAGTGGAACATTTAGACCATTTACATTTAAAGTAATTAAAGGTGATGACTTTCTGCAGTGTTAGGCCTGGATTTTTTTTTTATTTTTATTTTTTTTAATCTATTTTTGGTTTTGGGTTTGTGGTTACCATGAGTTTCATATATAACATTTTAAGTACATAGCAATCTCTATTAAGTTGATAGTCATTTAAGTTCAAACATATTCTAAAATAATTTTTATTCACATCTCTACATTTTGTGTATGCTGTCATATTTTGTATCTTTTTACTAATATTTTTATTATGTCTAAGTATGGACGTTTTCACTTAAGTCCCTTTGACATTTCTTATAAGGCCAATTTAGAGGTGATAAATTCTTTTAACTTTTGTTTGCCTGAGAAACTGTCTTACAATTCTGAATCTTGCCAGGTCAAATATTCTTGTTTGAAGGTTTCTTCCTCCCAGCACTGTGAATACATCATTCTACTCCCTTTTGGCCTGAAAAGTTTCTGCTAAAAGATTAGCTGATAGTTTTATGGAGTTTCTGTTGCATGTAACTTGTTTGCTTCTGTTTTAAAATTTCTCTTTCTCTTTATTCTTTATGTGTTGTGGTGTAGATCTCCTTGGGTTAATCTTGTTTGGAACTCTCTACTTCCTGAACCGGATGTGTTTTGTTACCTTAGGTTAGTGAAGTTTTCAGCTATAGTTTAAGTTAGTTTTCTTTTTCTCTCTTCTTCTGGGATCTCTGTCATGTGAATGTTTGTCGTCTTGATGTTGTCCAAGAAACATTTAACTTATCTCTATTTTTAAAAATTCTTTTCCTTTTTGCTGTTCAGATTGGTGCTATCACCCTATTTTCTAGATTGCTAATTTGTTCTTCTGCATCTGCTAATCTGTTGACTTCCTCCAGTGTACTTTTCATTGTTACTGTATTCTTCAGCTTTTTTTTTTTTAGGTCTTCTCTTTCTTGAAGCTCTGAGTTCTTCCACTCTTTTCTCCAGTCCAGCAAGCATCTTTATGATCATTGAACTCTTTATCAGCTGCATTGCTTATCTGTTTCATTTAGCTCTTTTTGTGAGGTTTGTTTTGTTTGGAGCACATTTCTGTCTCTTGTTTCGCTTGACTTTGTGTTTGTTTCTATGAATTAAGCAGAACACTTAGTCTCCTAAACTTGAAAGAATGGTCTTCTGTATGGCCATCCTCTATGAAGAGTGTGTGCCTGATGCCTTTCACTGGCTGGCTAGAGCTATGGGTGTGGGCTGAGTCTTGGGGCATTCTGTGCTGGGGCTGCCTGGGGGGGATGGTTGGAACTGAAATAGGCACGGACTGGTCCTGATGCTCTCTGCTTAGTATAAGTTCTGCAGGACAGCTGAAGCCTAAGTGTGTTCAAGCTGAGGACTTCCTTCCAGGTCTCTCTGCATAGATCGTCCCCTGGCAGGACAGATAAAGCTGCAGTGGGTACTAGCTGGGGGGCCCAAGGCTCTAAAGTGCAGAGGGCACACTGGCAGGCTAGCTGGAGCCAAAGTGAGTGTAAGCCAGAGTTTTCTGGGGTTGTGTGCAGAGGTACCTTTGCAACATGGCTGGAGTTGAGGTGAGGCATGGGCCAAGGGGCTTATGGGTCCTCTGTATAGGGGCACCTTGGCATGATGTAGCTCAAGTGGGCATGAGCCAGGGTGATCTGTGCAGAGGATGTCCTGGAAAGACAGCTGAAGCTGACATGGGTGCAAGCTGGCATAACTTGGGATCCTCAGTGCAGGGAGTGCCATGGTGGGGCAACTGAAACTGAGGTTGGTATGGGCCAAGGTTTCCCGGGGTGTTGTGCACAGGGGGCACCCTGGCAGGGTGGCTGGAATCAAGGTGGGCATAGGCTGGGGTTTCCTGGGGTGCTCTGCACAGGGGGCAACGTGATGAGGCAGCTGGATGAACTGGGAGGTCCCAGAGTGCTCTGTGCTAGGGGTTCCCCAGCAAATTTTATGAAGCTGAAGTAATGACCAGGAGTGTCCTGGTGTGGCCACCCTTGGGCTGTGTTGTTGGGACTGGTGGGGGTGGTGTGGGCTAGGGGCTAGGGGCTCATTGAGGTGATAAGCGGGCTAGGGCACCCAGGCCCTACCTCCTGACCACCCTACCAAGGTTTTGTAAAGGAGAATCTAAACCATGGTGCTTGCCAACCTCCCTGATCCCAGAGTTCCTGCAGCTCCCCTTCTGTTCAGCGGTGTTCTAGGGCTGTAGCTTTTATTCTCTAGCTTCTCTTTTAAACTATAGCTCCTTTTTCTGCACCCCAGGACATCCATGAGTGGTGTAGGCTAGGTTTCCAGGGCTTGAGTTAACTGGCTGGCTATGGCACAGGGAATGTGCTCCTGTCTATCAAGGTGGAGGGGGAAGGTAAATCCCGAGGACTTAGGTTCCAGCAGCTCTACCATCATTTGGCAAGGTTCTAGGGCTGCATCTTTTACATAGTGTTGCTATTTATTTATTAAATTTTTCTTTATTTATTCATGAGAGACAGAGAGAGGTGCAGAGACATAGGGAGAAGGAAGAGCAGGCTCTCTCTGGGGAGCCTGATGTGGAACTCGATTCCAAGACCCGGGGATCATGACTTGAGCCAAAGTGAATACTGGTTTTCCTATTATAAACAGCATTAACTATTTACGGTTAAGCCTTGCTGTATGTTAAGCATAAAACCTTAGTGTCTTGAAGCTCACAGCTGGGAACAGGATAAGGCTTGAATGCACAGGAACATACATTCCAAGTTACTGAATGCGCCCCGGCTTTTAGCAGGATTCTCAGATGGACCCAGGAAATCTCCAGCACATGGTCATCAGCTAAGTTTGTTCAGGGCTGCCAGGGCATACACTGACAGGCACGTCATAGCTTGTAGGTACTTAGCAGTTGCAGGGCTATCTATATCTGTGCCCCAAAGATTCCTCAGCACCAGCCCTTTGTTACTTCCATTTTATCTTAGATCACATGGCTCTTCTGTTAAAGACACACTAGTCTTTCCTTTTTTTTTTAACCCAAGACTTCTTGAAAAATTCACTTAACTATTTGTATGGACAATTATTCTAGATAAGGTAAACAAAACATGAGGCATAATTAACATTTTGCTGGGGAACACCTTCAACCAGATAATTAATACTCCAAAAATTACAGCTTATAACACAACTTTTATTAGAAAAGTTATACATAACATAGCATCAACTATTTTCAAGAACAATATTAAACCCGATAAGCAACAAAACCAGACTAACAAAATGTGTTAACAAGAAACTAATGACCTTTCTATAATCAAACATTCAATTATCTACAAATGACTTTTTACAAAGGGAGAAAAATCCATGGTTTACAGGCACATATTGAAAATAAAGCTGCAATAGCAATTTTATACACTTACCATTCTCAAGAAACTGAATCATCAAAACAGTAATTACGAGTTCACTAATTTAAAACATTTCACATAATTTAAAATTACTGGGTATACACTGAAGTCTGAGATCCAAAAGTGATTTTTTTTTCCACAAAAGTGCCAACACTTAAGCTAGAACTTTCAGTGTGAGTAATTTTGCCCTAAAAAGTTAAGACATGTTCTGGTAATCATAATAGACACATAATTTCTGGTGCTATCTGGTCTGTTAATAGTAAAGCCTTTATTTGGATGCTTTTCTTAAATTATAGGAAACTGGATACAGGATTTCTGTTGCAAAGCCATTAAAATAAGGTTCCAAACACAGGAGTGTGCAGCATTGGGAAAAGATCAGTACTAAAACTTATAATAAATATCAGAGAAGCCATTAGTTATTAACAGCATTGTCTGCTTAAGGGTTAAGTCAACCAGGTGTCTCATTTCCCGTCAGTCTGTCCTTTTAGTTGTTGGCAGAGCAATTTCTATTTTCATGATCTGAGTGCTCAAATATATCCAAACATCTTTTTAAAACTTTGATTTAGAGTTTCCGGAAAGTCATAAATGTTTTTATATTTATTCTACTCTAAAAAGTCTACTTTTGCTCATTTCAGAGCCTCACTAAAACAACAATTTTAGAATAGTCAGGTTCATTAAAAAGTTTCAAATGGAATGACTTAAAAAATAGAACATTTTAAACCAAGTCCTATAATTTTGTAACTGAAGGGGTTCAGTTACAGCACAGTTTCACAGACCCTCTTGGTCATTATGGAATTACACTTTATCTCAAGAGGACAATCTGTTTTGGGCACCATCCCTAAACACAGCTGTTAACAAGACTGCCAGTGTTACTCGTAGGAAAAGACAAGTTCTTCCTGTCAAAGACTCACACCATCATTCTCAATTGTCAGGAATTTTTTTTTCCTGACATGTTTTCCTTTCCAATGCAGTGATGGAGAACTAAGATAAAAATCCTGACTATTACATGCGCCAATATTGCACACATCTGTTCTGAACTGTTAAAATGATCTTCTGGGTCCTTGGGTGTGCTTGTTTTCTCCATCAGAACACAAACACATCCATATAAGCAGTTTCCCTTAAAGATGAAATTGATAAAATACTGGAAAAAAATAAAGAAAAAGGCAGAGACTTTGTACAGACACAAATCTAAATTTTCTCAAAGGGTTTTGTGTGCCCTACACACGGGGGCAATTTGTATACACTAGTGAAATGAACACTAGCTATAACTCTTCTAGCTGCTCAAATAATGTGGAACCTTGGTCCAGGTGTTGCAATGATGTCGCTGTATGGTTCTTCCTGCGTCAGCTCAATAGCTTGTTGCTTTTTAAGAACCAAGAAGCTGTAGAACTTTGCTGCAGCTTGCTTTCTGTTTGTGTTTCGACATAACTCAAGCAAACTGATGGATTCAGCCCCAGTTTTAGCAAGAGCTCGCTGAAATAAAACCAAAGGAAGAAGTAAATCAACGTAATCTCACAGTAAGGTGGTAGTTTTAAAAAGGTGCAATTTTGGATCCTAAAGAAAGTATACTGTGTATTCTGCTAAGAGTGGACTTTTTTGAATAGTCTGAGTGATGGTAAAGGGGCAAAGTATATTATGGCACCTCTAAAATCAAAGGTCCATGGAACATTCCAACAAATGTGATACAACAGTAAAACTGAACACATACACAGTTCCTAAAATTTCAACTTATTTTTAAAATCCAACTATCCTTTGCCCCTATTTTGGGAAACTTTGAATAACCTGCTTGGTATTTCACAGATGCTCAAAATATCTCATTTATATCTGGCTCAACAAAACCGTAGGAGATGCAGGTACACAAAGGCATTCTATAAACCACCATAGCTTTCCTTTGCAGCATAACCACAGGAAAAGTGTTCACCTGGAGGCTCTCCAGGCTCACTCTGAGCCCAACACTTTATATATTAAAATACACAGTGCTAGAAACATAGGCTTTCCGGTCCTAGCGTGTTGCTATTTTTTTGAGGGAGCAATGCCAAGTCTTTGCTCAAGTCTAAGTCTGGACTCATGTACCTACCTGAAGCCCATGAAGCATCTGCTGAGTCCTTTTGTTCCATCTTCTTTCTTCTTGATCCTGATCACCTCCGGAAGCATCTTCATCCTGAATGAAAAGGATCCCAACAGACAAAAAAGCTGACAAAAGTGGTCTACTGCAAAATGGACTATTTCCTTATGTCCTGAAAAATCTCTTACTTGGAAGCTTATCTTTCTTAAATTGCAGAAGAAAGTCTTCTGTAACTACAAGTAAGCATTTGGCTGAATATATGATTCTATACTGGTCTATAAGGATGTGCCTACAGAGAGAGCATGGCCCCTGGACAGCTACTGCTGGTTGGTGAGCTACTGGGTATTGATTGGCCGCCTATTAAGATAATTAACTTATGTTGGCTATAAATCAACTATGCCACTAAACACACTGGTTATTTCAACAGAATATATTTGTATGTTTTGGTAGCATGATTATCTAGCTGATTTATATTCTGGTGGACCCCAATCTCATTGTGGACCAGTACCAAAGAGCACACAGATTAGCAGGTAAGTAGTACTTGTCTACACAGTGTTTTAAAAGAAATGGGCTATAATCCGTAATACTTGATTTTCCCTGTGCTGCCCAGCTCCCCATCACCTACAGACCTGCCTTCTAAATGACTTTCTAAATTCTGAAGTTCACATGGGGCTACAGCTGAGATGCTTCCATGCTATGCTGAACTACATACCATACTTCAAAGAGCCAAGAGTTTATGGTTTCATACTGAGATTCAACACTAAGTCTGAGGTAATGGCCTACCTTACTACAGAGACTTAGAGTAGCTCTGGGGCTGAATTTTGACTTTAGTGCTTGAGTACTATAGTTTTTTTAAAAATGGTTATAAGATCTATGGCTGACATAATAATATATTATAAATACAGATACTAACAAAAGTATGTACCCAGTCCATAAGCTTCAGTCTTAGAAGAATTTTAAAAAGTTTCGAGGCTTCCTAGAGTTATTTTAAGGTTTTTAAAGTGCCTCTACTTTTTCAAAAAATAAAAGCTATTCAAACCTTTACTCAATCTGTTTTACAAAGTCACGTCTTATCCTAGTCTAACTCCTACAAATGGAAGATGTTTGGCTATCAGATTTCCAGGCCATAGACACAATGAAAAGTCATACCAGAGGTAGATGCTAATTGCAATAAAAATTGGCCACAAGATAATAAAGCCAACTACAAACGATCTAGAATTCAACCAAGAGATCAGTGAAAGGGCAGTCAGTCCTTCTAAAGCCCACAAAGGAGCCAATGACATAGCATGACATAAAATTTGATGTTATTAATGATAATCTAGATCATTAAGAATTCAGTTCAATTGTTCATGTCTGGACATTTTCCTTCGCTGTGATGCTCAACATCAAGTACCTTAGCTTCACTACGAATCTAAAAGAGAGCTGACTGAAGATCTGTGCTAAATCTAGGATAGGATTTATTCATCAGGTCTCTTTGCAAGTGTTTCCTTACCTCCTCCTCTTCATCATCTTCTTTCTCCTTTTCTTTCTCCTTCTCTTTCTCTGGTAGAAGTTCTAACTCCGGAATTAACTGACAGATATTTGGAGGCTCCTCAGGGGGCAGCTCTACGGGGGGTATTTCCACCTGCTCTACCTGCTGGGGCTTAAAGCAAGGGGAAGAAATACTGAGTTCATACTGCCAAACTCCCTCACCATCAAAAATTCTAAGAACAAGATATAATCAATTGCTTTAACAAAAGTGTTGTTTTTCTACTTTTTTAGGAACCAAATACTTATATATAAAGTCTATGTGAGAAATTTGTAAATTACAAGAAAAACTGTAACAGAAAAAAATCCCAAAAACTTTCTGTAGTTTTAGGAAAACCCACACAAAACAGAATTACCCATTAATGCAATGCAAACAGACTTTAATATTACTGTCGACCATTTCTGCATGAAATGGTCCTAAGGCTATTACAACTAAGCTTGGGCTCTAAAGAAGAGTCTTGGGAGCTCTTATGGCAGCATGTTTTCTCTGAGTCCATCTCCTGAATTTCTTCCAGGCTTAATATAGACCGCGGAGAATGTTAACAAACAAGTTCTTCCAGGACAGTAGTACTAGAGTAACCCACTCATTATCTGTCCCCACTCCCATTCCTGAGCTCATACAGAAAGATGCTCTTTTGAACAACTCTAGCACCAGAGGGTATAGAAAACTAGTTCTTAGTCTTCTGCAAATACCTCTTAACAACCAAGGTTACCAAAAAGCCTCCGTTTGCCCACCAGATTAATTTATTCTATAAATTTAAGATTGGGAAGCCTTACATTAGACCTTACTTCCTTTATATTTAATGGTAGTCAGTCTGCACAAAATAGGCAGATGTTACTTTTTTTTAAAGGAATTTAACAAGTATATTCTGATTCTTTAATAAGATAGCTCTCTTTCTTTTGCAGGTTACTGTAATATGAGACAGTTTTAGGTTGCGGAGTCAATCCATGCATATAGAGTCTACAATGGAGAAATCTTATTTCAATAATGGTTCTGGGAAAATTGGACCATTATGGTATACCATACACAAACATCAACCCCAAATGGGTTAAAGTTTTGACTGTAGGACCTAAAACCATAAAACTACTAGGAGAAAACATAAGATGGATAAGCTCCTTAAAATAGGTCTGGGAAATGATTTTCTGATTTGATAGCAAAGGCAATAAAAGCAAAAAATAAGCAAGGGGGACTAGACGGAACTAAAAAGCTTCTGGAAAGGATATGAGCAATAATAAAATGAAAAGGCCATCTACAGAATGGAGAAAATACTTGAAAATTATTTATCTGATAAGGGGTTAACATTCCAAATAAAGAACTCACACAGTTCAAGAGCAAAAATAAAACCAATTTGATTAAAAAATAGTCAAAGGAGCTGAATAAACATTTTCCAGAGAAGACCCTACAGATGGTCAACAGGTCTGTGAAAAGGTGCTCAACATCTCTTATGCAAGGAAATGCAAATCAAGAGAGAAACGCCTGTGCACTGTTGGTGCAGCCACTATGGATCACTCTAGGATCCTTCCTCAAGAAGTTAAAAATAGAACCATATATATGATTCAGCAATTTCACTTCTGCGTCTTTATCCAACAGAAATGAAATCATTCCTGTGAAAAGTTACCTGTTTCCTCATGGTTACTGCAGCATTACTTATAAGAGCCAAGATATGAAAACAGCCTATCCATTAAAAAGATGTGATATATATATATGCAATGGAATATTCACTAGGAGAAAGAAAATCCTGCCTTTTGTGATAACATGGATAGAGTTGGAAGGCATTATACTACATGAGATAAGTCCGAGAAAGACAAATACTATATGATGTCACTTATATGTAGAACCTAAAAAAAGTGGAATTCATAAAAGCAGAGTACAATGATAGTTAACTAAAGGCTGGAAAGATACTTTCAGTCGTTAAGCTCTGGGGATCTAATACAGAGTATGGTGACTATAGTTAACATATATGAAAGTTGCTAAAAGTTCTCAAAAGAAGAAAAAATATGTAATTATGTAAGGTGATGTTATATGTATACACATACATATGTTGTCAAAGGATTTCACAAAATCAAATTACTGTTGTACACTGTAAACTAGTATAATGTTGTATGTCAATGATATCTCAAAAAACTGGAGAAAAATGTTCAACTTTACTGGCAAAAACCAAAACTAATCAGACATTCGGAACTAGATGTTAATGAAAAAGTGATATTTTTTAAAAAGAGTGACATTTACTCATTACATACTTGAAAAAGTTAATAGGTTCCATATGTTTTCACCTTTAATCTAGAATTTCAGATTCACCCTGGACTAATCCTTGAGAAATAAAAATGACTGGAATCAAGTTTAGTCAAGGATTCCACACTGGCCAAGGATGGGGTCACATTAGGCTCTGAAACAAGACTATTTAAGAAGAGTCAAAAAGGCTCAAATTTCTGTGTATCTTCTCCTATGTAGGGCATACTGCGTTCACATCCTTGACAGCCATTCTTTCTCTCCAGACCTATTCCTTATTTTTTTTCCTCTAAACCACTATATTTCAAAACAGCTCCTTAGATACTAACACTATTACGAGGGATCTAAAATTCTTGATGACTGATGTGCTTACTTACAGGGATCACAGGCTCTGGGTCAATCTGTCCTGCTTTTCGCTTGACTCCTTGAGGAGGTGGTGGAGGCATGGCTGATTCATCCAAGTTTGTTCTGCTGGTCTCCATCACTGATTCCTGGAGGCGGCTTGGCTCTTCCAAAATGGGCTCATCTGCAATTGGTCATATGAAAAAGAGACATAAATTGTACAAGTCTAACAATATTTTAGAATTTCCTTGAATACTAATGCATTAAGACAAAGGTAATTTATCTAATGAAGAAAGCCAAATAAAAATTTTAGCTCTGCGAAGATTACTCAATTTGTAACAATACACAATACACGTAAAGGGGAAAAAGGGTAAAATCCCCCCACCTGTAATCCAATGCAGGAGAATCCTATTACAAGATTACTCAACTAGTCTAAAACTTTAAACCTTTCCAAAAACAGAACGCTTTCTCTTTAACAAAGCAACCAAATGTAGTTCCCTGTGCAGATATTTGAGTATGTGCCTTTGTTCCAGATTTCTGTTACTCTTGGCAATATATAGGTATATCTTTTTTTTTTTTTTTTTTTTAATATAGGTATATCTTAAGCCAAATGCTCATTTAAACTTCATCAAGGAACTATTCAAACGAACAGACCGATAACATCACGCTGCTGGTGTTGCTGCTGCTGATCCTCTCTGGGAACCTCTGGATTTTCAAATTCTTTGAGGAATTCATCCAAATTATCAGCTTCTCCTCCTTTCCGCCTTTTTCTAAGATCTTCTGGTACTAGTGGTGTAAGACAGCGTGTAAAGAGCTATAAAAGAATTAAAAATCTCAACTATAAATCACATTAAAAAAATCCATCACTGACATTTCTATTTTCCATTAAGCATGGTTTAATAGAATTATAATCAGTGTGTACATAATTTAGCATGATTTCTACTTAATGTTATATACACTACATTATATCCTGATTTTTAAATATAGGACATCCGGTTTTAAGTGAAGCAATTTTAGAAAAATTAAAACACATCTTAAATTTGCCTGCAATTTATTTTCATATTCATACACTGAAAACTCCATCTAACTGGAATCCTGCCAAGTAGTTTTATGTTTTTTTGACAGTTGATGACTGCATAATATTCCACTGAGTGGAGATACGTGTGTGTATGTATCACATTTGAATGGTTCTTCAATATTAAGACTTTTTAGATTAATTGCAAACAATATAATGATCTTCACAGAAATAGCTTTTTCCATATTTTGAATTATTTCCTTAGGAAAATTTCTAATAATGAGGCCAAGGAGTCAAAGAATATAAATATTTTAAGGACTTTCTTCCAAATGATTATATGACTAGGCTTCCAATAAATAGTAAAATCACTTGGTTCAATGCATATTTTAACCTCAGAATAACAGTCTAATAGCACTGCTTCACTCTGAGTTCTTCACTTCAGAACCTTGTTCTGGAATAGTCTGGAACTTAAAGTGAACCGAAAAGGGCTTATCAGTGCAAATAATTTTCATAAAGCCAGAGAATTATTTACTGTGGGAAAAGGAGAACCATTCCATGGTTTAGAATGAAAGCAAAATGTAGACTGCAACTTGAAGCACAGTGTACACTAAGGCAATAGAACAATAATTATAAGGAGATTGAGGAGGGAGAACTATTAATAAAAACCTGTGGCTTTTAAGTATAGAAAAAATTCCTCCTACATCTTTTAGAAATACAGGTATGAGCAGGATCTTTTCAGATCAGGCTGTGTTTGTATGTTGTGATTTAAGTTAAAAAAAAAAAAAAAGTCAATGGTTTTGAAAGTTATTTTTTAAAAATGGCCAAAAAACTGCCAACTATATTACCTTCAGTAGTCTGTTATTCCATAAAGGCTGAGCAGGTAAGGAGAAGAGTTTTTCCACTCCCCCTGTCTCTTTCCACATCATCAATTTCTTGGTGGGTGGTGCCAAATCCAAAGTTGTAACAATATCAGAATAATCACTAAGTTGGGCTCTAATTGTCTTACTATCCAACTCTTTGACACTGTCAACAATCAGCTTCCTCTTCCTCTTGGCTTTTGTTTCTTTGACTGGAATGACAGGAGAAAATAACATCATTTTCATGTGAGGCCATCATGAAAAACAGAGCTTTTAGACTTGGTCTCATTGTATCCCTGCTTTTCTAGACACCTGTTAGAAGAGCCTCAAGAGGGCAGAATCTATTTTAACTTATGTCTAAAGAGGCTGGCATACTATAGGTGCTCAATAAAAATCTGCTGAATTAATGACTATGTATAGACTTTGGCACAACAGGAGTACAATAATGCAAAAACCAATACATTTTGCCCATGTAAACTTGTATTGTAAATACGGAACATCTCACACTTGATTCAGATTTGGGATGAAGTCCGGGATTGTATGGCTTACTATTACATCTGAGCGGCCATTAAGAAAAGTTACCTTTATCTTAAATCCTCCATAAATGGTCAAAATTACTATGATTTTTGGTGGAAAAATTACAGTTCATATATGGCAGTTGTACAAGCAGATTGATTAAGTGTGTGTGTGTGTGTGTGGGGGGGGGGGGGAGTCCACACCCAGATGGACCTGGAATTCCATCCTAGATTCTTATTGTATATTCATTTCTAATCTTTACTAAAACTCTGCAAAGTAGGTAACACTAGATCAATTTCTCAAGATACAAATTAATTCAAGATTTCATTATACGTCTTAAGAAGCACAACACTGATTTTAGAATCTATCACATTTCCAGACTGTAGCCCAACTATTCAATAAAGACACAGTCAATCCTGTACTTCACTGTAAAATTCTTTGCAATGTTTTCTAATTGTTACACATGTGATCTGTTAGCATAAGACTAAGCTACATATTAGCAAAAAACTTGGTTCTATACTTGTATTTCAAAGCAACTTTTGCAGGTATTCTCTAAGATACTTAGATTATAATAGAAGATTCTATGAGAGATGACTGACAAAGAAGAAAGAAGCTTTGCCATCTATCTAAACAAGAGTAGCAAATAGAGAAGAAAAGCCATAACTAGGACCTTATGTTCTGAATTTTGTAAGACAAAAAGTTTTGTTTGCTCACCAGTGATATCAATAGGTTCCAATGCAAAGGCTTCTTCCTCATTTGGAACAAGTGTTGTCTGATCAGTCATAGTTGGCATTGGTTCAACAGGATCCACTGAATCAGGACTATCAGGCCCACCCACTATAAAAACAGAAATTTGGTCACAAAAGGCATGGGTATTTAATACATCTCCTACAAATGGGGAAAAAAATCCCTTTGAGAAACTAAAAGAAACCCCTTGGTACCAATAACAAATACTTTTCTAGTTACAAAGGAGGCTATATTAGCTAAAAGGGGGGGAGGGGTACAGGGTTAACATGTAAGAGAATCAGAATAATCATAAGCACTGTTCTTAAAGAGACTTATAATTCATTATAAGCTGGAACTTTTAGTTTGTGGTCTTCTATTAGATACCTTTTTCACTGCCATACAATCACGTTCAGGTCACTAAACAGGAAATGCTTACTTGAAACATTATCATCCTCATCCATATCATCATGTGCAGGCTGTTCTGGCAACATCACACCTGCCTCAGACAGGGCAGGGGGATCATCAAAGATACCACCATCATTGTTACTTATAAGTTTGTCATCTGAAATACAAAATATATAACTTGAGAAAAAAGTGCTAAAAGAATAGCCTATCACTGGGAAAATAAAATTACGTTAAAATTAACCAAATTAAAAAAAAAAACTGTATTCAACTTGCATCTCTCTTCAAGATAGTATACAAAAGTATAACAGTATAAAAAAATTCTCTTTTCTAGTTCATATTTCTACTTAAAACATTTATTTAATATAGGTATCAAACACAAAAGAGAGCAGTTTAAGAAGTAGTAACACTTAAAACTCTGAGATAAGCATCTTTAACAAAATTAGGTATTATTATAACCTTTTTAGGCTACAGTTCCACAGAGAACTTGAATGAAATCGATTAATCACAATCCACACATGTATACCTAAAGAGCTGCTTACATGACCCAGAATTAGCGACTGCTCTAAAACACCATAAATGAACAAATAAATGCTAGAATAACCACCGTGTTGCAACCTACCTAATATACCACCATCATTTCCTTCTCCGAAATTGTCATCCTTATATTGGTCTTCATATTCTAAATGGTTAATTTTCTCATTCAGATTGCTGGTGCTCTGTTCAGGCTCTAACAGTAGGTTAGAAGCACTTGTGCTCACTAACATGTCATCATCCTCAAAAGCACTTCCTTCTCTCATTATCTCACGATCATCCATTCCAAAGTCACCTAAACAAATGTTATTAGTTGAAAAGAGTTAAAAACATCACTGTTATAAAAGAACTAAGGATTTATTATAATTGGAATGTCACATTTGCTGAGGCCTTATTTATCTTTGAGTATTAAACACCCAGTTTAAACTTTAAACCTTTAGCCTCTATATTTCATGAACGGATCTGGGGCACGACTAGCACATTCAAACGTAGGATCCAAATTTAGGTTATCTTAAATATGTGAAGTAAATTTAAATACGTGTATAGGTTAGGTTGCATAAACACTTAAAACATTCGTTATTGTGTGTTGTCATCAAGAAAAAAATTTGCCTGTTTTAAACACTATTCAAGAAGAATAGTAGGTACATAATGGAACTGTTCTCAACTGAGCATTATGTCAGTGTTGGGACTTTCTACAGATTCAAATATAGGTTCTATCACTGTGTATGGGAAGCAGGAATAGGCAAGGACTGAACTCAAGTTTGGTGCATAAATGGAAATGCTTAACATACTGGTAGCAAGGTAAATTCTTTTCTTTATGAGAAAGCATGAGATGAAATTTATCCTTTTATCATCATGAACATATGTCTGGGTTTTCCTTTTCAAACTGCTAGCAGTGTCACAACATACTTCTAACATTATTAGCTAGTAATTTGTTTCTCCATTACCAAAATCATTTTCTTGTAGAATACTGATGTTTCCAACTTCTTCTCTCATGGTTATTTCTTCCACTCTACTCTGGTTCAGGCTGAACTGCTGGGCCACATCAATGTCACTTTAAAAGAATTTCAAATACATTTTAGTCTTAAGTCTCACTGCAATGTATAGGAGAAAAAAATATCCTAATTCTCTCTACAAGGAAAAAACATACATATAAAGTTACCATGGTTTAGAAATCTAAGTATTTGACACTATATACAATCTAAGAATCTGAACAATGATTTGGAATTTGTATTTAGATTTAAAAACCATCAATGACCAGAAAGCAAAACATAGAAAAAACTTAGAAATGCATGGTCTAGACAGGTAGGGGTTTTCATCAGGGTCGTGGTATGAACTCTGAAGTTACCCCACTTTTCTGAGACACTGTCTTCCTCTAATAGATTAATATCTCGTATTGTTTAAAAAATACTCAATAAAAGACCTGTAATATTAAACAACGTGGAATATCATCGGCCAAATTCAGAATATAAATACTTCAAAACAAATGACCAGGTTTATTTAGGAAACAAGTGGCAAGTAAAAGCATGGAAGACTTCTGAGACCTATCAATCAAATGTAGTTTGCTGAATTTGTAGAGACCTTAAACAAACTGAGGATTTAAAAAAGGCCTATGTGTAAACTGGGAACATCTGAATGCTGATTGGATATTACATTAAGGAATTATTCTAATTTATATTTTAAAGGTGGGATGTTGTTATGGATGGATTTAGAAAATTCCCTACCTCAAAAGAGATAGTGAGTTATTTATAGAGGAAGAGATCTACTCTTTAAGATAACCCAGTGGGGTGTTGGAAGGTTGAGTCAGGGAAATATTAATGAAATAAAACTGGCAACATATCCATAATTAAAGAAGCTGATTGGTCAATACATGGGGTTCATATTACCAATCTTTCTACTTTTTAGCTGCTGAATTTCCAATGAAAAAATTTTAAAAACAAAGTGGGAAGTAAGGAAAGCAGCTATATAGCACCTACCATTAACACACACACTCCAAAATAAATCATAATTAGGAGTGATGGATCTTTTTCTTTTTTTTTCATGGATCATTTTCAAAAGCAGACAAATATGTCAAAAAAAGATGGGGCTTGGTCTAGAGGGTTCATCAATTGTGCTACTAAATTACACGAGAAGTTATAGGCACATTCCCTGTCATGGTAAAGACAGATTTTGAGGACTTGAGAAAAGGGAAACACTATAGTATTCTGCTGTAATGGCCATCTCTGTACAACTTTCCCCTTAAATGTATGTTGTTTAACAATGACCCTTTCTTGCTCTCCATGAAGAGTTATCTCATATGTTCATTAAAAAACAAACAAAAGAACCAGAAATTGTAGCTGAGTACAGCACAGCAAAGAAGATAACCAGTAAATTTTAATATATACCCCCAAAGAAAAAAATCATGAAGCAATAGTTCATATTCACTGATACTATGAAAGCACACATCTGAAAACTTTAGTTTACACAAGCTTTGGCCAAATAAGCACATTAGAATTCTACAACCTTAGATTTGTTAAAGTTGATATCTATATAACTTTCTTACAGAAGAAACGATTCTAAGGTTGTGCATTTCATATTTATACACTATCCTAATTGAAAGTATATATATTTTAGCCTCATGTTAACTTGATGTCAAAATAGTTCAAGGAAACTTTCTGTTTGGAAGCAAGTCATGTTATCTGTAGACCAAGTCAACAACTAAACAAGGGAGGAGGAAGGGCACCTGGGTGGCTCAGTGGTTGAGTGTCTGCCTTTGGCTCAGGGCGATCCCAGGGTCCTGGGATGAGTCCCAGCATCAGGCTCTCTGCAGGGAGCCTGCTTCTCCTTCTGCCTCTCATGAATAAATAAATAAAACCTTTAAAAAAAGGGGGGGGGGGAGGAGGGACATACTCTAAGTCAGGAAGTGGCTGATCAAAGTCATGAAATTCTTCAGGTAAGGTAATAGCATTGTAAGCAGCTTCTCGATTTTCCTCAGGCAGGTCAACAACACCTGGAAAAGAAATGGTAAACTTCAAGGCCCGGTTATACCACAAATTATCTAAAGATCAAAGGAAGATAAAGTCAGTATAATTTCCTAAGGTTATAGTCTAGAAAGATCGTTAGCCTATGCAAAGTACCACCAAGGCACAATACTTTTATTTTTCTATAATAAGCCAAACTACTTGCTTTCCAAAAGCAAAGTCAAGGCACTACCTATGCATTAAGGTGATATCCTTAAAAGGACTAAGTGTTAATAACAGTTTTCTCAACAAGAAATTTGTGAGGAATAACTGCAAAGGAGCACCTTAACTGTTGAGGAATTGACTATTTTAGGCTAAGTATGATTATAGTGTTTTAATTTTTTTCTATATTCTTCAAGTGGTCTAAACTAAAAATGCATTGCTTTAAAAGATAAAATTAAACAAAAAGCATGATTATTTAAGCAAAATACAATTAGTATCCACCATGTTAGAAATCATTCAAGTATCATAGGCTCTGCCTAAACATCTTTGGTTTTTAGATTTTTATATAAATTCCAGTTAGTGAACACATAGTGTAATATTAGTTTCAGGAGAATTTAGTGATTCATCACCTATATATAACACTTATATCTAACAAGTGTCCTCCGTAATACCAACCTCCCATTTAGCCCTCCCCCTCACACCCACCTCCCATCCAGGAAGCCTGTTTTCTATAGCTGAGTTTCTTATGGTTTGCATTCTCCTCTTTTTTTTACCTTTCCCCTTTCTTCAGCTGTTTTATTTCTTGAATTCCACATAAGTGAAATCATGGTATTTGCCTTTTCCTGACTTATTTCGCTTAGCATAAGCTAGCTAACACTCTAGCTCCATCCAGATCATTGCAAATGGCAAGATTTCATTCTTTTTGATGGCTGAAGAGTATTTCGTTGTGCACGTATACACACACACACCCACTTCTTTATCCATTCATCAGTCAACGGACATCTGGGCTCTCTTTCCATGTTTGGCTATTGTAGATAATGCTGCTAAAACACCGGGGTGCATCGAGCCCTTTAAATTAGTATTCTTGTATTCTTTAGGTAAATAGCAAGTCGTACAATTGCTGGATCATAAGATAGTTCTATTTTTAACTTTTTGAGGAACCTCCATATTGTTTTTCAGAATGGCTACACCAGTTTGCATTCCTACCAACAGTGCAAGAGGGTTCACCTTTCTCTGCATCCTTGTCAGTATCTGTTGTTTCCCATACTGTTGATTTTAGCCATTCTGACAGATGTGATGTGATATCTCATTGTAGTTTTGATCTGTATTTCCCTGATGAGTGATATTAAGCTTCTTTTCATGTGTCTCCTTAGCCATCTGTATGAATACCTTACTTTTAAACAAAAATTAGATCTAAAAAACTTCACTATTCATATATTAAAATAAAGTGCTAACATATAACCTCAGCAGAAACTACTGTGTAAGGCCATCTCTCTTATGCTTTATTTTAATTACATTAAAATGTCATCAGTGCTTTAAAAAATTGTAAGACAATACATGAATTCAGATAAATGCCCTAGTTATCATCTATGGAGATGGAAATTTGGTTGTTAAAGTCTAGTTTTAGAACCAATCATTAGATAAAACATAAAAAACTACAGAGAACATTTAATAAAAGCCTCAAGTTAAAAGTGAATTTTAAGAATATGCTAAAATTATTCAAGAAAAACACTTTTAAATCCTAAGATTTTCTTTTCTGAGCTATATTTTTTTAAAAAAATCATGTAACAATTAGCTTTCAACATTTTTCCTGTCTATTTATTATTATTTATAAGCTTTCAACATTTTAACTCTTAGTTCTACAAAAGCTGATGAAAAAAGGTTAAAAAGAAGAGTGATTGTTATAATTCCAAATGCATGAGACATGGATTTCTTCCCTTGAACTGCTGCTTCTCCAAGTGTTGCCCTATTTTTGAAGGGTTCCTTGTACTACAATTAAAACAAGTGTATGTTTTGCAGTTTTTCACACTACAGAACTTCCAAGGTTTAAAAAAAAAAAAAAAAAAAAAAAGTCAACAATACCTGGCCGAAAAGCCATCTTTATCTTAATGAATGCTTCATTACAGTCTGCAAGGAGGTATTTGGCTTTTCTGTGATAGATTCGAACTACTCCCAGTAAGAGATGTCCTGATGTTCGTAGTGCCATCTTCACCTATGAATAAAACATGAATATTAATCTAATTTATAAAGTTAATATTTTGGTTTTAGAGATAATCATACTGTGAAGCTTGTATTTTGTGCAATTTATAGGCGGCTTTTATCTCTTTATACTTTTGATCATTTATTTGAAGTTATCTTATAGGATGGAATACTTCTAAACTCGTTTTATGAGGCCAGCATCACCTTAATTCCAAAACCAGACAAAGACCCCACCAAAAAGGAGAATTACAGATCAATATCCCTGATGAACACGGATGCAAAAATTCTCAGCAAGATACTAGCCAACAGAATCCAACAGTACATTACAAAGATTATTCACCATGACCAAGTGGGATTTATCTCTGGGATGCATGGGGAGTTCAACATTCGTAAAACAATCAACGTGACAGATCATATCAACAAGAGAAAAAACAAGAACCATATGATCCTCTCAGTAGATGCAGAGAAAGCATTTGACAAAATACAGCATCCATTCCTGATCAAAACTCTTCAGAGTATAGGGAGAGAGAGAACATTCCTCAGCATCTTAAAAGCCATCTATGTAAAGCTCAAAGCAAGTATCATTATCAATGGGGCAACACTGGGAGCCTTTCCCATAAGATCAGGAACACGACACGAACGTCCACTCTTACCAATGCTATTCAACATAGTACTAGAAGTCCTAGCCTCAGCAATCAGGCAACAAAAAGAAATGAAAGGCATTCAAATTGGCAAAGAAGTCAAACTCTCCCTCTTTGCAGAAGACATGATACTGTACATAGAAAACCTCAAGATTGCTAGAAGTCATACAGCAATTCGGCAGAGTGGAAGGACACAAAATCAATGCCCAGAAATCAGTGGCATTTCTATACACTAACAATGAGACTGAAGAAAGAGAAATTAAGGAATCAATCCCATTTACAATTGCACCCAAAAGCATAAGATACCTAGGAATAAGCCTCACCAAAGAGGTAAAGGATCTATACCCTAAAAACTACAGAACACTTCTGAAAGAAATTGAGGAAGACACAAAGAGATGGAAAAATATTCCATGCTCATGGATTGGAAGAGTTAATATTGTGAAAATGTCAATGCTACCCAGGGCAATTTACACGTTTAATGCAATCCCTATCAAAATACCATGGACTTTCTTCAGAGAGTTGGAACAAATCATCTTAAGATTTGTGTGGAATCAGCAAAGACCCCAAATAGCCAGGGGAATATTGAAAAAGAAAACCAGAGCCGGGGGCATCACAATGCCAGATTTCAGGTGGTACTACAAAGCTGTGGTCATCAAGACAGTGTGGTACTGGCACAAAAACAGACACATAGATCAATGGAACAGAATAGAGAACCCAGAAATGGGCCCTCAACTCTGTGGTCAACTAATATTTGACAAAGCAGGAAAGAATATCCACTGCAAAAAGTACAGTCTCTTCAATAAATGGTGCTGGGAACATTGGACAGCCACGTGCAGAAGAATGAAACATGGCCATTCTCTTACACCATACACAAAGATAAACTCAAATGGATGAAAGATCTAAATGTGAGACAAGAATCCATCAAAATCCTAGAGAACACAGGCAACACCCTTTTTGAACTTGGCCACAGCAACTTCTTGCAAGATACATCTTTGAAGGCAAGGGAAACAAAAGCAAAAATGAACTATTGGGGCTTCATCAAGATAAAAAACTTTTGCACAGCAAAAGAAACAGTCAACAAAACTAAGACAACCTACAGAATGGGAGAAGGTATTTGCAAATGACGTATCAGATAAAGGGCTAGTATCCAAGATCTATAAAGAACTTATGAGGGATCCCTGGGTGGCGCAGCGGTTTGGCGCCTGCTTTTGGCCCAGGGCGTGATCCTGGAGACCCGGGATCGAATCCCACGTCGGGCTCCCTGCATGGAGCCTGCTTCTCCCTCTGCCTGTGTCTCTGCCTCTCTCTCTCTCTGTGACTATCATAAATAAATAAATAAAATCTTAAAAAAAAAAAAAAAAAAAAAAAGAACTTATGAAACCCAACAGCAAAGAAACAAACAATCCAATCATGAAATGGGAAAAGACATGAACAGAAATTTCACCAAGGAAGACACAGACATGGCCAACAAGCACATGAGAAAATGCTCCACATCACAGGCCATCAGGGAAATACAAATCAAAACCACAATGAGATACCACCTCACACCAGTGAGAATGGGGAGAATTAACAAGACAGGAAACAACAAATGTTGGAGAGGATGTGGAGAAAAGGGAACCCTCTTGCACTGTTGGTGGGAATGTGAACTGGTACAGCCACTCTGGAAAACTGTGTGGAGGTTCCTCAAAGAGTTAAAAAATAGAACTGTCCTACGACCTAGCAATTGCACTGCTGGGGATTTACCTCAAAGATACAGATGCAGTGAAATGCCAGGACACCTGCACCCCGATGTTTATAGCAGCAATGTCCACAAGAGCCAAACTATGGAAGGAGCCTTGGTATCCATCAAAAGATGAATGGATAAAAGAAGCTGTGGTCTATGTATACAATGGAATATTACTCAGCCATTAGAAACGACAAATACCCACCATTTGCTTCACCATGGATAGAACTGGAGGGTATCATGCTGAGTGAAGTAAGTCAACTAGAGAAGGACAAACATTATATGGTTTCATTCATTCAGGGAATATAAAAAATAGTCAAAGGGTTTAAAGGGAAAAGGAGAGTAAATGAGTGGGAGATATCAGAGAGGGAGACAGAACATGACATACTCTTAACTCTGGGAAACCAACAAGGGGTAGTAGAAGGGGCGGCGGGCAGGGGGATGGGGTGACTGGGTGATGGGCACTGAGGGGGGCACTTGACGGGATGAGCAATGGGTGTTATATGTTGGCAAATCAAACTCCAATTAAAAAAATACAAAAAAAATGAAGTTACCTTATAATCACTTCTATTTTACTTTATTTATGCCTTTACCTGTAGTAAATCCTGAGTAGTCACAAAGAACAGATTGTCAGTAATTCATCAGTTAACACAGATAAGAAGGCAGCTATGAAGCAGGTACTAAGGCATTCCAGAAATTGTTGTCATAAGTACTTTAAGGAATATGGAGCATTTTTGGTTGCCTAATCCAGAGCCATTGCTCTTTGCTGGCTAAGTGAACTCTGATTTTGTTTGAGAAGTGACTGTCCCCAGCCTTGAAGAGCTGTCTCATTCTTCCTTACTAATGCTTCTTGAATGGGCATATAACCCAGCTCAACCAACAAAAAAGAAGCATGAAGTAGGTCAGTTCTGAGAATGATGTTCCCAGTACAAGGAGAATGTCTGCCTCTTTCTTCTCCTTTCTTGTGTTGTGTGCAGGTTGGGGTTTGGAGCTGCTTGTAGTCACAGGCCGTGAGTGTAAGGACAAGAAGCCAACACAAGATTGAGGAGTCCTGGGGTGCCTAGGTGGGTCAGCTGGTTGAGCATTCTAATTCTTGGTTTCAGCTCAGATCATGATCCCAGGGCTGTGAGATCAAGCCCTGTGGGAAGGCTCCATGCTCAGTGCAAAGCTGGCTTAGGACTCTCTTTCCCTCTTCCTCTACCCCCACCCTCTCTCTAAAAATAATTAAATCTTAAAAAACAAAAACAAAAAAAACAGTGAGTCCTTAGATGAATGACACCATCGAACTGCTCAACTAATCCTAAATCTTCCTTTTTTCTAAACTTCTGGTTAAGTAAGACTGTTAATTTTCCATTAAGCCATTTTTCACTTAGTTTTATCAGCTGACTGGAAGGCAAACTAACTGATCAAGGATAATCATCTTTCTTCACAACAAAATACACTCCCTCATCCTGTTTTTTTTTCAAGGTAGATCTCAATCAACGCTTATATGGGATCTAGTGTGTTATGAGTGTCGGTGTTGTAAGGAACACAGGTTATAATATATCCAGAGAAAACTCTACAGAGGTTACCTATGGCTGTTCCAACAGAGGGTTGGGGTTAGGAGGGGCAGAAGGCACAGAGTTGCAACTGAGCTATATGTCTGACACTTGTTCTAAACAACTAACCCAACATTCATCCCTAATGAGAACCACACAGCAAGAGCAAACCTTAGAAATATTCAGGTCAGTTTACTCTGTGGAAATATCTTTATAGTCTATCAAAATAAAACAGGATCAATCAAATAACCTACATAGAAATGGTTAAGTTATTCTCTCTCTCACACATTCGTCACAGTTTTTGATATTATTCCTGAACCATATGCCTTGCTTTGTGGCTACTGGTAGACACCTTCATATATAAGATTGTCTTGTACTCTTTTATAGCACCCCTAACAGAGTACGAAGTACTCTGTACATACTATTAAAAAATTTGTCATCCTTTTAAGCCAAATCACCCTCAATATTAATGGGTGTTAAAGATTAGTCACACATACTAATTTCAAAAAAAGAGCTCAACTTCTTCTTTCCATTCATTTAACTCAGTAAGCCTATCTATAAAAAGTAGAAAATATCATATTCTCATACAATTCAACCAGCAGAGCAAACTGGCACTATCTCCCCACAGAGCCAAATTATAATGCATATCAGAAATCTCTATTATCACACCTGGCCCAACAATTATATTCCTAAACATTAACATTAAGGAAAAACTTACAGATATGAACAAAAGACCACTGAACACGAAGCTTCTCTATGTAATACTGGTTTTGACATATTCTAACATCACATAAAAATTAACTTGGAGTCAAAAAAAAAAAAAAGACACAGATGTGAACAAAAGATTTTGCAAGCAGTGTTTGTTTATTCAATAGTTTAAAAAAAATAAAAGAGGAAAATAAACCTGTAGTCCTACTACCTAGAGAAATCTTTGGATAATTTAATGGTTGCACTGTACAAGACCAGAGGAATTAAAATTCAAGAAATTAGGAAAAAATATAGACTACCCAAAAAAGAGACTGGTAAAACAAATCATGTACAATCACAACAATGAATTAGAGGTCCATAATCCTTTAACTTAAATCCTAGGGGCCAAATATGTTTTGGAATTCAGAGGTTTTTTTGATCATAAAGATAATGCAGAGCATGAGATACATATAAAGATATTCCCAGCAACATCTATTTAGAGCACTTTCCAATAATCCTACATGTTAGGGATTCTACACTGAATATATGAATACACAAGTGGCTTCACTTCAATTTCTGTCAAGTCTGTTCCCATTTTTTTGTATTTAAATTCTGTGGATAAGAGGCTGTAACAGTGTATAATGCAACATTAAAAATGATAAAGCTATGAACAGAGCTTTTTCTGAATGCAGCCTATGTTACAAAACATGTAATAAAGCTGTGTATACATACAGTAAGGTGAAAAACTGTGTAAAGAACATGCGCACATTTTAGAAGGCATACCAAAACACTAAAAGGTTTCTCTACATGGTAAGACTAAAGATCACCTATTTTTCTGCTTGTAAAGTTTTCATTTTAATATTGTCTGAGATATAACATGACAGAAATGTCCTTTATAGCAATAAACTCCACCTACTATAGTTCTAAAACCAGCCTAAATTCCATAGACAGATGGAAGCTTTATAATTAGCTAATTACAAATACAAATTTTCACGTTTTCACCTGTAACTTCTTTTCCCACACTATTTTTCTAAATAAGTCTTTTCTATATCCCAGCTTTATTCCTTTGAGATCCTCCTGCTCTTTCAGCAATAAAGAACTACTCTTATTTAACATGTTATGGCAGCCAGCACCATCCAAACTGCCAGTTCTAAGAGTAGCTCCCAACGCTGGTCCAGACAGCTGTGATCTGGAATGTTTTCTCAATAGGACAATGGACGCATGTATATGTTAATACAAGGTCCAGGAAAAGACCTTTAAAATAGGCACGATATGCATGTATACATAAAAATCGTATTTAAGGACTTTTCCTCTGAGATCAGTCTGTATATATTTTTTGAAGTCAATATATCTGTTTTTAAATGAAGTGCTAATGATGTCAATAGATTTAATTGTGTCTGCATGTTCTAAAAGTACTTTCTTGGCAACAAAAAAAACACTGGATTATTTCCAGTTACACTATTTGTGAAATTCAAGGGTGAAAACCACTGCTTCACAGAACAGTTCTGGAGGATGTCAATAAAAGATCCTCTCAGCACAGATCAGTCAACAAAGTAGGTAAGGTAAGGATATTCATGAGGCTTCCATTCTAGTGGAAAACAGAGTAATTAACTATTTAGGAAAGAACATAGCAAGTATAAGTTTTGAGACAGGAAGAAGCTGGATATCAAGAAACAGCAAGTAGGCCCATAGAGCTGAGGAGGAACAAGTGTTATGGACACTGTGGGTAAGATAATTAGATCTGATCCCTGTAACATTTCCTAATTAATGGATGGTCTTTTTGATTATTTTGTAAATTCTCAAATTAGTAACATCTATATACATATTTAAGTACAAAAACATCTAGAAAGAAAAATATAAAATATTTGGGTACTGCTTGACGTCATATTTATCTACCATGGAAATAGGCAAAGAAAATATCTGTGCACTCGGAGAACTTTTTAAAGGGAATACTATAAACATTTCTTTGCCTCCAATATACAGAGATGCCAACCTAAAAAGGTGTTTCACAGAAATCTATCTTACATATCAATAAACAATTGACAAGGTGAATAAAAATATCAACATCAATCATACCTTTGGTGAGATGATACTCTCCACACTGCTCTCTAAATTACACTCAAACACATGGGCTTTGGTTAGCTTCTTATCCCAGTGGGCCGCTAGCCAAATTTTGGCCAGAGGCCCTCTCTTACTGAGGACAAAATGTGCGTAGAACATTGTTCCGGCTGATTATGAAACAGGAGGAAAACTGAAAAGGAAAAAAAGTTAATATAAACACCATATGAAAACAAAGACTTATCAATACATATAAGAAATCTGAAAATAAAATAGTTTCCAATTCTTTTTAATATGAGAACTATGAAAGGTTTGAGTTAGGTACAATACTCATTTAAAAAAACCACCTATTGGGGATCCCTGGGTGGCTCAGCAGTTCAGCACCTGCCTTTGGCCCAGGGTGTGATCCTGGGGTCCCGGGATCGAGTCCTGCGTCAGGCTCCCGGCATGGAGCCTGCTTCTCCTTCTGCCTGTGTCTCTGCCTCTCTCTCTCTCTCTCGTGAACAAATAAATACAATCTTAAAAAACAAAAACAAAAACAAAAAACCACCTATTGCTTAGTTTTGAGAGGGCAAGAACCCAAAAAAATTAAGAGCTGAAGGGGGAAAGGAACAAAAGAGTCAAATCACTTTCATACTCCAAACAAAAGTACCAGTTTTTTTTTTTTTAAGTTGTCACCAAAGAAACTCTTGTTCATTTTGAAGTTCTATCAAATGTGCATATTTCATCCTGTCCTGATTACTGACTGTGGAGTCTGCCTCTGTCCAAAAGCTACATAAATATATTCTTTATGGCAAGAAAAGTATGTCCAAGAAGAAAAAACATTCAGGCACAGATATTAATCAATACCCAAATTTCTATTTTTAGAACCTCATTAATAATTGATACTCCACTAGATTGATATAATAACTGCTACCTCATAACAAGCACTGTGATATAATAAATATTTCATACTGTAGGTACCAAATAAAGATAAGCAGGTGGGTTGGTCCCATTTTACAGGTGAGTAGTTTAGAAAAGCTGAGGCTTAAAAACTATTATGTATATGGTTTTACCAACTCAGGAAGTTAAAAGCACATGCCCAGTTATAACTAAAACACTAAATTCAGAAAAATGATAGTGTAACACTTATCTTACGACTGAATTAGTCTTAGTAGAAAAGCAGGGGTTATTCATATTTTTCTTTCAGCAAGCTATGTATTAATACATATAATAATAATAAGAAGAAGAAGAAGAAGAAAAAGAAGAATAAAAGGCAGCCTAAAAACTCCAGCTTGGAGAGTATACTAACTGTGCATGTTTCCTAGATTTCTTGTGTTGATAGTTCCCTTATCTTCCCTCTTTCACAGAAGACTTAAAAAGTCTATTTTGCCAGATAAATTTCTTTCTAAGATGCCCCATCACTGGAATAAGATGTAACGTTTTTACAGAAATAAACTAAGGAACACCAGTAGCAAATGAAAAGTACTCAAACATTTTTAAAACATCTTTGATCTGGAAATAATTATAGCTTCACAGGAGTCCCAGAAATAGTACAGAGAGGTCCCATTTACTCTTTAACCAGTTTGCCCCATGATGACATTTTACATATAGTGCCAAACCAGGGCAGTGACAATGGTGCAATGTGTATGTGTAATTCTGTCATTTTATCACATGTGCAGATTTATGTAACCTCCACTGTGTGAGAATAAAATGCAAAATTAGTTCATTAACACAAAACTCTCCCTCCTTTCCTATCCTTTTTGTCACACCCATTCCTTCCTCTCTACCATTCTTAAGCCCCAACCACCACTCTGTTCTTCATATAATTTTGTCACTTTGAGAACATTATATAAATGGAATCACACAGCATATGACCTTTTGGATTCTGCTGACACTCTTTGAGATCCACCCAAGTCGTTGCATTTATTAACAGTATATATGTTCCTTTTTATCACTGAGTAGCACTGCATGAAATGGATATCCCACTATTTGCTTTGTCAATCACCTACTGAAGGATATTTGGTTGTTTCCAGTTGGAGGTTATCTAAAATAAAGCAGCTATAAATATCTATGTATGCAGACTTAGGTGAAGTTTTCATTTCTCTGGGACAAATGTCCTGACGTATGACTGCTGGGTAGCACAGTAAGTGTATGTTTAGTTTTAAAAGAAACTTTAACATTACATCTATCAAAATCCTAGTGAGTTTTCTTTATAGCCACTGACAATTTCATAAAATTTATATGGAAAGGCAAAGGAATGAGAATAGCTAAAACTATTTCTTTTTAAAAAATCACAGAGGGATGAACTTGTCTAACTAATTTCAAGATTTACATAGTTACAAAAGTCAACATTGTTTGGCAGAGAGAAAAGCACAGAGATCAATAAAACAGGACAGAGAACCCAGAAATCTACATAAATAAGTCCAACTGATTTTTCACAAAGATGAAGCAGCTTGACAAAGAGGAAAAGATAGTCTTTTAAACAAATGGTGCTTGGGTGGGGCACCTGGGTGGCTCAGTGGTTGAGCATCTGTCTGCCTTTGGCTCAGGTGGTAATCCCATGATCCTGGGATCGAGTCTCTCACATCAGGCTCCCTATAGCAAGCCTGCCTCTCCCTCTGCCTATGTCTCTGCCTCTGTCTCTGTTTATGGGGGGGGAAAAAAAAAAAAGTGCTTGGCTGAGTGGATAACATCCACGGGGGGAGGGGAGAGGGGGGGAACCTTGATTCAAACCTCACACATTATATAAAAGTAGTTCAAAATAAATAAATAAATAAATCCCAAACTTTCTTTTTTAAATTACAGACTTAAATGTAAAAGTATAAAAGTTTTAGAAAAAAACAGACAAAAAACCCTTTGGTACCTAAAGCTTAGTAAGAGTTTTTAGACAGAACACAAAACCTGTCCCATAAAGCAAAAAAAAAAAAAAAAAAAACCCCAATAAATTGGCCTTTATCAAATTAAGAAATTGTGTTCTATTAAAGAGCTCAGTGAGAATGTAAAAATACATCACAAAATAGGAAAAAAAAATTGAAAATGAAATATCTGACCTGGGTCCAGAATAAAAAACTCTAAAAACTCAAGAAAAAAAAAATCTAATTAGAAAATGGGCAAAAGAAATGCAGAAAAATTTCAAAGAAAAGGACATAAAAAGGCAAATAAGAATGAGAAGATGCTCACCATCACCAGTCATTAAGAGCAAATTTAGACCCATGAGAATTTAAAAAAAATTAAAAAAAAATTGGGATCCCTGGGTGGCGCAGCGGTTTGGCGCCTGCCTTTGGCCCAGGGCGCGATCCTGGAGACCCAGGATCGAATCCCACGTCGGGCTCCCGGTGCATGGAGCCTGCTTCTCCCTCTGCCTGTGTCTCTGCCTCATTCTCTCTCTCTGTGACTATCACAAATAAATAAAAATTAAAAAAAAAAATTTAGACCCATGAGAGATCACTGCACATCTATTGCAGGACCTAAAATAAAAAATAATGGCAACACCGAAGTCCAGGAGGATATACAGAAGCTTTCTCTCTTACAAACTGCTAGTAGGAATATAAAATTTCTTTTGAACTAGCTTAAAAAAAAACACCCCAAAGTTAACTCTAATTTTCATGTTTGTAAATTAAAAAGAGACTGTAAATTTTAAAATGAGAATTTTGCTTACTGTACTTTGAAATAAAAACTGTGCCCATTCTTTCCAGTGATGTACAGAATATATTAAACATATTACAGACAAGAGATTTCATGCCTGTCAAAAATGTTTGAAAGGATACAGGGGGGTGGTGCAAAATTCAGTCAGATTTGTCTCCTCTCCATTTTCCATCACTTAATGGCAAAAGGTCCTGAAATTCTCATTTGCTGAACCAGACATTCCAGGAGGATCATTAATATACACTAGGAAAATTGTCTCAAAAAAAAAAAAATGGCCTCATCAAATGCACAATGTTGTGAATTTTCTCTCAAATGTAAAGTGAAGAAAAGAACTTAGGAATATGAAACTAGAGGAATTTAGGTCAAACACTCTAAAGTATAAGAATTAAATAATAACACCTCCAGCTTATCTTATAACCTGCTCAGCAGTATTTTATAGTTCAAAATATGCTTCCCATATTCCAAGAGTCTATGTTGCAAAACAGTACTTTTACTTTAAGCTCAAGTGTTAGTGTGAAAATTAAAACACATCTACAGCACTATAAAGTCTACAGGATTTTGTAGAAAGCCAATATGGCAGTGTGTGGTTAGAAATGCAGTCACTGTCATACACAAGAAGTCCCAAATTTCACGGCAGAAGACAGTTGTGTTCCAAATAAAAATCTCCTTAATATTTAGCTTAGAATACTGCCTATCCCTTGACAACTACTAAATAGGTGCTTAATGAATAAAGAAATGTGCTTCTTAAATAAAAGAAATGAGCCACTTAGGTGGCTCAGTCGGTTAAGTGTCTCCCTGCAGCTCCGGATCTTGGGTCTTGGGATGGAGCCCCTCATTACCTTGGGCACCTTGCTAAGTGGGGAGCCCATTTCTCCCCCCCTCTGCTCCCTCAGTTTGTGCTCTCTGTCAAATAAAGAAAGAAAATCCTTAAAAAAAAAAAAAAAAAAGAGAGAGAGATACACAAAGTGATCTCATAATTGGCACATGTAAAATATTCTGGAGATTTTAGAAATTAAAACTGGTGCTTTTCAACAGGTGTCAGTAGCTCATGGCCTGGACTTAAGCTCCTAGTCAGAGTACCATGCCTAAAATATCCCAGCTATGCGGAGGCAGATTCCTAAATAGATGCTTTCTTGGCATGGGATGGGGTAACTAAAGCAGAGTGGTGCTAAAATTATTCTGGGAAACAATTAGCAAGAGGAAATCACCCTAATAACTAAAGGAAGCCTGAAGCACAGTGGTGGATCAACTACTGGCTTATATCTAAATAAGGAGAAAGTATAATCATTGCTTTTAGACAGTTTTTTTTCTTAGTATTACTATACTTTAGCCAATCTTAAAAAAAAAAAAAGGCTGATTAATCTCTGTAGATTTGGAAGATTCTAAAGCTGCTAATTCTTTGCAAAACATCTTAGCATAAAGCCAGCATTTGGTCCCAGAGCATAGTTTAGCAATTTCATGATTTCTCATTTTTTTTCTAAAGCAGCAAACTTTTTCCAACATATCCTAAAAAGTAATTTTAGTCTAAAGTGAAATGGCAGAAAGATCAATATTTTAGAACATATTTAGGAATGCAAAAAACAGCAATTTCTTTATGATCTTTCAACAAAAGCCAAAGGTAAATGTGTTTACAACATTAGTTATTACATTTCACTCATCTGTTAGAAAGCTGGGTAGGACAATGGTTGTATGTAAATTGGTATGACCTCTTTGAAGGGCAATCTGCCAACACCTTATGAAAATCTCAAACAATCATACTTTTAAACCAGAAACTGCACTTCCAATAATAATGCCATATATACTTGGAGATGTATAATATTAATAAAAACAAAAATCTTAAAAACCTCACTAAGCTCTAAGAATGTTGTGTCCATCCTCTTCAGGACAGTTGTCTGAAAAGTGCTGGCCCATTTTACAGATGGGAAAACAGAGAAAAGGAGAGGACAATGTGCTAAAGTTCACTAGCATTTAATCCAAGTGGGAACTTGAATTTCAGAGCCCACACCTCTAACTGCAACACCGTGTTGCCCTGTCAGCATGAATTCTAATGACAAAATATTAGAAACAACCCTACCTGGTTGCTAATTGGTGACTTTAGCAATACGTATAAAAGAATCCCATGCGGCCTTAAACAATGACATATATATATGTATTAAAAAAAAAAAAAGAGGGCTCTTTCTATACTATATACTCAATGCATTTGCATAAAATATCTCTGGTGTACAAATGAAAATGAGACACTGACCTTTGGAAGTGGGTCTGCTGGGAAAGTGAGATCTACCTTTTTGTACTGTTTGACTTTAACTTGGAACACACACATATATCACCTATTCAAAGTAAATACTATTATATTGGAAGTCAAGACACAATCCTGCTTTGCTATTAACTAGCAACTTGAGCGCTTACTCTGTGTGGTTCATTCTCACAAACTATAAGCACCTAAAGGTTGAAATTCAGCGATTTACTGACCTTGGAAAATATACCTAACTCAGGTAAGAAAGTAACTATCTCTGGGGGCTTGGGAGAGTGTCGCAGGAACAGAAGTTATTTCCAACCCTGCACACTAGAGTTCCCCACCCTTTTGGTACTAACATTCTTTGAACAAGAGTTTTAGGGTCAGGGGTCCGAGATTCAAATTCAGCTCCTTCCTTAGCTGTTCTGTAATGGCTACAAGTTACTTATTATTTGAGTCTTGGGTTTCACACCTGTAAAATGAGGATATTTACCAAACAGGATTACCAGAACGAGGAACAGCAAACTGACACAATCCCATTGTAGTTATAAGTAAACAGCAACTTTGAAATAAATCTCACAGCAGAGCATACACACAAGCCAGTTACGATTATGCTCTAATCACCTGACGTCACGTTTAAACAAACAGAACCTTTATTTCTCAAATATTAGAAATCTCCCTTCTGCGCAAAACTGTAAAAGATACAAGTTCTCAGAATACGTGTCTCAATGAATGGAAATTCATCAGAGAAGAAACCATCAACTTTAAGAATACTTTAAACATATACCACACTTCAAGTGGTAAACCATTCTAGAGCGGGTGTTGCCTTTATAAATAGCAAACACGGTAAATTAGGATACGCTCTACCAATGGAATCCTCCTAACTTTGTACGAAAAGCATTCCGTCCATTAGTTACGCACCGCTGTCACCTCGACCGTTTACGAACTGCTACATAATGTCATCACTGGATATGGTGTATGTCCTCATCAGTGTCTTTTTAAAAACCATGAGTCGTCTCCAACGTTAAAAAAAAAAAAAAAATTAACGACTCTACAACTTAGGAAAGCCTCTCCAACCCATCTGCAAGATTCTGCAGACTCCCATAGCTCCCTGGCATTTACATTCATTTTATGAAAATAACAATTTTTCTCCCCTCCCTGGAATTCAGTGATGATTCTAAACAGCATTATGAGGGCGAATATTATAACTTTCGATTGCACAAGAGAGCCGATAAACACGGGCCTTTACCAAAAAACCCTCAAAAACACGGGGCGCGTTTTTTTTGGACGCTGAAGACAGCCTGACAAATCGGGGCGGCGGGGGGGGGGGGGGGCAGGCGAACCCTCCAGCGCCGCCTCCTTTCAAAGCCGAAGGAGGCCGCTAGGTCCGGCAGCACCGCCGACGGCGCCTGGTGGGGCGACGCTCGGCCGCAGCGGACCGTTCGCGAAGCCCTCCTCCCCGAGAAGGAGACATCAAGCATTTGTCAGCAACACACGCCTCCCGAAAGCGTCTCTGTACCAGCATCCAAACACCCAATATCCCTAATCATTAGAAAAGCCGGGAGAAGGGGGGGGGCGGGACGGGAGGACCATTATGCTAATTCCCTTAGAATCAGAAGCAACTTCCCTTGGTCGGTCGGTTTTCTATAGGTCTGTCCAATATGCAATATTCCCAACGTAAAATTTTTCCTTTAAAAAAAAAGGGGGGGGAGTGGGGGTGGGGAGGAGAGGCAGCAGCGGCGCCGGGAGAGGGGCCTGCCGCCCGCCGCGGCCCGAGCGCCCGCCAGCAGCGAGGCCCGCACGCCGGCGGCCCCCCGAGCTGCCCCCGAGCTGTCCCCGCGCTGCCCCGCGCCCGCCGCCGCCGCCGCCGCCTCCCGCCCCGCGGCTCCCCCGACAGCCATTTTTACCCGAGTAGGCGGCCCAGCCCCAGAGCGGGCTCGTTCAAACCTCCGCCTCTCCCTCCGCCGCCCAGTTTCCCGAGACGCGGCTCCCCCGGGGCTGGCGGAGTAACGGCTTTGCCGCCCCGGAACCGACCGGGGCCATCTGCCGCCGACCCAGCGATGCTGCGGGCCCGGGCTGCGCGGGTCCCGGCCGAGGGCGGGCCCGGGGCAAGCGGCCTGGGCGGGCGGCGCCGCCGCTCCGGGGCCCGCAGGGTGGCAGCGCGGCCACCGTCCCGGGGCGCGGCCGGGGCTCTCTCCCCCGCCCGCCCCCGCCCCCCGCCCCCGGGTCCCGCTCCCGGGCGGCCGGACGGCAGGGAAGGGGTAGGGGGAGGGAGCCGGAGGGTAAGAGGGGCCGGCCGAGCAGCTTACCTTGCTCTCCGCCGGGTGCAGGGCGGGCTGGGCGGCCTGGGGAGGGGAAAAGGGTCGGGGGAGGGGGCGGGGAAAGGGGGGAGCCCCTGTGAGGTGTAGCTTCGGCGCAGCTCCCGCCGCCGCCGCCGCAGCCACCGCCTCCTTTCCGATTCACTCAAACAAACAAGATGGCTGCCGTTACGCCGCGGCTCTTCCTGCCGCCCAAATCCTCGGTTCAAATCGGCAGGATGTTTACGGTCAAAATGGGACCTATGCGCCTGCGCAGCCAGCCCAAGCCCTAGCAGGAGCGGCGCAGGCGCAGTGACCATTTCCTTTCCTGTAGGCCCCGCCCCCTGGCTGTGCAGCCCGGGAATGAGCAAGCGCAAAGGTGATCCTCTGGCCGGAGGGTCCCGGAGCCTTGCGGACCTGGCAGACGGCGCATGCGCAGTGCACATCTGGCGCCTTACCTTTATTCTTGCGCTGGTTTCAGGGGGAGCTGCTGTCGTGCAGTCTTGTTTGCCTTGGCACGGAAATTCATTTGAATGGTTCCGTAGCGACGAAGGTCACACAAAAGCCTTAAACAAGCTCCCTAAAATCTAGGGGTTCGTTGAGTCAACGTGTATTTATAGATGGTCTTCTCCGAACCACATATTGGGATAACTAGGGTCTGGGGCGTAATGATGAATGTGAAGGGCATAGCACCTGCCTCCGTGAAGCCTTCAGTGTAGCGGAATTTTTAGAAATACTTGTGCCAACAATTACAAAGCCAAATGCAGGAGACCCAAAAGTGGGGAGGTTGGGAGTGTGGAGCTGGGATATAGAGGTGGAGGCCCAAGAAGAGAGAACAGCCTGTGCAAAAGTCCCATGGCAGCAGAGATCAAGATAGGGATAGAGGAGGAAAAAGAAAGTCATGTGTCTGGACACTAAGGGAGACTCCTGCATTTTAGAAAGACCATCCGGGCATATTGGAGAGGACTAGAGTAAATGTCCAGGTGTAATTTGTGCTCGTTTGTGGTTTTTTTTTTTTTTTTTTTTTAAGGAAATAAAGCCAATAGAGATTCCTTACGAGTTTGTGGTAGAGGGAGTTGCAAAGATGATTCCTCTGGTTTGGGACTTCCTTGCAAGGATTAGATAGACTGGACTGGGGAGCCATACACTGAGGCCGACTAGATGGAGGAAGGTTATATGAAGGTTAGTTTTGTTGTGTTTGTTTGCTGTCTATCCCACCATCAAGTACGTATTCCCAGTGGCCGTCTTAACTGGTCTCTCTACTTTCACTCTTGTCTTCCTTCAGTTCATCAATTCCCTGCAATGCAGCCTAAAGAACCTTTGCAAAAGACGTGTCTGATCACTCCCTTCGTCTTCTAAAAACTCTTCCATAGCTTTTAGGCTATTACCCAGAATACCTGATGTAGCCTCTGCCTCCTGTTCCAGCTGCTTCTGTTGCCTGCTCTTTCTTACCCTACTCCAGTCACTCCACTTTTTAAATCATCGAATGCACTATGAGCACTCTTGCCTCAAGATTTTGGTACTGGATGTTCCCTGTGCTTAGAACAGTCTTGCATTTCCATTGCCTCCCTTGGTCTAATTCTTAATCTTCCACATCTTAGTTCCACAGTCATTTCCTCAAGTGAGTCTTCCCTGATCCTCGGTATTATTTAGGGTAATGCGATTATTGTAAAATAGATTCCCTCCTCACTCAAAATTTCAGGGCTTTACAAAATGGCCTGCCAGTTACTGCCTGTATGGGGATAGTAATTTTCATGATTTTTGAAAGAATTAAATGAGATCATATATACAAAATACTCAGCCTAATGCTTGGAACTATAATTACTCAGTAAATTGTGGCTACTATTCTTGTTCCTTCTACTTTCTGAGAAATGAAATAGCCAGCAAGGTATGGCAAATATTTATCAGATATTCAACTTTTAAGAATGTTGAAAATACCTGGATACTCTAAATGTCCCGCTTAACTATACTTGTTCTATGCCCATTTTGTAATCCTTATTTGAAAATGTCTCTCTGTCTCCCCTTTTGTTCTCTGTCTCCTTCCCCTCCCTCTCTCCCTCCAGTACTGAATTTCCAAGGTACTATCACTTCTTTTCTCTTGAACTATTTTTATTCTTATCCATTAGATCTCCACACCCAAGCCCACCTTCCCTTTTGTGGATTTTTATATAGTTTCTTCACATACAGCCGTAGTCTCCTAAATCTGCTGGATTTGATTCTTCTAAACAAGGTATATGTTCTGTTCTGGCTCAAAGTCTAATCCTATCAACATATTCATCTCCTTGTACTAAAATGTCAAGTTAGCTTTTCTTGTCACAGAAGTTAGCTGCAGTCAACATCTCCTTTGCCTGGAAAAACTTATTTGATTAATCTGCATATGTTAATTTTAATAATAGTGAATTTTTTTGACTGAAACCACGGCAGGACTTATTTATTTATTTATTTTTAAAGATTTTATTTATTCATGAGAGACAGACAGAGAGAGAGAGAGAGAGAGACAGGCAGAGGGAGAAGCAGGCTCCATGCAGGGCGGCCGATGTCGGACTTGATCCCGGGACTCCAGGATCACATCCTGAGCCAAAGGCAGACGCTAAACCACTGAGCCACCCAGGGATCCCCAGAACTGATTTAAATTACAGCTTCAATCTTCCTTTAGTTGAAAATGGTTGGCTTTTCTTCTCTGATTACTTAGTTGATAATGTGTGTGATGTGGGACAATCACTGAAGAACTGGATGCTGCCACCATCCTGAGTATATTTATGAAAGCAGGTGTGTTCTTTCTTAGTTCACAAAGGCATATAAACACAACTGAGACTTAAGGTGAAATAAAAACTGTTACAGAGAAAGATGACCAACTGATAGTAGAGAGCTATTTAAGATTTACATACAATTTTGTAGACCTGTTCCTCTGAATTGCCAAATTTTAAAAGCAGAATTAATTATATATTATTTGTATGTGTGTGTATATATATATAAAGTAGGAGGCATTACATTAGGAGAGAAATAAGGCAAATGGATAAGATTTTCAGGAGTATTTCAAGGTTAGTAATGGGTGAATATTGAACATTTTGCACCAAAATTTTTTTTTTATTTTTTTGCACCAAAATTTTAAAAATTTTTATTTAAATAAAGAAAAATCAAAGTATAAAATATTTGTTGCATAAGAATTCTAAACCTCATTACAGAAAATCCAGAAAGATTGAATAATCTCTTTAAGATTTGGAATTAGGCAGAGAAATGGACAGAAAGTAACTGAAAAAACAATTGTAGATTCTGGCTTTTCTTGCCAACAATATCCTTTTTATCTCTAAAAGAGACTGTAATATTTTGATCAGAAAGGAAGTTCACTTTAAGGACAACAATCCTAGTCAAAAATGTTATAATCAGACAAAAAAGTTATGTAAGAAATAGATTAAGGACAAAACATTGAAGTATCAATTTTCAATATGCTTAAATATTAAGTAAATGACTGGTAATGGAGTGTGAGAAAGGGTTTTATAAGCCATTGAAATGGTAGATCCTGGGGATCCCTGGGTGGCTCAGCAGTGTAGCGCCGCCTTTGGCCCAGGGCGTGATCCTGGGATCCAGTCCCCTGTCGGGCTCCCTGCATGGAGCCTGCTTCTCCCTCTGCCTGTGTCTCTGCCTCTTTCTGTCTCTCTGTCTCTCTTTCTCTGTGTGTGTGTGTGTCTCTCTCTCATGAATAAATAAAATCTTTAAAAAAGAAATGGTAGATCCCATTCAGAGTCACATGCCCAGCTCTGGGCATGTGGGCTTGAGTCAGTGCTCTGGAGAGGAGCTGTAAATATCTCTCCAGGTGGACTAAAGGTCTGCTTAGGCAGAGAGGTGTCAGCAAAGAAGAATCACAAGGGCCCAATGCAGGCCCAGGGATGCTGCATGTGTGTGGGCCAGGTGGGACTGTCAGTTTGTCAAGGACTGAGGTTGAGACCAGGAAATGCTGCTGAAGCAGAAGCTGGGTCAGGGTCTCTATGCTAATTACTTAGACTTCTCTCAGAAAATGTCATCACGCTAACTGCATCTCAATGCTGACAGCAGTTTAAACTCTTTAACTGGGAGGTTTTGTGACTATTTTGATGCATTTCTTCTGTTTTCAAGCCCATCATCTCTTCTTCTGTGCATTCTGCTGCACCTTTGAGAATAGTGCGTGTTTATCCCAAAGCAGATGGATAGTGTTTCCTCTGAACCTCTCTGGTCATTGCAGAATGCAGGCATTTTTGTTGTTGTAACACGATATATTTTGTTCCTTTCATTCTACAGAATGGCTTACTAAAAAGGGTAGGGCAATTTGGAAGAAAATGAGGTTGGGTAGATCTCTTAAATCCTATACAGCAAATATGGTAACACCTTGATGAAAAATCATTGCAAACTTAAAACAGACATGTTAAATTACCATTAATCAGGAAGTCATACAGTAAATATGGTACTTTTCCTACAAAGAAGGGGAGGGTGACTTGTTGGAAGAGGTGTGAGGGAAGGTAGAAGCTGCTGTGTTATGAGACAGGAGCACAGAGATAAAGGAAACTCTAACAGTACGTGCTTCAGAGACACAGCTTGTGGCTAAGCTGAGCCAGGTGCTGACTCCAAGTGAATGGGCATCATGTACAGTTCCATGACCTCCGTGGGCTCAGCTCGGTTAATGTGCTTTGCTTTAACTTGTTGGAGGCAAAAAGTTAATATGTCAGGGGAAAAGAATCAGACCTGAAGTAATGCAGTGTCCATTTGGAAATTATTTGGAAATTTGGAAATTATTTCCCTATCCGCTAATCTTATGTGGGAATTAATATTATTATATAAACTCACATTGAAAAATAACAGACTGAAATTCTTTCCCTAAGACTAAAGGCAAACTTTTTTTTAAAAAAGATTTTATTTATTCATGAGAGACACAGAAAGAGAGAGACAGAGACATAGGCAAAGGCAGAAGCAGGCTCCCTGTGTGGAGCCGGATGTGGGACCGGAAATCAGGACCCCGGGATCACGACCTGAGCCAAAGCAGACACTTAACCGCTGAGCCATGCAGGAGCCCCAAAGGCAATTTATTATTAATTTATTTATTATTTATAATTTATTTATTTATAATTTATTATAATTTATTATAATTTATAATTTATTTATTTATAATTTATTATCAGTAAGGTCAGATATATTCAATGAAGAATGGCAGAAAGTGATGCTTGTCCAACTAATAGGCTTGTCACTTGGGAACTTGTGAAATTGCTGGTTTGCATTTGACAGTTTGGGGTGGGGTCCAAAACTCCACTTTTGTTTGCATGCTTTTTGGGGGGAAGGTTCCAAGTAATTCTGAGGCTGCTGGTATGTGGACCACATCAAGAAGCAAGGATTTTTCACAGAACAGGCTTTGGAACCAGGTAGGCCTGGGTTGATATCATGGCTCTTCCATTTAGTAGCTGTGTGACTTTCAACAAGTTGCTCAACTTCTCTGAGACTCCGTTTTCTCATCTGTAATGAGCCTGCTTCTCCCCCTGCCTGTGTCTCTGCCTCTCTCTTTCTGTGTCTCATGAATAAATAATAAAATCTTTAAAAAGAAAGAAAGAAAGAAAAGAAAGAAAGAAAGAAAGAAAGAAAGAAGAAAGAAAGAAAGAATCTTTTAAAAAGGATGATAGCAAAGAATTATTTTAGGTGTGAAATGGTATCGTGGTTATATTTTAAATTTTTATTTTATTATTTTTAATGTTCTGATACTTTGTCTTTAATGATTTTTTCCCTCATCTAGTTGTTCTATCAATTTCTAAGAAAGACATGTTAAAATCTAAAAGTAAAGGAGTGCCTGGGTGGCTCAATCAGGTAAGCCTCTACCTTGGCTCAGGTCATGATCCTAGAGTCCCAGGATCCAGGATCCATGGGAGTCCATTGAGCTCCCTGCTCAGCAGGGAACCTGCTCCTCCCTTTGCCTCTCACCTTGCCCATGGTCTCTCTCTCTCAAATAAATAATTAATTTTAAAAAAATCTCAAACTATCATTATGGAATTGACTATATCTCCCTTTATTTCTATCAATTTTTAATAAATATATTTTAAAACTCTGTTAATAGGCTTATACATATTTATAACTCTTACCACTTCCTAATAAACAGATTCCTTTAGCATTATAAAATATCTTTATTACTGATAATGATCTTTGTCTTGAATTCTGTTTTATTTGCTATTAATTCCACTGTGCTCTTCTTATGGCTATTATTTGCATGGTATATATTTTTCTGTCCATTTACTTTTTAAAAAACTAAAAAAAAATTTTACAGTTTTTCATTTTAATTCCAGTATAATTAACATACAGTGTTATTTTAGCTTCAGGTATATAATTTAGTGATTCAACAGCTCTCTACATTATTACTCAAGACTCATCATGAGGAGTATACTCTTAATCCCCTTTACCTATTTCATCCATCCCCTGCCCACCTTCCCTCTGATATGACTAACCTCAGTTAAGGTTGCTTTTTTTCAACAAGAACATTTTTTACTTGAAGTATACTTCAGAATACATGGTTCTAAAAGATATATATAAAACATTCTATCCAAGAAAAATAGAATGCACATTTTCTTCAAGTACACACAGAAGAATCCACTGCTTAAATCACATAAAAAGAGATATAACAAAATATTATGAATTAAAGAAAACTGGAATCATACCAGGTACATTTTCCAACCACAGTGGTGCAAAACTAAGATCAACAATAAAATCTGGACAATCTGTAATGTAAACATTAAATATGTAATTTGTAAATATTAAACAACACACTACTGTACAAGCAATGGGCCAAATCAGAAGTCAAATGGCAAATCAAAATATGTCTCAAAACAAAAGAAAAAGAAAACACAATATTCCAAAACCTATGGGATCTGCAAAAGCAAATGTTACAGTAACATTTATGCTATAAATTCTTATATTAAGAAAAAAATTCAAATAAACAATATTACGAGGAACTAGAAAATGAAGGAACTTAGCTGAAATTTAGTAGAGGAAGGAAACAACAAAGAAAAATCAGAAATAAATAAAATAGAGACCAGAATAAACAATAACATTGAAAGTAATGACAAATTTTTCCAAAAATAAAAACAAAATTGGCAATGCTTTAACTACATTAAGAGAAAAAATAGAAGACTCAGAAACCAAAATGAGAAATGAAAGAGAAAATAATACAACAGGTAACCACACAAACACAGAGTATGATAGATTAAACAACTATATGCTAACAAATCAGATAGAGAAAAAAACCCAGATAATTTCTAAAAATGCACAAGTTACCAAGATTGAATCATGAATCTTGAATCCAAGAAGTAGGAAATTTTCTTAGACCAATAATAAGAATGAAAGTTGAATTAAGAATAAAAAATTTCCCCGCACAGAGAAGCCCAAGACCACATGGTTTAAGTAGTGAATTCTACCAAACATTTTAAAAAGTAATGATAATCTTTATCAAAATCTTAAAAATAATGGCATAGATGGAACACATTTAAAATCATCCCATGAGGCTGGTATCACACCGCAGGATAAAAACAACACAAGAACACATGAACAAAAAAATGTAGTTTGTCCAATATAAGTATTGCTACTCAGACTTTCTTCTGACATCCATTGGTGTGCTAAATGTTTTTCCACCTCCTCACTTTCAATCTGCAGGCATCTTTAAGTCTAAAACAAGTCTGTTGTAGGCAGCATCAGCATAGAGATTGGCCTTGTTTTTAAAATCCATTTTGACACTCTATGTCCTTTGATTGGAGCATTTAGTCACTTTCCATTCAACGTAATTATTGATAGATAGGTATTTATTGCCATATAATACTTGTTTTGTTGTTTCTGGAGATTTTCTCCAATCCTTTCTTGTCTTTGTCACTTTTGGTCTCTCCTTTGCAGTTAAAGAGTCCCCTTTAATATTTCTTGCAGGGCTGATTTAGTGGCCACAAACTCCTTTCGTTTTTGTTTGCCTGGGAAACTCTTTTAACTTTTCTATTCTGAATGACAGCCTTACTGGATAGAGTGGCTGCAGATTTTTACCATTCACCACTCTGAATATATTATGCCACTCCCTTCTGGCTTGCCAAGTATCTGTTGAGAACAGATAACTTTATGAGTTTTCCTTTGTAAGTGAAGGATTTCTTTTGTCTTGCAGCTTTTAAGATTTTTTTTTAATTTATTTTTTATTGGTGTTCAATTTACTAACATACAGAATAACACCCAGTGCCCGTCACCCATTCACTCCCACCCCCCGCCCTCCTCCCCTTCTACCACCCGTAGTTCGTTTCCCAGAGTTAGCAGTCTTTACGTTCTGTCTCCCTTTCTGATAATTCCCACACATTTCTTCTCCCTTCCCTTATATTCCCTTTCACTATTATTTATATTCCCCAAATGAATGAGAACATATAATGTTTGTCCTTCTCCGACTGACTTACTTCACTCAGCATAATACCCTCCAGTTCCATCCACGTTGAAGCAAATGGTGGGTATTTGTCATTTCTAATAGCTGAGTAATATTCCATTGTATACATAAACCACATCTTCTTTATCCATTCATCTTTCGTTGGATACCGAGGCTCCTTCCACAGTTTGGCTATCGTGGCCATTGCTGCTAGAAACATCGGGGTGCAGGTGTCCCGGCGTTTCATTGCATTTGTATCTTTGGGGTAAATCCCCAACAGTGCAATTGCTGGGTCGTAGGGCAGGTCTATTTTTAACTATTTGAGGAACCTCCACACAGTTTTCCAGAGTGGCTGCACCAGTTCACATTCCCACCAACAGTGTAAGAGGGTTCCCTTTTCTCCGCATCCTCTCCAACATTTGTTGTTTCCTGCCTTGTTAATTTTCCCCATTCTCACTGGTGTGAGGTGGTATCTCATTGTAGTTTTGATTTGTATTTCCCTGATGGCAAGTGATGCAGAGCATTTTCTCATATGCATGTTGGCCATGTCTATGTCTTCCTCTGTGAGATTTCTCTTCATGTCTTTTGCCCATTTCATGATTGGATTGTTTGTTTCTTTGGTGTTGAGTTTAATAAGTTCTTTATAGATCTTGGAAACTAGCCCTTTATCTGATATGTCATTTGCCAATATCTTCTCCCATTCTGTAGGTTGTCTTTGAGTTTTGTTGACTGTATCCTTTGCTGTGCAAAAGCTTCTTATCTTGATGAAGTCCCAATAGTTCATTTTTGCTTTTGTTTCTTTTGCCTTCGTGGATGTATCTTGCAAGAAGTTACTATGGCCGAGTTCAAAAAGGGTGTTGCCTGTGTTCTTCTCTAGGATTTTGATGGAATCTTGTCTCACATTTAGATCTTTCATCCATTTTGAGTTTATCTTTGTGTATGGTGAAAGAGAGTGGTCTAGTTTCATTCTTCTGCATGTGGATGTCCAATTTTCCCAGCACCATTTATTGAAGAGACTGTCTTTCTTCCAATGGATAGTCTTTCCTCCTTTATCAAATATTAGTTGACCATAAAGTTCAGGGTCCACTTCTGGATTCTCTATTCTGTTCCATTGATCTATGTGTCTGTTTTTGTGCCAGTACCACACTGTCTTGATGACCACAGCTTTGTAGTACAATCTGAAATCTGGCATTGTGATGCCCCCAGATATGGTTTTCTTTTTTAAAATTCCCCTGGCTATTCGGGGTCTTTTCTGATTCCACACAAATCTTAAAATAATTTGTTCTAACTCTCTGAAGAAAGTCCATGGTATTTTGATAGGGATTGCATTAAACGTGTATATTGCCCAGGGTAACATTGACATTTTCACAATATTAATTCTGCCAATCCATGAGCATGGAATATTTTTCCATCTCTTTGTGTCTTCCTCAATTTCTTTCAGAAGTGTTCTATAGTTTTGAGGGTATAGATCCTTTACATCTTTGGTTAGGTTTATTCCTAGGTATCTTATGCTTTTGGGTGCAATTGTAAATGGGATTGACTCCTTAATTTCTCTTTCTTCAGTCTCATTGTTAGTGTATAGAAATGCCACTGACTTCTGGGCATTGATTTTGTATCCTGCCACGCTACCGAATTGCTGTATGAGTTCTAGCAATCTTGGGGTGGAGACTTTTGGGATTTCTATGTAGAGTATCATGTCATCGGCGAAGAGGGAGAGTTTGACTTCTTCTTTGCCAATTTGCTTTTAAGATTTTTTATCACTATATTTTGCAAATTTAATTACAACATGTCTTGGTGTTGGCCTGCTTTTGTTGATTTTGATATGAGTTCTTTGTGCCTCCTGAATCTGGATATCTGTGTCCTTCCCCGGCTTAAGGAAATTTTCTGTTAATATTTCTTGAAATCGATTTTCTTTCCCCTTTCTCTCTCTCTCTCTTTTTCTGTAATTCCAATAATATGAATATTATTACATTCGATGGAGTCACTGAGTTTCCTATGTTTATTCTTATGTTGCATAATTCTTTCTCTATTTTGTTCAGCTTCATTATTTTCCATTATTTTATTTTCCACATCACTAATTCATTCCTTTGCTTTTTCCATCCCCACTATTCATTGCATCAAGCCTTTTTCCAATCTGATTTATTGCATTCTTCATCTCTGATTGATTCTTCTTTAACTCCTCTATCTCTTGTAAGGGTCTTACTGATATCTTCTATTCTTTTCTCAAGCCTGGTGAGTTGCCTTTTGATTATTGGTTTACATTCTCCATCAGTCATGTTACTTTTATCTGTTTGGCTTAGTTCTCTGGCTGTGGCCTTTATGTTGTTCCTTCATTTGGAATAAATTCCTCCATCTTGGAATTTTGTCTAAGTCTCTGCCTTCTTCTCTGTGTTAGAAAAGCTAGTTATGGGGATCCCTGGGTGGCGCAGCGGTTTGGCGCCTGCCTTTGACCCAGGGCGCGATCCTGGAGACCCGGGATCGAATCCCACGTCAGGCTCCCGGTGCATGGAGCCTGCTTCTCTCTCTGCCTGTGTCTCTGCCTCTCTCTCTCTGTGTCTATCATGAATAAATAAATAAAATCTTTAAAAAAAAAAAAAAAAAAAGAAAAGCTAGTTATGTCTCCTGCTTCTGAAAGTAATGCCCATATGAAGACAAGGTCATGTAGTGCCCAGAGTCTGGCACTTCAGAGAGTCTCCAGTGTGCTGCATGTGCTCTACTACTGGGTTTTGGCTGCTCTATCCTTTAGGACAGTCATCTGCAAAGGCTCTCCTTGCCTGCTGTGGGCAGTGTTTGGTCTTTGGCTTGAATGTGGAGACTTTTAACTAGGTGTGCTCTAGTTTGCTTGTGAAATAATACCTGACACCAACTCCGTCAGAGTCTAGGCCCCCTAGAATTCTCTGGTCAGGAGACACAAGCGTGGGTAGGTGTTGGTACTAGTCTTCTAGGGGAGGGAACTGGGACGCTGGGACTGAGGCAAGTTTGACTAACAAGGGCAGCCCTCCAGAGTGTAGAGGGGTGGGGCTTGGTGTAAGCAAGTTAGACAGCCAGTGTCAGGGGATTCCTATAGGGGGTTCTGTGTTTATGCTGATAGGGGGAGGAGGGAAATGCACCAGACAGGTCCTCTTTTCCAGAAAGGCTCTCCGTGAAGATGCCTATCAGGGAGGCGCTTCTAGGCTAGTGAATAATCTCCCCACTGTGTGCCCCAGGCATTCTTCAGATCATGCTTTCCACAGTCTGCCCCAGGATTGTTTGCCTGCCTTCTCTCTAGAGCAAGACAGTGCCATCGTGGCTTTAACCAGCCAAGCTCAATAACCTTTAAAACTCTCAGCTTTATGTCCATTGGTTTTAAGAGCTCATGAAATTCAGTTCTTTTTTTTTTAAGATTTTATTACTTATTCATGAGAGACAGACAGAGACAGAGAGAGAGAGAGAGAGAGAGAGAGAGAGAGGGGCAGAGACACGGGCAGAGGGAGAAGCAGGCTCCATGCAGGGAGCCCGATGTGGGACTCGATCCCGGGACGCGGGGATCACACCCTGGGCTGAAGGCAGGCACTAAACCTCTGAGCCACCCAGGGATTTCCCTGAAATTCAGTTCTTCTTAATGTCCATGCTGATGGCTTTGGAAACTGTCTTCCTTGTGCATTTTCTTGTGTATTCTCTCTTGCCCGCAGCCATGGCTCCCTTTCCTCCACAGCCCCTGTGATCTATTTCTCCCATAAACAGTACTTCAGTACTCCTTACTTCTTTGATGTGGCCTCTTCTTTCCCTTTATTTGTGGAGTTTGTTTTGTCAGTCTTAGGCCAATTTCTGGGGGTATTTAGGATGATTTGATAGTTATTTAGTTGTGTTCATGGGACAGGATGAGTCTAGGGTCCTCCTACTCTGCTGCCATCTTATTATTCCACATGTGCCTATATTTTTAAAGAGCATCATTATCCTTTAGAGATCCATACTAAAATATTTACATGTTAAATGATATTAAGTTTGGCAGGTATTAAAAAATAATTTCCAAAAAGTAGGAGGGCAGCCTGGGTGGCTCAGCGGTTTACTGCTGCCTTCAGCCCAGGGCGTGATCCTGGGGACCCGGGATTGAGTCCCACGTCAGGCTCCCTGCATGGAGCCTGCTTCTCCCTCTGCCTGTGTCTCTGCCTCTCTCTCTCTCTCTCGAATAAATAGCTAAAATCTTAAAAAAAAAAAGAAGTATGAAGAGGAGTGGGTAGGATTATAAATAAAATAGGATTAGCTATGAGTTCATAGTTGTTGAATTTGGGTGAAGTATATATAAAGGATCATTTTAATTCTCTTTTTACCTTTGCATATGTTTAAAATACTGAAAATTAAAAAAATAAAACATGACATTGAGACATGAATAATTTTAACCTTAAATAAGCAAATTTCCAAAGATCCAGAGAATGTTTTCAACCGTCATTTACTATTGACCATTTGGAATTTATCAAAGTACATTTATAAATAAATAAATAAATAAATAAATAAATAAATAAATAAATAAATCCATCCAATTTGACAAGTTGTTCATCTTTTTAATTCACAATCAATTGGACATAGGATTTCTCATTCACATACCTTGCTGTTAGCATAGACACTTTATCCACTGTCTCACTATGGGAAGGAGAAATCTACTTGATATTTTAAGCAATGCATTAGTTAGTCTGTATGGCTTTCTATGCCTTATGTTGCTTCCCTACTGCCATCATTCATTTCTTTAGCACAGTGAGGCCATGAATATCAGAGGCAAAGGTGGGTCATGATTTCATCTGTCAGGGATGTAGCAGGTCAATGGCAATCTCCATGTTTTCATCCCAAGGTGAGCTCTACCACCCTCTATGTCTGTCTGATAACCAAATATCTAATCATCCATTCAACAAGCATCTATTTGATAATTGTTATATGATAGCAAGATTTCCAATATTTTAAAAACATACTCTTTCCTTCACATCCCCTTCCAGCTACTGTACCATTTCTCAGTTTCCCTTTAGAACAAAACTCCTTGAAAGAATTGTTCATGTTTTCCACCTCCAATTTCTCCCCTTCCATAATATATCCTTATATTGTGGTAAAATACATATAAAATTCACTACTTTAACCATTTTGTAGTGTACAATTCTGTGGAATCTGCAATATTGTACAACCATCACTACTATCTAGAGTATTCTCATCACCCCAAAAGAGAACCTCATACCTATTCAGCAGTCACTTCCTATATTCTCTTCCCTCCAGCCCTGGAAACCGCTGAGCAGTGGATTTTCCTAGTCTGGATATTTCATATAAAAGAAATTATACAACATGTGACTTTTTTTTGCCTGATTCTCTAACTTAGCATAATGTTTTCTAGATTCACCCATGTTGTTGTGTGTACCTCACTCCTTTCTATGTTCCAGATATACCAGATTTTGTTTATACATTCATAAGTTGATAAACATTTGGATTGATGCCACCTTTTGTCTATTGTGAATAATGTTGCTATGAACATTTGTGCACAAACATTTGTTTGAACACTTGTTTTCAGTTCTTTAGGGTATATGCCCAGGAGTGGAATTGCTAAGTCACATGGTAATTATTGAGGAACAGCAAAACTCTTTGCCAGTGTCTGCACTATTTTAGATTCCAGCAATGTATCAGAGTTCCAATTTCTCTATACTCTTACCACTACTAGTTATTTTATGTTACATTTTAAAAAATTTATCTGAGGGGATATGAAGTGTTATTTCATTATGATTTTAATTTATATTTTTCTAATGACATAAAGCATTTTTTCATGTGCTTGTTGGCCATTTGTATATCTTCTTTGAAGGATGTTTATTCCAATACTTTGTCCATTTTAATTGGGTTGTCTTTTTGTTGAGTTGTATGAATTCTTAACATACTATGGATAATAGATCCTTATCAGATACATGATTTGCAAATATTTTCTCTATGATTGGTCATTCTTTACAAAGGATAGTGAGATCCTAAGGATCTCAAATGTTCCGATATTTAATAGTGTGTGTTGAAAGTATAGATTAAAAATATGTAGTTTTCCTATAGGCTTATTATTAGCAGAAATATAATTATATCAAATTCTTGAGTTGTAGGCAATAGTAGAGTCCATTTCTAATTTTTTTTTTTTTATTTACTTATGATAGTCACAGAGAGAGAGAGAGAGGCAGAGACACAGGCAGAGGGAGAAGCAGGCTCCATGCATCGGGAGCCTGATATGGGATTCGATCCCGGGTCTCCAGGATCGCGCCCTGGGCCAAAGGCAGGCGCTAAACCGCTGCGCCACCCAGGGATCCCTAGAGTCCATTTCTAATACCAAAACATTTCCCCGAATATTGAAGTATTTAGATGTGCAATTCAATTCTCAGACTGACATTTGAAATATTGTCTTGGGCCACAGTTAAAATGAATGTTAATGGGTTTAAGGAAGACCACCACAACTGAAATTGTTTTTGAGTCTTTCCTATTGCCAAGCCTCTGCAAAATAATCTATATAGATTAAATATAATGTACTGGATTACCAGGCTTGGAAATTTGGTCTGAAATTACAACTGCTATTTGGAAGTCCATAGACTCTTGACATTTGTGTAAAATAAAGATGCCCCATGCAGAATTCCTAGGAATGATCTAGAGATGTGTCAGGAAGGGTGTAACCAGGAAATAGAAATCACTCAGTAATTTAAGCGGAACATTTTAATATAAAGAATTACTATTTAGTAATGAACTAATACCAAATTTATAGCATGGAATTAACTACTAAGGAATTAAATGGTTAATAGTTAACTAATAACAGAGGATTAAGGACTAAGCAATAAAAAGAACTCAGAATACAAGAATAGCAGATATAGGGAGTAGCTTCTACCTCTACAGTTGAGGATAAGTTCCATATGGTTAATAGTTAACTAATAACAGAGGATTAAGGACTAAGCAATAAAAAGAACTCAGAATACAAGAATAGCAGATATAGGGAGTAGCTTCTACCTCTACAGTTGAGGATAAGTTCCTATGGAATGTAAAGAAAGGAGGACAACACTGACACCCAGACTCTGTTGGAGAGGGTGTGGCTGTGGCCTACTTAATGGCAGAGAAATCTGCTGCAGTGTCTCCAGTCATCGCTGACTGGAAACCACCCTTTGAGGTCCCAATGAAATCAGCTGGTAATCAGCATTCTGGGATGTTAGGGAAACTCAATGGGAAGCTACCCTCTGAGGTACTAGTGAAACTTTGCAATGGTGCTGGCAAAGCTCCCTGGAGCATGAATACTTCTAGGGGTCCCATTGGTTGCTTGCTTTTAAGAGTTGTGGGAGCAAAAACCCATACAAGAACAGGGAAGAGCAACCCCTTCCTCCACCAATGTCCCTTCTATGCCCCCTGCTGACAAAACCTAACATTGCACCAGCTGCCAAAGGGAAGATGTTCACATAGTCCAGCTCCTGTATCACAAAGCAAGACAAAGAAAGGTGGATTTGGAGCTGACTGACAATATAATTGATATCTGGCACAAATGGAGTTTTGTGACTGTTTGAGAGAAGAATCCAGGAAAAAATATGGTTGACGAGGGAAAAATTCAGAGGTGGTTATTTGTGCAATGCATGGTAGCAGTGTGATTAATTTGAATACAAAAGTTTAGCAATAGCTGAACCAGGAAACCTGTACTAGTTAAAAAATAGATATGTTGAGCATTATCTGAATTTGTGAGCCAAAAGTTCCCAAAACAGGAAATTCTCTTTTGGAGCAGACCCAAAGGCAATGCCAAAAGCAGGTACTATACAATTAAGTATGAGTCAGTATCACATGTTTGAGATAAAGTGTTCTATTAATTGAAGAATTGCAGATATCATCAAGCAAATGATTGTTTTGTTTTGTCTGAGAGTGTTGTGGCAAAGAGGACTTGAAACCACACCAGGCCTATTTTTGAGGATAAAAGATAAATTTTTCCTTTTAGGTACTCATCAATTAAGAACACATTTTTTTTTTCCTTAAGGTATATTCTTGCCATTTTTTTTTTCTGTGAGTAATAAATAACAGTGGTCTCAAGAATAAAGAATAAGACATTTAATTATTTCACATAACAAAACATCTGGAGGAGGAAGCTCCTTGATAGCCTTAAACACCATATCTTTTACAGCTTTCTGCTCTTTCATCCTTAAAATATTGGCTTGTGGCTTCATGGTTGGAACATGGTATCTATTGCTCTAGGTATCACTTCATCATTTAAGATAAGAAGAATAAAGGAGTTGCCATGTGCATCTGTACTCAACAGACCTCATTGGTATCAAACTGTTTGACAAATATTTTGTTGAACCATTATGTATATGGCAATGTGTCAGGCTGTGGAATTTAATGATTTAAAAAAAATGTACATAGAAGACCCTTTCTACAGATCCAACTATGAGGCTTGTCCTTCCTAGGGTTTCCTTTTCTACGCCACACATGGTTGACTTTGCATAGCAGGGTCTTTCTCCAATCCCCACACACTTGAGGCAATTCCTCTGACTTGAGTCTTCCTGGTACATTCTAGGAGTTATCCTATTTATTTATTTATTCTTAGTATATAATATTTTTAGGATAGCTTTTTTGATTTTATTTTTAGATTTTATTTATTTATTTGAGAGAGAGGGAGCATGAGGCAGGGGGAGGGGCAGAGGGAGCAGGGGACAAGCAGACTCCCCACTGAGCAGGAAGCCCCACATGAGGCTGAATCCTAAGACCCCAAGATCATGACCTGAGCCTAAGGCAGCTGCTTAATCAACTGAGCCACCCAGGCACCTGAAGGATAGCTCTTTTGTAATGCATTTTTGTGATACAATTCACTAATACAAAATCTTTTTTAAAAATATAATTTCTATTGGGGTGCCTGGGTGGCTCAGTCAGTTAAGAGTCTGACTCTTGGTTTTGGCTGAGGTCATGAAGAGTCTGACTCTTGGTTTTGGCTGAGGTCATGTTCTCATGGGTTGTGAGATTGAGCCTGGAGTCAGGCTCTGTGCTCAGTGGGGAGTCTGCTTGAAGTTTCTCTCTCTCTGCTCCTCCCCTTCTCACAACACTCTTTCTCTATATCAAATAATAGTATGTGTATATATATATTATATATAAATTATATTTATATATAATTTATATATATATATATAATTTCTGTTGGTGGTAGCACAGATTTTATTCTCTCCCTCCTATCTCCTCTCTTTTAAACCTAATAAACTGTTATGCTAAATAAATGAAAGTGCAATTTTTTAGAGGTGTTCTCTTTGTTGCTAGAGTCCGGATTTCTATTTGAGCAATAGGTACTTTATGGTTGATTTTGATGGCAAAACAGAATATCTCTTAATAACTTTTACTAATGACGATTTCTTGTTATCTATTTTACAACCTTAGAAGGGCTGTTTATCCCTTCTGTAAATTCTTGGAACAATTGTTAAAAACTTATGAAAGAACTCAGTAAATAGAAAAAACTGTGTTAAAAGTGCAGTATAGTTAACACATGGTATTTGATAACCTTTTGTTACTAAGTTTCAAGTATCCCTGAAGAAATATGTTGATTTTATTCATCCTCTGATACCTTCTACTTCATCTGCTTTTTATATTATGGAATTCCCTCTTACCAAGTTTGTTTCTTCAGAGGAGTAGCCCCTCCTTGACTTGTTTGTATAACACTATATAAATTATGGAAAGGATTTTCCCCCATGATATTTTATCTGAGATGGTTTTCTCTCCAAAAATGTTTTCAGTTTCAAAAGCATACTCCACATAGCCACAAAAAATAACTAGACACAAAAACAGTTTAGCTGGTTCAACAGAATGTGCAAAAGACAGGAAGCAACAGCTAGATTCTCCGTCTTTCATTGTCCCAAATCACACAAGTCATCAACTGAGTAATCAGAAAAGGAAAACAAGCCATTTTTAGTTGCAAGAAGATTTGAATCCATAATATGCACTGTAAACCCACAACGGATGTTTCGTAACCAAACCAAGCTGATTTTTGTGACTTAATTTGAGTTCCCCAGTACAACACATATTGAAAATTCCACAAAAATATCATACAGGGTACATTATGTAAAACACTCAGATACTGAGATGCAAAATATTCTTGCCTCTTGGGAGCAGTCTTAACAGGCATCAGTAGCAGGTGCAAACTATTCTAGGCAGAGGGCTGGGCTGGAAAGAATATATGTTCATCAGTTCCAGAAATTGATGTTTCTGAGGAGGAATTTCTGGGACTGAGTAAGTTTTAAGTATTCTGAGTCATTAAAGGAGGAGTCTAGAAATGTTCATTTTGTTTATGGGATGATATAAACTTGATTGTGACTTATTCCTATCATTCAATGTTACTGATTTTCAGCTTTCTTACTGTAAAATGGGGACATAATATTTGTCAGGGCTCAGTTGTGTATAATAGGAAACATCTGGATAATCTAAGATGAATGAGAAGATTGTGAAGAAGGGTTGGCTTTAGCTGGGTCTCTGGGAGTGGCTCTCAGAATATCAACTGAGAACCACCCTCTAAAAAAGAGTAATCTCTGCCACTGTGAGGAAGCTGATGAATTAGAAAGGTATTGTTGGGACCCTTAGTTCCATAATCACACCACCTTGGATTTGGACTGGAGTTAGAAGCAGCCAATATGGCATTATTACTCCAGAGCCAGACCATGCTTACTAAATCCATTTCAGCAGAATGGATGTTGCTGGTATCCTCATCGTTCCCTCCTTTTTTATTTACTAAATGAACAACACACATTTATTGAATACTTACTACAATAAAGAAGTAAAATATTTGTCATGTTAGAAAGAGATAAGTGCAGGTGAGAAAAATAGTGCAGGAAATGGAGAAAGTATTGAGGGGGTGAGGGAACACCCCCCACCAACCCCCTGAGAAATTGATGTGTAAAGATTTGAAGGAGGTGAGAGGATGAGCTCTGTGGGTTTTCAGGGAGAGAGAACAAGGTACAAAGGCTCTAAGACAGGAGCTTCCCTGCAAATTTCAAGGAACACTAAGGAGACCACAGTGCTGGATGAAGAGATGAACCCTTTGTCAGAGATTCACACATATTCCAAAGTAGAACTTTTTCCAGAGATTTCTTAAGTATTTAAACTTGGTTTGCTATATTAGTTGCATGTATTTTGGACTAGGATATTCTAAGATTTGAATAGAATTCAAACTAATACGTGCTTCTTGAAATAAAAGAACAGATCTACTAATACCAATGTATTTGAAGCCATTGTGCTTTCAAATAACGTTGTGTGTTATTAAAGATGCCACACGTGGTTTGATGTTTTTTATTTGTTTTAGATGTTATCAATGAAAAGTTTAAAAATACATATGTCTTTGATGTAACATTTTTTGGTGAAGAATTAATGAGTTACATGATTAAATTTACCATTTAGGGGATTCTTACAACAGATTTCATCTTTATTTAGTACAGTTATTACAGCTAAAGAAAATTTGAGTATAATTTGTCAGATGCATCATAGAAACATGTCTTAAGGGTAGAGAATAATAAGTAGGCTTTGACACACTACTTCTTTTCAATGGGAAGCTAAAAGTGAGAAAATAAACTCATTTCTGTAGGAGACAGCAACTTACATTTATTTTTCTATGACAATACTCCACTCTCACAAGTAATATACAGATTCTATGAATATTAGTTTCTGTAGGAGACAAAAGAGATCTTATTGTAAAAACCTTTGTCATTATAATTGTATATGTCTAGGGATTAAAAGAAACACGTGGAAGGGGGCTGAGAAGAAGACTACTCAGAAGGCATTTGGGAGAGAGAAAGTGTTTGAGCAGGAGTTCTCAGCCTTTGGCATTATTGTTGTTTCAGCTTGGACAATTCTTTGCCACAGCAGCCTTCTAGGCCTAGGATCTTTAGCCGTATCTCTGGCATCTACCTACTAGATGCCAGTAATATCCCCCTTCTCCTCCCTAAATGACAACCAAAAACATCTCTAGGCATAACCAAATATCTCCTGGGGGCAAAAGTATCCCAGTTTAGGACCACAGAGTTAGAGTCAGAGGAGTGAAACAATTTTTTAAACTGATCTGAGCTTGAAATCTAGAAGGGAGCAGAAGAATTCACTGAAGAGAGACATAGTGATCAAAAATTGGATCTCAGAGACAATTTTAGTATTAACTGCAACTCTAGTTAAATAATTATTGGTAATAATTGCTATTTTAGCACGTGTTTTTCAGACTAGATTGTAAGCTACATGAAGGCAGGGACTGTCTCTCTTACTGCCAAACTCATATCATAATCCTAAAGTCAATCAATCACCAGGTATTTATTGCATTGCTATTATAGGTTTAGCAATGGGCTGTTGTGCTTTGGAAATAAAACTGAGGATTTAGGCTTGAGTCCTCAGAATAGTTTATTATCTAGTTGCACAGAAAAGAACTATTGTATAATGAACAATAAGAAGCCATAAACTTGATTGTACTAAGGACCTTTGCTGAAAGAAGGGAGAAAAGACTATGAACTAGATTTTAAGGGGAGAGAAGGATTGGAGCTGCGTCTTAATAAATGCATAGGCTAATTGGAAGAAGAAAACAAATGAGAGTGTCCAGATATGGTGAACAGCATACACAAAGTTCTATTGATGAAACAGTTGGGAGGGTGGCCAATGTTTATTGGTTATAAGAGTTTGTGTTATAATAGTAGGACTTTGGGGCATTTTAAAGCTAAAAAGGATCTTTCTTTTTAAAAGATTTTATTTATTTATTCATGAGAGACACACAGAGAGAAGCAGAGACATAGGTAGAGGGAGCCTGCTGCAGGACTTGATCCCAGGACCCCAGGATCATGACCTGAGTCAAAAACAGACACTCAACCACTAAGCCACCTAGGCACCCCTAAAATGTTTCTTTCATGCCATATGTAAGTTTAATAACCAAAAGGAGGTATTCTCTATGTATATGACATCAGATTCCTCATGAGATGATACAGGTAAAGACATATTTTTGGAAATCATCTTCCAAGGGAGTAGATGAGACTATTATTAAAATAATTAACCAAAAGAAGAGTTGCTTGCTGAGGCCAGAGCCTGAAAGACACTAGGTTTGGAACACAGGACAATGAAAAAAAAGGCAGCAAAACGGGTCAGAGAAGAAATCAAAAAGGAAGGAGGAGAACCAGGAAAATACAAGGTCAAGACATGTTTAGAAAGAAAATGATGTATAATCCCTAGGATTTCCTACAACTCTGTAAAATGCAAAGGAGATCAAGCCAATTTGAGGAGCCCCTGAAGTCATCATATCTTGAGTAATTTTATCAAGAAGATGAGGAAGTCCATTTGGCCCTTCAGTTCTTAAGGCTCCAAAACATCATGACAAGGTGGTTCACTTATTTTGTAGTTTGTATTTCCATTTGTGGCTACAACATGGATGGTTTACACTTGGTAACACTTTTTACAGGAAAACCAATTAATAAAAGGAATAGCTATAAAAGGGTGATTGTGGAAAGACAAGACTCATACAATGTTCAATGGACAGTGGGATCCAACATGGATCATGACAAAGTTCTCAAAAAATGCCCAGTGTGACAATGAGAACAACATAAATGTGTTCTTTCATGAATATACCATTATAGTATCAGACACAGGATTTTCACTGCCCCCAGCATCCTATGTGCTGTGCCTATCTATCCTTCTTCTTCCCTCAGTCCCTGGCAACCTCTGATCTTTTTACTGTGTCCATAGTTTTGCCTTTTCCAGAATGTCATATAGTTGGAGTCATATAGTATGTAACCTTTTCAGATTGGTTTCTTTTACTTAGTAATATATATTTAAAGTTCCTCCATGTTTTTTCATGGCTAGATAGCTCCTTTCTCTAAAGTGTTGAAGAATATTTTGCTGTCTGGATATACCGTGGTGTATTTATCCATTCACCTACTGAAGCAAATTTTGGTTGCTTCCAAGTTTTGGCAATTGCAAGTGAAGCTGCTGTAAACATTCATGTACAGGTTTTTGTGTAGGCATAAGTTTCTAACTCCTTTGGGTAAATACCAAGGAGCACAAATGCTGGATCGTATGGTAAGAAAATCTTGAGGTTTGTAAAAAGCCACCAAACTGTCTTCCAAAATGCCTGCATCACATTGCATTCCTACCAGCAATGGAAGTTTTCCCCCATCTTCACCAGCATTTGGTTTTGTCAGTGAATTTTGACCATTCTAGTATGTGCATAGTGGTATCTCATTATTTTAATTTGCATTTCCCTGATGATATATGATGTGGAGCATCTTCCCATATGTTTATTTGCTATGATGTATTTTCTTTGGTGAGGTGTGTGGTAAGGTCTTTGGGTCGTTTTCTAACCAGATAGTTTTCTTATCATTGAGCTTAAGACTTCTTTGTATATTTTGGATAACACTCCTTTACCAGATATGTATTTTGTAAATATTCTGTACCATATTTGTCTTTTTGTTGTCTTGATGATATCTTTACAAAGCAGAAAAATTTAATTTTAATGAAGTGCAGCTTCTCAATTATTTCTTTCATGGATTGTGCCTTTGTTGCTTTATCTGAAAGGTCATCAACAAACCAAAGGTCATTTAAATTTTCTTGTAGTTTTGTTTTTTACATTGAGGTCTGTGATCCATTTTGAGTTAATTTTAATGAAGAGCGTAAGGTCTACTTCCTCCTCGTCCTTTTTTTTTTTTTTTGCATGTGGATATCGAGTTGTTCTGGCACCATTTGTTGAAAACCTAAGCACATTTTAGGTGTTAGTTTATTTAATCCTTATGAAAACCTTATGAATTAAGTGCCATCATCATCCCCATTTTATTGACAAGAAAATTGAGAGCAGAGAGGTCTAGTAATCTATATGAAGTCCACTAGGAAAGGGGGGAGGTTGTCTTTAAATCTTGAAAGTGTAGGTTCATAGATTGCAATTTTAACTACTGGGCTAATGTTGTTAATTCCTGCCAATAATTACAATATGATAATAATTACAATAATGATATTGATAATTACTGCTATTTCTTCTTTTTCAGAAGAAATAAAATATTTTATGCATATATTATGTATAACTATATATTATTCATTCTGCTATAGGTAATAATTTTATCCCATGTTACAGAGAGAGAAACTAAGACTTAAGGAGGTTTAAGTATCAGCTAGTAAGTAGCAGGAGCACTCTTTGAACTGAGGTCTGTCTGACTCCATAACCATGTGCTCAATTGTCAGATAATACTTAACTTTGATTTTAGAAATTTAGTTTTGCCAGTGGTCTCTGCTGCATCCTGCAGATCTTTCCCAATAAAAGGAAATAAAAACTCTGCCTGAAGTCTAAAGGTAGAATCAAGAATCCAGTGTCTCCTTTCAATTGTGCAATTCCAGCCATCTAGTGTGGTTTTACAACTCTTCCCAGATTGCATTTATTACACTTGTTCCAAATACAGACCATAGAGACCAAGTAGTCTTTGTCACAAAATATGGGATAGCAGCAGTCTTTTGGTTTTCTAACAGGGAAGTAGAGGATGCCAACAATAACTTCCCAGATTTCCATTAAGATATATTATTGGTGCTTTCATTCTTGTAGTTGAATCCATAAGTTTATAGTAAATTATACTCATTTTTTCATCCCAGAAGTTGAAAGTTTCCAAGTAGGAAAGCAAATTGACTTTCATGTAATTTTCTTAGTTCATTTATGTTGAGAAGCCTCTTACTATCTGAAGTTTTCTGAGTGTAGCTCAGAGGCAAATGAATCTTTCACTTTAAGTAGCATGAAACATCTGGGAGTTAGTTCTTATCTGTTAAATTAATAGTTCATGGAACTCCAGTTCTGTAGAGTTTGTCCTATATTCAGGGTTGAATGAAAGTCCTTTTCCCTGATGGAATACCTTTGCTGCTATGCTGAGATTGGTTTTGTCAAAGATTGCAGTCTGCCCATTGATTTAATTAGGTGATTCTCATTCTATTTTACCTTAAGAAGATGTCTCTAGGGGATTAAGTGGATTTTTTTTTAACACACATGATACAGACAAAAATTAGTTATCAGTCAATATCAGAAATTGTTGATCTAGTTGTCAGACTGTCAGGCTGAAGTGACCTGAGATTGAGATACTTTTCAGGAGTGCTCTCAGATGGCAAAAATTGAACAATATTCCATACAAGTTCTTCCCTTTATGTTAACCATTTTACTTTTTAGAATTCAAAACCATCGTAAACATAAAATTCTGTATCAAACACTTTCTATAATACATACTCTGTAGACATCATCTATGCAGAATTTATTCCACTAAAAACTGGCAAACCCAAGCATGCAATTCCATCCAACATGCAAAACTGTTCCCTTTTGTTTTAAACATAGCGCTGTTCATCAGATGGTATCTGAGTTTCACAGAATAAAATTGATTGATCCCCTTTCTCATTGTAAAACTTTAATAAAGATATGGAAGACCCAAACATAGTATAAAATAAGAAATTACTGAATATTACTTGCATTTGAAAATAGGCTATGTTCATATTACTTTTTTTCTTATTGGTGAATTTTTGGTTCATCTTAGTTCATGTAGGTCTTTTTCAGTTTTGATTTTGTTAAGTGACATCTGGAAATTTTTTGGCTATAACTTTATCCAAGTCATTAACAATAAACAACGAAGCAAATAGGAAATATTAACTAGACAGCACCAAGGACAGAGTCAATATCTCGTTAAAGCAGTTGGATTGATTCTGTTACCATGTGAGTAAAAACACAGACTTGACTTTAGCATTAACACAGACTTTTCTAATTTACAAAAACCTAATTCGGGGTGTGTGAGTGGCTCAGTCAATTAAGTGTCTGCCTTCGGCTTAGGTCACAATCCCAGGATCTTGGGATCGAACCTGGGATTGAGTCCCCCTAGTTCAGTGGGAAGTCTGTTTCTCCCTCTGCCCCTCCCATTGCTTGTGATCTTTCTTTCTCAAATAAATAAAATCTTTTTTTTTTAAAGACTAATTCATACATCAGAATGCCAATGGATTGATTTGTAACAAAAGATTTATATGCTGTTACTAATGTTACCATTGTGTCTGCCAGAGGAAATCCTTCCTATTATCAAATATCTGGGAATTTAACTCAACTAGTAAAGAAAGTTGCTTTTTTTTTTTTGAAAATGATCTTGCAGAGCAAAATCCAGTTGAATTCATCTAAGAATTATTTTTACCATTTTGTATTGTCCCTTACAAATACCAAAATGTCTTGATTACCAACTGGCTGTGTTTCAAATGTTGACTTGGGATTTTGGGTTATAATTTGTAACATATATTTCCCCAAGTAATGATATTACCATGGTGGTTAAATTGCAAGCTATTCCAAAAATACTTTTTTGGCCTATATTGTAGGTAAAACAATGTACTTTTAACAAAAATTGGTAGGAAATGGCAGCTGTCTTACAACTGATAGTTAAACCAAACAAACCACATTGAATGAAAAGTGATCCAACAAAATACTCACAAAAATTCTCCAAACTTCAATTTCTGTTGTGTTAACCTGGTCCCAGTCTACTTTCTTTTCTTTTCTTTTCTTTTCTTTTCTTTTCTTTTCTTTTCTTTTCTTTTCTTTTCTTTTCTTTTCTTTTCTTTTTTCTTTCCTTTCCTTTCCTTTCCTTTTCTTTCTTTTCTTTTCTTTTCTTTTCTTTTCTTTTCTTTCTTTTCTTTTCTTTTCTTTCTTTTCTTTTCCTTTTCTTTTCTTTTCTTTTCTTTTTTTTCTTTTCTTTTCTTTCTTTTTTTTTTTAAGATTTTATTTATCTATTCATGAGACACACACACACACACACAGAGAGAGAGAGAGAGAGAGAGAGAGGCAGAGACACAAGCAGGCTCCATGCAGGAAGCCTGACATGGGACTCAATCCCCTGTCTCCAGAATCAGGCCCTGGGCCGAAGGCGGCGCTAAACCACTGAGCCACCCGGGCTGCCCCCTAGTCTACTTTCAACACTTTTCCTTCCATCTTCATGGCACATTGGATAGATTTATAAAGTGACATTTATTATACTGCACTATAATTATCAGATTACTTTGCATTCTTCTTTACTAGATGATTCTTTTGTAAACTATAATGCTCATGGAGATGTTTAAAAACGTTTTTGAAAGAATTAATTACGAGCATGACACAAGCAAAAAGGCATCTAGAAGTTTAATTTAAAGATTCACTCGGTAAAAACATTTAGAGGAAAAGGGAATGATTATCTAATCTTTGTTGAAATATAGCAATAGTCATTGAGTGAGTCAGCTGTAAGGGTGGATGACTGCTTTCTCAGAACAAGTCTTAAACCCATTAAACCTCATGAGGAAATGCTTTTTTTTTTTTTCTTCAGGAGAGTTGATTTCTTCCCAGAGGGAAGTTTGGAATAACTTTACAAAATAGGGTTCTGTCTCATACTAGGTTTTGGATGATTTCTTTTACAAAGATAATGAGGTCTTGTATATATAAACAACATTGATGAAGAAAATATATGTGGTTTACTTCAGTCTTGTTAATGAACCCAAATTTAGCTCCTCACCTTGGAGATCACAGGTATATAACTAATGAGGATATTACAGAGAGAAAATGTGTGTGTGTGTGTGTGTGTGTGTGTGTGTGTGTGTGTATGTAAGCTCCATTCTCTCTATAGATTCAAGATCAGGAAAACCTTGCCCTCAAGCACTGTGATCATTTATGATAAGGCAGGTGTTGCAGAGCATGTTGAAACAAAACAGCAAGAATGCAAGTGTTAACATTACATTTCAAACCAGTAAGGGCTAGTTCAAACATATGAAGACCTAACAGACCTGCAAGATATTAAAATTGTGGTGAAATCAATTTTGCCTTAGCAAAATGATACCACAACAATATATCGTGAACAACAGAAGACGGTGATTAATGAGAAATATTATCTAATATGACTGGATCTTAATGCTGTGGATCTGAATTGTTTTGGAAACTGTTTTTTTGGGATTTTATTTATTCTTTTAAAAATATTCCTAATGCCATTTCAATCATTTTTAACTCCTTAATTTATATGAAACCTTGATTTGTGCCAACCTAGAGTCTGACAAATTTAAGAATTTCCAAGAAACTAGACCTCAGAGGTTGACAAGATGCTACTATCTAGGGCAGGGATTATCTTTAATTTGTTTTTGCTCAGTAGGTGGTTGATTTTTTTGTGAGTAAACATACCATTTTTATATTTTTCTACAACTAGCATGTATTACTTTTTATATAAAAATGTGTAAAAATATTTTAAACCTAAAGTTGACTTAATTTCTTCTCAATTCCCAAATTTCTTCTTACCCAAATCTAAATACTCACATAACAATCATACCCTATGCTCACACTTCTATAGCTCTCAGTAGATATACTAGAAGAACCGTAAAGTTGTACAAGGAATTCAAACAACAAAGATAAGATTAGACCAAATTTTATGTTTCTGCAACATTCACTAGACAGTCTACATTTTTAAAAAGCATGTAATTGGTGTGATAAGTCTCAGGAAAACAAGATAAATAAGATGCTGGCCCTGTCTCTATGAAGCTTGTATGTAGGCAAGTACATGTATTATCTACAATTCATGTAGTGAGTGATGGATGAATAAGATTCTTGGGTGCTATGGAGTCAAGAGGATGGCATGACTCATTGTACCTCCAAGAAGGATCAGAGCACACTTTTTAAAAATAGACTCCTTTACATCTGAGTGTTCAAGGGTTGAGAGTTATGAGGTAGACTAGGGAGGAGGGTTAGTCCATGTACAAACATCTAGCCAATGTCAGAGATGCCCAGGGTATTAATGTGGTTAATTTAGACATGGTGGCCCTCACAATTTCTGGCTTCACTGGAGTTGTTGCCACTGAATGGATGTGACTCACAGAAATTGGTGCTTGTCAAAATGAATGAAACTCGGTACTGGGATAGAAGAGCTTATTTATACCTCTGTTCTCAAGGTATTAGAATCTCCTTCACATTAAAAAAACATTGTAAAGTGAGGTAGACAGTACTTTTAATTGCAGATTCTCAAGTCAGATTGCCTGGCTTCACATTTCCAGCCCCACCATCTAGTACATCTTCCAACATAAGCAGAAGACTACTCTCTACTTCAGTATCCTCATGTGTGTAACAGGAATAGCAAGAGTAACTATTTCATAGGTTGCTTGTAAGCACCGAAAAATGCAGTATAAGAAAGATCACTGTGGCTTTATTTCTGGGCCCTATTCTCTTCCATTGATCTATGTGGCTATTTTTGTGCTGGTACCCTAGTACCACACTATTTTAATTACTACAATTTGTCACATATCTTGAAATCTGCAGTTGTAATACCTCTAGCTTTGTTCTTCCTTTTCAAACTTGCTTTGGCTATTCAGGGTCCTTTCTGGTTCCATACACATTTTAGGATTATTTGTTCTAGTTGTATGAAAAATGTTGTTGGTATTTTGATAGGGACTGCATTTAAAACTGTAGACTGCTTTGTGTAGTATGGACATTTTATTAATATTGGTTCCTCCATTCCATAAGCATGGAATATCTTTCCATCTGTTTGTATCATCTTCAACTTCTTTTATCAATGTTTTATTGTTTTCAGAGTACAGGTCTTTCACCTCCTTTTTTTTTTTTTTTTTATTTATGATAGTCACTCAGAGAGAGAGAGAGAGGCAGAGACACAGGCAGAGGGAGAAGCAGGCTCCATGCACCGGGAGCCCGACGTGGGATTCGATCCCGGGTCTCCAGGATCGCGCCCTGGGCCAAAGGCAGGCGCCAAACCGCTGCGCCACCCAGGGATCCCGGTCTTTCACCTCCTTGATTAAGTTTATTCCCAGGTATTTTATTTATTTATTTATTTATTTATTTATTTATTTATTTATTTAGTGCAACTGTAAATGGGATTATTTCCTTTACTTCTATTTCTGCTACTTCATTATTAGTGGATAGAGATTCAACAGATTTATGCATGCTAATTTTGTATCCTGTGACTTTGCTGAATTCAGTTATCACTTCTAGCAGTTTTTTGGGTGGAATCTTTAGTTTTTTCTATATACACTATCATGACATCTGCAAAGAGCAGAAGTTTTACTTTTTCTTTACCAACCTGGATGCCTTTTGTTTCTTTTTCTTGTATGATTGTTGTGGCTAGGACTTTCAGTGCTATGTTGAATAAAAATGGTGAGAGTGGCCATCCTTGTCTTATTCCTGATCTTAAGGGGAAAGCTCCCAGTTTTTCACCATTGAGTATGATGTTAGCTATGGATTTTTCATACATTACCTTTATGATGTTGAGGGATGATAAATGAGGCAAAAATATACAATGGGGAAAAGAACATCTCTTCAACAAATGGTATTGGGAAAACTGGACAGCTACATGCAAAAGAATAACACTGGATCACTTTCTTACACTATCCACAAAAATAAAGTCCGAATGGATTAAAGATATAAATGTGAGACCTGAAACCATAAAACTGCTAGAAGAAAACATAGGCAGTAACTTTTTTGACATAAGCCATAGAAACATTTTTCTAGAAATGTCTCCTCAGGCAAGAGAAACAAAAGTGAAAATAAACAAGTGAGACTATGCTAAAATTAAAACTTCTGCACAGTAAAGGAAGCTATCAACAAAACAAAAAGGCAACCTATTGAATAGGAGGAGATATTGGCAAATGATATAACCCATAAGGGCTTAACATCCAAAATATATAAAGAGCTTCAACTCAACCCCTCCCCCCCACATAATCCAATTAAAAAGGGACAGAGAACCTGAATAGACATTTTTCCAAAGGAAATGTACAAATAAATGAATGGCCAACAGACATGTGAAAACACACTCCACATCACTGATTATCAGGGAAATGCAAATCAAAACCACCATGAGATATCACCTCACATAGGTCCAGATGGCTAACATCAGAAACAGAGAAATAACAAATGTTGGCAAGGATGTGGAGAAAATGGAACCCTCATGCATTTTTACTGGAGATGCACACTGGTACAACCACTGTGGAAAACAGTCTGGAGGTCCTCAAAAAATTAAAAAAGAATTACCATATGATCTGGGAATTTCACTACTGGGTATTTGCTCAAAGAAAACAAAAACACTAATTTGAAATGATATATGCACCCCTATATTTATTGCAGCATTACTTATACTAGCCAAGATAGGGAAGCAATCCAAGGGCCCATCAATAGAGGGATGGATAGAGAAGATGTGGTGAAGATATATACACACTGGAATACTACTCAGCCATAAAAAGGAATGAGATCTCACCATTTGCAACAACGTGGAAGAATCTAAAGAGTATAATGCTAAGTGAAATAAGTCAGTCAGAGAAAGATAAATCCCATATGATTTCACCCATATGTGGAATTTAAGAAACCAAGCAAATGAACAAACAGAGAAAAAATGAGATAAAAAACAGACTCTTAGGTACAAAGAACAAATTGGTGGTTGTCAGAGGGGGTAGGTGGGAGAGGGGCAAAATAGAGAAAGGAGATCATGAGTACACTTACCATAATGAGCACTGGTTAATGTATTGTTGAATCATTATATTATAGACCTTATATTAATTATACTTGAATAAAAAAGAAAGATCACCATGGCTGTACTTCCAACCTCATCCTCCAATAAGGTTTTTGGTAATAATCCTGTCTTATACAGGGTGTCATGCTTAACAGTGGAAGAAAGTAGTGTTACATGTTTGATACTTAAAACCTCACTCACTTAATGAGTTGCCAAATTGGGAGGAGAAGGGATCCCTGGGTGGCGCAGCGGTTTGGCGCCTGCCTTTGGCCCAGGGCGCGATCCTGGAGACCCGGGATCGAATCCCACGTCGGGCTCCCGGTGCATGGAGCCTGCTTCTCCCTCTGCCTGTGTCTCTGCCTCTCTCTCTCTCTGTGACTATCATAAATAAAAATTAAAAAAAAAAATTGGGAGGAGAAAAAATCTAATAATTTTTTTCCTAATTAGACATTTTTCTTCTTGGAAGATGTCACAGTAAATGATAAGAACATTCTGATTGATTTGATAATTGTATTTCTTACGGTAAATTAATAGATGGGTCTTTTAGTTTAGCAAATCAGAAAGCAAAATGTGGCTCACATCTCATGTAAGCAATTTGAGAGTCAAATAAACTTCCTTTAGAATGATCTCTCCCTCTAAACATGATACATAGAGGCACCTGGGTGGCTTAGTGGTTGAGCATCTGCCTTTGGCTCAGGTCGTGATCCCGGGGTCCTGGGATTGAGGCTCCCCTACCGGAAGCCTCCTTCTCCCTCTACTTATGTCTCTGCTTCTCTCTGTGTGTCTCTCATGAATAAATAAATAAAATCTTTTAAAAAGTTAAAATAATTTAAACATGATACATAAAGCTTACTAATAAAGTATGTGCCTTTCTTCCAATGCCAGCATTATAAATTGGCTAGGTCTTATACCTTAAAAATTTTAATCAAAATGGGAACATTTCTACTTAAATAGAAAAGGTATAAGCCAAATATATTATTCCAGGAGCTATTTAAAATTTTAAACACCTCTCAATAGATATTTATGATTCTTGGATTATGGCATCAAATTTTGTCTTGTTTAAGATTATCAAATTCAGTAGAAATATTTTATTATATTAATTAAGAGACATTGTAGGGACATGTTTAATGGTGGTAGGAATCAGTATTATTAATGATGGGCTGAATATATAAAAAAAAAGATTCCTGACTAAAACTTATCTTGATTCACTTTCTAAAAATAATTCAACATATTTCATTTTCTGATACATTTATTACAATTCTCTATGAATATCGTTTAGCCCAGGCAGCATATTTCATTAATTAAGTATAAATTTTACTTCATCAAGGCAGGAACTAATAAAGTTATGCATAAGTATTAACATACTGAGAGTAAATGATAAAAATTAATCTTACCAAAATGCCAATCATAAAAATAAATTACACGTGTTGAAGAAAAATGTTAATATCAAATAAAAAAGAGGAATTGCATTCTAAATCTAAGGCGAGGTGAATGGGTGAAGTTATCTTCCAGATAAAGACTTAAGTTTATAACTATAACCAGCCTTAACTTCAAAATAGCAAATTCAATTTAATTTCTTTCTTACCCTGAGCTGCAGCAATATGTCTCCATTTCATGATGAATACTGTCAAGAGTGACAATGGAGGATGAGTTAGACCATCTTAAAGCTCCTCCCAGAGTAAAATGTCAGCTATGTAAGAACATGGACTAAGAAGTCAAATTAATACATATCACCAGCATCCCCCAAACCCTGACTCATAATCAGGCCAAAGCAAACCCTTTCTTATATATTCTTCAATTTTCAATGTTTCCTGGATAAGTCACAAAGAATGGGATTTCTCCAACAAAAACAAATGTCTCTCCAAGAAGCTATGGTAGTAATGGTAAGTTGACATGAGAAACATTCATCAAAAGCAAAAACAATACACTGGGTTATGTCTATTTAGTTTTTTCCACTCATTTTTAATTGAAGAATAATTAACATAAGTGTTATTTTATATAGGTATACAATATAATGATTCAGTAACTCTATACATTACTCAGTGCTCATTATGATAAATAACATGACAAAGCTATAGCAATTAAAATAGAATGGTAGTAGGACACTGGCACAAAAATAGACACATAGATCAATGGAAAGAGAATAGAGAGCCCAGAAATAAACCCATGCCTATATGGTCTAGCCAATTTTTAAATTGTAATTTCTTATTTTTTTCAGAATTCCCCCTTAATTGATACACACTCATTAGAGAAAAATTTCAAAGAGAAATCAAAAGCAAGAAAAGATCCTATGAAATGTTTATTACTTAAAGAAAAACAGTCTAAATATTATTGTACACTCTCCTAAACTTAATCATGATTATATAAAATACACATTCAAAATATATGTTCTTTATTCAATATGTACATATGTATAATATTCTGTACTTTATTCATTTATCAATGTATTGTAAGTATGTTTCCATGTTATAACATACTCCTAATAAAGATAATTTGAAACACATCACAGTAATCTGACAAGTATACAGTTCCAGAAGATATAAGTATCCTAGTAACTTTATACATAAAGTTTAAATAACAAAGCATTAGAGTGTGTTTTGATTTGGGACAGGCAAATATCCCTGAAGATTCTTTTTCTGCCAGTTCTTTGAAAAGTATATTAGGCTTTCCCCCATAATAATGTTGCAATATTTCTAAACTTGTTAAAACAATCTTGTAATTTTTATTGTGTTTTATTACTTCAAACTCATTAATGAATTACCTTTTGTTTACAGCAATGGTGCTTGACTAAGAATGATATTATCCCCCAGGAAAACTTGACGAAATTTGGAGGCATTTTGGTTGTTGCATTTGGGAGGGCAGTGCTGCTACTGGCATCTAGTGGTTAAAGCCAAGAAAGCCGCTCAACAGTCTTCAATGCACTACAGAGGACAACCTCCCCCGCAACAATTTTCCTGTATTTTTCGAAGTGTCACTAGCGTGGAAGTTGAGCAGCCCTGGCTATGGGGTAAATTGAAAACCCCCTTGATTGGTACATCAATCTCTCATTCAAACAACTTAGAACTCCTCAAACGGAGTACATATGTACCTTTGGTGGTCAGTTTCCAGATCCTCAAACTGATCTGCTGTATAACATGCCCAAGTTCAAAATAATATTTCTACATTAGAAAGAGGAGGGGGAGGTAGAAGAAGGAGAGAGAGGCATACTCTTCATTTATTGCAAAGCATACTATGCATTAATCCATGTGGCTACCCATGTAGCTTCAGCTTTTTATTTTTTTTTTTAAGATTTTATTTATTTATTCATGAGAGACACAGAGAGAGAGAGGCAGAGACAAAGGTAGAGGGAGAAGCAGGCTCACTGCGGGGAGCCTGATGTGGGACTCCATCCCAGGACCCTGGGGATCATGACCTGAACCAAAGGCAGGTGCTCAACCATTGAGCCACTCAGGCATCCCTTTTTGTTTTTTTTTTTTTTTTTTTTTTTTTTTTTTTTTTTTTTAAACTTTTTCTTTTCTTTTTTTTTTTTTTTTTTTTTTTTTTTTTTTTTTTATTTTTTATTTTTTTTTTTTATTGGTGTTCAATTTACTAACATACAGAATAATACCCAGTGCCCGTCACCCATTCACTCCCACCCCCCGCCCTCCTCCCCTTCTACCACCCCTAGTTCGTTTCCCAGAGTTAGCAGTCTTTACGTTCTGTCTCCCTTTCTGATATTTCCCACACATTTCTTCTCCCTTCCCTTATTTTCCCTTTCACTATTATTTATATTCCCCAAATGAATGAGAACATATAATGTTTGTCCTTCTCCGACTGACTTACTTCACTCAGCATAATACCCTCCAGTTCCATCCACGTTGAAGCAAATGGTGGGTATTTGTCATTTCTAATAGCTGAGTAATATTCCATTGTATACATAAACCACATCTTCTTTATCCATTCATCTTTCGTTGGACACCGAGGCTCCTTCCACAGTTTGGCTATAGTGGCCATCCCTTTTTGTTTTTTAAATGTAATACAGCAAGCATTCAATATTTGGTAAGGCTAGTCTTATCTTTTTGTTTGTTTTAGTTTTTTTTTCTAGATTTTTCACAAATTTGAATTTGAAAACTGGTTCAGCTAAAAGACTCAATCCATTGGCATACTTTATTTGGATTACATTGACTTTATGGATTAATTTCAGAAGTAGAATGGCCATTTATCTTCTTTTATGCCCTTTAGGAAAGTTTCAGAGCTTTCTTTCCATGACTTGTTATTGTGAATCAGATCTTCTCTCCCTTGATATTTAAAAGTGGTTAGTATTTGAATTTAAAGTCATTCTGATGTAGACTCCCCTCCCTGTGATTCCTGACCACACATACTTGTTTGCAAGTCTCCAGCCTTGTGGGCTGGCTGGGCCTCACTCATCTCTGTATTCCCTGCACTCAGCAGGGGGTACCTTACACATTGCAGGTAGGCAATGAATGTCTGCTGGATCAAGAACTAGTTAAATGTTTGAGGCAGGATATCTGAGTTGTAGTCCCAAGTACTCCACACAGTAAGTACTCCTTTTTCTTCTCCTTTTAACCAAGTATTTAGATTATTTTATTATTATGGAGAAGATAGATGTACAAATTAAGCAATTGTGTTTATGTTTACACCAACACCAGTATCGATGATAAACACTGGGCTGTTATTACATGCCTGTAGTTAGTTATGCTAAGAGGTTTGCCTATAGATAGCTCATTCCATTCTTCCCAAAGCTTATGATGGAGTATTGTTATTAGTTTGTTTTTTAAAAATAGACTTTAATTTTTTTAAAGATTTTATTTATTTATTCATGAGAGACACACACATAGAGAGAGAGGCAGAGACACAGGCAGAGGGAGAAGAAACAGGCTCCATGCAGGAAGCCCGATGTGGGACTTGATCCTGGGGCTCCAGGATCACTCCCTGAGTGGAAGGCAGGTGCCAAACCACTGAGCCACCCAGGGATCCCTAGACTTTAATTTTTAGAGCAGTTTTAGGTTCACAGCAAATTGAGCAGGAAGTACAAAGATACATCTCCTGTCTCTGTACCTGCCCCCATGACTCTCCCACTGTGACTATCTCCCACCCAAGTGGTACATTTGTTACACTGCTGAACTTACATTAACACTTCTTTATATGTGTGTATATGTGTGTGTGTGTGTGTGTGTATTATATACATACATTAACATATTCATGCTACCTTTGTGATTTTGAAGAACTGTATGTATCTTGGCTTTCTAGTTATGAAAGGCAAATAATCCTTCCTGAGAGCAAAGAACTTCCCTCTGTCTCAGGAACTTTCTAGAATTATCCCAGAAGGCAGGTAGGAGGATGTTGTAAGCTGTTGCACTTTAATACAGGGTGGGTGGGAGAGAAATGTAAATATCAGGTTCCCCAAGTAAACTCTTGAAACCAAATAAAAAAGCTAACTCTCATGAAAAGAGAACAAAAGAAAGACTAACTTCTCTTCCCCCAAAAGAGAATACCATGAAAAAATTAAAAAAAAAAATTCATTAAGGCTGGTGATATTATGATCCTCATTTTATGAAGGAAACAGGTTCAGAGCAGGAACTTGCCCCAAATCATAAATCTATGAACAATCTAGGTTAATCCAAAATCTATTTGATGGTTTTGTGCCCAGTTTTTTTTTTCTAAGTAGCAGTCTTTTTAAGGTGTGTGTGTATGCTTCAGGGTAGTTTTGTCCTAAGCAACAATTTCAGAGAAATTATAGTTTTGAAGTGTTAGTTATATTTCTCAGAATACATTCCTCCCACAATTCCCTCAGAGAGCCTGGCTTTGTCTTTTATATACACTTAGGAGCACTTTGTTTGAAAGGCTAACACAACAATGGCCGAAAGGCAGGACCAGGAGTGTTGAGTCTAATAGGCTTCAGGGTCTGTCATAGAGGAAGGGGCTGGTGACCAAAGCAACTCATGTCCTCAAATACTTTACCAATGGCATTGGATTCCTGAGCTTGTCATATTCTTATATTTCTGGCATCCAAGAACAGAGTGTCTTGTAACTTATTCTTTCTAAGCAAGTCCCTTATAGGAAACATCACTCATTACATTAATGAAAATTATTTTTAATATCACTTATGCTGATTAACACACCCTCTGGTGTAGATATCAATAAGCATATTTTAAGGACACATTAACTAATTCTTAATCACCTGTTGCAAACTTCACCCATTGCACAAATGAAAAATTATTTTTAGTACTGTTTATGTTGATTAATACACTCTCTGGTGTAGCCATCAATAAGAATACTTTGAGTACCAGATAATCTCTGAAAATGTTGATCCTTTTTGGGACATTTGAAGTGGTAATTAATTGTCTCTACAATGTGGATTAGGAATAATTTGCATTATACTCCCAAGCACAAGCCTGCAACAACAACCATCCTCTCTCCCACCAATAAATTCTGAGTTGGTGCAATTTAAAGTAAATTATCATGCATACCACAGAGCAGCATCAGCAAGTAATAATTACTAGGATATTCATCCCAATGTATGTATAGTAGTACATTTTATTTAAATGTCTAATAAGAATGGCTTGGTTTTAAAAATCATGCTATATTCTCAGGTTTCACAATTGCAGCACTTTTGAAATTCTGGGCTGGAGAATTGTGGGAGATTGTTCTGTGCCTTGTAGGATGTTTAGCAGCACCCTAGATGCCAGTAGTACCTCACTTTCCCTGATTGTGCCGATCAAAAATGTTCTAGACATTGCAAAATGTCCACTGGGGACAAAATTGTACCACATGAACCACAAGTCTACAAGCTGGAACATTGTACAATGAAGCTATTAAAAATATATTGTAAAAAATTTTCATGACCTAGGAAGAAGTTCAAAATGTTTTTAACTAAAAAAATCATGACATGAGACAAAATGATTTGTAAAATTTTAAAAATGGAGATAGGCATTGAAATATAATGACAGGTATTGTTTTTTATTAATAAATTTATTTTTATAGGTGTTCAATTTGCCAACATACAGAATAACACCCAGTGCTCATCCCGTCAAGTGCCCACCTCAGTGCCTACCACCCAGTCACCCCCACCCCCCGCCCTCCTCCCCTTCCACCACCCCTAGTTCATTTCCCAGAGTTAGGATGACAGGTATTCTTTTGTGTGTGTGTGCTCACTCTGCCAAACATAAAGCTTTCAGGTGCTTTATCTATTTAATTCTCAAAATAACTTTAGAAGGTTGCTACTATTATCAACTTCATTTAATAAATAAGAAAACTAAAGCTCATAGAGGTTAAGAAACTTGGAAATACCATAATATTAACAGCAGTCATGTCCAAGTAGTGAAACTGAGTGGTATTTATCTGTATATATTTTTTAGGCTTTCTTCAATAAACATAACTTTTTATTGTAAAACTTTAAAAAGACATTGTAGGATAATAAATCTTTCTCCTAAAGAACAAGATTTACTGTGTGCTTTCTGATTGTTTTCATCTAATACTTATATCTCAGCCTTTTTCCTATGCCTTAACTTTTTAAAAATTTCTGTTTTTTTATTAAGTTATAATTGATATATAACATCATGCTAGTTTCAGGTATACAACATAATGATTCAATATTTATATATATTACAAAATGACCACCATACATCTAGTTAATATTTGTTACCACACATAGTTACATATTTTCTTCTTGTGATGAGAACTTTTAAGGTCTACTCTCTCAGCAACTTTAAAATATGCAATACAGTGTCATTAGCCATAGGTACCATGCTGTACTTGGACTTCTTTCTGAATAACATTTTCTTCCTAATTACTTGATTACTAAAAGCTGTAATGAAGAATCTTCCCCATTATTCTACTCAGATGCATATTTAGTTTTTTAACTTAAAGCCTTGAATCACTAAAATAAAACCTTCATGAACTTTCTTGAGAAACAAGGTACCCAGAAACCTTGAAACATTTTTTTAAACTTAGAATTAACTAGGAAACTCTTAAAACACCTTGTTGAAGATCTTCTAAAAAAATTATTTGTTTTTATTTGAGAGAGAGCACGAGAGCAAGTGAGCAAGAGAGAGTCCATGAGTGGGGGAGAGGGAGTGGCATTGAGAAACAGAATCCCCGCTGAGTGGAGCCTACTGTGGGACTCTGCCTCATGACCCTGAGATCATGACCTGAGCCAAAACCAAGAGTCAGATGCTTAACAGACTGGTGCCCCTGTTGAAGATCTTTTGAAAATACATCACTCAATTTCCCTCTCCTTCGTGAAGTATGCTAACAGGCAGAGCAAGTAAAAACAGCATTACTATTCTTGGATGGAGCTTCCTTGAGGCTATGGAGGCATAGGTTTCATGATCAGGACACAATATAGATGTTGAGGAAAGACATTTCTGACCGCTGGGAACTATTTTTATGTTGCTCCTTGCCTGTTTGAGGATTATTGAAAGTTGCAAACATAGATGGTTTCTAATCATTAATTAAGGTGTTTTCCATATCCTACTTATTTATATTCTACTCCTGATATGACACAGAGAAGGCTTAATGATTGGCCTTCTTTTACTCTTCTGGCCTTGACTTTTCTTGGCAATTCCTCCAGCCTCCTGATCCTCACCCAGTCTGAATAAGTAGCCCTCTGTCTTTGTATTTTCCTAGAATCCAGCAAGCTACCATCACAGAGTTATCACAGTACTATAAGTGAGAATGTGTCAAACTTCATAAGCTGCCTCTTTCTGGAAGCAGGTGGGGTATCAGTGATGAGTAGGTGTCAGCATTGAGCATAAACATCACCAAAAGCTCACGTTATTTCTATGTTTTTTTTGATAAAAAATTACTAAATGATATTTGACTTTAGGCTTCCAAGTCCAGTTCCAAATTATGGAACGTTCAGATCTACTGTCTAGTCCCCATTCCTACAACATGCTCACCAAGAAGATATTTCTCAAAATAATCATCAAATAAACACATGCAGTTTTCGCATGTATATTGGGCCTTTGCCCAATATTCTCTTCATTCAGTACCCTTTTCTTTGGAGGAAGGCTATAAGAAAATAAATGTTAGGTATAAATTTTAACCAAAGGTACTTGAAAATAGACATCTAGAGAAGGATGAGCTAGATTCCTTCCATATTAGCCATTTCATTATAATATGTTTGAGCAACCTTTGAATCAATGAGGTCGTTTCAGGTTGGTTTTTGCCTTTATCATTAGCCAGGAAAGGGCTGTGCAATCTGGTAGGCTTGGACTATTTTTGTCCACTACCTATTCTCTTCTTTCCTATGCCCCATGTCTGTATCTGGCTCAATGTGAGAAATCTGAAGCCATCATCTCTCCATGATGGAAAGGAGAAGATAACTGGGGGAGGAAGGAAAACTGTCTCTGTGTACCCAAGTGCATTGAAATGTAGCTTCTACAGAAATAACAAAAATCAAATCAAAATGCTCTAGTGTATGTGCTATTTACTTGTTTGAAGTTATCTGCTAAAACATGTTAGGTCAAAAATTAGCAAAATGAACAATTGTTTAATCTATATTCAACCAGCATGTATTTACTAATGCATTTTACTAATAAAATATTTTAATAATTCAAAACCAAATTATTATTAATGTTATTTGTATTTGCTCTTATGGCATTCATTTATCTAATGATTATTTCGTATGCTCATATCTTAGCCTTCATAAAATACTAGTGAATGCTATTGCTGTAAATTAGGTAGTCAATTAATTACAGGTATTATTATTTCAAAGTTTTTTGGGAAAAGAGTATTAAGAGTATAAAATGATAGAATCCTTAAAATTCATTTTTTATTATTTGTACAATGACTTAGAGGAAAACATTTTTTAAAAGATTTTATTTATTTATTATGAGACACACACACACACACACACACACACACACACACACAGAGGCAGAGAGAGAAGCAGGCTCCATGTAGGGAGCCCGACGTAGGACTCGATCCCAGGTCTCCAGGATCAGGATCAGGCCCTGGGCTGAAGGCAGTGCTAAACCGCTGAGCCACTTGGGCTTCCCGAGGAAAACATTTTAAATATTCAGTTCTATTATCACATTAGGCTAGAGAGTTAGTCTTGTTCAACATCATGCAATTAACAGGTAGCTAGTTAAGCGGGGGTTCAAACCCACATGTTTCTAAGGTCAACTCTTCTAGTTATTACATCAGTGGTAACTCAGTCTTGGCAGAAGAAAAACACAAAGGTTGGAGTAGTGTTGTTAGCATCAGAAAAGAATAAGAAGCTATTGAGCAGACTCACAACAACAAATGGAAAGAGAGATCACAGAACTCTCTTAGACTTGAAACGCCTTCCGAGGTCAAAAGTCTAGTAGTCTAAAGAGTGGATACCTCTCTACTGTTAGGAAACCAATTAACCAAATTAATAACATCAATGATGAAATACCAGATGTCAGCAGAATGAGGTGTGAGATGAGGAACACAGCCATGACTCTAATCGTGGTTCAGAGGTGATGTAACAAAGAGCTGAACTATAGTATCAGAAAGTGTTGAAAGGAGAGCTGAGGTTGGATGTAGAAGCAATGGGTTGGAAGGAGCTCTGTAGCCGGAATTCCTGGTTCCAATGCCAGCTCTGGGCCCTGCTACATCTGTAACCCAAGGTAAGTTACTTAATCATCCTAAGCCTCAGTTTTCTTCTCACTAAAACATAATAGTATGCCTTATAAAGGCTACTGAGAGATTAAAATGATCTGCAGTGCACGTGAAGAGCTTAGTACAGTGCCTGGCATGTAGTGAAAGTTCAATATAAGGCAGTGAATACTGAGAGAGGAGCAGGAGGAAGGAGGATTTGATGCAGGATGATGTGGATGATGGTGGTACCATTAAGAAAACCCAAAAACTCATAAAGAGGCCTTGGATGATTCTGATGGAAGATGTCTAATAAAAGCAGCTGATAATGATGCTTTGGCATATGAAATGGTGAAAGTAAGTTTTTAAGATCATATGTTAAGTGTCTCACCCTGCCCTATTAGCCTGGGGGAGGTTGTAGTATCTTTCATTTTTCCTGGTCAGCAGGGGGCTCCCAGGTACTGGGAAGCAGTAAGCAAGTCTTTTTTTTTTTTTTTTTTTTTTCTGTGTTTTGTTCAGTTAACTTTCTTACTGCTGGCAAAAGTGAGCTGGCTTCATCTGATGCCATGGTTAAAAAGAAGTTGTGTAAGTCTCAAATCATAAATGCATCACTTTCTCTATTAGGTACCTGATACCCATTGAACCTTATAGAGCTGGAGTATATCTTAATCTATAGTGTAACATCCATGCATCCATCCATCCATATTCATCCATCCTTCCCATAACATTTATGGAACAATGGGCTAGACCCCACAAATAAGACAAGATGCCTGTATCCGAAGCTGACAGGTTAAAGGGGAAAAACAAAAGAACAGTTTAGCATGAAAAGGAGTAAGAGCTGGAGTTACAGATACAGCACTGGGAACCCACAAGGGGTGAAGGGTTGTGTTCCTGCCTAGGGAATTTGAGGACAAGGCATCATAAGAGCTAGGAAAGGGGAGAAGAGCATTCCACACATAGGAACAACACATGTGCAAGGGTGTGAGGGAATGAAACTGTGTGAGAAATGTTCCAGCAAAGGTAGTTTGTAGAAAAGGAACAAATAGGATAAAGAGAAGTGAATGAAGAGCACATGTCAATAGATTTCTATTTCCCTCTGACCTTCACTAGGGTTACAGAGCTATGAGTCACTGAATTACTGATTCTACAATTCTAGACATGGTATTTCTATCAGCATATTTTTCAGTTACTAATTCTTTTCTTCCTCACTCAAAGAGTCATGTCTCAGAAGTCACTTTTCTCTCTCTTCTAATTCTGTTACATTTAAAAGTATTTTTTCTGTAATTAAAAAAGGAAGTTTTTAGAAAGTGAGTATCTGGGATCCCTGGGTGGCGCAGTGGTTTAGCACCTGCTTTTGGCCCAGGGCGCGATCCTGTAGATCTGGGATCAAATCCCACGTCGGGCTCCCTATATGGAGCCTGCTTCTCCCTCTGCCTATGTCTCTGCCTTTCTCTCTCTCTCTGTGTGACTATCATGAAAAAATAAATAAAATAAAAAAAACATAGAAAGTGAGTATCTATATAGTATTACTCTAACCTAAAATATCAAACAGGTAGTATCCACTCCAAGTATATACTTTTCATTTTCTTGGTACATTTAGTACTTGCCTGTCCTAAGCAATGTGGGTGTATCTGTAGCCAAAGAAATTTGTAAGTCATCCAAGAGGCCAGGTCTTTGTGAAAATTTGAGAGTCTAATCATTACATGAATTTAAAGCAAGAGAGATGCTGTTGTTTTATTTTATTATTAGAGAAGTTTTAGGCATGTATGTTAATTTTGAAAATTAATATTTTTCAAGATTGGGAAATACATTTGTTCCACACCGAGTGTGGATTTGAAGGGATGGAAGGAAATAAAAGGTTAGTAAGAACAACCGAAAATTAAAAAAAGCAATAGTGACAAGAAAAAATCTCCATACTAGCATCTAGAGCACTGTGCCTGGCATATATAAAAGAGTTCCAAAATACTTGAATAAATGAACATTGAATGAATGAATGTTGATTTTCTGCCCTTACCTCCATAAAAGTTAAAGCCAGTGTGAATGGGTGCACATGACTTTAGACGCTAGGCTGTTTCAATGTTGCATAAAAACCAAGCCTCTATTTGATAGCCCTGGTGCTTTTTTCAAAACAACAAACTAAATTGAAGTACAGTTTGTTTCTTCTTGTCTTCATGACCATCTAAAATATCAGGCTCTTTTTTTTTTTCTAAAATGAATTAAAACCAGGTGGGTATCAGGCTCTTTTTCTCTGTTATATGCATCACCATTTCTTAGGTGTTTTTCTATTCTATGTTTCCCAGAAGTAGTCAGTGTGGTTATGACTCTGTTAAACTCTTCCTTTAACAGAGGGATCGCGTTAAAAGTAATGCGGATGTGCAAATCAAGTGTAAGAAGCAATGTCCTTGATTTCTCCATTCAATCGGAGGGAAAAGAGTGACTAATAGAATTCTTTGAGAAATTCTCATTCTCTTTCTCATCAACTTGATACAGGTCAGATGGAAGTGGTCTCTGGTACGAGAAATGGCCTTTTTCTGCCTGATGGAGAAATGGAGAAAGCTTATATGTTCCCAATAAACCCTACTTGGTTCTGTTGGTCTATGAGCATTGTTATGTAAGTTATAGCTAAATGTTACTTTGTTTTTCCTCCTAGAAACCTAATGTTAGATTTTTAACATTTAATAGTAATGCTATTTAATTTTAATTTCATGTATAGTGTTATATTGATGAAAAGGAATACTTTTTTGGTTAAAATCTTATGTTTATGGTCTGTATAATTTGATATTACTTCTCAATCACGATAAATTGTATAAAGAATATAATAAAAAAGAAAGAAGGTATGTTTCTCTCTCTATTCAGAGCTTTAAGAAGAGAATCTCAGGTCTTGGAGTTCTCCAACTCCTTTTGTTTGTTTGTTTGTTTGTTTTAAAAGTTTTATTTATTTATTCATGAGAGACACAGAGAGAGAGAGAAAAAGAGAGAGAAAGAGCCAGTGCGAGCAGAGACATAAGCAGAGGGAGAAGCAGGCTCCATACAGGGAGCCTGATGTGGAACTCGATCCCAGGACTCCAGGATCACACCCTGGGCCGAAGGTCAGGGCTAAACCATTGAGCCACCCAGGGATCTCCTCCAATTCCTTTTGATAAATAGCAAAGGAACATTATGAAAATGTTCTTGGGGAGATGGATATATAGAATATATTTGGTATTCTTTAAAAAAACATATAAATAATGTGGGTGTCTGTGTTCAGATTAAACAACGGAGTTTGGCATTATGTAACTGAAGGTTTCTATTGGATTCCTGTATTTACCAGTAATCCACAAGGGATGCATTTACATATATTTCCTACCAAGCCTACAGCACTTTGGCTGTGTTTTCTAAGTCAGGTAAATCTCTTCTATTATTTATATAGGTGTCTATGCCAAAGATCGGTGATTCAATGGAAAGGTAATCTTGTAGCATATAATAGCTGCCAAGTTTCTGGAATATACCTATTTAAAAGATGTAGATGTAGGACCCATTTTAGAAGCAGGCAAAAAAAAAAAAAACAAGTTAATGAACAGCTTAAGGTTTTATATTTAATTACACTCCAAAGAGAAATAACAATCTGTGAAATGTCAGAACAATGAATGTGAACTTTTAGACTATTTTGATGCAGCTCACTGATATGTTCAGCTAACTGTACCAACATTTGTTACAAGCTACCAACAATATCACTGAGGTAGAACTCTGTCTAAAGAAACCCCAGGGAGTTAGAATACAAGGATTCTGATTGACTTCTCTTTCTTTTTCTTTACCCTCATTATTATTATAATACAAGAAATGCAGCATATATTTGTTAAAATTGAAATAAATATGCAAATTAAAGAATGAAAGACTCCTACCCCTCAAAAGAACCACTGCTAATGATTTTGCATTTACTTGTCTATTCCTTTTAATTACATATAAAAACACATCAACATATAATTTATTAAAAAAGATATCATATGACATGTATTATCCCACCAATTTTCTCTTTTGATAATGTTATGAACTTCTTATCATGATAGCACACAGATCTTTTAAAATTTGGGTCTGTGGGATTCTAATTATACCATATTATAAATATCATGATTTATTAAATATTTCTCTCCATTGTGTTAGTTAGGAATTACTTCTGCCATTAGTATCAAAGGCTCAAAAAAAAAAAGTGTCACAAAAAACTTTAGAAATTTTGTCTTTCTTATAACAAGAGCTGAGCAGTGCTGGGCAAGTGTGATAACCCCATGATGTCTTCAGGAATAGAATGCATTCAGTATTCTGATACTGAATGTGGCTCCCATCCTCAAAGTAATATCATAGTCCCCAAATATCTGTTAGAGCTCTAGCAATGAAATATTTATTATAAGCAGGAAGAATTGGAAGGCAAGTAACAAAAGTTGTATGCCAGGAAAGTCAGTCCATTTTTCAAAAAACTCATACAAGTTTCCCTAACAATTTCTGCTTATATATCACTATTTAAATTTTAACACATAGCCATCCCTTTCTACAAAGACTTAACCAGAATATAGTGTTTAGTGAGTCATGTGGACACCTCCAACAATTAGAGTTCTTTCAGTAAAAAAGAAGGGGAGAATAAAGGTTGGGTGGGTACCTAAGCAATTTCTACCACACTTATTAATAATTTCTAATTTTCCCTATAACAAATGGAGCTGCAAAGAATCTCCATGAACATATTTCTTTTTATGGTATTTGCTTCATTTTTTCCCTGTAACTTCTGTTTTTTGACTTTGATTCTATTAACTATCTTCCACTATATCATGTCATTATTTATAATCACCCATTTTTCTTCTGTTTTTGGTTCAAAAACACAAGTATCCTACTCTCTTCTAAGTTTTACTCCCTTCCTTCCCCCTACCTAAGCTTTCCCCTATTTGATAAGAAAAGAATAATAGGTTAAGATATTGATAACTGTACATGAAAGAATGGTAAATTAAAAGTGTCCCCACCTGGCCTTTATTATTTAACTGACAAAGTAGTCCAGAGGCTGAGAGCACAGAATGGGTATAACATTTAATTTCTGATTTTCCCTGTGCCTGATTTTTTCTATCTGTAAAATGTTGTTAATTTTGGCACTGAAATCATAGGGTTGTTGTGAGAATTGAAAGTAAAGTACTTAGAACAGTAGCTGGTATGAAGTTAGTGCTATGTGTCTGAACGGTTGTCAACTATGGTCTCAGTGAAGTTAAAAAAATAGTTTGTATGTAGGATGATGGGAATGCAGGCACAAAAAGAAGGTGACTGGTATTCAGAGTCTGGAAGAGTTTTTGTGAGGTAACTGAAATGGCTAAAATGGAGTGAGTTAAAATTGAAAAGATAGCTGAGGTTGAGAATCGTGTATTTGTGATGAACATGGGCACATGGCAGTATCTGACTGCTTAGGTGTAGGAGTGAAGACAATGGACAAATAGATAAAATTAGGTGACGATTGACTGGGTAGGGTTGGCAGAAGGCCAGGAGTATAGACACTAGATAATGATGATATGAGTTAGAGGAAAAAACTTACCATGGGGTTCTAGCTGGGAAAGGAGAAATATGCAGGCAGGAGATGACTTCTAAAATTGATTTCTCTTCAATTGAGAGGTAGGGTAAATTATGGAGAGAAAGAAGCATATGGGCTAAACAAATTTTCAGAATTCAGGCTTTTAAAGGTATCATTCTGAGTGATAATAAATTCCTAGCAGGTTCATGTGAGTAGATTGTTGAAGTGAAACAAATGCCAGAGATGAGGGTAAGGGAAATAGAAAAAATCAAAGATTCCACTCAGTTTAATTAAATCAGTAATTAATGGCCACCTAGTATATGCCAGTGAATGTGCTCTGTGTTCTTGTGAACAAAATAAACATATTTCTTAATCTCAATTTACTTACCATTTGGCAGGCTGGATGATAGACTGGTGAGTGAAAAGTGGAATTTACAATTACTTGAGGGTATTAGAAAGGTCAGTGGACTGAGAGCCAAAGTCTGCAATGAATCTGGAGGAATGGCTTAAAAGCCAGTGCATGACATTGACAAAGAAGATGGTATCATGATATCTTCAAAAAATGTTGATGAACTCAGATTGTAGAACATTGGATATGATACTGTGAGTTGTTAACATAACTACCTTCATCAGTAGATTCTGAAATCCTTAAAGGCAGGGACTAGATCCATACATTTTTATATCTCCTTTGTGGTTTTGGCACACTGAGTACCTAAATAAACATTTGAGTTATCGCCAGAAAAAAAAAAAGAGAGAGAAAAACATTTGATACTTAAATATATTACAGTTGACCTTGAACAACATGACTGTTAGGGGTACCAATGCCCTGTACAGTCAAAAATCTGCACATAAATTTTGACTCCTCTAACTCATATCAGCACAATCTAGTGTCTATACTCCTGGCCTTCTGCCAACCTTACCCAGACTTAACTACTAATAGTTAAGATTTTTGACCAGAAGACTTATTGGTAACAGTCAACTAACACATATTTTGTATGTTTTATGTACTATATACTATATTCTTAGAATAAAGTAAGCTAGAGAAAAAATGTTATTAAGAAAATCATGGAGCATCTAGGGGCTCAGTTGGTTAGGCACCTGACTTTGGCTCAGGTCATGATCCCAGGATTCCTAGATCGAACCCTGTGTTGGGTTCCCTGCTTGGTGGAGAGTCTGCTTCTCTCTCTCTCTCTCTTGGCCCCTCCCCTTGCTTGTGCACTCTCTCTCAAATAAATAAATCTTTTAAAAAAGAAAATAATAACAAAGAGAAAATGCATTTGCAGTATGGTATTGTATTTACTGAAAAACAAATCTGTGTATAACCATGCAGTTCAAACCCATGTTGTTCAATGGTCAACTGTATATTAGTTATTTGTTTCTATGTAACAAATTTCCTTAAAACTTAGAAGCTCAGGTGATGTCAGCAAGATAAAAGAATAGGAGATTGTTCTTGTTCCTCACAGAAACAATAAAACCATCAATGGATGAAATACCTTTATAAGAGTTCTGGAATCCAAGGAGAGTTTACAGTACCCCAGTGAAAGATAGAAATGAGAAAAGATGCATTTAAAAGGATAAAAAGAAGAATTTCACGTTTTTTTCATATCACTCTTCTCTAAAGCCAGCACAGCACAGTGCCAAGTGAGATCCCCTCCCATGAATTTTCCCATGGAAGAAAAAGAGGACAAGGTGATTGTTCAATTTCTCCAGCAGTTTAGAGCATTACCTGACTATTGTACTTCTGTCTCACCTCAACCAGAACATAGAGGGAATTGGCATGGCGAGGTTGAACTGGGGTAGGCTAAGAACAAAAATAAAGGGCAGAGACTCTCCACAACTGATGTCAGGATTTCAGCAGCTAGCCTGTGGCCCCTGGCAGCTTGTTTAACGTTAGACCTTGCCAACTGGCCCAGTTAGACTTTCTGGCTGGGCTGCCTGGTGAAGGGCTTTCCCTGCCACAGCCAGTCAGTAAAGTCTGACAAAGAATTAAAAATAAACTCTTAAAGAAGCTCAGTAAGCTATAAGAGAAACAGGTAAGTGACTATAGGAAAGTAATACATGATCAAAATGAGAAGTTCAGCTTCTTATAAAAAAAGAACCAAACCGAAACTCTGGAGCTGAAGAATACAGTGATTGAACTGAAAAAAAGGCAATACAGATCTTAATGGCAGACTGGATCAATCAGAAGAAAGAAACCACAAACTCAAAACAAGGTATTTGAAATTATCCAGTCAGAAGAACAAAAAGGAAAAAGAATAAAAAAAAGTAAAGAAAATCTACAGAACTTATAGGACAATACCTAAAGCCTCAAAATACCTATTATGGGTTTCCCAGAAGAAGAAGAGAAGGGGCAAAAAGATTATTTTAAAAAAATGGCTGAAGATCACAAAACCTGAGCAAGGAGACATTTATATTCATGAAGCACAAAGTTTTCAAATAGGTTGAACCTAAAGAGGTCTATAATGAGAAACATAGCAAAAGTTGTCAGAAGTTGAAGACAAAGAGAATTTTAAAAGCAGCCAAGGGAAAATTACTAGCCATATAAAGAGAATCCCTATAAGACTATAAGCAGATTTCCAGTGGAAACCTTGCAGGACAGGAAAGAATGAGATGATATATTCAAAGTGCTGAAAGAAAGTAACTGCTGTACCCTACAAAACTCTTGTTTTAAAATTAAGGAGTGATAAAAAACTTTCCTAGGCAAACAAAAACTGAGGAGGTTCATCACCAGAAGACCTGGGTTACAAGAAGTAATGAAGGGAGTTCTTCAAGTTGAAACAAGGATGTCAAATGACAACATGAAAGCTTATGAAAGTATAAATTTTCCTGGTAAAGATAAATATATAGAAAAATGCAGAATAGTTTAATAGTGTAATAATAGTATGTAAATCACTTTTAACACTAGTATAAAAGTTAAAAGACAAAAATATGAAGTATACTTATAACCACAATATATTAATAGATATACAATACAAAGAGTAAATGATGACATTAATGACATAAAGTATATGTGTGGGGAAGTACAAGTGTAGGGTTTTATGTATATGATGAAGTTGTTATCAGCTTAAAATAGATGGTTATAGCAACCAAAAGTTTTATGCAAGCCTTTGGTAACCACAAAGAAAAAACCTACATAGATACAAAAAAGATAAAGAGGAAAGATCAAAGTATAACACAACAAAAATAATCATATAATAAGGGAAGACAGCAAGAAAGGAAGAATAAAAGAACTATAAAACAAACAAAAATGAACAAAGTAGCAATTGTCAGTCCTTACCAATCAATAATTACTTTACATATAAATGGATTAAACTCACCAATCAAAAGATACATAGAATAGCTTCATGAATAAAAAAACATGATCCAAATTATGTACAGTATAGGAGAGACTCAATCTAGGTTTAAGGATACATGTACACTAAAAGTAAAGGGATGAAAAAAATATTCCATGCAAATGATAACCAAAATAGAGCAATAATGGCTATATTTATATCAGACAAAATAGATTTTAAGTCAAAACCTGTCACAAGAGACAAAGAGATCATCCTACAATGGTACAAGACTGAATTCAAGAGGAACATGTAAAACTTATAGATATGTATAAATTCACATACGAGCATCTAAATATTCAAAGGAAACATTTACAGATCTGAAGGGAGAAACAGACAGAAATATAACAATAGCATCAGAACTAAACAGCACAATAGACCAAATGGACCTAACAGATATACAGGAAACATTTTATTTTTTTTATTTTTATTTATTTATTTATTTAATTTATTTATGATAGTCAGAGAGAGAGAGAGAGAGAGAGAGAGAGAGAGGCAGAGACACAGGCAGAGGGAGAAGCAGGCTCCATGCACTGGGAACCCAATGTGGGATTCGATCCCGGGTCTCCAGGATCGCGCCCTGGGCCAAAGGCAGGCGCTAAACCGCTGCGCCACCCAGGGATCCCAGGAAACATTTTAAATACACATTTGTCTGAAGCTCACATGGAATATTCTTTAGAATAGAATACATACTAGGTTATAAAACAAGACTTAACATTTTTAAGAATATTGAAATCATTCCATATATCTTCTATGACCACAATGGAATGAAACTAGAAATTAAAAACATATAGAAATTAATACATTTTTGAATAGTCAAGGAGTCAAAGAAAAAATCAAAGGGAAATTAGAAAACATCTCAATAAAAAGGAAAAAAGATACAACATATAAAAACTTAAGGAATGTAGAAGAATGAAGAAGTTCTAAAGGGGAATTTGATATGACAAATGTCTATATTAAAAAAGAAAAAGGTTGAAATAACCTAAATTTTCACCCTAAGGAACTAGAAAAAGAACACATCAAGCCCAAATTTAACAGAAAGAAAAAAATATGGATTAAGACAGAAAAATGAAAGAGAATAGAAAAAGAAAAAAATATCAACAACTAAGATTTACTTTCTTTAAAAGATACATTCAACAGGCATGTCCGTGGCTCAGTCAGTTAAGCATCCAACTCTTGATTTTGGCTCAGGTTCATGATTTCATGGTGGTGAGATAGAGCCCCCTGTTGGGCTCTGCACTCAGTGAGGAATCTGCTTGTCTCCTTTTCCCTCTGGCATTCCCCTGATTGTACTCTCTCTCTCAAATGAATTAATAAATAAATATTTTAAAAAATTTCAATAAACTCTTAACAAAACAAACCCTAAAGAAAATGAGAGAAGACTCAAATAAATTAACCAGAAATGGAAAAGGAGCATCACAACCGATACCACAGAAATAAAAAAAAAAAAAAGTGAATATTATGAACAATTATATGCCAACAAATGAGGTGATTTAGAAGAAACAGGTAAATTCTAAAGAAATATACAACCTAACAAGACTACATCAAGAAGAAATAGAAAGCCAAAATAGGCCAATAATAATAATGGAGATTGAATTAGTAATCAAAAACCTCCCAAGAAAGAAAAGCCCAGGATCATATGGTTTTACAGGTGAATTCTACTAACTATTTAAAGAAGAATTAATACCAATCCTTCTTAAACTCTTACAAAATATGGAAGTAAAGGGAACACTTCAAAACTCATTTTATGGGGTCAGAATCACCCTGATATCAAACCCAGACAAAGATGGCACATGAAAAGAAAAGAATAGGCTAGTATCCCTGATGAACCTAGGTGCAAAAATCCTCAACAAAATATTAGCAAGGTGAATTAAACATAATACCAAAAGCATTATATACCACAACCAAGTAGACTTATCCCTGGGAAGCAAGAACGGTTCAATATATGCAAATCAGTGAATATGATACACTACACTGATAGAACAAAGGATGAAAAATCACACGACCATTTCAATAGATGGAGAAAAATCCTGACAAAATGTAAAATTTTTTATAATAAAAGCTCTCAACAAATCAGGTATAGGAGGAGCTTTCCTAAACATAATAAAGGCCATATATAAAAGCCCACAGCTAACATGATTATCAATGGTTAAAGTTAATGGCTTTCCTATCAGATATGGAACATGGCAGGGATCCCACTCTCACCACTTCTATTTAACATCATGCTGGAAGTCCTAGCCAGAGAAATTAGGTAAGAAAAAGAAAGAAAATTATCCAAACTGGAGAGAAGAGGTAAAATGATCTGTTTGCATATAACATGATCTTACATGTAGAAACCCTAAAGACTCCACAAACATGCACAAAATTACTCGAATTAATAAATGAATTCAGCAAAGTTTTAGGATACAAAATCAACATATAAAGAGCAGTTGAATTTCCACACAGTAACAATGAACTATCTGAAAGAGAAATTTGGAAGACAATATCATTAAAAATAGCATCAAAAATAAAAAATACTTAATGAATTTAAGTAGGCGAAATATCTGTACACTGAAAAGCATAAAACACTGATGAAAGTATTAAAGCACACAGAAATAAATGGAAAGACATTTTTTGTTTATGGATTGGAAGAATTAGTATGGTAAAAATGTCCATACCACCTAAAATGATCTATAGACCCAATGTGATCTTTATCAAAATCCCAATGACACCCACAACTATATGGTCAGTTAAGCTCCCAAAAGGAGGAAAGAATATCCAATGAGGAAAAGATAATCTCTTCAACAAATCATGTTGGGAAAACTGTAAAGCAACATGCAAAATAATGAAACTACCACTTTCTTACACCAAACACAAAAATAAATTCAAAATAGATTAAAGACCTAAATGTGAGACCTGAAAACATAAAAATCCTAGAGAAAAATACAGATACTAATGTCTTTGACATTAGCGATAGCAACTTCTTTCTAGATATGTCTCTGGAGACAAGGGAAACAAAAGCTAAAATAAACTATTGAGACTTCATCAAAATAAAACACTTCGGCACAGCAAAGGAAACAATCAACAAAACCAAGAGGCAGACGATGGAATGAGAGAAGATATTTGCAAATGACATATCCAATAAAGGATTAGTATCCAAAAATATATAAAGAACTCATAAAGAACACCTAAAAAAGGAATAATCCAATTAAATGAGCAGAAGACATGAATAGACATTTTTCCAAAGAAGACATACAGATGGCCAACAGACATATGAGAAGGTGTTCAACATCACTCATCATCAGGGAAATGCAAATCAAAAACTACAATGAGATATCACCTTACATCTGTCAGAATGGCTAAAGTTAACAGTACGATAAACAGTATGTGCTGAGGATATGAAGGGAAGGGAACCCTCTTGCACTGTTGGTGGGAATACAAACCGGTGCAGCCACTCTGGAAAACAGTATGAAGGTTCCTCATAAAGTTAAAAATAGAACTATCTTATGATCCAGCAATTGCACTGATAGATATTTACCAAAAGAATACAAAAATTTTAATTCAAATTAAATTCAATACATGCACCCTGATATTTATAGTATATTATCTACAATAGCCAAATTGTGGAGAGAGCCAAAATGTCCATCAACTGATGAATGGATAAAGGCATGATATATGTATACATAATGGAATATTATTCATCTATAAAAAAGAATGAAATCTTACATTTGTAACAACATGGATGGAGCTAGAGTGTATTATGTAAGTGAAATAAGTCAGACTGTGAAAGACAAATACTATATGATTTCCCTTATATGTGGAATTTAAGAAAAAAACAGATGAACAAAGGGAAAAAGAAAAGAGAGGGAGGCAAACCAAGACTCTCCACTGTAGAGAACAAAATGATAAATTTAAGAAATAAACAAAAAACAAAGGAGAAAAAAAGAGCAACAATCCAGGAAACAGACTCTTAACTATAGAGTACTGATGGTCACCAGATGGAAAAGGGATGGGGGATGGATTAAATAGGTGATGGGGATTAGAGTGCACTTGCTCTGATAAGCATCAGGTGTTGTATGGAAATATTGTATTACTATATTGTGCACCTGAAACTAATATTACACTCTGTTAGCTAACTGGAATTTAAATAAAAACTTAAAAAAGCACACAAAAACCCAAAATCCCAATGGTATTTTCTGGAGGAAAAAAATTCCTAACATTCATTTGAAATCACAGAAGACCCAAAATAGTCAAAGCAATTTTGAGCAAGAACAACAAAGCTGGAGGCATCATATTTCCTGATATTGAAATAGATTATAAAGTTACAGTACTCAAAACCATATGGTGTTGGCATAAAAACAGACATATAGATTGATGGAACAGATAGAGAGCCTACAAATAAACACATATGTAACTACCAACTTGTCTCCAACAAGAGTGCCGAGAATACATAATGGAGAAAAGATAATTTCTTCAAAAAATGGTCTTGGGAAAACTGGATATCCACATGTGAAAGAATAAAATTGGATTTTTATACCATATACAATAATTAATTCAAAATAGATTAAAGACTTAAGTGTTAGATCTGAAACCACAAAACTCATAGAAGAAAACATAAGGAAAAGCTTCTTGACACTGGTTTTGGCAATGAATTCTTGGATATTACACCAGAATAGACAAGTGGGGTTACATCAAACTGAAAAGCTTCTACACATCAAAGAAAATCAGCAGTATGTAAAGATAACTTGTGGAATCAGAGAAACTGCAAACTGTATATCTGATAGAGGATTAACATTGAAAACAATATAAGGAACTTACAACTCAATAACAAAAACCCAAATAGCCTAATTAAATAATGAACAGAGGAACTGAATAGACATTTCTTCAAAGAAGATATTCAAATGACCAACAAATATATGAAAAGGTGCTCAATATCACTAATTATCAGGTAAATGCAGACTCAAACCACAATGAGACATCACCTCACACCTGTTAGGATGGCTATTATCAAAACAAAACAAAGATAACAAGTGTTGGGACGCCTGGGTTGCTCAGTGGTTGGGCGCCTGCCTTCAGCTCGGGTCATGATCCCAGTATCTGGGATCGAGTCCTGCATTAGGCTCCCTGTGAGGAGCCTGCTTCTCCCTCTGCCTATGTCTCTGCCTCTCGCTCCCAGTCTGTATGAATAAATAAATAAATCTTTTTTTTAAAATATAAATATTGGCAAGAATTTCGAGAAAAGGGAACCCTTGTACTGTTGGTGGGTATGTAAATTGTTATAGCCATTATTGAAAAATAGTATGAAGGTTCTTCAAAAAATTAAAAATAGAACTACCATGTGATCCAGCAATCCCACTTCTGGGTATATATGCAAAGGTATTTAAATCAGGATCTCAAAGTGATATATGTACTCCCACATTCATTGCAGCATTATTCACAATAGTGACCTAAAGAGAAGCCCATTTAGCAAGGGATAGAAGGAGGCCCCTGGTATTTCTTTGACAATGTCAATTGGCCAAAGAAGACATGGTAGCAACCTTCATGTCTATTAATAGATAGTTGGATAAAATGTAGTACACACACACATACATACTCACACTCATTGGAATATTATTCAACCATGAGAAGAAAATATTGCCATTTGTGACAGCACAGATAAAGCTAGAGGATATCATGCTAAGTGCAATAAACCAGAAACAGAAGGGCATATTCATTTTAATACTACTTATATGTACATGATACTACTTATATGAGGAATCTAAAATAGTCAAATTCATAAAAGCAGAGAGTAGGATGATGGGTTCCAGGGGCTAGAGGGTGGGCAATGAGGAGGTATTAATTAAGGTATACAAAGTTTCAGTTATTTAAGATGATAAGTCCTCAAGATCTACTGTACAACTTAGAGCCTATAGTTAGCTATCCTGTATTACACACTTTAGGTTTTGCCAAGAGAGTAGGTCTTATGTTAAGTGTCCTTATCACAAATAATAAAGAGGGAAGGAGTAAATTTTGGGAGGTGACGGATATGTTTATGGCATAGATCATGGTGATGGTTTCATGAGTGTATACTTAAGTCCAAACTCATCAAGTTGTACACACTAGATATGTTCAGCCTTATGCCTATCAATCACATCTCAATAAAGTTTTTTTTAATTAAAAAAGTTAAAATCTATAAGCTTAAAATAACAAATATTTATTATCTCGAAATTTCTATGTTCAGAAATCTGGTAGTCTCTTTTAAGGATGCAGTCAAGGTGTTGGGTGGAGCTGCAATGTCATTTGAAGGCTTGAGTGAGGGAGGATTCTCATTCAGGCTCATTTACATGGTTGTGCCAAGATTCAGTTCCTCCTAACTGCTGACCAGGGACCTCCCTCTATTCCTTGCTACATGGGTTTCTCCACAGGTCAGTTCATGGCACAACAGTGGCTTTCTTCAGAAGCAAGCAAGAAAGGAGTAAGCAAGATGAAATTCAGTCTTTTTGTAACCTAAAACCTAAAATGACATCTCATTCCAAGGGACCATTTTAAAGGCTGCCTACTTCAAATATTAAAATGGTTTCTGGCAATTACCACCCTTTCAATATAATTGTGTCATCACCCACAAAAGAAATGGATTTAACATACTTCCCTGCTTGAGTGTTCTTTGAACAGTGCATTGCACTAAGTACAGTTCAACAAATATATGCTGATTGGTTACTATTTTGATTTTTACTGAAAAGAAAGTTAAATTTTAAAGAAGGTAATAATATTTTTCAGCAGATATTGCTTCTTCAGTACTTATAACTATTCTCAGAATTGACATTGCCATAGAAAATAGTTAACTTGTGTATTTTATGCTAAAATATAAATATATTTATTAAGGCTGTTTGGACAAACTGGACATTTTTTCTATGTCTCGAAAGTCTTGAATATCACAGTACATAAAAGGCCCTACAGAAAAGTGCCATAAGTTTTCTAGTTTCTATGCTTTCTGGTGTCATGTTTAGTTGAATCTTCAAAGAAGGCTGTAATTGAAATGTCTTCAAGATCCAGAGCATGAAGACAAGATAAACAGTCAAAGCTATATTAAAAGAAACCTATCCCTTTTTATATTTACTGTAGAAATGAAGTTGTGATATTCTTCTCAGTCTATAAACTGACAGTCTAACATTATACAGTATCCTGTATATGAGCTTTTATATATTCTCTGCCAATAAAAACCAGTTACTGTTATGTATATTTCATTCATGACTTTCATAAGTCATTTAAATACGTCTAATAAAAGAGCAAATGTATTTAGACAGATGCTAGACATTTTTTGCACCTTACAATGAGTAGATATTTTTCATTTGAGGCAGTTAGGCTTCTGTATATCTCTTCAGCAATTATTCGGTAAAATTTCTATTTACCAGAACTCGGTCCTCTGGATGCTTACTTTTGTACACTTCAGAAAAGAAATAAATCAAAAGGAGAATCTGGTATCAGGGCTTTCAAGAAAGAAAAACACACTAACCTCCTTGAATTACTCCATAGGTTTATTACTCGAATTATATATTTATGACAGGCCAGCTTCCCCTCTGCTTGATGATATCTTCCCTTCAGAACTCAGGGTGAAGGAAATGCCTGCCTTGGGACACTGATGGAAAAGAAAAGATGGATTGTGTGACGGCATCTAAAGATGTCACTGGGAAACCACATATGTCCTTTCTGCTCATGTTTCCAGGCTTAAGCAGGTCATGGCCAAACCTGAGGTCCATAGTAGAGAGTAGAGAAATAGAGAGAGAAAATACAATCTTCCTACCACAAGAGACAGAATATTTTAACAATAACACAACTCATCATATACACTTAGAAGATGTGATTAAGATGATTAAACCTGATTCAGTTTCCCTTGCAATTCATTTCTCCTGGATTTTTAGATTATGTAGTATTGTGATGTTCACTGATACAATGTTCGGGAACGTGTCCCTACGGTAGAACCCCAATCACATCCCTTATGTGAGATGGAAGAGTCACATTTATGAAGCTCCTACATGGTTCAGTGTACTCTTGGGTGCTTTAGTTAATCTACTCAGCAACCAAGTGAGATAGAAAAGATTATTTTTGTTTTACTTGTGAACAAATCAACCCAGACAGCTTACACAAAGTCACATGGCCAGCAACATGTGAAACTGGGATTTGATACCATCAATTTGACTACAGAGTTCTGGAAAGTTGAGCTAGAAACGCAATGACTACATTTTGGACATTCTGCAACCGATAAGGAATTTTTGCCAGCCATTTGTTTGCCGGGAGACAAAAATGACCACATTCCCTCACAGGCTTTCTAATGGTTCAAGCCCCTAAACTGTTCACTGAAAAAATTACAAGTATTTATTTTAAGGTTTATGAGGAAAATCTTCTCTCTAAAGCCTAGAGAATTATTTCTTTTTGCACAGAGCACTCGGGGACATTCTGTTTGCAGTGGGAACATTGCTCATTGCTCAAACGAGTAATTGTCAGTGGATGGTTGAAGAGGAAGCAAAGAAGTGGAATTAGATCTAAGGTTCCCAAAGCACAGCTAAAGAACACACAAAAGAACTGGGAACTACGTTTCCCAGGGAAAGGTGAACAGGCAGGGAAAAAGGGTAGAATGAGTTGCAACAAAGGTAAATGTTAACTGATGAATTTATGTAAGGAGATTTAGAGAGACAACTAGGCTTTTGCATAAGGAGTTTCAGGCTTTTATTTGGCTGATGATCTACATGAATTAGGAGTGGAATCTGTGCATTCAACCTCCTCCTGGTGTCAAAAAGACTGAGAGAAAGGAGCCTTGTTAAATATAAGGATGGAAGCAGGATGGCACTTTGGCTAGGGAAGAATGGTCTAGGTAACTGGAATAAGGAAAATTTAAGTTTTAGCCTCCTTTAGCTGAGTTTTAAGAACTCTGCAACTGTCTATTGCATGATGTGCTATAAGGGAAAGAGCAAAACCCTTGGAGCCACATAGATTTGGAGTCAAATCCTACCTCAGCAATTTCCCTGCCTACTTACTATATGACCTTAGGCAGGTCTTTTATCTTCTTTGAACTCAAATTCCCATCTGAAAACAAAACACAACCTAATGCAGAATTTTTGTGAAGATTAAGTAAATTGTATCCCTATCTATACACTGTATCTGTGCTTATGCTGTATCCATGTCTATATACACATATCTGATTCTGCGCTTGTATCTACGTCAACATTTATCTAATGCTTCAGAGATGCTCTATGAATGTTCAATTGCCTTCTCCTCTGCTGTATCAATCAATCAATATTTGTTAAATGTTTGTTTTATGCCAGCATTGTGCTAGTTTCTAGAGATGATGAGAAGGTGATGAAGATCCAGACATTGTCCTTAAGAAGCAAAAGATGGTCCTAAGGGGGAAATACATCACAATACAAGCATCCATTCAAAAACTGGAAAGAACTCAAATACAAAAGCTAACCTTACACATAAAGGAGCTAGAGAAAAAACAGCAGATAGATCCTACACCCAGCAGAAGAAAAGAGTTAATTAAAATTCGAGCAGAACTCAATGAAATCGAGACCAGAAGAACTGTGGAACAGATCAACAGAACCAGGAGTTGGTTCTTTGAAAGAATTAATAAGATAGATAAACTATTAGCCAGCCTTATTAAAAAGAAGAGAGAGAAGACCCAAATTAATAAAATCATGAATGAGAAAGGAGAGATCACTACCAACACCAAGGAAATACAAACGATTTTAAAAACATATTATGAACAGCTATACGCCAATAAATTAGGCAATCTAGAAGAAATGGACGCATTCCTGGAAAGCCACAAACTACCAAAACTGGAACAGCAAGAAATAGAAAACCTGAACAGGCCAATAACCAGGGAGGAAATTGAAGCAGTCATCAAAAACCTCCCAAGACACAAGAGTCCAGGGCCAGATGGCTTCCCAGGGGAATTCTATCAAACGTTTAAAGAAGAAATCATACCTATTCTCCTAAAGCTGTTTGGAAAGATAGAAAGAGATGGAGTACTTCCAAATTCGTTCTATGAGGCCAGCATCACCTTAATTCCAAAACCAGACAAAGACCCCACCAAAAAGGAGAATTACAGACCAATATCCCTGATGAACATGGATGCAAAAATTCTCAACAAGATACTAGCCAATAGGATCCAACAGTACATTAAGAAAATTATTCACCATGACCAAGTAGGATTTATCCCCGGGACACAAAACTGGTTCAACACTTGTAAAACAATCAATGTGATTCATCATATCAGCAAGAGAAAAACCAAGAACCATATGATCCTCTCATTAGATGCAGAGAAAGCATTTGACAAAATACAGCATCCATTCCTGATCAAAACTCTTCAGAGTGTAGGGATAGAGGGAACATTCCTCAACATCTTAAAAGCCATCTATGAAAAGCCCACAGCAAATATCATTCTCAATGGGGAAGCACTGGGAGCCTTTCCCCTAAGATCAGGAACACGACAGGGATGTCCACTCTCACCACTGCTATTCAACATAGTACTGGAAGTCCTAGCCTCAGCAATCAGACAACAAAAAGACATTAAAGGCATTCGAATTGGCAAAGAAGAAGTCAAACTCTCCCTCTTCCCCGATGACATGATACTCTACATAGAAAACCCAAAAGTCTCCACCCCAAGATTGCTAGAACTCATACAGCAATTTGGCAGCATGGCAGGATACAAAATCAATGCCCAGAAATCAATGGAATTTCTATACACTAACAATGAGACTGAGAAAGAGAAATTAAGGAGTCAATCCCATTTACAATTGCACCCAAAAGCATAAGATACCTAGGAATAAACCTAACCAAAGAGGTAAAGGATCTATACCCTAAAAACTATAGAACACTTCTGAAAGAAATTGAGGAAGACACAAAGAGATGGAAAAATATTCCATGCTCATGGATTGGCAGAATTAATATTGTGACAATGTCGATGTTACCCAGGGCAATGTACACGTTTAATGCAATCCCTATCAAAATACCATGGACTTTCTTCAGAGAGTTAGAACAAATTATTTTAAGATTTGTGTGGAATCAGAAAAGACCCCGAATAGCCAGGGGAATTTTAAAAAAAGAAAACCATATCTGGGGGCATCACAATGCCAGATTTCAGGTTGTACTACAAAGCTGTGGTCATCAAAACAGTGTGGTACTGGCACAAAAACAGACACATAGATCAATGGAACAGAATAGAGAATCCAGAAGTGGACCCTGAACTTTATGGTCAACTAATATTCGATAAAGGAGGAAAGACTATCCATTGGAAGAAAGACAATCTCTTCAATAAATGGTGCTGGGAAAATTGGACATCCACATGCAGAAGAATGAAACTAGACCACTCTCTTTCACCAGACACAAAGATAAACTCAAAATGGATGAAAGATCTAAATGTGAGACAAGATTCCATCAAAATCCTAGAGGAGAACACAGGCAACACCCTTTTTGAACTGGGCCACAGTAACTTCTTGCAAGATACATCCACGAAGGCAAAAGAAACAAAAGCAAAAATGAACTATTGGGATTTCATCAAGATAAGAAGCTTTTGCACAGCAAAGGATACAGTCAACAAAACTCAAAGACAACCTACAGAATGGGAGAAGATATTTGCAAATGATGTATCAGATAAAGGGCTAGTTTCCAAGATCTATAAAGAACTTATTAAACTCAACACCAAAGAAACAAACAATCCAATCATGAAATGGGCAAAAGACATGAAGAGAAATCTCACAGAGGAAGACATAGACGTGGCCAACATGCACATGAGAAAATGCTCTGCATCACTTGCCATCAGGAAAATACAAATCAAAACCACAATGAGATACCACCTCACACCAGTGAGAATGGGGAAAATTAACAAGGCAGGAAACCACAAATGTTGGAGAGGATGCGGAGAAAGGGGAACCCTCCTGCACTGTTGGTGGGAATGTGAACTGGTGCAGCCACTCTGGAAAACTGTGTGGAGGTTCCTCAAAGAGTTAAAAATAGACCTGCCTTACGACCCAGCAATTGCACTGCTGGGGATTTACCCCAAAGATTCAGATGCAATGAAACGCAGGGACGCCTGCACCCCGATGTTTCTAGCAGCAATGTCCACAATAGCCAAACAGTGGAAGGAGCATCGGTGTCCATCGAAAGATGAGTGGATAAAGATGTGGTTTATGTATACAATGGAATATTCCTCAGCCATTAGAAACGACAAATACCCACCATTTGCTTCAACGTGGATGGAACTGGAGGGTATTATGCTGAGTGAAGTAAGTCAATCCGAGAAGGACAAACAGTGTTTCTTCTCATTCATTTGGGGAATATAAATAACAGTGAAAGGGAATATAAGGGAAGGGAGAAGAAAAAGACTCCTAACTCGGGGAAACGAACTAGGGGTGGTGGAAAGGGAGGAGGGCAGGGGGTGGGGGTGAATGGGTGACAGGCACTGAAGGGAGCACTTGACGGGATGAGCACTGGGTGTTATTCTGTATGTTGGTAAATTGAACACCAATAAAAAAATAATTTATTAAAAAAAACAGAAGCAAAAGATGCTCTATGAATGTTCAATTGCCTTCTCCTCTGCTGTATCAATCAATCAATATTTGTTAAATGTTTGTTTTATGCCAGCATTGTGCTAGTTTCTAAAGATGATGAGAAGGTGATGAAGATCCAGACATTGTCCTTAAGAAGCAAAAAGGGAGGAAGAGACATACAGAGTACAGGATTCCAGACGTGATATGGTTTCAGAAAGTTGGCTGAGACTGCTGGGCTCAGGCCTGACAGCTTGTTGCATCTGGCGTTGATGTCATGACTTGTCCATGAATAATGTGATCCACTTTGTGCAAGTGCATTGATAAAATATGCTACAGGGACAGTTCTTTTTCTTTTCATTACAGGATACTGTACTGTTTTCAAGCAAGCCTGACTTATTTTGGAGTCACTGTAGGAATTGCATTACTGTACATGATATTCCATGTTTGTTTCAGGCATTTGCCTGGTCAGCTCCTTCCTCCTTCTCTGTTCCCCCTTCTTTCTTTCTCATTGTTCTGAAGCCTTCTCTTTATTTTTATTTTTTAAAGATTTTATTTATTTATTCACAAAAGACACACACACACACACACACACACACAGAGGCAGAGACGTAGGCAGAGGGACAAGCAGGTTCTTCACAGGGAGCCCAATGCAAGACTCAATCCCAGGATCCCGAGATCACACCCTGAGCCAAAGGCAGACACTGAACCACTGAGTCACCCAAGCATCCCTCCTTCTCTTCTTTTTAATTACTTAACAAAATTTTAGGTAGTGTCTACTAAGTGCCAGACATCACTTTAGGCCCTGGGGATATAGTAGTTAACAAGAAAAGGTCTGTTCTCATGGAGATGATGTTTTATAGGAGAAAATAAACAACAGAATAGGAAACAAATATATGACAGTTGGTATGTTAAGAAATAAAAAGGAGGATAAAGACACAGAGAATGGCAGAAATGGAGTCATGTTTGTGCACTAGATCAGGGAGGCCTCTTTGATGAGGCAACATTTGGGCAGAAACCTCAACACAGTAAGGGAACAGGCCATCCACATATCTGGGAACAGAGAATTCTAGGCAAAAGGAACAAATTCAAAAGCCTTGAAATGAGAATAACATAGGGATTAGATGGCTGGGGTGGAATAAGGGAAGGAAAGGGAAGAAAGAGATGAGATCAGAGAAGTGGAAGAAATGCCATATGGGGTGCATTAGGAAGAAACTTGTAGGCTACGGCAGAACACTGGACTTTAATCTAAGATGGGAACACACCAGAGATTTTGAATGAAGAAGTGACATGACTTTAAGGAGAACAAGGTAGGGAAGAAAAATAAGGTAGAGATATCTGGTAGGACCCTAAGCCAATAGTCTAGATAACAGGGAGTTGGAAGATTAGTCTAAAATGATAGGAGTTAGATGCTCCTTGGATATATTACAAGGTAGAGCCATGTTGATGAATTGCATGTAGGGTAAAAGAGGGAGAATCAAATTGTGGGTGATGCCAAATTTTGTAGTCTGAGTAACTGACAGAATGGAATTTCCATTCCATTGGGGTGGGGGGACTGAAACAAGAATATAATAAGGGATATGGGGAATCAAGATTTAAGAATGGGATATATTAAGTTGAAAATCCAAGTAGAGATAGAGTTAGAAGAGAGATTTTACCTAAAGATAAAATTTTGAGATGTCAACATACCATATAGATAGTAATGGGAGCAACAGAACAAGATGAAAGCACTTTGCAGTGAAGAGAGACAAAAATAAGAGGTTGAAGGAGAGACCGTGAGGCATTCTAAATATAAAGAACTCAAGGATGAGAGGAATCAGTAAGCAAGGCTGAGAAGGGAAAAAATTCCTTCAGAGACCACTGTCCTTCATTGCCTAATATCCACTGTCTTAAAATCTGTTCTATCATATATTTTGTGTTTCTTGGTTAAGAATAGAGGATAAATCTAGTTCATGTTACTCTATCTTTGCAAGGCACAGAAGTTGTGCCTTTGTATCTAATGTGCATCTCTATTAGGAAGAATATATTCAGTTCTTGTTTTTGTTTAATCTAGTTGAACATTTCTATCTTTTAGCTGGAATACTTAGTACAATAATATTTAATGTTATTTTGATACGATCTAATTTAGATCTACCATTTTACTAGTTGTTTTATGTTTGTTCTCTTGGTGTTTTGATCCTCTGTACCTCTTTTCCTGCCTCATTTTGTATTACTTTATCATTTTTAGAACATTTTGGTTTACATGCTGGCTTTTAAAAAACATACTTTATTTTTAGAGCTGTTTTCCTTTCACAGAAAACTTGAGTTGGAAGTACAGAGTTTCCAGTACCCCAGCCTCTTCCTAACTACATAAATACCCCACTGTCAACATCTTACACCAATGTGGTACATCTGTTATAACTGATGAACTTATATCGACACATCATTATCATCCAAAGTCCATAGTTTACATTAGGGTTCACTCTTGGTGTTACACATTCTGTAAGTTTTGACAACTGTTTAATGACATGCATCCACCATTGAAGTATCATACAGAAGCGTTTCACTGCCCTAAAAATCCTGTGCTTTGCCTGTTTATCCCTCCCCACAAACTCCTGGCAACTACTGATCTTTTTACTGGTTCCATAATTTTGCCTTTTCCAGTATGGCATATAATTGAAACTATAACAGTATGCACTTTGTTTATATTGGCTTTTTTCGATTATTAATACACATTTAAGTTTCTTCTATGTCTTTTCAGCCTTGATGGCTCATATCTTTTTAGCTGAATAATATTCTATTGCCTGGACATACCACAGTTTATCCATCTACCTACTAAAGGATGTCTTGCCTGTTTCAAATTTTGGCAATTTTGAAGAAAGCTCCTATACACATTTGTGTTCAGGTTTTTGTGTGGGCATGTTTTTAACTCCTTTAAGCAAATACAAGGAGATGCCTGCTGGATCATTTGGTAAGAGTATGCTTAGTTTTGTAAAAAACTACCAAATTATCTTCCAAAGTGGCTGTACCATTTTGCATTCCTGGCATTAATGAATGAAAGTTCCTATTGTTTCACATTCTTGTCAGCACTTGGTTTTGTCGGTGTTCTGGATTTTGGCCATTTTAATTGGTGTGTAATGATATTTCATTATTGCTTTAGTTTGTAATTCTGTAATGACATATGATGAGTATCTTTTCATATGCTTGTTTTCTGTATATCTTTGGTGAGGTGTCCAGGTATTTCACCCACTTCTTAATTGGGTTGTTTATTTTCTTATTGTTGAGTTTTAAGAGTAATGTGTACATTTTGGATAACAGTGTTTTATCAGATATGTTTTTTTGCAAGTATTTATTCCCAGGCTGTGGCTTGTCTTCTCATTTTTCTGACAGTGTGTTTCACAAACAGAAGTTTTTAACTTTAATCAAGTTCAAGTTATTTTTTTTTAAAGATTTTATTTCTTTATTTGAGAGAGAGAGAGCATGAGTGGGGTGAGGGGTGCAGGAAAAAGCAGACTCATTGCTGAACAGGGAGCGATGCGGAGCTTGATCCTGGGACCCTAGGACCATGACCTGAGCTGAAGGCAGATGCTTAACTGATTGAGCCACCCAGGAACCCCTCAGATTCAGGTTATTATTTCTTTTATGGATTGCATCTTTGGTATTGTATTTAAAAAGTCATCACCATATCCAAAATCCTCTAAATTTTCTTTCATCTTCTAAAAGTGTTATGGTTTTGTATTTTATATTTAGGTCTACAATCCATTTTGAATTAATTTTTGTGAAGGGTATAATTCTGTGACTAGATTCATTCTTTTGACATGTGGATGTTCGGTTGTTCCAGCACTATTTATTGAAAATGCTGCTTTTTCTCCATTATTTTGCCTTTGCCATTCTGTCAAAGATCAATTGCATATATTTATGTGGATATATTTATGGACTATTTTGTCCTGCTGATCTATATGCCCATTATTTTGGCAATACCACACCCTCTTGATTACTGTAGCTTTATATTAAGTCTTACAGACAGGTAGTGTCAGTCTTCAAATTATTTTCCTTTAATGTTATGTTGGCTATTTTGGTATTTTGCACTTCTGTATAAACCTTAAAATTAGTTTGTAACTTGCTTTTTGGGATTGCATTGACTCTATATATCAAGTTGGGAAGAACTGATATCTTAACAATATTGAGTATACCTATCCATGAACATGGCATATATCTCCATTTACTTAGCTACATTTTGATTTTTTTCAGTAGTTTTGTAACTTTCTCCATATAGATTTTTTACATATATTTTTCTAGATTTATACTTAAGTATAATCTCTTTTTTTGGTGCTAATGTAACCGTGATGTGTGCTTTATGTTTCAAATTCCACTTGTTTATTGTTGGTATATGGGAAAGTGATTAACTTTTGTATATTCAACTTGCATCCTGCAACTTTGATGTAACTGCTGCTTAGTGACAGGAGGGAATTTTTGTTGATTTTTTTTTTTTTCAGATTTTCTACATAGACACTCATTCTATGTGTTTTTAAACTTTACCTCTTTGCATTGCTTTTTAGTGATTGCTTTAGCCTTTAAAATATATGCCAGTAATCTTTTACAGTGCACTTAGGGTGAATACTGTATCGCTTCAAATAAAACATACAGATCCATTTATCTCCAAGACTCTTGGTAACCATCAATTTGTTCTTTACAGTTAAGCCTGTTTCTTGGTTTGCTCCCTCCATCTTGTTTTCTCTTTGCTCATTCGTTTTGTTTCTTAACTTCCACACATGACTGAAATCATATGGTATTTGTATTTCTCTATTTCGCTTAGCATAATACTCTCTAGCTCCATCCAAGTCATTGCAAATGGCAAGATATCATTCTTTTTTATGGCTGAGTAATATTCCATTGTGTATACAGACCACATCTTCTTTATCTATTCATCAATCAACTGACACTTGAGGTGTTTCTATAATTTAGCTTGCTGGCTGAGTCATGTGACTGAGCATGTGACTCGATCTCAAGGTCATGAGTTTGAGTAACACATTGGGTGTAGAGATTATATTTTAAAGTCATATTTTTTTTTAAAGAAGAATGAAAATCTTTTATATATATTCCTGACATTACAGTTGAATGTAATTCATTCCTTTCTGAACATCTAAGTTTCCCTCTCCTATCATTTTATTTCGGCCTGTGGTGTTTCCCTCAGTATTTCTAGTTATGCAGATTGACTGGTAACAAATTTTCTTAATTTTCTGCTATATCAACATGGGTTTATTTGGCTTTTGAAGGATATTTTTACTGGATGTAGAAATATCTGCTAGATTTTTCTTCTCTGAGTCTAAAAAAAAGTCCTAATTTCAGTCTTTCTACGGGGAGGCAGCAGTCATTTGAATCATTGTTTGCATATAAGTAATATATTTTTTCCATGGAAGATTAAAAATACATCTGCAAAGTTTTTAAGACTCCATACTTCAAAAATAGAGCCTAATTCCCCTCCATTTGAATGTAGTCAAGACTTAGACTTGATTTTAAGAAAGGGAATATGATGGAAGTGAAGCTGTGTGACTTCTAAGAGTAGGTCATAAAAATGTGGTTCAGAACATATGTAGAGAGCTTCCATCTGGCTTACTCTTGATCTCTGTCTTGTTCCAGGGGAGGATGGGCACTATAGCATGCAGGCACTCAGGCTGTTCCGGTGAAGAGTTCCCAAGGAGAGGAACTGAGGTCTCCTGCCTACCACCAGCACCAATGCCTGGCATGTGAGTGATACACCTCCCAGGTAGATTGTCCAGCTCCAATTATGTCCAGTTTTAGATGACCTCAGTTTTGGTGACATCTGACTACCATGTCATGATTATCTTAGCTGTTCTCAGATTTCTACTCACAGAAAATGTGAGAGATAATAAGCACTTTTGTTTTAAGCCAATGAATTTTGGGATAATTTGTTATACAGCAATGGATAACTACATTTCCTAACTCAAATGTCTCTACCTGTTATAGTGACTTAATTAAGCAGTGCTTTAATTCACTTCAATTAAAAAAAAAACTGTAAAACTATAAAATTCAAGATGCAGCACAGCTGAGAAAATCCATCTATGGAAGAAAATTATTAATTTTTGGTAACACCAGTCTATTTTGAAACACCATTTTGTCTTTCTGATTTACCTTTGCAGAATGAGCACCTTGTATAATATTTACTATATAATCAGACATTAAGTAAATATTGCTGAATGAATGAATGAATGAATGAATGAATTTGCTCCTCCAGCCTCTAAGCTTTGGAGGGCAAAAACTGTGTCTTATTCATCTTTTTATCTTCTTCACATGGTAAAATGCTTAACGCTGAACAGGTCCCAGTGACTGTTGAATTAAATAAAATTAACTAAAGTTCTTGTTGATGTAAACAATCCAGAAGCAGAAATCAAAAATCATGACAGAAGACTCATTTTAAACATTTATACTGCACACTGACTAGTGCTCATTTTCAAGTCCCTATCACCAAAACAAACAAACGAACCCCCCTAAATTTAAATACTCCCTCAGCTCCTTGTAGATTTTATGGATTTTTATAATTTCCACCAATAGAATCTATCTTCAAATGTTTCTAGAAAATCTTTATGAAACAATACATAATAATAGGTATTTGTGCTTAGATTGTAAACTATTATAAGATGCTGAATTTGGCAAGTTAGCTGCAGAGACCTGGTAATCTGAATTCTTGTCAAATCTTTTGCCATTTTAGTAGAGCTGAATTTTATGAGTACAGGGAGTTTGAGCACTCACACAACATGTAAATTGAGCAACTACTTTTCCCTTTTGAGGAGGTAGTATATACGTACCTACGTGTGTCCCAGTGTTTTATAGCACAAAGCAGACTTCCTAGGTGCAAATCCTCACTAAACCACGAAGCCAGTGTTGTGATTTTTGGCATACAGCTTAACCTCTGCCTTAGTTGCCTCCACTGTAAAGTGTAGAAACTAAAAGTTTATTCACAGGATTTTGGTGAAGATTAAATGGGTTAGTACAAACAAAGTGCCAGGGCACCTGGGTGGCTCAATCAGTTAAGCGTCTGACTCTTGATTCCTGCTCCAGTCATCTCGGGGTTGTGGGATAGAACTCCACATTGGGCTCTGTGCTCAGTGGGGAGTCTGCTTCTCTCTCTCTCTCTTTCTCTCCCTCTGCCCCTCCCCCAGTTTGCACAGGGCACACATGCGCATGTGCTCTCTCTAAAGTAAATAAATCTTAAAAAAAGTGGCCGGCCCATAGTAAACCTTCAATGCCTACCATGAATCTAGAACATTGCAGGGGACTTGTAGAGCTTTACTGCAAAAGTGAGAAACTAGGAGTATTATTGTATGAACATCTCTGCCACCTTTTGGAGGGGATAGGGGGACTGTATTCATGAAAACACAAAAGTTTTGTTTGTTTATCCCTTTTTAAGAATTCTCGTCTCCAGAAAGAGGCAGTTGATTATACTCATTGAGGAAAGACATAAAAAGTAGTATTGGCATATGATTACACTGAATTAGGAATTATGAGACAACACAGTTTGGGGTAAAAGGATTTTTTATTTTTCATTTTAACCCCTTCATAAATGCGAAAATGGCAGAAAGGAGTCAAATATAAAAGGGAGCACAGAGTTTCTGAACATCAGGTGCTTTCTGCAGTGTTGGGCACAGGGAAAGATCATCCCATCTAACTCACACAAACTTCCCCTACTTGACTGTGAGGAACACCTGTGGAAAGGTAAGAGGCCTGATTAGGTTTTTTTTTTTTTTTCCTGATTAGGTTTTAAATCCCCCATGCCTGGCTTACTGCCTAACTCACAGAAGAAAGCCAGAAACAAACAAACAAACAAAAACAAACAAACAAAAAAACCCAAAGGAATGGGGCAGCCCGGGTGGCTCAGTAGTTTAGCGCCTGCCTGTGGCCCACGGTGTGATCCTGGAGACCCGGGATTGAGACCCACATCAGGCTCCCTGCATGGAACCTGCTTTTCCCTCTGCCTGTGCCTCTGCCTTTCTCTCTGTCTCTCATGAATAAATAAAATCTTTTAAAATAAAGGAATGGAGTATTAAATATAATCAAGGCAACCAAGCCTGCCTTGGTGAACAAAATAATCTACCCTTTGGTCTCAAATTTTCCTATGTACCTCCATTTCTACCCAAATAAAATCTTAAAAAAAAAAAAGAAATTAGAGGAAAACTTCTTCCACAAAATACAGTCAAATGGAATGTTTTAATATATAAAAAAAATTCATACTCTGCAACCAAGTGGGATTTATTCCAAGGATGCAAGGCTGGTTCAATATTCAAAAAAAAAATCAATGTAATACATTATATCAACAGGCTATAGAAGAAAAATCAGATGATCACATCAACTGATAGAGGCAAAGTATTTGACAACATCTAACACTCATTCATAATAACAAAAATCTCAGCAAATTAAGAATAGATGGAGATTTTCTAAACTTGATAAGAAAGCTTTGGAAAAAATACTTTAACTAACATCATACCTAATGAAAACCTGAACATTTTCCTCCTAATATGAGGGATCAGTCAAGGGCATTCTTTTTTATTACTCCTATTCAACATCATGTTGGAAGGCCAACTAGTGCAGTAAGAAAAGAAAGTGACAGGTAATACAGATGGGAAAGACGAAGATAAGATAGATACAAGTCTTCCTCTTGGGAACACACTCCACGGAGCAAGAAAGCATGACCCAGTGAAAGCCTCTCGTTGGAGTTACGAGGGCCACCTCCTTGGATTGCTGCTGAAGCCGGGGAGAAGGCCAGAGAGGAGGCCAGGCCAAGGGGAGCGCCCTGTGAGCGCCTGAGCCAGGTGCGCCGCCCACTTAGCAGGGGGCCTGCGGGTTCCGCTAGTCCTAATTCTCAAACTTGAAAACCCAAGGTCAGCAATAGGGGCCTGGACGCGACCCGGCATCTTGGAGATGGGGAGCCCGATGTGGGATTTGATCCTGGGTCTCCAGGGTCACGCCCTGGGCCCAAGGCAGGTGCTAAACCGCTGAGCCACCCAGGGATCCTGTGTTTTTCTACCATATAGGAAGTTCCCTGTGGGGGTGGGGAGGAGTTGGAGAATAAAATTCCAAACAGATGAAGGTTCAAATCCCAGCGTTAATATTTATATACTTTTCTAATTCCTCTTGGCCTTATGACTTTAGAAATGTTAATGAGCACCTTTGGGTTTCAGTTTACTCATAGGTAAAATAGAGATAATAACCTCATAGGATTGCTGTAAGGAGTATATGAGACAATGTTATATAAAGCATCTAGAATGTGGGCACTATTCAGTGGCCTTTATTATTATGGTAATTATTATTATAGGCCTTGACGACTGCACCAAAAAAAAAAAAAAAAAAGGATGACAGATACGCAGGTATGAAAGATCAGTTTTTTTCTGGAAAGGAGCTACTGGATTTCACACACACAGGCTCTGTTCTTGGGCTATAGACCATGGCCAACATATTGGTCAACCTTTTCACCATGGTGTGTGATTGATCATGAGAAAGAGGCAAAATGGTGTGGATGCTTTCTTTACTGTAATACCATCACCACCAGAAGAAGCAGTTTCTGATTAAAAAAAAAAAAAAGAAAGAAAAAAGGGCTATTAACCAGACTTCTGTAGGAATCTGCACACAACCATATACATATGTCCAAGTATCATGCATTAGGGTCACACTTATGTAAAAGACAATGATGAACAGGTTCAGTTAATTTAGAGACATTGCTACACATGTCATTTATGCTATGATTTGTTGTTTGAATTGCTCTTATTAAAAGGATGCATTGATTTCTAGGGTCTGTGAGTGAATTTCAGGAGTTCCACATACTTAAAATTGTATGTGAAATGTGTACGTGCATAAAATGCACTACTGACCAGCTGCAGTGGGGGCTGGTGTGGAGACAGTGCAGGAAGCCAAGCTGGAAGAGCAGCACAGGACTACAGAGCATCTGTGCCTTACTGGAGAACTGAAGCTCCCTCTAGGCCTGGGCCAGGGGCTTTCTGTGCTGGTGGTTGTGTTGTTACTCTTAATTTGCTCTGTGTTAATTTGCTTTATTCTTTGCAAATTCTTGCTATCAGATAAGTGTTTCCAGGTGCTGAAGAATGAAGAAAAATGTGGCAGAGGAAAACCGAAAGAAAATTGTATCCAGTGACTTTACTTCATAAATTGGGGGAGGGGAGGACCAGTATTTGCTTTTTTGCTAATGGAACACCTTGGTTCATCCTAGGGTGGTTTCTGTTGATGAATTGTAGAAGGGTTTTAAGCAGGGACGCCTGGGTGGCTCAGCAGTTAAGCATCTGCCTTCGGCTCAGGTCGTGATCCTGGAGTCCTGGAATCGAGTTCCGCATCGGGCTCCTTGCATGGAGCCTGCTTCTCCCTCTGCCTATGTCTCTGCCTCTCTCTCTCTCTCTTTCGAATAAATAAATAAAATTTTAAAAATAAGGAGGGTTTTAAGCAGAGAACAGGGTCCTCCTGTATTAAAGAAGACCCTAATTGGAGAAATTTGCAAATTCTTAGTTATTAGTTCTCAACTACAAAATAAAGATGTTGGACTAAGCTTCTTTGGGCAGTCTTTTTAGGTAAACTGCCCTAGAGATTTATTTTTTAGTATGTGAGGACCTTCGTAAACCCCACTGGTGGAGGGTATAAATCAGCGTTGCTTTATAACAGATTTCACTCTAGAGTGAAAATTGTTAGATTATATAAGTACGTATAACTGTACATGTGCCTCTAAGGTGTCATTAAATGTTTTTGCTTGACAGGGAGACCATTTAAAATCCTAAAAACTTGAAACGACAAGTAATCAAGTAAATGGGCCCAGGTCCTGAAAGCTCAGGTGGCCCTGGGCAGTTATCCTGTAGCTCAGAAAGCTCATAAAGATAAATGATTTCATTGCAGATCACATGCCATTGCTTGAAAACAGCCTTCCATGCACAGGAATTTTTCATGTGGACAGCTTTGTGCATCAGCTATTTTTGTTTTCATTTCAAGGCCATTTCAAAAGCTATTTGTATATCTGGATTTTACCTTGTCTCATAGAAAGTCAGTTTTATAGCCAGGCCAAACAGTCAGAAATGGAGAATGAGATGAGAAATACATCTTTCTTGATATCTTATTTTCCTTTCCCACAAAGTCCTTATTTTTCCTGTGCAGAGAGTAGTTTCATTTGATCTGTTATCTCAGGCTAATAAAAAATCCTTATTCTTTTTCTAACTTTTAGCTGGAAATGCATTTCCAAAACTGCCAGCTGGCCAGAACTTTACTGGATTTAAACATGAAAATGCAGCTATTGAAAAAGGAGTATGAACTAGAAATTGCATCTGAATCTCAAAGCCCTGAAGATAACGTTGTGAATCTGGAATAAGGAAATGCACACTTGAAGATCCGAACCCTAAAAATAACACAGACAACTCCAAAACAATTCTGACAGTAATATTATGGATGCTTTGCATAAGATTTTTAGGGGCGACTCGTAGGCCAAAAACTTAGATGCCATAGGGAAGTGAAAGCATTTAAGAGAAGGGAGAGAGAAAATGATATGTTATCAAGTTTTAAGGTTAGTCATAGTTTTTGTCTGGGAAATACAAGTGAAAAAACATATTGAAGAATCCCTAATGCCAATTTCTAGCATTTTATCTTATGCCACCTCAACTTGCTGGCATTACCTCAACTTTTAGAATGTGTGCAAGTTTTTGTTTTACTTAATTATTCTTGATTTGTCTGACCAGTTAGCTTTCAGCATAATTGGTTCCCCCCCACCCCCCCAGCTTTTTTAGATTTGAGAATTACTTCTACCTAGACTCTCACCAGACCCTTAGGGTAGAGTCTGCCAATAATCACACCCACCTCCCTTGGGTATAGTCACATGGGTCAGGCAGATTGATTAGTTTATCCTAGGAACTTTTGAAGTAGAATTTAGGGAATGGGGGATCCCTGGGTGGCACAGCGGTTTAGCGCCTGCCTTTGGCCCAGGCGCGATCCTGGAGACCTGGGATCAAATCCCACTTCGGGCTCCCGATGCATGGAGCCTGCTTCTCCCTCTGCCCCCCTCTCTCTCTCTCTCTCTTTCTCTCTCTCTCTCTGTGACTAAATAAATAAATAAATAAATAAATAAATAAAAGAATTTAGGGAATGGATGAGTATTCCCTGACAGTAGAAGCCTTGGGAAGGGCTTGGAAGCTGCTGGTGGCCACCATGTGAGAAAGTGCCGGCTCTAGTGGAGGGGGTTGAAATTGAACCAGGGTGCCAGCAAGTCAGAGACACAGCTGATCTTCCTTGTCCTTGGACCTTCTGCATAACCTGCTGCAAGTTGAGCTGCATAAAATCTCAGACCTTGTTTTTCATTTGGATACATGAAAATACTCTAATATCCTCCTAATAAAATCTACTGAGTCAGTTTGGTTGGATTTTTATGATTTATACCCCAAAGATTCCTAATACAGTTCCTTTGTTTTTTTGGGGGTAAGATGATTCATGTCAAATTAGAATATCTATCTTTACCCTAAAAGTACTGCCTCTGTAATGCAAAAAGTAAAAGTTGATAAGAAATAGTTACACATCTAAACAATACTTGTAATGGTCATTCTTTGTAAAAAAATAAAATTTAATTTATAAGACATATAATTTTTAATATTTAATAAAAATTGGCTGAAGACAAAGGAGAACTGAATGGACATGGTCTTTCTCTTAAATAAATACAAGTTATTTTATGTTGTGAGGATCTGAGGATTATCTGGACCATGTTTTGTTTGTCCTTAACTTTTTTTTTCCACTAGAAGTGAATTAATTATTCAAGCCTTTTGGTACTTTATTTCATTCCTCTGTGAAACTGTGGTATTAGCAGTTCAACTTCCAGGAAACTGTCAATGATCTGTGTAGCCTTCTATCTGGCCTTTGGATTTCTTGAGAAATTCTGTATACAAGCTATTGGCTTATAAATATACAGACTGATTTCTTAAATCATATTTGTAAAATAGATTTCTTATATGTCACAATTAGAGAAATTCTGAAGAGTTAGTGGAATTCCTTGTGATCTGTTCTTTGAAAAATATTCTTGTTAAAAAAAATTGGGGGGGAGTCATTCTCAAGTACATTTTTAAGATTAAAATTTTTAAATTGTGATTTTGTGTTTAGAAAATACTCAGGATGATTCATGTTATAAGCTCCATTCCCTAAATGCAGAGAAGCTAACACGGATTAGTTTTCATGTGAATAATTCGATTATACTGATGATGTGCTCTATCGGGAATCAAAAGGAGAACTGAAAATGGATCCCTGTTTTCCCTTTTGCAGACATAAAAGTGCTGATTAGTTTATTGTAAGATTTTTTTTTGGTCCCAACTTTTCCTCCCTACCTTCTAGCGATAAATTTTGGATCACTGTATCTTTTAGGAGTGATAGATGCAGAAACAGAATAAGAAACTCTTTGTTTCAAAAGCCTCTGATTTGGGGGCAGCCCGGGTGGCTCAGTGGTTTAGCGCCACCTTCAGCCCAGGGTGTGATCCTGGAGACCTGGAGTTGAGTATCAGGCTCCCTGCATGGAGCCTGCTTCTCCCTCTGCCTCTCTCTCTCTCTCTCTCTCTGTCTGTCTCTCATGAATAAATAAATAAAATCTTGGAAAAAAGAAATCTTTAAAAAGAAGAAAAAAAGAGCCTCTGATTTGGGGAAGCCCTAACCAGTAGAATTGCCTGTGATATTAGCTGTCAGTATGGAGATTTGATGAGGGCCTGACATGTGGGACACTACTGTTATTCAATATTTTTGCTTTGTTTCCCCTCTTAAAGTGAATTCTGCTCTCATATGACTTCCTTTGCTTTTTTGTTTGTTTGATTTTTTTTTTTTTTAATAGCAGAAGCCAGATTGTTTTAGCATTTTTTCTTTACAGTGGCACTCAGCTGTTTGTTGTTAGCTTGCTGGATTCTGATCCTGCTGTGGCACACGGAAGGATAGTAGGGACACTTTTCTGGGGGTGTGGGGATGTACCTACCCTGGCTTTCCAGAGTGTTTAAAGGTTTTATTTATGTATTCATGAGAGACACACAGAGAGAGGCAGACATAGGCAGAGAGAAGCAGGCTCCCTGCTGGGGAGCCTGATGTGGGACTTGATCCTAGGACCCTGGGATCATGACCTGAGCCAAAGGTAGATGCTCAGCCACTGAGCCACCCAGGTGCCCCTTTCCAGAGTGTTTAAATAAGCTAGAGCAACAGTGTGGCATTTTAAGAAAATAGGAGATAGAAGGGACCAAACTGCTGCCAGCTGGAGGGGAAAATGAGAAAATAATTATAACCTCAATTATGCAACAGGGAAGCAGTAACAGGATATGCCAAAGAAAGTAAGATGTTCTTACCAATAGTGGATAGAGAGGGCCAAAAGAAGAGAAACTTACACAGTTTAGTGAGGAAAATATGGTGTTATGTTTTTTCAAATGACACAATTTCTCACAGCTTTTATTATGGAGGGGGAAAACCATGTTAGCAGGAAATGGACTTTCCCTATACAGTGTGATACTTAGTTAGCACCTAACAGTGAAGAGGTGCCAAATTAATTATGACAATTAGGAGCACTGCACAGGTTGTTAGGCATTAAATGGCTTTACAGGTGGCCTGGATGAATCCACATTTTGTTCGGCTTGCCAAGTGATTTCTGCTGTAACAGGTGTTTCTGGAGCTCTCCGTCTGGGGACAGATGAGAGTAAACTCACGATGGCTGAGCCCACACCACTGTAATCGCAAGAATCCCATCTCCCCTGGTCCCTTCCCGGGCAGGATCCAGGGCCACGGTGCAGCCAGCGGCTGTGTTTATTTACCGCCGTGATCACTGCTGGAGTCCCTCCTGGCCTTGGGCCTGGACAGCTGCTTTCTCTCTTGGTGCTGTCCCTGATGCCGCTGGCTGCACACCCCCCCCCCCCAACCATTTCCCCTGCTTCCTGGCCATGCGATTAATGAGCCTTCTGGGAGGATCAGAGACACGTGCAAGTTTGGGACTGAACCTCTAGGTCTAGGGGTCTCTTCTTGTCTCATCGGGACCAAGCGCTGGGCACTAAGTCTGAGCTGGGCGCACACCTGTAGCAGCAGCCCCAATCAGGTGCCGCTTCTCAGAGGGCCACATGCTTCTTGCTGCTTCCTGATCCTGGTGGTCCTCTGATGAAGGTCGGGGCTCAGAAGACTCCACCTGTTCCTGGGCAGTCACCGTGACCGCTGTGCTGGGCTGGGGCCTGGGCCGGAGAACAAGGAAACCCGCAAGTAGCAAAGCCACGGGCCTTGTGCCAGGCGTCGTGCCAGCAACTGCAGGTGTAGTAGCTTCGTCAGCCTGCACGGTGACTTGTAGGCACAGAGAACACGCTTTCGGAGTGCTTGCTTGGCCTTGGTAGTCAGCCTTGGCTTTGTCACCGGCTCTATGAGCTCAAGCTAATTCTGCAGTCCTGTCCCCAGAAGCGGGTGTTCCAACCTTGAGGAGCTCAAGCTAATTCTGCAGTCCTGTCCCCAGAAGCGGGTGTTCCAACCTTGAGGAGCTCAAGCTAATTCTGCAGTCCTGTCCGCAGAAGCGGGTGTTCCAACCTCGAGGAGCTCAAGCTAATTCTGCAGTCCTGTCCGCAGAAGCGGGTGTTCGAACCTCGAGCAGCCCAAGCTGAAGGGTGCTGGCGCGGGTCTGGGGGACTGGGGCGGAGGACAAGGCTTTTCCATTTCCCACGTGTTGCTTTCATGCATCGGGTTGGGCATGACCTTCCCGCCCTCGTGGACTCGGACCCTTCCTGCAATGCCCGCTTTTCTCTGAGGCTCTGTGCTTCCCTGACACCGAGCTGCCTTCCCTCTGTCACGCCACTGATGCCCTGTGTCCTCTGCTGATCCATAAGTTGATTTGCCTCACTTTGGGAGCGGGCACCAGGGAGATGCAAAATGAAGAGTAACTGCCACTTAGCAAATCCTGGCTCTGCCTGGCACACAGTGCTACGTGCTGCTTACAAGTCGATTGTTTTGGGGACGCCTGGGTGGTTGAGCTTCTGCCTTAGGATCAGTCGTGATCCCAGGGTCCTGGGATCGAGTCTCACATGGGGCTCCCTGCAGGAAGCCTGCTTCTCCCTCTGCCTGTGTCTCTGCCTCTCTCTCTCTCTCTCTCTCTGTGTCTCTCATGAATAAATAGATAAAATCTTAAAAAAAACCAACCCAACTGTCTCAACAGCAGTGCGAGTTGGAATGACCGCTCCTGCCATTCTGTAGAAGGAGAATGAGTCCTGAGAAGTTGCACACCTTGCCCGGGGTCGCTCAGCAGGTGAGATTAAGGCCCAGGGCTGGGTGTGGTCTCCTACGAGACCCTGCCAAAGCAGTGGGGGAGACCTGTGCACAAATGCATGAACTCGGCCCTGTAACAGGAATTATAACAGAAGCATGTGTGAAGTGCTAGGGATGCTTTTTGCAAGGGACAGTCAAAGGAGGCTTCATCCAGGACTGGCCCCCAAGTACTCTGCCTGGAAAAAAAGCCCTCATTTTGTGTCTCGCGTTCTACGTAAACTAGCTGGGTGATCTTGGACAAAGTACACTGCCCTATTTGGAGTTCATTCTTCTCATTCAAAAATGAAGGCCTGGAAGTCACCTGTAAAACATCCCTCTGACTTAGAAACTATTCTATTCTAATCCTGCCTGTTGGAAGTGGACTCTTCAATCACTCACCCTGACTCGCCCAGACTATCTGATACCTGTGGTGGCCCGGTGGGTCACAGACTCTATCAGTGGCCCCGGCCACAAAGTGGACTCCCCCGGCCCCAGCCTCTTGCCCTGATCACAGCCTCAGCTGTTGCAGCCTTGATGATGACAGGAAGCAATTCTTGTCACTCTGGGAAGCCTCTCTGCTCTTCTCACCCATGCGTGACTGCAACCAGGGGAAATGTCACATTTGCACTTCAGAGGGAGACAGGCACTGCTCAGACCTTTTATGTGTTAGATTTTAGAAGCAGCCTGGTGGATTGCCTGCTGTGGCAGACACTGTAGGCTGAGAGCAGTGTAATGCGTAGTTAGGAGTGCAGCCTCTGGAGTCAGGTGATGGAGTTCGAATCTTGGCTTCTTCACTGCTTGCTCTGTTACTATCTCCAAGTAGAGCCTCTCTGTAAAATGGTAATAATCACAGCTTCCCTATGGGCTTGTTGTGAAGATCTGATGGATTAATACATGTGAAGTGCCTAGAACACTCTCAAGTAGTGTCTATTATTAGGATTGCCTACCTAACAAATATTTTGTTCATCCTTCTTGCCTTTGGAAGAGTCCAATTCCAAGAGACTGAGAATGATAGTTTCACTTTTCACAGACTCTCTGGCAGCTCAGGATGGCTATGGAATCCAGTTTTGTCCAAAAAGACATAAGGGGAAGTTTGCTGGGGGTTTTCTGAGAAGCATGTGCCTTTCTTACAAAAGGAGAGACGTGAGGGAAGCTCTCTTCCTCCTATTCTTCCTTTCTTGCTTAGGAACATTGTCACATGAGGTTGTAAAGCTATACCTGCTGCAGTGACCCTGTGACCAATGTGGGAGACATATGGACATTTTGAGAATGGGAAGATAAGAAGATGCAAAGCAGCAGTGTTCCTGAGGACATCACCTAATTGCTGAGCCAACCCTCAGACTGCCTACCTCGGGCTAGACTTTACCTGTGAGGTAGCAGCAGGGATAAGGTCCAGTTGTTTAGGGGCACCTGGGTGGCTCAGTCTGTTAAGCATCTGCCCTTGGCTCGGGTCATGATCCAGGGGTCCTGGGATCAAGCCCCACGTTGGTCTCCCTGCTCAGTGGAGAGTCTGCTTCTCCTTCCCTCTCACCCCTCCCCCTGCTCATGCTCGCTCTCTCTCAAATAAATGGTCTTTAAAAAATGATGCAATTGTTTAAGCCACTTTTATTTGGGCAGTTTCTTGTACCTGGAGCCTCCTAACTAACACACCTAACAACCTCCTGGGATAAAGGCTCGAGATGATGCATTGTCTGATTGCAACTGTGGATATCACCAGAAACCATGGGCAAAGGACTCCAGGGACATCATCTGGCTGCTTATGTGTCTCACACATGCCTTTAGTAAAGACCCTTCTTATACAATAGAAGACTAATTAAAGGATATCAGAGGAGACCTGTCTGAGAGGAACCCCTTTCTGGAACCTTGTGGAGGAAACTCTGGAATTCCACAAGAGATGTTCTGATGAAAAAACTTCCTCATTCTCATACTTGTTAAAAACAAGACAACAAACCCAAAACTATGCTAGGCCCCACATGGTCAAACTGGACTTATAGTTTTGGGTCTCCCAGAAATGGAATATTAAACCAGTCAGTCAGAAATCTCCTGATCTTGGGGCACCTGGGTGGCTCAGCGGTTGAGCGGCTCAGGGCGTGGTCCCGGGATCTGGGATCAAGTCCCACATCGGGCTCCTTGTGGGGAGCCTGCTTCTCCTTCTGCCTGTGTCTCTGCCTCTCTCTCTGTGCCTCTCATAAATAAATAAAATCCTTTAAAAAAAAGAAAAAAAAATCGCCTGATCAGCATGATTAGGTAATCAGCCTGATGGACCCAGGCCAACTCCGAAAGGAAAGTATTTTTTTTTTTTTTTTTTTGCCCAGCACAATTTCCTTGTCCACCCTCCCTTCGGCCTATAAAAGTCTTTCATTTTATATAGCTCCTCGGAGCTCCTTTCTATTTCCTAGATTGGATTCTGTCCAATTCAAATTGATTTTTGCTCATATAAACTCTAAAAAATTTTTAACTCCATTAAGGATATCCAAATGCCTATGGAACCTACCAGCTATCTAATTCTGTCAGAGAAGCCATTTTAGTTTTCAGCAATTGAAAGAAGTGGGATGAAATAATTTCTTAAAGTGTCTCAGGACTGAACTGGCAGCAAAACACAGCAAATTGTTCATCAGCACTTAAAATTTTATATCAGGGAAGTTTAGCAAAGTGTCAAAAAAAACCCAGCCTGGAATCGAGTTTCTACAAAAATTGCTTCTAAATTGGTATTGAAGATGCCAGTCTCTTTAAACTTCTACAGGATTCAGTTAGGAATTGTCATGCAAAGGAAATGCTCAAGATGTCGAAGTGGGATTGTCAGATTGCTGAGACCATGACCAATGTCCTTTGGAGTCTACCAGCTTTTGCACTGACTTTACGGCTTCCGTTTTACCCCGAGCCTTCTAGCTAACCAAGTACTTTGCAGTTTACAATCTTCTGGGGCTGCCACAGCCAAGAGCTCGTTAAATCCACAACAAGCCTCTGAGGTAGGTTTTGCTGGAGGCTGTTGAAATTCAGGGTCCAGTAAGAGAGCTTGCCTAGCTGATTTTGGAATATCACCCTGCTTCCCATGAAGTCACCCTCCCTAAGTGATGGTGTTACCCCCTAGAAAAAGTGCAATCTGGGGAGTCAGGAGGCCCCACTATGGGCCAGCTCAGAGCTGAACTTGCTGTGTGATGCCCGATGACTCATCAATGTCTCTGGGCTTCAATTTCCTCATTTGTAAAGCGGGAGTTGAGATCAAAATGATTTTTAAGATTCTTTGGTTCAAGCATTATATCTCCAGCTAACGCTTTTAAAATCACCTTTCAGGGGCAGCCCCTGTGGCTCAGCGGTTTAGCGCCGCCTTCAGCCCAGGGCATGATCCTGGAGACCCGGGATCGAGTCCCACGTCGGGCTCCCTGCATGGAGCCTGCTTCTCCCTCTGCCTGCGTCTGTGCCTCTCTCTCCCTCTGTGTGTGTCTGTGTGTCTGTCTGTCATGAATAAGTAAATAAAATCTCAAAAAATATATTAAAATCACCTTTCAGTACAACATTGTCACCAATTTCTTTTTTTTTTTTTTTTTTAATTTTTTTTATTTATTTATGATAGTTACAGAGAGAGAGAGAGGCAGAGACACAGGCAGAGGGAGAAGCAGGCTCCATGCACCGGGAGCCCGATGTGGGATTCGATCCCGGGTCTCCAGGATCGCGCCCTGGGCCAAAGGCAGGCGCCAAACCGCTGCGCCATCCAGGGATCCCCCTGTCACCAATTTCTTAGTGTGAATTAGCTTAGGTGGTGACAAGAAAACACTGAATTTTAGAGTGTCTATGGTGAACAGTTAAAGAAGGGAAGGGAATAGAAAAAAAAGATACTAAATTTATATTCTCTGTACCTTATATAATTTTGCCTTAAGTTCAATTAACAGCATGAATCTGTCCAAACATTCTCTGTTTCTCTCTTTCTCGTTCTTTGTCTCTCCCTCCCTCCCTCTCTTCCTTTCTTCCTGTCTTTCGACTTTATTGTTGTGCCTACTGGATATGTGTTGAGCATCCACTTTGAAATGAACATCTTGCTGGGTGTGGAATATGGGACAATAAACACAAAAGATGGGGTTCTCCTTCTCTGGGTACTTACATTCTAGATGAGGGGGCAGATAAGTCAATAAGATATTATATAAGGAGATACATGCTGTGGTTGGGGAAAATTCAGAGTGCTAATGGAGTAAGTAAATAAGAGGCACATTTAACCCAGCTGTGATGGGAGTGGGAAAGCTTCCAGAAGCATAGCCAAGAGAAGGCTAGGAAAGGAAGAGAAGGAACAGTTAGTTTTAGGCAGAAACAACTGCCCATGGAAAGTCCCAGAAGTGAGCAAACTCATCATCTACTAAGAGGAGGCGGGAAAAGCTCAGCACAGTTGGAGCTTACAAGGAAGGTATAAGGCATCAAGCAACATGGCTGGAGCAGTAAACAGAGGTTCAGACTTCATCATTAGGAGCAAGGATCGCCATTAAAAGCTATTTTAAAATTTAACTTGTATTATAGTCATACATGTATTATGTATACATGTATGTAATACATAAAAAATAATAAAGTCTTACATAAAACTGTAAGTACCCTAATGGTATCCTTACCCTGGCCCCATGTTGCCCCAAAGGAAACTACTTTCAGTTCTTTGACATTCTAAATAATATGAGTGCGCTTCTTTCTTTTGTTGGCTTTAGACATTATGCTTTCCTAGTATGACAAAGGAGAATTTGAGTTCTCTTATTCCCACTTCTTCAAGTCCCTTTACTCTTCCCAATTTTAGTATAGGGGGAAAAGGATTGCTTTTTGTAGAAGTCCACAGACAGGTCTCTGAACACAACACAGTAGTAAGGAGCAGAGAATGGTTGTACTTAGTCACACATGAGTGTGACTTTTATCAATTATTTTAAAAAACGGCTCTAGAGTTGCCTGGGTTGCTCAGTGATTGAGCATCTGCCTTTGGCTCAGGGCGGGTCCTAGGATGGAATTCGGCATCGGGCTCCCTGTAGGGAGCCTGCTTCTCCCTCTGCCTATGTCTCTGCCTCTCTCTCTATGTCTCTCATGAATACATAAATAAAATCTTTAAAAAAACAACAAAAAAACTCTAGTTATTTTTAACATCAGTTATTTTTAAAACAACTCTAGAGGTTCATTAAGATAATTGGCCAAGTATTTTGAGATACTATGTGTGCTCATAATTTCTGCCTACTTGTTTAGGAAACTTAGGAGGTAGAATCTGGAAGAGTTCTACAGAAACTGAAGCGATCATATTTGAGGAACTAAGGGAAATGCAGGTTTCCACATCTTTAATGGAAATTTAAAGTTAGGACAATCTCCTTTTTGATTTTTGTCTTAAAGAATGTGGAAGATATGAATGCTTGCATGTTGTTGTAGCTTGTTTTATGCTTCTGCTCTTTATGGCTCCCTTATCTTTAAATAATGAATATCCCTAAGATTTCCTCAGTATCCTTAGTACAGAGTAAAGGAGAAAGGTAAGAAAGAAGGAAGAAAGGAAGGGAGGAAATAAAAATGGGAGGAAGGAAGGAAGAGAGAAAAATGACAAAGTATAGTTATTTATTCAATCCCTCTTCATTTAAGACGTAGTTGAGTCTCCCCTATAGAAGTGTAAGAAATAACTTGTTTTAAAAGGATTTATGTCAACCTAAAGCAATATATACCATGTAAAAGCAGAGAATAAGAATCAAATGAAAAAGTGAGATGAAGGAAAATAAAACAAGGCCAACAGTTGACACCAGGGTAAGGTCAGTACTTGAAATACGAAGTCTTGAGTATCTGCAAGTAATGTACTGAATATTGAGCTGCAAGCTTCCTAACAGCTAACAACAATAAAATCCAAAAGATAATCTAGTCTATTTCTGGTGTATCATTGAAGACAAATTGTTTGCAATATGGGTGTCTAGGAACCGAGTAAGTTAACTCATTTTATTGGCTCATTAACCATAAGGCAATTAGGCCCAATGAAAGCTTCTGGAAATGATGACTTTTGGCTTTAGGGTAGCTGAACAGTAGGTTTTACAGAGCAGTAACTAAAAATAAGGACCAGTTTTTTTTTCCTGTAGGTCAATCTTTGGTTACACCAGTAAAAGCCATGCCTCCTGCATATTAAAAAAAAATGGTTATGTTAATTCTTTTTAAAAAATCTCCCTTTCCCCCACCTCCATTTTAACCTTCTTATTCTACATTGACATCGAGACATTAACATAGATTTTACCCCATCACAGCTTTTATTGTCCCTGAACCATCACAAAATTGTTCTTATTGATGCCCTCTCTAGTTATGGCATTAAAGTCAGGATATTTTATGAGCATGGATGGCCTGGGAGCAGTTTGAGTTTATGAAGTTTAGTCAGTAGTTGATTCATTTTCAAAGAATTGAATGATCAGCAAAAGTCACAAGAATCTCACGTTGCCCCTGATACATTTAATTACCAGGTAGTAAATAGTATAACCACAACCATGTCTAAAGGCACTACTTTTCTTGCATAACACTGTCCTGAAAAGATCTGGTTTCAGTTCTTTGAAATTGACATGCTGTTTTATGAAGGATTATTTAGCACATTACCAGATTAATAATTTGCCAGCAGTATATAGTTGTCATTTTAATGCAGGAGGTAGAATAATTTCTGATATCCCTCCCATGTGCCAAGGCAGAGGGCAAAGACCACAGAAAAAGATACAAGACTTAAGGAACTTAGAGTCTGACAGGGAAGGGAGATGAGCCAGCAAATGGTTATGACATAACGTGATGATACTAATATAGGTACTGTATAATACCTATATTTAGGTATTACATCAGCCCCTAATTGGACCAAGACTGAGAGATGTCAGGATAGTTTATTTAAAAACTTAGGAGATCTTCAGGCCTAGAAGGAGAAAGCTCACTTCATGGAACTTACTTTGGAATTACTTAAATTGGGCTTCATTTATTTCTCTGGAAATCTAGATCTGCAGGGAACCATGAGGCTGTCTAAAACTCCCTGTTAGATTTCAGGCCCGCTTGTAGTGACACCTTTCCAGAAACATGAGCATCAAACTTACTCAAAAAATACCTTTAAAAAATTATGGTAGCATACACATAAAATTGACCATTAGTGATGTTTAGAACTTTCACAATCTATCCTGTCTAGTTATAGAACATTTTCATCTCCTCAAAATGAAACCTGTACCCATTGAGAAGTCACACCTCATTTCTCCCACCCCACAGGCCCTGGCAACTATTAATTTGCTTTCTGTATCTGTGGATTTGCCAATTCTGGGTATTTCACATCATACAATTTGTGGCTTTCTGTGTGTGACTTCTTTCACCTAGCATAATGACTTTAAAGTTTCATAATGATTTCATGAGCATTATAGCATATATGGACATATGCTATATTTATTCCTTTTATGGCTGAATAATATTCCATTGTATGGATATACCACATTTTGTGTGTCTGTTCATCAGTTGATAGACCCTTGGGTCCCTTGTTGGCTATTGAGAATGGCTCTGCTATGAACATCTGTGAGTGAGTTTTTGTGTGAACACCTGTTTTCAGGTCTTCGGGGCATATATGCAAGAATGGAATTGCGGAATCACATGGTATTTTTATATTTTGCTTATTATGGAAGTGAAAACGGCTTGCCATAGCAGCTGCACCATTTTACTGACTTACTTTTAATGAGAAAACTATTTCTTTCAAGGTACCCTGTGTCTTGGTAATTTATTCTGTCTTCCAACTTCAAAAGATTGTTCTGAGGTCTAATAATCTTTGTGAAACTGTTTAAGGCCTTCTGAAAGCAGCCTTTATATAAATTAAACATATTATGTACTCAGGCATTCATTACAGTGTAGTTTGCAAGGAGTTTGATAGTTCAATAAATTTACATGAAATTCGATCTGTATAGGTGTAAGCTTTTACAATCTTGGAAGACCCGAAGCTGAAAGGAGACAAATTGCGTTGAATTAGTTTGCCTCCATTTGACCTGTTTTTCCTAATGAGATATTGGAGGCATAAAGAAAGTGCAATCCTTTTGAAGTATGGGCACACTGATTCCGGTTGTTAAATCCATTAATTAATTTATCTCTATTCAGAACATTCTAATGAACTGAAACCCAAGACTGCTGTTAATTCAAAGCAGAAGCAAAAGCATGGCTGAGTAGATGATGTTTGCTGCTGTTTTAGCAGACTTTAATAATGGTTTCTGAGAGATAACCAAGTGAAAAACAAATTAGAACTATTTTTGTGGCTCTAGACAGTGTTTTAAAAACTCTTGTGAAGGGGGGCACAGAACTCCTATTACATATTGGCTCAACTTGGTGCTTTCGAGAAGCCATCAACTTAGCAAAATATGTAGCACCTCTCCCCAGAGAGTCTGGGTTCTTGGTTTCCAGACTCTGAAGAAAATCCATTTCCTAGACTTGAACCAACCCAAGATATGTGTAACGGACCAAGTGTCAGCAGAAGCTCACACACCAGGCATAGAAGCCAGTTTAAGGTATCAATATCTGTCTATATTCCACTTTATCAATTACAAGGTCTTTCCATAACCTACTCAGGCACATATTTTAACCCAGCAAACACTGGATAAGTTTCCTAAATGTGAAGTTTTCTAGGACTTACTATATGTTATGCATTTTATATTTCTTATTTTAGATCCTTATAACAACCGTGTGAAGTAGATAGTACTTTAGTGTTTGTTTTAGAAATGAAGAAACAGGCTCTCCAAAGATAAGTAACTGGCAAAACTGAAAGCAAACCAAAGAATAGGTCATTCCAAACTCAGATCTTGCTAACATGCCAGTAACCTTCTAATCAACTAAGAAAAAAAAAGTAAACCTAATAATATTAAAAATTTTTAAATATGCTCCTCCAAGCCAAGATATACATCCGACTATTTATAAGATATATTACATTTCTCTGCACACTACTTACCTGTCAGCTGAAGTCATTCTGTTCCTTGGGATTTGGATGAGTTTGGATTCCCCATCCCCACGAGTTCCACATCTTCCCTGGTTTTTGAGGAGCTTACCTTTCACAGACTCTCTCTGACTCTAGGCTACAGCTTCTTCTAAAATAGTTGTGCAGTTTTTCCTTTTCTCTCTCCCCTGCTTTTTTCTCCCCTCCCCCAGCAGTATCTGCTAGTGTAATAAAGAAAAACTCACTGGCTCAAGCCAATTTTGGTTTAAATGACATTCTATTCTTTTTATGTGAACCTTGAGCAGAAAAATCCCTAAATAGTTTTCGTCAGTAACCAGCTTCTTACTACTATAAAATCTCCTCACCATGGGTTCTTCCTTAAGAATGTTTTTAATTCTTAATAACATGAAGTGAACTAAAGGTGCCATTGAGGGGTTGATTTGAATCACTGGGAGTCCATAGAGAGAATGCATGCAAGAAAAGACAGACGCTGAGGTTTTGGGACTTTGTAGTCCCAAACATCTTTACAGCTGAGAACACAGTGGGTCAGTATGGGCTCTGGCTTGCTCCAGTTCCATGACTATTTAAATATATATGACTTTTTCTTTTATTGGACTTCACCTTGCTACCCGTTGACATCTCTCTACTCTACCTTGATTGTGTCTGCCTTTCTCAGGCCCCCTTGGGGTGACAGTTAGATCTTCCAGCCCCACCCCACCCCCAAGTTCATCCAGACCTAGGGGTAGAAGCAGTGGATGAGGCCATCACCCTGGAAATGTGTTTCACCTTAAAGGCAATGCCATCAGTCTGTCCTATCTGTGAGTCCCTGTAGCGATGCCTTCTTCCTCTTTCTCTGGCTTTCGCAATCACAGGTAGCCTCTCAAACTGCCACCTTTTTAGGTCCTCCAGGATCAATGAATTATAAGAGATACGGTTTCTGATGAATTTGCCCTTGGCTAACCTATTTTATAAAATAGGAATGAGAACATCTATACTCCCAGGTGACATCAGATTCTTGTAAAATGCTTGCCCAATTATGGACAAAAATTGTTACTTGGGTACAAAAACAGACAACAAAATCTTGTCAGTGCCATGTAAGCAAGGAAGCTGAGTCCCAGATGACAGACACTCTGTTGCTGGCTCCCCATCTCCAACACATGAGCCTAAATATAAGGACTAAAGATTTGAATGAAGTAAGTCTCTGACTCATTCACCAGAGGGAGATTCAGGATAATTTGCAGCAATATATGCTCATTCCTTGAATGTTTCTGTTTAGCTGCTACTTTTAAACCTTTACAAGTAATAAATAGTTGTATCTTGTCATCGTCACAAGAGAAAAGTAAAGGTGTGCATTATATAAATGACCAAGACATTATTGTGACTCAAATGAAAATCCCCCAGAGTCAAGGAATGGACTTTTAAAAATGTAGAGTGAATACATTTTCAAGATTCCTCAGTCTTAAATGGTAGTCTAAATTTAAAAACCATAAACAAAATCCACTAAAACCTTGGGAGCTCTGATTTAGCTTATATTGAAAAAGGAGATAGAAGAGAAGAGAGGAGGTAATGAAAAGGTAGCATAAAAATTGAAGAAAAACCAAGTATCTTCTCCATATGATTTTAAATTGCCTGGGGAATTAATTTAATTTGCACTAGTCTATACTCCATGAGGCAAGTTGTCCAATCATACATTTTTCTCCATGTTGCCATGGAGATCGTCTACTCAGGACATTGATAGTTAACAAGAGTGTGATACTTTCTGGTTTCTATGTTGTTCAAGCTACATTTCACTTCTATAACTTTGAGCCATCGAGTTCAATTGGATTTTATAATCTTCAAAGGGTAATACTTTGTCTTTTAGTATTCACAGAGGGAATAAATGAAATAAATGGAAGTCCATAAAAGAAAATGATTAATATTGATAAAATATATAGTGGTTTTCTCATCGTGGCATATAGGTTTATAAAGCATAACCAGGTAGAGTTGGAAATGATAGTTCTTTCAAAACAGCAGAACTCACAATTGTGGTTTCTCAGATTGGTAAGAGAACAAATCTAGCACTTTAGGATTACAAACACATCTAGCACTTTAGGATTACTTCTGGCTCAGGCTGGCTGCAGGCTGGGGATTCTGGGTTTTCAAACTCCAGGGTCACAAACTCTCTATAGGTAATATGGGTTTTCTGAGATGTTCTTTCTCCTGGAAGAAGATGTGATATGCTATCATGAGCAAGGCTTGTGCTTTGAAATCACACAGACAGGGGTTGGGGATGGCTTCGAAATATCAGTACTGTGATTTTGGCCAAGACAGTTAAGTTGCGATGTGTTTTTCCCTTTACAGAGTGAGGGTAATGAAATTTTCCTAATAAAACATGTGAAGGTTCTTGATTTATTCAGATACACACTAAGTACCCTTGTGAATTCCAAAGAACAATGTATTATAGTTGCAAAGTCAGGGAGTTCATTTTAACTTCTACTAGCACTTAGGAGATGCTTACTATATTAATCAGCTCTGTTGCAGTAACAAATAAACCCCAAATCTGAGTGGATTAAGATAACAAACAAACATTTATTCTAGTCCCTGTTACATATTAATAGCTGCAAGTTAGATGGAGTCACATCTATGTGGGACCTGTTTTATTCACAGCAGCGAGAGAGGGTGGGACGGAGAGAGAGAGAAATTGAAGATTGAAGGACCAGGAGGAAATACATGATGGCTCCTTAAGCTTCTGTGGGAACTTGGCAGATTGATATTCCATTGACCAAAGTAAGTCACATGACCAGGACTGCCATTAATGGGGAATGGGGAAGGGAGGCACTAAATCTCGTGGCAATGAATGTGTATATTTAATTCCCTTATAGGAAGACGGAGTGAATAGTTGGGAACAATAATACAATCTACATAATAACTACTGCTATTGTCAGAAAGGCTTTATTAGATGGTTGCTAAAGGCAGCCTCTGAGCCTGAGTTTTTGTCTTACTCATTATAAGAGCCTAAACAAGTTACTTAACCTTTCTGTGCTTGTTTGCTCAATTGGAAAACTGGGATAATATTATGTACCATCTCTCACAGGATTGGTAAGAAATGAAATGAGATCATGTATGTGTCTATATCTTTACTTGGAACAAAAGTTAACACACATAGCAAGTACTCTGTGTTAGCTGTTATTACTATCACTGGTTATATTGAGGGAATAGTAGATTTGTAGAGATATTCCCTATAGAAAACATAAATCAAATTAAAGTAGTGGTGGTGGGGGAATGATATATAAATTTCCCACATCTCTCAGTCAACTGGCCTTCTCTACACAATTCATTATCACTTTCTTCTTTTGTCCTACAGTCATTGGTCTCTGGAGAGGGATTGGCAGATAAGGCAAAGAGGAAGATATTATGCTCATATTATGGCATAAGCCACTAACTTTATTTCCTTGTTTTGAGACCTTTGATGATATTTCCATTTTCAACAGCTTTTAGGCAAAGCAACTTGTCATCCCGGAATATTTTTCTATGTTATCAAAGCATCAAATTCAGCAAGATGTTGGTTTCTGGTTCTTTCCCCCATTCATACTCTATTCTGAGGGGTAATCAAATAGGCAATTTCCCAAATACCATTGCAACAGTAGTAATGCACATGGCCTCACTGCCATAAAGACGGTGGTTCTAGAGTACAAACAGTGTGTGGTTTATTTCCTCTACCTATATTACAGATTCTGCTTGAAATTTTAGCCTTGATCTCCTTTGATTAACACCTCTGAAGTTTACTAGGTAAGGAGAGGTATCGTAAACAGAGATATTCATGCAAATAAATGTTTAAAATAAAATAATCTTTCCTACCATAAGGCAAGCAGCCTAGTGAAAAACTAGCTCAAATCCTGTAACTGCTCATTTCAGATACAGCAAAAGCACTGCTGAGTGAGAAAAGAACCACCTACACAATTACTTTTCTAAAAATTTTTTACTTTCTTTTCTTTCCCATGAAACATGCCTACTTATTCATTTATACCTCATCTTCTATTTATCAGAAATATTATACAATGCTCTTCCTCCTCCTGGTAGCACATGGTTCAGATGTCTGGGGGAATGATTTATAAATTTGCTGACGAGGTTGTCTAGGCATCAGGCTTGAATCAGAGGTCTGGGACCTGATTTCTGCAGGCCTCCCACCAAATAAGTGAAGAGGAGTCTGTGAACTCTTATTGAATTGAGGCAGGGAAATGAGTCAACAGGTGAATGACTTTAATCATGAAAGAATAAAGGGTTGCTGTTTTTGAGCTGGAAAAGATGGCTAGAATGACAAGGAAAAGAAAGTCAACCATGCACTCTTTTCTTGATGTAGATTTCCCACTTTTAGCAGACCTGAGCTCTCTGGACAAAACACTATTATTTTTTTTTACTTTTTTTTGTGTAATTTTTAATGGATGTTTGAGTTTTCATTATTTTCATTATTACACTATATGGATTAGTGAACTGAGAATATTTGGGGGACCAGAGTGACCAGTAGACTTTTTAATATTTAAAAGTGACCACAAAATCATAGGACTGCCCCTAGATTTCATCTAAGTGGTCAGAGAAGAGCTGCTCCCTGGAGCTGATATTCAGATGCTGAGTTATGATAAACAATATTTGTTTTCTATTTAGGCCTGTATAAGGACTACTAACCGTTCACAGGTTTCCAGCCCAACTGCTTTTCTTTTCTTTTCTTTTCTAGGTTTATTCATGTTGGAGAGAGAGAGAGAGAGATTGAGAAGGAGAGAAGGAGCTGGCAGAGGGGTAGAGGGAGAGGGAAAAGCAGACTCCCCACTGAGCAGAGACCATGATGCTGGGCTCAATCCCAGGACCCCAGGATCATGACCTGAGCTGAAGGTAGCCACTTAACTGACTGAGCCACTCAGGCACCCTCAACCATTCTTCTTACTAGTAATAAGCCCCCTAGTTTTGAGCTGGTCACATAGATGCCCACTAGTGACTACATTCTCTAGCTGTAAATTGCAATTCAGTGTGGCCATGTAACTAAGGTTGGACAAATGACTGTGGGTGCAAGTGCTCTCTAGAGCCTCTAGGTCACTGTCTTAAAAACAATGTTTGGGGCACTTGGGTGACTCAGTTGGTTGAGCATCTGCCTTTGGCTCAGTTCATGATCTCAGGGTCTTGGGATCAAGCCAAACATCTGGCTCCCTGCCCAACAGGAAGTCTGCTTCTCCCTTTCTCTGCTCATGCTCTCTCCCTGTGTCTCTCTCAAGTAAATAAATAAGATCTTAAAAAAAACAAAAAAACAAAACCAATCTGTCTTATTTAAACCTTCTTATGGATGGGAAATGACAACGAATGAAACAATTTGGACATAAGACCAGCATTAGACTGTTTAGCTCTGGGACAGTATATTGTAAGAAAAATGAACCATATTTATATAAGACACTGTATATTTTGGTATCTTTGCTGTAAAGCTTCACCTGTACCCTGTTTACTATAGAAATTAGTATCTGAAACTATGTTGCCATCATAACAAAAACCTAAAATATGTGGTCTGTCTTAGTGGTCATGTAGAAGGGGACCCAGAAACAAATTAAGCCTGGAAGGCTCATGAATAGGTTTGGTAAAACTATCACCTGCAACGACATGGAGGGAGGACCATTTAAATTTGGGGAAGTGAGTAGAAAAAGGTAGACTCTGTTTGGACTACTCTTTGCTGCTTTTAGCAAGATTTCAGAAGAAATGAACCCAGGTGAGAACTGGCCAAATTGTTAGTGGAAATGAGAGGAAACACAGCTGTGCTAATGGAAGCTTTTTCTGCCTTCGTCTGTCATCCAGATTGAAGGTGTTGAAATTTGGGGCCTGCAAGGTTAGAAAAGTCAACTTTATCTGTACCTGAAAAAGCAGGAGATAAGATTCATTCACAGCCTTTCTCAAGGGTGTCCCACTGAGATTGTTCACCCAGTGGGAGGTAGTTACGGCCTCCAGAGTCAGCCTTTCCGGTAGTTGTTGAAATAAGGGAAAGGAAGATGGGCTGAGCTAGTAATAGAGAATGGGGAGAGACAGCCTTAGGAAGGTTCATCAGAAGAAATTTGGGTACGATGACTTCCACATGGAACCAGCTGGTAAATATTTAATAACCAGTTTGTTGTTTAAAAAAAACCTTGATTTTTAGTGTCTGTCGATTTTTATGGGGTAAATACTCTTGCCACAGTCTATTTTAAGCTACCGATACGATGTTACTGATCATGTGGAGTTCGGAAGAGATGTGCACAGTATGTTTTTGCAAGCTGGTATGAGTCAGACCCAGCACAGCCCTGCATGGAACAGACTGGAAAAAAAGAGGCAAGCAGCTTTCTAATTTTTGGGAGCAGTTGTATCACCCAAGAAATCACAAGACTGGCTTACAAAGGCCTGTGCATTTTCTCATCCCTAAATAATCCATTGGGCTCTCAAACAGCAAAAGCAGGAGATGAATCATCATCCTGTGGAGCATATTCTCTAACATCTTCAGATGGGGCCACAGAAAGTAATGGATAAGGAAGACTCTTCCAGAGAGGAAAGCTGGGTCACAAACATAGATAGGGGAGCCGTTTCCAGACAGCACAATCCAGTTTCCTTACTCTCCTGCCAGGGCAGGAGGTCTTCACAATTCCTACTTGGCAGTGTGTCATCAGTGATAGGGACCCTGGGATATTAAAAAACAAAACAACAACAACAATAACAATAACTCCACATTGCTCCTCATTCTTTCCCTTTCTATGGGAGTTTCTACTGGGAATGTGCTGTTCCTGCTCTACCACTGTCCACTGGAGCTGTGGAGGCCTGGAAAGCAGGGGAAGTACAAGTCACCTGTCCACTAGTGTTTAAGCCACTGGACCACCAGAAGCCCACCTCAGACCTGATACAGATTACTATACATCACCTGGAGATTCTGGGGATAGGATGGCTGCAGTAACTGGACAAAATTTAGATTTATTTCCTTAGGAGAAAGAAAGGGTATTCTGTGAATTAGAAGAAGGGTGATCACAGATACTTTGGTGGCCAGCAAGGCAGAATGTGGAAGGCATCAATAACAGTCTCTCAGCATCCAGTCTCCCTGTCTTCCTTTCAGTAATAAATCCCCTTGAGTTTTAGTTGGACATGTGGACCAATGTGCATACCAATGGGCCCGCAATGCCATTTTGGACTTCTGAGAACTCTTCACATGCTTTTGTGATGTAAATAAGAAATGACCCATCCTGAAGGAGATTAACAATCCTCTTCTTAAGCAATCAAATGATTCCTCCAGAATCTTGCCCTATAAAAGGCAAAATGTCTTCCTTTTACACTAGATCTATCCTTGGTGTTGAGTACGGTGGCTCTCTTTTGCCTGACAAGAAATAAACTCAGCTTAGTTTTTTTTTTCAGCTCCAGTAGTTGTATTTTAATCTGCCATCCTGAAAGATAAGCTGCTTCCCACGATTCTTCTATGTTTTCCTTTCTTCTTGATGGAATGTGGCTTCTCTTTGAAGAACCTTGGAGTCCATAAATTGAGGATGGCAGAACTATCCTGCCAGCCTTGGTCTGTCCCCTGCAGCATGGTCCTGAATGAGAAACATAACCTTCTCATTTAAGCCACTATATTTCAATTATTTTTTAAAAGATTTTATTTGTTTATTTGACAGAAAGAGAGAGAGGGAGAGCACAAGCAGGTGGAGCAGTGGGCGGAGGGAGAAGTAGACTCCCTGCAGAGCAGGGGCTTAATCCCAGGGTCCTGGTATCATGACCTAAGCTGACGGCAGGTGCTTAATCAACTGAGCCACCCAGGCATCCCTGGTCATGTGTTTTTTTTTTTTTTTTTTTTTTTTTTTTTTTTTTTTTTTTTTTTTTTTTTTATGCTGGTGGAACTTGTACTCAAGTTTTCAGTATGGTTCAGTATGGAAGTCCAAGTCTTTTGGCATGCTGGTAACATAGGTAAAGTTGGCTCAAGGGCTTGCATACTTCTCAGTCACTGTGTGCTATTCTTAACAACAAATCTGTCTATTGATTGAGTGGGGGACAGGTACTTAAATCTGTATTACCATTAAAGATTTGTTTGGGAGAGTAGGAGGCAATTCTGAACAGCATTTGCATCATTTAACAAAAAAAGCAGAAGAAACGAATAGAAAGGCATCAGCCATGAAGCACTAACAACATTTGTTTTGAGCATGCACTATGCTTCATGCTTTATAAAGCGTCTTCTTAGCAGGCTCCTAATCTAAATGAGATGATCGGTAGTGTTGCAAACCAAGGATAAAAATATGGGTAAGTCTGGCAGGTAGCAAGCGTTGTTTGCTCTTCTTCTTCTTCTTCTTTTTTTTTTTTTTTTTTGCAGATGTTTTCTCCAAATCTACAGCTAATCTTTTCATCCTCTTCATTGAGTCTTTCACAAAGAATGATTTTAGTCTCGTTATAATCCAATTTATCATTTATTTTTCTTTTATGAATTATACTCTTGGTGTTAACTCTAAACCCTTTACCCAGCCCTAGACAGTACCTTTTAATGTTTTTTCCCTCCACATGGTGTTAAAATTTTAACATTTTAACATTTGCATAGTCAAATCTGTAGATCTTTCCATATGTGGTTTCTGGGCTTATGTGTTGCTTAGAAAGGCCTTCTCCACCCCCAGATTATAAAATTAATCCATGTTTTAGGAAGAAGTCTTTCTTTACTAATTTGTTTTTAATTTATAAAAGTAACATATGCCTATTAAAAAAATTCAAATGTAGAAAGGTAAAATTTGATGACAAAGTGGCCTTTATTATTGCCCATCTTATTTCCTAAGGTAGCCCTTGTCAATTTTTTCTTGTCTATCTTTTTAAAAAGATTTTATTCATTTATCGATGAGAGACACACACAGAGAGGCAGAGACATAGGCAGAGGGAGAAGCAGGCTTCCCATGGGGAGCCTGATGTGGGACTTGATCCCAAGACTCCAGGATCATGACCTAAGCCAAAGGCAGATGAGCCACCCAGGTGCCCCTCTCGTGCATCTTTCTAAAATTTCTCTAAATACACAAAGCGATCTTTTTTTTAAACTCGAAGGGGATTATACTGTATGTAGTGTTTCATAATACTTAGTATTTTCTACTTGATGCACTGCAGCGGTACATAAAGATCGTTCTCATTATTTTTAACAGCTGCAAGGGATAAACCATAATTTATGTAATCCTTTTCCTAATAATAGATAATTAAGTTGTTTATAGAAGTTTTATTTGCCATGCTAAATAATGCTGCAATAAATTTTCTTGTACATATAATAATACAACTATTTATGAAGAATAAATTCCTGTATGTAAAATTCTTAAATTACAGGGTATGTGCTTCGATAATTTTGATGATATTGGCAAATTGTTCTTTAAAAATGGAGCATCAGGGTGCCTGGGTGGCTTAGTCCATTAAGTATCCAACTCTTAGTTTCACCTCAGGTCATGATGTCATGGGTTGTGAGATTGGGCTTCATGCTCACCTGGGAGTCTGCTGGAAAAGTCTTTTCCTCTGCCCCTCCCCACCCCACTGGTATTCTTTCCTTCTCTCTCAAATAAATACATAAATAAATATTTTTAAAAAAATGAATCATCAAAATATATTCCTGCTAACAATGTATGGAAGTCCTAATTTCCCAATATCCTCACATACCCTAGAAATTACCCAATTTTTTATTCACTGCCTATCAGAAAAGTAAGAAATACTCTCTGTTTTTTCTGAATTCTAATTAGATTTAAGAGATGGTGAGTGAGTGTGTGTGTGTGTGTGTGTGTGTGTGTGTGTATAGCACAGTTTTATATTCAACTCTATAAAAGTCAAAGTCTTTGGAATATGTGATGACCAAGGTTTTATAAAATAAAAGAAAGGATGCACTTCTAAAGCCAACTGAGATGGGTTTTACATTCTGGAGAGCCAGCAACTTTCTGCTTTGTTGTGCTATGAGGGAGATGATGAGATTCATCAAACATCATCAGAAGGAAATATCCTCTCCACGACATGGTTTCAGAAGTCTGACGGTATCACCTAGTAGTTGTGAGTGAGGTAACATTACCTGTAAACAGAGGAATATCTGATAAATAGTTTCTTCTTAATTTTTTTCATAGTTTATTCTCCATTTATCCATTCACTAATTTGTTTATTTAAGCACTATTTATTTACCATGTAGTTGGCAAAGGCCTAGGGCACTGGGGATCTGAGGATTGTGTCCACTGACCCACAGTATGATATGGGGGTGGGGAGTGGCCAGAGGAAATGAGTCCCTCATATTGTCCAGGAAGAGCCTCCAAAGACTTCTCTACTGGGAATCAGGCCAAGACAGAGGAGGACATGCTTAAATCCCATCCTGATGAGCAGATGATTAGATATAAAGGGCAATTCTACTTATTGGACATTTCAGAAGCTGGATCGAAAACTTAATTAAAATTCAAATTAAGAGCTGAATCAAAATACTTAATTTCCTTTGATGATCTGCAATGGGAATCAATCACCAAGTCAGCAGATAGGCCTAAAAACAAACAAAATTAGCAACTCATTCTGTATGGTGTTCAAAGAGAATTAAGCAGTCATACCCCCGTCAGGGAAGTTGAGTAACAAACAGTGACTGCCTTCTCAGCCATCAGCAAATGCAGTACAAGCCTGGGGGCCAGGGGAAGGGCAGGGCAGGCACACAGGGGGTTTTATAAATAAGCAGATATTGTGAGGTGGGTTTTCACTATACCTTGTAGGGCAGGTCCTTATAAATGAGCATTTTCTGTTTTTGTTTTGTTTTTTGTTTTTGCACAGGCACCAGTGGCGGGTCAGGGCAAGGAGCAGAGGGAGAGAGAGAGAATCATAAGCAGGCTCCACGCCTAGTTGGAGCCTGACACAGTGCTGGACCTCACAACCCTGAGATCATGACCTGAGCTGAAATCAAGAATTGGAGGCTTAATAGACTAAGCTACCCAGGTTCCCCTGAGCATTTTCTATTTTTAAAAAGACTGGTTATGATGAAAATGAAGTGTAGACCTGAGAAAAACCAAACTGCTCCACTCCATGTATCTTTTTTCTTCTTAGTTCGCCACCTGTCAATAAGGAGAGATGATAAAGTGATATGTCACACAGTCTTTTACAGATCTATATTGTCACCATTTAGTCTTTGCATGTGAAACCATCTCTGAGTAAAAGACACAACACGATATCCCATTGACAGTAGCACATTGGTATAGAAGCAAAATCAGTTCTTAGAGTTAGAAATAGGGTAAGTATGGTACAAGTCAGAAAATCCAGTTTCCATTCATGTAATGGTATACAACTTCTTCTGTAGGATATCTTTCTAGGAGGCTTTTTATGATGGGGTGGAAGGCTTTGTGAAGAATAGGTGATTAAAATAAACATCTCTAGGCTGGACTTGGAAAAATTAAATTCCATACCTATGAAGTCTCTGCATCCCTCTTTTAAGTCAATACCAGTGAGAAGTTCCATTAGCTGTTTGATTAGCTTCAGATCCAGGCCTCTCATCACCATCCACCAAAAAACCCAAATACATGAAATAAAAATAAATTCACTGCCCATGAGCTAGGTAAAGTTGGATCTAATATTTTTACTTATTTAAAATTTTAAAGACAGCTTTTGGTGGGTGCTTTCTTTTCTGCACACTTAAACTGAGTTATCCCCATATAGCACTTTACTAAGTGAAGGCTCAGGTCCATGTTTTAGATTTATACCCCAGACTATGTTCCTCACCATTGGGATCTTTCTGTGCCCTGTCTGACCCAAACAGCTCTCTGCCCTGCTCACTTTTACTCTGATAAACTCATCCATGCAATTGTGATGATGGGTGATTTCAACAGGCAACATATTCAAAGGGCATTCTGGAGGCAATATTGTCATCCAAAGGAGTTCATGGAGGGGACTAGAAGATATTTTAGTGTAACCTTCATTTTCACAACTGTTACATTATACTACACAGTCAGCTGTTGAGTTGAAAACTGAAGTGTAGGTCTTCATTTTCATTCTTCCTTCCATATGCTGCCCAGTTCTCCAGTGCCATTTTGCACAAGCAGTGTCCTTTCCTCTCCTCACACCAAATATCCTTCAGTGTGCTTCATGGAACCTTTGGCTTTGGAGAGTTCCCTCAAGCTCTTCCTTCTCAAGAATGGCGTTCTCATCCCATTCATATAGTTACCTCCTATTCATCCTTTAGCACTTAGCTGAAGAGTCACTCCTCTAGGAATGAATAAAGACACCCAAGTAACTCTGAATATGCTGTGTAATTCTAGCTTCTCAAGAAAGGCCATTGAATAATGCTAAAATGTTTACTGAAGCATGATGGTAAATTTTGTGGCAGTGTTCTTCACTGCAGGAAACAAAAGAAGAAAGAAGAAATGATGTTAGGTTTCTATTTACACATCTACTACCAGCACAATTAGCAATGAAAGAGCTCCAAAGCTACATTGGATAGAATTAGAAAAGATTCCTTGATTGGTTAGTGATATCTGCCATGAGGATGGAGAGAGCATGCTCATGAATTTACCATCTCAGGGCTATGCCATCTTCCTCAGTCATTCAATTGAGTAGCAAGAACTGAAAATGAATTTCTAATTCCTGAGGTTAAAACTATCATATTCAGGTTTTTATTCTACTGGGTTCTGAAATAAGATACACTATAGATTGGTTTTGGATTTGTTATAAAACACTGAGTGAAAGAGATGGAGTTTTTTGTTTTTGTTTTTTGTTTTTTTTTTTGTCCTTTTATGTTTATTCCTAAGATCTAGGTTTTGAAAATATTTGTTCCCCCTTTAAGGAAGTAGAGATTAATTTCCCCCATTCTCCTTGAGGATGCCTTCCAAAAAATAGAGCATGGAGGGACATCTGGGTGGCTCAGTGGCTGAGCATCTGCCTTTGGCTCAGGTGGTAATTCTGGGGTCCTGGGGTCGAGTCCCATATCAGGCTCCCATGGGAAGCCTGCTTCTGCCACTGCCTATGTCTCTGCCTCTCTCTGTGTCTCTCATGAATAAATAAATAAAATCTTTAAAAAAAAGAGCATGGAGAGGGAAAAATATAACTCTACAGTGGAGGAAACTGGCAAGCCCTCCCTGAGCAACATAGTTAGGGTGATCATCCCCCATCATAAGTCATGTTGATATCACATATCTGTGATATGTGTTATGGGCGCTTCTTATTCCTCCCCAAACGCTGTAACTCCAAGTTTAATTGTGAGAAATCATCAGCCAAATCAAAATTAAGGAGCATTCTACAACTTATCTGACCAATACTGCTCAAAACTGTCAAAGCCATGCAAAACAAAACAAGGAGATTGAAACACTGTCAGCGCCAGGAAGAGTCTAAGGTGACATGACAACTAATGCAGTGTGGCATCCTGAAACAGAAAAAGAACGTCAGTAGAAAGCTCTTAAATCGAAATGAAGTCTGAAGTTTAGTTAATGACAAGGTACCAGTGTTGGCTTCTTGGTTTTGACAAACATATTGTGACAATGTAAGAGGTCAACATTAAGGGAAGCTCAGTGAGGGATACCTTCAGTGAGGGATTTTTTGTTATCTTTGCAACTTCCTGTAAATCTATAATCATTCTAAAATAAAAGGCTTATTTAAAAAACCAACGAACTACACAAAATTTGTGAGTTGTGTGTACTCTTGTATGCCATGTGTGCATATGGACATGCACACTAAAAATTTGCTCAAATACTATAGACCTGAGGTCTAGGCTTCAGAATATTTCATTTGAGGGGAATTTTGTGAGGTGAGTGCTACTGGTGACTTGTTTAGTTAATATTCACCATTCTATTTTGAGTCTTCATTACCTTATGGTGGTTTAGAATTTTTCTTCCTCCTTTTCTCTTTATAAATGAAGTACTGGAATAGTCAGCATTTTCCTTGCGCTTCCTCTATTTTCAAATCCAGTTCCACCATCCTCTATCAAGAATCTATCCTTTTTGATGACTGCCTGCATTTTCATATGATAATCCGCACTACTTTACCTTTCTCTTTTCTTCCAATTTACTTGCAGAACTCAGACACCTTTTTATCATTCACGACATCAGTTGTGAATTTTAATCTTTAAACCAAATAAAAGATTTGGCTTAACAATAGATATGTAAATTTGGCCCGTTTATCTTTTATTTTCTCACTGATATTAGTTGGTACACATTCATAATATTGAAGTTTAAATTACTTTTCCTGACTAGAAAAATATATTCCCTCTGATTTATAGTCAGAGGGAATTATGCAAGGGTCTACTGCTAATGTGAAAAGAGGATAACAGGAGAGCCACATTTGATGATGCTTATCAAGGTCCGTTTAATTCCACAGTAAGTGTCTGGTGGCCCCGAAGACTGGCAGGGCAGGGTCTACAACCCGGAATAACATCCTGCTCTTCAACAGCTATAAAATTAACTTAAAATTTATGGTTCTGGCAAATACTTCTGGCTTTTTATGTGTTAGTTATTAACTAAGAATATTTCACTGGGGAGATTTATTTGACTAAAATGTATTGAAATTACTTGCATCAATGAACTATATTATAGGTGAAACTCAGTATAAATTATGTAGGAGGGGATTCAAGAATAACAAGGTGACAAATCTTAGAAAAACCAGTCACGCCATCTCTTCCCTTGATTTGATTTTAGCTTATTTGAACTCTCAGGCCAGAACTTGAAAATGGTTCTGGTGGAAAGTCAAAATGAAAATGCAAACGAGGGATTTTTGCAATGACAGGGTAACTTGTATCTGACTAACCCTCCTGCTGAGAACAACTATAGAAGCTCAATTAAAGCACACAACAAAGCAAAAAGCTGATTTCTGAAAGTATTGGAAAGAAGCTAAGGCAACCAGAAGTATGAGACCAAGATTCAGTAGAGGAAGAACATACATCATCAGCCCTAAGTTGGTCATGAGTTTATCCCCCAAGAGCATTTGCCTATCTGCAATATGAGGCTTAGAAGGTAAGAAAGGGTGGTATTCTGGAGCTTGTGGCAGTCTCATGGATGGGGGGAGACAAAAATGGGAGAGGCAGTCGCAAAAAAGTGAGTCTACGAGCTTGTATGCAGTTTCCCCATGAGGCGTCCACTAGTTACAAAGGGCTGCACATGGGGGACAAGAAGCTTAGAAACTAAGCAGAGGAGGCTCAGAGGCTACCACCTAAGGAGAGGAGACTTCTTTTATCTGATATTGGACTTATCTTATTGTTATAAACCTATATATGAGATGGAAAAATATGTAAAATAACAATTTTCAGTCACTGGTCAGCAATCAGCACAGAGCTTTAATCCTTGAAAGAAGGAAAGCAGAAGATGTGATCCCCACATTCCTGGTGCTTTTTCTCTGATGGTAAGTTTTCAATTTTTAGAGCAAGAAAATGGAGCATAAGCAAAGAATTGTGGTCTTGCTAAGTGAAGGAGATAGAGATGGAAATTTTAGACAGCCAAGATGACTGGGATTTGGGAGCATGATCTCAGGGAAAAGGCAACCAAATTGTTAGGGGGAAAAGTTCCCCAAGTCTGAGTAAATAATCCCCTTGAATCCTTGGCCTACTCCTAAACTTAGGCACAGTGTGCAGCTCTTAGAAGCTTAGCAGAGAATAGTTGTGAGGCTTACGGACTGAGCAAATTTTTAGAGGTTGCACAGGACTGGAAAGACAGCTTGGAGTCAAAATCCAGACAGAGTGCAGAAATCTTAGAAACATTTTGGGATTCAGATGAGACAGCTGAAAGGCCACACTTTAGCAATAAGGACAATGCCCTATGAATGTGGGCAAAATGAAAACCTAAGACCAACACTTCTGCAAACTAAAGATAAGACTTAAAGAGATTAAGGTGATTACCTTGTAATTTAACTGTCTACTGGAACAAACAACATTCTTGAGACAAAGAAAATATAATTCAGAGCATCTATAATGCCTAAAAATTACTGATATGCAAAAAAGTATGCAAAGTGATCAATAACTTAGAGAAAAGATAGAATCAGACCCAGAGATAATCCGGATGGTGGAGTTAGTATTTAAACATGTCAAAATGGGGATCCCTGGGTGGCGCAGCGGTTTGGCGCCTGCCTTTGGCCCAGGGCGCGATCCTGGAGATCCGGGATCGAATCCCACGTCGGGCTCCCGGTGCATGGAGCCTGCTTCTCCCTCTGCCTATGTCTTTGCCTCTCTCTCTCTCTCTGTATGACTATCATAAATAAATAAAAATTAAGAAAAATAAACATGTCAAAATGACCACAATTATTATGTTAAAACATAGAAGATGGAAAATAAACCAAAATATGGAGAATACTAACAGATACTCAGAATCCATAAAAAAGAATTAAATGGACATTTTGGAACTGCCAAGCACAGTATCTAAAATCAGAATCGATTGGATAAGTTTAAAAGCAGACCAGATATAAGGCAAGATTTGTGGAGTCAAAGACATGTTGATAGCAAATATTCAGTTTGAAAGACCACTTCTTTATCCATTCATCTATTGATGAACACTTGGGTTGTTTCCATATCTTGGCTATTGCAAATAATGTAATAAATATAGGAGTGCATATATTTTTTTCAATTAGTGTTTTCATTTTCTTTGGGTAAATAACTAGTGGTGGAATTACTAGACCATATAGTAATTCTATTTTTAATATTTATTTATTTATTCATTTATTTATGTAATTTCTACACTCAATGTGGGGCTCGAACTTAAGATATGGAGATCAAGAGCTGCACGCTCCTCCAACTGAGCCGGGTAGGTTCCTCTCTATTTTTAATTTTTTGAGGAACCTCCATACTATTTTTCATGGTAGCTGCACCAGTTTGTATTCCCACCAACAGTATGAGGGTTCCTTTTTCTACACATCTTTGCCAACACTTCTTATTTCTTATGTTTTTTATTTTAGCCATCCTGACAGGTGTGAGGTGACATTTCATTGTGGTTTTGATTTGCATTTCCCTGATGATTAGTGATGTTGAGCATCTTTTCATGTTGTCTGTTGGTCATTTGTATGTCTTCTTCAACAAATTGTCTATTGATGTCCTCTGCCCATTTTTAAGGGGATTATTTGTGTTATTTTGGTGTTGAATTGTAGAAGTTCTTCATATATTTTAATATTAACTCCTTAACAGATGTGTCATTTGCAAAACAATAAAACTGGACTGCTTTCTTACACCAAATACAAAAATAAATTCAAAATGGATTAAAGGCCTAAATGTGAGACCTGAAAACATAGGCAGTAATATCTTTAACATTGGTTGTAGAAACATTTTTCTAGACGTGTCTCCTTTGTCAAGAAAAGCCAAAGCAAAATTCAACTATTGAGACTGCACCAAATTAAAAGGTTTTGCCCAGTAAAGGACACTATTAACAAAACAAAAAGGCAACCTAGTGAATGAAGATATTTGCAAATGACATATCTGAAAAAAGAAAAATCTGAAAAGCAGCCAGAGGGGGAAAAATTCATTAGAATCAATAGATGAATTCTCATGGAAATAATGGAAGCCAGAAAACAACAGAAGGACATCTGTAAACTGTAAGGACTAGAAAAATCAACCTCAACTGCCATACTTAACAAAATATCTATGAAAAAATGAAAGCAAAATACACATAATTTCAGACAAACTGAAGCTGGTAGATTTTGTCAGCAGTTGACCCACAGTCTTGTTTTGTCAGCAAGAACCACTGAGAGTTCTTCCTACAGCAGGATAATGATCCTAGATGAAAGTATGAGAGCACGGGAAGGAATGAAGTATATCATAAAAGGTAATATGTGAGTAATTATAATGGATATTGACTGATTACAACAATAAAACAAAGTATTTTGCAATTCATAACATCAACAATGAAAAATATGTGACAACAGTGGGACAAAGAACATAAGAAAAAAATGGATATAAACTTTATGTTTCTTATGTTGTTTAGGCAGTAGTAAAGGTAACAATTTAAAGTATAATTGTAATTTTTAATGTGACCCCTATGAGAATGATACTAGAAAGTATAACAAAATAGCTAATAGGTGAGACACAATAGAATATTAAAAAGACTTGATTAATACACAGAATGCAGAAAGAAGGACTAAAGAAACAAAGAACAGATGGAACAGAGGGAAAATATAAAAATAATAGATAAACTCAATTACATTAAATGTATGTGGACTAAAGCACACCAATTAAAAGACGAGGTTATCATATTTGAGTACAAAGAAAGAATAAAAAGGAAAAAAATACATTTAGTTGACAAGAACTACATATGAAGTCAAGACATAGATTGAGTTTAAAAGCATAAAAAAGCATATACTACACTAACCAGAAGAAATCTGGTATGTCTATATTTATATCACTCAAAGGAGACTTTAAGGCAGAGAATATAGGGGATAATGAAAGATATTTCATAATGATAAAGGGTTGCCTCAAAAGAAAAATGTAACAATGTTAAGTGTAAATGCACCCAGAGGAATCCCTGAGTGGCTCAGTGGTTTAGCACCTGCCTTCGGCCCAGGGCATGATCCTGGAGTCCTGGGATGGAGTCCCACATCAGGCTCCCCGCATGGAGTCTGCTTTTGCATGTGCCTCTGCTTCTCTGTGTGTGTGTGTGTCTTTCATGAATAGATAAATAAAATCTTTAAAAAAAATGCACCTAATAACATAGCTTCAAAATATATAAAGTAAAAAATCACCACCAAAAAAGGAAAAAAGGGATGCAACTCTATAATTGTAGTTGAAGATTTTTAGTATATCTCTTTCTCACTGATTGCACATTTAGATAGAAAATCAGTAAAGATATAGAAGATATGGGCAATATAATTAATAGATTTGATCAAATAAAAATACATATAAATATAAAAAAAATATAAATATAAATATAAATATAAATCAAATAATTTAAATCAGCAGTATGTTTTCTGTCAAGTTTGGAATGAAATTCTATTTCAAAACTAGAAAGTATAAAATATCTAAATGTTTAGAAACTAAGAATCACACTTTTAAACCATTCATGGATCAACAGAATGGAAATGATAAAATAATTTGAACTGAATAATGATGCAAACTCATATCAAAACCAGTAGAAAGCAGCTATAGCAGTGATGGAGAAAAATTAATAGCTTTCAATATATATACTAGAAAAAAAGAAAGATGAAAACTAGTGATCTATTATCCAACTCAAGAAGTTAGGTAACAAAGAACAAATTAGATGCAAATAAGTATGAATATAATAAATAAGGGCAGAAATCAATGACATAGGAAACAGGCACACAACTGAAGAAACAATAAAGTCAAAATTTAATTATCAGAAAATCTTAAATTAATAATTGGTGCTGATAAAAAAAATTCAAAAGCCTAATCACAAGGGAGTGTAAATCAAAACCACAATGAAATATCACTTATCAGAATGGTTGTGGTCAAAAAGACAAAAAATTACAAGTGCTGGGAGGATGTGCAGAAAATGGAGCCCTTGAGCATTATTGGTAGGAATGTAAATTGGTGCGTCCATTGTGGAAAATAGTACAGTAGTTCCTAAAACAATTAAAACTAGAACTACTCTATGACCCAGTAATTCCACTCATAGATATTTATACCAAGAAAGCAAAAACACTAACTTGAAAAGATATATGCACCTCCATGTTCATTATGGCATTATATACGACAGCCAGCATATGGAAACCACCTAAGTGTCCACCTGTGAATGAATGGATAAAGAAATTGTGGTATATAAGTAGTAATGGAATATTATTCAGCAATTAAAATTGAAATCTTTTTGTGTTAACATGGATTATTGAGGGCATCACGCTAAGTGAAATAATTTAGAAAAAGACTAACACAAAATGATCTCACTTATATGTATGTAGAATCTAAACTTCCCAACCTCTAAAAAAACCTAGATACAGAGAACAGATAGGAGCAAGGGTGGGTGCTAGACAAAATGGGTGAAGATCGTCCAAAGGTGGAAACTTGAAGTTATCAAATAAATAAGTCATAGAATGTATGGTGAGTATAGTTAACAGTTCTGTATTGCATATTTGAAAGTTGCTAAGAACTTTTCTTGTCACATGAAAAAAACCTGTAACTGTGTATGATGACAGATGTTAAGTAGACTTATTGTGAGGGTATTTTGCAATATATATAAATATCAAATACTTATGTTATACACATGAAACTAATAACATGTTATATTTCAATTAATCTCAATAAAATATGTATAGATAATGAAAAAGTAGAATATGAAGGGGCATTTAGTAGAGGGCCTACAGAAAATATCAAGATAGTAAGAAGGTATTATAAAAATGTAATATCAATAAATTTGAAATTTTTAGATTTAATGGAAAAATTTCTTGAAGGACAGAATTTTTCAAACCTTATAGAAGCCATAGAAAATCTTAACATTCCCACAACTATTAAAGAAATTGAATCTGTAATTAAAATTTTTCAACAAGCAAACAAACTTCAGGCTCAGATAGCTTTGTTGATGAATTTTCCAAACTTTTAAAGAAAAATATAACCAACTTCACAGAAATTATTCAAGGGAATAAAAAATAGAATATGGAGCAGCTGGCCCTCTCATAAATTGAATGGGAATATATATTGGTGCAACTATTTTGGAAAAGTGTTGCCACTATCTACCAAGTATGAACACATGTAGGTACCATGACCATTTTAAACTACATTCAGATATAGAGCTAACAAATATGAGTACATATGTGCATTCAAAGGAATGAAGAAGAGTATTCATAGCATCATTATGCATGATAGAAACAACCCAGATGTTTAGGCAGAGTGAAATGAACACATTGTGATCTAGTCACATAAGAGAATACTATACACAATGAAAAAGAAATTACAGCTACACATTTCAAAACCAATGAATCTCATAGAAATATTGTCAGCTGAAAGAAAGCAGGCACAGAACAGCCTAAAATTCTACAGGATTCTATTTGTTCATGTTAACACACAGGCAAAAAACTAATGCTATGTGGAAGAGTGATTCCAGGAAGCATGAAGAGAGAAGCTTCTAGGCTCCTGAAAATAGCCTATTCCTTGATACAGAAAGTGGTTATACAGATGGATCACTTTATAAGAATCAATTGAATGATAAACTTATGATTTATAAATCCCTATGTTTGTATATCATGCTTCAATAAGAAGTTCCCTTCTCTCCTCCCAACAGCAAAGTTAGATCCTCAAAATTTAATGTACATAATCCCTATTTGAGGCCATGGAAAAATATCATGTATATGTCTTAGCTTGTATAAGAAGAGATCTCTTAAATGAATTATAAACTTGATTATGGAACAAGATTTCAAAATGTAGTACAACTAAGGTTAAGCTACTATTAGTTTTCTCTTTCTCTCCTTTTTTCTTTGTGGATGTGTGTTCCCATCTGTAACTAGTTAAGTACTTGGAAGGTCAGGCTAATGCCTCTTTGAATGTTAGTGACAAAGTACTCAGGAGGACACCAGACACAGCTGCCTGGGAGAGAGACTGTGGCCTCTAAATTGATTCTGTTCTACCCTGCGAAAGCTTTGATGAATTTTTCTGCCTCAGAGTGAGGTTTAATACATGTTTGTAAAGTGTTGGGAGATGCTTGGATACGGTGAGCTCCTGAAATGCCAAGAAGTCATTAGAAAGACCCATGGGGTTTTAAGCCTGAAGGGCTCTTGAGCTAGATAAGGGCCAAATTTCTGTGTTTAGTCAACTCACAATGACATCTCAAAGGTGCAGAGACTTCATTTCACGCTAGATGTGACTCTCCACTGGCAGTATACAGCAAACCATATCAAAGCAAATTCTTCTTTGGCTATGGAATTTGAATCTGGAACTGCAGGCCATGGGATATGCCTCTTTAGAAAGCTCCTCTGCTGGCTATGATGTGCCACTCTGGCTAAGACACACTGTGGCCAAAACCTTGGGCAGGAGGAGGAGCACGTGCTGATGTGCTGGATACACTGGAGGCATGAGGGCCACCACTTTGTCCAAGGTTTCATATAGTCAGAAGAGTTTCTAATAAATAAAATGGATTGTAAATACTTTTTAGATTCACAAAATTTTAGTTTGGAAATTGATCTTTCAAACTGTTCTGTCTAAAGTTCTCATTTCATGGAGAAAACTGAGGCTCAGAGAGTGAGCTGGGTGAGAATTTTGTACCTCAGACTGCCACTCCTGGACACCTTGCCTTGGTCCTCTTTACTCCCCAGTCCCTCTGTCTCTGTTTCCCTTTCTCTCTCTCTTCTCCAGCCCTGGTCAGAGAGGGTGACCACACCTGTACCCTGAACGGGTCTCAGGCCACCACACATATGCACCAGCACGCAGGCAAACCCTGTGCATGCTGTTTCATGAGATGTAGGCTTGTGAGACATGGTGCAGCTGTCTATATACCTGGTAGCCTTGGATCCTTGAAAGTTTGATGTTTTGCATATACCATGGCTCCTACTCGGTGGTATCTAGGCATTTGGAAAGGCATTCAGAACATTCTTATCAGAAGAAAAGTGCAAAAGCAAATGGAAATATGGCCCAACTCCAAAACTCCATTATTTGTGCTAAATAGAAAATGATTTAACATAAAACCTGGAGTCCTTCAAGGTGGAGGTATCCCTGAGCATCAGTTTGCCCTTCAAAATCCAATTGAGCAAAGAAAATATGTGCAGTGCTCATGTATCAAAAGGGGCTCATGACCAGAATGATACTTGAGCACAGTTTCTGAAAACCTGTTTGTACGTTGAACTGCCAGAAGCAGAAGTCTAAAGGTGTGAAATTGGCTTCCTAATGCCCCTTCCTACTCTTACTATCCACCTCCAGAAGCGTGACATCCAGTGGGCAGTGGGTTACAAAATGAGGAACTGAACACTTTGCCTGTTACTCTGATAGCTTTTATGAGATGGGAGTCCAGAGCATGCTTTAAAATGTAATCTATAATTCATTGCAGATGAACCGTAAAATGCAAAACATTAATTTTTACAACAACTCTCATTATTTACAACATTTTCCCTGTCCTCTATTAAAAATATTTCTTCATTGGATGTATAGAATGTTCACAGCTGCTAGATTATTTACAAGGGGCATGAAGAACAGTTATAACGGTTCAGCCATTAGAAAATTAAAGCAGTTTTAAAAAGGTAGATTGTTTCTGAGATGTTTTTACATTGAATTAAGACCAGAACAGGGGAATGAAATTTATTTACCAAGACCTATTTGCCAAGTGAAATTGATCTAAATATAGGACTTTGAAATTTTATTTTAGTCAGGGTACATAGCAAAACACCCCAGATGGTGGTTTGAAAATGAGAAATATTTTATTGGAGGAACTACTTTGGAATGAGGAAAAAGGCAGAAATGTGATGAAATGAGACACAAGACTCATGAAATTATTGATTCTGCTCTCTGCTCATTCATTCAATTAGTGAGTATATAAGAGGCTATTGGGAACTATGTATTGTGCTAGATATTAGGGATGTAATGATGAAAAAATAGGCTCTCTGCTCTCAGGAGGTTCATATTCCAAACATGAGATAGGCACATGGAAATGATGCTATCAGTAGGCCACTGTTGCAAAGGAGCTGAATACAAAGCAGAGAGGACAACTCTGTCTGTGGTATCTGAGAAGACTTGCCGAAGTTGGGAACATCTGAGCTAAGCAGTGGTTGCAAAGTGACAGATGCTTATTTTATTTGATTGACACAGCTTGTATAAAACCTATCGAAGGGGAAACCCATCAAGATGATGTAGTAAAGTGATGCTTTGATGTACCCAAACATACAGACATAAGAGATAAAATGTAAATAAGGAAAGCTTAGCCGACATAGCTAGTTTCAAAAGCAAGGCAAACATCTTCCAAAGCAGAAGATGGAACAGAAACATGAACAATGGTAGGATTTGAGTAAATGTGTACTGTGCCCTCAACTGGCAGTGATGGCCAAGAATCTGGCTTCTTCAAGGGAGAGGGTTCTCTCTCAGGGTCCTCTACATGGGACAGACATCTCTCTCACATCATTTAAAAAAAAGACTGGAAAAAAATGCTGTTGACTACTGCCTTGGTCAAGGTACGTAGAAACAGCCTTGTGACTGGGAGCTGGATGAAACTATCCAATAGCTTCATGGCTTGGTTTCTTTGTTTTCAATATCATCACAAGAGCCATGACCTATAGTGGGCTGAGTAAGATCTCTCCTCTCTTGGGGCACCTGGGTGGCTCAGTGATTGAGCGTCTGCCTTTGGCTTAGGTCATGATCCTCGGGTCCTGGGATTGAGTTCCACACTGCGCTCCCCACAGGGAGCCTGCTTCTCCCTCTGCCTGTGTCTCTGACTCTCTCTTTGTGTCTCTCATGAATAAATAAATAAAATCTAAAAAAAAAAAAAGGAAAAAAATCCCTTTTCTCCCAAATGTGTAGCCATCTAGAACCTCAGAATGTGACCTTATTCGTAAATAAGGTCTTCAAGGATGTAATTAGGTAAGGATCTTGAGATGAGATCATCCCGGATTTATGGTGGTCCTTAAACCCAATGACCAAGTTGTCCTTACAAGAGGAGAACCCATAGAGACACACAGAAGAGAAAGCCATGTAAAGACAGAGAAAGAGATTGGAGTGATGCGACTGGCTACAAGTGAAGGAGTGCTGGGAGCCACCAGAATCTAGAAAGAGGTTAGGAAGGATTCTTTCTTAAAGCGTTCAGACAGAGCATGGACCCCTCTTGACATCTACATTTTGGCTTCCAGAACTGTGAGAGAATAAGTTTCTCTTGTTTGAAGAGCCATGCTTGTGGTAATTATTATAAAATTCCTGGGAAACTCACCTATGTCCCAAACTAACAAACCCTTGAAGGACCTGGTTCTGGGCCAGGGCATATTGAGAAACCATGGAGGGAAAGGCATATAGGGGCATGCAGACACACACGCCAGTACAGAAAGCAAGAGTCAGAGAGACGTACACAGAAGGTAAGGGAGAGTGGGTTCACATGCAGATGTCAGAGAACTAGCACCCAAATCCAGACCAGACCAAAAGACTTAATTTCAAGATTTTTAAACAATTTATTCATGACAGACACAGAGAGAGACAGAGACATAGGCAGAGGGAGAAGCAGGTTCCCTGCGGGGAGCTTGAGCAGGACTTGATCCCAGAACTCCAGGATCACGACCTGAGCCAAAGGCAGACGCTCAACCACTGAGCCCCCCAGGTGCCCCCAAAAGACTTGGTTTTAAAGTAAGTCTGCAAACATGAATTCAGAAACACGTGAAGAAAACCAGCTCTACGAAAAACAGCCAACAAAATCAACTATTGGGACATAAAATTACTTTGGATGCAATTAATTCTACAGCAGTGCCTGTTCCAGACTTCACTTATTTATCTCGTCGATAAATGAAGTTTCCCACATTTTACACCATAAATTCTGTGATATTTTATATTAATATAGACTTGAAAATGATGTTTAGGATGCTTAGAGATAAGTTTAGGTTGTGTATCCGTATAAAGGAAGATAAATTATGAAGCACAGCAAGCAGAAATGAAAAAATAATAGATGGAAATGAAAATAGTGATATAGAACTTTATTGGTGCAGTGAGAATAACAGAAATATTTTCCCTAAAGGGTTGTGGCCATGAAAAAGTAGCCCCTGGGAAGATTTCTGCTCTGTGAGCTTAGATGGCCCTGCATAGTTTGGTCTTTGGGAGATCCTTGCTGGAAAATCTGGTCCTTGGGGGGCACACTTACACTTGCTGAAGAAAGCAGCAGGAAAACGCCCAAAATATCTTCTTCCATTTCAAGACTGCTTTAATTTGTTGCTGTATTTTATTTTATGTATTTTCAAAAGATTTATTTATTTATTTTTGAGGGAGCGAGAAAGAGAGAGCGAGGGGCAAGGGCAGAGAGAGAAGGAGAAAGAGAATCTCAAGCACACTCCCCTCCTGAGCACAGACCCCAACGTGGGGCTCGATCTCACGACTCTGAGATCACGACCTTAGCCAAAATCAAGAGTCTCAACTCAATCAAGTGGCTCAACTGACTGAGCCACCAGGCGCCCCTTGTTGCTCTATTTTAAATCCCATGAGTCAGACCCAGGCAGTGCTAGCTCTGACTCTTGCATTATGGATAGTAGTTGTCATTTCTTAAAATTAGCACTGCTTTTAGAGTCAGGAGTGGGGTTGGGCAGCCATGGGGGAAGCAGTGCAAACTACCGTGACCCAGTGGTCTGCACCAGGGCTGGGGCACACATTCAAATGCTGTGTAAAGATTTTTAGCCAGTCCGCTCATACTGTGGGCCCTGACACTTGAGAATCAGGTTCAGGCGTATGGGGATTCAGACCAGGTTTGTTGTAAGGACCAAATCGCGCTATTCCAGGCACTACTCCATTGTCAGCCCTGAAGAGTTATAGAAGGTATAAATTGTAAACTTAAAACAAAGAGCAATTAGTTTATCTCCTCCAAAACTCTTAGATTTGTGCCTAAATCCAGACATTGGTTGATTTGAAAAATGAAAATAATTATAATGTGGCATATTAATCCAAATTATTTTGCTATATCTATATAACACTCTGGTAAGCTAGAAAATGAAAAAAATTGAATAAAAAAACCACTGTATTTTAGAAAGTAAAATAGTCTAGTGATTATTATTAAAAGCTGAGGGAAAAAAAAAAAAAGCTGAGGGGCAGCCCTGGTGGCTTAGCGGTTTAGTGCCACCTTCAGCCCAGTGCCTGATCCTGGGATCCCAGGATCGAGTCCCACATCAGTCTTCCTGCATGGAGCCTGCTTTTCCCTCTGCCTGTGTCTCTGCTTCAATCTCTCTCTCTCTCTCTCTCTCTCTCTCTCTCTTTCTCTCTCTCTCAGTGTCTCTCATGAATAAATACATAAAATCTTAAAAAAAAAAAAGCTGATATTGGTTGGGTACTCTGTGTCAGAAATTGCTCCAAGTGATTTAAAAGTGTAATGGACTTTGGAGTCAGTTGAGTCCACCACACAGTCACTGCATGAACTTCGTAAGTTATTTATCCTCTTTGGGCTTCATTATTTTATTAAAAATGGGGATGATAATCTGCTCATTGTGAAGATCATATGTGATAAAATATAGTGCTTAGTATACTGTACCTGGCATCTAAATTAGCTTTTAATAGGTCTTAGCAAATGTAGACACATTTGTTGATTCCTCCTCCAGAATCCATTTTCCCCTTCATCCTTTTCAGTTTCTTAAATTTCTCTCTCTTTTTAAAAAGATTTTATTTATTCATGAGAGATACACGGAGAGAGACAGAGACACAGGTGAGGGAGAAGCAGGCTCCTCATAGGGAGCCTTATGTGGGACTCGATCCCCAGATGGAGATCATGCCCTAAGGCAAAGGCAGATGCTCAACTGCTGAGACACCCAGGCATCCCCAAATTTTAAATTTCTTAATCTTAAATTTCTCAGCTGTCTAATCTATGTGAGAGAAACTTCTCTGATCTTTTTCTGTGTCAGGCATGGTCTCTCACTGTCCTAAGACAATCAGCTAGTTCTCTGAAATTCTTGGTCACAGAATTTTAGGGTGAGACTGATGACCCAATTTAAACCAGTAAAATAGGAGGAGGAAAGTTTACTGAGATCTTTTTGTAAAGGAGCATCCTCTTTGCTCATTGGGTTAATGAGAAAGCATGTAGCCTTTGTGTGGCTGACAACCATATGGAGACAACAAAGGACATCTTTTTGTGAGGTTGGTATCATTCAAGGCAGACTGAAGAAATGGAAAGAAACCAAGTCATCAGTAAGATTATTGAGCAACTGGATCAAAAAACACCTGAAGCCAGACTCTCTCTCTACTTCTCAGTTATATGAGTTAATAAATTTTCCTTATTGCTTAGGCTATTTGAGCAAAGCTTTTCTCTCAGTTGCAACTAAAAGTATCCTGTTATAATATTATTGCAACATGCCAAATAGCTGACTCATTCTATTTTTTTTAAAGATTTTATTTATTTATTCATGAGAGACAGAGAGAGAGAGGCAGGCAGAGACATAGGCAGAGGGAGAAGCAGGTTCCATGCTGGGAGCCTGATGTGGGACTTGATCCGGGGACCATGGGATCATGCCCTGAGCCGAAGGCAGATGCTCAACCGCTGAGCCACTCAGGTGTCCCAGCTGACTCATTCTAAAATGATGATACTTAGTGGCATTGCAAAATATATTCAGGTGACTAAATTAATTTTTCCTTTTTCTTTTGAATACTTAACTTTTTAAAATTGGGCTAAGATTGTACTTCTGAAATAATAAAATTGAGCTTTAGCTACATTGATCAGGAGATGGAGAAGAATTAAAATCAAACTGTGAAGGTCAGATTCCTTCAGACAACCTCCATTGCCATAGAAACAATAATAGCATATCAGCTATTATCTATCTGTCACTTGCTGTATTCCAGGGACGCTGCTAGGTGCTTTGCTTACATTTTCCTTTAATTATTTTATATGAGGAAACAGAAGCTTAGACAGTAGTTCTTAGGGCCTTGTAGCTAAGACAATACCCACGACCAGCTGAGCTCTCAATAAATAATTGTTGCATGTTAATAACTGCCCCAATATATGCAAAACCAGGTGCAGACTCCTGTCTACTTTCTTCCAAAGTCTTTGCACCTGTCGCTATACTACATTGCTTTCATGCATCAAATGTTCCATCCCATTATTAGTAAAAGTCTGACCACTGATCTAATTTACTGGATTGTTATCTGAGGCAAGTAACTGTCAATTGAGAAAGTTCAGCTTCTTTTGAGTCAATTCCTAATTTGATCACATTTACCATTTTTTTAGAAGCTAGACTTCTTAGATCATTGCCAAGAGCAAGATAAGATATATAAACTCCAGGATGCTAAGCTCAAGTAGTTTGTAGCCCTCGAAGGAATTCTTTCTGTTACAAATTACATGCCTTGAGTTGACAGCCAAACCTTACCCCAAGGACTTTAAAAGAGAACTGAAAACTTGTTTTCCAGACATAAGTGGTTATTCCAAATAAAGTTTTGGAATTCTTTCCCAACCTTGAAATGCCTATAAAAATGACATTCTTTCAATTTGTCTTGAAATAAAAAGATTATCTAGAATAAAAATATGTGATTTAAAACAAGGTTTCAGCAAATTTTGGTATTGATACATGGCATTTTTTAAAGCATCCATTAATTGCGAAGTTGTAATATTTTGAAACGTTTTGTCATGTTCATAATTAATAAACTTTCATCTCACACAGTAAATGATAATCAAAAGTGTTTCATGTCTACCAAGAGTGGCCTTATTTTCATCAAGAAAAAAAAGAGAACTGACAAGTATCTAATCTTACTGAATTTTATAGCCTTTGATACTTTCTGCTACAGCTCTTTCTCTGCTAAGTGTAAAATTCAAGGTCCAGATTGCCGAGAGTAGATATACATCCCAGGCCTTCTGAGAGCACAGTGGTTAATATAGTGTTTAAAATTTTTCATCAGGGCCTATATGGTTAATTGGTAAACAAATTGATATCATCAGCATGTATGTAACAATAACTACTATTTATTGAGTCCCTCCTAAGTGGCAGGGGAGGTGAAAAAGGTAGGATAATGAATTGGAATATGCATATTTGTTGAAGCTTGAAAACTAGCTTAACAAATGTTCTATTATGAATTATTTAACTACTCGCTTTTCTCAGCTTTACAATGGAGAATCATCATAACTACCTTGTAGGTTCTTGTGAGGATTAGAAAATGTGTATTGCATAGAAGGCTTTGTGTATTCTAAGGTTTCAAGTTTTTTGTTTTTGTTTTTGAGAGAGAGAGGAAAAGAGAGAGAAAAGGAAAGGATCAGAGGGAGAGGGAGAGAGAGAATCTTTTTTTGTACATATTTTTTTTTATTGGAGTCGTCCAATTTGCCAACATACAGCATAACACCCAGTGCTCATCCCGCCAAGTACTCCCCTCAGTGCCCATCACCCAGTTACCCCAACCCTCCTGCCCGCCTCCCTTTCTACCACCCCTTGTTCATTTCCCAGAGTTAGGGGTCTCTCATGTCTTGTCACCCAAACTGATATTATCACTCATTTCCTCTCCTTTCCCTTTATTACCTTTAACTAATTTTTATACTCCCCAAATGAATGAGACCATATAATTGTCTTTCTCCAATTGATTTGCTTCACTCAGCAAAATACCCTCCAGTTCCATTTGGTATTTGTCGTTTCTAATGGCTGAGTAATATTCCATCGTATACATAAACCACATCTTCTTTATCCATTCATCTTTCGATGGACACCAAGGCTCCTTCCATAGTTTGGCTCTTGTGGACATGCTGCTAGAAACATCGGGGTGCAGGTGTTCTGGCGTTTCATTGCATCTGTATCTTTGGGGTGAATCCCCAGCAGTGCAATTGCTGAGTTGTAGGGCAGATCTATTTTTAACTCTTTGAGGAACCTCCACACAGTTTTCCAGAGTGGCTGCACCAGTTCACATTCCCACCAACAGTGCAAAAGGGTTCCCCTTTCTCCACATCCTCTCCAACATTTGTGGTTTCCTCCCTTGTTAATTTTCCCCATTTTCACTGGTGTGAGGTGGGAGCTCACTGTGGTTTTGATTTGTATTTCCCTGATGGCAAGTGATGCATGTGCTTATTGGCCATGTCTATGTCTTCTTTGGTGAAATTTCTGTTCATGTCTTTTGCCCATTTCCTGATTGGATTGTTTATTTCTTTGCTGTTGAGTTTCATAAGTTCTTTATAGATCTTGGATACTAGCCCTTTATCTGATAGGTCATTTGCAAACATCTTCTCCCATTCTGTAGGTTGTGTTTTAGTTTTGTTGCCTATTTCTTTGCTGTGCAGAAGCTTTTTATCTTAAGTCCCAATAGTTCATTTTTGCTTTTGTTTCCCTTGACTTCATGGATGTATCTTGCAAGAAGTTGCTGTGGCCAAGTTCAAAAAGGGTGTTGCCTGTGTTCTCCTCTAGGATTTTGATGGATTCTTGTCTCACATTTAGATCTTTCATCCATTTTGAGTTTATCTTTGTGTATGGTGCAAGAGAGTGGTCTAGTTTCATTCTTCTGCACGTGGCTGTTCAATGTTCCCAGCACCATTTATTGAAGAGACTGTCCTTTTTCCAGTGGATAGTCTTTCCTGCTTTGTTGAATATTAGTTGACCATAGAGTTGAGGGGCCATTTCTGGATTCTCTATTCTGTTCCATTGATCTGTGCCTGTTTTTGTACCACTACCAGACTTTGTAGTACAATCTGAAATCCGGCATTGTGATGCCCCTGACTCTGGCTTTCTTTTTCAATATTCCCCTGGCTATTCGGGGTCTTTTCTGATTCCACACAAATCTTAAGATGATTTTTTCAACTCTCTGAAGAAAGTCCATGGTATTTTGATAGGGATTGCATTGAATGTGTAAATTGCCCTGGGTAGCATGGACATTTTCACAATATTAATTCTTCCAATCCATGAGCATATCTTCCTCAATTTCTTTCAGAAGTGTTCTGTAGTTTTTAGGGTATAGATTCTTTACCTCTTTGGTTAGGTTTATTCCTGAGTATCTTATGCTTTTGGGTGCAGTTGTAAATGGGATTGACTCCTTAATTTCTCTTTCTTCAGTTTCATTGTTAGTATAGAAATGCCACTGATTTCTGGGCATTGATTTTGTATCCTGCCACACTGCCGAATTGCTGTATGAGTTCTAGCAATCTTGGGGTGGAGGCTTTTGGGTTTTCTATGTAGAGTATCATGTCATCTGTGAAGAGGGAGAGTTTGACTTCTTCTTTGTCAATTTGAATGCCTTTTATTTCTTTTTGTTGCCTGATTGCTGAGGCTAGGACCTCTAGAACTATGTTGAGTAGCAGTGGTGAGAGTGGACATCCCTGTCGTGTTCCTTATCTTAAGGGAAAGGCTCCCAGTGTTTCCCCATTGAGAATGATATTTGCTGTGGGCTTTTCATAGATGGCTTTTAAGATGCTGAGGAATGTTCCCTCTATCCCCACACTCTGAAGAGTTTTGATCAGAAATGGATGCTGTATTTTGTCAAATGCTTTCTCTGCATCTATTGAGAGGATCATATGGTTCTTGGTTTTTCTCTTGCTGATATGATCAATCACATTGATTGCTTTACAAGTGTTGAACCAGCCTTGTATCCCAGGGATAAATCCCATTTGGTCTGGTGAATAATCTTCTTAATGTACTGTTGGATCCTATTGGCTAGTATCTTGTTGAGAATTTTTGCATCCATGTTCATCAGGGATATTGGTCTATAACTCTCCTTTTTGGTGGGGTCTTTGGTTTTGGAATTAAGGTGATGCTGGCCTCATAGAACGAGTTTGGAAGTATTCTATCCCTTTCTATCTTTCAGAATAGCTTTAGTAGAATAGGTATGGTTTCTTCTTTAAACGTTTGATAGAATTCCCCTGGGAAGCCATCTGGTCCTGGACTTTTGTGTCTTGGGAGGTTTTGGATGACTGCTTCAATGTCTTCCCTGGTTATTGGCCTGTTCAGGTTTTCTATTTCTTCCTGTTCCAGTTTTGGTAGTTTGTGGTTTTCCAGAAATGCATCCATTCCTTCTAGATTGCCTAATTTATTGGCGTATAGCTACTCATAATATTTTTAAAAATCGTTTGTATTTATTTGATATTGGTTGTGATCTCTCCTTTTTTTTTTTTTTTTTTTTTCGGGAGAGAGAGAGAATCTTAAGCAGGTTCCACATCTAGCAGGGAGTCTGACATGGGGCTTAATCCCATGACCCTGAGGTTATGACCTGAGCCAAAATCTAGAGTCATAGGCTTAACTGACTGAGCCACCTAGGCGCCCTGTATATTTCACTGGTGTTATTGTTGTCATTATTTAATCTGAAAGACAAAATTAGGTCAATTAGCTATAAGTGGTAGAACCAGGACTCAAATGCTGCTATAGTGTCTATCAAGATATCCTTTATATTCTACTGATTTTTAAAAATATATTATAGAGGGGATCCCTGGGTGGCGCAGCGGTTTGGCGCCTGCCTTTGGCCCAGGGCGCGATCCTGGAGACCCTGGATCGAATCCCATGTCGGGCTCCCGGTGCATGGAGCCTGCTTCTCCCTCTGCCTGTGTCTCTGCCTCTCTCTCTCTCTCTCTGTGACTATAATAAATAAATAAAAATTAAAAAATATATATATTATAGAGGAAATTGGGACTATAGGACTTGGAACAGAGGGGGAACCCGTTTTTCACTGTGGACATTCAGGGCTTCATGAAAGGATGATGTTAGATCTGCATCTTAAAGGATCAGTAAGATTTTTTTGAATGAAAATATCCAGCATTTTACCTTTCCTCCAGGCTGTTTAGAATCTTGGTAACATAAGCAGTGATAACAAATAGGTTTTCCTATTAATTTATTTACAATAATTTATGGCAGAGTACTGCAATCAATTAATGATGTCTGTCAAGTAGGCCAAATGGAAAAATTTTGGCATCTCTGCCTTTTCTTACCATTTTATGAGAGTCTTTCCTTTCTTAATTTTTGGTCCTTGGAAGAATGCCTTTATCCAATATGGCTTTATGTGTTTGTAGGGACAACTATATATCTTATTCAAGCCAGAGACATGGCGAGCAATATTGAAAATTAAAAACGACACGTGGGATTTAAGCTCCAGCCAAACTCAGCAGTGTTTCATTGTCCATTCTCTGATTACGTATCTCCTATCCTGGGTGGACACACCCATATCCAGTTCAAGGGCTATTCATGGTCACCATAGCCCTTTAGACCACCTTCACATTCTGCACATGTTTTCAGTTTTGTTCTTCAAGAGACTTCATGCTAAAATTCCTATCACAGCTAGGGATATGTTATTTAAAATGTCACATAGGTATTGTAGAATAAACCTGTCTAGACAAGGGGCTGGAAGATACATTTTCAAAGGATCTCTTTCAGTCCTCTTCAAAATAGCTCTGTTATAATATCTGGTCTTTGAGAAAGTCCTGAGAAATATATACTGAGCTGAGAGCATATAACACTTGTTAGAAAGTAATTCCTCTTGGGATCTTTGAGTTCTCAGACATAAGTCATCTAATGTAAAGGAGCTTTTGATGACCCCACTAGCAATTCCCCATCTCAGTGGAGAGAGGCTCCTTCTTATCCAAGGATAATTGGCACCAGAAAAGGAGCTTTGAAAGCAAATCCTCTTCACAAGGTACCAGCATTTCATGGAGAATAGTTAATCATTCAATCATCAAAAAGTTTGGTTGGAATGTGAATAAGGGTGCTTTATCTTATATTTAATACAGTGAAGGTTATGAATCTGCCCTAATTAGAATGAAGAATATACCAACTGTTTTTAGTTTTCTTTTTTGCTGTAATTTTTCTGCATAAATCATATAAGAGCACCAAAAATCATTTTTCACTGTATATTTGCCTTAAGCAACTTGGTTATAAACAGGGGAATTTTTACAAAAATATTCAAAGGTTGATCTATTTTTTGGAGAGCCTCTCAATCCTCGGATATTAGGGTTACTTTCTCTTTCTAAAATAACTGTTTTATTGACATAAAACCCCCATACCATACAGTCCACCCATTTGAAGTGTACAATTCAAGGGTTTTTAGCATATTTGCAGAGTTGTGCAACCGTTGCTGCAATCAATGTTAGAACATTTTTATTATCTAAAAATAAATCCCGTACTCATAAGCTGTCATGCTACATTCTGCCTCTTAACCCCTGGTCCCAGGCAACCATTAATATTTTTCTCTATATATAGATTTGTCACTTCCAGACATTTCATATAAATAGAATCATACAATATGGTCTTTTGAAAATGACTTCTTTCAGTTAGCATAATATTTTCAAGGTTCATCCATGTTGTAGCATACATCAGTACTTGAAGCCATTGTATGATATTCTATTATATGGATATACCACGTGTCGTTTGTCCATTCATCAGTTCATGAAAATTTAGGTTTTTCCATCTTCTGGTTATTGTGAATAGTGCAGCTATGAATATACATGTACAAGTATTTGTTTGAATGGCTGTTTTCAATTCTTCTGAGTATGTTTCTAGAATTGGAATTGCTTTTGTTTAATTGGAATTAAACAAAAGATGTTTAATCTTTTGAGGAATGGCTAGACTCTTCCAAAGCAGCTACACCATTTTACAGTTCTACCTAGAAGCATTTTCTTCTGCAACATTTATTTGTCATAATCATTTTTTTCTTCTTCAACTGCTGAGTTGGATAATCCACCCATATCCTCATTTATGGATAGTTTTGCCAAGAGCCTGAGCAGTTTTCCAATATAATGTCACCAACTTCATGAAATTCTGAGCTTTTATCAGAATTTGCCACTGCACTTTGCAGTGATAGATGCTACATCCAATTTACATATTTCTGGAAGCAGCTCCATGAAATGTGTATTATTAACTGAAATTTAGATTCAGGCAAGTTAAATAATTAGCTAGCAGGTAGTAGTTGAATCACTAGGTGAACTATTGTGAAGAATGGAATTGACTTTTTAAGAAAAGTAATAAGTTCAAAGGTGGCTTTACCAAGAGGTACTACTAATCTCTGAGCTTCCACATAGGCCATTTATTTTCCCCAGGAATTCCAAGGAAGTAGTATAGGCTGTTTATGCTGCAATTAACAGGAAATGTAACCAAATGTGCATTAAGCCACTGTAGCTTATTTTCTTTTTTTACATAAATTTATGTAAATTTTACATAAATTTAACACAATTTTACATAATTCCAAGTCCTAGGGGAGGCAGTTACAGACCTGGTTTAGCAGTTAAATATATATATTGTTATATATTGATATATATTGACATATATCAATACATATATATGCAATATATATATATATTTTACATAAATCAAAGTTGGGAATTAACATCCTCCCAATTTAAAGATGAGAACCTTGAAGCTCAGAGATGCTGAATAACATCGCACACCTAGTTAGTAGTAAAACTGAGATTTGAATTCTAAAGTCTTTGCTATAGCACATGGTCTCAGAGGCAATATGTCTTATTTGAAAAATGTACCCCTAGGTGGATAAACTCTTGCTTATCATGATGCTACAAGTAAGAGAGAAATGGAGGATTAAAAAGCCCTTAACTTTCTAGAATACAAGATTTTTTGTTTATGCGTCATGAAAGGGGTTTTGGAGGTATTGGTTTCCTGAGGCAGGTGAACCAAGCAATTTTAGTATTCCTTTAGTCAAACTAATGTATTTTCCTTCTGAATAGCCACGTGCTTACTTGGAAGATGAGCAAAACCTTAGGTAAATGTCTTTCAATTTCTTCCTTCAAATTCATGGTTGTGTTGTGAGAATTAAAGCGAGAACACTAAATTTTACATACCTGACCCTCAGAGCAGTCCTCTGGCCACCTACTGATCTCCATTTTATACTTATGAGAACTAAGGCATAGAGAAATTAAGTAACTTGTTTAAGGCCACCCACTAGTACATAGTAGAACTGAGACTTGAAACCAAAACCCATGTTCTTAATCTACATCATACTATGTGAGCTCCATGCTAGCATTCCAAGATGAGAAAAGGTTAGTACTTGAATTATGATTAAGAATATACATCCTTTAAAAAAAGAATATACATCCTTGTATAAATATTTTGATCTTGGGTCAACTCTCTCCAAACCTAACAATTCTAATAAGGACCCTTAAAATAAAACAAAAGTTGTACCTCAAAATAAATTTCCTACTTCAAACTCTTAAGTGTTGTTGGTGTTGTATAAAGAGGTACTGTGGATAACTTTAGAAGCAAATAATCCCCCCCAAAATGCTATTTTATCTGGGAATGAAGCTGTAGCCCATTGTGAGACCTAATGAGAGGAGCGCTTAAGTCAGATAAGTTCAGATGACTTCCCACTGCCCCTATCATCCCTCTGCACCTAGCAGTCCAACTCTGGTGTGGGCTATGGAAACTACTCATGAGACTGATATATCACATGGTCAAGAATAAGCCAGAGTAGACTATCTCTGGCACCAGAGGTTTTAATGAATTTATAGCTGTTTCTGGCCTTGTTTGCAGAGCAGGTGGCCTTTCTACTTCATTGGGACTGTCTATATGTTGGGAGGGAGTCATTTATCCAAGGACTTCTTTGACTTCATGACATGTTCTGTGTAGTAGTACCATGTTGCCTTTGCCCTAGAGCCAAGTACAATGATGCTTATGAGGCCAAGTATTTGCTTGTGTCTCAGTTCCAATTTCCTTTTTACTTTTCTACAGCAATGATGTGTTCTTCTCCCCTTATGAGCTCAATGTTTTTAGAAGATGGTGCAGTTAAGTTAGGCAGGCCCACATCTGGAGCCCACGTTTGATACTTTCTAATTATGTGATATGACACAATTTACCTACTTCACTAAAACTTTGTTTCCTCACTGATAAAGGAATAATAATATAGGGTTCACCCTGGATCAAATGAGATCATGTCTGTAGGGTATCTTTAACAAATAACTGCTCTAACCAATGCTGGCCCACTACCCCCTTTGCTTTACCCTAAATCATCAAAATCCCCCTTTTAGAAAGTTGCTTGTAAACTCAGTCATAGTTACATTGAGTTGCAATGGATGAAAAGGTATAAAGGGTTGCTATTGCCTTGGCCACCTTTGACTGACATTAAAGAAAGAATTTCTAATAGTGGAATTCCAACTATACTCAAGTCAATGAGGGGAGATGTTTGGAAGATCAGGGGACTCCTTCTGGATTCCAGAAATCAAAACATGGGGGCCAGTCTTTCCTATCAAAAAATATTGAGAGGAAAGGAAAAAGAAATGACTATTTTTTGAAAATGCTAGAAAGAGTAGATTTACTTGAAGTAGCTTTCAAGGGCTAGGTGGACAGTGTTCTTTCTTTTTAAAGATTTTATTTATTTTAGAGAGAGAGCAAGAGAGAGCATGAGTATAGGGAGAACAGCAGAAAGAATCTCAAGCAGACTCCTCACTGAGCACAAAGACCAATGCAACATGGACCCCTATCCCTTGACCCTGAGATCATGACCTGAAGTGAAATCAAGAGTCGGACACAAAGAACTGAGCCACCCAGGCACCCCTGTTTCTTAAAAGTCTTTCTTGCACCTCAGATTTTATAAGGCTGGGGATTGGCAACTTTGTGCCTATTTATCCTAATAAAACTCAATGAATATTAACGAATTCCCAGTGACCTCAGAGTATAGGACTCCATGGTTACTCTTCAGGAAAACAATTTGTATCTAAATAATTTTTGACGTGAAGGCAAACTAGGCGTTGTAAAACTCCATAAAGGAGAAGCAGCTAAACGCAGGCTGTTTATCAAACAGTTTAATTTGCCAGGAAGACAGGGAAGAGTAAACCAATATGATGAAGGCCTTCTGCCCAGCTTTGTAATAGAGAACATAAAATATTTACCTTGAAAAATTGATGACGGAGTCCACAATTCACAGAAAATTATGTTACCTTTCTGAGGATGTCATGGGAACATTTTTTGGTCCCCTGTTTGGAAATTGCTCATTTTCAAAACTTCATGATTCATTTCACAGTATCTCTTTGGAGTTAAGCAAGCAAAGTCAACAGACTTGATTTGAAGAGGTAGTTTATGACAAAGGTCAATAGCACAGGGTTTGAACTTGTTTTATGTTGGTTCTCTAGAAACAGAATCTGAGATGGAGCTTTGTGTATCTGAATTTTCTCAGGGGTATGCTTGGGAACCACACCTGTACAGAAGTGGGGGAAGTAGGATTGGGCAGGACGTTAAGTTTAAGTGTGATGCAGTTGCAAAAGAAGCTTCAGAAAACACCACAGGCAGTTCTTTGAGTGATCCCAAATGAAGGCAAGGTGATTGGACCTTGGTATCTTTTATCAGGGGGGCATAATGTTGGGTGAGGCACTTTCCTTTGTTGAGCGAACTCTCTTTGTGGAGGGAAATTCTGGAGAGTACAGTCACGGGTCCCTAGCAACTAACACAGCTCTAGGGCTGGGAGTTCTTGTCTTTTGATCCTACTCCCTTGCCTGCCATGATCTAGCTGTTCAAATAGGACTGAGTGTAAATATGCTGAGCCTATAAAATGAGTATGAGATGGTCTTTTAGGTTCCTTTCAGACTTAATGTGAAACAAGTGTCTAGAAGAGGATGTGTTACAAAATAAAGGTGTAGTATTACAATCATATACATACTGAGGTGGACCTAGATTTTGGGATAAAGGTGGAAATTCTTCTTAGGGGAGATTAAAGGGATCAGAAGTTAGTGTCAAGAAGTAATGAAGATCTGTCAGGAGCATAACCAGGAGAACTGAGGATCTATTCACTATAAACCTTCTTACAAATTGCCCTCTAGCTGATTTTATAGGTCTTACACTGAGTATGGATTCAGGACACAAGCTCTAACATCATCCGCATTCCATCAAAAGGCCAGTTACCTCACAATGAAGCTCAATAATCAGCCCACACATATTGCTTGTCTTCTGCACAAACACACAGACACACACATTTGTGCTTTGTTCTGTGCTGTCCATCCTTATGCTCCATTCTATGGTCAAGTTCCTTTGAGGGTGGCAAATATGCCTGATTCATGTTGGTCTCCCTTTGAGAAAGCTGTGTTTCCTGATGTGGGTTCAATGGAACATTAATGGGTATTATAAAAAAAAGTAGGGGTCTTGCATCAAACCAGTTTGTGAAACAAGAATGGAATGTAGGTAATAGGGTTTCCTGAGCAGAACATTTTTTTGTGTGGTACCTCTTTTAAGGTTACTGTTTCTTGGGACATACTTTGGGACACGTGCCTAAAGTAGAATAATTTGTATTAGGTAGGAAGTATTAAATACAGAAGATGACTTTAAGCCTCATTCTTCTCTTCAAATGGTCCTAATGGGTATTATGTGCTAATTCACTGGTGTTCTAGGGTAGCTGTGGGGTCATTTATTGAATCAGTGGGCAGAAGTGTGCGTTTTTAAAAAAATTTTATTTATTTATTCATGAGAGACACAGAGAGAGAGAGAGAGGCAGAGGCACAGGCAGAGGAAAAAGCAGGCCCCATGCAAGGAGCCTGATGTGGGACTCGATCCCGGGACTCCAGGATCATGCCCCGGGCCGAAGGCAGGAGCCAAACCGCTGAGCCACCCAGGGATCCCCAGAAGTGTTTGTTTAGTGGGTCAACTTCAGCTACAAGGGATAGTTGTGTAATGATTTGGGAAAAGAGGAAGGAGAAACAGCAAGGAATGCAATTAAGTGCCAGGAGCAGACATTAGCAAGAGAAGGAAGAGAATTCTGGGAGTCTAGACCATCTTAAACTAATCCTGGAGAAACCACATAAGGCTGTTTATCCAAACTGGCAGAAAAAAACAGAAATCCAATCTGAGATACTGAAGAAAATAAAACAAAAAAAAAGGATAGGTGCCCAGTAAATAGTTTGGGGAATAAGAATCTAGGATACCCATCTACTCTAATGCATTTCAAATGCTCAATAAATATTCATTGAATGAACAGATACTAACAGCAAATGGAAGTTGATATTTAACCAAAGCCTTTTTGAATTAGGGGTTTTACACATGCTTTCTTTTGAAGATCAGACCTGATATCAGACTGTGGGTGGGCTGGGCTCCACAGAAGGAGGGAAACCAGGTTACCTCAAGGAAGTGGAGGAAGGGAACGGCAGGCAGCAAGGCAGGTCTCTCTGAATGTGAAGGGAGAAGTAGCTGCAAATGAAGGACTCTTGTAAGTTTCTTGTTTCTCCTGTTAAAATGTGCCTCAACAGCTGCCAGTTTCGTTTTCCACTTTGGGTTGCCTGTTTTGTCACTAGAAACAGATATATCCATCATTTTAATAGGGAATATCTGTAGATGGTGTAGGTTTCACATGTATTTACATGGGAAGTCTGCAACCAACAGAAAGATTGCTTTGATGAGTACACAAGGCAAGAGATTAAAACGTATCAGTACACTTCAGGCTGAACAGAAAATATTTGCCTCATTTTCTTTCTGTTATGAGAATGAATGCCTAAGACAGTATGAAAAATGGCTTTTCTTTTTTCTCCATTTATTCTGAAATTTTACAGTACATTGTTTCAATAATACTCCCACCCACATAGATTTTTAAAAAAGATTTTACTTATTTATTTGAAAGCGAGCTAGTGAGAGAGAACATGAGCGGGGGAAGGGGCAGAAGGAGAGGGAGAAGCAGACTCCCTGCTGAGTAGGGACTCCCCCCTCCCCCCATGTGGGGCTCGATCCCAGGACCCCGGGATCATGACCTAAGCTAAAGGCAGATGCTTAACTGAACCACTCAGGCACCCCAAAATAGATTTTAAAAAGATGTTTCCAATCTAGGCTATGTATCACTCTTCAAGCATGTTCACAATAGGATAACTAATAAAATCAGGGAAAAACAATGAGGTTTAATGTATAGTCATATGGTAAAGAGAATCAGAGTGCTTGGGTTCATGCTCTGGCTCTAACATGTATAAGCTGAGAGAACTTGAATAAGAAACTTCACTTTCTATGTCTCAAGTATTTAGTTTTATTAAGCTATTTACTGTGATTATTACCTACGGTAAAATGAAGGTAATAATAACATCTCTTTTATAGGGTTGTTTAGATACTAAATTAGCTAATATACAAAAAGCACTTAGAACTGTACCTGGCATGAAGTAAATGCAACACAGTACTAATGTTAAAATTATTATTAATATTAATGTTAACATAGTCATGGGGCCCAGTGCCTTGGACTAGATTTGTCTTATGTTCTAATATCAAGCTGCTTGTAAGCTACTTGCTTACAGCTTCTGAAGCTGCTAAATAATACTAGAATGAAAACACTAATTCAAAAACATATATGCATGCCCCATGTTTGTTGTGGTATTATTTTATTTTTCATAATTTATTTTATTTATTTTTTTTTAAGATTTTATTTACCGACAGAGAATGAGCACTGGCAGGCAGAAAGAGGAGAGCAGGTTCCCTGCCTAGCAGAGAGCTGACACGGGGCTCAATCTCAGGACCCCAAAATTGTGACCTGAGCTGAAGGCAGATGCTTAACTGACTGAACCGCCCAGGTGCCCTGCAGCATTATTTACAATAGCCAAATTATGGAAGGACCCAAGTGTCCATCAATAGATGGATGGATAAAGAAGATGTGGTTCACACACACACACACACACACACACACACCCTGGAATATCACACAGCCATAAAAAATGAATCTTGCCATTCACAACAACATGGATGGATCTCTAGAGTATAATGTAAAGTGAAATAAAAGAAAGACAAATACCATATGGTCTCACTCATGTGTGAGATTTAAGAAACAAAACAAATGAACAAAGAAAAAAAAAGAGACCAAAAAAACCCCCAAACTCTTAACTATAGAGAACAAACTGATGGTTACCAGAGGTGTTGGGGGGATGAGGTGAGGGGGAAAATAGGTGAAGGGGGATTAACAGTACACTCACTGTGATGAGCACTGAGTAATGTATAGAATTGTTGAATCACTATATTGTACACCTGAAACTAATAGAACACTGCATGTTAATACAAAGTACTTGGATAAAAAGTACCAGAATGAAAGGTTTCCTCATCCCTCTACTTAATTTTTCTCTCAGTTTCCTCAAAGCATCTCCTTTCTTATTTTCCATGTTTATAGTTCTTTCATTCAATCAAAATATCTACTAAACACCTCTTCTGTGCCTGACATGGTTTTTGACCCAAGGGAAGCAAGGCAAAAGTTAGTGCCAACTTGATCTGAGAGTACAGTGAAGAGGATGGGAGAAAGTTCTTCTATGGTGGAACTGACATTCAGGGAGGCTGAGAGTGAGTAAGGAAATAGACAAATATGAAAATTTCGGGAATACCATGAAGAAAATAAAGCAACATGATACAGGAGTGACTGAGTGATGGAGAGAAGTCTAAATCTGACTGGCTCCCCAAGGCCAGGGAAGACTTTGCTAAGAAGTTTCTTGGCTGGGTGAAGGGATGAGGAAGAGAGGAGGTGTTTTGCTTTATTGTTTTGAATGAATCCATTTTGGACTATTGCTTCCCACTCAACAGAGAAGTTATCTAGACCAGCGCTGCCCAATAGAAATACGTGAACCACTTATATAAGATTTCTGGTAGCTGTATTTAAAAAAATTAAAAGAAATAGGTGAAGTTAATTTTAAACATATATTTTAACATAATATATCCAAAATCCTATTTTTCAACACATAATTAATTACCTGAAAAAATATTGAGATATTTTTACATTCTTGTTTTTCATACTAAGTTTTGAAAATCCTTTATTTGACACAGCACATATCAATATGGACTCACCACATTTCAAGTACTCAGCAGCCACAGTGGCTAGTGGCCACTGTCCTGGACAGTATGGGTCTAGACCACAGGTTCATGAATTGTGGTTCTTGGGGCCAAATCTGGAATTCCACCTGTTTTTTGTTTGTTTTATGGTTTACCAGGTAAGCATTGTTTTTACATTTTTTTAAAAAAATATTTTATTTATTCAATCATGAGAGACACACAGAGAGAGAGGCAGAGACATAGGCAGAGGGTGGGGGAGGCTACCTGTAAGGAGCCTGATCAGGACTCGATCCCAGAACCCCCTGGATCACAACCTGAGCCAACCAGGTGCCCCTTGTTTTTACATTTTAACATGGTTAAGCTTTAAATGGTCCCACAAGTACTTACATATTAGCACTGGTTTTGTTTTAAAAGATTTTCTTTCTGGTCCTTTAAGAAAAAAGTTTTCAGATCCCTAATCTAGACAATTACAACAATTACCATAAAGACTTTGAGGCCCCAGAAAACAAGATCCATTTTACTCCATTTTCTTTTCCCAATAATCAGCACAATGCCTGGAAGTAGTTGAAGCTCAACATAACATAAAATTGAATTGCTTTATGTAAAAGCGCTCTCCGTTGAATAAATTGTTTGAAAAAATGCTAATGTCTATGAAATGACTGTCAGGGGCAACTAAAGGAGGTGAGGCCCCTAAGGTGGGTCTAGCACATATCTTCAGAGGACTTCCAAATGCTTTTCGGTCTTATTCAGAAGGTTAAGATCTCAAGCACTTACAGAGGCAGGCAGAGAAGAGGCACAGGCCGGGCACAAGATGATAGAAAGGCAATGGCCAATCAGCTTCAGCACAAGGAATGTTAAATGCGAGATTCAAACATCAGAATGGGGAAGAAGAGGGTTGGAACAAATAGTTTTCAGTGTCCCTCTTATAAATGAGAGAGCCCTATTGGATTGTATGGTTAAGAAGAAGGAGCTGGTTTCATTTATTATCACAGAAAACAAACATTATCATTCTGGCTAACTTGAAAAATTCACAAAGTGCTTCCAGGTGACTGGGTTTTTCCTTTTAATAGGACTACCAGTCTGGTCCAACTGCTGGCATATTAAAAAAAAATCTTTGCCTTTCATTTTCCATCTATACTTGGCATCAGGTAAAAGTACAACTATGGTAAAATTTGCAATTACCTAATAACACAAGCACAAAATCTTTATTTCACTCATAGTTAGGTGTCCTGTATTAATGTTTTAAAAACAAATCAGTTGCTCTGCTTGTGGGTAGATACTATTCATCCAATAAGACTGCTTAGCTATTTTGAAGAGAAGGACTTTTTGCATCATGCCACTTCCCTTAATAGTCTGCAAAGACAAACTATGTTTTTTTAACTTAATTTCTAAAAGTGTCTTTAATTTTTTTAATTTTGAGAAACAGTATTTTTACACATTTTTCATTCTGATATCTTTAATTTCTTTGGTCTCCTATAAATCGAAAGCTTTCTGACTTTGAAATATGCTTACCTACCGTTCAAGGTCTTGTCTTAAATGCTATTTTGTTCCACAATAGTTTCCATGATCTCTTTCTTATCCAAGTTAAGTATAATTTCTTCCTCAGATCATTCATTGCTCTTAACCTGCACCTTCCTTATGCAATCACATTTGCCATCACGTGACATAATCTTTATTGTGCATGTATTATCCACATGCCAGCCTGCAACCTCTCCGAAGGAAGGATCCATGGATGTATTTTCAATTCCACGACCCCAAATACACCAAGTAAGCATATGCTGATAGCATTGTACATTCTGCTGAGAAGCCATACATGATCCTATTCTTGCAGAATGGCTTATTCTGGCACCACAAAGGGGTAGGGAGCAAGACTCCATAGTTCCTCTGGTACCCGCCCACCTGCAGGCCTCTGCCTATCATTACTCTTAAACTCGGTCAAAGGAACACAGGATTTTAATTTTCCTACCAAAAGTCCAAAGAAGTTCATTCTTTGGTACTTAGCTTAGGTAGGAAAGAAATTTTATTTCATATGAAATTTAGGAAGTTTAAAAAATAATTTAGGGGGCACCTGCCTGGCTCAGGCAGTAAAGCATGTGACTCTTGATCTTGGAGTCATGAGTTCAAGCCCCACATTAGGCATAGAGTCTACTTTAAAAACATAATAATTTGGGCTGATTAGATAAAGAGTTGTATGTAGCCTTTACTAAAAGTTTGCTTCATGGAACGTTAATTCCATGAGTTGTTAATAGGTTTAGTTGCAAAGGGTGAGAGGAATCACAAGTTTGAGAAATGCTTGGATAAATAAAACTGGTTTGTATTTGAATGCAGAACATCTCAGAACTTTTATGTACTCCGAGTCTTTTGGAAGAGACCAGAATAGTCATCATTTCCAAATTTATTTCTAAAATCACAAAAATAGATTTCTCAATGAATTTCTTGGATGACTAATGTTCTCCGGGATACATGTTAAGAATCATATCCTGGGCACTGTTAATCATATAATAAAATATATTTTGAGTGAGTGAATGAATGAACTGACGGTGAGTTAGGGCCAACACATCACTCTACTCTCTCCAGACAGCCAAAGGGAATGGGCAACAGAAGCCCACATACTTACTTCCAGTTCCATTCACATTTTCTTGGCCCATAAATTTCTTTGATTGAGGGCAGATGACCCAATCTCTCTAGGGCAGGAAATCAAGCTGCCTTTTCTTTTTCTTTTCTTTTTTTAAATTTTTCTTTGGAGTTCAATTTGCCAACATATAGCATAACACCCAGTGCTCATCCCATCAAGTGCCCCCCTCAGTGCCTGTCACCCAGTCACCCCCACCCCCCGCCCACCTCCCTTTCCACCACTCCTTGTTTGTTTCCCAGAGTTAGGAGTCTCTCATGTTCTGTTTCCCATTCTGATATTTCCCACTCATTTTTCCTCCTTTCCCCTTCATTCCCTTTTACTATTTTTTATATTCCCCAAATGAATGAGACCATATAATGTTTGTCCTTCTCCGATTGACTTATTTCACTCAGCATAATACCCTCCAGGTCCATCCACGTCGAAGCCAATGGTGGGTATTTGGTATTTGTCATTTCTAATGGCTGAGGAATATTCCATTGTATACATAGACCACATCTTCTTTATCCATTCATCTTTCGATGGACACGGAGGCTCCTTCCACAGTTTGGCTACTGTGGACATTGCTGCTATGAACATCGGGGTGCAGGTGTCCCGGCGTTTCACTGCATCTGTATCTTTGGGGTGAATCCCCAGCAGTGCAATTGCTGGGTCATAGGACAGATCTATTTTTAACTCTTTGAGGAACCTCCACACAGTTTTCCAGAGTGGCTGCACCAGTTCACATTCCCACCAACAGTGCAGGAAGGTTCCCTTTTCTCCACATCCTCTCCAACATTTGTGGTTTCCTGCCTTGTTAATTCTCCCCATTCTCACTGGCGTGAGGTGGTATCTCATTGTGGTTTTGATTTGTATTTCCCTGATGGCAAGTGATGAGCATTTTCTCATGTGCATGTTGGCCACGTCTATGTCTTCCTCTGTGAGATTTCTCTTCATGTCTTTTGCCCATTTCATGATTGGATTGTTTGTTTCTTTGCTGTTGAGTTTAAGAAGTTCTTTATAGATCTTGGAAACTAGCCCTTTATCTGATACATCATTTGCAAATATCTCCTCCCATTCTGTAGGTTGTCTTTTAGTTTTGTTGACTGTATCCTTTGCTGTGCAAAAGCTTCTTATCTTGATGAAGTCCCAATAGTTCATTTTTGCTTCTGTTTCTCTTGCCTTCCTGGATGTATCTTGCGAGAAGTTACTGCGGCCAAGTTCAAAAAGGGTGTTGCCTGTGTTCTCCTCTAGGATTTTGATGGAATCTTGTCTCACATTTAGATCTTTCATCCATTTTGAGTTTATCTTTGTGTATGGTGTAAGAGAATGGTTCAAGCTGCCTTTTCATATGAACCACAACTCCTGAAATCTGACTAATAAGACTTTAATAGCAACTGGTACCTACCTGAACTTCTCTTTTGGTGGCCTTGTAAGCTAATCATATTTCAGGGAAAGAAACTACAATGTCGAATGCCTGATGGATACTCTTCTTGGGAGAAGAAATAGCAGGAAGTGGCTTTGAGCTTAAGGTGACAGAGGTATCACCAGACTATCTGCAGCCTCTGGGCTTTCAGAATATCCCCTGGCATGAGCCACTGAGAACATTTGCCTTCTCAGAGTTATAGCGCACTTGTTTGTAGTGTGGAGTCACACATTAAGAGGTACGTAGGCAAGGTAGGCACAGAAGGGCACAAGGAAAGAGAACTGTGCCTCCTTCACAGGAGGAATAAAGCGTTCATTCTGTGAATCTTGTTGATTGCGATCTCCTGGCTGCCTTCTGTGTGCTTCAGTTATAATTAAGTTCCATATATTTTATTGGGATTAGTGACTTGTCAGCATTTTTGGAACTTAGTACTAAGCATTCAATGTAATAACACTATTTATCTTCCACACGAGTACATTTTAGGGTGATGGATAAGGATAAGTCAAGAGCACCCACACAATTTCCACAAACTTCCATTTGTTTTATTCGTTTTAAGAAAGCAGGGGGGCAGGATGTATTTTTCCCCTTCCTTTGCTCAGCAGAAACAGCAAAGAGACATGCTTAATGGAAAGCAAGTATGCCCTTAAGAAATTTTTGTGTAAGAGTTTTTAGATCAATGCCCAAACTAATCCCATGTTCCCAGAAATTGACCTTCCTCTCGCTGTACATGATACCCTCTCCCGTAGGGCAGAAACAGGTTTATTAACCTCCTTTCACTTTGCACTGATTCCCTGTGGCAGAGGGGAAAAAGCAGTTAGACGAAGCATCCCAAATTTGACTTTCGGCCTCTCCTAAATGTGTGATCTTAGACAAGTTGCTTTATCTCTCTGATGCTCAGATTCCTATCTGCAGAATTGGGAGTGGGGCAGCTGTAATATGTGCATGCACTGGGAGTTTACCACCTGCCAGACCCTCTGCTGTGCAATCTAGACACGTGACCATGCTTCATTTTCCAAGAATGAAGGAAGTGAGATAGGCATTCCTTTTTTTTTTGTTGTTGTTGTTTTTTTTTTTTTTTTGAGATGAGGAAACCGGGATCTAAAAAGATGAGAGGACTTGTCTGAGGTCTCACATTGATGAAGCAGCAGAACTTTGATTTGTGCCCAGGTATAACTGACGCCACGGCCCAGGCACTCAGACACTAGACTACACTAATATTCTGGTTGTGGTGGGGAAGAGAGAAGATGCCCTAAAGTGTGTTGCCATTTATAAAGTGCATAAATAGTTCCAGATATAGGGTTCAATTGATCAGATGCATATAACACCCAGTGCTCATCACATTACATGCCCTCCTTAATGCTCATCACCCAATGACCCCATCCCTCCTCCGCTCTTGTTTCCTCCATCCACCCTCCATCAACCCTCAGCTTGTTTCCTATAGTTAAGAGTCTTCAGGGTTTTCTTCCTCTCTGATGACTTCCCATTCAGTTTTCCCTCCCTTCCCTGTGATCCTCTGTGCTGTTTCTTACATTCCACATAGGAGTGAAACTATGTAATTGTCTTTCTCTGATTGACTTATCCTCAGTAGCACTCCTAGTGCTTACTGAGGGTTCTGTTCTGCAGAAGGGGCTGGAATGAAAGTACAGTGTGTTTCCTGATGGGAGGATATTGTCCAAAATAAAAAGTTTTGCACTTGGCTGGTAACAGAAGGAAGAAAGTGGAATACAGGCAAAGGAAAGACAATCTCACTTTGGCTGACCTGCTTGGTCAGCCCCCATCTACCACTCCAGTACCGTTTCCTATCACCTGCCCCCGTGGTCCCATGGCTACTTAGCAGCCTGCTGTTCAGTTGCTTCCAAATCAAGCTCTTCCCCCTGCATTAGGACTTTTGCATGTGTTTTCTTCCTATTCTTTAGTCTCTCTCTATTTTTTTTGAAAAATATTCATTTATTCATGAGAGACACATAGAGAGAGGCAGAGACATAGACAGAGGGAGAAGCAGGCTCCATGCAGGGAGCCCGATGAGTGACTCTATCCTGGAACTCCAGGATCCCGCCTTGGACTGAAATAATAGTATTTAAAATAATAGTGAAGGACATTCTTAAGGACAAGTTGAGATAGTCTCAACTTATTAGAAAGATAATCAGGACTAGTTTTCATTTGCCCTAGTGACATATTACTTCCTGGTGAGCAAATAATGTCACTATTGTTTTATCTTATCCTCCATAACCTACTGCAAAAGCAATCAATGTTGGTGGGGAAATGAATTCATTTAAAGAGATACCACACAGCAAGGCCAACTAAGGGTAAAATTGTACTTTCAATATTTCCTAAATGGGATTGGTGTCCTTGGCCCACAGGGTTGCACTTACCTGTGTCCTACTGTAAAGTGCTTTGGCTCTGCCAGATTATTCACTGTTTTCTCCATTTATTCACAAATAGTGCTATCCCAATGATTTAATTATCTTAATTATTGTGAACCTTTCTACTGGTCAGACGTGAACGTATCACCAACTTCTGATACTCGGGCCCTTGCAATTGTCACAGGAAATTCAACACTCTATCCTGGTAACCTAGTCACCTTCTTCTTATGGGATTCCACTGCTTCTAGTGCATAGATTATTTTTATTTATTTATTTATTTATTTTCTTTTTTTATTTATTATTTATGATAGTCACAGAGAGAGAGAGAGAGGCAGAGACATAGGCAGAGGGAGAAGCAGGCTCCAAGCACCGGGAGCCCGATGTGGGATTTGATCCCGGGTCTCCAGGATCGCGCCCTGGGCCAAAGGCAGGCGCCAAACCGCTGCGCCACCCAGGGATCCCATATTTTTATTTATTTTTTAAAAGAGAATTACAGTACAGTCAGAAATTTAGTTTCAGGGATAAGTCTTCAAGGTTAGGACATCAGAGCAAATCTCAAAAAAAAAAAAAAAGAGACAACCACAGAAACTATTTGTTTAGATAATTTTGACTTGCTTTGAAAACTACAGTGAAAGCTTTTTAATTCATCAACCCATAATTATAACACCCCCACATCCCCCAGGTGCTTTGCTAGTGGATCAATAGTTCTACATTCTCTTTGCTTACTGCGATGGCTAATGAAGCTCAGTGTCTCTCACATAAAGACAAACAGCCAGTGTAATAGAAAGATAATTATAAACAAGTAAATTATTGGAATTGAACAGAAAACCAATTTTAAGACATGGTTTTTCTTCTGTACAAAGTTTTCTTGTTTGTTTGGAGTCATCTAACACTGTGAACAGATTCAAAATGACCCAGGCCAATGTCAGAGTATTTGACATTGAAGAAAAACTCACTCTTTGAGCAGTCAATTGGAAATTAACTATTAAAAAAGATGAAGTGGATGATTTTCCAAAATAGTGGCAAGATCTAAAGTATGGAGGTTTCAAAAGGTTGCAAGGTTTGTTTGATTTTTAAACTAAAGACCTTATTCCTCATTTGTAAGTGTGATGAAAATGCAGCATTCGCTAGGGACAGATCTTAGACATTTTCAGAGAACATCTCCTGCAGATTACAGTCCTACGAATAACCAAGAAACAGCCATAGAGCAAATGAAGAAATGATCCTGAGTTGTTCATTGGTTTATCAATGGAAATACAGTTATACATCAATGAATTGTTAATGGGTAATAACTTTAGGCAAATTAGTCATACATTGCCATGGTGGTGAGCAATTCTTGGTTTTGTTAAAACAAAACAAAACGAAACAAAAAACACACACCAAACAAAAACTAAAAAATCTTTCATTAGGAAAAGATGCTCTTCATTTAAAAAATGTATATATACAGAATTTTCTGCTTTCCTAAATTTATCGTTAATTATTGACCAGGCATGTTTCCTACATCCCATGTATGGCTCCCATGATCAGTTTATGTTGCCTCCCCATTATTTCTCTTTATGTAAATTTAGTAATATTTCCAAGGTTCTTACCAGTTCTTTTTTGAATGAAGCCTAGCCATGCTTGGTGTGTGAACTGGATCTCTTTGGTCTGTCTTCTTCTTTGTCGTACTGGAAGGAATAAACCTCTGCCTGGACAGTTTTTAGGTGTGACAGATTTCGAAGAAAAGCTTTTAAGCTGTGTCAAAATAATCTCCCTTTTTTAAAATTTAAATTCACCTGAGGACAGAGTGCCGTCAAGGCAGGTTCTGCTTTCACTGAGTTATTGAGATGGTATGCAATGTACAAGTCTAAGAAGTTGCAAGGATTTGAATAGCAAACACTAATGTAATATATTTGAAATTCTGTTAACCAATAGGAAACTACAGTTATTAAAAGCTTGAGTTCTCTCCCTTACTCACCCTTGAACTTTTCCAGGGAAATGCCCAAGAAATATAGGAAATATTATCACAGTGATGTGTGCTTTCTCAGCTGAGAATACTTCTTAGAAAATTCTCACAAGAAGCAATCTATTTAGGGCTCTACACAGAACCAGAAATTATAGATTTTTTTCTTCTTAAGCTTCCTAAGAAAAAAATCCAGGTCTCCTCACGATTTCAGTGATGAAGCTTTTGAGGCCATAATTGATCCAGAGAAAGTTGAATTATATAGTTTTCCCAGGTACCAAATCAGTTTGACTCCCTAGAGCTTCTTATTAAGAATAACATTAGGCCACATTTATAAATGCTCACCATGTGCTGAGTACTGTGTGAAGAACTGTCTGCACGTTTTGGTCATTTAATCCTCTTGAAACTTATGGTATATATTTTCATGAGACCCATTTTGCAGGTAAGAAAACCGATACTTAAAAATAGCAATCACCCTAGCCTGTTCAATTCCAAAGCTTAAATGTTCATATATTCTACTATGGAGCTTTCTAGGATTTTGACAAATGCATTTAGAAATTCAGAGAAACACCATTCTGAGGTCTCGAAATCTCCTAAATGCTGCCCCCAGAAGTAAGTCATATATTCCTCTATGTGCAATGCTAAGCCAGTGGGCTACTGATACCCCAGAAGACTTCCCCTGTGGGGAGTGGCTGCTTTCCAACGGGATGGCCACATGCCTGGCAGTGGGCACTTCGCTGCTGGCTGGTAATAAGAAGAAGGTACTCGTCAGTTTGACCCTCTCATAGTGCCCTCCACACACCTGGTATTTCTAGATACACTTGATTATTTAAGGATTCCCTAACTATGTCCTGCAACCGTGTAACTCCCAAGCCTTCGATCTTAGCATCTACCTCTCAGCCCATGTCTGATGACCACATTCCTATACCCACTTTATGGTCAACCTGAAAATCTCTTTTCCTGTCAAGCCTTTTTTTTCAGCTTCTTGGGCATGGTAAACTCCTCCATCTGCACCCCCACAACACTTAGTCCATACCCTATTCTTAGCTCTTGTCACATTCACACATAATTATCTGCTTACCATCTGTTTTCCTATCTACATCATGAGTTCTCTGGTAACAGGGATCATGCTCTTTAATCAGTGCACAATGCTACGTAAATAGCAGGCAGTTAACATGTTTTTGCTAAACGAATAAGAGGTTTGATGTAAAGAAATACTTTATGAAGACTGTGGAATTGTCATTGTTTTGCTTTTCAACTTCTAAAAGCCAGCTGGCTCATTTGACCTTACACTATTTCTCACACTTTGAAAACACCTAACATATTTTGAGCGTGTGTCTGTTACAGAGTAGCAGCTCTACATCAAAGTTCCTAAAGGTCTAAATCTCCTTAGAAAGCCTTGTCAATCTCCTAGGAGTTTCAGGCAGTTTTGCAAGTGTAGGGTATTTTTTAGTGGGGCTTTCTGTGTTAGGAAATGTCAGAGGAACCCCTGTGATCCCGAGAGATATTAGCAGAAGGGGGCTGCATGAAAGGCAGAGACTGTAGCTCTCTGGAGATGTATTAAAATCAGGGGTAACTTGGCTCAACTGCTGTGGAAAACAGTTTGGTGGTTCCTCAAAAAAACTGTATGTAGGATTACCATGCAGCCCAACAATTCTACTGCTTGGTATCTCTCTAAAAAAATAAAAATAAAAACAGGCATTCAAGTGTCTGCACAAACATGTACATAACAGGACCATTCACAGTAGACGAAAGGTGGGAACAGCCCAAATATCTATCGATGGATGAATGTTGGGTAAACAAATTGTGGTATATCACACATTGGAATATTACTCAACCATGAAAAGGAATTAAGTGCAGATACAGGGTAAAATGTGGATGAACCTCAAAACCCTTAAGTGAAAGAAGCCAGACACAAATGGTCACATACTCTATGATTCCATTTACATGAAATATCCCGAATAGGTAAATCCATAGAGGCAGAAACCACACTGCTGGTTGTCACAGGGCAGTACCTGGGGAGCCACTGTTTATTGAGCATTGGGATTTCCTTTCGGGATGCTGAAATGTCTGGAACTAGAGAGTAGTCATGATGGCATAATATTGTGATGCACCAAATACCACTATATTGTTCAACTTAAAATGGCTAATTTTATATAATGAATTTCACCTCCATTACAGTAAGTAAAGTGTGTAGGTGTGTGTGTGTGTGTGTGTGTGTTTGCTGGGGGGGGGGGGCGTTGTTTAAAGACCAAGAAGGAAAAAAGTAGAAGAGGAGGTCAGACTGGGATAATGTGAAAGGACTGGACCAGCTGACACTGGCTTTGAAGCTGGAGGAGGGTCAGAAGCAAGAAATGAGGGCAGCCTCTGGAAGCAGGAACAGGCTAGAAAGGAATTCTCCCCCAGTGCTTCTGGAAATGAACATAGCTCTCCCATGGCCTTGGTTTTAGCCTGGTGAGACCTGTGTTGACTTCAAACCTGCAGACGTGTAAGATAATACATTGTATTTTTCTTAGCTTAAAAGGTAGCAAAATCTCAGGCTTTGGCTTTGCTGCTGAAAAGGACTTCAGAGATCTAGTGCCATCCTGATGAAAATAGAGTGAGAAAGATTTCATTACTTTCCAAGGGTACATGGCTAGTTGTCCTCTATGTTTTGGAAACAGTGCTTCCTTCCAGTAAGAGATAGGAAGGGAACAAACAACGAATGAGGATATGGTCCTAATTTTATGGAAGAAGAACATATTCAGTGGGATTAAGTAATTTAACCAATACCTCATATCTAGTACTGTGAATTTAATTTTTTAAAGCATTTAAAAAATATCAAAGTAATGCATGTATATGAACAGTAATAAAAATATCACATTATAGAGGATAATTCCTGATCCATAGCACTTACCATTTACTCTTCTAATTGCTTTTTGGTATAATTTAAATATCATTATATAATGCTATTATGCGTTATTATTTAGCAAATTCTTATGTAGAACTTATTAAATCCTTTACAAAAATAACTTGCTGATTTTTTTTAAACAATCTTTGAGGTAGGTACTAGTATTTGCCTTACTTTGCAGATGGGGAAACTGAGGTGGTTAAGACTTACCGAACATAACAGACCTAGAAAGTGCTGGAGCTAGGATTTGGATTTCAGACTGTATGCCTCAACTACTGCACCAAGCTGTCCAAACATTACCATGCAAACTATTCATTTTATAAGGGAGGAATTGAGGCTCAATGTGGCTAAGCACCGTGCTCAAGTTCATGGCCAATTTGAGATTGGAGCTTAGCTAGCCTCCAAGGCCCTGGTACTTTCTGTTAAGTATTCCTACCTCTGAAGGGGGCTGTCCATTGAAAGGATAGAACCCTATGGTTGTCTTAACCCTGCCTGAGACAGGAGAAGGAGAGCTTGTCAAGAGTTAGAGAGATTTCTAGCACATCAAGTGAAAGAAAAAAAAATTTTAATGTCAAGAAAACAATTCTTTGATGACATATTTTCCTGGAATCATAAAGTTAAAATTCCATTTAGTCTCACTTTTAAAAAATAGTAGGTTTTTTGGCAGGCAGAAACTTGTTCAGCTGTTTTTCAACTACTGTGCTGCAGTCTTCCTGGAAGGCTGGTGCACAAAATGTTTTTAGGCATTGTCTGTAGTTCAGACAAGAAGACTTGAATTCTGGAGCTACATTTTCTCTTAGCTTACCATAATACTTTGCCTCTTTCTCTTTCTTTGCCTTTTATTTATTTATTTATTTATTTATTTATTGACTTGAGCTTGAGTTATGGCTGGGTTTCCTTGCTCTAGACAGGGGCTTTCAAACTTTATTGTGGAAAGGCAGGCATCCATTGACGACACTTCAAAATTGCCCACAGAACGGGTGGGAGAAAGAGTGTGGAGTAAGGGGCATGTGCGCAGTGGGGAGAAAAAAGCATCTCCTCCCAACCTCTTAAGTCAGAGAAGTCCTGGTTGAACGACCATATGGATATTCACACAAAATTCTGTTGGAAAATATTCTATTGGGAAAAAAATACTGTAAGGGGTATGGACGAATATGCAGAACTGAAGGAATGGGGTTAAGAAGAGAATACAAATAAAAACACAATGTAGAATAATGAGAAAACAAGGCATGTACATCTCAGGTAGGAGTCCACATGGTATTCCCCAGCCATGGGAAGGTCCTGGACACCGAGCACCCACCCAGCTGGGAAGGGGGGAAAACCCCACCATAGCTTGGGCATTCTGCTGTGGGGGAGACCAAACTGTGCTGGGAAGAGTTTAAAAGAGAGAAAGAAAAGAAAAAGATCAAGTGGATTAAATATAATAAAATCAAAGTCTTCCTTCTGGGGAAGTAGCTCCTTAATAATTGAATTCACTGTGGACTCAGGACGTTGCCGATGAAGTCAGAGAACATTCGGAGGAAATCCAAATTAAATTTTCACCGGAATAATGAAAGTGTGGAAGGACTAGACTGCCATCCTGAGGCAGAACGAGGAAATGATGACTGGATTGTTGCACAAATATTATAGCCGGATGTGACTCCTCTTGTGGTATCCAAAATACTCCTGAGCAGTAATTCTATAAAACTCATCTTAGAAACCAATGTGGATCCAGGGTAAAAACCATGCAAACTATTCAGAATGGTCTCCCTGATAATTTAAGGCTCTCTTCTAACTCCTCAATTTCCTTATGTGAGGCAATTATTGTTTCTAGTTTATTGACATCTATTATGTTTTTTAAAAAAGATTTTTTATTTTAGAAAGATCGAGCGAGTAGGGGGAAGGGCAGAGGGAGAGAGAAACTTAAGCAGACTCCCTTCTGGGTACAGAGCCCCACATGGGGCTTAACCCCAGGACCCTGATATCATGACCTGAGCCAAAATCAAGAGTCAGACACCACTTAACCGACTGAATCACCCAGGAGTCCCTATTGTACATCTTTAAAAAGAGAATATGTGTGCTTATAATTAGTCATGTGTGTATACATTCCTTTTGAAATGTATCAGTGACGTCTGCTGCTATGTGGTAGACTTCTTTTCAATTTAACTGTATGTCTTGGAGCTCATTTCCTTTTTTTTTCTTGATCGCATCATCCTTTATCCAATGAACACGCCAGAACTCATTTAATCATTCCTATACTAACGCACATTTTCAGTATTTTGCTACCAAAAACAATGCTGCAATGAATATCCTTGTCCATAGATCATTGCATACATGGGCATAACTGTAGAAAAAAAAATTCCTAGAAGTGGAAGCATTAAAAGGTATATGAATTTAAACTGCAACGAGTTTAGTAAGACTGCATTACAGAAGGGGGAAGTCATGTTATCATTCATTTTGGAGAATGCCCAATGCTCTGTAGCCTTGAAAACTTTAAGCAAATTTGTCTCAAGTGACCTGGATTATTTTCTTCTTTGCATTTTTGATGTTTTGAGATAATTTCCCTGTACAATTAATAAGATGACTGTAATCTAAAAGATAGCAGGTTATGTGGTCACTAGAAGCTCTTCTATCGATTCGTAGGGGTCTCTGAAGGATCATTAAAAATCATTTATGGCCTTTAGGACCTTCATGTGTGGTTGTTGAGTACAAAATGGCCACAGATAAAGGGAAGACCTTGCTGGCTAAATAGCAGATGGACATGCTACAAGTGCAAAGACGGGAGAGATTTGGGGAAGGGATCCAGAAATACTCATGGCAAATCTCACCTCTGACCTGGACCTCAAAGCATAAGTGAAGATAAAAATAAAAAATAAATATGTGATATATATACACATATATATGATATATATATACACATATATATCATACATATATGCATTTTTATTTTTATTTTTTTTTGTTTACTGGGTTTATTAAACATCCCAAATGTTTATTAAACATCCCAATGGGCAAATACTTCTTCTCAGCTCTGCTGCTTCTACACATTCTATGAAGTGCAAGTTCCACTTTTTCACGAATCTCTTGACACCTGGAGTCACATTAAGGTCTGCCCCTATCTTATATGGGCAAATAATGCTACTGTCTGTAACTCATGGATCCTCTAAGCTTTAATCTCTGGGGACAGAAGACACCGTTGAGTCCTTAAACAATTTTCCTACCCAAGAGGTCCCTTGATGGTAATGGCTGTATTCCTAGTAGAAGGCATCAGTAAATATTAGCTGCATGAACACATTCATTTTACTAAGCCTTTGGCTCTTCTATGTGTGTACGGCTGGTACGCATATGGCAGTGCTTAGTAAATACTTACATCTTTAAGTGTTGTCTGGGATGCAGAGGGCAGAGTCTTCAATGGCATTTTTTAAATGGATTTTGGATTTCTTCTGACCTTCTCTGGACCTTTTGGTAAACTACTTTCTTATTCCCCACCCCGAGTAACGATGCTAATATTTCTGAGCCAACACCTGAAATTCAGCCTTTCCTGTTTCTGTTTACCTCATGTAGCCTGTGTTTAGTGCATATGCCTGTGGATGGTGCACATACAGACGCACACAAGTCCCTTTCTGGTCACTCTGCATGCTGAGCTTGAGCCTCCTGAGGTCATTTTCTTGAGAGCTTGTAACTCATTCAGATTGGAGGAACTCTTCACATACCCTCTTATATAAGAGAAGGAAGCAATTTGTGACCTAACAGGAGGGTTAACACCAGCTGGTCATAGTTTAGTGAGTTTAATTACTGGAATTTCTATAAAATATCACCCCAAATGACATCTGCGTTGGAACTGAACATGAGATTCTTTTTGGGTGAGCAAAATAAAACAGGCCAAGCACAGCTCTGCTCTAATCCTCGTGCCTGATGCACATGGGCTACAGTGACATTTCTGGGACTGATTTTTACTTAGCTAAGATGTGCTTTTTAATAAAACTGCAAGATAAAACTGGCGCTGGCTACTTGAAACGGGGAAGCAAAATATACAGTTGGAAAATGAAAATGAAAAGCGCTTAAGTAAAAGATCAAACAATTCTTTCTGGCCCACCCACCTCATCCCCCAGGCTAATTGATACCTATTTTACTTCCTTGTAAATACTGGCCCCAAATGGAAATGACCTGGATTTTATTTTTCTCAAACGTTGTGAACTGGACTAATCTCAAATTTATTTTCATAAAGTCAAATGCAAACATTGACTAAATTGCAGGATGCTCCGTGTGGTTGGAAGGTGAGCTAATCCCTTTCATTTCAAAGTGTGGTCCATGACCCAGCATCATCGGCATTATCTGGAAGCTCACTGGAATTGCAGAGTCTGAGGCCCTCGACACAGACCTACTAAATCACAATATGCATTTAGCAAGACTCCCAAGTACTATCTGTACACGCATGAAAATTGAGAATCACTGGCCCGTAATCTTGTCCTTCTTAAAGCCCTCCCATAGAGTAACTAGAGGACCATTTGCCCGAGTAACATAAACTGAGGACCAGATTTGAGAAGTTTCCAGCCGCAAAGAGAGGAATGCACAGATGCACGCTGCATTCCGTGGTGCCAAACTGAAAGGTTTGCCATTTGTTCTGACTGTTTTATTGCCCTCAAACTCTGCGCTCAGCTTCTTGTGAGGCTTCCAAAACACAATGAATCCATGGAAAAATTAATAACGTAAAGGTTTTCCAAGGCTCTTGGCAGCAGAAGGGATTCCTAGTGGGGTTCACGTTGAGGAGGGGCAAAGGTGGGGGGGACTTTGACATATACCGTAATAGCAAGGAATTTCTAAACCCTTGTCCAGACTTTATCACTTCAGCTGGCTGAAAAAGGAATTTGTATGTGATGGATTCTAGGATTTGTCTTTAAGAATTTCTGACAGCTTAGCCGACGAGAGCCTAAATATTTTGAGCAAAGAACTTTCACACATTGGTTGCTTTCTATCTTTGGTCTTGTGTGCTTTAGTGTGAAGTGAGTTGCTTCTGCCATTCCCAATAAGACAGATTTCCACTCGTGTCTTCCTGCCCTCCCCCTTTTAGTATTTTCATTTGGGCAGTAGGCAGCTGAAATATTGGCCAATGAAGGAAAACAGATTTCCCAATGAATAGTTCTACACCATGAAAAAATGAGATTAGAGGAATGCCTAAACTAATTTGAGGATATTACAGTCTTCATCTCAAGCCTAATTCTCTGTAGTTTCACTCCTGGTTTATGGACAGAAATTTAAAGCCAGTACATTTTATCATCTGTATCATTTAGTCCCGTTTTGACTAAAGCTTTGCAATGTTCTCTTCAATTTCCATGAGAATGAATTTCACCTTTTATGACATTCAAAGGCAATTATGGTGTCTTTATGAAAAATGATGTCACTCTGATACCAGCAATAAAATAACAATGTCCTAATGCCAATAACTATATTAATCCTATCAGTCATCTTTCAGTTTTTCTGGTTTTGCTTTGGAAACTGCAGAAAACCTTCTGGTTTTTAATTTGCGAGCCATCTAGAAACACTTTACATCTTCCTTTGGTTGAATGCTCAGGAAATGGAGCAGAATTAAGTGACTAGCCCAGTAACAGGCAGGGTTATTTGGCCAATGCCTAAATCAGACAGGGTATTACAGATTCTCACGCATATGTATACGTGAGATGGGGCAGGGATGAGGAAAGGTATTTTTAGGGGCTGTCTGGTCTAGATCCCTAGAATCCTGTGCAGTTCTTTTCCTTGCTTTTAAAGTCCTGCTTTGAGTGTTGCCCTCAGGGAAACACCGAGTCCCTATTAAAGTGTTAGCCCAAAGTCTCCTTGGTGTCAGGAAGAGACAGAGGCCTGGGACCTCTTGGATTCTTAGGTCCCATGGGCCCTTTCTGTAATAAGGCTGAGATTAGAACTAGGGGAAATAATAGATTGTTTAGTATTAATTTTGTATTCTTAATCATCAGCTTATGGAGTGGTCTACCCTATACAAATCAACTTTTGAAGTTCTACTGCTTAGGATCATATCAGGAACTTTGCAAGATATCAGAGACATAGAACGTAAAGCTTTCTTTGAGTAGCTTAAGTTTTGGTTGGAGAGAATATGCTTATAAACCAGAAATAATTAGAGAAAAAAATACAATGTACGGTTCATACTTTCAGTTAGCATTAAGCCTGTTTTCCTAGCACTATCCATTTTAACCTCGTGGTGGTTTTGACTTTGGGAGTCATGGTCCCACTGGATACAGATCCTCAGGGCTTTTAGAGATGGGGAATCAGTGTGGTTTTCAATGGTGGGGAGAAACCTTTTAACAGAGAGAGGACTTGAGTGCATATGTGAGCCTGAGCAGGAACTGCATGAACAGAGATACCAGGGATGTCATCCTAAATCAAGAGGTCAGACTAAGTCACAAAAGTCAGAGGAGATTGGCATAAATCTGGAAAAGTGAGTGACATACCTGATGGGAGAGCAGAGTACCAACTGGGCAAGAAAGGTGGGAGGTAAAATAAACCCAGATTTTAGAATAACTCAACTTACAAAAAGGTTATTTAAACTTGATCCTGTAAGCTATGATACTCAGACAATATTTCCCCACAGAAAACTGTAATATAGATGATACCATGACATATTCTAATGACTTAGTGATTTATACAGGTCTCCATATTTTCTAATTATAATCCCCCCATTGAAAACAAAACAATATGTTGAAATTCAAGTGAATGAGAGGCCTCTAAAAATAATAGATTGTATCATGGTTATATGAAAAAGTAAATTCTGCAACATCCATTTATGATAAAAGCTTTCAACCAGGTGGGTATAGAGGGAACATAACATAATAAAGACCATATATGACAAACCCACAGCTAAAATCATACTCAGTGGGGAAAAGCTGAAGACTTTTCCTTTAAAATCAGGAACAAGACAAAGAAACCCACTCCTATCATTTTTATTCAACCTAGTAGTGAAAGTCTGAGCCAGAGCAGCTAGACAGGAAATAAGTAAAAGAAAGAAAGAAAGAAAGAAAGAAAGAAAGAAAGAAAGAAAGAAAGAAAGAAAGAGAAAAGAAAAAGAGAGGGATCCAAATTGAAAAAGTAAAAATGTCACTATTGTAGATGATGTGTTATTAAGTATAGAAAACCCCAAAGACACCACCCCAAAACAGTTAGAACTAAGAAACAAATTCAGTCAAACTTCAGGATGCAAGGTTATAACTACACAAGGTGACTAATTTGACTAGAATCCTTGTGGTGATCATTTTATAATATATACAAATGATGAATCATTATGTTGCACACCGGAGGCCAAGATGATGTTATAGGTCAATTACACTGCAATAAAAAAAATCAATAAAAAAAGTTAAAAGCCCAACTTAAAAAGGGGAATTAAGAACATTTATAAGTACTTAAATTTGCCACAAATATTTGGTATACATTGGTTTGCTTAATGTCGCCGAGAGCTTTTAGAAGTTTTGAGAGATAATTTGCATATAATATAGTTCATTTAAAAAAGTGTACAATTCACTTTGTACATTCATAGAACTGTGCATCTTGCATCGCTATCTAATTTTAGAGCATTTTCATTACATCAAAAAAGAAACCCCTACTCACTAGCAGTCACTTTCCACTTGCCTCACCTGCTCGGCCTCTGGCAGCCACTAATCTACTTACTGTCTCCATGATTTGCCTATTCTGGATATATAAAAGAAATCATACACAATGTGACCTTTTGTTGACTGAATTCTTTAACATCATGCTTCCAAGATTCACCCATATTATAGCAGGGACATTCATTATTTTTAAAGCCCTACTCTAATCTTGTAAGCGAGACATATTTATCTGTTTTGCTGATAAGAAAATTGAAAGGCTAAATGCTTTGCCCGAGGTCTCACAAAGTTGGCAGAGAAATATTCAAACCTAGGTCCCTGTCTTGTCTCCATGGTTCAAACACTTCCACTGTACCCCAATGATTTTCAAATACCTTGGAGTTCACTGTATACTTTTTATTTTTTAAATTTTTATTTATTTATTTTTAAAGACTTTATTTATTTACTCATGGGAGACACACAGAGAGGGGCAGAGGGAGAAGCAGGCTCCCCACGGGGAGTCCGATGTGGGACTTGATCCCAGGACCCCGGGATCACGACCTGAGTGGAAGGCAGATGCTCAACCACTGAGCCACCCAGGCATCCCTCACTATATAATATTTAAATTGAAAAATATAATGCCTCACAGCACACCAGGACTAGTTAAATAATCTTTTTTTTCTCCCTTTCTCCATGCTCACCCAAGGTACATTCCAAGGACAGGGAGACTGGTCTTCTATTCCTCGGCTTCCATTCCTAGTGCTTTTGGAATGGTGAGCACAACTCAAAACCAACAGAAGGCAGACAGGCAGCACCACTGTGTGTTCTTTCATGAAGGCGGTATTCTGTATCTCAGGCCACCGTGTGGTTTAGAACAAAGTTCAAATAAGAAAACACCAAACAATGAACAGAACCTACCTTTCCTTTGCTGTGAAGAGTCCCTCACCAGGCAGCTGAAGTGAGAAGCCCGCTGGCACTATGGGCCTAAGCCACAACCAGATTTTGGTTCACCACCTCCCAGTTCACACTGGATCTGCTAAACTGAGTTACTAGATCTAGCCGTCAGGACCTTTCTTTTCTTTTCTTTCCCTTCCTTTCCTTTTTCCTTTCCTTTCCTTTCCTTTCCTTTCCTTTCCTTTCCTTTCCTTTCCTTTCCTTTCCTTTCCTTTCCTTTCCTTTCCTTTCCTTTCCTTTCCTTTCCTTTCCTTTCCTTTCCTTTCCTTTCCTTTCCTTTCCTTTCCTTTCCTTTCCTTTCCTTTCCTTTCCTTTCCTTTCCTTTCCTTTCCTTTCCTTTCCTTTCCTTTCCTTTCCTTTCCTTTCCTTTCCTTTCCTTTCCTTTCCTTTCCTTTCCTTTCCTTTCTTTCCTTTCCTTTCCTTTCTTTTCTTTCCCTTCCTTTCCTTTTTCCTTTCCTTTCCTTTCCTTTCCTTTCCTTTCCTTTCCTTTCCTTTCCTTTCCTTTCTTTCCTTTTTTTCTCTTTTCTTCTCTTCTCTTTTCAAGATTTTGTTTGAGAGAGAGAGAGAGAGAGAGAGATAAAGTAAGAGTGGTAAAGAGAGGGAGAAGCAGAGCTCTAGCCCAGAACCCTCCCCCCCCTCCCCCCCCCATCATGACCTTAGCCCAAGGCAGAGGCATAACCAGCTGAGCCACCTGGGAGTCAGGAGCTTTATCCTTAATTGCTCAATCCTCATGGCCCATTTACCTCCTTACCTCCCATGTATCCTCCAGAAGCACCAGACATCCACCTAACATCCACAGCCTCAGGATCCGGGCCAAAGTAATCCATCCCACTTTGACTTGTAGGGCCCAGAGCCCAAGGCTGAGAGCTTTGTTTCAGAGTCATGCCTTCTGTTTCTTTTTAATGGCAATCAGTTTAGGAAGGCAAACAATTGATCCCTCCCTGGTGGCAAAGCAGGGTAAGAAATACAGACACTGAGACTTGGTGAGTCTCAAAATTAGATGTTGGCCACTTTATTATCATCAATTTTAAAGTTCATTGCTTTTTAAATGGGTTGACAACTCTGCCTCTCATTTTAAACTGGCAAAATTAGATGATACCAGCCAGATGTCCAGGGAGAAAGGAGATTGCCTTTTTTAAAACAAGCACTACAACACAAATGATCTTAATTCACCTCAGAAGGAGAAAGGTCACAGAAGATTCTCCTAAAGCTTGTAATTATAGGCAAGCTATACTTTGCATTACATTATTATTGAATTTACATAAAAGAATAAAAAAATTAGGAGGTAAGAGAATAAATGTAAAGGCTGCAAATTGGGAACCAAAATAAAATGTTTCTTAAGATATATATAAAAAAAGGAAAGTAAGTTTAGAAGTTGCACTGTTTTAGTTCTACAATTATTTAATTCAATAAATATTGATTAAGCACTTTCATGCTATAGGGTAAAGTAAGCCAGACGGAGGCATTGCTCTTGGGAAGCTTCTATTCTTTGGAGAGGTGGAGGTGGTAGTGGTGGTGGGGGAGATACTGATTCATCAACAGGTAGCTATTATAAAATGTTAAAAAGACAATAATGATGCAAATTCAGGGTGTTATGGGAGATATCTTATCTGGACGTGACCTTGACAATTGACAGACCTATGAAACAGTGACAGGTTGAGAACTGGAGAATGTAGTGATGTTTAGCCAAATGAAGGTGGAAGAGTGCTTTAAGCAGAGTGTAGCCACGTTCACACATCCTCTCAGGAAGCTAGAGAGAGCCATGGCTGAGGAGTCATAATTGTTTGGGGAGCTGCTGTCATAAGCAACACGGGGTAATGCAAGGAAGACCATGAAAATGGTAATACTGTTTATTTATTGAACAAATAACTGAATACACATTTAAGGGTGTTTGTCCTCAATAGGTGATGTTATTACTTGAAAAAAAAAAAAAAGGCAATTGAGAATCTAGTAATGGGGCCTTAAAGCCAAAGGGCAAATTTATCCCCTTTGAAAATATACCAAGCAGTCCTGAGGGGATGGTAACAGCAGATGATTCTTGTTCAATAAACAAACAATTTGGTTTGGAATAGAAGGCCAAAACATCCCCGGGGCAGACGACTGCTCCCCGGAGGCGTGTCAGCGGGTTAACTAGCACCAGCATTGCTCCTGAGTAGTTTTCAGGGAACAGGTTTGTCTTCGGGGTATAATTATTTGGGCCACCTAATAGAAGTCTCAAGCAGGTCAACCCCTGAAATAGGGCTGTTTCCTCTTTTTAGCAGAGCTAGAACAAAAGGAAACTTAAAATCAATTACAGAGAAAGAGGAAACCTATTTCTGTTCTTTTGGAGACAAAAGACTTAGCACAATTGGTTAAAATTCAAGAGGAATAAAAACCTCTTGGGGCGGGCGGAATGCAGCTGCCCTAAAGTGAGCCTCTGCTTCAAACACAGGCTTGTGGTGCCATCTACCGCTGGGAAGGCTCCCTCCACCTCGAGACCAGCTGGCAATTGCCTGCTGTTGCTGCGGTGCTCCTGATGGCTCCATCAGCAAGAAGCATGAAACAAACATGAGGCAGAGAATCCAACAGGGGATTTAACACTTCGTGGCCAGCCAGGAATACATTTCCCTACTGACAATATTCCCTTCTTCATCCTCTTTCTTTGTGAAAAAGTTCATCCTTCCAGAGATCTCACTGGGAGACAGCCCGGCCTTGAAAGAGCCCCAATTGGACCTTTTAGAGCATGCTGGAAGGTGAAGGTTTGGACCATTCACCCCACTTTTCCCCTATGGGAAGGTCTGAACGTTTCTATTGCACGGACCGCTTGAGGGTAGTTTTCATAGCCTGAATGCAGGAAAGCTGGAGAAATGCTCTACCAATGAAGTCTTGGTGGACAATTTCCATCTGTCTCCCCATCAATCTCACCTTTCGTTATCTCCATCCTGTGGCTGTATTCTTACCTATCCAACAAATGATCTGGGTTTAATCAAACAATTGATTTATTGCCTATGTGCCATAAATCAAAGAAGCCCCTGATTGCCAAGTCAGGTTAGTGGTTGCTGGGAAGTGACAAACATAACCAGCCTGGGTTAATATCATCCCAGCCCAAAGCGAAGTCATTGGATGCTTTGGCAGCTCTTGCAGTCTTCTTATGGACAAACAGGCAGGATCTGTTAGGCTTTGGAAATACTGAAAACAGGCTACCCACTCCCACTCCCACTCCCACTCCCACTCCCGTTTTTGAAGAACCAGGTTGGAGTCCCTGATCTGGATGAACTGACTCCAGGCATCTGCAGGGTAGGCACGATGTATACTCCATTCTCAGCAGCAGTTCTTTTTAAAACACGGCCAATGCAGAGCTGCAAAACTAAAAACATCCACAAGACAAGCCATCTGTTTGTTTGTTTAACATTTGGGTACTAATGTGAACCTGAGCTTACAGAACTCTTCAGACAAGCTGATGGCCCCAAGATTTCTGACACTGTCTCTTTATGCCTCTGGTTTTTTACCCTCCTTCAAGGAGAGCAGACTTCTTTTTCCTTTTTTTTTTCTTCTTAAACTGACAGAGGAAAATAATCCATAGAATTAAAGCTGGTTTACTCTGAGCTGTCAACATCCCGGTGACAGATGATGGTATATGAGAAAGTCTTAGGAATGAGCAGGGGAAAAAGAAACATTTTGTGAGCCTCAGAGGGCAGGGTCAGGGGGAGATGTTGTGAAGGTCCCTCCCTGCACCCTCTGGGGTTGGGCATGCTGGGAGAGGCATAAAAGCAGCAGTTCAGATCTTTGCCTGGTTGTTTATTTTGGGTGTCAGAGGTAGCTAGGTTGAGCTGCTCAGAATTAGAGAGGGCAGTTCCTTCTGTGAGCAGTTCAATGAGCCTTCCACTGATTCACCAAATATCACCCTCACCATTATACTGCTCCTCATTCCAATGTGTTTCTCATCGCCCTCTCCAATGCCGAGAAAAATACAATCACTGCAGCAAGATACAAATTAAACTCTTAATGCCGAGAAAAATACAATCACTGCAGCAAGATACAAATTAAACTCTTATTATAAATATGGGGATAAGATGTATCCAGCACAGAGTAGGTAGTCAAGAATTATTTAACTTAATAAATAAACAAATAGATGGGGGACGCCTGGGTGGCTCAGTGGTTGAGCATCTTCTTCAACTCACTTGATCGAGTCCCACATTGGGCTCCCCATAGGGAACCCACTTCTCCCCCTGCCTATGTCTCTGTGTCTTTCATGAATAAATAAGATCTAATATATATATAAATAAATAAATGAATGGATGGATGGATGGATGAATAAATGATGGGACAAATAACTAAGAAGATAAGTAAATAAGACAAAGGAACTAACATTTATCAAGTGCCTAATCAGACCTCATTTGTCCCACCTACATTATCTAAGTAAAAAGGGGGCCATTCTTAAGGATTCCCATAGACCAGAAATAGAATTGATGCAGTCCTTAATTTCCTTTATAGCCAAGAAATCAAAAAGATCAGATTCTGATAGGGGACCTGCTAGCCACAGATCTTCAGGTTTCATCTGACCTTGGTAGATCACTCTTTCAAGAGGACAACCATATTGTATATGTTCTGTGTGATTGACTGAAAAGAATTGGTTGAATGTGTTCATCAGATTCCAGGTCAGGAGGCCAGTAAAGGGATGATCATTGGAGCAAGGATTGGGTCAGGGGTTGGAGGGAGAGGAGATAGAACTAGAATGGCATCAAGATATTTTCTTTTCTCCTGTTCCCCTCCTATATTCCTGCCATTTTATTTCAAATGCTTTAATTGGCATAATTGTTCAAAAATGCATTTTTATGTACTTATTATGGTAACACTTTATGCGTCTCATCCTTTTGCTGAACTGCCTCATTTATTACTAGATCCTGCTGATTATTATTATTTTCACTATCTTTAAAGCAGCTTGACTTTATGTTTCCTAACTTTCTTTTTCTATCTGGTTTAGTAGAATGGTTCAATATACTGTGGATATTTGAACAAAAATGTTGACCATTGTGTTCCTACTGCCTGGCAAAGTGCCTGGCATGGGTGCTCAACGAGTATTTGTTGAATGAATGAATGCAATAAATCTTCAGCCTAAAAACATAATGTTCATTGCTAAAAATAAGGCTGTGTTGTTCTAAGATCATTGCCCTTGCAACATTCCCTATCGGATTAAAAAACAATCTCAATTCCATTTCTTTTATAGGGTGAGCATGAGCATAGTAAACAGAGAAATAAATCTTGATCATAATGTGCTGTCTTCAAGGCCAATGTTAAATTTCCTCCAGTGTTGGTCTTACTGAAAATTTAAAAAGGAGGATTTTAGAAATATATGCCTTAATTTAAACACTGGAGATTTTTACATGTCAGTATCATAGTAGATAACTTGGTAGAATTTTAGGGTGAGTCAAATAAGATTAATATGAAGGCTTTGTAAATTAGAAGTCACTAAACAAGTAAATAAGCTATTAACAACATCAATGATAATGACAACCCCAACGAGGTAGATTTGGGGGCAGGTAAGGCTTCTTATACTCCTCAAATGAAAATGTATAGAGCCATATTTCTTTTCTTTCTGCCATATATCAGCCCCTAATGGTGCCTTAGCCTCCCTCATGGTTACTACATAATGTTGTTCACACATCAGCTGTTTGTAACTTACAAAATCCTCCCCAAAACCTTATGAAGCTGGAGTGTTTTTAGCCATGGAAGCAAATGGAGAGATTATTTAGCTTTCCTAATGTTGCAAATAGCATGTTCTATTGGCATTCAGACACTGGACTACAGCTAGGTGATGATAATATCTGAATAAGCCCTGCAGTCAAGCCTTTAAAAGACTCATTTTCTATCCAAGGAGGTCCCAGCCACAATCATTACAATTTGGAGACTGTAAAGTTCCACTTATCATTTTCAGAGCCCTCAGGAATGCATCAGTCATTTGGAAGCTTTGAAAATGTTTTTATAAACTGCCATCATCTTTACCTATGGCCCGATGTGTGTTCCCAAGTGGGCACTGTGCCCTTCTCCTTCTGAAAACACTGAATAAATCCTTTGAATCACTTCATGAACTGATAGGTCTCTTTATCAGAATAAGCAAGAACCCACCTGCCCCATTAGAAAATAGCTTTCCAAAAGTGGAAGCTGATATATGGCTGCTCATGAGAATGGTCCACAGTGGGGGATCCCTGGGTGGCACAGCGGTTTGGCGCCTGCCTTTGGCCCAGGGCGCGATCCTGGAGACCCGGGATCGAATCCCACATCGGGCTCCCGGTGCATGGAGCCTGCTTCTCCCTCTGCCTGTGTCTCTGCGCCTCTCTCTCTCTCTGTGACTATCATAAATAAATAGAAAATTAAAAAAAAAAAAAAAAAGAATGGTCCACAGTGATTAAGAAGAGCGGGTCCATTGTCACTCACAGAGTGGCACCGTGTGGCAGTCCTCACAAGCTGCCTCTCTCACTCTGAAAAGCAATCTTCATGATATACTGGGATGGTTCATATAGGATCTATTTTAAAGTGTTTCAAGTGACCCCGGTTTGTGCCTTTACTTCTTCTTCTTCTTTTTCTTCTTCTTCTTCTTCTTCTTCTTCTTCTTCTTCTTCTTCTTCTTCTTCTTCTTCTTCTTCTTTTTTTTTTGGCACTGTATTCTTTTAGTCCAGTATTCCTGTACTAAAAAAGAGTGAAAATGTCAAGACCTTGCACAAATTGTACTGACTTGACCCTTGGAAGGCAACAGCATGCTCTCTTCCACATCATTACTTTTTATTACACTCCCTGCCACATCTCTGCAAAGGAGTGAGACAGGAAGCACGGTGCGCGGCTTGTCCCCTGGCTGAATGAGTCTGTGGCCCGACCCTGCTTTGTCAAGTCCGGGTGTGTTCATCATCCACTGGAACACTGGAGCGGGTTCAACGCCAGACTTGCTCTCAATGGAGCGGCAGCCGCGGTGGTGGCTAGCAGCTCTCTAAGAGCTAGGTTGCAATTAATCATGCAAATGAGGGAGGGAGGGCGAAAGCTTGGATGAATGGAAACCCATTTGGGGAGTCTCCTCCACCACAGATTTCTTCCTAGAGAAATTAACATTAAGCAAAACAGTAGTTGAGGTTTTATCTGCCCTCCCACCCACTCCTTCTTTAAAAGGGTAATGAAGTTAACAGGCCTCTGAGGGAAGGGGGAGAAGAGGGGTTCAGTGGTCAGACCCAAAAGATAGGTTCTAGTCAATCTCTGCAGACAGGCTGTGGCATGACCTTGGGTGAGTTACCTGCATTCATTTACTCAGTCTTCCCCTCTAGGAAATGGGACTAAAATTACAGATGGATTGGGTTCTATTATTAAATATTAAAGGATATTAAAGGATAATTATGGGTAAGGGATGCAGAGAAAAGGTGTAGTATTCTTGCCAAACATGAATCTCTGTGTGGTCAGAGTATAGTCCAAAAGGAGACTCTGATTTAAAACTAGAGAAGAAAGAGGGAAAGATGTTTAGTATTTCTAGGATGAAACAGGAGCCAGGAGAAGGGGACAGATTATGAAGCTATTTGATGACTACAGTTTATCAATTTGTTAAGACTGTGCTGACTGATTGGGTCAGTAGTTCTCAGTGGGTATGGGGACAGCCATTAGGGAGTGTTTTCGAGGTTTATGGGGCTGGTGTGGTCATTGTAATGATCAGGGAAGCTCTTTGTGAACTGGGGCAGGGATACTAGAAATCCTGTGATAAGTGGAACAGACAGTTCTGCCCCAAACAAATTGTCCTGTACCTAGTAACTTCTGAATGTTTACCTAGACATTGATTAGACAAAGAAAGACTATCTAGTGGCACCTAGATGGCCTAGTCAGTTGAGCATCCAACTCATGATTTCAGCTCAGGTCATGATCTCAGGGCCCTGGGATCAGGCCCTGCATTGGGATCCGTGTTCAGTGGGTAACCTGCTTCTCCCTCTCCCTCTACTCCTCTTCCTGCTCATGTTCTCTCTCTCAAATGAATAAATGAATGAATGAATGAATGAATGAATGAATGAATAAATAAATAAATAAAGACACTCTATCATTATCTAAACCTAGGAACAAAATATGTTTTTTTTTTTTAAAGATTTTATTTATTTATTCATGAAAGACACAGGGAGGAGGCAGAGACATAGGCAGAGGGGGAAGCAGGCTTCCTTGCGGGGAGCCTGATGCGGGACTTAATTCCAGGACCCCAGGATCACAACCTGAGCCAAAGGCAGACGCTCAACCACTGAGCCACCCTGGCGTCCCCCCAAAAAATATATATTTAAATCAGCATGATACTTTTTTGGGGGGGGGCACAGTTTCAATATTTTCTAAGAATACAGCTGCTGTATAAATTGAGAAAATATTACATTTTGTTTTGTTCAGAACATTATCAGGATTTGTTTATTTCAGAAAATCATATCACCAATGGCAACACCACTCATGATGTGTGAGTTGCCAATATCACAGACTTGTGAGTCGGCTGGGTGGTAGTGGTGGGATGCTGTACAGAGGTGTAAGCTTCTGGTTATTTTGTTTAACCTCCCAGTGTTATCACCTCCCAGCTGTTACTTTCTGAAGTGCAAGTGATTTTATTATAAATTATGTTTCTTTTTATTTCTTCTTCATGTTATAGTTAATTAAACCATTTTACTGAGTTTTAAGAACATTATGTGTATAGACTGGTTCTATCACCTCTGAATTTCATTTCAGGATAATAAAGGGTGTCTTAAGCCTCCTTTACTTAGTGGTTAGTTGTGCTTTAGTAGTGATTCTTCCTCATTTGCTAAGATTCTTCTCTCTTTCAATATTCATTTCCGATAATCTGGCTTTTGTCCATTCTGATGCAGTCTGAGACTCATGTTTATGTATATTGAAACCCCAGTTATAGACTGGATTCAAGTTTTCTCTTGGTCTGATGCAAATAGAGGACAGAGACAGAAAGCAGAGGTGGTGCTGCCTATAATCATATTCTGGGATGCCTGAGCTTTAGCTCTAGCCCAGCTCTTATGGGAGCCACTATTATAAAAGACTTTATTAACCTCACTGAGCAAATGTGGAAATCGAGAATCCAAGAGGTTAATGACTTTTCCAAGGTCTCCAAACAAATCAATGGTAGAACTGGGATTAAACTTCATTCCAAATCTGAAGCCAAAGTTTGCTACATTCTTGCTCCCATGACTCACACTGTTCCATTTTAAGGCAGTGAACTCATTGTTATCAATAGCAGTGACTTAATGATGAGAGTGACTAGAATAATTACTCACACTTGCATGCGAAGATTTTTAATGTTTTAAAATGGACTTGAAAAACGATGAGCATATCTGGCTCTTCCTATCAATTTGAGAAGACTGAACAAGTAATGGTATCCACGAGAGAGAGAGAGGAAGGAGGTCTTTTAGAGATACACAAATGAACCCACAATGGTAGATCCACAACTAGAACCCAAATCTCTGCATTAACTCCAACTTTATGCTCTTTTTACCATATTACACTGAAGATTCACAATCGGTATGGATATTTTTTAATAAAAAAGAAAACTAATGTTGAACAGACCTTGTATGCCAGATTTAACTTAGTGCTGCTAAATCATTTACATATGCCATCACATTTAACTTTCAAACAGCTCTGTGCACCTCACAAATGTGGTTGGAACCCTATTTTGGAGGTGAGTTAACTGATAAGAGTGTGAAATACTTAATAGTCTTCACTTTGTGGTCCTCAATGGTGTTCGCTTCGGCAGCACATATACTAAAATGTGGTCCTCAATGTGCAAGCAGACTGAAGGACGCAAAAATCCCTGCCTTCCTGCATGGAACAGTACTCAAGCTTCTATTTATTACAGGTACGAAGTGTTTTCTCCTTCATCGGGGTGAGACTAGAATGCTGGAGAGAAAGAGTTAATAGTGTCAGAGCTTTGTAAATTATTATTTAGATATGAGGTATTTCACGGAAATGGTAAAGGATTGCATAGGGCAAGGGAAATAGAGTTTTATCCCAGAACTAGCCAGGGTTAGAGTCTGTTTTCAATAGTTTGATAAAAAGCATTTGCTACCAAATCTCACATGGATTCTGCAGAGCAATTTATTCAGAGCCCTAAGACTCACACCACAGTTTTTACTCACCTCTGATTCTCTCAAAATATTTTGATTAGAGGGAGAAAATGGCTTCTGGTATAAAAAGCACAGACCTTAATCTCTAGTTCAAGGACTTTGAAATTCGGTTGCTATGAGACTGTACCAGCTACTTAACCTCCTTGGACCTTAATTTGGCCATCTGTGAAATGGGGTGGATAAAATTGAACTGCAGAACCACTTAGGCAATAATGAGCTTCAATCAGTGCCTGGAAATGCCCGGTTACCAGTCCCTCTTTAGGGAGAAGAGCTCAGAGAACTAACACAGGGGCTCAGAGCTGATAATTTTCAGATGGGCCTGGTAGGTGATCATTTCCTTCTACTTGGTCTGTTCTCTAATTGCAAAAAGATGACAGAGAATGGAAAAGCTACAGTAGAAGCCCATGGGTTCTGCAGTGTGGATAGAAATCTCCTTGGTTTTATGCTTGTGGAGTGCTCAGCTTCAAATCCCAATGCCCTTACTCTTAAATTACAGCTACTGAAGCAAATCTTAAATTGGCTCCCCCAAAGACAGCAGCAGTTGCTGGGCCACATAGCATGACTTCTAATATCAGCAACAGCAATCACAGGACCAGCAGGGTCCCCTCTCCAGTTCCTTTAGGACATCATCTTGATGTAGATTCCAAATGTCACTTAACATCTACATTCCTTGTTTGTTGTTTCCCCAATAAGTATTTCCTTTCTCTATCTTGTGTATTCTCACCTTAATGTGATCATCATTCGAGTTCCAGTTCAACAGAACTTGTGGTTATTTGAGCATCTCACGTGAAGAGATGAAATAATGGGAAAAAAATGTGATGATCACTAATGTAATGAACATCTGCATAGAGACTATGTATAAATATCCTCCAGGGAGGGCATAGGGTATGGAGTACTAAGGTATTGGGAAGCAAAGTAGAGGACATCCACAAATATGTGTTAGTTATTTAAATGTAGGTCAGTTACCCTGCGACTGAATCCACATATATTCTAAAGCCCTCCTGTGGTGACTTCCTAGCTGCTGCCTAAATTTTCCTTCAGACACGTAGGATGTCAGCATTTCCTTTTTCCTATAAGTATCACTGGCAACTTATCAGACTGGGGAATATAAGCACAGTTTTGCAAATGAAAGCTTCTTAAGATTTTTATTTACTGAACGTTTACAGTACTATCATGTCCCTGAGAAGACTAATATAGTCTAAGTTAAATGGACAAGAAAGTTCAAACATCAGTTACCTAAAAGGAGAAGGTTGCACATACTTAGATGAGGAGGGAGCCAATGAGTGCAATGGAGGGAAGGAGGTTGACTAGACCCTTCTGCAATTGAGGGTAAGAGGTGAATCTGTCTGGAAGAGAACAGGCTTTGGGTGCAAGTCTGAGTGGGGGCAGATGAAGGTCAAGTACAAAACTCTGACCAAGAGAAAAGACTAAAGGTCAACATGGGGGAAAGTTAATCTCTTGTCAGATCTAAGCTAGAAATAAAAGGCTAGGGGGTTTTAGCAACTGCCTCCATTTTCCCAATGAATTGATAGCAGGCAGGTCCAGATAGACACAGATGAAAGCAAGCTCAAGGTTAATTAAAGGATCTTGTGGACACAACAGAAGGATCACACCATCTCCAATCCTCTTCATTTCCAGACTCGTGTATACACACACAACCCTGTCATCCAAATCTGCTTATTCTTATATCCAAATCGAAACACGTTCAAGCACTTTTCCTTATTAAAATCATACTGCCAGTCTCTATGGACTAATAGTGCATTGTCCCGATATAGGTCACAGAATATCACTAAGATCGTTATTGGTTAGAGCTCATTTCCTGACCTTTAAAAATTTATATCCATGCTAGTTGGCACAAACTTGCCATTAATATGTATATAGAGTCCTTAGAACAGAAAAAAAAAAAGTTGCAGGCATACTCTAGGGAAACCTGTTTTTGGAATATTATCTTTCATATTTGAATAGTTTCTTGGAAGGCAAGATCTTCACCAAAAGCTCTGAAGTGTGAAGTAGGAACAGCTAAGTACTAAGAAGAAGGAAAATAATTGCTAGGTAGGGATGGTTCTAGTGACACACTCTCTAAAAAGCTTCAGCCCAAAGTAGAAAGAGTGGATAATAAAATGAGCTAGTGGAAATACCTCTATCATCTTAGACTGAGTCAAGAAAAAGACTCTAAAATGAAGACTGAAACAAATGAAGAGAGATCTGGAGACTTGGATAATCTAGATGCTCTTCCTGGTGGTCTGACTTTAATAATAATTCCATGACCGTAACTGGTAGTAATTTGATGACCAAGCAAAACATGTTTCAAGAAATTAATTCTTTATATATGAGAAATCCACACTTTGGGCAGTCCATTCATCCTCTGGAGAGCCTGTTGACTTAATTAAGACCTCTGATGAAGAATAGCAGTGCCTTCCCCATGTTGCCAAAGTGTGCTTTGACATTACAGTGTAACATGAACAAGGGCAATAAAATCAATATTGTCTAGAAAAATCCTTCAGGTTCAGAGTGTTTCTGGAATCTCCCAATCTCCTCCCCTGGTCACCATCACCATCACCCAACATGATATTAACCCATGAGCACTCTCCCAGTCACTCCTGCTGCTCTCCCCATCAACACTTACTTTCCACCAACAGGGTAGTAATTTTGAGGGACAGACATTTGGCTAAAGTCAGGGCTCTGTGCTGTGGTGCCTAACACCTAGTCCCTTCTGAAGGGCATGGATCTGTGTATTTGTCCTTCTCAGGGAGCACCCATCCTCATCACAAGAGGCTGGGTAAGACCCATGAACAGCACAACAGGATCTGATTCCCTCCACCCCACACACAAAAAAGCATAGCAGGCAAGGACTACAGACCAAGGAGGCCTAGTCAAGAAGAGGGTTCAGAGGAGCCAGACTAAAAGCCTGGCAAAGAAGAGAGTCCTTGTCAACACAAATCTCTGCAAGTTCTTTAGCTTGAGGAAAAGCATTAGCTTTTGAACCTTTGGGGGAAGGTGAAATTTTGTGGTTCTTTGTTCTACTTTAGTCATCTTCCCCATGTGTTCATTGTTTGGGGGAATGGGTAGCCACTCAGATCTTTCTTTCTTTTTTTAAAAAAGATTTTATTTATTTATTCATGAGAGGCAGAGAGAGAGAGAGAGAGAGAGAGAGAGAGAGAGGCAGAGACACAGGCAGAGGGAGAAGCAGGCTCCATGCAGGGAGCCTGATGCAGGACTCAATCCCAGGACTCCAGGATCACACCCGGCAGAAGGTGGCCCTAAACCGCTGAGCCATCCAGGCTGCCCCACTCAGATCTTTCTAAATTGCTGTAGAGTGAGGAAACTAGAATTCTGGTCAGATGACATGGCCTAAAATTCTTTCTACTAGTTATTCTAATTCCATATTGAGTGATTTCAGATGGCAAGATATTTCAACTTCTGACCTACAGAATCTCACCTGTAGAATGAGGATAGCATCACACTAGGAGTTCTGTGGCCCATGGACCCAATCAGCCTACCTCCTCTCTTTGTATGGCTCAAAGATAGGAATATGTTTTTACATTCTTAAATGGCTGGAAAAAAAGTCAGAAGAATGATATTTTGCGACACATAAAAATTAGATGTCAAATTTTAGTGTCCATAAGTCACATTTTATTGGAATGCAGACACCCTGTACCCTTACAGACTGTCTGTGGCTGTGCTTTTGCTATAAAGGTAGAATTAAGTGGTTGAGGGCAGCCCGGGTGGTTCAATGGTTTAGCGCTGCCTTCAGCCCAGGGTGTGATCCTGGAGACCCGGGATGGAGTCCCACGTCAGGCTCCCTGCATGGAGCCTGCTTCTCCCTCTGCCGTGTCTCTGCCTTTCTCTCTCTCTCTCTCTGTGTCTCTCTCTCTGTCTCTGTCTCTCATGAATAAATAAAATCTTTAAAAAAAAAGAATTAAGTGGTTGAGACAAAGATTATATGTCCCAGAGGCCTGTATTATTTACTAAATTATCCCTTTATAGAAAAAGTTTGCTAATCCCTACACTATACCTTATTTGCCTAATTAAAAAAAAATGGGGAGAAAAGTCCATAAAGTCTGTAAAAATTTTTTTTTATGTTGCAGAACACTTACAACCCTTGTGAATTATTATTATTTTTGTTTTTGTATTGAAATCACATTTATGAGAATCTTAATATCCAACAGCATTACTACCATACAACCTAACTCTGCAGACTTTTCATTGACTGATTAGGGTGTATTGTTGGCTGAGAGATGAAAGAGAAAAGGGCTGCTGTTATTAATCTGGCTCAGTGAAAGTTGTTCCTTCCTGCCCATCAAAAATACAGCTGAATTCTAGCCTGGGGAATGTATTTGTAACAGAGTTTATATTAACAGAAAACTGAGACTAATAAGCCACAGTGATTTAGAAAAGCATAAGAAAACATCTGCTCTTTGGTTGAAATTTGTCCAAATGTAAAATCCTAGCTTAAAATGCAGTAAAAGCAAGTTGCTTAGCAAGAATTCATGGAGCGTCTACTATTTACAGAGTAATGAGCTGTGGAAAGAACTATGCAATTGGCAGGTCTTGTCTTGGACAGTCCTCTTTGCCTTTGGGCCACTTCCTGACCTTCCCACACCCCTACCCATGAATAACATGCATGCCTGAACTTCCAGGCACAGGTCTAATTCTGGATCTTTCTTGATTTCTTCCTTATCACATTGGTTTAGTTGGACAATAGACAGCAGTGATGGATAAATTGAAATAGATGGGTTAAAGTTCCACTGTAAAGTTACCTGAGCAGCAGGATGAAGTGTTTGTGCTTAATTCTAAAGACAGTGAGGTGTTTTAAAGTTTTATAACTGGGGGTGGACAAGGAGATTGGGGCTGTATTTCAGGATGATTAATCAGGTAGCTGTGTGTAGGATGGATTGGAGTGGGTGGAGGCAGAGATCAATGGAGTAGTTTTCCCAGTAGGCCAGGCAAAGAGTGATGAGGCTCTGAACTAATGTGGGGGCAGAGGGGATGAGAAGAGAGGAAGAGGCATGAGAATCAGTGCAGAAGCAATTGATTGAATGTGGGAGTTGAAGAAACGCTTCGAGCTACAGATGCCTGCTTAATGGAAGCAGGGAAATTAGGAAGAGGAGCTGGTTTGAGAGGGAGATAATGAGTTTTGTTTTGGACATGTTGAACTGAACGCGTCAGCAGGACATGCAGATTGAAGTCAGAATAGTAGATAGAGATGCTGTTCCTGAGTCCAGAGCTCACTATCCAGTAGTAGTTGGTGGGAGGTAGGAAAGGAGAGGGAATTCTACTCTGACATGGAAAAGGAGTCTACACTAGGCTCAGATGCCAAGAGCAAGAAAGAAAAAAAAAGAGTGGGAACAACCTGGAAAGCCAGGGAAACATGTCAATTACATCTTAAGAAACCTGATGAATAAAGGAAAGGACAGGCGAGTGGTATTAGTGCTGGTTGGAAAGAGAAGTAACAGAGGAGAGAATGGCATGGGAGAGGCTGTAAAGACCACAATGCCAACAAGATAAGGCAGCAGAGGTACTCAACATAGCTAAAATATAGATGCAAGAGATAAAGCCAGTTTGTAGTAAATATTGCAATAAAAATTTCATTACCTGGTAGCTCATCAATGTTCCAGAGAAAAGTAAATAATGTTCTCCCATTGTGCTCTATAAAACTTCTTCCTTCCCTGTCTCCACTCCAGAGACAATTTGGCTTTTCCTAAATCTGATTAGACTTAAATCCCCTGTTGGCTCAGTTATGTCTTTGTTTTTATCACATATGTTTTCCAGCTGCCAAAAGCTGTGGAAGGAAATTTTCTAAAGGAAAATATTCCTTTTCCTTTGTCAAACCACTGGGTAGTTTTATTTTCCCCAGGTAGCTCAGCCTCTCACCACTTTATTTTTGTTCTCTTAGTTTAAAATATGTTTTGGGAACAAAAATATTTCAAATGAACTTCATGTTCATATTTCTTTCTCTACGCCTGTATTTTATTTTCCTTTCCTTCCCTATTTTTGAGTGACAATTGAGGTATTTGGGGTCTGTAAAGAATCAGAGATTTCTTTGGTACTGCTTATCATGCTTTACTCAGCAAATCTGTTCCTTTGCTCACAGATAATTAGTATGGTTTTTTTTTTCTTTTTCTTTTCTTTTCTTTTTCTTTTTTTCTTTTTTTTTTTTTTTTTACTAATCTATAGAAGGAACAGCAGAAATTGATGAGCTTTCTGATCAATTAAATCAGATCATGTTTTTAATGATTAAAGTCCTTTTTCAGAAGTTCTCATTATAACTCCAGGATGGATTTTCAGTGACAAACTCCAAATAACAAAACCAAAACCATCTAACTACCCATCACCTATTAGCAGGTATTCAGTAGAGTAGGATGTGCACACACTCATACTGGTACACATGAGCATTTATACATACATACACCACTGGTAAGATGTGTGCAAACCTACTCAGATAAGTCTTTTTTATAATTGTTAAGTGGTACATTATAGAAAATTCAGAGATCAACTTCTTGCATCTTTATCTTTACCCTGAAAACAAGTCCTTTAAATACAAACCTGTTTAAAATAAAGATAATCTCAGAAGCCATTGAGCAGTTCATAAAATATATCCTATGCATTTTCCACTTTAAATATGGAAATCATATCATTTCCATCTTTGAATAATATCAAAATATTTAAAAGACCCTTGGATAATGACCTTCTTTTAAGTTGTAATAACCAGCACAATTCTTTAAAAGTCATAAGCCAAGATTTGAGCTGCCCAAGCTGTGGGCTGCACTGGGGCATGAAGGTGCTTGGCAGGACCTGGGTGTTTGTTCAACCACCAGCTTTGTCTGTGATCTGGAAGGCAGTATCAGCAAATGGCATTTCTTTTGTGTAGTCCTTGAGATTCATCCTAGAAAAGTTAAGTTTGGAATCATGTGAGATAGCCAAGTAAGAGAGGAAAAGGGAGACCCAAATGATTAAGTCTGTGGGTGGACCAGAAAGAACAGGTATCATGGATAGAAAGGAAAAAGATCAGGCCCAAAACAATGTGGAGGAGTCTGTGGAATTGTTCTTTCAACCAAATGTACTGGCCCAGCCATGAGGACAGGAAATCTCACCCACTGTGGAGCCTCTAAGGCCCTGTCTCATGTGATGCAGCAAAATAAAATAAGATATGCAATTCTCCTAATATGGGAATTACCTTTATGGGAGTTTGAATATCCCCAGCAGCATGATTAACTTACCCATAAACACTCTGAATCTGCAGGTATTTCTGTGATTGAATGAATGCATTGTTAGTTGAAATTTATACTTTTTATCTATACTGCCAAGTCAACACTGGAATGCTTGGTACGGAACACTAGAATGGTACCGAATACCAGAGCAACAAAGAAGGCCATCACAAGGTGGTGTGAATACTGTGGCAGTGTGTTATGTTCTTGAGAAAAGAACCAGGCTCATTGTTGGCCTTAACCCCCACCTGCCTTCACCAACTTTTTCCTGTGTGCTTGCAACCAGTCAGATATGCACCGGAGATAGGAGTTATTAAAGCAGAGGCTTAGCTTGGGAAACAGTTGGGCCTTCCACAAGGCGACTCAAGTAAAATCAGGCAGGCTGATGTTGAGACTTAACCAATGGACCTGGACAACTAGGCTGAGGAGCAGAGGTGGTCTTGGTCTGATGTAGGGCAGGGAGTTTGCAGAATGGTGGCAGGGATTAAATGGGAGAGGAGAAACCAGTGTGCACAGTGGCACATAGGTGTAGCCATGGGGCTGGGGTCAGAACTAGGAAACTGTAGGTGGAGTTGAGGCAGCACCCAGTTCCCCTATTTGCAAGGCATGGGAACTTTTCTATGTAGGACCATTAGAGGTCTTCAGGCAACAGCTGCTCATGACATATGGCTTAACCATTTCATGCCTAACAATGTGAATTCATGGGAAGTATTTAGAGTCTAACACAAGCTAGATTATAATCAGGGGCTAGAGCATCTCATCAATAGACAAAACTGTAAGATTTTTTTCTTGGCAGAAATGCTTTGGATGACTGCTCATCTTCTTTCCAAAATGCTTCTTTTTCTCAGTTCATTTTACTACAGTAGGGAGAATGTCTCATTTTTTCTTTAGCACTTGCTAAATCTCTCGTATTAGAGAAGTTATGATCTAGGCAAAACTGGAGTAAAGAAGGGTCAGCCAGAGAGCTTTCCTTTGGCGTCCATTTATGAAAGGACATGAAAACACCATAGAAATAAATCAGAAATGTAGCATGGCCTCTTTTTATCGAGGACTCCATATGTGACTCCTTACAGAACAGGCAAAATATAAATCAGGCTAATTCCTTCCAAAGTAGGCAAAACTTCAAATGAAAAACAAAAAACGCATCCTTGAGAGCACTGACCCTTCTCTGATGCAAACACACAAATGTATATGGGATAATATTTTGAAAATATTAAATCATGTGTTTTTTATTCCTCATTCTCATATGTCTCATTCCTTGGTAGCCATCTGACATTATAGTCTCAGAGAAAGTGGGACAGAAAGTTCTAATTTGGGAAGGAACAGGATATAATATAAAGTTCTGATTTGAAAGGAAGAGGGTATAAAAATCCTAATTTGTTCAGCTTTCAGATGATTGTAAAAAGGAGAATGGAGTGTTATGCTGAGTGAAACAAGTCAATCAGAGAAAGACAATTATTATATGGTTTCACTCATATGTGGAATATAAGAAATAGTGAAAGGGAACATGAGGGAAGGGGGGGAAACTAAGTGGCAAAAAATTAGAGAGGAAAACAAACCACGAGAGACTCCTAACTCTGAGAAACAAACAAAGGGTTGTAGAAGGGGAGGTGGGTGGGAGGATAGGGTAACTGGGGGACAGGCATTAAGGAGGGCACATAATGAGATGAGCACTGGGTGTTATACTATATGCTGGCAAATTGAATTTTTATAAAAAGAACAGAATGTCACTAAATCAACCTTACAAGAAATGCTAAAGACACTTTTCCCCCATGATTTTATTTATTCATTCATGAGAGACACACAGAGAGAGGCAGAGACACAGGCAGAGGGAGAAGCAGGCTCCATGCTGTGAGCCCACCATGGGACTCCATCCCCAGTCTCCAGGATCACGCCCTGGGCTGAAGGTCGTGCTAAACTGCTGAGCCACCTAGGCTGCCCTAAAGACACTTTTTTTAAGTGAAAAAGGAAAGGCCAGAATTAGACATAGGAAAATTATGAATAAAAATACGTAAATTATGACAGCATTATTAAAATGTGGAGAAGGGAGTAAAAAGCAAGAGTTTTTTGTTTTGCTTTAGAATAAATTTGAACTTAGATGACCATCAACTTGAAGTAGACTGCTATGTACTTAGGATCTTGTATGCGAACTTCATGGTAGTCAAATCCAAAACCTATAATAGATACACAAAAAATAAAGAGAAAGAAAACCAAACATAACACTACAGAAACTCATCAGTTACCAAGAAAGAGAGCATGAGGAGAAGAAAGGAACAGAAAACTACAAGAACAACCAGAAAACAAATAACAAAATAGCAATAAGTACATACCTATAAACAATTACTTTAAATGTAAATGGCCTAAATGCTCTAATCAAAAGAAATAGGGTGGCAGAATGAATAAAAAACCAAGACCCATCTATATGCTGCCTACAAGAGACTCACCTCAGACTTACAGACACATATAGACTGAAGTGAAGGGATGGAAAAACAATTACCAAGCAAATGAAAGTAAAAACAAAAACAAAAAAACCCCAGCTAGAGTAGCAATACTTAAATCAGACAAAATAGACTTTGAGACAAATACTATAACAAGAGACAAAAGTAAACATTACATAATGATAAAGGGATCATTCTAACAATTGCAAATATCTTTGCACCCAATACTGGAGCCCCTAAATACATAAAGCAAATATTAACAGAGAGAAATTAATAGTAATACAATTATAGTAGGGAATTTTAACAACCCACTTACATTAGTGGAAGATCATCTAGGCAGAGAATCAATAAGATAACAGTGTCTTTAAATGACATATTAATGTCTTTGAATTGAAACATATTACATATTGTTTCATCCAGAAACAACAGAATACATGTTCTCTTTGAGGGTGCATGGAACATTCTCCAAGATAGGTCACATGTTAGGCCACAAAACAAGCCTCAATATATTTAAGAAAATTGAAACCATACCATACATCTTCTTGACCACAACTGTACGAAACTAGAAATCAATTGCAAGAAAAAAAAATCAAGAAAAAACACAAATACATGGAAGCTAAACAACATGACACTAAATACCAATAGTTCAATGAAATAATTAAAGAAAAATAAAAGAAAAAATACATGGAGACTAATAAAAATGAAAACACAATGGTCTAAAATCTTTGGGATGCAGTGAAAGGTCTAAGAGGGAAATATATAGTGATACAGGGCCTACCTCAAGAAACAAACAAACAAAAAATTTAAATAGAGAATCTAACCTTACACCTAAAAGAACAACCAAAGCCCAAAGTGAATAGAAGGAAGGAAATAATGAAGATCAGAGCAGAAATAAATGACATAGAGACTTAAAAAAAAAGAAAGAAAAAAATCAATAAAACCAAGAGCTGGTTCTTTGAAAAGATAAACAAAATTGATAAATCCTTAGCCAGATTCATCAAGACAAAGGGGAAAAGGACCCAAATAAATACAGTCAGAAACAAGAGACGGGAAGTAACAACTTACACCTCAGAAGTACAAAGGATTATAAGGGAATTCTACAATAATTATATGCCAACAAATTGAACAATGTAAAAGAAATGGAAAAATTCCTAGAAACATATTGTCTTCCAAGACTGAATCAGGAAGAAATAGAAAATCTGAACAGACCAATTAATAGGAACAAAATTGAATCAATAAAAAAAAATTACCCAAAAATTAAAGTGCAGAATCAGATGGATTCACAAGTATTTATCTTCAAACTATTGACAAAAATAGAATAGAAAAAAAAAATCTAGATACATTTTATGAAGTGAGCATTATTCTAATATCATAACCAGACAAAGATACACAAAAAATAAAACTGTAGACCAATATCCTTGATGCACGTAGATGCAAAATTCTCAATAAAATATTAGCAAACCATTCAACAATACATTCAAAGGATCATTCACCATGGTCAAGTGAATTTATCCTGAGGATGTAAGAATGGTTCCATATTTGCAAATCAATTAACAGGACACACTACATCAACAAAACGAAGAATAAAAATCATATGATCATCCCAATAGGTGTAGGAAAAGCATTTGACAAAATATAACATCGTTCATGATAAAAAACTCTCAACAAAGTGGGTTCAGAGAGAACATATCTCAACATAATAAAAGCCACATATGAAAAATCTATAGCTAATATCATACTGAGTAGTGAAAAACAGAGCTTTCTGTCTAAGACCAGGAACAAGACAAGGATATCCACTCTCACCACTCTTATTCAACATAGTACAGGAAGGCCTAGTATAACAATCAGACAAGAAGAAATAAGAGGCATCTATATTAGTAAAGAAGTTATACTGTTACTATTTGCAGATGATGTAATACTATACGTAGAAAACTCTAAAGACTCAACTAAAAAAACATTAGAAGCAATATATGAGTTCACTAAAGTCGCAGGATACAAAATTAACACCTAGAAATTGGTAGTATTTCTCTACACTAATAATGATACTTCAGAAAGAGAAATTAAGAAAACAATTCCATTTACAATTGCACCAAAAAGAATAAACTACCTAGGAATAATCTTAAAAGAGGAGAAAGAGCTGTACTCTGAAAACTATACAACATTGATAAAAGAAATTGAAGATGACATAAACAAATGGAAAAATATTCCATGCTTATGGTTTGGAAAAATTAATGCTATTAATATGTCCATAATACACAAAGCAGTCTACAGATTCAATGCAATCCCTATCAAAATATCAACCGCATTTTTTCACAAAACTAAAAAAAATAATCCTAAAATTTGTATGGAACCACAAAAGACCCTGAACAGCCAAAGCAATCCTGAGAAAGAAAAAGCTGGAGGTATCATAATTCCAAATTTCAAAGTACTCAGTGAAACTACAGTAATCAAAACAGTATGGTACTGGCACAGAGATAAACATGTAGATTAATGGAGCAGAATAAGAAATCCCAGAAATAAACTCATGCTTATATATAGTCAATTAATCTATGACAAAACAGGCAAGAATATACAAAAGGGAAAAGACAGTCTCTTTGCTAACTGGTGTTGGGAAAACTGGATAGCTATATGTAAAAGGATTTTAATTAGATCACTTTCTAACAGGATACACAAAAATAAACTCAAAGTGGATTAAAGACCTAAATGTGAGACCTGAAACTATTAAAATCCTAGTGAAGAACATAGCAGTGGTTTCTCTGACATCAGCTATAGCAGTGTTTTTCTAGATATGCCTTCTAAGGCAAGAGAAACAAAAGCAAAAATAAACTATTGGGACTATGCCAAAATAAAAAGTTTCTGCACGGCAAAGAAAACTATCAACAAAACAAAAAGGCAACCTACTGGAGGGGAGAAAATATTTGCAAATGATATATTTGATAAGGGTTTCATACCCAAAATATAAGAACTGATAAAATTCACTACCAAAAAACCCCCAAACAATCCAATTTAAAAATGGGCAAGGGACCCGAGGAGACATTTTTCCAAAGAAAACATACAGATAGTCAATGGACACATGAAAAGATAGAAAAGATACTCAACATCAATAATCATCAGGGAAATGCAAGTCAAAACCACAATGAAATATCACCTTACACATGTCAGGATGGCTAAAAAAGACAAGAAATAAGTATTGGCGAGGATGTGGAAGAAAAGGAACCCTTGTGTACTATTGGTGGGAATGTAACTTGGTATAGCCATTGCAGAAAACAGTATGGAGGTTCCTCAAAAAATTAAAAATAGAAATACCATATGCTCCAATAATTCTATTAGTAGGTATTTACCTAAAGAAAACAAAAACACTAGTTCAAAAAGATACATGCACCCTTGTTTATTGTGGCATTATTTACAGTAGCCAAGATCTAGAAGCAACTTCTGTCTAAATGTACCACATCTTCTTTATCCATTTGTCCATGAATACAATATTCCACTGTATATATATCTACATCTATATTTTTATATATTACATATTTATTTTTTAAAGGAAAAGAGAATGGAAGTAAGTAAAAACAGGAGTTGCGGGGATCTCTGGGTGGTGCAGCGGTTTAGCACCTGCCTTTGGCCCAGGGCGTGATCCTGGAGACCAGGGATCGAGTCCCATGTCGGGCTCCCGGTGCATGGAGCCTGCTTCTCCCTCTGCCTGTGTCTCTGCCTCTCTCTCTCTCTCTCTTTCTCTCTCTCTCTCTCTGTGTGACTATCATAAATAAATTTTAAAAAATTAAAAAAAAAAGCAGGAGTTGCAACACATTTGTGTTAACTTTCCTCATCAGGGTTGAAATTCTAACAGGATGTATTAGGTAAGATGAGAGAAGATCCAAAGTAGAGATACTTTTGACTTTTCTATGATAGGGTTGATAAGAGACCAGTTTTCATGGTGGTTCCTCCTACACCAATGTGTGGTGGCCACCTCAGGATAAAATCCTTGATGAAGAGCATTTATGCAGAGAAGACTCCATCTCTACAATGTGGAAGGTCAAGAGATTCTCACATATTCTACAGAGAGGTGTGGGAAGTAGCTGATGGTGCTTGTTGGTGGCTTGGCAGGAGGGATGTCACAGGGGTGTGACATCTCTCACCTGACTACTGTTAAAAAGACCATTCTGCCTGGGGACCAACTGGGAATTGCAATGAGATCTTAGGGATATACATAACATCAGCGATTACTAAAAAGGGGTCAGGTGGGCAGGGATAATCATAGGACACTGATGTAAAGGTGTTTAAAGTAAGAAGACCTGCTACACAGATTTTTTCAATTGATGCCAGCAGGATGATTCATCACCAGACGGCCAAAGGACGCTATTTCAGTGATCAAGGTAGCCAGAGAAGAACTCAAGGATTTATGTGTGAGAAAATGATACGTTCTCTCTTTGCCATGGGGAGGCCATGTGGGCCCTTCCTCCCCATCCCCCAATAACCATCTGCCATCTTGGAGAGGAGCAAGAGGAGGAAGAAAAACATACACAAGGGGAAAGAACTTTATCTGAACAAGATTAGATCATGTAAAGAGATTGTTTAGTTTATTGGGTTAGGCCAAATTTAATAGATAAAATTGATTTTAAGTTTTTTCTCCATTATCCAATAAGCTAAGGGCTTGTGAGGAAGATTAGATTAGCTCTGGGAAAGGAAGAAACTCAATGTCTTTACACGTATGAATGTATGTTAAATTTTGACCTCACTATGTTAATTATGTTTTATGTCTATGTTCATGTTATTTTAAGAACTTTAACGTGTCTCTTAAGAAGTTATCTGAGTAGAAAAATTGTAAAAGTGAACAGGAGACTATGAAGTATAGAAAACTAGGAAAAATATTTTCTGAAAGTGAGAAAGATGTTAAACCTGGAGACTGATGTTTAAAAATCTTATGCTTATGTGCTTGTATATACATTTACACATCCATGTTGGGCAAGAGTGTGTTTAACACCTGTGAGTTTTTACTGATAGAAAATTAGTAAAATGAGTTTAAAAGCCATACAATAAATTCCTTATTTGAAACAGAAAAAGGAAGAATATGATTTACATTGATGCAAAATATTTTTTCTTCTTATATTAAATAAATGAATGGGCACCAAATTATAAGCCTGCTCATGCCCCTGTATACCTTGGTATAGTCCTGGCCTAAGATTTAAAGTTTTCTACAGGCAGCAGCAATAGAAGCACTCAGACAGAGGCAGTGGCATTGCTCTGACTTGGACACTTGTTATACTGTCTGCTTTTCTCCCATCCCAATTGTTTTTGGACCTACTTCTCCTTGATTTATACAATCACCTTGGGAGCAGCTACTTCATTCACCATGTCCTCCTCACTCTCTAGCTACAGTTGAACAAATGGTGCAAGTTGCAGCAAGCAGTCCCTTCAGGGATGTTGAAACCAAGAAGGAAGAAAGGGAGCTCAGTTTTTTCTGTATGGTTAATATGAGGCTTAAGATGCGGGCTAGTGGATGATTCCAGGTCTGCTCATGTGATCAGATGCAGAGGTGGCAGAAGGCATAGTAGAATTGAGTGACCCCAATAATAAATACGAATATGACTAGCAGAGTCTGATCTGGCTGGTCCTCAGGAAAACTGAGAAAATTGAGAAGTTTGCCATTGATGGATCCCACCATCCCATTCTGATACTTCATTTGGGTCCCTCATTTGCTCTAAGTAGACTTTTAGTCATTGCTTTCAGCTGTTAATTTGTATGTTAGCAGAACATACAACACAGAGCACAAGAAAGTTTTATCTTGGGGACAAGGGAACCATCTTCTATCTCTCACAGACCTAAGGGTGTCAAACTCTCAGCCTCACATGGAGTGGAGCAGCACTATGGGTAAGGAGGCCCTAGCCACATCAAGACGGGGCAGTGAGTGCCCTATCCCAGTGCTCAGTGGTACAGAGCAATAACCAAGCTGGTTAGAAAGTCATCTTGTTTTTGTGTTCAGTCTACTGAGGCTCCCTACTTTATCCATTGCTTTTAGATTTGCTATTTTCTCTTTCTCATAGCTTGTTAAGAGTTTTTTTTGTTTTGTTTTGTTTTGAGAGAGAGAGAGAGAGAAAAAAGTGTGAGTGAGGGTAGGGGCAGAGAGAGAAAGAATCTCAAGCAGGCTCACGCTCAGTACAGAGCCCCACATGGGGCTCAATCTCAGGACCCTGAGATCATGATCTGAGCCAAACTCGAGAGTCAGATGCTTAACCAACTGAGACACCCAGGCGCCCCAGAGGTTTTTTAATTATAGGAGGGGTAGAGGAAATAGTTTCTTTCTTTAAGCGATTATTGGTGATCCAGACACTGCTTGACTGGTGTAGTTGGCATCTATAATTTTTACCATCCAGCATTTCCTGGTAACAGAATGATTCTCCCTCAAAAACCACTCCGACCATACCCTCTTGCATGTTTCAGATGGAGTTAACTCTTACTGCTCAAGGTGAGCATGCAACACAGCCTAGGCCAATCAAAACATCAGAATCCCCTGGCCAGGGAGATTGACTGAAGACTGGTCACATGACCCAGTCAGTGTTAGGCTTGTGCTAGGACCACTGGGAAACCCACATACTTTTTTTCTCCCCTTCTGGGACTTTTTGGTAATATGGAAGAGGTTGCCCTAGATTTCTAGTGATCACCTTGTGAAGATGAAGCCAATGACCTGGAAAGACAAAGCTGAGGGATTAAAAAGAAGCCAAGCCTTAATAACATCTTTTAAACTCTTGTATCCAGTTGTGTCTGAAAGCGTCCTCTACTAGATATCAGTCATATATATCACTAGATGATTTTCATGCTTTGGCCACTTAAAAAAAAATCTCTTTGATAAGAGTCCTTACTATCATTTTACTATTTCTCTGTGACTTTGGGATAACTAAGCAATCTCTCTAGGCCCCAATTTTTTTTATCCATTTATTCAACATATAAAACTTTATTTAGCACACACCAACAAATACCACTTATTCACGACACTTAGAACATTTATAAACAGAAGAGAGCAGGATGTGTGATTCCCCTCCCAGCTTCAGTCTCCATGTGTCACAGTGATTTGGGTCACGTGCCCATCCTTTGATCATTCACCATGGCCAGGGGAATGTGATGCTCTAATTGACCCAGTCAGATTGTGTGATTTCTTTGGGTCCTTTTAATTCTATCCTTTTAAGTTTGTAAATAAACTGGCTTTCAAGTTTTACGAGAATCCATTTTAACATCACAAGGAAAGTCTATACAATCTAAAGTGGCTGTGCACTCTGGAGGACTCACATTTCCTTGACACCCTGAAAATACAGATGCCTTTGGACAAGGTCTTATTCTGATGAAGCTATTCAGAATAGCTGTTGTTGTTGACAGTAGTGTTGTTGACACTTAGAAAATGTCAAGTAGTCATTTTCTAACTTTTGGGGACTCTATATGGGTGGTGTGGTAATTTTATTGATGACTCTCTCCTGTTCCTCATTTCTCCCATAACTCATTATGGGCAAAGAAGAAGGCACACAATGTCCTAGTCATACTAAATGTTTTTTTAAAAAAATAATATTTTAGTGAGCAGAAGGAGCGAGAAGTGAGAGGGGCTTCTTAATTGAAAGCAATTTTAGGCTGCTAAATTTCACCAGAAAATGGAATATTTTAAATTGACTACAATGGTGAAGAGTAGAACAACTGTATAAAAACTTGCCTACTGTTTCCAAGCATATCAGACATATCTTGAACCTCATAAGACTTTGAACAGATTTATTTTTTATATAAGAAGTAAAAAAATGTTGAAAGTCATTCCTAATGAAAATCAATCTTTTTGTTCTATTATGCATTGATGAAAGGAGTTCATGATTATTAGAACGATTGAAGTCTGAATTCTTTTTAATGAATATTACATTTCTACCCATTAATAGGAAGCACTGCAGCCAGCCAGACTCGAACCCAGTTTTCACTCCCTGTAGTGTTTCCATCAGGGGTTCTCGGAGTCAAGTCCTCTAAGCCTGTCAGTAGTGTAGGAGGATGAGTGCTTCACTAGTCAAATGGAATGCCAGGCAAAATAAAAGCAGAAATTGGGCTTTGGATCCAAATAGACATGTGAAAAGTGAGCAAATAGGGTGATTATGCTAACACAGGGATGATCACAGCTTTAATTAATTGGAAGGAGTCATCCTGCGATGGTATTTTCTGCCACCTTGATCCGTTCTCCACATGCAGCCCTTGGGGCATTCAATTATTGTCTTTATTTTCTCAATGGCTTCCTTACCCATGGTCTTCCCATCTCAAGGAGCAGCAGAAGTTCCTTATAAACTCTTAACCCAGAAGTTGGTTGCCATTTTTGGTTCTTCCCCTCTCTTCTCTTCAACCCTCCACTTCTACTCTATCTCCAAGACTTATCTAACTTTCTTCTCAAGTATCTCTTGAATCCTCCCTTTCTTGCCAACTGTTTTGCTACTTTCTTGGCTCAGAGAATTGGCCATAGAATACTTTTATAGTTTTGTATACTGCTGAGTGTTTTTTACTTTTTAATTTTATTCCAAAGAAAAGAAAAACCCGTTAATACACACACACACGCAAATACACAAGAAAACACACACAGTAAAAGAAAACTATAATGAATAGCTACAATCAAACCTACATTTCAGATTCTTATTAAAAAGGAATTAAAAATGAGACTATAAAAAGCAAACAAAATTGCTTAAAGTTTCATCAACTTTTGTAATACCATCTCATAATGTTCCAAAACTTGAAATATTGGGGATATTTATTTTTAGCCAAAGAGTTATTTCAGTAATTATCATGCACCACCTTTTAGAAAGTATTCAGTCCATAGCAAATGCTAAGTCAAAACTTGTTCAACGGAAATGCAAATGAGGGAGATATTATCATCAAAAGTGAACATGTTATGGGAAAGAATATATTGATGGGCCGTTAGGGGTCAGTGGACTCTAATTTAGAGGGTTAGGAGCCACTGCTATCATTTGTGGAGCCCTGGAGAAGAGTACAGTAGAGGTCAGAATAACATAAGCTTAAATATTTTAGTTTTAAGTCAAGTTAACAAGTGTAAAATTCTTTTCTTCTTGTCCGGGTAAATATTCTTTCATTTTCATTCTTTCATTCATTATAACTTGGAAGGCTAGATTGGAATTTAGAATTCTTGAACTCTTCAGACTTCTGCTCTAGAATATGATGGTGCTGGGAACACCCATGGGTTACCAGCTTTGTTTACTCACAGTGGCTGTGTTCTGTGCCCTGAGGCACCTCAGACCCCTAGGGCTGGGCACATTGACAACGTGGTATTTCCATGGGGGGATGGACCCAAAGAAGCTCACACATACCCTAGAAGTGGATTTACTCTTTAGTTGTGGTGCGGTTTACAATATAATTTAATTGTATTAATTACCTCTTCCTCTCAAAAACTAACATATCTTGATTTTATCAACTTGTATGTGATTCTTTCACATTTTGTTTTTTCATTTACTTCTAGGAAAAAACTTTCATATTTTATTGTTTCCCGCATCTGTATTATAGGATAAAACTGAAATCAGTCAGTGGTTCAGAGACATACTCTCTTATACCTGCATTTATTAACCATTGCTGAGAAGCAGTCCACTACGAACTCTAGTGGCTCAAACAACAAGGATTTATTTTTTCTCACAATTCTGTGGGCTGGATGTGTAGTTCTGCTGGTTTTGCCTGGCTTGTTCATGTGGCTGCATTCAACTGGAGGGTTGACTGAGCTATAAGGTCCAACATGGCCTGACTCACATGCCTGGCTATCGGTGCTGGCTGTAGACAAAGGCACCCAGTTCTTCTACATGGCCTCTTACCCTGCACTAGGCTGGATGGGCTTCCTTTTGTTAGCTAGGTCAGGGCAGTGGTCCAAGAGGGTAAAAGCAGAAGCTGCAAAGTCTCCTAAACCCCAGGCTCTAGGATCTCCATAACATCACTTTTGATGCATTCTATTTACTGGTCAGAATAAGACACAAGGCCAGCCAAAATTTAAAGGGTGGGGAAATATGCTTTACCTTTAGATGAGAGTAGTTAGAAAATACTGTGGCCATGTTTCTCCAATCTGTCATAGGATCTTAGTTTTTTCTTTGTTTACCTGAAAGTAGTTTATTAAAAATTATCATTTCGATGGTTTTAGCAAATCACCTTCCCGTCTTCATTCTATCCTGTCTTCCTAAATTAAGATAATTCATTCCAGATGTCAATGGTGGATGGAGGCAGCCAAAGTATTTTATCTTTACAAAACAACAAAAAATTCTAAGCTTCTAAGATTTTTTAAATTGGAATTTCACCTATAAACTTATGCCTTTAAAATTTGAAAAATAATGGTAGAAAATAATGTGTAGCAATTAAACAAATATACCCTAAATAACTAGAGAATAAACTGACACTAGAACACCTTATTTCAAGTAATTTCTTGTAAATTATTCCCTGTAAAAGAGGAACAAGAAAAACCCAGGAACTAATTTCTCTACAGAAGAAATAGTGATATTGAAAACATATTTAATATTACTACTAATTAAAGAAATGCAAATTAAAATAGGATAGATTTTTCTTCACTGATTGAAATGTCAAATTAAAAATATAAAAATGCCTAGTATTGGTGAGTTTGTACTAAAATGGGCACTCTCATGTATTTGCTGGAGGAGAATTTGGCACATGCACCAATAACTTTAGATTTTACAATCCATTATTCCAACTCTAGGAGTTATAAGATCACTATGAGATAAATGCAAAAATACTGATATATGAGGATATTTGGAAGAGAGAAAAGAAATAATTTATATGTCTCCAATAAATTGTAATATATCCTGTTGATAAAATGCTATGAAGTCATAGAAAATTATATCACAGGAAAAACTTTATGTAATATGGAAAAATGGTCATTGATACAATGCTAACTGGAAGTTTAATATACAAAACTAACTATATATAACTATTTTCCATTTTATTTATTTATTTATTTATTTATTTATTTATTTATTTAAAAGATTTTATTTATTTAAAAGATTTTATTTATTTATTCATGAGAGATACACAGAGAGAGGCAGAGGCATAGGCAGAGGGAGAAGCAGCCTCCCTGCAGGGGACTCGACCTGAGCCAAAAGCAGATGCTCAACCACTGAGCCACCCAAGCACCTCCTATTTTCCATTTTAATATATGTACTAATTGTTCTCTGCCTGCCAGCCTCCCATCAGATTGATTTTCCATTCTTGATTGCTTTGCTGTGTGCTCTGAGAGGTTGATTCTTATAGATGGCATTTTGGAAGTTCCCTCATCAGAGGGTTTATTTATTTATTTTTAAAAATATTTTATTTATTTATTTATGAGAGACACAGGGAGGCAGAGCCACAGGCAGAGGGAGAAGCAGGCTCCCCGCAAGGAGTCCGATGTGGGACTCCATCCCAGGACCCCGGGATCGTGCCCTGAGCCAAAGGCAGACGCCCAACCGCTGAGCCACCCAGGTGTCCCACATCAGAGGGTTTATAATTAGTTTTGGTCAATGAAAGGTGCTAGTCCAATACTGAAGGGCTGGCAAAGAAAGTGATCTGGCATTTGATTTCTTTCCCCTGTGGTACCAAATCTATGGCTCTCTGTGACTATAGCTCCTGCCAGGTAGCTGTATTTTTTTCCCCTGTGGCCTTTGGCTAAGGGATGGAAATACTTCCCGTCCTTACTATTCTCTGTGTGCCGCACCATGTCCTGTCTAACCCCTTGACTCTACCCACGCTTCTGAAAGCAGTCCCTTCATTAAGTCTCTGTATTTCAATCTTCTTTCTCAGGATTCAATTTTCTACCTAGACTCTGCCTGAGACAACATTCATATATAATCATAAAAAATACACAGTTCTTGAAAACATTAACAGGAGTTTTCTTGTGGATGGTAATACATTATAGTACCTTATTAAAAAAAAAACAAGGGAAAGATTATTAAAAAGTGAGGTTTTTTTTTTAGATGAAATTGAGCTAACGTGCATTTTAGCATTGTTTATATCACACTAACACTTTACAGATGTCACTGTAGTTGGAAATACATTCGTATCATTTGTTTTTCCTACTCTGTGAGCTGAGTGGGTAGCCATTACCGTCCTGATTTTTATCTATTAGGAAACGAGGTTTAGAGAGTGAAAGAGACTTGCTCAAACTCCACAGCTAGTAACAAGAATTGGAGACCAGATCATATTCAGTTCTTTCTACAATGTGGATGTTGCATGGGCCTGCATTTTGGGGTGTACCATTATTACAGATGCTGGTGATGCTTGAACTGTAAGATTTTGCTTAGAAAGTCTTCTTAGATTAAGGCATTTTCCCGATCATAAAAATAGACATGCTTGTTTGGAAAATGCAGACGTAGTGAATACATTAAAAGAAACCTATCCCAAATGATACTATTAGAATATGCTTATTCTTATTTCTTTTTGTGTTTTATAAGAGAGAATATTTCTTCCTTAATACTTGCATATATCTAATAAGGATAGATTTACCAGATCACTACAAAAATTAGTCCAATTGTTTATGTTCTTTATTTATTTCAAGTCCTTTTTCTGACTCTCTTTCCCAATGCCCTACTCTTGCCTGCAGTTTTATTTCATTTTTTTTTGTCATCACCTACCTTTGATTTTATTTTCCTCACTCATTCCCAGATGTTTTATGGACCCATTTATAAATGTTATGTGTCAGTCACTGCATTAAAGGAACATAAAAAGGGAAATCCAACTGAGAACATCCTAATAAGCCAATAGCAATCTACCCCTACCAAAGAAAAATTGCTCAAATCCCAAATCCTACTTTTCCAAGGCTTATAGGGGTCCTTCTGATCCATTCTTCAAATTAGCAATTCAAATCTTTATTTCATGTATCCAAACTCCAGAGTCTTTGTGCACGTAAAATTCCCATTAAATTTAATGCTATCTTAGGGTATAAAATATATGATGTCTGACATTTATGTGCGATTGAGAGTAGTGTCGTGTCTGGAGCTTTATTTCAGTTGCTGAGATTGCTTTATATCTTTTGATTTCTGGATCATTTTGCTGCATTTCAATAGCCACTATTGTGGCTCTACTTGAAAAATGTTCATTTTGTACTTTTTAAAGTGGATGCAATTCTGCATGGTTGAGTGCACACTACTTCCAAGGCTAGTGCTTTTTGTTAGTAGCACTCCTTTTGTTTCCTTCCCTGAGTCCTTCACCACTTCTTTCTACTTCACAAATAGTTCTTGCTGTTTGCCTTTAAGTAGGCTACATTCTTTAAAAAATTTCTTCTGAAGTCCTGTTCATTCCATTCAATACCATTTCACCTCACATATTCAAAACTCTTTCCCTCTGACAAACAAATAAATAACCTCTAACTTAGGAGTTTTAACCAGTTTCTCCATAAGAGATATATTTTAGGTTAGAGAACATTCTGGTCTGAGTAACTTGGATCATCAAATTCAATAACACAGTGGATGACATTGTTCTTCTGTGGTTTTGTGCCCACTTACGTTCTCTATCAACCTTCTGTGAGAGTCCATAGGAATGACATGTGGGATCCAACAGTTTGCTCATTCCGTCCTCTCTGTGTGTTTATGAATTAAGGTAAAGGCACAGGACAGCTGAATTCTTCTTGCCACAGGAGAGCAAGTAGAAGGCAATATAATAGATGATTAATTCAAAGTCTCCTTTTCCTCCTCATGATAGGAGGTGAGAATCTTCCAAAATTACATGACAGAGGCAGATCCCAACTTTGGGAGGAAGGAACAAATAACCACCTACAGTACTTTCAGAATTAAGCATGTTAAGTTTATGTGTGCTTAAGTTGTTATGATTTTAGTGCAATGGAGACTTTGAAATTTGTTTCTGAATGACTAGGTTTATCCAAGTTGGAAAGCACAGTATTTAGCGCTATAGTCCTTCCCACAGATTTGCACACAGTTATTTTATCGAGTCAGTATAGAACAAAAGAAAGAACACTTGTAATGGAGTTGGAGGACCTGCACTCTAGGGTGGACTAGTGAATTTGGGTGAGTGTTAACCTGTCTGGTCTTTAGTGTATTCACCTGTAAAATGGGAATAACTGCCTTTGGATGACCTACCTTAGATGAGATATTATATGGTAAGTGTGCTTTAAAAATTTCTGTACAAATGTAAAGGATTATTATTTCAGTGGGCATCAGTGTCACTGCTATTGTTATCACTAATACACTGTTGATCCTCAAATCTTTATTGCCAAACCCAGTGTGTCTCCTGAGCTCAGATCTATATTTTCAAGTACCCACTGAATATGTTTTTGTTTTGAATATATTTTTGAATGTAAGTAAAGGCACATTCAATTTGAATATATCTTAAATGATACTTATCTTTTGAAGCTACTCTCTCTCCTGCATTTTTATTAATGACACTGCTATATTCCTCATCACTTCAGACAGAAATCTGGGAAGTATTCCCCACTCTTTCATCATTCATTATCTTATAAAGAGTAAGACCCACTGGTCTGCTCTACAAAGTCACCTAACTCCACCTGTTCCTCTCCATGGCCATCTAAGTCCTAGGTCAGCCTTCTTGTCATTGTGGAAGTAACAGACTTGCATTAAAATAAATCTCTTGGAATTATGCATTAAAGTTTTTTTTTTTCTCAAATGTGTCTATAGGGAAAAGCAAAGATCAACACTTTCAAATTCATAGCTTTTATGGAGTAGAGGAGTCCCAGGAAGAAGTCAGTGTGCATTATAATTTCATGAAAAACTCAGTTTTCTGCAACATAATGTAGCAAGTGCAAATTCCTAAAAATAGACAGATAGTGAGTAAAATACATCTAATCACAAACATGCAAAACTGACAGTAACTTAGAATTAAGGATTATATTAAGGAGAAAACTATGAATCTTAGTGAAAGTTTTAAAGGAAATCTTTGTTCCCCTTTAGCAAACTGGCTAGAATCTCAATTTTATTAACAATATATGATGTACTATAGGTTTAATTATGTTCACTGCAGTTGAATAATTCTCTTTTTTTATTATACTTTTGTGATATTGGATTTACAAGTATTTGTCAAGTTTCTTCTGTACTTTTTATAACAAATCATGACTAGCTCAGTGCTTTGCAGCTTTAAGGGCTCTTATGCCAAGAAACTTTCCTTCCTGTTGAGATTTCTCATAAAAGACCATGGTGATATGTACTCTGTGGTTTCACAGCAATTTTAATCATGTTTGAATCAAAATTTGGGTTGTCTTATGATTTTCCAATTCCATATGATCTTTCACTGGACTAATTAAATAACCTTCTTACTTGTTTCTTTTTCCTTTGCTTCATTTTCCTTCAATTAATTCTCCATGTTGATACCAATGATCTTTTAAAAATGTAAATAATGGGGGCCGAGGTGGCTCAGTTGGTTAAGCATCTGACTCTTGATTTCAGCCAAGTCGTGATCTCAGGGTCCTGAGATTGAGCCCTGTGTTGGGCTCCACACTTGATGCTTGGGATTCTCTCTCTCTGCCTCTCTTCCTGCTCGTGTGTGCACTTTCTCTCAAATAAATAAATAAAATCTTTTAAAATGCAAATGTAATCAAGTCACTTTCCTGTTCCAAACACTTTATTGGGGTTTGGAATCCTACAAAATGCAAATAAAAGACCTTAGCATGCTATACAAGTTCCTCTATGATCTTGCCTCTCTTGTGTCATATTTGTTCATGCTCTTTCCTAGCCCTTATGCCTTGGCTATCTCCATATTCCAGCCTTTTAAACTACCTATCTGGGCGCACCATGTGGGTTCATGTCTCTGTACCCTTGTCTTGAATTCCTTCCCTAGCTACCTTTTTTTGCCTTTCTTATCCTGGTAAAATCCTGCTGCATTCTTTTTTCTTTGTTTCCAATGTTCCTTTGTTTCCTTTGTATCTTTTTAAACTTTCATCTGGAAATAATTTAAAGTAAATGGCTTAGGACATTTAAAATAAAAAGTTTTAAAAATAAAACATTACAAAAAAATCTCTGTATCCTTTCACCCAGAGTCCACTGGCTTTTAAGTGCTATTCAATTATACCAGGATAAGTATGCTAAAAAGTTTATCCCAACCGTTTCTTATTAAAGCACCCAGGTGACACCCATTTCCAAACATTTCTGTTTAAATAAGTACCTCAAGAGGAGAAATAAGTCTGTTTTCTGTATTTGCTAAAATGGAGGAGCTACTGATTTTTTTTTCCTTTGGAAAGGCAAAAAAACACAAAGGTAATCAGATATGAAACTGGTTCCCCCTGCCTTTTCTTGGTACTTAAAAAAATTAAACTACAGTGAATTCTGAGAAATACAGTTACTCATCAAGGGGAGTGAAGAAAATTGTGAAGCTGTCTGCTATAGTTATCATACCACTTGTTTTGTACTCTCACTACCTAAGAAGTAGGGAAACACTGGGCATTTCCAGGAAGAACCAGACTGTAATTAACCACAGCAAGTCTTCTTTCCTCCAAGACAGACCTATTCGAGTTCTTAAGTTTGAGTTCAGTTACTATTTTATCTCTTCTGCTTCTCTCTATCAAACTATACATCATACTCCCTTCCTACCATTATTTATCTGTCTCCACTAGATTCTGAGCTCTTCAGAAAGGAAGGGCATGTTTTAGTCATTTTTCTTTTTGGCAGAACTTATTATAGTGCCCAGGAAATAATAGGAATGGGAAGATATTTGTTGACTGATGAACTAAATTAATGAAGTGCAGCAGAAATTAACAAAGATGACCTTGATGTGGAATCAGAAAAGACCCCGAATAGCCAAGGGAATTTTAAAAAAGAAAACCATATCTGGGGGCATCACAATGCCAGATTCCAGGTTGTACTACAAAGCTGTGGTCATCAAGACAGTGTGGTACTGGCACAAAAACAGACACATAGATCAGTGGAACAGAATAGAGAACCCAGAAGTGGACCCTGAACTTTATGGTCAACTAATATTCGATAAAGGAGGAAAGACTATCCGCTGGAAGAAAGACAGTCTCTTCAATAAATGGTGCTGGGAAAATTGGACATTCCACATGCAGAAGAATGAAACTAGACCACTCTCTTGCACCATACACAAAGATAAACTCAAAATGGATGAAAGATCTAAATGTGAGACAAGATTCCATCAAAATCCTAGAGAAGAACACAGGCAACACCCTTTTTGAACTGGGCCACAGTAACTTCTTGCAAGATACATCCACGAAGGCAAAAGAAACAAAAGCAAAAATGAACTATTGGGACTTCATCAAGATAAGAAGCTTTTGCACAGCAAAGGATACAGTCAACAAAACCAAAAGAGAACCTACAGAATGGGAGAAGATATTTGCAAATGATGTATCAGATAAAGGGCTAGTTTCCAAGATCTATAAAGAACTTCTTAAACTCAACAGCAAAGAAACAAACAATCCAATCATGAAATGGGCAAAAGACATGAAGAGAAATCTCACAGAGGAAGACATAGACATGGCCAACACGCACATGAGAAAATGCTCTGCATCACTTGCCATCAGGGAAATACAAATCAAAACCACAATGAGATACCACCTCACACCAGTGAGAATGGGGAAAATTAACAAGGCAGGAAACCACAAATGTTGGAGAGGATGTGGAGAAAAGGGAACCCTCCTGCACTGTTGGTGGGAATGTGAACTGGTGCAGCCACTCTGGAAAACTGTGTGGAGGTTCCTCAAACAGTTAAAAATAGACCTGCCCTACGACCCAGCAATTGCACTGTTGGGGATTTACCCCAAAGATTCAGATGCAATGAAATGCCGGGACACCTGCACCCCGATGTTTCTAGCAGCAATGGCCACGATAGCCAAACTGTGGAAGGAGCCTCGGTGTCCATCGAAAGATGAATGGATAAAGAAGCTGTGGTTTATGTATACAATGGAATATTCCTCAGCCATTAGAAACGACAAATACCCACCATTTGCTTCAACGTGGATGGAACTGGAGGGTATTATGCTGAGTGAAGTAAGTCAGTCGGAGAAGGACAAACATTATATGTTCTCATTCATTTGGGGAATATAAATAATAGTGAAAGGGAATATAAGGGAAGGGAGAAGAAATGTGTGGGAAATATCAGAAAGGGAGACAGAACATAAAGACTCCTAACTCTGGGAAACAAGCTAGGGGTGGTGGATGGGGAGGAGGGCGGGGGGTGGGGGTGAGTGGGTGACGGGCACTGAGGGGGACAATTGACGGAATGAGCACTGGGTGTTATTCTGTATGTTGGTAAATTGAACACCAATAAAAAAATTAATTTATTTAAAAAAAAAAAGCTAAAAAAAAAGAAAAAAGATGACCTTGAGGTTTGTGAAGTATCTTTAGAAGGGAGACATCTTGGCACTGAAAAAAATACTACTGGTGTGACAACTTTTAGGTTCTGTTCTATTGTTTTAAATAGTTTTAGCTGACATAGCTAATTATGAGACTTTTATAGAAGTGAGATGTTTTTGAATTCTGTAAAGTTATTAGAAGAGGTAGCAATCAAGAGACCACCTGTCTATCCCTCAAGCATCCTGAAATGTTGGTGGTTGTATCTCAAAGACATTGGCTGGCACCCTCCCATGCTATGAACTTTAAGACTTGACCTACAGGTGTGTTTTACCTATAATTCCTAAAAGAGTCTTTCCATTTAAAAGATTGTGTTCTTAACTGATCCCAATTTTTTTGATCAAAAGAAGCAGCCCTTAAACTTGTCATTGAACTAACAATTACTAGGTCAGAAAGGAGTTGTTTTTTTTAAACAGTCTTGGGATCCCTGGGTGGCACAGCGGTTTGGCACCTGCCTTTGGCCCAGGGCACGATCCTGGAGACCCAGGATCGAATCCCACGTCGGGCTCCCGGTGCATGGAGCCTGCTTCTCCCTCTGCCTGTGTCTCTGCCTCTCTCTTTCTGTGTGTGACTATCATAAATAAATTTAAAAAAAAATTAAAAAAAAAATAAAAAAATAAAAAAAAATAAACAGTCAGTCTTAAAAAGTAAATGTGAGAAGCAATGTCTTTCCTTCTCCATGACTCCTTATGAATCTAAGCATCGAGGCAGATACACTTCTTACTAGGTTGTCCTTTTAAGTGGCTCTTGTCGAAGTTCTCTTAAGTTACTTTGCTGTGTATTGGCCACTGGTGGTCTATTCACTCTCCATAAGTTAAGCCTCAATATCTCCTGAGGAACTTGTTAAAAATACAGATGTGAAGGCTCTTGCTTATGATGACAAGTGGATGGCCTTTGATGGACATTTCAATGCTTTTGCACTTCAAAGTTTCTGATTCTTTTCAGTAATCTAAAAAGAAAAAAAAAGTATCTTAGGATAGCTTTCCAAACTAAATCTCTGTTCTTATTATTTCTAATCAATAAAACAAGATACCTTTCCAACTGAATTTTTTTTTGGTATCTCTTTCCTTTAACTTAACTTTCTCAGTAAGAGTGACTCAATTTGTGTTCAGTTTTTGTTTATTTGATTAACACTGTTGCTATTGACATCTGATTTTGGTTTTACTATAAGGCCTATGGTCTTTGGAGACAGATAAAACAAAAGCAAAAATAAACTATTGGGATTACACCAAGCTACAAAACATTTGCACAGCAAAGGAAACCATCAATAAAGTTAAAAGGCAACCTATTGAATGCCAAATTATGTTTGCAAATGATATATTTCATAAGGAATTAATACCCAAAATATACAAATAACTCCTACAACTCAACACCAAAAACCAAGTAATCCAATTAAAAAATAGGCAGAGAGCCTGAACAGACATTTTTCTAAAGAAGAAATACAGATATCCAACAGAAACACGAAGAGATGCTCAACAACATTAATAATCAGGGAAATGTAAGTCAAAACCACACGGAGATATCACCTTACACATGTCAGAATGGCTAAAATAAAAAACACAAGAAATAACAAATGTTGATGAGGTTGTAGAGAAAAAGGAACCCTCCTTCACTGTTGGTGGGATTGCAAATTGGTGCAGAAACTCTGGAAAACAGTATGGAGCTTCTTAAAAAATTTTGAAAAATAAATATCACACAATCCAGTAATTCTACTATTATCTGAAGAAAATGGAAACACTAATTTAAAAAGATATATGCATCCCCATGTTTACTGCAGCAATACTTACAATAGCCAAAATATAGAAGCAACCCAAGTGCCTACTGATAGATGAATGGAAGAAAGAAGATATGGCATGCACACACACACACACACACACACACACACACAGAGGAATATTATTCAGCCTTGAAACAGAATGAAATCTTGCCATTCATGACAGCATGGATGGAACTAGAGGGTATTATGCCAAGTGAAATAAGTCAGACAGAGAAAGACAAATACCATATTATTTTACTTACATGTGGAATCTAAAAGCAAAGCAAATAGTCACAACAACAACAAAAACAGAAACTAGACACAGACTCATGGATACAGAGAACTGGTGGTTGCCAGAGAGGAGAGGGGTGGGCTGTTGGGTAAAAGAGGAATTAACATGTATAAGCTTCCAGTTATAAAATAAATAAGTCATGGGGATGAAAATCACAGCATAGGGAACCTGGTCAGCAATATTGTAACAATGTATGGTGACAGATGGTGATTAGCAACTGTATAGTATATAGAATTGTCAAATCACTAGGCTGAACACATGAAACTAATATTGTGACATTGTATGTCAACTATACTTCGATAATAAAAGAAAAATAAGACAAACTAATAATGAAGATAAGAGTATTTTATTACATCAACTTCAAGAGTCATATCTGTAGTATTTTAAGATATCTGAAACTAGGATGTATCTTTCAGTTGATGGCATTTTATAATCTCTCAGGGAAACAGCAGCTGTTATATGGTTCAGAGTGTCAGAATCAAAACATGCTGAATGGGTGGCAACAGCATGGAAGGAAATCCTGGAGACAGAATTTTAAACCACTAGAAATCAGTTGTTATTCTGAGTATTGGCAATATTTCTAGAGCCAGAGTCAAAGAAAATTAACTACATAATTACAAAGCCATGTTAGTGTGATGCTTGGTAAAGGCTTTTCATGATATTATGGGTTATTTTAGGAAAGGCTTCACCACCAGCACTCTTCCCGGTACAGGAGCTATTATGTGGAATTACTTGGATTTTGATTGATGACTCTAAGTTGGAAAGTGATGAATAGGAGGATTTTGGTTTTGAAGAAGTTGTAGGAATACCTTAACCAATTTATTTTACTTGCATTTTCTTTTTTATGTATGCACAAAGTTGATTTATGATAAAAAGAATCTATGTTTAATTAAGCCAAAAGCATTTTTCCAATAAATATAATATAAAATTACAAGTGATAAGAATGCCTTAGGTTATAGTTTAATCAGAAGCACTTCTTTTCTCTCTTAGTGGTAATAATGGAAAATAATGGAGTTTTTTTTACCACTGATGGACTCTTAGATTCTATGAAATGAATTTAAGAAAATGTGAGAGCTTACTGCTTGCTTACTTCGTGTCAGGCACTCTTCCAAGCATGTCACATATATTAACTCAAATTAATTCTCACAAAACCTTATGAGATAGGTGCTATTGCTGTTCTCATTGTACAGAAAAGGAACAAGTCACAGAGGTATAACTCTGACTCTTAATGAGTTTCTAGATTTGTGACCCAGAACACTTTTTTCACTGACACAGTTTCCTCATATGCAAAATGGGCATCATAAAGTGCACCTCACAGGGCTGTTGTGAAGATTAAATTAGTTGATTATATTATATTATTATATTATATTATATTATATTATATTATATTATATTATGCTATTTAGAGCCTAAAAAGATCTAAGTAAGACCTTGACTCCACAAATTATGGATTCCCTTTCTTGGTCATTGTTGATCACCTACACAACTTCTATTATCCACTTCCTTCATAACAGAACCCTGATTTTGTTCAGATACTCTTACCATCTCCCCTAAGTAGCACTTGTGTCTCAGTGGAACCTAATTCACCTGAACTATAATAGTAATCTTTGGTCATTTTAAGCTACTCATGGTACCACTCTCCTTCCTAACAATGGGTTTAGGGACAAGGGGCTAAGCCAATCAAATAAGGACATTACCCTAGGAGCAAGGAAATGGCACAGGCATTTGATCCAAAGGGGCATGAAAAGTTTATGGGTTCTGGAAAAGGTCTTAGAAAAATACATGTCTTTTCTTCTGAACATTGTGGGGCTCACAACTGGGCAGCCATTTAGCTACCAGACTGAAGATGAAGTGGGTACACAGCTAGGGACAGAATTAAGGTATCTACAGAGAAACAGCTGGTATTACTGGATTAAGTCAATTCTGCAACCCACCTCAATTTTGGATTTCCAGTTACTGAACCAATTCAACTCCTTACTATTTAGGCTATCTTGAATTGAATTTCTGTTATTTATAGCTGAAAGCATCCTGCCAGAATGAATAGCTCCAATTGCCTTGCTCTTATGCATTGCAGGTCCTATGCTAGGCACTTTGTATACATTATATACATCCCTGCATCATTATCTTTATCTTAAAGCTGAGGAAATGCAAGTCAAGGGAACATAAACAGAAGATGGCACAGACAAGATGCAAACTCAGCATTCCTTTCTCCTTTTGCTTCAAAATCAATGATCTTAACTGCCATATTCTCCTTAAACTTACATCTGATAGAATTTTACAAAATCTGTTAAAAATTTTGTTTATGGTACTCTTTTATGGGAGAAATATTTGCCTTTGTAAGAACTTTTTTTAGCTAAATATTTAACCCAGCTTCATTATACCTATTTTAATATCTTTCCACAAAGTCATTGCTTTTTTAACTGCAGAGCCATCTGTATTTTCATTGTTGGTTAGACTGATTATATCACTGGCAGATTCAAATTCCTCCTGGACCCAGAGAAGTAATGAGTGAAATGACCAGTGATGGCTTGTTCCATGAGCTTTTCCTGCTTCTCACATGTTCTCTCTTCATCTCTGGGTCCTATTACAGTGGAAATACTCACGGAGTGTTTGAGTTGGATTCATGCAGTTGTCCAGCCCCAGACATCCATGGGGTTAGAGGTCATTTAGTTGTCATTCATTATTTCTCAACTCCCTGAGATGGAGAATAGAGTTTTGAGAAGTCAGCTGTTCTTCAATGGGCTTATGAATTATAATTGGTTCTACTAAGATAGAAACATATCGCTATATTTAAAGAATCAATAGTCTCAGTCAATTATTAAAGTAGGTTAATAGCTACCTAGTGTCCAAGGACTAATGCCATATACGCAGTGATCCATACCCCGCTTTAATTATAATTGGTCTAGGTCCTTAAAGCACAGGGCACTGTCTAGATGAAATACTTAATAACTCTGTAATGATGAGAAGTAATGTGTATATACAAGGATAGTGAGAAAAAAATCAAGTGATTAAAAGAAAAAAACCCAGCTGATCACAGAAAATACACTTTCATAAAATTTTAAGGTTCAGAAAGTATCTGTTTCTTTTTGTCCCAGTTCAGTGGTATTGGCTGAGTCCCAAGATTTCAAGGTTTCAGGTCCCAGCAATTCAATCAGGTGGGTAGTTAAGGAGACCAGTCTGAATGGCTCAACAAGAGGCAACTGGAATGTGTCTAGGCACAGATTATGATGATGTGAAGTATGAGAAGATGCGATTTGAAGAGAACAGAATACCACAGTATAGGACATAGTACAATAATGTAGAGTCCATGAATCTGAGTTAATGGAAATGGGCTTGGGGTAACAAAGGCCTAGACCCCTTGCTTTAAGGTAAGATAACTCAACAACCATTCCAACTCCAGAACTCCTACGGCCAACATCTTTGTTGTTACTCCATCGTAGTTCAACAGTTCTCTGCCCAACCAATTCTGTCCTTCTTTTAGGTGTCAATTCCAAGTTTACTCTCTGGTAAGCTTTCTGCACAGAAATCATCTTGATCTGTTTTCCAGGTAGCCCAACCCAAGAAACCTCTCTTCCGCGATTTAGAGAGGCAACTGTTCCAGATTGTGTAACTATAAAATGGCAAAGTCTGTAGTGGCCATGTCATATGAGTGAAAAACAAACCTTTATTGTATTACATTGATATTTAGGGTTAATCTGCTATCACAGCCTAACTTTGCCTATCTTAACTAATAAATACAACAGAGTCATCCATGTCCTTAGCGTTCCTGGTGGGCTCCTGCCAGCTTCATCCAAGTCCCTATCTTCAGGATACTTTCAAGATGGTCCCACTAGGCTTTGCCAATCCCAGAACAAGAACACAAAGATTAAATAATAGAGCCTTTATATATGTAACCCTGCCCTGAGACTTAAAATATTTTTGGCTGTAATTTCTCTGAGAGTAGCATAGTGGATCTATTTAATAGATGAGACCACTTCAGGTCAATGAAGTATAGCTGGACTCTCATTTCCTATTGTACACTGTGGGGGTTTTCCCAAATCTATTGGAGTAGGGGGACAAGTTGAGAAGAGGGGAAGAATAAAGCAATTGGCCTCCTAATGTCTCATGCTTATGGAGTCTGACAGAATTTCTTCCTGAGTCATCCACAGAGAGAACTCTAGGGGCCCATTTGCCTGGGTGTGGCAGGAAACCATGTAACTCTTCCCCAAGTTTTGCAGTAGGGATGAATTCTTGAATTTCTCAGTAGTGCAGGTGGGACATTATGACTTCATGTATCTAATTTTACTCTTGTGTCACATAAAAGAAAAATGGGGAAGCACTTGTAATTTCATTAGGGTGGTCCAACAGGATGTTACCATCTCTCTTTTGCCCCAATAAGTACACCCTCACACACAGTCTCCCTGTTATAGCATTAGTCAATCCAACATGCATTCTCTAGAAATTCCATTCTTGTCCACTTAGAAAGCACTACTTTTTCCAGTGTAATTTTTGACTCTTTGATCCTTCTTATGTTTTGTAAATCCCTGTATTTTAGTCTTTTTCTAGGTGTGAACGATTGCTCCAAAGTGGGCAAGATTGGGAAGTTCAAACTCATGGGTTTCTCTGATTTTCATACAATTTCTCCACCAGATATATAACTGATTAATTACTTGAAATGAAGCACATCTTGCCACAGTGTCATGAAGAAGGGAGTGTTCATGTGAATCTGACTTTGATTAATCTCTTTATGAAATAATAACCAAGAAATTATTTGATTAAGGGTGTTTGACTCCTTCCTGATAACATTGTAAAGGTTCATATTATCCAAAATGGCTCTGAGCTATGTGAAACAACTGATATAAACCCCAAAGAGATGTACTATTATTATTTTTTATGTTCAAATCTTTCCTTTGATGAAGTTTTAAGAATCCATCCTGTTTCAGGAAAAAATATGTACATAATCAAGAAGAAGAAATGGCTGTTAAGCTACAAAATCTTCATTTTTTCCTAGGCTTTTTAGTAAGTTGTAGAAAAATTATAACTCCTATTTATTGAGCAGTTGCTACATGCCAAGAATTTTGTATACCTTCTATTATTAAACACTCACAAGAGTTTTGTTTTTACAGATGGGAAACACCAGAGATCAGTTAAATTTCTTAAGATCACTCAATTATTCATAGTACTCAGCAGAAAGAGGATTTATACCCATGTCGTTCTGATCCACTATCTAGTTCTTCTCACATTATACCTACTCACTCTGTGTAATGAATACAAATTCGTAGAAACACTCGTCTTCTAGAGATTTCATTATTGATGTCTATATTAAATGGAATTGTAAGTTGTTTCTGAATGTGAGAAGTACAGTTAGAGTTACTCAAATCTGAAGCAACTTATTTTAAAACTATCTTTAGGACATTATGAGACAAAGGAATAAGTACAAAGAGGGGTACAGACAAAAATCTGAGAGTGCTATCTGGACAAATACCATCAATAGCACAACAACTTTCATTTATTGAGTACTTCTTATGTGGCTGGCACTATTCTAAAAGGCTCTTATGAATTGTCTAATTTAATTCTCAGGACAACCCTAGCAGACAAGAACTGCTATTAGCCCCATTTTATAGATAAGACAATAGAGAGTCAGAGGCTGAATTATCTTGTCCAAGGTCATTTAGCTAGTAAGTGTTTGATCCAGGAATTGAACTTGGGTGGTCTAACTCCATAAAAGTTCCTTTAGTTTGAAGGAGCTTCTGTAGGATAACTGTACAAAGGTATCAAAGACAATTTAAAAGTTCTTGTGGATAAATAAGAAAGAAGATTAAGATATTTGTTGGGCAAGCATAAAGAACAAAGTAACACCAAGAAAGTATGAGGATTTTGGATAAAGGTCGACTAGGGATAAATTCTTGATAAGTCAGGAACTGCTTTCTCTTTCTTGTACATGAATTGATTAAAGTCATAGCTCTTTTGAGGATGTTCCTCATATTTGGTGTAACAAAAGATAGGATTAACTGTAATTAAACACTCCATTTCCCAAATCAAGATTTTGTTAGAAAGATACCACTGTTATATTTGGTTCCTGATGGTCTGGCAACTCCAGAGGTCCCAGAACCATCCTTATAAAGCCCTTTTATATCTTCCTGGGACCTCACAACTGTGAGTCAGGAATCAGGAGGCATAATCCTACTGAAAAAAGATCAGTTCTCTTGCTAGAGCTTCCAGAAAAGAACACTCTAATTCTTGGGAAAAGGGTTGGGAGAAGGAAATTAGATAACTTGTTAACACTTGTAACATTTTGGCCAATACAATCCAATGGCGGGCTCCTGCTTTAAAATCCATACTTAATGCTGCAGCCAGAGTGTTACCTAAAATACAAATCTGATCACATTCCTTCCCTGCTTCTGACTGCTCAGGCTCACATTTCCCTTTGTATAGAGTCCAATTACTGAGATGAAATATAAAGCTCCATCTTACCTAACTCTTGCTGACTTCTGCAAGCACATCTCTCACGTCTTCCTTTCTCACACTCTAGTCTGGCCATAATTATCTGTTTGGACTTTCCTGGATATGCCTTGCCATCTTTTGCAGCTGGGATTTTGCACTTGTACTTTCTGCGTGGAACAATCTTGATAACTCCTAATACATTTTTTAAAGGCTAACTTTATCTATGAACTCCTCTGAGAAGCTTTGCCTTCACTTACTCACTCACATATTCACCAAATATTTATTAAACACCCACCTTGTGCTAGGAGCTACTGAATGCTGAGGCTGAATTTTGTGCCAGCACCTAAAATGTCTCATAACACCTATACTTAGCTCTATACACTTGTCACATTGTATTGTATTTGTTTTCTATGTAATTTTTTTCTCCCACCAGGTTGAGAGGAGCATCTGGGAACAACCAATGTCTTATTTATAGTTTTGTTGCAATACCCAGCTCTATGCTTGACATATAGAGTAACTATTCAGAAATATTTATAAGAAGAATGGATGAATGAACTATTTTTTTCAAATCCCTTCTTCCCTCATAGAACACAAAACAATCAGATTTGATTCACAATTAATCTGAAAACATCTTCCTTCCTTCCTTCCTTCCTTCCTTCCTTCCTTCCTTCCTTCCTTCCTTCCTTCTTTCCTTCCTCCCTTCCTTCCTCCCTTCCTTCCTCTCTTCCTTCTCTCCTTTATTTTGCAGTTAGATTTACAGAATTGCTTCACCTTAACAGAAGCCCAACCATCCGCCCTCAAGTGAAACCATGGCAGTCTGTCCAGAATCCGTAGCTAGCAGTTCCTGATGTAGTTTCAAATAGTTCAAGAGACAGAAAGCCAAAGCTCCCTAACATATCCCTAGTCCCCTTTCTTACCATAATTTATCTTGAAAAAGTACTGACAAAGCCAGGGTGAGCAAGTGTGCAATTGTGGAAACATTGAAAATAGGAACATGGTTTTCTTTCTTTTTTTTTTAAGATTTTTTTTAAAGATTTTATTTATTTATTCATGAGAGAGACACACAGAGAGAGAGAGAGAGAGAGAGAGAGAGAGAGGCAGAGACACAGGCAGAGGGAGAAATAGGCTCCATGCAGGGCGCCTGATGTGAGACTCGATCCTGGGTCTCCAGGATCACACCCTGGGCCAAAGGTGGCGCTAAACCGCTGAGCCACCAGGGCTGCCCAGGAACATGGTTTTCTATATAGAATCTTTCTTTTACTTTTCAGAAGCCTTTTATTCCATTTTGCTAAATATCCATGTGGTTCTCAGGGGAAGAAAATCTTGATTTACAGTTGGCTTTCAGCTTCCGCCTACCTCCTTAGCTGGTCTTGGCATTGACATAGCAAGCATATGGTAAAATTCAATAAATATTTGTTGAATTGAATTATCTTAGTGGTAAGGGAAATGAACCCTGTAGAACTCCACAAAGCCACAGTGGTTAGGAGGTTTATTTGTGTTTAATCAGTTTAGAACCCTCGGGACTTGAAATATGATGGATAAAAATTGACCACAGAAATATCTTCTTGTGTTATTTCCCTCATTGTCTTTTTCCCTTTTACCTCTAGCCACACAGGGAAATCTTACATGGTAATAAAATAAAGGTATTTCTATGGACCAAGTGAAAACAATTTGGTTGACCTAGATGTGGGTGGTAGTTTTGGGGGTGATCCAACCGCTAATACACTGTATATGTTAAAGAGCCTTAAAGTGAATGCCCACAGGGGCTTCACTGTGATTCTTTGGAATAGATTCTTTGGAATTCTTTGGAATAAGAATTTCTTTGGTGTTCAAAGAAATGCAAAGGACCAAGGAATCCTATTATAGCTTTTCTTGTTTGTTTATTTGTTTGGTTTTTTAAATCTCCCTGTGTTAGCCAATCACATATGCTGGAAGTGATAACCTAGAAAGAAAGGAAAGATAGGATAACACATTGTTCCTTTTCTTTTCAGTTTCCTTACTCATCTTTAATCATCTATGAGCCTAAAGTAGAGAGTACTGGTAGAATTATGACAAGAAGTGAGATGAAAACAGTTGAGTTAGTTTTGTTCAGGGTTTGCACTATTATGGTAAGAATAAAATAATTACTTCTGTGAGCCACAAAGTACAAATTGTGCAATTTCAGTGACTCCACATATGAAAGAAATGCTCTTATATTTGCATTTAAAACTCATTGCATGATACAGACAGAAAAGTTCATGCTAATAATTTAAATTTTTAATTTTTCTTGCTGAGAACAAATGAAGCACCAAATGAAAACACATCATGACAAGCTGAGAGAGAAGATACAGACAAAAGGGAAAGATTGTGCCGTAGGACTTTTAACTACACTTTTTTTGCCTGTTTTTTTTTTTTAAGATTTATTTTTATTTTTTATTTTTTGAGGCAAAGTGTACAAGCATATACACAAGCATCAGGGTAGGGGCAGAGGGAGAAGGAGAGAGAGAGTCTCAAGCATACTTTGTGCTAGTGCAGAGCCTGATATAGGGCTTGATCCCACAGTCCTGAGATCATGATCTGAGTGGCAATCAAGAGTTGGACGCTCAATGGACTGAGCCCCTAAGGCGCCCCTGCCTGATTTTTAAATGTGACCCCACATTTTCATTTTGCAAGTACGTAACTGGCACAGATTACAAGAACAACAATGTGAATATTCATTCATTCAACAAATATTTCCTGAGTGCCTGTTTGTGCCTAGACTTACCAAGATAGATTAGACATAGAAGCAGAGCTGAGCCTATGGAGAGAGGGTAAGAAGCTGAGCCTTGGAAGCACAGACTAGTGTTCTTCAGGTGAGACTCTGGTACAAGTTAGGGAGGCTTCTCATGTTGCCCCTGGGAGACGGTAAGGTGAGGCGCCCATGGATACCGCTTAAAGAAGACTCCATTGTATTGGTGGAATCTGTGCTGCATCTCCTCATCTGGGACTGGAGTGAGAAACAACTTACTTCAATAACCAGTGCCTTTCACAGGTTGCCTGACTTCTGGGTTCTACTCTGCTCCTAGTATTGCTTGCATTCCGCTGGAAGATGTGCCAGATGTCTCCCATGTTAGCTAAAGGTATCAAGGACTGGGCTATTAGCCTGGCTCAGTTCTCCCTAACTTATCCTTACAGGAAGCTAATAGAATTAAGCTCTTAATATCAAATAAAGATTTTATTTATTTATTCATTCATGAGAGACACAGAACGAGAGAGGCAGAGACATAGGCAGAGGGAGAAACAGGCTCTGTGTAGGGAACCTGATGTGGAACTCGATCCCGGGTCTCCAGGATCACGCTCTGAGCCGAATGCATATGTGCTAACTGCTGAGCCACCCAAGTGTCCCTTAATATCAGGCTCTTAAAAAAGGATGGAACTCTGTTCCTTTGAGTTTGATAGACAACCTTTTTTCTTCTTTAATCTCCTACCCTGGTCATGAAGTAAGACATTCCTAGCTATCCTCCTCCTCTTAGAATGAGAGTAGCTGGTGATTATCATGTCTGGGATTCCTCTTAGATCATGGCTTGACAGATTCTAGATCTACAACTTCAGCAAACTTACTTTAAAACAAAATTAAAGGAGTTGAGATGAATTAAAGGAGTTGAGATGGGATTTGAATCTTTAACCAAATAAAGTAAATTTATCCCTATTCTTATCAAGTCCTATTGGGTCTTGAGGTAGCTTTCTTCTAGGCTATTGCTTTCCCATTGCTCCTTGATGGCCCATGTCCCTCAAAGTTGTTCTATCAGATTCTGGAACTTATATTATATTGGCTTATGCACTTTTGAAGTTTGGTCATTGATAGTTGGGGGGGGGGATGCTTTTCATTTGCTCAACTGTTTTGTCCCATTAAAATAACTTTTAGTAACATTAGGGAGTAAAACTTTCTTGAGGAAAGGATTTATTATTAGAAAAATGCCACTCAGGTGCCTCAGTTGGTTGAGCATCTGACTTTTGATTTCATCTCAGGTCTTGATCTCAGTGTTGTGGATTCAAGTTCTGCAGTGAACTCACCCTAGCATGGAATGAGCTTTAAAAAAAGGAAGAAAATGTACTTTTTTTTCCTTATAATGGTACTTCCTTGAGATAAACAAACTTGGCATTCATTCTTGCTCTCCTCATCTCCCAAACTGAGTTAATTGCAAAATACATTTAAAAACAACAACATTGTAAAAATGATGTCCCATGGGTAAGACAGTCAAAGTCTATCAATAAGCTTTTCCAAAATTCTATTGCTTCATTCATTCATTTAGTCACATATTCAATATTTATTGAAGGACCATTGCTTGCTAGGAAGTGAGGTAGATGTAAAACGGAGTTTTAGTCTTCATGGAGCTCAGCTCATTGTCCAGTGGGAGGCATGTTTAAGATTTTCAACTGATCATAAATTTAAGTAATTACAAGATGTGCTTAGTACTACAAAGTAAATGTATAAAAACCTGCAGTATTGGGACACCTGGGTGGTTCAACGGTTGATCATCTGCCTTTGGCTCAGGGCGAGATTCCGGAGTTCTGGGATCGAGTCCCACATCGGGCTCCCTGCATGGAGCCTGCTTCTCCCTCTGCCTGTGTCTCTACCTCTCTCTCGGTGTCTCTCATGAATAAATAAATAAAATCTTAAAAAAAAAAATAAAACTTCAGTATCATAGAACAGGAGGTCAGGCCTCATTGAGAGAAGACTGTTCATGGAATTTTCTCCTAAGAGTGGAATGAGCTGAAATGCTAAGCTGTTATAGAGACAGCAACAGCTCTCAGCTCTTCATCTTCACATTTCTGGGCTCATTCTTTCATCATTTCATTTTCTTACACCAGCTCTTATGGTTGGAATTGTGGCCCAGGATTCTAGAAAGGAGACAGTGCAGTATTGATATTGAAGACTCTCTTCCATACTGATGGGGTTTGAATTTTGCCCTTTTGCAGGCTAAGAGGAACTTGTGAATACATTAGGAGACCACTGCCTTCTCTCACATGGGGGGCAGATATTGTTACATAAGTAGAGGCGCTTCTTCTTGCTGAGCCTAGTTGAATAATTCTTATAAAATGTCCAGGTGGTTGCTTCCAAATGATTAGAATTGCCATGAGGTATGTAGCCTACTTGCCAGCCCACATCCCACACTTCTGCCTTAGTTGTTAAGTGGAACATGACTCGTTCTGTCTAGGCTTGAGGCAACTGGATTCTTCTAATGCCTATGGCCTGCCCCTGACTTCTGATTCATCTAACCTTCAGGTCAAGGAAATTTCTTCTTCCAGGTTTCTGCAAACTGCACTCTGACCCACTTCCAGCCTCCAGGGTGCACAGGCATGAGTTATTAAATTAACCCTATAAATTTCTTAGAATTGAATTTGGCACCTAGTATTCAAAAAATAGATATAAGTAAATACTAGCTAATGAGGAATAAATAAATACCAGTTCAAACTCTGATCATCATTAGTACCATTATTAGAAGAGAAAGGGCATTACTTTCAGGGAGCAGTCAGGCTGGGGACTCAAGACAGAAATGTAGCCAAGGCGGAATGGAATATTGTCACATGAGCACAGCAAACTTTTTTTTTTTTTTTTTTTTTTTTTTTTTTTAGCAATATTTTTTTTTTTTTGTTTTGTTTTTTTTTTTTTTTAGCAATATTTTAACCTTGCATTCTGCTTGTCCTTAAAGCCCAGACCTCTCCTCACTTCCTGCTCATACACAAAACCATGGGGACTTGGATCACTTGGCTTCTTTGCTTTCCTAGGGCCACCAGGAGCTGGGGGTACTAAGAAAAATTACCATGGCCCCTGTCTTAACGAGCTTGCATTCCAGTGGAGAGACAGAGAATTAAAGAAAGTAAGTGAATACAGCAGACTTCATTCTTTACTTCATGTAACTTGCAGTCTGGAAGAGGTACCAGTGTCAAATAATTAAGCATGTAATTAAAATTTTACATAAATTATATGAAGCTAAGTAGCAGGGTTCAGGAGAATGGAATATAGGGAGACCTAATTTAAAATTAGAGCATCTGGTTAGTGAACACTGAGAAAGTAGAATTCAAGCTGGGGGTGGTCTCATTTTTCTGTGATTACATGCTTTGAAGGATGAAGTTTTCTCCAGGTATTTCAATAGTTTTATCTCACATAAAGTCATGAACATGCATCCTGACCATCCAGGATAAGTCAACAGACCCAACTCTCTTTGTCTTGGCCTGGATGCAAGGATAGCAATGTTAAAACATTCAAAAGCTCCAATACACTATGAACATTTCTGTCCTATTTTAATCTTTGTCTTCCCAAGGAATAAGATTCTCGGGAAAGAACATGGCTTCTTCCTTGCTCAAAACCTGTGTCAGGGGTAAACTGCTACTGAATATACTACGTGGACACTAATGGTCTTGTGGGGAAGGATGGACAGCATATTGTAATCAAAGAAGAAAAGATGTGAATATTCAATTATATTTGAGATATAATTTTGGTTTTATGTCAGAGATGCCTAGGTTATCATTTAGCATAGATATGTATTAATAGTATAAACTTCTGTTGGGAATCACCCAAATCTCTTTTTCTTAGTGAAGGTCTTATGACCACCTCTTGATCTTATCAATGACTGGGCATAATAGATCCTCAACTAACACTAGTTTGCTTCTTCTATCCTCTATCTTTTAGTTCCTCTTTGTATTCTTTCTGCACATTCCTTATTCCTTTCCCCTGGCTACAACTTATTACTTATTGATCCAGAGAGTGGAAAAGGACCCACGGAGCCCAAGGGTCTGTAGATTGTATTTTGAGGGTTCCCCGGGATCCAAGGAGGACTGTCAAGGGCATGAGCAAGTAGAAAGACCCAGCAGGCTCAACTCCAGATTCCAACACTGTGATTTTTGTTCCCTGAGTTCAACTGGAGTTACATATAAACATGCTTTAAAAAAAATGTCCAGTGCTAAAAAAATATTTGGAAACCACTAATAGTTCTAGTCCTTGTTTTATAAAAGGTGAAACAGCACCAGTGAGGGGAAAAGGCTGGCTCAAGGCCATGTAGAGTGAGACCCAGTTCAAACCTAGGCCTTCAGGCTCATGAGCCAAGGCATTTGGGGCTCTGTTCTCAAATGTTCTGCCTTTGGCCTCCACCCCATTTCAGGAAAAGCAGGTCTTCTAGGGGAATTTTGCCTTGGGAACATCACAGTTAAGAATTTCTGATTCTATTCATTTAGGATTAAGTGCTCACAGTTGGCTGGATTCCTTAAGACATTGCTGAATACAGAAATAATTGAGAAATGCCTCCAGACATGAAATAGCAGAAAGTATGGGCAGAATTGAAGTTGAGATGCAGTTTGAAAAAGGGCATCACCACCTGGGGAGACGATGTCTGAAACAGACAATAAGTGAATAAGAAAAATCCTAGAAAGCTGGCTGCAAGTATGGCATGGGAGTAGCAGGCAGAAAAGCATATTTATGGTTGTAATGGGATTCAGTAACAGGAAATAAACAGACTGTTTGGGATGGGGCACACACACAAAACAATACCAAGTCACAGCGTATTGGGGAGACTGTCCCTATGGTCTTTGGTAATACTGTTCTTACAAAAAAGGCTGTTCCATTTTGTTAGCTCAGCAGCAAAGGAGAGAGATGAATTGGAGGAAGTTCTGAGCAGAGCAATGAATGGGAAGGAAAATTGGCTTTTAGGGTAAAAGGTAAAAATGCATAATGCTTTTGAGGACTGTCCATAACAGTTTTCCATTACAATGCTAGAAACCAGAGACACCAAGTGAGGAGTGAAATTACTCAGGTGCATTGAGATTTAGTGGAAAATGATTGCATATGGTTAGGAATATCAGAAAATAGGTTATACTTGGGGATAAATTTATCAGGAAATCAGAATCAGTTTATCAGGAAATTGAGTCACCATGCTAGAAGTAGGAGCCGCTTAATATGAAGTGTAAGATATACATCTTTCCTCATAAACTTTCAGGTATGGGATGCCTCCAGCCAAACCATTTTGTGTTCTTCTTGAACAGTCTTTGTTCTCTCTGAAGGGTCTTTGCACCTGCTGATTCTCTTGTCTGGGTCAGTAGTTGTCCACTTCCTCTCTTATTCCATCGAGATCACTGAATGACTGGTTCTTTCTTACTGTTCAAGTCTCAGCTAATATGTCACATTCCTTTCTATTAAGATGAAGCATTCAGTGGTTAAGTAACTTGATAAATATCAGTGTCTCACTCCAAACCCTAGCTTCCATTTCAATACTGCTTTACTGAACAAGAAACAGATTTCAAGTAAAGAAAAATGAGTGTATTGATATCACAGGAGACAGAGAAGTAAGAGCCTCCCTTCTTAAGTCTAGGAAAGCTCAGCCAAAAAGAAAGAGTGCCTGGTGACCACAAGTCATCATTTGGGGTATCTTGAAAAAAGCTTTGTGGTAAAAACTGAATGGGACCTTGGGAGAGCCACCAGTTTATATAGAATGTCAAATAGATAGGTTTTCTAGAAATTTTACCAAAATAATTACAAACCAGATCCCTGAGGGCAAATATCATCAGTCTCTGATACAGATTTTGGTACCAGAAAGTGGGTTAGATATTAAATAATCATATATATGTTAATATATATTTATGCATGTTTTATTTTAAGGAACTAGTTCATACAATTAATTGTGGCAGCTGGCAAATCTGAAATCTATAGGGCAGAAAACTGAAGGATTTCTGTGTTGCAAGTTTTTTTTTTTAAGATTGATTTATTTATTTGAGAGAGAGCATGTGCGTGCCAGTGTGTGTGTGTGGGGGCGGGGGTGGTGGCAGAGAGACACCATCTCAGACTCCCTGGTGAGTGTGGAGCCCAATGTAGGGCTCAATCCCACGATCCTGAGATCATGACCCCTGTGTTGCAGTTTTAAGGGAAAAATTCTCTGGAAAAATCACAGTTTTTATTCTTAAGGTCTTTCAACTGATTGTATGAGGACCATCCATAGTGAGGGTTATCTCCTTGACTTGACATGAGCCGACTGTAGATGCTAAACACATTTGCAAAATATCTTCACAGTAACACATAGGTTAGTGTTTGATCAAATAACTGGATCATATAGCTTAGCCAAACTGACACATAAAACTAACCATCATCAATGCCTGTCTCTATTTGTTTTCCACTTCTAGCTTACCTTTCAAATTACAAAGAGTAGAACTACACCTGGCAGTTCAGGTAGGACTTCACCAAGAATGTAAGAATAGAACAGGGGTTTCTTTTCACTTTCAGTGCACATCATAATTTCTGGATTTTTTTTTGGTAGTAGCTCTTTGTCAGACTATTGGTTTTGGCTTTAATTATCTCTCATTCCCTCATTTATTTATTCCACAAATACTGATAAGATACTACTGGGTTCTGGGGGATGGAAAATAGTCTTTATATATCAGTGCTTTGGGGATCCCTGAGTGGCTCAGCGGTTTGGCGCCTGCCTTTGGCCCAGGGCACAATCCTGGAGTCCCGGGATGGAGTCCCGCGTGGGGCTCCCGGCATGGAGCCTGCTTCTTCCTCTGCTTGTGTCTCTGCCTCTCTCTCTCTCTCTCTCTCTCTCTGTGTGTGTGTGTGTGTGTGTGTGTCTATCATAAATAAATAAATAAATAAATAAATAAATAAATAAATAAATCTTAAAAAAATTAATCAGTGCTTTCTGCAGTCATGGAAATGTTTTGTAATCTGTACTATTTAATACAATAGCCACTAGCCACATGTGGCTATTTAACACTTAAAGTGTAGCTAGTATGACTGAGGAATTGGATTTTTGTTTTCATTCCATTTTAATTGATTTATATTTACATTTAAATACCCAAATGAGGCTACTGTATTTGGCAATGCTGTTCTAAATTGCTGTTTCTTTTACTAAGATCTAGAGATCCAACGGATTCTGATTATTGCTCCAGAAAATGGGAGAATTAAAAGGGACTTCAGGGATCACTTGGTCAGCCTTTTATAGATGAGGATACAGGGGTCAAACGAGTTGCGGAAGGTTAGAGCTTGTTGGCAACAGAGCAAGACCAAGAACTTGAACCAGCTAACTCTCAGTCCACTGTTGATTGAATCTCTTAGTCTGTACTCTCTCTAATTAGACCATTTGATTTTCCCCTTGGAATCTTCCAGCTCATTTAGACACCAATTAACAAATACATCTAAAAATGGAACTCAACCATGCATATGGTTTCAGAATGATTACATCTTGCCTGCACCGTGGCAGAATGATCTGGCATTTTCTCTTTCAGAAGCCAGTTGGCTTCAGATACACCTATCACCTCTGCAGTGATGAAAATGGGATGTTCTCTCCAGTCATGCATGACCTCCATATGCTTTACTGAAGAAAGAACCCCATTTTATCTGCATAACACTTAGTCATCAGTATTTTCTTTGGAGGAAAATGCAACTTGGCCCACATGATTCAACTTTTAACACAGTAGCTTCTTTCATAAATCTCTAGGTGACCGAAATGGGGTGAGCAATGGATCCTAAGACTTTCTCATATGGCCACTGATTGACTTTCTTGTACTATGAATCTTTCTTTGTTCACTTCCACAGTGTAAAATAAATAGATTTATAGACCATGTACCTTTGCCAGGATATTGTCCTTGTTAAAATGAGCTTGATACCTTTTAGCACTATACCAAAGCATGATGCCATGTTGGCTCTGTCTTTTAATTTAATATCAATGTATAAAATACAGGCCATGAGGACTCAAAGGAGAGTTTGCCTTTGCTTTTTTAAAATAAAGTAAAATTTAAAAATAATGGCAATCATCTGTTGCATGAATGAACCTGTGTCTTGTAATGTGCATTGGATTTGAGGAGCAGATGGAAAGTGTCTCTGAGATGAGAACGATTGAATAATATAATTTTAAACATGATTTGCCAAAACCGATTTTCTGTCACAGTGATCAGTTATTGAAGATGAAATTCTTATCCCAGCTAGCAATGAGGATTGTTATTTAAGGGAAGGAGACGATACTATCTCTTGGTGCAGAGTTTTATTATTTGAGGCCAGAGATCCAATCCACTATCTGTGATTGACACAACGATCCAAGTTCCATCATTCTTATGAGAGGCAAGTCATCCATCCATTGCTATCGGAGAACCAAATTTAGATTGGATATTTGAGCCATAAATGCAACTCCTCCAAATCTGCTCAGCTAAAAACAAAACAAAACAAAACAAAACAAAAAACAAAACAAAACAAAAAACCCAGCAATATCTAACATAGAAAAATCTACGGGACAAATCATTACAAAATCAGCCACAATACAAAGACAGTGGTTTGGGGTTGGGATAATAATGTTTATTTTGCTTTTACGGGAAAGTTTCAAAAGTTATAGTAAGTGCAGCAAAACCAAGTTCAGTGAAATAATCTCTCATTCACTCTCATCACCTTTACCATTTTGGTATTAATTGCCTTGCTCTGAAATACATGATTAGGGATGTATATGGCCCCCAAATTTTTAGGGAAAGAAGGTCTAGGGGAATTTATTGTTTGATATTTATTGGCATCATTTTTTATTTGTATAATTTTTTTTTATTTTGATGAGTAAAACTATGTTTCTTCCTTAACCAGCCTTGGGGCATCAATGAAACAATGAAAACATTCAAAACCATCAGCAGCAGTATGAATAAAATATCAGCCATGTCCTAGCAACATTTCGTGTTTAAAACTTTTATTAAAGTTAACAGAAGTTTTGCCTGCACAAGGACTGCTGGATGGGCAATCCATAGAGAAAGCTAATTTTTAAATGGGTAAATTAAAATCAAATGCTCCCGTATGACAAAAATAAGCAGAATGGTGTTTAGAGTGATATGTAATGATGGCCACAGCTGGTCTGATATGCTCTTTCAGACTTTTACAATTTTATTTGTACAGAAACTCTTTCCATAAATGGCTCCAAAGAGAGAACTGCCATTGTTACCTTAGCAAGGGAGTGTGGACATTGCTCAGATGAGACACTTTCAGTGCCTAACCTGAACCGAAGAATAAAGAATGATCTTTCACCTCATAGTGTCATTAGATCCTCACAACTATCCTAAAAAAAAAAAAAAAAAAAATTAGAGAACCACCACTACCCAACTTTCACAGATGATGAAGCCAAGGTAAAGATCAGGTGTGTAGCCTGCCTCACACGTACAGCTTCTTCATGACAGAAAGGATTCCAAAAGTTGCTGAAATTCCTTAAAGTTAAATGGATAAGTGTGGAGCTCTGGTCTTTAGCCCTGCTGGCTCGATGCTACAAGCTGAGGAAGACAAGATCTAGAATCCTTATCTACTCCTCTAACAAATTGTTGCTGAACGTTTATTATGATCCTGCCTTGGAGCTGTTGGCTCTTTGAGGAGTTAACAAACTTCTATTCCTGGATTCAATGTCACCATTTGTTTGATAATTTTCTTTCCTCTGTGTCAGTTTTGCTCTCTGGCAGACCCTGTCCGTGTGGTGGCATCCCATGGCTCTAGCTTTCATTCTCCTGAACTGGATATCACATAAAATAAGGATGATCTTGACTGATGCTTCTAGCAAAAGTCCTGAGTTTTATTGGATTGTTAGGCATCATATGCTTCTACCTAAATCAATCATGGTGGCCAGAGGGACTGAATACTGATTGGCTAGGCCTGTGTCACACCCCTCATGTAAATTTCATTAGCAAAGAAAATTAAGGTTCGAGGTAAGCTAAAATACTGTTCAGTCTATAAATGAGAAAATTGAGGCTCAGAGAAATTAAATAGCTTGCTTGACTGAGAAAAAGACGGTGAAGAACTGTAAGGACAAATATCTTTACTTCTAGCTCCTGAGAAAATCTTCCCACACATCCATCACATTCCTGATCACTCAGGTCAGGAAGAAGTGTTCCATTCATCTCTTAAATCCATCCACTACAAATAGGAGAAAACAAGAGAAGCTACCTTCCAGATTTTATAAACACTCAAGAGCTGAGTATATTTTGGCTGGAAAGTTGTTTGTTCACTTGTGTTTAATAAATGGCCCCTTATCTGACAATACTGAAACACCCATTTAAACTACAACATCTGTATTTACGTTTGCTGAAGACACGCTGTTATTAAGTTGAAAAATTGCTATCTCAACAGTCTCGTGTGCTTTCAGCTTTGTCCACCAAGGTAAAAAGTCTTTAACAAAGAGCCTTAGTGCTGTTAAGGACAAATACTGAGAATTCAAGGGAGACATTCTATTGAGGGGATGATCTAAGAGGAATTACCACCCTGGATACCAGTCAGGAAAATGCTTCACAGAAGACACAGCTCAGCAATTATAGTGATTAAGATGCTTAGAATTCCCTTTATTTATTGACTTTTTCAAGCCCTCTCTGTTTTGAAAAGCTAAACTGTAGTGCAAAGCATTTCTGAATTTTTAAATCGCCATTATACCTTGTAAGATAGGTGCACTGGGCAAGATTATTAGAATAAAAATATGTTGATTAAAAAGAAACCCTCTCTAAAGAAGATGACAGAAGACATGGCTGCTTTGCATGTTTGGGGTGGCCCCAGAGAGAGAGATGTTGAGACTTGTTCAAATTCTTTCCACTTCCCTGAATTTTATAGGAATTCAGCAACATTAGCTTAATAAAAAAGCCATCAAATAGGTGGAAATTGAAGTCTGACACTGTGCATTCTGTTACTTGCTCATTCTGAATGACAGAGCTGAGGATTTCTTTCCAGTCCTGTGGGTGTTAAGTGCCAAGAAAGAAAAAATGAGCAGGAGTGATGACATAAGGCTGCCATATGGCATGGCGTACTGCATGGGGATGATGACCCAGAGAAAGGCAAGAGGTCTTCTCAGGAGTGGCCATTGGTCTTGCAGAGCAGGAATGTGAAAAGCGGAGAGGAAAGGACCTGTGGGAGGTGGCCAGACACCAGGTCAGACACTGGGCATACAATGAAACTTCACCTCTTGGGGGGTGGATAAAGTACATGGAGTCCCAGAGTGTCTGAGAGGATTAGGGAACTGGCTAAAAAGGCTGTGTGTTCTTGGCAGAGCTAGAAGTGAGTGACTATGGGAACTGGCTGGTGTGTGTGTGTTTCTATAACCAAATTTATACTTGTATCTTCAATTTGCCTCATTACATAAGAAATAATAATAATCATAATGCTACATATATATCACCTCATCCAATCGTCACAATAGCCCTGAGAAAAGAGATAGGCAGATCAAAGGCCACTATTGTCTTTCTCATTTCACAGATGACAATGTTAAAGTCTGAAGGTGCCAAGTGATTTGCCTTAAGACAGGCAAGTATTTCTTGTAAACAAGTCCATGAAAATGTAGGCATGACAGAGTATAGTGATTAATTGCTTCAACCCTGAAATCAAACAGAAGTTTATATCCTGGTTCTCCCATAACTGTCATGTTACCTTGGGAAAGCTCCTTAACTCTAAGCCTGAGCTGTCTCAACTAAACATGGAGTTAAAATAAAGCAAACCTTTATAGGTGTTTGGATGATAAAATGAGACACATAATGCATTTAGCACAAATTCTGGCACAGAGTAAGTGTTTGATGAACATTACCAGCTATTATTATTGTTATTTTCAGGCAGGTTACCAAGACAGGATCCAAATATAGAGAAAGATAGGGAGCCATTTATCAGAAATGGTGTTCAAACTAGGGACTGGGTTTTTTTTTGGGGGGGGGAGGGGACTGGGTTTTTGAACCAAAGAGCAACCTAATTATCAGAATTTAGACAAAATATAAAAGCAGACTTAATAGCAGACCTTTCTTGCTTGCCTACTCATCATCTCTTCCTTCTTTCTTTTTAGTAACAGTGCTCCCAGTTTCCTTTGGGGAGCTACGCCTTCCAAACTCTTGGTTACTATGTTACAGTTAGGTTCCATCCTCCTGAGCAAGAGGAGGCACTCAACTAGACCTGACTAGAACACATCTCTGGCAATGGTGATTGGTTTATTTGGTCTTGGGCAAGTGGATTAAGTTTACCAAATTGGGTTGAATCATGGGACTTTTCTGTGGACTACTAGTCAGGGAGGCACTTTCCTTCTATTGGGGTTGCAGAGAAGCAGGAGGCCATCTTGCCACCCCAAGGGGACACCTTCCTGATAGTGAAGTCCATCTGGAGGAAAACAGAACTGAGAGATGGACGGAAACTGAGTCCCAGTTACATGGTTTGAGGTAGCTGCACAGCAAACTATCCCTGCTCCTATTGGAGTTTTTTTTCCCCCTCTCTTTATAATTGGAGAGTTTGGTGTTCTCAATTTCAAAATGTCTTTCTTGCTCAACATCTGGAAATGCCTTAGATAATGGGGCTAATGTGTGTCTTAGGTGGAGCCCCAGGTGGGTAAGAGGAAGGCTGAAGAGATTAGGAAGCAAGCAGTAGCATGTGGCCTGAGTCCCTCCGTGAAGAAGAGCAGGGCATCCTGGTCCTCTCTATTTTGGCTATTGCCCCCCCACAGCCCTACTTTCTGAAAAATGTCCCTGCTACTGGGAGTTTGTGAAGTAACACCATTCATAGGTTAAGTTACACATCACGAGTGCTTTAATGCTTTCCTGAGGTAGATTCAATGTGCCAGAGTGCCTTGTGTCCCAGACCTTGAAATGGGATTCCTAGTAAATGGTTTAATGTGTATCGTATTGTCCTATCTCACCAACTGTTCAGAGAATTTTAATTAAGTTCTGTCGTATTATCTCTTACTCTTAATAAAGCCCTTTATTTCATAACTTAGTTCAGAACAGTTAAATATTTCACTTGAAGTATAAAACCCCATTCACCATGCAGGAACTCTGTATAGGTAAAAGAAGTTGGTATGCATGAAAAAACCCTTCAGAATCAGCTGAGTAACAAGATCTGGGCTCTAATTTCAGCTCTGCTGGAGAGACTGGGGCAACTCAGACTTCTTTCCCCAGGGCAAAAATGAGAATGCTGAAATTGTTTTACTTTGTTGAGCCTTGGCGGGGGTATGAGGGCGACAATGTCCTCATAGCATAAAAAGTACTTGGAAAAAAGTCATCATATTATGTATGTAGCATCAAGAACATGTTCTTTTTTTTTAATTTTTTTATTTATTTATGATAGTCACAAAGAGAGAAAGAGAGAGAGGCAGAGACATAGGCAGAGGGAGAAGCAGGCTCCATGCACCGGAAGCCCGATGTGGGATTCGATCCCGGGTCTCCAGGATCGCGCCCTGGGCCAAAGGCAGGCACCAAACCGCTGCGCCACCCAGGGATCCCCAAGAACATGTTCTTATGGATGCAAATGCATCAACAAACTGCCCTATGCTAACATAACTTAAGAATTAGCATAGGGCAAGCACTGAGGTGTATTCCAAGGATACTCCTTCTCTGAAAGTCTTTTGTTTTACCATCAAGTGATCACCTGGAGTTCTTCACAGTCAGCACTTTCTCTGTTTCATTGACTGCTTGACTAATTCATGAATTCACTACTTATTTCCTGAGTATTTTACTATTTGCTCAGTGCTGGAGATATCAAAAGCAGGTTAAGCATGGTTGGTTCTTCATTATTTCATTGTCAATAAATATTTGTTGAGTACCTAGCATGTGTCAAGCAGTGGATGTATAAAGATGGGATAGCATGGTCACTGTCCACTAGAACCTCACCACTCAAATTGTGGTCTGGAGACCAGCACCATCAGCATCCCCTAGGAGTTTGTTAGAAATCAAAAGTTTCAGATATCGCCTCAGACATACTGAATTAGAATTAGTGTATTAACAAGATTCTCAGGCAATCTGTATGCACATGAAATTATGAAAAGCACAGCATGAGGAAGGCAAATGTCATAGTGCAGTTTAGTGGGAAAAGAATGAACTAGTAGAAACTTAGTTGGCTAGTGGTTGCCAACTTTCTGCTCTGATGCTTGCTATGCAATGAAAGCAAGTCACTTATCTATGCTCTGACTCAATGCATTACCTTCAAAATGAAGATAATAATATCTGCCCTTCCTCTCTTGTGTGCTATTGTGAAGATTAGATGAGAAAATAGTTGTACTGTGTTAGAGTCGTCCAAAAGCGAGGCATTGTTATTATAATATTTAAGGTTTAGAGGGTTCTGTATATTGTGCCTCGCTGCATTGCCCAGGAACTGGGGTTTGATTCTGATTGAACAATTTCCTGCATTATGATTCTATGTTAAGGCACTCTTATCTCTAGGACGCAGAGATGTGAATAACAGTTTTGTTAACACGCCAGCATGCAGTGAGGTTCTAGTGCTTTTTAGCCTATATACATACAGAAAGGATTGTAGCAGAAATTTTATAAATCCAACTCATTTCAATAAAACTTATTGAGGGCTTGACTCCTGGGAAAAACCATGGGGCATGGCAGGTTTGGTTCCCACCCTCACAGAGTGTTTATTTTAGGATGATGATATAACACAAAATAATTATAATTAATGATATAATAGGTAGGTGCTCCAAAAGATGTTTTGACAATAGGCAAAGACATGAGTAGGTTTGTAAAACACAAGAGATTTGTAAAATAAGAACATGGCAGATTATTTAGAGATTGCATTTTTATCACCTGCTCCTTCAGCAAACTCTCAGGCCATTGGGTCATGAGATACCTACAGGTATTGTAGAAAACTGTTAATGGATCTCTAGAAAGTGATGACCCAGCTCCAGGTGGGAACAAACACCTTGTTTTATTAACCATCAAAGTAGAGAATTCAGACACATATCACTTAGGAGCCTGAGCTCTTTTTTCTCCTGTGGTTTAGAGAAATTTCTCCAGGAAAGTGCTCTAGGACTGCTTATAAACAGTTCGAAATAATTATGAGAGAAAATCAAACTAGGATTTGGATGAGAGAAACAATGTACAATAACCATTGCTGAACCCCTAACATTCCTATTTCATACCATCCTCCCATCTTGCTCCTCTGAATTGCTATTTAGATTCCACCACACAGCTTTCAAGTGGCAAGGGAGTATACTCAGTGGAGTAGCAAGGATTTGATGATGATGGAAAGTGGAAAATCAATCTGGATGAATTAAGTTTTATTACTGAACACTTAAGCAGTGGGGTAATCACTTAGAGTGAATTCCCCCATCAAAGGCTAAGCTGACCCCTGCCAACTTTAAATCCCCAGCCTTTCTATTACACGGCACATCATTTTAAAAAGTGAATTAACTGGTTGTTTAGTGAGCCAGAGGTTCGAGGTTCCCACTTCCCCTCATTCAGCAGATTCTCAGCCATATGAGACATGGAAACTCATGACACATCCCACAGCTGTACGAAAATGACCAAGTCAGCCCTCCAGAATGACTGCCAGAGAGGCCTGGAGCCATCTCAGAAATGAGAATAAGGAGGTCTGAAGTCTATTTTAGGCTCTACAAGATAATCAGCTTCTTTGTTTCTCTAAATGGAAAACCAGAGAGAAGAAATGCTGTAGTTCGCACGTGCACGGGCAAGCTCATGAATAGCTCGGGGTTATCTTTGCCAAGTATCATCCCTGCCTGCCTTCTGCCTACCCAGTCTTGTCCCATCAGTCTTCTGTTCCAATTCTCTTTGTTACTTTTGGGTAATTACTTCTTCCCTTGTGCACCTCCTCACGGGTCCCCTTGGGCGCCCCCAAGCCCTTCACCAGGCTTGCATTGTCTTTTAGTAGTGGTAAGTATTCATGTTATAATTATTCTTTCCTCACTGTCATTTTATTTCACTTCACAAATAGGCATTGAGCACCTACTATGTGTCAGGCAATAGACAAACAAGATCCCTTCTCTCCTCGAGATTCCTTTTGGGCAAAGGAGGCAGATGCCATCCAAATACATGAAATAGGTTCATTTCAGTTAGCAATTAAGGGGAAGAAAGACAGTTCAAGAGTTACATGATGAAGAGGGGGGCAAGCACTGGGAGCCACATTCTACAGGATCACTGGGTAAATGCTCATTGAGACAGTGGGAGATAAGCCGAGATCTCAGCAATGAGAAAGGGCCAGCCGTTTTGAGATCTGAGAGGATCATTCTGGACAGAGGAATCACAGGTGGAAAGCCATTGGTGGTTCCAGATTTTTAATACTGAGGTACTTGGGAATAGGATAATAGGAAAGTGGGATTCAGGATTTATCTAGAAGTTGCATTTGCAGAGCAAGCCCACTCTTCTTGCATATGCAGTGTGTTGAATATGTGCTTTTATTGTGAGTGGCTTGGAGAAGGTTTGTAGAGATTTTTTGGAGGGGTGAAGAGCTCCTTTGTCAATGGCATATGTGACATCCTGCTAAAAATAATAAGGGCTATGGCTTAGATATAATACAGTGTAGACTATGGGCAATTCCCGGTATCCTAGCTGCATGTCCACTCTTAGTGCTCCAAAAATATACCAGAATGCAAAAGTGCCATAATTAAGGGTATTACTTTCAAGTCTGCTTTAATTTTTTTTAAGAATTTTATTTTATTTTAAAGACTTTATTTATTAGAGAGAGAGAGAGAGAGAGAGAGGCAGAAGCAGGCTCCATGCAGGGAGCCTGAAGTGGGACTCAATCCCAGGACTCCAGGATCACACCCTGGGCCAAAGGCAGGCTCTAACCCGCTGAGCCACCCAGGGATCCCTGCTTCAATTTATATAAAAATTTAGAATTTGAATTATGAATTATACATTACTCCCAGCATACCTCACAAACTGTTGGGTAGCCTGGCTATCCTCCAGGTGACTCTCCTTCTTCTTGCCATCATCAAAATTTCTCCTCAGGTAGTTATTAGAGTGAAATTGGAAGTCTAATGATTTAGTTTACACCCAGTGGTCCTTAGGAAATAGTCATCTAATATGTCTATTCTTTAAGTATGAGCATTAGAACAGGGGGAATTATTGGACCAGTAAAAAGTGTTTGGGTGTGGATGAATAAGTTGAAGCCTAAATCAGGGTATAGGAGACCAATGTGTGGACAAAAGCCCTTCCTAGCACTCTTGAAACTACCCCATGTAGCTCTCCTCATACATACAGTGATGCCTATGATTCTCATGTTTAAGAATACTGCTCTCTCTCCCTACTACTTTGTGGTTTTTAGGCTTTTGAAAATTAGTTCTGTGACACACTAGAAATGCATAAGACTCAACAAGGAATGAAAACAATTTGTAGCTACCATCATTTTTGTCCTCCTAGAAGGCCCTCTCCTCCAAAGAATTTCTTATTCCTATGAAGCATAAAGGTTTTTTCTGAATAACAACACAAAAACAATAATAGTTATAGTAATAGCCAACACAGGTGGTGTTTTCTCTGTGCCAGGCTCTGAACTGACATTTTGACTCATTTAATCCTTGCAACAACTCTGTGTAGTAGGTTTTGTTGTCCATCTCCATTTTAAGAACAAGAAAATGGAGGCACTTATGCTAAATTCACACACTTGTAAATGGGTGGATAATTCAGGAACTGAATATGTAAAATCACCTCAATAAGTGCTTCAACCATGAAGTCACATCCCAGAGGACAGGATTTATTAATCACTAAACTCATCTGTGGAGAATATGTCAACGGCTTCCACTGTTTGGGATGAGGATGCCTTATCAAGAAAATTTATTCTTGTTAGGGAGTGCCATAAAGCTAGAGAGAGGTTTTCAACTTTTAATTATTAAACAGTGAAATAGAATTTCAGATGAATCCCTCAGATGTAATTTAATTTATAATGTTTTATATTGCTTTATGTACAGATGTCAGGAAAGATGACTCTAAATGAATTTTATAGGATTAAGGAAGGGCTCACGGTCTCGGCTCCAGAGATGAAGGGCTAAAAGAAATCTTCATTGAAACCTGAAAATGTCAGAGGTAAAAGGCCTTTCAGACTAAATATTTGACTTCCAAGGTAAAACCACAAGGTAATGCTAACAGCAGGGTCTGTCTCATCTCTCTTTTTATTATATTTGTCTTTTTCTTATGAACATGATCAAGAATTCATTGCCTAGAGGTCATCAAAATTATGTAATTGTTCTTTTTTTTTTTTTTTGTTATGTAATTGTTCTTAACCTAACTTTTCAGAGACTTTTAGTCCTTGCAAATTTAACTCAGAAACAGTCTGGGTTATTTTTCTAATTGATACTATACCATTTCTCTCTCACTTTCAAAAAAAAAAAAAAAAAGCCTTACAAAACAACAGTTGTTCACAAATAAAATAAAAGCAATTGCCCATCTGTCATTATTAGTCTTTTTAAAACTAAGAGTTGTCTAATTTCTCTTCAACTTTTGACATACAACTCAAAACACCTTTCCACAGACAGGTTATATGGTTATTTCAAATACCGTCTAAAAACTCTATAAAGAGATTTGATTAAAATGGAAGCACAGATGACTGATACTCTTAAAATAATTGCTGTCTTAGTGATTCAACATGAGCCCTGCCATTTATTACACTTTTAAGTGAAATAATCTAAATTAAAATCTTCTAAGATCAATAGCTCATTTTTTTTTTAAAAAAAACACAGAGCATTCTTAATGCATTACTAGACCGGATAAGTCATATTTTCAGAACTTGAAAGTCTATAGCAGCTCAAAACGAATGTAGATTTAGAGTAATATTTTATAGTGGGCCCCTTTTATTTATTTTTTTGCACAAATATATTAAAAAAGATCTGCTATCCTAAGTATAAAATTTCTCTAAACATATCTAGTTCCTTCTCTCCTTGTACTTCCTCACTTAAAAGATTTTAATTTTTTTTTTTAATGTGCAAAACTACTCATCAGTCTGGTCTTTTATCACCTGAACAACAATTTGAGACATCTTTGCATTACTGTCAGGTGAAAGTAAAATTTTGGTGAATGTGTAGAAAGAAAATTGTGCAAATAATTCACTAAAGTTGAAGCTCACTCAAAGATGTGGTATTGGTAAAAGGCAAAGGGCTCTGAGCCTCTGACATAGGCCTGGTGTCCTTGTGGAGTCAGAGTTGATAAAAATCAAATATGGCAGTCCCCTTTTGTGTGGCTTCCATGCCAAGGAATAAAGAAGCTCTAATTTGGAATGGACAGATCCAAGTATTCATTACCAGTATTAGTAAAAGTGCTCTGGAGTAGGTTCCAGGCAGATTCTGCTGATAGGCTAAGAGAAGCCTTGATGTGATACTGATAAACTGGAGAACAAGCAGGGGTAGGTTGAGGTCTAAACAATTTCAGAGTTCTATTCTGCCCACAAAGCAATTCACAGCTTTTGTTGTTGTCTCTACCACCTGTAGTTCATCCACTTAGTGTTAAGGAGACATCTGACACCCACCACTGGCTAGAGTTCTTTGGAAGTGTTGCCTATTTCCTGTCTTTGTAATTCAGACTGAGTCTATAAAGGAGAAAGAAAAGGAGATGCCTGGCCAAAACCAGAGCTCTGCTTGCTCAAGTCTCCCTGTCCATTGGCCACTCCCACTCTATTCAAAGAGGAAGCTAAGGGGAGTGTGAGAGGAATGCATTCTCTTAAGAATTCTCCTACTATGTGACCATGCATGGCATTCAGTCATCCTTCCTTCTTCTGTGACTCACCCCTCTCTGCTCCATACTCCTGTGCCACATCACATAGTCACAAGTGTGCTCATTAAGCCCACATTCCATTCTGCATGGCTAATATCATGTACAGGCCCTGTCTAAAATGCTCTCGGGAAGCCTAGAAATCTTGAGAGGTGATGCAAGCTACAGTACTGGGAAGGTGAGATACTATATTAATGTAAAATCTAAAGTGTTCCTACAGCATTGTCTCTGGCATGGGGACTTTTACAGAAATAGAAACCAGGATGTTAGAGAGGTCATTTACATCTAAAGCTGCTTTACTGGGCATTTATACTCAAGCTGATTACTTATTAGTAACTAAGTTTAGAAGCAGTGGTAAGACTGGCTTTTGTATGGCCTGTAGACTCATTCTCATTGGTTTATAGTTGGATCCTCTGTGGGACAATGAGATTAAAGGACCTATTTACATTTGCACAGTTAAGCCCTTGCATCCTTTAGTAGTGGGCAACATGTCTTGAATTTGAGGAGAGATAGGCAGTCTTCCAAGTACTGTTCATACTTTATCTCTTTTATTTTTTAATTCACTATTTATTTAAAAAGTTATTATTTATTTATTATTTTTAAAAAGATTTTATTTATTTATTCATGAGAGAGAGAGAATGGCAGAGACATAGGCAGAGGGACAAGCAGGCTCCATGCAGGGAGCCCAACGTGGGACTCGATCCCGCGACTCCAGGATCAGGCCCTGAGCCGAAGGCAGATGCCCAACCACTGAGCCACCCAGATGTCCCCATACTTTATCTCTTTTAATCATCATAGCAAATCAATAACTTAGATACCATTCCCATCATTGACCTTTTATAGATAAGAAAACTACTTAAACTACAGGCCCAATTACCTAGCTCCTAGATGGCAGAACTGGAATTAAAACACAGGTTTCTTGTGCCCAGGGTCACCTCAACCACTGACACACAGCCTCTTCTCAGCTGAACTCATTGTGGTTTCCAATAGCTGGGCTCACTGTCTCTAAGAACTCTTTACTTGAGGACCAAGGTCCACTTTGGGCCCCAGATAAGCCCATAGTGGAGACAGGCAATTTTAAACATTGTCTTACTCTCATTTAATAAGACTTAGTATTATCTTACATGCCACACTGGAGCTCTGGGTGTCCACCGAAGACTGCTGAGGTGCCTGACCCCTCACTGAAACCTGAGTCTCCTTTCCCACCACGAGGACCAGAGAGCCCTGCAGTGTCCTGGGCATCCTTGTTGATGACCATACTCTGCCTTTATTCCACAGAGGACCCCAGTCTCTATTCTCCTTCATTGCCTCTGACATTGGATTGCTCATTCCTCTCAACCATTAGAATATACACTCCTTAGGAAAGAGACCTGTTAGACTCAGTTACCACTGCAGCATCAGTACCGAGCTCATTGATTGGCACAGAATTGGCAACATCACACCTTTGTTGAATGAATTAATATGAAGTTTCTCCATCTCAGTTTAAAGGGTGTATGTACCTCAGGCCAGGATCCATCTCCTCTACCTTCACTATTTGCTCCTTTACCACTGGGGAATTAACCATCCTCCCCTGGACCTAAGTTTTAATACATGACAAGAGATAGAATGTGCCAACATTTAAACCTTCCCATTTACTCAGATGACACAGAGACTAAAGGTCTACTCCCCTGACCATATGCCTTCATGTTTTAAATATGTGATCTATCTGATTTTATGCAATGCATAAACAGACATCAGAATGACACTAACGATGGCATTTACATAAACAGGCTATCAATATTAAACTAACACGATGGAATCTTTCAATGTAACATTAATTGGAAACCTGAACTAATTTTGTTATTAGCCATTAATACCCCGAGGACATCATCATACTTCCTGAATGCTGAAACGAAAGTTTGTGGTATTTTTTTGTGCGCAGAGTAGTATGAAAACTTCATAACATAAGGTAATAGTTGAGTTTTGAATTTATGCTTTATTTAAAGCAATCACCCTTGGTCATTTTTAATGGCATTTTAAGGTATCATTTACCTAACATAAAATTCACTTGTATTACATGTACACTTCAAGGATTTTTAGTAAATTTACAATTGTGGAATTTCATCACATTCTAATTTCAGAACACAAGTCATTCTTAATGTACTTCACACACAAGGAAGTTGCTTATTTTAATTTCTTAATTCATTTTCAGATGTGGCAGTACAAACCACAAAAAGGACACTGAAGATACTGTAAACTATTGATGAAAAAATTTAACAAAGAACCAGCACTAGTTATTAGCTAGAACAACCAATATACTGACCTGCTGTGGGGGCAACTTCTCTTCTATCATCTTTTTGTTTGCAATTGGGAAGCAAGTGCCTGCTTAGTTTCATTTGCTAGGACTTCGATAGATAATACTGAAGCAGAGGCAAAGCTGAGGAGGGTAATGGATGGGCAAATTCTCCAAAAATGGTGCCTTTTTCAAGCTCTGAGACTCAGAGAATTTTGTCAAATGGTAAAACCTGTTTCATGTGCTCATTCCCAATAGTAAAACCTACTCTAAGGGAATGCAATCTTTTGCCATAGGGACCAAAGGGTTGTGCCAAACCTTTGTGATAAGACTACTATTAGAAGAAGCTACAGCTCTCAGATGTTTATAGCAACAAAGCAACATGTTTCTCCTCAGATTACAAATCTAATTACCAGAAGGTAATTTTATGTGACTTTCACCCTAACTAAACCCATTGGTAATTAGCAACATGATTACATGCCATTTCAAGAGGGCAGAAAAGTCTTCCTCTATGTCCAGGAAGAGGGGACAATTGAATATTAATGAATGGCAGGGAAGATTGTCATGTATATAGTACAATTTCATGAAACGAGGGAAAAGAAGGTCAAGAGACCAAAACCGTAGCATCAGAATTCCTATTAGCAAGCGCGACTCTACTCATTTGGGAAAATATCTTGATAAATGTTTTAATGCGAGGATAGAGAACTATATAATCTGGCAACAGAAGATTATCCTCAAATTACTCTGGAGGTGGTAGAATTCCAGGAGGAAGAGAAAAGAACAGAAAAAGAATAAAGTGAAGAACTCAGCAGGATGGAGAGTCTGAGACAAGGTGAAGGAAAGACTCCGGTGAAAATCTTTAAACCCATTAGTACAACAACTGAAGTGTCTTTTTGGAATGCAGATGCCTACAGTGCTGTTACATAATTTCACATGGCTACAATTTAACTTCCTCCTTCATCTCTGGCCTCCATTTTCAGTAAATCTTCTATGTTCACTAATGCATTGTGAGCACAGATTTTTTTTCTGTGAAAAAAATGGAGGAGAGTTTCTTTTCTGCTTTAATATGTTGCTAACTGAAGACAGTTTACATGGAAGCAGAACCTGGAATCAGACATCTTCCTATTCTTGCAGCCTTTCTGTTCTCCAAGAAAACTGACAAAATAAAGGGAAGACTTTGGATTTCCGTAGGCCATGGGATGTAGGGTTAAAGTCAGGTATCTCAGGGGGCCAGGAGACCCCCAGTCGGTTATATCAGCATGCACCCAGGATTTTTAGCAGGATAAGAAATCTGGGTGTTTAAGAAAGTTCTTCGTCTCATTTATTGAGATTATTTGAATCTAGTCCTCAAACTGAAAATGTGATTTTGTCTTATGGGTTTTAGTTCTTTTTAATTTTTCCATTCTCTTATATCGTTTTCATTGTTCCTTCTTCATTTCACATGAAGAGACACCAGCTCAGATTTATGCGAGTCCAGTGTGGTCAGGGGAGGAACCAGGAGTTTATGCCATCAATTTTCATTCCTACTTCTGGAGCCTTAGGAAACATGAATCTTTAGGAATTTCTTTTCAACTCAAGGAAAAAATTCACCAAATGTTGTTAGGAATGGAGATGTGCATGAGAAACCGGTGCCACCAATGGGTGACATTGTGAAGAGGCGGGGAACCTCTCTCAGCAATGGTTCTTGAGGCTTGGGAAACCAACATGGCTAGGATGCTTGGAAAGGCAAAGACTTGCCAGGTGGTTGTGCCCTCTTCTAATGTCAGCTGCAATTATTAGGCTGATAAAATGGAAAAATAAATATTTGTGCAATGACTGGGAAAAGCCAATTAGTTTTGCACCAATGAGAAATAATGCAGAACTCCTCATGTCCTATAATAAATTGGCTCTCTGCACACATATTTTTAAATGCATACATACTGTCCAAATGTACTTAGAAGCTTATATACACCAAAATAAAGTATATTCTGAAAGTTTAGTAAAAGAAAGAAGCAATACATTTTCTGCATTTTAAGAAGATAAAACAATTAAAATAGCATCTAGTTGTGTGATATTTTAATTAGTGAAAGTCAGAGTTGTCTTTTTTGTTTCCATGTGTCAGCTTGCATGATCTTCTCCTCTCTCTTGCTGTCTTTCTTTACCCCTTCAAGGAGGCATAGATAAAGCTAAGACATGTCAGTTAGCAATGCAATTTCAAGCTTAATACTCCTGCCAACTCTAAATCTTTTTGAAAGGCAAAAAGTCCAGTCTATGATAATTTTTCTTCTTATAAGTTGACCTGACAACTAGATCTAAAAGTTCTGTGTGACTTTTTTCATATTTGATCAAGTAGACTTGCCTATCTGATTACAGTCTGACTTTACATGTGAAGTATTGACATGCATATCCTTTATTTATTGAGTGGCTACTATTAGGTTTATATGTGAAGTGAACCTTACATAAATTACTGCAGTTAATCTTTATAACTATGAGAAAAATCTAATTATTCCTATTTTACAGACAAGAAAACAGAAGGTTCAGAATGGTTATGATAACCCAGCAGGCAAGTAGAGTGGTACCCAAGGCTCCCTGACTTCAAATGGTTTACCTTGAATCACTATGTAATATTTCTCACTGGTATTTTCCATCCATCATCCATTCAGCCATTCATCCCTTCATTCATTGATTTAAAAAGTTAATATTATTAACCTGTGATATACCACATGCTCTATACCCAGAATTGAGGATAGAACACTGTAAAACAGCAGAACTCATTCCCGTCAAGAGCTTATATTCTCTAGGAGAGGAGTGGATAAGGTCAAAACAAAAACGTAGTGAGGGTAACACAGATAGTGATAAGGTCTCTGAAGGCAGTGAAGAGTGTGATGTGGATGGAAACTGGATGTGGCTGAGATCACACTGCTTTTCACAGGAAGATGTGAGAGGGGCTCTCTGAGATGGTGATATCTGATCTGAGACCTTAAGATGAGAAAGTAGCATTTATGTGTCCAGCCAGAGAGAGAGAGAGAGAGAGGGAGTGTTCCAGGGAGAGGAGGTAGTACTGGGGAGGTGTCTAAGGGGGCCTTTTTCCAGGTGGGGGAAGCTCACTTTTTTGAGTGCCAATTTTAAAAACAAGGTAACTAGTTCAGTGGAAACTATCCACAATCAATTATACACATGCTGCTCTCTAGAAGAGAGGCCGCTGGACATGTCCTCTGGTTTTTGTTGATTACATTAAGGCCACTATTACATCCTCAGGTGTTCATTTTAGATAAACAACTCTAAAGTCTGTTTATCATATGTACTACATTTATTTTTGAAACCTAGGAGAAAGAAATCTCATGTGGAAGTTCTTAGGGAAAATGATGGGCAGTCACACTTCTAATTAGTCTTTTCACATTACTTAATGTCTTAAATTACTGTTTTTTGGTAGCCTTCCCATTTCTTCTCATCTATCGAATAATAAGTTGCTGAGTGTTTGTAAACACTATGCCAAAGCGCAATAACTGAAATTCTCTGTAAAAGAGATATGCAATGTAGAGTGACAGAATAATTTTGCCCTTAGGGTATGGGAAGAGATATTATTTCTTGTGCACTGTCATTACTTTCATAATTATACTATGCCAGAAAAGATTCACCTTCTTGTGACATTTCCCTAAAAGACAGGAAAATATTTGGAATCATATGACAAAGTAAATGTTTCATTTTAAGTTGTCTAACTGCTCAGAACAATGTTAAAACTTCAGTGCCCATAATTTCAGGCCCTGGAGAGTGAGATTTTCTTTTTAAAGCCATGAGAAACTATAAGATAATGTGTGATGTGTAATATTGTTTTTGATTGACAGAGCCAGATCTAATAACCCAAGGGTGTAAGATAGAAGTTTCTAATTTCTAGTGTTGGCATTTGAAGGTAACTGGGATGGTGATAGTCACTTTGATTCCCCATTCTTTGCTCAAGTTTTGTGAATGAATGTTATATACTTTAAATATAAATATGTTGGCAGTACTTTGACATGTTTGCTAGTTTGTGATTACTATGATATGTCACCCAGCACCAAATGGATTGCTTTTCAAAGGCAGTCCTCCTTTAGATTATAAATTCTCAGACAGTAGGAATTATGTCTGTCTAAATCACTAGAGCTTAGCATAAGCTTACAGTTTAGCTATTAGAAGTGGAAATTTTATCAAGGCTTGGGAGGAAGAGGAGGATGGGTTGATATGCCAACTGTTGGCTTGAGCAATGAAGCTGAGTACTCTCGCAGGGCTTCTTGCTTTCTTCTTCACTTCTTCCTCAGTGAAAGCAACTTCTGTGATTTTTAGCCTGTTCAATTTGCTAGTAAACAAGTCATGAGGTGGATGTGGAAGTGTAGTGCTGCTGACTCATGGGGGAGTTACAGAACGGCAGTTGGCAGCCACAACCATCAAATCTTCTTGGTCCAGTAGGTAGAGGACAGGTCTGGGAGTCTCCCAGCAAAAGGAAAAAGAAGGAAAATAACTTCATTATTGATGCTATCTTAACATTCACCAAAAAGAAGCCTCATAAAAACTGGGCAAATTTGGTTTAAGAAAGTGTGTGAGTGAATTTTAGGGGAGTGAAACTACTGTGCACGACACTGCAATGGTAGATAGATGTCATTGTACACTTATCCAAACCATGGAATGTACAGCACCAAGCATGAACCCTAATGTAAACCATGGACTTTGGATGATAATGATGTGTCCATGTGGGTTCATCAGTTGTAACAAATGTGCCACTTTGGTGCAGGATGTTGGTAACGGAGGAGGTTATGCATCTGTGAGAACATGGGGCATGTGAGAAATCTCTGTACCTTCCACTTCATTTTTCTGTAAACCTAAAACTGTTGTAGAAAATAGTCTATTAATAATTAAAATGACATGTAAATAATTAACTGTTGACAGGCTTATAAGTTATTCCTAAAATATACATTGAATAGGACTGAAAAAGAAAAAAGCGTGTGTGTGTGTGTGTGTGTGTGTGTATCTGTAATTACACAAAGAATTTCATGAAGATATTCAGGATGTTCTTAAAACTGAGTTATTCCCTGGATCTTAGCCTGGGATCTTAGGTGGAGGACATATTAACCATTGTCTATCTTTCTGAATTTTTAATGTATTTTGCTGTGTATGTATTTTACTTTTTAAACTAAAAACAAGTTTAAAATTTTTATTTATATGGTATTTACCCTATGGTACATTTTATTTGTTTTATCCATAAATGACCTCTCAAATTTTAATGTATTTAACAATATTAAATACTTGGAAATTATTTTGTTACCTTTAAAGGATGAAGTGGATTGCTTTTACTCACAAGAGTCTTCTGAGTTGGCTCAGTACTATTTTCAAAATTTTCTGGTTAGGAAATTGGGGTAGAAAGAAGCAAACTTATTTATTGATTGACATATTGAAAATCTGCAAAAGGAACAGTCTTAGCTCTTACAGCCTCCAAATTACTAACTGGGTGCACTCAGCATGATAGCATAGTCAATTCAGCAGTAGTATCAGTTAAAATGGGTGATTGGCCTGGATTCAGGTGTCAAATATGATAGTTCTGAGGAGAAATATACTCAGAGAAGAATTTAATATGTAGAAGTATGCCATATTGTCTAAGCCATTGGGTAGAAATTAAATAACCACATCTACCTGGCAAAGACTTTGAATTAGTATCTAATGATCACAGGGGCTAGAGTGGAATGCTCAAAGGCCTATCATCTGGCCAGTCAACAGTGGAAAGGATATTTATGAACAGACAATGAATCCAATGTGTTCAAATCTTAGGATTAATCAGTAGACCTTGCTTCAGTTCGGGGGCTGGTTTATTAATAGGTTAAGGTAGAAATGGCTAGGTAGTATAAAGCAACAATTCTTCATTTGCTGACAGCAACATCCATAATAATGATGATTCTAAGAAGTAATGAAGAATTAGTATTCATTGGGACATTGCATTAATCATAGAATCGATTTCTCTTGTTTCCTTCAGGAGAAAATGGCCAAGGGCATCTGACATTACTTATTTACCAGCTTTCTTGGAAACTAACTGGTGATTAGGAAATGCAGGTTATACCAAATCCCACTCTACCCAACTTCTATCAAAAGCCATTCATACTATTTTGTCATATTGATTTCTGTTGCATAAATAATACTTAAAATATGAGGACATTGTCATTGTGCCTTGGATGTTATTTTTTCCGGCAGTTTAATCTGGGCATTTATAATGTTTAAAATGAAGTTTTTATTCTGTGAATGATGAATTATCACAATTCTGGTGAAGACTGAGAGAAAAATCTTAGTTTTCAGTTTTGAAGGGTAAAGGGTACTATTACCCTGGGTATTTGAAGCCTAAAATAATCCATTACAAAATGTAATACTCTCAATAATGCATTACATATTTGTTCATGACAAATACACATTTTTGTTCTCTTTTGGAGTTACCTGTCTTGGAGGGAAATGCAAGCTCCCATCACCTGTTCCTTGACCAATATCTGGGTGATTGAGTAGGGAATTTAGGATTGCAAAAGGTAATAGGATACCTCACTCTTGTGCATTGGATGTAAATTCAAGGAACGCATCCCCTGGTGGTGGCGGAGAGACTTGCTATAATGGGGTTGGTGGCATTTTAAAAGGTAGACTCACTGAATGCAAATTTGTTAATACCCAAAGAAGAGATGAATTAGTGAGCAGCGCCTTGTGGTTGTGCTTTCAAGCAGAAAACCCACCTGCCGCCCCTTGATGCATTTTGGGTTTGATATGAAAAGCAGTGGCTTAGTCTTTCAGGGAAAGCTTCCAGGCAGCTCCCGTCTTGTCTTCTGGACTATCTCCTCAGAGGCAATCTTGTCAGCCTCTAGTCAAATAAATCCAGACTTCAAGATTCAGAGGAGGAGATGAGCTATGTCTTTGCTCTCTTGGCATTCATCTGGGGACTTGCTGTGAAAATCCTTCTCCTAAGACCAAAGGCCCCTCCAGACCTTTCACTAAAGGAAAGTAAACTGTACTCATACAAATTAAATGGTAGCATTCTGGGTAATGACAAGGGGCTTGCTCTCTCTCTCTCTCTCTCTTTTTAATTCAGGAATTCAGTGCTTTAGTTTTCAATGATGCTTTGTGCATATATAGACCAAGGAGCTGGAATATTAGAAAGTATGTTTCTGTCCACCGTTTTTTGAAAAAGACTCAAATAGGGAAGTAATTTTCCAGATAGACCAATACAAGCATTTGCCAGTCGCAATAAAAATGCTCAGATAATAGTACCAAACATCCAAGAAATGTCCAAAAGCAGTAACAACAGAAATAAAATTCTGGTGATTAGACAAAACAGACCAATGGGATTGTTGTCTTGAAGCCCACAGCAGAATAAAACCTAGCTTGACTGAAATTTTTGATGTAACCTGAGAGATAGACTGACTTTCTACAGTGGTGTCATGGACAAATACTCATTAGCCACTCTGAGGAGCTATCGTCCGTCAGCTCTTTCCTTGACAATTAGACACTGTAGGTCCAAACTCTGTGCCTTCGCTTCTCACAGAGTAGAGATATGACCAGGGAAAACAAAATGCAGACAGATAAAAGAGATAATTGCCAAGTTGAGAGACTTTTGAAAAGCCCTTTGTAAAACTTAAACTGCCAGACATGAGAGCAGTGGGCTGGATGGGCAGAAACAATCTCTAGGTGACCCTTGGTATACCTCCACTAGATGCAAGAGGCAATCAGCAAGGGTAAGAAAAACTAATTGGATGAAAGGGACCTGCAGAAATGACAGAGAAGTGACCCTTCTGGACATGAAGGTCCCTGGCCAACCATGCACCAGGATCCTCCTTTCAATGTGGAGCTCTTGTGGACCGGAGTCTTCAAGATCCTGCAAGCTCACCAAACTCAGGGCAGCCCCCCTGGCAGCCTTGAGTGTTCTCCTCCAGGTACCTTCTACAGGGATGAAGGCTGTCTGTCCTGATCTCCCTAAGAGCACAGTAGTTTGTTGCAGTGAGTTGTTGATCTGTAATCACTCTAGGCAATAGACTCTTTAGTTCATTAATTCCATCAGTACTTGGCACAGAGCCTAGCCAAATGAATTAACAAATACACACACACACACACACACACACACACACGTAAACTTTCTGAGACTTGTGTCTTTTATCTTCTGTTCTCTAGAGTTTAGTGAGAGGCCTGGTACCACGTGACATAGGAGTCATGTGATACCTTCTAAATAAAATCCAACTGTGAATCATGCTAAAGCTCTAATTTTATTTGTTTGGTTAAAATTTATTTATATCTCTTGCAAAAGGCAGTCAAATGATGTATTTTTCCCCTCTGCTAGCCCCAAAAGGACATAATAATCTGTCTCAAGGAATTTTGAAATTATAACATTTTTTTCTTCAAGTATTTCAAATACATTTTTTTCTTTCTGGTTGTTTTTTTTCTGGTTCACTTTTTGTCATCCAATGATGGTAATCTCAAGCTTACTCAATGAAATTATTTACCATTTTTACCATTAACATCCTAAATTATCTTTAATTTATCTACAATATAACTAGACAGCTAATTCCCTGACCTTCTTAAATGGTATCCCTACATGGTACACATAGGCCAAAATGATTCTATCATTGCTTTTTCTTTGCCATTTTTCAAAAGAAATTACATTTTTTTGTAGTTTCCAAAAAGCCAGGTGATAACAATTTGGAGGAATATTTAAGGGTGCTTTCTTTTTTTTTAAAATTTTTTTTAAATTTTTATTTATTTATGGTAGTCACAGAGAGAGAGAGAGAGAGAGAGAGAGGCAGAGACATAGGCAGAGGGAGAAGCAGGCTCCATGCACCGCCCGATGTGGGATTCGATTCCGGGTCTCCAGGATCACGCCCTGGGCCAAAGGCAGGCGCTAAACCGCTGCGCCACCCAGGGATCCCCTAAGGGTGCTTTCAGTTTAAAAATTTTTAGAATTTATTTTAACTAAAAATTTTAAAAATTTATTTAAACTAAAAAATAGTTAATCCATTTTTCCCACCTCCGCCAACCACCAGTCTGTCCTCTGTATCTATGTATCAATGAACTTAGATTTTTGTATACATTAAATTTATATATATATAAATACATATTTTAGATTCCACAGATGAGATAGATCATACTGTACTTATCTTTCTTTGTCTGACTTATTTCACTCAGCATAATGCCCTTGAGCACTGTCCATGTTGTTATTAAATGGCAAGATTTCCTTCTTTTTATGGTTAAATAATATTTCATTGTACATATATGCCATAATTTCTTGTCCATTGATAGACACTTCTGTTGTTTTCATATCTTGGTAATTGTAAGCAATGCTGCAAAAAACACAAGGTGCATATATCTTTTGAATTAATATTCCTGTTTTCTTTAGGTAAATACCCCAAGGTGGAATTGCTGGATCATATGATAGTTCTATTTTAAGTTTCTTGAGGAACATCCATACTTTTTTCCATGGTGGCTGCACCAGCTTACATTTCCACCAACAGTACACAAGAGTTCCTGTTACTATACGTTCTTGCCAACACTTAATATTTCTAATCTTTTTGATAATATCCATCCTAATAGGTGTGAGGTGATACCTCATTGTGGCTTTGATTTGCATTTTCCTGATGATTAATGATATAGAACATTTTATGCACCTGTTGGCCATCTCTGTCTTCTATGGAAAAATGTCTATTCAGATCTTCTGCCCATTTTTTAATGATTCTTTTGCTATCAAGTTGCATGATTTCTTTATTCCCTTATCAGATACATAATTTTTAAATATCTTCTCCCAATCAGAAGGTTGCCTTTTCATTTTGTTGACGGTTTCCTTCTCTCCGCAATAGCTTTTAAGGTTGATGTAGACTTATTTGATTATTTTTACTTTTGGTGTCAGATTAAAAAAATCATCACCAAGACCTGTATCAAGAAGCTTGCTGGCTATGTTCTAGGAGTTTTATGGTTTCAGGTCTTTTGTGCAAGTCTATGATCTATTTAAATTAATTTTATATATTATGTTAGTGGTCCAGTTTAATTCTTTTGCATGTGGCTGTCCAGTTTTCTCTGCATCATTTATTGAAAAGACTATATTTTCCCACTATATATATTTGGCTCCTCTGTTATAAATTAATTGATCAGGTATGTGTGGGTTTAATTTTGGGTTGTCTATTCTAATCTACTCATCTATGTGTCTATTTTTATGCCAATACGACACTTTTAATTACTATATATTTATAATTCAGTTTGAAATCTATATTAAATAGTCTAATCTCTATTAGATGAGTGTGATGCCTCCAGCTTTGTTCCTCCTCCTCAAGATCATTTTGGCTACCTGGAGTCTTTTACGCTTCCATACAAATTTTAGGATTTTTTTGTTCCATTTCTGTGAAAAATGCCATTGAAATTTTGATAGAGATTGTGTTGAATATATTGCAGTGGGTAGTATGACATTTTAGCAATATTAATTCTTCCAATCCATGAGCATAAAATATTTTTTTCACTTATTTGTGTCCTTTTCAATTTCTTCCATTAATGTCTTATAATTTTCAATATACTGGTCTTCCACCTCCTTGATGAAATTTACTCCTAGGTGTTTTATTCTTATTGACCCAATTGTAAGTGGAATTATTATTTTTTATTTTAAACATATTTCATTTATTTATTTGAGAGAGTGAGTGAGAGAGAGACACAAGCCAGGGGAGGGATAGGGAAAAGCAGACTCCACACTGAGCAGGGGGCCAAGGCAGGACTTGATCCCAGGACCCTGGGATCATGACTGGAGCCGAAGGCAGACACTTAACTGACTGAGCTATCGGTGCGCCCGTGATTGTTTTTTTTTTTTATTTGTTTTTTTGATAGTTCATTATTGGTATTATAGGAATACAACAGATTTTTGTGTAGTGATTCTTGTTCCATAACTTTATTGAATTTGTTCATTAGTTCTAACAGTTTTTTTTTCTATACATAATAGCATGTCCTCTATAAATAGTGACAGTCTTACTTCTTCCTTTACAATTTAAATGCCTTTCATTTCTTTTTCTTGCCCAGTCACTCTGGTAAGGACTTCCAATGCTATGTTGAATAAAAGCGGCAAAGTGAGCATTCTTGTCTTGTTCCTAATCTTAGAGGAATAGCTTTCAGCTTTTCACCACTAATTGGCTTATTATATATGGCCTTTATTATGTTGAGATACAGTCCCTCTATGACCACTTTCTTGAGAGTTTTTAATCATAAATAGATGTTGTATTTTGCCAAATGCTCTTTCTGAATCTATTGAAATAATCATGATTTTCCTTTCTTTTTCTTTTGCATGCCTTTCTTATTATAATGCCTTTTTTTTTAAAAAAAAAAAGGATTTTATTTATTTATTCATGAAAGACACAGAGAGAGAGGCAGAGGCATAGGCAGAGGGAGAAGCAGGCTCCCTGGGGAGAGCCTGATGCAGGACTTGATGATCTCATGACTCCAGGACCATGACCTGAGCCAAAGGCAGTCGCCCCTCCTATTCTAATGCCTTAAATCATGGTTTGGGTCCTTAGAACCCTCTCTTGGTTGTCAAAGTAAATAAAATGATAAAGAGAGACATATATAGTTATAAAAATGTGAAGCTGGCAGATAACAACTTTGGAGTTTGCAAGACAAAATCAGCCATTTCTATCTTGGAGAGTGCATTTAAGGGTTAATGAGTTTAAGTTCGTAGAGTGCTTGTAAAAAGAATTGTGGGACATGGAGGCTAATCAATAAAATATGCACTTCATAAACATTTTAACCACCTAGTCCCAATATTCCCCCCCTACCCAAACAGTGCTGGTTTATTTTTGCATTATTTATTTGCATCTATCAGACTTAATAAAGTATTTCTTTTATTGTTTTAGTATCAATATTTTATCAAGTTTTTCTTTTTCAACAAATACAAATTGCATTTGCACTGACACATTTCTATGGCTCAATCTTTTTAAAAATAAAAATGGCAAAAGAAAGAATTACATAGTCCCAATTTATCAAGAAGAAAATAAAACTCTGATGGCTCAGTCCATTCTCACATAAAGTATGAAATATCAGGAAATGGATTGTGTTTTATACATGTTTACTTTAGATTAAAATGAAATTTTCACAACGTTCTCTAAAATACAATCCAATTAAATTTTCAATGTCTTTGTTTTCACATTTCTGGATGAACTTTTAAAAAACTCACACTGTAGTAATAACCATAAAACCACCTTGCTAAGGAAATGCCACCAAGCTTAGAAATAATATGTTTATAGCCTGGGTGGGAATACAGAAGTCCAGAATCTTCAGCAGGTGATTATCCTGACTGAGTTCTCATTTCCTTCCTGTTTTGTCCTCTTTATGGAGGACACATTCTGAATTGCATTTGACTGCTAAGTGGGTAGAAGGAGGCTGGCACAAAGCTTTTGAGAAATCACAAATCACAGATTATGTGAGAACACTGGGCCCAGGGAGTTTGACGGATTTACCCAGTCATATAGCTGATGGCAGGCTTAAGTCCCCAGGTCTTCTTTGCAATAACTTCTACTTCCTTGACAGATTCTTCCATTCTTGGGTAATTCTTAGCCTTCTGTTAAGACTGAGGTCAATTTCTCAGGGACAGCCAAGACATTTTACTTAGATGTGGCCAAATCCATAGCAACTCACTTATATACAACACTGGTTATATGCCAGACGCTATGCTAAGAACTTTTATACACATTATCTCTTTTACCCTTCACAAGCACTCTGTAGAAAGAGACTCCATTAATGCACCACTCTACAAATGAGAAAATGAGAAGCACAGAGGCCAGGTAACTTGTTCAAGGTCACATATGTAAGGAAGTGGTTAAGCCAGAAACTAAGTCTATCAGATTCGAAAGCCCATGCATGCAGCAAGCCGCTTTATTATACTGCCTCTCCACACAAACAAGAAAAACCCAAAGAGAATGAAAATCCACGTTATTATTTTAAAACGAGCACACTGTCATGTCTCTTTTTAAAAGATAGTTACATACAAACGATGGCAATGTGAAGTGTTTCTGAAATAAGAGTTTAAATTTGGGGAATGCAAATCTTGGGAACTCAGTACTTTAGGATGAGTCTAAGGATGGTCATGGTGGTTTTCCATAAACAAACCCTTTCTGGGTACCTGGGTGGCTCAGTGGTTGAGCGTCTGCCTTCTGCTCAGGTCGTGATCCTGGGGTCCTGGGGTCGAGTCCCAGATCGGGCTCCCGGTGGGGAGCCTGCTTCTCCCTCTGCCTCCCTCTGTTTCTGCCTCTCTCTCTGTGTCTCTCATAAATAAATAAATAATCTTTAAAAAAAAAACCTTTTCTGCAAGTAAAATATCAAATGATGTGTAAGACACCTGTGTAAATTATTCGCTTAAAGATTTTATTTATTTATTCATGAGAGACAGAGAGAGGCAGAGACATAGGCAGAGAGAGAAGCAGGCTCCATGCAGGGAGCCCGATGTGGGACTCGATCCCAGGTCTCCAGGATCATACCCTGGGTCAAAGGCAGGCGCTCAACTGCTGAGCCACCCACAGGTCCTGTAAATTATTTTTGCACAAGTATTAGTTACTACTGTTTGTAAAATCCTATTAAGAAATTGTTGCCAACAACAGCTAGCACTGAGGAGCTGAACCAGTTCTTTGGTCATGTCAGTGATGTTCTTGTGGCTGACAGGATATTTATTCCCAGAGGTAACTGTTATAAATTGCATTTTACCTCTTCAGTTGCTACAAGCTTGTGATGGTGAGTGGGCGGAGAGGACAACCTGTAATTCAGGATGGTTTGGAAGCTGGTTGCCTTGGAAACTGGAAAAAAGCAGCATAATGCCCACCAAAACCAACTGTCAATAAGAGAAAAGATTTTATTTTATTTTTTTATCTGTGTTGCTTTCCAAGTCACATATTTTGTGGCTTTTGCCAGTCTGATTAGGACCATTGGTCCTTGGTGGGCGGTGCATGCCAAAATGGGCCAAATGTTAGTCAGGGAGGACGGGAAATTCTTCATAAACACTGTGCTGACCGAATACTAGGGGGAAGGGAATGGTCGTGTAGTTAAAATGAGTTTATATAATAACAAAGTTATCAACAGGTGAATATTTCATACAATGTGACATGCAGGCAATTCTTAATTGTAGTTTATCTAAACCTACATTTATAGCAGCAAAACTCACTTTTTTTTAGCTCACTTTTTTTTAACATAAAAATTTTATTCGCTGGGATGCACTCTTCGCTATTCTTATGCTACTGACACCAGAAGTTTTGACTTATAGTAGAGTAGTTATTTTCAAGGGTAGCACTTGGAAGTTCACAGAAATCAGATTTTTGTGTATTTCTTAATTGTGTAATTTCGTAATTCTTTTAAAATATACATATTTAATTTTTTATTACTAAATGTATCGCACATGTACACATATATATTTTATAGGTTTGTATATGTGTGTGCCATGTTTTTTAGTACATCATATGAATTTGCTGATTTTAGACTGTTAAAATTATAAAAATTACAATTTTATATATTGTAACATATAAGTAAATAGCAGAGATTCCAGAATACATTTTTTCCCTTCTCCTTCTTTGCTGGGGTCCCCATTACCTCTTTTTTCATCTCCACCTCACCCTATTCTGTATCAGTCCTACCCTACACTTCCCATGTATCCTTACCTTATTCTTGCTTCACAGACAATTCACATTAACAACCTGGTATGTAGCTCTCTGCTCACAGAATCATGAACAGATGTAAATATGTCTGTGCATCTATATATGTGTTAGTGACAAACTCATGGTGCAAAATCACAAACTTGCAGATTATTTTTTCCTGTTGAGATCTATAACTAAATGTTCTCTTCCCTGCATTTGAATATCACTTCTCTTCTCTTCTTTGCACTTATTATTCTTAATGGATTTCAGCCTAATTTTAAGTAGTTTCTTCACCCTTTTACATTCATTCACTTGAATTCTATTTCTCTGATAGGTGCTAGGAACAATTCACAAATTATTCAAGCTGCAAAGTGTGGCAGTGTGTTACACAGAAGGATTAGTAATTCTTTTCTGGTTTCCTACTTTGCATCCCTAGAATAACCTATTATTTTCTAAAGTTAAGAGTAAGGATATATGAGAAGGAAATATTTTGGATTATTCTAGTAACTCTAGACTCAGAATTTCTCCTGCAAGGGAAAACAGTCTCCCAGAGCCATTTCTTTGGTTTCCATCTCTCAGAACCAAGTTAATGATTGCTTAGGCAATGGAGTCATATGGAAAGACCTTAGAATTTATGTTATGGGTGAAACTGTTTGAAATCTTGAAGATGAGGCACAGCTTCGCTGCAGATGTGATAGGACACATAAGGCTCTCAATGTCCGCCAAAAGTGACTTCTCCTCTCACTGCTATTGAAATTGCCATTGAATCCCATTTTCTTCTTCAGAGGCAATTTATCTTATTAGGCCATGATGGCAGACTTCTGTTCAGTGTTGAGGACAACTGGGTTATTCCAAGACTATACTACTCTGTCTGAGTTTCCTCACTAGGAAGTGAGTGTTGACAGAAGGAGAAGGAAATGAGGACTCAGTAGTTGGAGATTTATGGCCTCTTCCCCAGTCTGCATGCGCTCCTACTCCCCACATGCATCTGTACAGGTCTCGGATGCTCTTCAGTCTCCCCACAAATGCCTATCAGAAAGGGCTGCTGCCTTCAGGCTATAGTCCCTTCTCTTTCTCTCTTTTTTTAAAGATGTATTTATTTGTTTGTTTATTTATTTGAGACACAGATAGAGAGAGAAAGAGAGAGAGAGAGAGAGGCAGAGACACAGGCAGAGGGAGAAGCAGGCCCCATGCAGGGAGCCTGGTGCGGGACCCGATCCCTGGTCTCCAGGATCACGCCCTGGGCCGAAGGCAGGCACCAAACCTCTGAGCCACCCAGGGATCCCCTCCTTCTCTTATTTGGAAAGAAAAATGCTTTAAAATGAAGTGAGATGTGAATTCCTAGGAGTTTTGGGGTTGAAGGTCCCTTGGGATCAACTCAGAAGATGCCATTCCTGAGTTGTGACTTGTTTGCCTGACAGGGTTTCCTTGGATGAGACTTTTATCGTCAGCAGTGGATACCCTAGCCAGGGGGAATACTGATCCTTCCAGGCCTTGTGGGTATGATTGAGGGCTGTAATTTATTTAGCAGCTGAGTCTGCCCTTTCCCTGCCTGTCAAAAGGGCTTCAAAGCTGCCACACCAGGAACTGTTTCAGATTACAGACTTCAGCAACTAATGACCCATGTCCTCCCTTCAGTAGTGAAATCCCAAAATGGTCCTAGGAGAGGAGAAATAAATCCTGACAGCTGCTTAGAGGTCATCTTATAACTAAATCTCCAGAGAAATGTTTTTAGGTTGAGAAAGAGTTCTCCCCCAACCAAAAGGAAAGGAAAAGAAAGGAAAAACATGAGACGAGTGCCCAGAAGGATGTCTGCAGCTCATCCAGGTGTGCTCTGAAGACCAAACCTCTACATCAGCATTTAACAGGAAACTCTTGAGCTTCTCTACCTCTCAGGAAGCACAGTGGAATCAGATAACATGGGAAGCACACACACACACACACACACACACACGCTTCACCTGGTCCTTCCTGCAAGTCTCTGTAGGAAAGGAGTTTCTGTGGGTGAGAAAATGAGACCAGGTGATAGTCTAAGGAGGCTGTAATTTTAGAGGACCTACCAAGAACATTATGTAGGAGGCTTGGTATTCTAAATCCCGGAAGCCTTTTTACTTTTTTTCTTTGGAAAGTATGTGAATGATTGTAATGCTGCTTTGCTTCCCAAACTGGGCAGTGAGGTAAGGAGCAGCAGCCTCTGCCACAACAAACAACAGCAAAGCTGTCATCCTGACCACCATGGAGTTTCTTGAAAGAACTTACCTTGTGAATGACAGAGCCACCAAGATGTATGCCTTCAACCTAGACAGGTAACAGACATCAGTTTCTGCCTCACAATTTTCTATCTTGACTATTTAATAAATCCTCAGACCCTATTGCTTCAAAACTGGAAACTTTCACTCTCCAACTCAGGGGCAGTTTGTAAAATTTGATAAACTGTTGACTGATCTATATGATTTGCATCCTGAAAAATGCAGATTTGGTTCCTTAAATGCACAAAATATACATTTTATTAATATATTTTTCACCTGTAGTTTATCTTCCAGGAAATAGGTATATGTGATCGAATGTGTTTACCTTTCTTTTCCTCAATTATTATCATTCTTAAAGTTCTAAGCAAATTTTATTAAATTATATTTAGAAAAAAAATTAAGGCTTTTCAACTATGTGACAGAATTGTGGCTACATTGTTCTTTAACTAACTGCTGTTTTCTTAATCATAAAATGCCATAATCAAACGTACACAAGTATAATGAATATAGCTGAGTTTAATGCACTGCAGAATTCTAGTTCCATTTAATATCTCCACGGTACCACATACAGTATATTCATTCATCCTCCATTATCGAACTACTATTGATTGAATACACCTGGATATATAACAGGAAGAAAACATTTCTGCTCTCAGATCTCTGTCCTCTTGCAACCTTTAGTCTAATGTGGAACGCTCATAGGAAATAAGCAATTATAAAATAGCATAGAAGTGTCATCCTGGGGATGTTTAATGAGAAAATCTCAAAGGAACCTAGGTCTTAGCTGGACTTTAAGGGTCACAGAAAGGACTTAGGAAGTGGTAGAATAAGAATTGAAAAATGAAAAGGAGTTAGAAAAAGGTTAGGAAAACTCCATATGGAAAATAGGATTAGGGAATATTTTTCAGACTGAGATAATTGCCTGGTAAAAACAGAGACATGTAAGAATAAGAGTGGGTGTATTTGGAGAGTTCGAGCTGAATGAAGAGCAAAGAGAAACATGCAGAGTACATACAGATGAATGAATAGAAATCTGAAACGAATTCATGATAGGAAGAGAGCTCAAGAGAATACATATAATTAATGATATGTGTAATGTCTGTGTTTGTTTCATGGAACCAAATTCATATTCTAAAGAGTAGCAAATTTGTGCTTGATAGCATGAAATGTCTAAAGAGCTGTAAAGGGACTTCTTTATAATTTTGCCTTAAAAATGTTTGGTAGAATCTAGCACATCTATTATCTCACATTATAAGAGTTATTTTTCTTAGAAAATAGTATTAGGTATGATTTATTAAGACCATAAATAATAAATCCTCATGTTAGGTCAGGCAGAAATTTTAGACAATGAATTGTTAATACTATGGACACTATTAAAAGAGCATCTCTACATTATTAAAATAACACTATCTCCCTTCTCATTAAAATAGACCACTGGCACTCTGTTACACAAAGTGTGACAGTTATAGTTACATTATACATTTATAAATTTATAGTTACAGGTTCTCTTTCACTTCCTAAACGGGTATGGATTTCAGGATATGGTGATGATAGAAACTGTCAAACTCATTTTTATTTTCTTTTCATATAATAACAGTTGAACTTGGGAGAGATGATTTATGCTGATCTGTCATTTTGCCAGTTAGGAACCTGAATGCCAAAGAGAACAAGTTCAGATGTCTAATTATGACAGAGTTGGGTCTGAACACACACCTCCTGTTTGTGAATTTAGTGTCTGCTTCCTCCTCCTTCACCTCTCCTGCACCTACACTTTAACCTTGTGGCCTCCTGAATCTATAATCTATTTCTTCCTGAGGTCACATGAACCTTGACTTCTTCACTTATTCACTTCCTTTTGTCAACTTCCCCAACCTTGTTTCTCATATATTTTCTTCCGTCTCTATTTCCCAGACAACTTATTCCTCGGATAGTCCTTCTCTTTTCTCCTTTCTTCTCTCTTTTCTACTTATAATCAGCTTTCCATTTAAATTGTTGCCAGCATTGAGAAACTTAATCTGAAGGAATCTTTTCTCTCTAATTCCACAAAAGGAGTGATTCATTTATCTATGGCTGGGCTACAAACCAGTCCCAGAATGTAGTAGCTTAAATAATAATCATTGTGTTATTCACAATTCTGTGGGTTAGCGGGGTTTGCTCATGGAGCTGCGTTCTCCTGGTGTCTGTGCTCTGCCAAAAGTTCCCAGATGGCTTTATTCACATGTCTGGGGGTTTTGTACCAGCTTTTGGTTAGTCTTCATTCTCTTTCCTATGGCCTCAAATATTTCCCCCCTATAAAGGAGTCTGCTATGGATTGAATATTTGTGTCCCCCCCCGCCGCCCCCACTCAAATTCACATCTTGAAGCCCAAACTCCCATGTGACTGTGCTGATAGGACCTTTCAAAAGGTGATTAAGGTTAAATGAAGTCTCCAGGATGGAGCCCTGATATGGTAGAAGTGATATCCTCATAAAAGAGGGAGAGATACCAGAGATCCCTCTCCACAACGTGAGGTTATAGCAAGGCAGCCATCTGTAGGCCAGGAAGAGAGCATTTGCCAGAAACTGAATTTTCCAGCACCTTAATCATGGATTTTCAGCCTCCAGAACCACGAGAAAATAAATTGATAACAGAAGTTGCACATGTAGTGGACATCAGAGGAAATAGATGCCACTAAATAAGATAAGCCATTCCTAAAACACATAAAAGAGCAAACAAGTAAATGTCAGCAACATTGGGCCCATAGGGGATCAGTATCCAAAATTGCTAGAGTTTACTATTACAAACTCTGCAAAGAAACGCAAAAAACAACCCATGCATAGTAAAAAGAGCAGGGAATAGAAACTGCCTTTAAAAGAGCCCAGATGTTGGACTTTGTTCAGAGTAGTCATTATAAATGTGATTAAAGAACTAAATGATATCATGCTTAAAAAATTAAAAAGAGGTATAATGGCAGTGTGTCATCAAACAGATAATGTCAATAAAAAGATAGAAATCATATAGAAAAGAACCAAATGGAAATTCTGAAGTTGAAAGTGGAATAAGTAGAATAAAAAATTTGTTAAAAGGATGCAGTAGTAGATGATGAACTGACAGAAGAATCAGTGAACTTGAAAACAGATCAACAGGTACGCAGCATAATGAACAAAGAGAAAAAAAAAAAGGAGTACAAAGTAACAGAACCTCAGGGAAATGTAGCACATCATTAAATGCCCTAACACATTCATGATGGGAGTACCAGGAGAAGAGAAAAAGGAGGAGAGAAATATTTAAGGAAATAATGTCTAGAATTTTCCAAAATTTGGTGACAATATTAATCTGTACATCCACAATGGTCAACAGATGCTATGAAGAATCAAGGAAAATGGATCTACACTCTTATATGTCATAGTGAAAATACTGAAAACAAAACACACAGAAAAAGTCTTAAAAGCAGCAAGAGAGGAAAAAAAGGTAAATTAGTGGCTGTCTGGGGTAGAGTTGTATGCAAGGAGATTGAGGATTTACTGCTAATGGGTACAAGGCTCCTTTTTTGGGCTGACGGACATGTTCTAAGTTAGATTGTGGTAATGGTTGCACAACTCTGCAAATATGCTAAAACCCATTAAATTGTATACATTAAATGGGTCACTTGTGTGGCATATGGATGATATATATAGGTTGATAAAGCTGTTTTAAAAAGGAGAGAGCAATTGGACACCTGTTCTAGGATGGGAAATTACATCTGATTCTGCTAACATTTCTATTCTCCACTCCCTCTAGCTCTCTCCCCTCAAAACACTTCTTCACATCACTCATTTATTCACAAACATTTAATCAAGCATAATCTCAACAGATGTGTCCTGAATATCTACTGTGTTCAAGATGAAGTCCCAGGCACTGAATGCACAGGAGTCTTTCTAGTGCAGATGGAGGAAAGTGGTTGAGAGGGTGAAATGGGCCAGGAACTGCTAAGGGATGTATGAATGTTTTCTCCCTCTTTGATACTTATCCTGTCCTTAGGAATAGAGGCTCTATTCCCAGGGTTAATTCATACAAAACTGATGCCTTATTGTCACTTGAGTAGAATCTAGAATAATGGATATGGACAAAGGGGAAACAAAAGAAAAGCTTGCTTTTTGTTTATTCAAGCTCTCACATAAAATTGCTTAACCTAAAGTTATTTCTCTTTAAAAAATTTTTTTTCTTAAAGTTGCCTATTTCTTTTTTTAAAGATTTCGTTTATTTATTTATTTGCTTGTTTATTTATTTGTTTATTTTGAGAGAGTGAGTGAGAGGGAGAGGGAGAGAGAATCTGGAGCAAATTCCGCACTGAGTACAAAGCTCCATTGGGACTTGATTGGTCCCAAGACCACAAGATCATGACCTGAGTGGAAACCAAGAGGCTGACACCAAGAGTCCCACACCTAACCAACTGAGCCACTCAGGAACCCCTAGCCTAAAGTTATTTCGCAGTACAACTTACTTTATAGTTTCTGAAGAACAGTGATACCCATGTAATGTGAAAATGGTAGACTAATGTAAAAATCCACACTTTTATCTTTTATCTTGTTCCAAACACAACTCTGAAGTATTTATATGAATTTGCTAAAATCTCAGAGTGACCCTATGAGAGAGATGTTATCATTATCCCTTTTTGCTGATGAGGAAATTGAGGCACAGAGAAGTGATTTTCTTTTTTTTTTTTTTTTTATTATTTATTTATGATAGTCACACACAGAGAGAGAGAGAGAGAGAGGCAGAGACACAGGCAGAGGGAGAAGCAGGCTCCATGCACCGGGAGCCCGATGAGGGATTCGATCCCGGGTCTCCAGGATCACACCCTGGGCCAAAGGCAGGCGCCAAACCGCTGCGCCACCCAGGGATCCCCGATTTTCTTAGAGTCATATGATTAGTGAGTGGTAAAGCTGGGAGTCGGCTTAGCAATGGGATGTCAAAGCCCAAATTCTCAGCTTCCTCCCAGTACTGTCATCCACTCAGCCTAACTCAGAAACTGGTATGCCCTTTGCCTAGCTGTTGTAACCAGAAATCCATGAACCATCTTCCAGTCCCACCCTTCCCCCATTCAACCTTAAATAATGTTATTGGTTAGTAAGTCCCATTGATTGTACCTTCCAAACATCCCTCTTTATGACTGCTTCTTCCCATTTTCCTTCTCACGGCACTGGTCCAAATTGCCGGTATCTCTGCTCCAGCCACCTCCTAAATGGTCTCCATGTTTTGTCTCTTTATATTCAAGCCTTCTAAGCATCACCAGAAGTGATCATTTTAGAAATGTGAACCACATAATGTTTCCTGCTCAAAACTTTCCAACTGCCTCCCTGCAGACTTTGAAGAAAAGAAGACCCTTTTTAATGGTTCACAGAGCTCTGCATGATTTAATTTCTGCCTACTTCTCTGACGTCATCCAATGTCACTCTTCATCTCACAGTGGCCACCTATGTAGTTCCCTTTCTGTCCAGGCAAGCTTTTGAACAAGACAAGCTCTTTCTTGCCTCTGTGCCTTTGCACCAGCAATACCCTCCACTTGTGATGTTTCTCTTCCACATAAGTCTACTCCTGGTTATCCTTTAATTCATTGCAGAGATATCTCTACAGAGGTGCCTCCTATTACGGCTCTATTTAAAGTAGCCCCAGCTTCTCTTGCCCAGTCACTGACCACATAGCCTCTGTGCCTATCAGCTGGCTTACTTTTGTCTGCCTCTGCTAAGATACAAGCTTCTAAGGTCAGGAACTTAGTCTCAAGGACCATGGTATCAATTAGCATCTTTGTTAGTGCAAGCACATTGCAGGCATGCAGTACATATTTGTCGAATGAACGAATACATGATGTATTGGATATGCATGGTGGGATGTAAGCTTTCATCTTCTAATAGGAATAGTGATTTTAGGTTCTTGGGAGAAGTGATGTAGAAGCACAAAATAGAAGTGATTTCATTATGTAGTCAACATATGAAATAAGAGGGTGGAAAGTATTACTAGCTCTACTTTAGAGACCCAGAAACAAAGGGGTTTAACATCTACCATCAAACACACAGAAAATACAAAAGAAAAAGAAAGGCTTCACCAAGGTCAAAAAATAAACTTCATATTCTAATTAGTATTTTAAGAAATGAACTCAGTTCTAGGCTATTGCAAGAAAATTTCTGAATATTTCCTTATTTCTCCTGTTACTCCTTTTTTTCTTTGATGCTATAGTAACTTCCTCTGCTCTGGCCTACTATTCCTATTCTTCAGAGCTTCAAACCATCTATGAATTCATGGGAATCTATGATGATTTATTCACAATTCAGTTTTTGATGCATTATAGCATTTGCTTTTTAGAACCTTCTTAAAATTCTTCTTAGGATTCACATCATTTTTTAGATTAAGAGCCTGTTCTGCATCTGTAGGTACGCAGACCACTTTGCTCTAGTGAGGCAATGAGAAATGTATTTTAATTTTGGATTTTTAAGTTTTGGGGGGATTACAGACCTTTCTAGGAGCTCAGTTAAAACTGTGGGCTCTTGCATTCCTCCCACATAAAACACAAATATACATATGAACACATCGTATCCAATTTCAATGGAGTCTCTGAAACCCATGTTTAGATAGCCTGCTTAGTATCTCAAGGAACAATCTCAGCTTAAAGTATAACCGTATTGGTTAATCTTTGAGGCTAGGACAACAAAGCAGTATTTAAAAGTAAAAACTGGCCAGGTTTCTTGCACTTTTCTTCTCATGAGATTGCCCTGAGGCTGTGTCCCTAGTAGGACTCCTGCCTTTGTCTGCCTTCTGCACTGCCCCCAGAATAAGTTCTTTCTCCTGGTCACTTACCACCTGTTTTCTCTGGCCACAAGATTAATGAAAAGTATAAAATAAAACAAAGCTTCATATGACACCAGCAAATCAGTGGTCATATGAATAGTGCCAGACCAATCGGTGACCCTGTCTTGCTCATGTTGCCTTTTCAGCACAAAGGAAGAGGAAACCTCTATCATGCTTTCTTTTTAGTTCTCTGGTTCCACGGAGTTGATGGCCACTGGTGACCCACACTGCCCCATGATATACATTTTTATTATCAGATTATGTATCACATTACAAAGGCAAAAATGTGTAGATATAAATACTTTATGTGCTTATTGCCAAATGGTTCCTATTCTAACAAACAAGATTATTGGGAACTGTTCAAAATCCTGAGTGCTATTAACTTCATCCATATAAAGATTCCAAAGTCAATTTGGCAATAAACGCCAAAATCCTTAAAAATGTAGATACCTGTTGACCAGACAATTGCCCTTTTAGAGTTACATTCTAAGATGATAATATATAGAGTAAAGATGAACTATAAAGATCAACAGCCTCACTTATATAAGCAAATAAATGGAAAAGAATGAATTGTTTAAGGAAATCAGTTCATTATGTATGACATATTTATGCTAAATACAGTGCTCCCTTTGTGTTAAAAATAATAGTGTAGAGTATTTAATAAATTGAGAAAATGTCAATAATACATATAGCTAAGAATCAGGTTCCGAAGCTTGTCTTTGGTAGGATTCCATGGTGACACTGTCATTTTATCCATAACCCATTCCAGACCTCCCCATTGAGTTGCAGCCATGATTTGGGTAGCATCTACCCCAATCTCAGCTCCAGGGGTCAGCATGGTAGGGTTTAGCCAATCTGATTATAACAAGGTCAAGCCAACTAGCCTATTCATATTCCTCTGGCTATAAAAGTTGGTTCCCATTTGGTCAAATCAGCATGCAACTCAGGATTCTTGTTTAGGACTTGGGAGTGGACATTGTCTCTTCTGTATAAGAAAAGGCAAGTACACAACTCTGATTACCTTGGGCAACCATTCCACTACCATGAGGAAAAACAGCCTGCAGTTAAAGTGTGCTTAGAGAATGCAGAGCGATGCATCTGGAGTCTTCCTAAATCAGGTTAAAGCCTAATATATCTAGATTTTTCAGTTGTAGTACCAATAATTCCCATTTAATAATCTAGCATGAGCTTTGTTTTCAGTACTTGTAACCAAAAACATTCAAATTAGTTATGGACTCTGATTATATTTTAAAAAGGTGTGTTTATATATTACAAAGTAAACAACAAAATATCAGCAGTAGTTGTCTTTTGGAGATAAGGTTACCAGTAATTTCTCCCTTTGCTTTGTGCCAGAATTCTATTCTAGAAAATCTAGAATTACAGAAATTCATTTGTAATGAATATATATGTTAGTTTATTCAGGAAAACTAAAATAAAATGATAATTAGGATCATAATCATCACCATAATCTAAGCCAAAACCTTCAGACCTTTAATTCCAGATGGTAATAAGACAAATGAACTAGCTCTTCAAGTGGAGGTGAACTTATTTCTCTTTTTATACCTTTCAAAATCATGGATGCTAAGTTCATTCTAAGAATCTTATTAATGTCTTCTAATAACTTTATTTAAGAAATTAAAGTCTTATCAGCTCAAAATTCATGGACATTGATACTGCCATCAGTAGAGATTGGTTTTAGGTGTACTGAAGTTCAGGTAGGGGGCAGAGTGGAGCCCAGTGGGAAAAAAACACTAGGCTTGGAATCCCACTTCTGCTGTTTCCTGGTTATATGGTCTCAGGCAATTACTTAACCCCTGTGAACCTTGATTACTTCAGCTAAGAAGCTATGGGATTGGACTGAATGTTATCTACTATCTTTCCATCTATGAAATTCTAGAAGTCTATACATGCCTCTAAATAAAATTTTATATTTGAGAAGAGCTGATATGTATTGCCTGCTTTAAGAAGTATAGGCAAGATCAACTCCCAATACAGTTTTGATAGATGATAGAGATTGTTTGCAAAGTTATGTTAAGGTTTCTGAGGGTCCACGTGGACTCAGCAAGAGAAAGTGCTATGATCTATTAACAGTGTTGCTGTGGAGAAGAAAGGAAGAGTTTTGGCATTTAATAGTGAGTATCTGAATCAACAGTCAGGCTCATACGCACATATCTAAGATCGCCCTGCCCTCCTTTTTAAAAATGTGTTACATGGGGTCCAAAATCTTTTAAAAATGCAGTAATTTGGAAGAAAATGCATCAAAGTGTATCTGCTTCCTTTCTCCTGTTCCTTTGATATCTCGTAATCGCTGCTGGTAATAGACTGAATAGGACCTTGACAGAATAAAAGCAAAACCTTTAGTCGTTGAGAATTCAGAAGGAAATTTCTTGCTTGTTCCTTCACTTGGTATTTCTTATGGAAGGAGCTGTGAACAGCAACTTCCTAGCTAGTTAGCAGATGTCCTAATAACAGTTCTGAGAACGGGTAGGGCTGTCATTGAGGTATTTGTTTGCAACCATGTTCACTTCTTGCTTCTGTCAAACTCATCTGTAGTGTGGAACTCCAGCAGAAATCCTTGAATAAAGATCAATGTCCTGGAGAGAAGCCAGAGGAGCTGGAGTCAGGAGCCATCTATCACTGCCACAGCAACTCCAAGGCCACAGAGAACAGAGCAAACGAGCAAGTCTACGCCAAGTGGAAACTCTATGCTGCTTCGGGAGTATGCTTCATTTTCATGATTGCAGAGGTCGTGGGTGAGTATTATTTAAAAAGACTTCTCTGATTAAACAAGCAAACAAACAAAACCCCACATCACCGCAGGACAGTTATGTAAGTTCTCCTTTTAAATAAAGAATTCATATTTTCTGTAAGTACTGAGTAACAATATGCTCATTGTCGATAAGATGGGAAAATATTAGAAAACAAAATTCCTCACCATCCCACATTTGAGTAATAACCTCTAATAATACTGTGGAGTGTTTTTTCCAATATACTTATCTGTCATAACTCAGTTTTTTAACATAACTGAGAGCATACTGAATGTTTTTGGCCATGCCATCAAATACTCTTCAAAAACATTTTTATGTCTGAACAATATTCTATAATAACGCTCTACTGTGCCTTACATTACTATCTCTCTATTGTTAGAAATTTAGGGAGGGTTTTTTTTTTCCTGCTATGTATGGACGGGCTGTAATAAAAACTCATGAATAAAGGTCTGCCTGCCTTTCTAGTTAATCTCTTGAAAGAGATTCCTAACAGTGGAAAAATTGATTGAAGGACATAAATATATTTGTTACTTCTTGATGCATATTGCCAAACGGGTATCCAGAAAGCTTAAAACAATTCATATGTCTGCATGATGTATGTGAAAATGATTCTCCAAATCTCTACCAGAACTTATTTTAATCTTTTAGAATCTTTATTAATATATAGGTGAATATCCTTTATTTTAATATTCATTTCTTTGTTATTGTTAGAATATTTTTGCATGCTTATTAGTAATCTATGTTTCCTTTTGTTGATGCATTTCCTTCTTGCCTCTTAATATTTCTTGCTCATTTGTTTTCTAGATAATTTGTAATGCTTTATATTGATCTCTGGGAGCTCTTTATATAGTTAGGATACTGAACTTTTTATATTTGTTATAAGTACTTTTAAGTTTATTGTTTGTCTTTAATTTTTGGTTAGATGTAGATAAGTTTTAAATTTTATATATGTAACTGTACCAGACATCCCATTTTGAGCTAATTTCTTTTACTGCTCTTTCACTCTTTTAGTGCTTTCGTCCCTGTATAGTAAGAAGATAAATACCATTTTGTTGTTCATTTTTTTGCATTTAATTTTAAATCAATGTGAGATTAGATATACTCTAAGGACTAAAAATTCTTTTTATGAATAACAGAGTTTTCAGAATTATTTATGGAATAATTACTCCTATTGATTTTTGATGTTTCTTTTATCATTTATCAATATTTTATAAAGAATAAGGGATTGGTTCTAAGATGTTTTATTGATCTGTATTGCTATTCTCTGTTACTAGTAGCATTTAATTAATGTAGATTTATATGTTATAAAATCTGTTGTTCTCTCATCATTCCTCATTTAAAAGAAAAAAGGAAAAGCTCATTAATTTCTGTTTATTATTCTAATTAAACATGAGAACCATTGTGTTCAGTTCCCTCCAAAATCAAATTATGGTTTTACTGGTATGTAAGATAATTTGGAAACACAAATATTTTTAAAGTACTCAGTTTTCTCCTCTAAGAATATGGTATGTTTCTCCATTTAACCAAATACTCTACATCTCTCATATGTTTTGTGATTTTAGTAGTTGGGTTATTTGTTTGTTCAGAGTCAGCCTATTTTTTTGCCAGGTTTATTTAGGTGTGTTTTTTTTTATTCTTTTCAGAGGTGAAGGGGGTCTTCCTTTTGGCATGTCCTTTTTTTTTTGAGGTGATTACTTTTGGTATTCTGGAAAGTTTTCCATTTTGCATATTCATTTTATACTCAACAGTATACTAGAATTATTTTCATTCTAAATGTATTTCAACCCATTTTGTTTTTCTCTCATCCATCCTCCTCCCTCCTAGGAGGTAACACTTTCTTGTGCAAAAAACGTATTTCTCTTCTTTTTCAATAAATTAGCTCTTCTGTATGTTTCATATTTTTATCATGTTAAATAATATGCTAAATCAAATCTTATGTTAAACTATTAACTGTTAAGGGAAATGTTTCCTGAGAGGTTAAGTATTTCATTATGTGAACGAAGTGGGTTTTTTCCCTAGTTTTTAAATGATTAACAGATAATTAAAGACACTTGTTACTTTTATCAAGTAACTTTTCTTTTAAACATACTGTTAAGCATTTTTTTGACACATTGTTGATATGTATTATATTCAGAGATTTCCTAATATAATATGGTCTTTGCATTTCTGGCATTATGATGATAATAAATATCTATTTAATGCGTATTATGTGCCAGGAACTGTGATGAGTCTTTGCCATTGTGTTACCTTACTTAATCCTGTCAAAATCCCTGTGAGGTAGGTCCTATTATTAATTGCACTATATAGATGAAGAATAGAAACACTGTTGAGTACTCTACTTGAGTAGCAGGCAGTCTGAATTCAGGAGCTCCTGGTGCTAGGCTCTTATTACAGTGCTTCTAAGTGGACTGTGGTGGACCATTCTTTCAATGCATTGCTCAGTCTGGATCACTTACATTTTCATTAGGATTTTTTATTTTTATTAATAACTGAAATTGAGAGTTTTATGTTTGGAGCTATTTTTCTCAGTTTTTGAAATAGAGTTATGCATATTAAAGTGAAAAGTTTAATTTTAATGATATTTTTAAAAAATAAAACAATAGAAATGATTTATGTAACATTGTAATTATCTCTTCCTTTTAAAGAATTCCCTGGCAAATTGTCTAGCTTTAGAGACAGTCTTGGAAATAATTTTTAAGATAGATTTATTAGCTTCTTCCTTATTTTTTGATGTACTCAAAGTTTCTACTTCTCCAGTGTATTTTGGTCATAATGTTTTTCCAAAGTCAACCATCTCACTGAAATTTTCCAATTTATTATCATACATTGGAGCATGACAGTTTCATATTAATATTCTTTTGTTTATTCTAGCTACTTTCTCATTTTAATATTGTTGATATATTTTCTTTTCCTTGATTAACTGGGTGGATATCTAGTTTATTGAGACTATTATTATTATTATCATCTAAATTTTTCTGTTTTTAATTTAGAATTTTGGTTTTAAAAATATTTGTTACTAAAAAAAAGTTTGTTACTTTCTCCATGTTTCTTCAGGGTTGTAGTCTTATTGCATGTCTTAATATCTTGAGTTATATCATTCTCTAAATATTTTTATGCTTTCTTTTTTTAATAAAATTATGTTTAGCTATGAATTTAATCTATAAGTTTTGATATGTCATGTATCTTTTCTTATTTTTCCACCCCCAAAATAAAAAAGGAACACTAGAAACTAGCTGGCATACAGTATTATAAGGTACTATTACTCCATGACAATTCTTACTTGTTACAATCTTATCAATATTTTGGTTTCATTTTCTTCTACCCAAAAGGAGGACTAAATTAATAGTATCTGAGACTAAAGAAAAATAGAACCTGCCAAGTTTTTGTTTTTATTTAGTTTTGTTTTGGTTTGGTTTGGGTTTTGCACTATCATAGCCAATAATCAGAATTAATTGATTTCTGAATCCTATGGAGTCTTATGGCCTCTATATTTATACTCAGACTTTTATCTTTTGAAAACTGGAAAAGAACCTAGACTCATCCAGTCTAAGAAAAATCCAGGGTTGGCAAATAATTTTCCAGTCAAAGATTATAAAAATAATTGATATCACACAATTTCTAGAGCCAGGGTAAGTTTTTTGAAGGAATCAACTTAATAGCTTGATGAAATTGCAAAGAATTTACTTTGAGCAATTCCAATTTGAAAACTCACTGCAAAAATCCACTGATATTTATGCCAGAGGTATATTCCTTTTTTATTAGTTAAATTCATAAGATTATGGACAGTATTCTATTGCTTATGTAAGAGACGGACAAAATGGAAAATCTAAAAAACAGAACCTACTCAAAATGTGGCTTAAAAAGGCGATGTTCTGGAAATTTATAGCTTTCCAGATAAAGTACTGGCAAACACTATATGCAAACACAGCTCAGCAAGATGTAGAAACTGGCTTGTTTTTCTCCACTACTTTCTTACTCTGCTTTCCCCAGAATCCATGTAGATGCTGAGGACAGACGGCATCTTTTCCCTAGCTGATGTCTAATCAACAGTCTGAAATGAGATGGTCTCCCATTCATAAAACTCATTTTTCTCCTTGTACCTTTCCTATGCCCTGTCGTGTTATTTTAAAATTACTTATATTTTTGGGGGAGGGGTGTTGAAAAGTTATTCACTTGGAGTGAGCAAATCAATCTCCCTCTTCTCTTTCATTCTTAATAATTAATTAGTCTATAAATTCTAATCTGGCTTCAGTTGAGAGCCAGAAGAAAGTGATGTTGTCATTAAGGAATTAAGTGGATACTGACAGACTCATTTGGAATTCGAGCTGCATTGATTTTGAACTGATTTTCCTAAAACATTGCTCTCATCATGTTAAATATGTCTTCAGAATTCTTCACTGGCTCTGCTTTGCCTATTTCAGGGCTTCACAATGTTTCCTCCATCACAGCAAGCACAGAAAATGTTACTGAGTATGGGGGTATGGGGGTAGACCCAAAAGTGTGCTGCAGCAGGGAGAAGCTGGTTCAGGGGCTGCCTCTGTGCTAGGTCCCCAGGTAAAAAGAGATCAATATATTTGAAAACTCTGCACTCTGGACAAAATGAAAAGTTCTTACTTTGACTTTCAAGTCATCCCACCATCTGGCTGCCAAACCAACTATCAATCTTTTTCTCTTACTACTTTACTACATGACTTTTCTGTTTCAGCTGTTTCCCCCATCCTGTACAAAATAACACTATATCTTAAAGTCTCTGTAGCTTTTGCTTATGTCTTTTTATTTGAATAGAAAAGGCCTCTCCTCATCCCCCACATTCATCAAAACCCTGATCATCATTCAAGCCCAGACAAACCTCACCAAAAGCCATTCTTGACCAGGTCAGAGAAAGCTATTGTTATTCTCAGGTCACTTTTGGGAATCTGGGAGGTCCTCATACAGGGTATGGGATTTGAGACAGGCCTTAAAGTTTGTGTAGGCACTGAGAAGTGGCTAAGAGGGAGATGGAAAAGGCCTTCCAGAGGGAGCACTCTGATGAGCAGCACCTGATTACTTCTGTGGTCCAGGAGGTAGTAAATATCAGCGTTGCCTGGAAAGATTTTAAGCAGGTAGGTCTTCAATAGTACAGGAAATCTGTATTCTTAGAAAGCAATTCAAGTGATTCTTGATGTCTAGCTGCATTTGGGTGTCACTGTTTGTCGTGGTCAAGGATTGCCTATACAGGAAGCTTCCTCCTACTCACTGTACTGAATGCAGTTCTGGTCCTCCTGGACCACAAACCACATGCTCAGAGGCAAGACTGGTTATGAGATGCCAAGCAAGATTACTCAGAGTCTCTGGGTCTTTTTATAGGGAGACTAGAGGGGAGAACAGCTCTTTATCCTCTACAAATACTCTGCTGAAATGATAGAAACCTGGAGCTTCTAGTGTCCAACTTTTCTTGCCAAGGGTGAAGTAAGTCTGTCTCCAGTAAGACAATAAATATCAACAGTTAGAGACAGGGCAGAGCCCACCCCATCCCAAACGTTTTTTGAACCTTAGGATTAGAATGCATTGGATCCAATCCTACCCTGATTTTTTCTAGCTATTTGAGCCAATGTTCATTTTGTGGTTGTTGTCGAAGCCAGTTTGCTTAAGACATTTATGACTTACAACTGAACCTATCTAAGATCTATCTAAATAAGTGATGTAAAATAAAACAGGGTGAGTGCTGAATAAAAGCAGAATGGTAGTTGGGGCTCAAGAAAGACCATGAGGCCTGGCTAGGGAACCTGGATTAATTCTGTAGGCCTTATAGGATAATTGACATTTAGAACAGGGGAGAACCAGGTCATAGGGCTGTGTTTAGAGAGAGAATTGGCCACAAAGCAGACTGGTGGGAGGAATCAGAGAAGGTTATAAGCATTAGTGTGTCTACTGTTAATGGGCCTTGAATCTGTTGAATTGGAACTCTTTTTGACTGCTTGTGAAAACTCCTAATTATGGAAAGGCCCTAACATGCACATATAAATGCATATCCCTATTTAAAAAGACAGTTATATGGACACCAAGAACTCACAAAAATCAGCTTAACTATGGCAATTACTGGAAACAATTGAGAATGGTCAGAGAGAGAGAGAGAGAGACATCCTACAGGAGGACAATTTAGAGTGTGAAGCACAGATGGAGGAGGCAGGAGGATGCTAGATAGGAAAACAGAGCTGGGAGCTGCCTGGGGGAGATAGTGAATATCTCAGAGTAAGAAACTTCTCTTAGAGAGAGCTATGGCTGGGTGGTTTGATAACCACAAGCTTTACTGATAAGGAGGCTTACTTTGTACTAGAGTCGGTGTCTCAGAGGCTTAGGCCACTTATATTTTTTGAGGTTTCTGATATTAAAAATTTAAGAGGTGTCAAAACACGCCTATGCAAACTGTGGTGTATGTTAAATACTTGTTAAGTAACAACTCAGTGCATTGTGTTTTTGATAGTATAATTTTGTTTTATATAGTATAATAATTCTATTACTATATATTATTAATAATATACTATGATATAGTATAATAATGCTCTTCATAAGATAGAGGATTTTTAAAATATGAATTATATAGTGGTGATGTCCAGTAATGAGATACAAGCTAATGTTGTCTGAGAGACATTTGCTTCTTTCCTTTTGGTAAGTATGTGTCTGTTCTCCACAGAACATGCCATGTGTACTTACCACCCACTCTCTGAAACTGAGGTTAGTATGAGACCCAGGCCCAATGGCTCCCCACTGTCCACTCACCCCACAGGCCCTAGGAAGAGTGCATTTCCAGAACTTAGTCCCTAGTCCCTCTCCTGTCTTGTCATCAGTGCACTGCCTTCTCTATCTTGCCAGTAATCCATACATGTGTGAGTGCTCCTGCCTTCCTTCATGCCTTCATTGTATTTCCTTGGCTATTGCTGTTGTGTCTTAACCTCCAGCTTCTCCTCCCTCCAGGTCAGCCTCCACATTGCCGGCAAAGATCTCTCTCTCTCTCTCAAATACAGATATGAGTACATCACAACCTTGCCTCAAATCACAGTAGATTCTCTTATCCCATAGGATAACATTCAAATTCTCCAGCCTGACATAGTTTCCCACAAGTGGGTCCCCAACCCGCATTTCCACTCTCATTTCTAGCTATTCACCCAACACTCCACATCTCTTGATTTTCCACAAAGGTGCCATCTTCTTTCATTTCTTTCTGTTTTGGTTCTTGCTCTTACCTCTTCCTGAAAAACTCTTCCCTTCTAGCTCTGTCTTACCCCCCCTCTCCTGTGAAAAATTCCTCAATGCTCCCAAGGAGAATGGTTTTCTGATCCTCCTAGCCCACGGTACAGTCTTGAGTGTGGTGAATGCTCGACAATGAGATCACTGAAGACAAGGACTCTGTTGAACTTTGTGTATCTTTGTGTATCTTTGTGTAACTTTGTGTATCTTTGTGTACCCCATCCCTGTACCGAGCACAGGAAGGACTCAATAGATATTGGCTGGATGACAACAATCATTATCAATAATACCCCATGTTTAAAAAAATTTTTTTTTTTTAATTTACTTATTCATGAGAGACACAGAGAGAGAGAGAGGCAGAGACACAGGCAGAGGGAGAAGCAGGCCCCATGCCTGACATGGGACTCAATCCCGGGTCTCCAGGATCAGCCCTGAGCTGAAGGAGGCGCTAAACCGCTGAGCCACCCGGGCTGCCCTAACCCATGCTTTCAGAAGCAAATGCAAGTTGAGTCAGAAACTACCTCTTGCACAGTTTTCTCTATAGGGTTCAGCATGATTGCTCACAGTTTTCTGGACTGTTCTTAGAAGTAGCAATGATGATGCAAAGTGGTTCTCACTTCCTGGGCGTCCAAATCAATATGCTTCTTCCAAAGCAAGTTATCTTTCTCGCTCAGTCATCTACTGATTCAGTTGAGCCTGTTGAAGAGCCCCTATAGGACTCCTCTCCCTTGACTTAAGCTACAATTTGAGCTGAGCATGGAATCCTCACTCTTGTTCCTTGCCGACATGGTGGTCAGCTGCTAATCTGCATGTAGCCATTCTCCCGGTAAGAAATACTGTATTATTAACACAGCTTTATTATCAGACCCCCGAGTTTGGCAGAGAGAGCAACATTAGAGGATAATTGGAAGAAAAGCTGATTTGTTAGCAAAATGTTGCCTTTTGGCTAATGAATCATTGTGATTTTTTGCACTGACAGCTCAGTAACAAGCTTGAAGACTACTTTGCTTCAGACCATTAAACTTTGACAAACCAGTTATTAACTACAGCTAGAGCCAGTGGTCTGTGGGGATTATTGCAATTATGAGCCATATATGTAATTTTTAAAAATCATTAGTTGAGACAAGGTGAGTCTGATGATGGAGGGGCTGGTGACTGATAAGTCTCTGTCGCTTGTCATACACAGGCGATAAACAGCTGCCAGGAAGACACCTGGTTGGCGCAGCTCTTTTTCAGGAAGATGTAGCAATAAAGACTGTTCTCAAACAAGGAGCCCTGTTTGGGAAAGAAGAAACAAAGGTTTCTTTTGATTTCTATTTTGGGGGCTGGAGGTCTTTTCTTGCAGAGCTAGAAGGAGGTAAAGAAGGCAAACCAAATAGGAAGAAAGGCAAGTCAGGATGTCCATGGCTTGGGTTCCCTTCCTACAGTTTATTGGGTAGTGGTTACACTTCAAGACCTCAGTGGAACGTGTCTGCCCTTTCCTTTACTGCCCCCCACTGTTCATAATAGGGATCTTGAACTCAGGTGGGTAATATAAATTAGGAGAGCAGAAGGAAGTGGTAAAAACCTTGGTAAAACCACAAGTCAAGTCCAAACACAGCTGTGGGCCTGACCACAACCCCTGGGTTATAGACAGTAGTCCAGGTCCTCCGACTTCAGTACAAGATTCTTCAAATCCAGCCCATACCTCGCCAGCCTCATCTTTTTTTTTTTTTTTTTTTTTAAGATTTTATTTATTAGTGAGAGACACAGAGAAAGAGGCAGAGACACAGGCAGAGGGAGAAGCAGGCTCCCTGTGGGGAACCCGATGTGGGACTCCAACCCAGGACCCCGGAATCACGACCTGAGCCAAAGGCTGAGAGGGACGCCTGGGTGACTCAGTGGTTAGATGTCTGCCTTCGGCTCAGGTCATGATCCTGGAGTCCTGGGATTAAGTTCCTCTCCAGGCTCATCTTTTCATATTTTTTTTGAACTCTGATGTCCCAGTCTAACTGTGATGTTCTCTAAATGTGCCTACACTTTCCAGTCTCTGTACTTTCCCTCTCCCAGGAATGGCCGCTCCCTTGAAATCCTTTTCCACATGTTCAAATCCTATGTACTCTATGGGTGTCCGTTTCTTATCAAATTGAGAAGAGGTGGATTAAATCAATGTTGATATCTTTTGTCTTACAAAGCTTTGTGAATCTGTGGCAATTTTCACCATGGTTAGTATGCATGTGAATCTAGTTGCCCTAATCCTGGGGCCCCTAGGGGGCCCTAATCCCACGTAATGTTCTGCATTCCCTAGGTGGCCACATTGCTGGGAGTCTTGCTGTCATCACAGACGCTGCCCACCTCTTAATTGACCTGACCAGTTTCCTGCTCAGTCTCTTCTCCTTGTGGTTGTCATCAAAGCCTCCCTCGAAGCAGCTGACATTTGGATGGCACCGGGCAGGTACAGTTCCCCCACTGAGCATTAATGGCAAAGCAGTGCTATACAGTCAAACTAAGGATAAAAACAGAAGAGACAAGCAAAGCCTCATTCAAAAATCCCTTAGGCACATCGGCGCACAGGATTAAGAGGATGCGTGCCTGGGAACACATGTTCTCAATGTTGATTTGTCAAAAAGCCAGATTAATTGTGCTCCTTCTACTCCAATGGGACAGCAGGAACTTGTATCACTTTAGCAAGAGCCCCAGCCCAAGGGTCTCAGGGTGTGGTACCGTTCATTCAGTTACTCTGCATCTGGGAGGGAGGATGGGATAAAACTTCTACCATTTTGCAAAGTAAGGCACAGAGAGCCCAAGAGAGCTACAGAGATTGAAGAACTTCTCATAGATAAATCGAGAATAAAATGTGAAGAAAATCTAGGGCAGAGCAAGGGTGGCCAACCTCTTACATGACCAGCCTTCACTGAAAGTTGCCTCTAGATACAGACCATGACTTATGGCAATATGCACTGTGGTTTTTCAAGCTTAGGATGGCTGAAAGTTCTGATTTCACACCAAATAATTTATCATCACAAGGGTTTTGGATTGCCTTTCCTGTAATGCTCAGAGAAAAGGAAGGGGAGAAGAAGAGATGAGGCAATAAACATCAATAAAAAGAATTTGTGACGATGTGATATGAAGATGCTTTCCAGACCCTGATCAGTGCTGTACTTGGAAAACATGTCTTTGTCTGAGCACTTGTCATTTGTCTGTATACATTTTTTATATGTACTTTCTCCTTTCTGATGCTATTGGTCAAAGCTATTTTGTAAACATAGGATGTTTTGTAAACACAGACAGAACTCAGAACTTTTAGAATTTATTTATTTATTTATTTACTTATTTATTTTTAAAAGATTTTATTTATTTATTAGTGAGAGACACACAGAGAGAGAAGCAGAGACACAGGCAGAGGGAGAAGCAGGCTCCATGCAGGGAGCCCAATGCGGGACTCACCCTGGGACTCCAGGATCATGCCTTGGGCTGAAGGCAGGCACTAAACTGCTGAGCCATCCAGGCGTCCCTAGAATTTAGAATACTGCTTGTACTTTCTCATCCTGGTGATGGAAGTCCATGAACACTGATACTCTAGAAGACCAGTGCTGTTCAATAGAACTCTCTGCTTCAAGAGAAATGTTCTATAATACAGAGTATAACGTGGCCTTAGAGCACTTTATTTTCTTTTTATTTATTCTTTCTAAGTATGCTCTACACCCAGCATGGAGCCCAGCATGGGGTTTGAACTCACAACCCTGAGATCAGGACCTGAGCTGAGCTGAAGAGTTGGATGCTCAACCAACTGAGCCACTCAGGTGCCCCCAACAAAGCACTTAAAATGTGGCCACTGCTACTGAAGAACCGGACTTTTAATTTTACTTAATTTAAATGAAAACAGCCACATGCGATGACGGTTACCCTATTAGGCAGCACTGTTACAGATGTATAGATGAAAATGAACTAGCTTGTCAACATGTAATTTCATGGATGACTTTGTTTAGGAAGAAGCTAAGTATAAAAAGTGAATTTATTAAGAAGTATTAAGTGGCTAATACGACAGGTGGCATGTGGATGTGGTAAAAATCACGAAGGCTGTGTATAAATGACTGAAGCCTGGGAGACAACATGTTCTATTGTTCTGCTTTAAAAGAGGGAGGGCCAAAAGTATGGAATGTGCCTGACCACTGACTTCCAGAATATTTCTAGGCCCTCCTAGGCTTTTAGTACCTACCTACGAAGTTACATTAAAGTTCAGGGTGAAGTGTTAAGGAACTCCCAAGTAAGCAAACATGCTTTACTCAGCCTGCAGACTGAACACCATCTTAGCTTTAAATATTAATGTAAATGTCTCCACTCTGATCTTTCTTTTCCATATAGTTGCTCTTAAAATGCAGTTAGAGTGTTGATATACCTCTGAGCTTGCCTCTGTGTTTACAATACATTGGGTTGGCAAATGAAACTCATTTTCATCCAGTACCTTCTGAAGCCTTCCCTTGTTACTATTTTATTCCACACAAGGTACCAGTACTGGCAAGTTGTAAATGTTTTATGGTGAAATTGAGAGTTTCTAAACACATTTTATTCTTTGTGTCTCATTATTTCATCTCCTAATAAGTTTCAATCATTTTAGCACCTGTTTAAATTAAAATCCCCAAGGAAAACAGCAATGGCAGATAGCAATTAATATACTTTAAAAATTTGCTTGAATTACTTAGTAATATGGAGCATAATGAACTCAGACGCTGGTGTTTTATGAATGCAACATTAAAGTGTCTCATCTTGGTGTTAAAATCCATCCACACTTTTGCTTTGTGAATCACTGAGTGAATGAGTTTAAAGCCTCTTTTGCAGGGAGGGGGGTGGCTGGCAAGGAATGTTAATGCCTTATGATTCTTGAGAGGTTAAGGTAATTCACAAATTCTTTGTGTCTGGGTATCTGTGTGCTTGAATCCCCAGAGATCCTAGGTGCCCTGCTGTCCATCTTGTGCGTCTGGGTGGTGACTGGGGTGTTGGTGTACCTGGCATGTGAACGCCTGCTGTACCCCGATTACCAGATCCAGGGGACGGTGATGATCCTGGTTTCAGGCTGTGCTGTGGCAGCCAACATTATGTAAGTCACTCCACACACTGCCCATAAAAGTTGTCTTTAACCCTGTCTTTAACCCTGTTTGTTTTTGTTTAATTCTTCCACTTTTGAAGATGATAAATTGAATAAATTGTCAGTGAGGTAATGCAGAGCCGGGATCTGAATCTAGATCTACTAGGCCCAGAATCGAGCTCCTGGCCAGTTTGCTCTCATGCATAGTGATGGTTCCATATGAGATATGACTTATTCCTATTTAGTTTTTGTTACATGAACAACACATTATGGGTTCTCAGAGGGCTGGGTTGGAAGGGATCTTAAATTTCATTTACTTCAGTTTTCTTTCTACTTTTGAATTCTCCTTTGCAACATCCCAATAAAATAGTCATTAGTGTCATATATTTTAACAGAACTAATAACCGGGAATTTATTTCTCTTCAAAGCAGTCTCTCTTATCTTTGTATCATTGTGACTATATGAAAATTGCTTCTTAAGCTGTATTAGCTAAACTCTTTCTTTAGTTTCCACTTGTTGATCCACTCTCTTACACAGGCAATTTATTCTTATGAGACATGTGATGCCTTACTGGACATGTGATCATTACTATATTGCTCTTCTCTTACCCTAATGAGCTATTTGATTGTTCATGATAAGGGGGCCAGGTCTTTGATATTTTTTGAGACCTTTTGAGGCCAGGTCTTTGATATTTTTTGGTTGATTTGTTCCTTACCATTTGATAGCTTGATTCTGGGCAACACTATTTAAAACTGTATCATCTATCTATTTATCAATCATCTGTGGTAGACAGAATAATGAATGGCCCCTCAAAGATTTCCACATTCTAACCCTTGAAATTTGTGAGTATATTAATTTACATGGCAAAAGGAACTTTGCAAATCTGATTAAGTTAAGAATGGATTTTGAGATGGGGAGACTCTCTTGGGTTATCTAGATAGGCCCAATGTAACAGAAAGATCCTTGTAAGAGAGACACTCTGAACATAGACACTTTGAAAAAGCTCCTCAGGTCACTCTAATCCTTTTACTTCTGCCTGTCTCAGTTCCTTACCTCCTAGTGTGCAAATCATTGGTCAGAATCTCTGAGCTAAACAGTTAGAAGAGTGGAATTTGACTGCTATTACTGAGTAGGTCCCTACTTCCAATCAGCTAACTTGAGAATGTGTTTCATATTGGCAGTGGGAGAAAAAGCGTGTGGAGATCAATGCAAATCTATCACCACAAGGAGACAAATAAGGCAGAGCACATGTGCCACTGAGTAGGAGTCAATAACATCATCTTTGCATAAGGAGAATAATATGTCCACAAAACAGCAGGGAAAATGAAAATATTAAAAATTTCCTGAGAGTCATATGTCACATAGGTAGTGTCGATGTTACATGAATATGAAAGATACACCCAGCTAACTACCCCATAAATCTAGAACCTTGATGATCAAGTTTGACTTTCTAAATTGATACCATCCAAGTTTTTTTTTTTTTTTAATTGAAACTGCTTTTGAACTTTGACCTTAACATTGAAGGTGCTTCTCATACTTAGAAAGACAAGGGAATTGAAAAGTGGTGACTTCCCTGTGCAAGGAGATAGTTATTTGTGGATAAATATACTGAGTGACTATAATGTTTTCTCCCAGAACTGGGATTATAGGTTTCAAGTGTTGCTAGATGCTGTGTTGTCTGAATATAGAAATATCAGAACTATAGTCTGGAATAAATCTATTCCTTGGAGACCCAAAATCAGGAAAGAAAGTTCTAATAGAAGTTGCAAAGGGGTTCTAGGATGAGGATTAGTGATAGAGCCTTAAGGCTATCGCATGCTGTTTTCCCTGCCGGAAACATTCTCTCCTCTCCAGCCTACAATTTAACTCTAACATAACCATTAGCTCCAATTCAATTGCTTTGTCTAACTAAATCAGACTTCTCTGTTGTGTTATCCATAGCACAAGTTCTTAGTAGACTTATTAAAATTAGAATTTTCATTTATTTGGGTCTTTTAAAAATCTCTGCCATCTCCATTATACTTAAAGCTACTTGGGGGAGGGACCATGTTTCATTCACCTTTATACCTCAAGCATTTAGCAGTGCCTGGCACACAACAGTCCCTAAGTACTTTTTTTCTAATAAAATGAGTAAAAGAATGAGTGACAATATGATAAGCACATATGAATAGACCTAGAAAGAGAGTATGTTTAACTGCCAGGCATATCAGGCTGTCTGAAGATTCTTAAGTGGTAACTATTAATTAAGGATGAATTTCTGCCCAAACAGTGACCATCTAAAAACCGTACATTATGTAATGATCAAATCTTGCTGGAGAGCAATCATCCCACTTTGTGGTGATGACATTCAATTTAATAGGCACTTTAGACTGGGATATGTGGTACTAAAGAATAATTTTTTAAAAATCCTTGTTCCAAAATAAAATCAGATACATAATTTATTGTGGCTAATACTTATCTCTTTGACTTGGATAGGAGATGTTAAATTTTGCAATGTGTTATATACAGAGAGAGAATGAGGCCACAGCTTATACTCTTAGGACTGTATAAAATTTATATATGTTTGCATTTCTATATACATTTACATGTTAAATTGCATAATATTTACATATATATTTAAAATACATTAAAACATTTTAGTTTCTTATTAATAGCTACATATATACAAGCACATGAGTATCATCATTGGCCATTAAGAAATTATTCAGATTTTAAGTTCTCATAGAAATGAACAAAATTAAGTAAAATAAAATATTTTTTTAAAAATCTGAACCTAATGAAATTTTATTTTTGTTTTACCCCCTTTGCTGTCGTTTGCATTTGAAACCAGTACATTTAATTTAGCTCCCACCAAAGCACAGCTTTAAGCCTAACTTAATGCCTGACATTCAGTAGACCCTCAATAAATGATATTTTCCCTCTTCATTATCAAATAGTTTCATTTAGGAAGTGATACTTTCCAGTTTTCAGGTGAACCATAGTAGCACTGGGTAGATAGAAGAACTATCTGAAGTGAACTTTTGTTGTCTCTCCTTGTGTAAAAATTTAAAATTCTATGATACATTTGTTTTCAAAAATTAGTCCAAAATAGTACATTTTACAGCATTAATATTTCAACTATCTGCAATCCTAGATAATACATGGTCTTGTGAATTCCCCATTATGCTGCATAGGTTTTCACGGGCTAATCTCACGTGTGCCAAGAATACCCTTCTCTTTTTCAGGCTAAGTGTGATTCTGCACCAAAAACACCCTGGCCACAATCATAAGGAAGTGCAAGCTAATGCCAGTGTCAGAGCGGCTTTTGTGCATGCCCTTGGAGATCTATTTCAGAGCATCAGTGTGCTAACCAGTGCACTTATTATCTACTTTAAGGTGAGAATGTTTGAGTTTGCTCACTGTCATAGTAAATTTATAGATTTTGTAGTACAGGAGCTGACATGCCAATATTAACTTAAATGAGGTGGACAGCCTATATTTGCCTATACCAACTGCTTTGCAAGGTTTAAACACACAAACAAATATCCAAAGCCTGAAACCTTAGACTTTCCAAATTCCTAAGTGCTATGTCTTAAACTATAGGGGCACCAGTCTTTCCAAAAAGTAGTTACTTTTGTTATGGAGCTAAGATGAACAGCAATGGAACAATGGATACCTTAGGATTCTTGGGTTATAAGTAAGGGAAAAGATGTCTAGCTTACTTAAGAAAAAATATATTTATTGACTGGAATTTATTTGATGTACTCTTGGACAGAAATCAAGGTAGAAATAAAGACAACATTGGGTGTCTTAGATTTCAGAAACTATCCACTTTCTGTCCCAAGTACCAATGTAAAAATGAATGTGCCTCAGCCATTTCCCCCCATTTCTTGTCATTCTGCTGAAATGTGTATTTCTGGGAAAGAGTCCAACAGACTAAGGTAGGATCTTGTACCTGCTGCTTGGCTTGGGAGGGAGAGAATCTGATTGACTGTCTCACCAATATTACCCACAATGGGGGAAAGATAATTCTCCTCCCAATGTCAGGGTGTTAATGGGAAGTTGGGATGGATCCTGGGTGAACCTCTGACCCTAAACAAACATTTACCACAGATCTGTTAGGCCAAGAACTGATGGAAGTGCACTGAGGTGGAGGTAGAAGTAATGGAGAAGAGCATTTAGCTTTGTTATTTGCATCTTGATCATCCAGTTAGCAGGGATTCTTTATCATTTTTATTAAAAAATAAAAACATATAAACAAAAATTACAGACATATCTGAATTCAGTTGAGCATATATTCATTGAAAGCTTCAAGTTTAAGGCAAAATTGTTCAAACTTGCACTGGTTAGTAGAATTTGAGAGTTTCTCAGAGGTAATTGGGCATGGACTTTTTAGTGGCACAAAATTTCAAGGGCAGAGGAACAGGTATCTCACCCTGAGGCTAAGGGGTCCAGTGGTGAGACAGTGCCAAGAATGAGGCCTCAGCTTATACTCTTAGGACTTAATCAAAAATGCCTGCCTCAAATATGTGTCATCCTGAGGAGGGAAAGAAAGGAACTAACCCCAGTCTGCCAAGACCAAGCTCCAGCTGGACCTTGGTCATATGCCACCTCTGGGCAGGTGATACCCTTTCCTCTTACCAAGGCTAAAAGCCATTGAATACTGTATAAACTTGTGCATATTTTTAATCACATACTCTGCACTTCTATTAATTTGAGAAAAGTCAAATCAGGCCTTTGGAGAGAAAACTCAAGGATATTTTCCCTTTACATCTTAGATTTACTTTTTAAAATTTCTTCCGTCACTGATAGTTTGAAGCTTAAAAGAAGGATTGAGTCTTCAGGAAGTCTTACCTCTGAGTTGGACGCCAAATGTCAGGCAGGCGAAGGGTGATAATGTAAAAAAGAAGCAGAGATGATTATTCATTCTATTAATCAAACTTTTCATGGAAGGCCTGAATTCAGTTAACTAAAGTCCCTGTATTTTTTAGCCAGACTATAAAATGGCTGACCCCATCTGCACATTTGTCTTTTCCATCCTGGTTTTGGCCAGCACCATCACTGTCTTAAAGGACTTCTCCATCTTACTCATGGAAGGTAGGAGTGATTTTATTATTATTTCCAGGATCAATGTTTTTTCTTCCCTATAATCACAGCAGGGCACATTCACTGTTAATTTGCATTCTAAGGAAAATATAAATTTATAAGGAGTTTTTGTGAAAACAGATATTATTTTTTTATTCATATGGGAACAAATAAAAAGAGCTGGTTTCTCTTTTTTCCTCCAGCAACTATTAAATGATATGGCATGGTATAAAAATGATATGTACAAATACTAAGGACAGACACTGAAGGAGATATTGCAAAAATAGAAATTTCTCCCTAAATATATGGAAAAGACTTAAGAATAATTGGATAATCTATCTCTCAGGCAGCATTATAACTACTATGAAGGGCTTGCCTAAAACCCCTTGTAGACCTGGCTAACAGTCCTTAAACTTCAGTGCATCAGAATCACTTGATGTCTGTTAAGGCTGCTGGGCCCACCCTCATAGTTCCAGAACCAGTAGGTCTGGAGTAGGGCCTAAGAATTGGAATTTTTAACAAGATGCTGACACTGCTGGTCCAGGGAACACACTTTGAGAACCACTGGAATAGTCTTTTCATACCACTTAAAGGATTACTACATGAGAGCACTGAGAGTAGCACGTAGAAAATTCAATCGGAATTAGAGGTTTACATCACATCAAGCATTTGGACAATCAAAAATATCCAGATCTTGGCTTGAACTTTTCTTTTTGGCCCAGCACATTTTGACATAAGGCTAACACAATCTCAGAGTGCAGGTGCCTTCACAAAAGCCCACACTTCTTAGTGTTCATTACCGATCACATGTTTAAGGATTTTATCCCATTGGGCACTGTAAGAGGATGATAGACAGATGTAAGACAATGTTAGAGGATGATAATGTTGACAACAGTGAAACAGAAAAGGGAGTCAAATGTCACTGTGGAACAAGTGGACTTCCTCTCTTTGAAAGTGACAATATTTGGTTTGTTAAGTCACAGATGCATCTATTTCCTTTCTGAGGGCTGAGTGCTGAGCTGCAGCTGTTCCTAATATGGGACTTTGCTGACTTACAGATGGAGAAAAACAAGTTGGTGTACATTGGAGATGAGTATATTCCACTGTCTCTGTCTCTTAGTACAGCTCTTCTCAGGTGACTATTTCTTTTTATTTAAGGAAAACGTAGCTAATTATTGAAACTTGCAGGTAACTCCTACGTGGAAAATGCTTAATTTTTAAATTAGGTTTTCAAATTAGGTTAGCATAAAATAATACTTGTACTTAATGAAGTTTTCTAAAAATATGGAATGGTATAAAATTATTAAAAGTTTCCTCATTTTTCCACCTTTGAATTCTCAGTCCCATTCTTCAGAGATAACACCTACTAATAAGTTGATATGTATCTGTCCAAAAATATTTAGGCATTTACATATATATGTGTACATATATAGTGTGTTTTTTTATATAAACAGAATTATGCATTGATTCCTATTTTGTTCACCTTACTTTCTTCACTTGGAGGTCTTTTCATATTAGCACATACAGAGATACATATTATTCTTTTTTTTTTTCTTATTCCTTTTCATGGTATGAAGTATTTCCCTGGATGCATGTACTTACTTATTGATGGACATTATAGATAATGGTGTAATTACCATTCTGTCCATATATATTTTTTTTAGTGCTTGAATATCTGTGTCTTAGAAGTGATATTGCTGTTTCAAAAGTTATGTGCATTTAAAAATTTGATAGATATTGCCATTTCTACCAAACATACCATATCAATTTCTTTCCTGCCAACAGCATCTGAGAATGCCCATTTCCTCACATCCTCACCATCACTGAGTATCAAAATGTTGATTCTTTTCTAATCTGACAGGTGAAATATTATATTTTATTGATTCCATATGTAATTCCTTCATTATGAGATATATTGAGTGATTTTTCATATATTTATTAACCTGGGCAATTATTTTTTAAAGACTAATTTTGGTATTTTCCTGGATGTATTAATACTTTCACAGGCTCTCCTTCAGAAAAAACAAAACAAAACAAAACAAAACAAAAAACAAAACTCTAGTATATGATGGAGCACTGAAGCCAGTGAGAACATATCCTCTTGCTTGTCAACATTATTTTATATAGTAAAATAAGTAACAGTGAACTTGTATTCTCTATAAAAGTAAAGATATAAGTGAGGCAAGAGGGAAGGGGGTAGTGGGATTGTGATTTCATCTCAAGGGTCCTAGACAATGACAATAGGTTTTTAGAGGATCACATGAAACTCCTCAGAGATGATACATAAGGCATAATAGGCAACTTTGGGTTGCAAGACTTAGACTTCTACCATTTGTATCATGTTTCACGCTCAAACCATGGACTTGAGAATCTGACATCCCCGGTCTCTGTGTAGCCTTAGCAATGGTTCTTAACCTCTCTGACTCCCAATTTCCTCTCCCCCAATTAAATAGGAATTGTGACATTGACATTTAGCCCTTAAAGTTCTTACAAAGATTAAGTAAGATAAGCACTATGAATGCAGTACTTAGTGCAAACCTCGACATATGGCCATTTCTCGGTAAAGATGGGTTATTATCATTACAATATAACAATGTCGACCATGACTCCATACACATTCTATTTATGACTAATCTAAGAACTCTTGTTTCCAGTGGTCTGAGCTCTATGCAACTCAGAATTTTATTTTACAGAATAAAAGAACATGTTGACCAGCTCTTTGTTACCTTTTATTTTACAGAATAAAAGAACATGTTGACCAGCTCTTTGTTACCTCCATGAAACAATATGAAGTGAGATAAAAAGTAAACTCAAACTGGGATGCCTGGGTGGCTCAGTGGTTGAGTGTCTGCCTTCTGCTCAGGATGTCATCCTGGAGTCCCAGGATAGGGTCCCATAGTGGGCTCCCCATGGGGAGCCTGCTTCTCCCTCTGCCTGTCGTTCTATGTCTCTGCCTCTCTCTGTGTGTCTCCCATGAATAAAATAAATAAAATCTTAAAAAAATAAACTCAAACTGTAGAGAATTTTAATATTAGCTTTAAGATGGAAATCCCCATGAGTAAGCCTTTTAAATCCTGAAAAAGGAGGATTAAGGATTTCCTATTCCTTTAAGTAAGTTGTTCTTGACTTGCTGCTCATTACAATCATTTGGGAAACTTTTAAAAATACTTATGCACAGGCCTCATACCCAGAGATTCTGATTTAATTGACTCAGTTTAGGGCCTGTTTTGATGGGTTTTTTTTTAACATGCAAGCAAACTTGAGAACTATTGCAAGGTAGGGCTGCCCAGTGGTTTGTTAATGTCAGTGCAATGGTTCTCAATCTTGGCTGTGTGTTAGAATCACCAAATGAGCTATAAACATACTGATGCTTCATCTTATCCCCAGAGGGTCTAATTTAATTGGTCCTGGGTGTGACCTGGTAATCAGGATTTCTAAAATCTCTTCTGAGGATACTAATATGCATTCAAGGTGGAGAGCCACTTTGAAAGCATGTCAATTTCAGAGCCTTATCCATAGAAATTTTCTTCAGAAGGACAGGAATGGAGCTAAGGCATATTTATTTTTAACAAACACACCAGGTGTTTGTGTTGTGTATATATGATTGAAGTAGGAGCTAAAAGGTGGTCATCCTTAGAAATCTGTTCTACAGCATCCTCTTTGGGTCATCGTTAGTTGGCATGGATTTAATTATTGCCTCAAGTGGCTTTATCATTGTTATGCTGGTTGAGTTGATTAAAAAAACTTATATTAAACTGATGTGTTTTACAATTCTAACCAACCATTAGCTTGCCTTCTCTCTGCCAAAGCAAAGACCCTTACACTTTCATAGCCTCTCATCTTCCAAATGACAATCCTTGCAATATTTGAAAAAAGGGATCGATACTTCTGCCCTCAGCTTTCACTTTTTCTTTCCTTTTTTTCCCCTAAGGTTTTATTTATTTATTTATGAGAGGCACACAGAGAGAGGCAGAGACATAGGCAGAAGGAGAAGCAGGCTCGCTGTGGGGGACTATTGCAAGACTCGATCTCAGGACCCCAGGATCTGACCTGAGCCAAAGGCAGACACTCAACCACTGAGCCACCCAAGAGCCCTGAGCTTTCACTTCTTCAAGCTGGGGAAACCCCAGTTCCCTCAGCCCGAAAGAATAGCTGATTGGCTGACAGCATCCCTACCTTCTTGTATGCCCCCACACCATTCCTTTGGAATCAAGAAAGATGTCAAACTCTGACATTATATGACCCAGTCATTAAACCCTGAGTAATGTACCTAGATCAATAAAAATTCTATAAACCGAATAAGATGGCATTACAATGTTAGTATCACCTATTAACAAGGTTCAGTAAGTGACCTATTGCAGAACTCTGATTTACATAGCATTGTAGTGTACAAAGAGCAGAAATTTTTTCCCACTTGCTCCTCAAAGAACTCAGTATACATATTGCTCTTACTGTCCCTATTTTACCATAGATCTGCTGAGGATCAGAGAAGTTCCAAGATTTGGGTAAATTCATGGTAGTTGTGGTCAGAATGCTAACCCAGAATTATTTCATAACAAGTCCCATGTTTCTTCATTTTGGTTTCTAGAGTGTATGCAAAGATAGTAGAAATAACTTAATAGTAGATAGTAGAAAAAACTTAATTGGTTTAATAACACACCCCGAAAACAGAGAATGATTGCTATTGTTGGTTATTGCGTGGTAAATTTTGCAAACATTCTTTGATGTGAAACCCTTTGACACAGTCAAGTGAATCTGATTTGTAAACATCTGAAGTAAGAAACCAGAAAAGAGGAGGGCAAGTTGAAATTCTGGAGAAGATTTTGCAGCCCCATTTAGCCCTGTGGATGAGCTATATTTAGTTAAATAACAAACAGCCTCCCTCTCCTTCCTCTTGTTAGGTGTACCTAAGAACCTGAATTACAGTGATGTGAAAGAGCTCATCTTAGCTGTGGATGGTGTGGTGTCTGTGCACAGCTTGCACATCTGGTCTCTAGCAATGAACCAAGTGATTCTCTCAGCTCATGTTGCTGCAGGTCAGTGAGTTTTGTAAACACCCTGCCAAAATTCAGCCCTTGTCCTGTAAACTCAATAATTTCCCTCCTTTTTGTAGAGCTTCTCTTTAGTGTCTGTTGCCTGTCAAAACAACTGTAAAGTGTTTCCTATTACCAAAGGCCTTTGAAAACACCCCTTGTCAATGTTATCGTAGCAACAATGATACTGAAGACATCCCTTTGAGGCAGACTGCAGAGGGTAGAGGGTAGAACAAATGGTTTAAATGCCACCCAAACCTCAAAGCCTTAAACTCTGAAAATTGGATCTCACCTGTCTGATTTGGTGCCCAATCAGTTAAATAATGGGATGAATTCAGCAATAAATGCTCATTGAATATCTCCTGGTCTAAGGTGCTCTATCACTGAAGATAAAAAGATGAAGGGACATAGGTCTCATCCTTAAGATTCTAACAAGCTAAAAGACGCTCTAGCAGGGATTAATTAATGGATGGTTAGAAATTCTGTACCATGTGAGATAATTCTTAGGGTGTTGGATTCTAAAAACTTTCTTAAATAGAAGGTGATTCACACATTATGTGTCCTTGGGCTGGGGAAACAGGCTGTGGGGGGAAGGGGGGAGGATCTCTCACTGCCTCAGGAGACAGCTCAGGCAAAATGATATGTCAGGCAGCTAAAAAATAACTCAAGAAGTTATTTAGAGGCAGGCAGGCTACAGCAACAACGGCGACAGGCATTTGAGTGTTAGGCTTAGACATCCTCATCTTTGCTGAGAATCTCAGATCTGGCTACAGGTGATTTATAGCATCCACTACACCAATATTTTACTGCAGGTGGAAGAATCTAGTAAACAGGTTGCTATTGGGGGGAGAGGGCCTTAGAGCCTCCTGATACTTTTTGGAACAAGAGAAAAATGGAAGTAAGGTTGCTGCTCTAGGAGGAGTCTGTGGGGAGCTCTAAATGCTTCCTGATTCCTTTCACTAGCCTTGATATAAATGCTGATTAGATACAAGAGCTGCAACCCAAAGATCTCTGGGGACTGGCGGAAAGGGCTATATGAGAAAGAAAGAGCTTTGTCTTAGCTTTCTTCAGGCCTTATCTCCCCTTCCATGCTCAGCTTCTAAGCACGCCAGACCCCAAGAGAACTGTGGGCAGGAAGAGTTCCCATAGTGATGAGTACTTTGCTGCACCAGAATTTCCCCTGTCTTGTCTGTGTGAATGTAACTGATTGTCAGAGCCAACGTGGCTTCTTCTGAGTGCTCTTCTTGTGCCCCTCCCCACCAGGTCAAAGACAAAGTACTTGAAGCTGGAAATTTAGCAGTCACCCATGTGTGTGCAATCAGTGCCAATCTCACTGTGGTTCTTTCCCAACAGCAGCCAGCCGTGACAGCCAGGTTGTTCGGAGAGAGATTGTTAAAGCCCTCAGCAATAGCTATACTGTGCACTCGCTCACCATTCAGATGGAATCTCCAGCTGACCAGGACCCCAACTGCTTTTTCTGTGAAGACCCCCGGGACTAGTTCAGTCACAATGTCAACTTCCCAGTTTTGATGGGCCACTATATGCTGCTCTGCAGTTTCTAGAACCTAAGAAATAAAGTACCAAAGGAAGAAGTTTGAGAAATTCATGACACAGTACAGTGCACATTATATCCTTCTTTTTTTAGTCCATCCACCATAAATGAAAATGCATTTAGACTCATCAGCCAATTGGATTATCAACTCATCAGTAGCTGTGTTCAATTACAGGAATGTGTGTAGTCTTATAGTCTTATTCCTGACTGGGACTGAAATAAAAGCTGTTTGTAACCATAGGCAATAAAAAGTTCCTCTCCATTCAATAATGTATCCTGAGTGAGTGGGTAAAATTGAACTCAGGAAACTCTTATTAGGAATTGGTGCCAAGGAAAGTCACAAAATTCTCTGAAAACATGAGAAGCAAAATAAGAAGAGCCAAGCAAGGTTAAAAGAGATTCTGGAAACTTAACATCCCACCATAACTTGACTCTCTTAGCAAGTTATAATATGATTTGGAGCAGAATCTTTTCTCTCCCTATCCATATCACTATTTACTAAATGGGGTAGAAATGTCCTTTTCCTTATCAATTACAAATTATGTTTTAATATGCCTAAAACTATTGAGTGACATTTTACTTTCTGTATAAAAGCTCTGGACCAATGAAAAATTATGAAATTGTTGTTTTTTGAGTGTTTTCATATGGTATGACCTAATAATAGAACAGAAGCACAGAGCATCAGAATTCTTATCTCAGGTCACATGGAAAATAATTTAGTCAAAGAATTGAGAACTTCCGGGGATCCCTGGGTGGCGCAGCAGTTTGGCGCCTGCCTTTGGCCCAGGGCACGATCCTGGAGACCCGGGATCGAATCCCACGTCAGGCTCCCGGTGCATGGGGCCTGCTTCTCCCTCTGCCTGTGTCTCTGCCTCTCTCTCTCTCTCTCTCTCTCTCTGTGACTACCATAAAAAAAAAAAAAAAAAAAAAAAAAAAGAATTGAGAACTTCCGGATCTTGAATAATTGAATAATATTTATGGAGTCCCAGCTATTGTCCAGGTTTTGCACTGGGCTGTTTAGATATGTCACCTCATTTCATTTGAATGACAACTTTGGGAAAGTCGGAATTAATACCATCATGTATAGATAAGGACACAGGCTCACAGAGGTTAAGTAATTTAATCAATGTCATTCATTCATTCAAAAAAAGTTTGTCGATGCAGGCTATGAGCTGAGTATTGGTGAACTATGTCAATACGGCCTTTTTGTTCATGGAGCTATTTCCCTTTTGTTGGGGAGACAGGCATTCCACCAGTAAATACCAAGAATGTATTACAAAGAGTGGTAAGTGATAAAGGAGGAGAGGCTGGTTTAGATTGGGAGAGGTCAATGGACAGCCTCCCTGAAGAAACAGCATTCAAGTTGAGACCTGAATAGAAAACTAGGTGATAGCCAGATTAATTTAGGAGGAAGTACATTCTAGAAGAACCAAGAGCATGAATGGGCACCATGAAAAAAGAACTTGGTACATGGGAGGAAATGAGGAAGGCCCTTGTGGCTGGAGGGTACTGAGGGGTGAGTTAAAAAAAACATGGAGGACATGAGGGAAGAGAGATGAGCAAGTCCATTTGGCAAAGTAAGATTCATTCAGAGTCATTGATTGTATAATTCCGTGCTTCTAGCACTGATTGTAACTCATCACCTGTAGAAAGTAAAGTAAAATAAAGAAGTATAGGCCTACACCCTGGAAATTCTGATTTAATGGGTATGGTTTGGAACCTAAACTTCTGTTTTTTTGTTTTTGTTTTTGTTTTTGTTTTTTAACACATCCAGAGATATTCTAAAGAATAGCTGGAGTCTAAAAGAACTTCAACCACAGAAGGTCATTGAGTGGGGGATTCAGACACATATCCAGACACCTACAGTAATATCTTGAATTGCAAACATGTGGATGGGGTCTAAAGGGGCATTGCCATGTGGGCATAGCCACTGAGGCTTCATGTTATTGAGGAGATAGTCATGCTGGACTTTGACTTATATCTGAGATTTGTCTAGACAGATGAAGAAAAGGGCATTCTAGACAAAGGGAAGACTATATGGAAGGTATACTCATGTTTACTTTTTAATTTTTAAAAATATTTACTTATAGAGAGAAAAAGATCACGAGGAGGAGGGGCAGAGAGAGAGGGAGAGAGAAACTCAAGCAGACTCCATGCTGAGCATGGAGCCTGATGTGGGGCTCGATCTCATGATCTGAGCAAAAACCAAGTGTTGAATGCTTAACTGACTGTGCCACCCAAGCGCCCCTACCTGTTAATTTTCAATTTGAAAGCAGAATATATGTGGCAAAGGAAATGTTCAACTCTGATTTTTAAAACTATATAATTTTAACATTGCCATTATTAATTTTGTAGAACAAAAGTTATGTCTTTGATGATTTTTATGTCATTGTCAGCATCCAGCAGGGTGCTGGAAACCTAGCAGGCATTAAATAATTGTTGAGGCAATGACTCTGGGGCTATGTGTGGGTCCTGTCATTATTTTTCATTTATATTTGTATTTTTCTGAAATTTTGAGGGCCAAGAAAACATCGACTTTGACGGAGGAGGTCACATCTGTGCCATCTCTGCAAATCAATCAGCACTGCCGAAATCACTACTTAGCATTCTGCTGACAAATAGACTTGTCCCCCACCTCAGTAAGCACGTTTAGGCAACCAGAATTAGAGCCACTCAGGTTACTAATGTGTCCTGCCTCAGCTGGCTCTTAAAATGGCAGGGATAGTTCATGTCAAATCATCCTCCTGTCTCAAAGCCTGTTGAATGGTTTTGCTTTTCCGTATTTTGTGTAGGATAGAGCCCTTAAGACCTGGAAAGCACACAAGTTCTAGGGTAACTGTTTGCTTTCTTTTTAAAATCACACTTATCTTTTATTTTAATTCCGGGAACATACTAAATGCCAGGTAAACATAATCCCCCAGGTAGGGGGATCTGTACATCAACCAAAGGAATTGCCCCATGGTCCCCTAACCATTTCTGCTGCTTCCCTGAATTTCTACCTCTTTTGTCGGCTAGACTGACAACTCTGGACTGTAGATGTTTGGGGGATAAAGTGCAATACAATCTGCAATGGGGATTTTTAGGATTTGAAGGTAAAAGAGCAGATGACACCAAGGGAACTTTATGCACCATGTATCAATTTTGAAAGTCGGCTTCCCCCTTTGTCTCTTCCCTGGAGTCCAGGATCGTGAACTCCAGGTTGTTGACATTCCTGGAGTAGTATAGCAGAATTCTTTACTTTGTGGCCTTGTAGTCTTTCTGGGTATCAAAACATCCTTCACATCATTCAAAGAAACACACTTTATTCTCCACAGTTTTGAAATCAGGCCAACTTCATTGCCACCCTCCATCCTTCATATGCTTCTCTGTCATCCAGCACCCAGTCAAGATTTATCTAGGACTCTATGGTGATGTTAGGGCCCATAAAAGAAATTGATGCGTTCCATATGTTTGGTTACAGATGGGAAATGGGAATGTTCAAGGACATGAGGAAGAGAATGTTTGCACTTTGAACATCACATTTGTAGTTAGATTGCTTGAGTTTGAATCTTAGTTCTTGCGTTTATTAGCTCTGTGACCTCGAGCGAGTTACTTAAATGCTCTGTCCCTCTGTCTCCTGATCAGTAAAAGCTCCCTATTCAGATGTATGAGAATTTAATATATTAGGACACTTAAAGATGTTGGACTTGTACAGAGCATGTGGTTAGCACTCAGTAAATCTTAATTTTTACTGATATGTGAAGTGAGTGCATACGTATGTGTGCACCAACACAGACATTTATATCATCCCTACTTTTAAAAGGTTTTGAGTCTTCGACACAACTTCCACAAGACAGTGGCAGAATTTTGGGTGAGAATTGAACAGCTCTTTCATGGAGCCCTGGAGGCCTGCTGAGATAAAGACATCTACTGAGAGCACTGCCTAGTGCGTGAGGCACGGATTCATTAAAATAGTTAAGTCCCATTCTGACACACTCTGCCAACTTCTACTTTTATCTTTAAAGTAAATGCCAAGTTAGTCACCTCGTGTACACTTATTAACAAAGTACAGCCGTCCATTTCAAGAAGGCAGAGCCATGGTTCTCCCAGCCATCTTCCCTGGCTCCTGTGAAGGATCCCTTCCTTGGTTTTTCTCTCTCTCTCCTAGCCACAGCTTACTCTAACCAGGTGTGTTTCCTTCTTCTGGTTTGTAAATTGTCATTGTCACAGAGGCACCATTTCCTTACCTGTTAAATTTTGCAGAGGCAACAAAAGGCCTTTAGCACTCAGGTGTCCAAAATAACACCTGGCATATACATTTTATAGATTCTTGGAGAATGTGGCTTTCCAGCTCCAGGTCCACCCGGTGAACTATGGGCCAGAGAATTTTGCACAGAGACAAGCCTCATTTTCCACAATTAGCTTTAAAGTACCTTCAGGAAATGATTTTCTCAGCTCATCTCCCTGCCTTCCCTGATTTGGATCACAGGGCAATCTGTTTAAATGACTAATTACAGAAATCATTAAAGGCAAATGTCTTTGAATACCCATATCCCAAGTTTTACAAGTCCTGCTTGATGTGACAGTGATGAAACCACTTAATAGTCCAGCACAGGCGGATATTTAAAAAAAAAAAAAAGGTGACCATATGTGGCTCAGATTCCTAACTTTCAGATTTCACACTTAACGTTTGTCATTCTGTTACTGGGCACCTGTTAAAATTCTATTTTAAAATGTTAATGTATGTTGTTTAGAAAAAAATCAGGGAAAAGGGAAAGTTTGGGTTAAGTCATCATCTTTTTATCACTAAAATCATGGCAGAAAATGTTTCTCATAACACCAATCAGGAGTGTAATGAGAATATACTCTTCTACTCTCAATCTTTTATCAGAAGAAAGAACCCATTGAGGAAGCAGATTAGTCTAAAGGAAATGGAAGATGATCTAGGAATCAGGGATACTTTTGAAATCATCTTGGTCATCGGTATGAAACCCCAGTGAGGAAAAGGATGGTGGTCAAAGGCAGTGGTAGCCCTCGACAGTTGTAAAAAAACAAACACATTTGTGCTTCATCACCCGTAAAGGTCAGGAAGTGAAGAGAGATGTCAAGCTGAATTGCACCCCTTTCAGGTGTGTCAATCAAGCCCTAGGAGACAACCTTTCAGTATAATTGCCCTGTATTTCCTTCCTTCAAAGGGATACCCATTTGCTAAAAACGTAATTATCCTATTTGAAGCCATTGAAGCCATGTGGTTGCTGTACACAGTCCAATGGTCCCTTCAAGTGTGATTTCCCTAGATTGTAGAGTTTAGGAGGTTTTGGGGGTATTACAGAAGAAGAAAGGGCACCGGCTGTACTGAAGATATTATAAACCACGGTGAGTTAACCTGTACAAAAGAATCAGGATCAGATGTGACTTTGGGGTCTTGTTTGAAGTTGAACTGCACTCTTCACATGGAAATCTGTAGGCACTTAATAAGCTAATACCCTGTTTCTTTTCCATCCCCTCTCATTTTTTTCACAGATGAAGAGTGGTTTTTATCCATGGCATATACATGAAAATGATGAACGAGAATTTCTGTTACTATTCCATTCTCCACTCCACATCTGTCTTTGACATGGCAGAGGTCTATGGTCAAAAGATAGGAATACCCTGTGTTGACAATTCTTTAGAGCAATACTTTCTATGAATAATTAATAGCCTAGAAAGATGAAGTGTCCTTTTTCTAGTTTTCACTTTCTCACAGAGTTCAGCACCTTGTGTAATTTTAGAATGGGAAAGGACAGTTCAGATTTCCTTGGCTCAGTAAGCTCTGGATTCATAAACAAGAAGCAGATTCTCTTTCCATTCAATCTCTAATCCTTTATAAACACAAAGCCATAAAGAAGAGATTTTAGAATCTTAGATTAGATCATTTTTAATGTTGATTAAAGAGAAAATTCTGAGGGAGGTACTATGATCAAGGGCAGTTGATGAGAACATATAATTGTTTTCCTCCTCCTCCTTTACCTCTTTCTCCATCTTTTCTTTCCCTTCTATCCTCTTTCTTTTCTCCCTCCTTCTTCTTACCATAATTATTATTTTGATAGCTTGTAAATAATCTGGAGTTTATTACTTACATCCAATGATGGAGAATGTTTTACCTTGGCACAAACATTTGCACAATAGTAGACACATTTTCAGATATAGATTTTGAAGAATACCACTAATCTCCTACTCTGAGACTTTTTGTTAATTTTTTTTAACTCATGGAATTCATTTTTCAACTCATTTTACTGATATTTATTGATAAACTACCTGTCAGACACAAGGTTGGGAAGTACAATATTGCTTTAGTTATGTTTATATTAGTCTAGAAGACTCCAATTACTATCATGTATTAAGAAATAACTGTATAACTAAACCCTGGAGGTTCTGAAAAAAATTAATACTCAAATACTAGACATCAACTCTAAGAAGTAAAAACATCTGCATTGCTTCTCCCTTGAAAAATATACTTCATAAAGGTATTGCTCAGGTGCAGTCAAACCATGGAATTAGTCACATTTCCTGATGAAATGTTATTGATTGTTCCAGAATATGAAGTATTTCACTTCACTTCTTTCTCCAAATATACTGAGATATCAGTGTCTCTCATTGTACAGTAGCAACTACTGGGCAATGGCTTGAGGATTGGATGAGCTTGGAATGTTAGTGCTGAAACAGATTAGATTAAATATTTAGGAAAAGAATTAACCAAGAAGAGAAAAAAAATTATACGTGGAAAACAATATGATATTGATGAATAAATCTGAAGAAGAAACACATAAATGGAAAGATGCCATCTGTTCACAGATTGCAAATATTAATATTGTTAAAATGTTTATACTACCTAAAGCTATCTACAGATTTGATACAATTCCTATCAAAATTCCAGTGGCATTTTTCACAGGAATAGAAAAAACAATTCTCAAATTCATATGGAACCACAAAAGACTCTGAAAAGCCAAAGCAATCTTGAGCAAGAAGGACAATAGTAGAGGCATCATATTTCCTGATTTCAAAATAGTCACAAAGCTACAGTGATTGAAACAGTATGGCATTGGCATAAGTACAGACATACGGACCATTGGAACAGAGGTCTCTAAAATAATTCCATGCATTTATAGCCAACTGATGTTTGACAAGGGGTGCCAAGAACACACAATTGGGAAAGGATAGTCTCTTCAATAAATGGTGTTGGGTAAACTGCAGCTCCACATGCAGAAGAATGAAACTGGACCCCTATCTCATATTATGTACAAAAATCAACTACAATGATTAAAGAGTTAAAGGTAAGACCTGAAACACTAAAACTACTGGAACAAAACATAGGAGAAGAGGTTCTTGACATCAGCCTGGGCAATAATTTTTTTAGATATTACCCCAAAAGTACAGACAGTAATAGCAAAATAGATAAATGGGATTACATCAAACTAAAAACTCCTGCACATCAAACAATCAGCAGAATGAAGAGACAACTTAGGGAATAAAAGAAAATATTTGCAAATCATCCATCTGATAAGAGGTTAGTATGTAAAATATATAAGGTACTCAAACAACTCAATAGCAAAAATCAAATAACATGATTTAAAAATAAGTAAAGGGCCTAAATGAGCTATTCCTTAAAAGAAGATGTGTAATTATAGGAAACAAACTTAGGTTTGATGGAGGGGAGATGGATGAGGGGATGGGGTAACTGGGTGATAGGCATTAAGGAGGGTACATCATATAATGAGCAGTGGGTGTTACATGCAACTGATGAATCCCTGAATTCTATCTCTGAAACTAATAATAAATTATATGTTAATTAATTGAATTTAAATAAAATAAAATTTTAAAAAAGAAAGCAAAAGAAGATATGAAAAAACCAACAGGTATTCAGAAAGGTGCTCAATTTCACTAACCATCAGGGAAATGAAATCAATACCATAATGATCCTCACCAATACTTGTTTGAACGACTAATATCAAATAGACAAGAGATAACAAGTGTTGATGAGGATGTGGAGGAAAGAGAGCCCTTGCACACTGTTGGTAGGAATGCAGCCCAGTGCAGCCATTATGAAAAACAGTATGGAAGATCCTCAAAAAGTTAAAAGTAGAAAAACTTTATGATCCAGGAACCCTGATCCCACTTCTGGATACAGATCCAAAGGAAATGAAATCCGTATTTTGAATGAAGGATATCTGCACTCCCATGTTTATTGCAGCGCTATCAGTAGCCAAGATATGGAAACAATTTAAGTTGTCTGTTGACAGATAAGTGGATAAAGAAAATATGGTATACGCACACACAGAGACAAAGATACAGGAGTATTACTCAACCTTAATAAAAGGAAATCCTGCTTTTTGCAATAACAAGGATGAACCTTGAGGGCATTATCCTAAGTAAAATAAGCCGGACAGAAGGACAACTACTGCATGATGCTCCTTATATGTGGGATCTAAAAAGGCTGAACTCATAAAAGCAGAGAGTAGAATGGTGGCTGCCAGGGGCTGAGGAGTGGGGAAATGGGGGAAATGTTGGTCAAAGGGTGCAAAGTTCCCATTTCTGCAAGATAAATAAGTTCTGGAGATCTATAACATATGACATGGTGATTAAGGTTAATAATACTATATTATATACTTGAAATTTACTAAGAAAGCAGACCTGAAGTATTTTCATCACATATATACACACATGGTAACTACCGAAGTGACAGAGATGTTAATTAGCTTGGTTGTGGTTATCTTTTCACATAGTCAAAAAATCAGGTTGTACATCTCATAGACAACTATTATTTGTCAATTATACCTCAATAAATCTGGAAAAAAAGAAAAAGTGGGGAAGGGTGAGAGGATGGGGTGGGGCAGGATTGGGAATCTGGAATTAGACATGTTAAGTTATTAAACAAAAAAAGTGAGGATGTCAAACGGGCAGTGTTTATATGAGTTCTACAATTCAGGAGAGAAATCTGAGCTGAAGTTACAAAAGTAGTGGTTTTGTAGGCTCCACATGGTTATAAAGGTGTCCATGGTAATGAAGGCCATCTTATAATGGCACCATGTGGAACATTTAGTCTCTGAGGTAAAGGGGTAGAGAGACAAGGAGAGACATGCTGGCTTTTAACCACTTCTTAAACTGGTTAATTGCAATGCTTTAACCTGCATATCTAATTTCTGCTCAGAGTCTACTGGCCAGAATTAACCCCAACATGACTGAAAGGAATCTGGAAAATATAGGTAAGCACATGGACTATTGGTATTAATGATCATTAACTTAGAGAGAGAAGATAATTACTAGAGTGGTATATATGGATAAGCAGGAGGGGAAGGATTCTATTGTGCAAGTGTTTGGGCTGGCTCTAGGGGGGCATGGGTAATTTATCTACAAACCCAAGATTCTACGAGAACAGAATTCTGTGGGTTGGTGGGCAGATGGGTGGTGGAGGCAGCCTGGCATGCTCTTCTGGTTGCTTCATTTTTCTAAGTGAAGGAGGAAGCAAGGTCATCAACAGAGTGTGACAATGGAGGAGTTGGCAACGGGGATTTAAAGCAAGAGGAGAAAGAGTGAAATGGTCATCTAGGAGAGTGAATAGTGGAAAGGCCATGACAAGAGGATGACCAGGTGGCTGTGCGAAGCCATCGTCTCTCAGCAACCAGCTCTCTATACTTGTCTTCATGATGTTGGGATAGGGACTGCATTCATGGACTTAGCACAGAACAGTATTCAGTTAATTTCCCTATCCAGAGTAACATACTCTTGTCCAGCAGACTTTAATAGCTATTAATAAGAAGATTAAGCATTCAATTCTTTCATATGTTATGTTTTAAACACTAGATATGTACATTTAAATTCTAGCATTGAGGGATGCCTGTGTGGCTCAGAGGTTGAGCATCTGTCTTTGGTTCAGGGCGTGATCCTGGGGTTCCGGGATCAAGTCCCGCATCGGGCTCCCTGTGAGGAGCCTGCTTCTCCCTCTGTCTATGTCTCTGCTTCTCTCTCTGTCTCTCATGAATAAATAAATAAAATCTTAAAAAATAAATAAATAAATTCTAGCATTGAATTCATTTGCCCCTGGTTCTAATCCAGGACATTTTTCTAGCTGCAAGGTTTTGGCTACATCATGAAGTAGAGTTACGTTTCTCATAATAAAATGGGGATACTGACTATTGCCATCTTTATCACAAGGTTGTTGTGATTGTTAGATAACTAAAATGACCTCCTCATTGTAGCCTGCACATAGCATGGACTACGAACATAAAAAGTGTCCTCCTTCTGTGAACTAGATACTTGCATTTAAAACATGAACTTGTGGGCTCAGTGGTTGAGCGCCTGCCTTTGGCCCAGGGCATGATCCTGGAGACCCGGGATTGAGTCCCATATCCAGCCTCCTACATGGAGCCTGCTTCTCCCTCTGCCTGTGTCTCTGTCTCTCTGTCTCTCTCTGTCTCTCATGAATAAATAAATAAAATCTTAAAAAAAAACATGAACTTGTTAATAAGCACATTGATGTGGTGTCATGAAAGGTATGGGTTCTTTATTTTAAAAGAAAGATGAATGGACTCACATGAAGCATCCAATGATCAAAATATACCAGGAAAAGATCTCTGGCCCATATTAGGGACCTTTAAAATTTAGATTCATTCTGTTGAATATACAAATATTTTAAGGAATTTAGGGAAATAAATAGGAAATGGAAAAAAGAAGGAAAAAGGAGCTTCCAAATAAAGAGAAAGTTATAATGCAAATTTCTAGGGTCTGACAAAATTTAGAAGGTATTTACAGAAAAGTGCATTAAGATAATGCATATAAAATGCCCAGCATAAATAAGTATAAATTCCTCTCCTTTCACATACTAAAACAGAATAGGCAGAGAGAGTGGAGATATAGGGTAAAGGATGGTGTATGGTGTAAGAGAGAAGGGTAACATGTTGGGGATAATAATGAAAACTGATCTACAAATTATATAAATTGTGGGTGAAGGGCATTGAAATAACATGATGCAAGCATAAGACAAAATGGCATTTCCCTCCTTGCTTAGTGATGTCAAATAGAAATTGGGTATTTGAAATACTAATGCCAATATAGGACAGAATTTAAGTCACCCTAAAACTGTCTTTGCTTTTTCATCCACTTGTTTATTTAATGAGTGTTTAGTAGCTGCCAAGTATGGGCTAAGCTCTGTGGTAGGCATGGGCATCTACGAGTGACCAAGACACTCACTCTCTAATGGGGAATATGGACAATAGACCAATAAATAAAGACTTAAATGAGAAATGTTCAGATATTGATAAATGTGAAAATAAAGTAAGAAAACTTCATTTAAAATGGAGTTAGAAAGCCCTGAAGTGGGAGATCTCATGCATGTGGCCCTCACTGCAGCCTGCAAAACCAATAGGAAGGAGAAAGATAAGAAACATTTTAACAAGGCAGGGCCCTTTTCACATAGGAATTCAACTCCTGCCTTTACAAAAAGGCAGGAAGATCCCTCCCTGCTTCAGCAATAGTGCAGGACCTACCACTGGCAGCCAATGGGAAACCACACAATCTCAGACTCTTGTTCTTCAATAAGCTTTTGTTCAGAATAACCCTCCCCAATTTTATCCTAAAACCTAATAAAAGCTGACCTTCCCATTATCTCTTTGGACTTGCCTCTGGTTTACTGTAGTTTGCTTTTCCTGAAGCATAATTCCTCTGTTATGCCCAAATAAACTCCTTTTTTTTTTTTTTACTTAAATTAATAAGTAAGTCATATGACTTAGGGGCTGAGCCTGAATATCAGGAAGGAGCCAGACATACAAAGGGGCAGAGGTAAAGGGAGTCCAGTGTGAGCAAAGGCTGAGGTAGGAAGAACTTGACATGCTTGAGGAAGAGAAAGGAAGTCATGGTGCCTGAGCATTGTGAGCAAGGCTAGGGGAAGAGGGAAGAGCTAGGCTGGTAAGGGTAAAGCCTTGTGAGCCATGATAAGGAATTGGAATTTTAGTAAATGCAGAGCTCTCCATGGGGTGGAAAGGGAAAGTACCGCAGATGCTTGGCATGTTGCCATTTGGCAGATTTGTATGTCTTGGCAAAACACATTTTCAGACAAATTGATCAAAGATTGACCAAGTACCCCAAAACCCCTTGTAAAAAATTCTTTGCTTTCAAAGACATGAACAGAAATCTCACAGAGGAAGACACAGACATGGCCAAAAGACAGATGAGAAAATGCTCCGCATCACTGGCCAACAGGGAAATACAAATCAAAACCACAATGAGATACCACCTCACACCAGTGAGAATGGGGAAAACTAACAAGACAGGAAACAACAAATGTTGGAGAGGATGTGGAGAAGGGGGAACCCTCTTGCACTGTTGGTGGGAATGTGAACTGGTGCAGCCACTCTGGAAAACTGTGTAGAGGTTCCTCAAAGAGTTAAAAATAGATCTGCCCTACGACCCAGCAATTGCACTGCTGGGGATTTACCCCAAAGATTCAGATGCAGTGAAATGCCAGAACACCTGCACCCCGATGTTTATAGCAGCAATGTCTGCAAGAGCCAAACTGTGGAAGGAGCCTCGGTGTCCATCGACAGATGAATGGATAAAGAAGATGTGGTCTATGTATACAATGGAATATTCCTCAGCCATTAGAAACGACAAATACCCACCATTTGCTTCGATGTGGATGGACCTGGAGGGTATTATGCTGAGTGAAATAAGTCAATAGGAAAAGGACAAACATTATATGGTCTCACTCATTTGGGGAATATAAAAATTAGTGAAAGGGGATAAAGGGAAAGGGAGAGAGAGTGAGTGAAAATATCAGTGAGGGTGACAAAACATAAGAGACATCTAACTCTGGGAAATGAACAAGGGGTAGTGGAAGGGGAGGTGGGCGGGAGGTTGGGGTTTTTGGGTGATGGGCACTGAGAGGGACACTTGGCAGGATGAGCACTGGGTGTTATGCTATATGTTGACAAATTCAACTCCAATAAAAAAAAATTCTTTGCTTTCAACACACACACACACACACACACACGTGCAGGCATGTGTGCAAAGTGAAGCACTGCCCTCAGGGAAATACAATCCATGATCAGTGTCAGGAGAATCACCAGGAGGAGATGGGAGATGAGATAACTATTAGTCTCCTCTCCATGCTCCTGAGATGCATCTCTTCTTTGGAGCCCTTCTCCTACCTACCATCACTACCATTTAAACAAGATAATAATAAATAAGCCCATACTTGGATATCTTTCCTTTTTGACTGTGATGGTATGGCTTCCTCCTCTAGGTCTACAGGAGCTATCCCCCTTCCTTCATGCAGCCGCCAGGGAGAAGTCATGGTACCCAGACAATTTCCACCATGAATTTCAAGGCCCATATCCTAATCCATATCTGGCACAACCATGGCCTCTATCCAGAGGAGGAATTATAAAGTTTATTAAGCAAGTACATAGATACAATGCTTACTTATAAATCTTGTGCCTTTTCAGAAATTAAGTTCTGAGACTATACATTACACACAGGATTAAAAACCAAACTTTTCAATATGGGGTCATCTGGTTTGATTTCATTTTTCAGTTTCATCCACTATCACTTCTCCCAGGCATCCTATACTCGTAGCACACTGAGCTCTGCATCTGTTCACAAGTGGCCATACTAGTTCATGGCTCTGCACTCTGGCTCACTTTCCCTATATGAAATATGCTTGCTTCTCTTCTCCTACTCCTTAAAAACTCATATTCTACAAACTTCAAGTTATAAGATAAATACATTCCAGGGATGTAATGTGTGACTATAGTTAACAATACTTTACTGTATATTTGAAAGCTGCTAAGACAGTAGATCTTAAAAGTTCTCCTCATAGCAACAACAAAAAAATCTTGTATCTATGTCAGGTAATGGATGTTAATTAAACTTATTGTGATGATCATTTCAGTATATATACATGCATATATCAAATAATTATGTTATACACCTTAAATTTATACAATATTATATGTCAATTATATCTCAACAAAACTCCAAGGAAATAAAGACTCCTATTCATTCTCTAAGGCCTTGCCAAAGACCACCTCTTTCCAAAGCTTCTCTGACTTCCACCCTCAGAAAAATTAGTTCTTCCACCTGCTTTGCTTATTCAACACTTTGTAGGCATTTATTACATTCCACAAAAAAATATTTACTTACAAATTTGACTTTCCCAATTAGATTTCAAGTATCTCAAAAGCAGTGATCTTTGTCTTATTTAGCTTTGTATCCTCCCCTAGAACCCATCCTATACCTAGCATCTAAGTAATCACAGGATTGTTTATTGAACAAATAATTATGGAATATATTAATTTTTTTATTTTTTTAAGATTTCATTTATTTATTCATGAGAGATACACAGAGAGAGCCAGAGACATAGGCAGAGGAAGAAGCAGGCTCCCTGTAGGGAGCCTATTGTGGGACTTGATCCCAGAACCCCGGGATCACGTCCTGAGCCAAAGGCAGATGTTCAACCACCGAGCCACCCAAGTGCCCCTATATTAATTTTTTTTTAAAGATTTATTTATTTGTGAGAGGGAAGCCGGGGAGGGGGGGCGGGGGGGGGGGGGAGAGGAGAGGCAGAAGGAGAGATTCTTCAAGCAGGCGCCCCGCTGAGTGCAGAGACTGAGATGAGGCTCCACTTGATCCTCTAGACCCAGGAGATCATGACCTGAGCTGAAACCAAGAGCCAGACATTCAACTGACCAAGCCAAGCATGCACCCTGGAATACACTAACTTTTAAAATATAGGAGAGGTTCGTGGATGCCTGCCTGAGCCTTTAAGAAAGCAGAGTGCAGGGAGCAAATGGAAATAGAGGGTAGCAAGTGTAACAAGACGGGTATCAACAGAACCAATTATGTCATTGTAAATCATTCACAGCCAACTCTGGAGCTGTCTCACTACAAGTAAAATGGGAAGAAGAATCTTCTTGATCTTTTTTACTCCCTGCACTTGTTATGGAGACCAAATGGGAAATCTTGGGCAAAAGCACTTTGTAGACTGTAAACTATCACATAATCAGCGGCTATTATTATCATTATTTTATTATTACTACTCACTGTAGAAATTGTATCATATAGATTTGCCTCTTTTCATAGGACTTTATAGCTGCCCCTTTTCTGCTCCCCAACCTTCAACATATCTAAAACACACACAGTTGTATACACAATGACTATTTGCTTCTTTGAATTGTAGAGAATTGCTTATTGAAGTTTTCCTGCAAGACCACTTGACCATGAGGTTGCAAATACAAAACCATTTAGGCTGAGAAATAATTCTTTAGGCCATAACTATTGTACTCTGTTCAGCAAACATTGACTGAGCAGCTTTTATACACCAGACACTATATTTGAAGAACTCAAAGTAATTCAATGGCAAATGAAGCACAGGGTCTGATCTGAAGTTTCCCCACTGTAAGTCAAATTTATAAAACAGGATTTTAATAGGAAGTCTTACTTAACTTGTTGTGGGAATGTGAACACAGACTTCTTGGAATGCCATTTACCTGGCTCAAGGAGGTAATAAAGAAAGCAATTACAGGGTGCATTTTGTGACTTAGAATAGAATCCTGTTACTAATTAACATGTTGGAGGAGTCAGCTCCTGTACTGATGTTATGTCGGAATTCAGGACACCCTTGAAACCCTTGGGCTTCAAACAATTTTTGGAAGGATTAGAGGTCAAGGACTGGGTGATTCTAGAAGGTATGGTTGGCCTGAAAAAGTCAGCCCAATTTCCTAACAAGAAAGGGAACCTGGCATCTATTCTAGGAGAAGTATTACTGGAGTGGTAAAGTCATATACTCCCAAATGAGTTTAGGCCTCTTAAAATGAGGGTTTGGCAGTGGTGTTTATTCAAATTAGGGTTTTGATTTATTATAAGGGAAAAGTCTCTGTTTTCCAGTGGATCAATCCAGCTGACAGGAGTGAGATGGGGGCAGAAGAAAAAGCAGCAGCCTGATTGATGTAGGTTCCTATACATCACATGCCTCTTTATGAGGAATTAGCATCTTAGACAGGAGGGCTTGGAGAATTTTAATGTTAAATTGATTAGAAGCCAAATAATTTGGTTTAGTCAGAGAGGCCCTACAGGTTTCCTGGGAGCCCTGACTGCACTGGGCCAGATGGTCTTTTTTGGCTGTGTTGTTCCCAGCCACACACCCAGCCAGCTCTCTGCTCCCAGCTCTACTCAGAACTGGGGAGGCTGCCCCCCCACATGCTGTACCTTCCCAGCACTTGGTGAATATTTAATAATCAAAATCACATTAGTAGCTCAAGCTTGGCATCTCCCTTCCAAAGTCTTGGACAGGGGTCAGGTACTGTCTTGAACTGGCTGCTAGAAGGAAGGAACCTTTTCCTCATTATAAATGATAATCATGATAGCCATATATTGTTGATATAATATCCATAAGAATGATGACAGAAGTTAGCCAGGTGTCAGGTACTGGGATGAGAAATTAAATACATTTTCCTCTTTAACTCTCAACAAGCTTCATGATATATATGATATCCTCCATGTGACAGATGGGAGACAGCTCACGGGGGTGAAGTGACTGGACCAGAGCTAGTAAGTGATAGAACATAGATTCAAACCCAGGATTGTGTCATTCCCAAACACATGCTCTAAAACTTTATTTTATATTCCTTATTTCTCATTATGGCTACATGTATAACATGAAAATATAACTTGAGGGGCAAGAGGGAGTCTCCTTAACCAAAGAGACAAAACTGCTTGCTAGTCATAGAAAGTGAGGTGGTAAGGTAGGGGTTGGATTAAGCAGACTCAAAGTAAAGTATTCCTGTTCTTTTTTTTTTTTTTTTTTTTTTGAGAGCGAGAGAGTGAGAGAGGATGCATGTGTGTGAGTGAGCAAGGGGGAGGGCCAGAGAGAGAGGGAGAGAGGGAGAGAGAGAGAGAGTCTCAAGCAGGCTCTATGATCATCATGGGGCCGGATGCAGGACTCTATCTCACAACCCTGGGATCATGACCTGAGCTGAAATCAAGAGTCTGATGCTTAACTTACTCAACCACCCAGGTACTCCAATATTTCTGTTCTTGTGCATTCTGGTTCCTGAGGCCACATCCCTAAGGAGAAATGAGTTTACCTCATTTGAGGAAGCCAATTGTGTGAATAATGGTGATGTTGATGGCCACAGAGCTTCAGAGAAAATCCTCCCAGCTGTTGGATAATACTCAAAATATTAGCAAGGTTCATGAGCTATAGAACTATAAACACAATCTGTACATGCTATGTCCTGAAAACATTGTCCAAAGAAATTCATTCATTCATTAAATAGGCCTCAATTTATTCTACTTAAAGAATGGGTAACTAGAATTTTATATGTACATAAATATGTATATTTTTTAGTAGATTGGTGGAAAGTTATGTTTCTGTTATAAATATATTATTTATTTTAATTTAAAATTTTTATTTATTTATTTGAAAGAGAGAGCACTCCAGGGTCCATGAGGGGGGAGAGGCAGAGAGTGAAGGGAAAAAAGGGAGGAAAGAGACAAGTAGACTCCCCAGTGAGCCCAATGTTGGTCTCCATCTCTCCACCCTGAGATCATGACCTGAGCCAAAATCAAGAGTAGGAAGCTCAAACTACTGGCCCACTCAGGAGCCCCTCTATTACTCATTTTAAAAATAAACTTCGAAAAACAATCACCTTCAACATAAAATGCTTAATTAATATATACTTAATGTAGAGTTCTACATCTATAGTCTCTGAATTTTCCATATGCAAAAAAAATATGCAAAACAAAATTAAATGATTAGCTTTTTCCACTGCATTCCCCCTGTTTCTCATACTCTGGATTTGGGGAAGGCAGACATTTATGTAGAACTTCAAAAAAGACATTTTTGCATAGGAGGGTGATCACTGCTCTCTTGTACAAGTCATTAGAGGGAAAGAAAAAGTCCAAAATTTCCATACTTTCTTGTCATCATTAAAGCCTGGCTGTAGTTGCCAAATGACTCACAACCACTCAAGCAAGAGAGCCCAAGATCTGGGTGTGACCTTGTGCATCTCACATTAAGGTAATTAGACTGTGCTATCAGGAGCAGACTATAGGATTGCTGGGCAGGTGTGTGTGTGTGTGGGGGGACTTCCACTAAGTAAAGAAGATACTAATCCAAGACTTGCTATAAGGCAGGAAATGCAGGGAAGGTATATGACAGCTTAATGGAAGTTGCTGAAATATGGACTGCTTCCCATTTTTGCAAAGCTTCTTAAGTGCAAAATGTCTTATAGGTGCAGAAAGTACTTCTGCCAGTGATGGTCGCATTTGTCAAAAGGCCTCCTCCAGTAGTACATACCCAAGGCAGATAGATGACTAGTGATTTCTTCTTGAAGTCTTAGTCTACTTTCATTCATTCATGTATCCAAATGATATAACTGGTGTATGGAACATGTTTATCAATCCACTCTCCTCTGGACCACAAAGCTAATCATTACAGGCAGCGTCATGTAAGAGTTCTAGGGATCTGGAGCCGGACTGTGAATGTGAGCCAGGTGTGAATCCCAGTTCAGTTTTTTGCTGGTTGTCTGACATCAGTTGCTGAAATTTTGTGTCCCATCTATAAAAGAGGGATGCTCAAATTATCTACCTGACAGTGTCGTAGAGCTAACATTTAAAGTACCTAGAAGAATTTCTGGCTTGTTATTATTATGTCACATCCCAGCTTAAAATCCTTCATATAATTTCTCAGTGCTCTTAGAATAAAATCTAAAATGCAAACTACAGTTCACAAGGTCTTCCATGACCCATCTCTACAGTCTCACGTGGCACCTCTCTTCCTTCTGTTCTTATTCCAGCCACATTCCCATTCATCAGACATCCCAACTTTCTCCTTCAGGGACTTGGCATATTATAATCTTCTCTCTCAGAAAATTCCCACCTTCTTCCTTACAGAATAAGGGTTAAATTTTCAAGCTTGATTTAAATGATGCACTTAGGCCTGGATTAGATCCCTTATATTGCACCCCCATAGCATCCTGAACTCCTCTTTTGTAGCACTAATCACATTTATAATTAAACATAGATTTTCTGTATTTTTAGAATGTCTCTTCCTCCACCCTATATTGACTGTACTTGCCAGTGATGAACGCAGTCATTGACAATAATATTGAGTAAATGAATGAATAAATGCAAGCCTACCATGGGTAATGGTTGGTAAGTTGTGTTACATAATAATAAACATGGTTTGCAGTTTATCAATATGGGCCTGATTTCACAAGGTTTTGTAGAAACTTTTTGAGGTAATAGATAAGATTGTAGCATAGACTGAATCCATGATTTCATGGTATTTACTTATCTCCAAACTTATCGAGTCATATCTATTAAATATATACAGCTATTTGCATGACAGTCATAACTCAGCAAAGTGATTTTTGAAAAATGTTCAACTATGATATTTCTAGACTGTTTTTTTAAATAGACCCCAATGGCTGTTCATGCGCCTATCTCTCCACAACATCCTATAATCTTCAAAGACAGAAGTCAGTGACTAAAACATACTGAATTTAACATAAAGCATGCAGAAATGTCATAACTGAAAAAAATAGAAAAGACTGGTTATTCTGTATAACAAGTATTCACTAATACAAATATATGTGTAATATGTATGAACTCAACTAGAGGTTGACACTTTAAGAGTGCTATTACTTATAATTATCTAAGTGCTGATAATGGCCAGGCTAGGACCACAGCATCTAACCTCTCCGTGCCACATTCTTGATAAGCAGCTATGCCTACTGCTGTGTATCATCTGTCACGTTCGTTCTGCCTCTTTGCCCTGGTAGCTGCTAAAATGCTTTCTGCTCCAAGTCAGCCTGTCTCAAGTTACCACCTACACCTATGTCTTTCTGCCAAGAAAGGGTCTAGGTTGGATTAAGCTGCTGCAAGTTGGCTGTATGGATCTCCTTTATCAGTGTTTTGGCCTGTCGTGTGTATATATTGGAGCATCTGTAGGTAAAGCCATCAATAATCTTTGGCTTCAGCTTAGCACTTGTGCATCATGGAAGTCAGCATGATTTCAGTTTCTCTAGGAACAATACAGAGAAATAGTTAAGAATATGAACTTTGGAGTCAGATGACCCTGAGTTCGGTCCTGCCTCTGACACGTGCTAATGTGGCTTTGAAAACTTGACTCAGGGGATCCCTGGGTGGCTCAGTGGTTTAGAGTCTGCCTTTGGCCCAGGGCACAATCCTGGAGTCCCGGGATCGAGTCCCATGTCAGGCTCCTGGCATGGACCTGCTTCTCCCTCTTCCTGTGTCTCTGCCTTTCTCTCTCTCTCTATGTCTATCATAAATAATCTTTAAAATTAAAAAAAATGACTTTAAAAAAATAAGAAAACTTGACTCAGTTTCTTTAGCTTTTAATAGAACTGTCTTACAGATTGTCACAGGATTTGGGGAGACAATGTAAATGAAGTGATCAGCACGGTGGCTAGTATTATTGTCAGTATTATTACTATACTGATATTACTATTGTTATCTCAAGTTAACCCTGAGCTGATTGCATTTCCTCAATCCACATGACATAGGGCAGGTGCCAGAGACTGCTGTCCTACAATCAAAAGTATATTAAAATATCTGAATAGATAGTTCTATACCCCTTGGGGAAAACTTCAGGCAATTCTTTAGCATCTTCATCCTGATGGAACCACTGTAGTTCAAATAACATTGAAGGGAGGAAGGGCAGATGAAAAGTGAAGACCGATGAAAGACTTGTAAATTGAAAATTATACTTGAGAATCACATGGAAGCCCTTGCTATCTATTTTGCAAATTAGTTTGCTTTTTAAATTTCCAAAAAGCTCAGCCTCACCAACTAGCAAGTCAGCAGGAAGCAAAAATTTTTGTGAGTTTCTTCTATTACACCGCATGTTCTCAATAATTCATTTCATAGAGTATATAAACACATATAATAGATCTTTATGGAGAAACACAAAGGCTCTCTTTTGGAGTTTGATTTTGAAAATTACCATTTCTTTGCACCAGGCAGTTTTGGCCCAGGGCTATTGGGGATGGGGGAGAACAAAGACAGAGGTATGATGAACTTCTAAAAAGACCATTGTTATCCCCTGCCCTCTGACAAACTCTTCTTGTATATGTTAATTGGAGGCCCCTTCCTGGTGATAGGATAGATCCAAGCCACACTTCAGGCTTCTAGATAGACGAGCCAAGAGAAAGAGTCTTTCTTGTGGAGTTTTCAGGTAGAAGAACATATACTTTTTTTTCATCTTGGATGACTTATTTGGAATTTTGTTTTTTGCTGTTTGGAATTTTAATCTACTCAATTGGGCATGAGTATGATAATAAAGTGATTGACCCAAGTCTTGAAAATCTATTCCAGGCACTATATTCAGGTTAGAGTCAGATTTGCCCTATTTGCTTGTGGGGCTTCCCTGCTCACCTTCACAGGACTTAGGACCTACTTTCATGCTGACTTTTACTTAATCTTACACATAACTTTTATCTCAGCAAAACCACAGCCTAAAGGACCCCTGGGTGGCTCAGCAGTTGAGTGTCTGCCTTCAGCTCAGATGTCCTGCAATTGAGTCCCACATCAGGCTCCCTGCATAGAGCTTGCTTCTCCCTCTGCCTATGTCTTTGCCTCTCCCTGTGTCTCTCATGAATAAATAAATAAAACTTTAAAAAAAAAACCCACAGCCTAAAACTTATATTTAATAGTACCTGCCACCATTGTAGGTAATTTATAGAGGTGTGTTTATGATACATGTAAATATATATGTACGTGGATACATATACACATACATATATATGTAAACACAACATACATATACAAACAAATCATGTATACATACAAAAATGTGTTATGTGTGTATATATATGATGTCTAATATAAATACATTTACTTAGTTGGTATAAATTTGCTTTACAAATTTTGTAACTCACAAACAATATTTCTACAGCTCTTCTCAACCAGATCAGAGATGAGAGGTGGTCTTCCACAAACATCAGTTTATAATGTACCCAAACATTCAAATGTATTTATATAAGTATTTATTGTATTTCAATATAAATATATCTTTTATTTGTTTATATATAAATATATTTAAATATGTATAATTAATATTTAAATACACTTTATATTTATACTTTATATATATAAAGATTGAAAGAGAAGACCAAGAACAAAGGAAAGACCAAGTTAGGTTGAGTACTCCTGTTCAAATGCAGGAGTTGAAGGCTAGAAGCTATTGGTTGGGTCACAAGTTCTTTCTCTTAAGGCTCTGGCAGTCTGATCCATTGTGCATAATCTGAATCTTATTTAGCAGTATCAGAATGCTTCACTCTGGGGTCCAACAAACTGTGAGCCTTGAGAATGTATAAGTCCCATTCTTGAGAGTCACCTTGAAAGTCAAAATAAATTAAAAGTTCAGGAATGAAAAATATTTTCAACCTCTAAATAAAAGATAACTGTAAAGGTTTTCAGTACACAAAAGAATAAATTTACCAATAGTAGCATGTATCAATGGTTTATGGTAACCACACCCTTTATGATGAATTGGTTCCATATCTACTGTGAGGAGGTGGAGTCGTTCCCTCTAACTCTTGAAATTGAACTGCTTTGTGACTTGCCTTAGTAACAGCACGTAGTGGAAATGAAGGAAGGCTAGTTCTAAGTTTAGGTCTTTAAAGGTCTTGTGGACTTCAGCTCTTTCTTCCTCCTTTTTCTTGGCTAGTCTTCTAGAGGATGAGGCACATGGAGCAGAACAGTCAACCTAGTCATCTCAGATGAAGTACTCACTAGTCATGTGAGAAAGGTCATTCTAGACCAGCAGTCCCCAGCCAACTCACTAGCTAGCTGCAGATTCAGCTGTGAGGCCAACCAAGGTCATCTAAAACCAGAGAGGAAAATTTCCCAGGTAACCCATAGACTTGTGAGAAATAGTAATGCTTGCTGTTTTGAGCTATTAAGTTTTGGAATGGTTCTCACATAGCATTACTGTGACAATCTTAATTGATATACCAAGTGTATAGAAATTCAGAGACGGATCTATAGATAAAACAGAGATAAAATAATTGTCAAGACAGTAGCTGATCATTGAAACTCGGTTATTTCCTACCGTGCTGAATGTGAGATGAGAGGAATTACCAATGTGAGTGGTAATTACCAATTACCAATTAGTGATTACCAATAGCTAAAATTACCTTTCAATACTAAGACTTTTTAAGATGGGCTACTTGGAGGTCTTTGTCTTTCTCTGACTTATTTCACTTAGCGTAATACATAAATCAGTCAGAGAAAGACAAATATAAAAGATATCACTCATATGTGGAATTTAAGAAAGAAAACAGGGATCCCTGGGTGGCACAGCGGTTTAGCGCCTGCCTCTGGCCCAGGGCGTGATCCTGGAGACCCGGGATCGAATCCCACGTCAGGCTCCCGGTGCATGGAGCCTGCTTCTCCCTCTGCCTATGTCTCTGCCTCTCTCTCTCTCTCTCTCTGTGTGTGTGTGACTATCATAAATAAATAAAAAAAAAAAAGAAAGAAAACAGATAAACATATGGGAAAGGGGAAAAGAAAAAAAGGAGAGAGGGAAACAAGCCATAAGAGACTCTTACTGATAGAGAACAAACTGAGGGTTGATGGAAGGAGATGGCTGGAGGACAGACTAGGTGGATGATGGGTATTAAGAAGGGCACTTGTTATGATGAGCACTGCTGTTATATATAAGTAACGATCGCTGAATTCTACTCCAGAAACCAATATTGCACTGTATGTTAACAACCTAAAATTTAAACTAAAATATGTTTTGAAAATTATAAGAAAGAGAGAGAGAGAGAGAAGAGAGAGAGAGAGAAAGAAAAAGAAAGAAAGAAAGAAAGAAAGAAAGAAAGAAAGAAAGAAAGAAAGAGATATAAAGAAGAAAGAAAGAAAGAAAGAAAGAAAGAAAGAAAGAAAGAAAGAAAGAAGAAAGAAAGAAAGAGAAAGAAAGAAAGAAAAGAAAGAATTTAAAAAATGGGCTACTGGCAGGAGCAATGTCTAATATGTGCTCCACCTCCATCTAAGATTTGTCTATGATTTGCCCACTATAAAAAACACCTTGGACACTCAGAAATGTGAATAAGGGAGCACAGGCTATTAGAGTCCTATGGGGGAGTTAATGCATGTTTGACCAACTGCTCAGAGTGATACAGGATTCTGATGACTCAGAAGTTAAGTTCTTGAAAGTCAGAGATTTCTGATGCAAAAATGGGACATTCTGCACTTAGAAAATAAACACCAGAAGAGGTTATTTATTAAAAATTCAACGAAATGATGTTTGAAACTATTTGAACAACCCAAAATGGAAACAGAGGCTGCTACTGACTGCACTAAAGCCAGCGGGGCTTGGGGTTGTTACAGCGTGACCATAATCCCAACGTAAATTCTGGAGGCCTCACATCCTCCTAACTATGGAGATTAAGGCCTATCCACTTGGCTTTGTGTGGCACAAATCTCATTTGAGGGCCCTCTGTGCAAAGGGTCAGAGGAGAGGTGCAGATTTCCCCCTTCTCACTATAGGGAAGTGATGTCTCCTGAGACTGCAAGCTGTGCTCTCTTTCATTTCTTAGGCTTCCCAGACAATCCTAGGATGGTGAGCTGTTTGTGACATATTAGGATTTTGCTTTCTCAACCTCAGCAGCCTTCTGTGGATTGATACTTAGAAGTTACCAGCACACTAAATATGACTTCTGCTGTCTTTGCTCTTTCGACATCAGGCAAAGATAACTTGTTTCAGACCAGATGGTGTCAGTTTAATCATTGGCACCTAATGTAGCATGAGACACTACTGTTGACCCAAAGTACATTATGGGTAATTTTCTGAGATTTTGCTTTAGAAAGGAGAATGGAGGAGGGTTTAGAGAAAAAAAAATATTTGTAGTAGTATGAAAATCTGTTCTTTTTTTTTCTAAACTAACATAAAACACACATATATTAACAATTTAATAGTAGTACCACTCTTCTATTAAAAATCTAAAATATGCTATTGAATGCAATTGGTTGCTTTATTTTTAGTTAAAATTTTTCTTGTATTCTTTTTTCAGCCTCATTAATTTTTACTTAATATACAAAAATTGCACATATTTAATGTATTCATTTTGATTTATATTTGGATATATATTGGATATATCCAAGTGCATATATGCATATATGCATATCCATATATACATATACCTATGATAACATCACTATAATCAAGGTAATAAAGATATTCATTATCTTGAAAAGATTTCTTGACTTCCTATGCTTTTATGCTTTTTTTAAAGATTTTTTTAAAAGATTTATTTATTCATAAGAGAGACAGAGACAGAGAGAGACAGAGACACAGGCGGAGGGAGAAGCAGGCTCCCTGCAAAGAGCCCAATGTGGGACTTGATCCTGGATCCCGGGATCACACCCTGAGCTGAAGGCAGACGCTCAACTGCTGAACCACCCAGGAGTCCTTAGAGTTATTTATTTATCTGAGACAGAGAGAGATGTCTGAGGGACATCTCCTGAGAGAGAGTCCCAGGACTCTGGGATCATGACCTGAGCTGAAGGCAGATGCTTAACTTTGACTGAGCCACCTGGGCACCTCACTTTATTTTTTTTAATCAGGGGTCAGAGGCAAGAGCACGAGATCTACCCTCTTAACAAGTTTTTAAGTGCACAACACTGTATTGTTAACTATAGGCAGTATGTGATACAACAGATCTATAAAATTCATTCATCTTGTATAACTGTAAATTTATACCCAATAAACAGCAACACCTCATTTCCCCTTGCTCCATCCCCTAGAAACTACCATTCTATTCTCCACTTTTATGAATTTGACTACCTTAGATAACTCAGATATGTGGGACCTGCAGTATTTCTGTCTTTCTGTATCTGGCTAATTTCATTTAGCATATCTTCCAGCTCTATTCATGTTGCTGCAACTAGCAAGATTTCCTTTTTTTTTTTTTTAAAGGCTGAATGATATTTCATTGTATGTATACACCACACTTTCTTTATCCACTTGTCTATCAATGGACACTTAGATTGTTTCCATATCTTGGTATTGTAAACAAACGCTACAGCAAACATGGGAGTATAGATATCTTTTTGAGATTCTGATTTCAATTCTTTGGGGTATATATCCAAAAGTGGAACTGCTGTATCATATGCTGGTTTAATTTTTCATTGTGTGAGGACCTTCCAAAGTATTTGTATCAATTTACATTTTACATTTATGTACAGGGTTCTCTTTTCTCTAACACCTTGTCAACACTAGTTATCTTTTGTTATTTTGATAATAGTTATCCTAACAGGTTTAGATTTGCATTTCTGATGATTAGTGATGTTGAGCACCTTTTCATATACCTGTAGGCCATTTGTATGTCTCCTTTAAAGGAATGTTCATTCAAGTTCTTTGCCCATTTTTTAATCTGAGTATTTGTTTTTTGTTACTGAATGGTAGGAGTTCCATATATATTTTGAAAATTAACTCCTTACCAAACAGATGGTTTACAAATATTTGCTCCCATTACATAGGCTGTCTTTTCAGTTTGTTTGTGTGCTTTGTTGTGCAGAAACTTTTTAGTTTGATGGAATCCCTGTTATTTATTTTTGCTTTGTTGCCTATGCTTTTGGAGTCATCTCCATGAAATCACTGCCAACACCAACGGCACGAACTTTTCCCTTTGTTTTCTTCTAATGATTTTATAGTTTCATGTCTTACCTTTAAGTATTTAATTCATTTTGAGTTGATATTTTTGCACATAGTATGAGATAGGGGTCCACATTCTTCAGAATGTGGATCTCCAGGTTTGCCAGTACTATTTTTCAAAAAAGACTATCTCTTCCCCATTGGTGTTCTTGGCACTCTTGTGGAGGATCAGTTCCCCACATATGTGTAAGTTTAATTCTAGGCTTCCTATTTTGTTCCATTGATCTATACATTTGGTTTTATGCTAGTACCAAACTGTTTTGATAACTGTAGCCTTATAATATATTTTGAAATCAGAAAGTAATGCCTCCAGCTTTGTTCTTCTCTCTTTAAGACCTCTTTGATTATTCTTTTGTCTTAAGTCTTTTATCATCCATATACATTTTAGATTTTTTTTCTATTTCTGTTAAAAAAATAGAGTGTTGATGTGAATAGAACTGGCTCTGTAGATTGCTTGGGTAGTATGGACATGTTAATAACATTAATTCTTCCAGTCCATGAACATGAGATATCTTTTCAATAACTGGGTTTTCTTTAATTTCTTTCATTAATGTATTGTATATTTCAATGTAAAAATATTTCACCTCCTTGGTCAAGTTTATTCTTAAGTATTTTATTCTTTTTGATGCTGTTATAAATGGATTGTTGTTTTTTTTTTGAGATTTTATTTATTTATTCATGAGAGACACACAGAGAGAGAAGCAGAGACATAGGCAGAGGGAGAAGCAGGCTCCATGCTGGGAGCCCAATATGGGACTCAACCCTGGGACTCCAGGATCATGCCTTGAGCCAAAGGCAGGCACTAAACTGCTGAGCTACCCAGATGTCCTGAGATTGTATCTTAATTTCCTTTTGGATAGTTCATTTTTACTGTCTAGGAATGCCACTAATTTTTGTGAGTTGATTTTGTATTTTGCCAACTTTACTGGATTTGTTTATTGCTTTTTTTGTGAAATATTTTATTTATTTTTGAGAAAGGGAGAGAGAGAGAGAGAGAGAGAGAGAGAGAGAATGAGAAAGGGGGAGGGGCAGAGGGAGAAACAGGCTTCTCTCGGAGCAGGGAGCCCCAAGCAAGGCTCAATCCCAGGACCCTTGGGATCATGATCTGAGCCGAAGGCAGATGCTCAACTGACTGAGCCACCCAGGTTCTAACAGTGGAGTCTTTAGGGTTTTCTATGTATAAGATCATGTCATTTGAAAACAGGCAATTTTATGCTGTCTTTTCCATTTTGGATAATTTCTTCTTTTTCTTGCCTATGTGCAATCTTTAAATTCTAGACTCTCCTATGTTCTATAGGACTCTGTGTGGTCTGACTTTTGTTACATCTACAACTGTATCACTTAGGAAGTATGGTTATATGTTCAGTACAAAAAAAAAAAACACCTCAACAAAATGGGTTATTAAAGAAGGGGACACATTTTTCTCATATAATAATTTCCCAAAAGTACAAAGTCCAAGCAGCTAGATCAAGAGAGTCATCCAAGATCTCAGCCTCCTTATATCTTTTTTCTATACTATTTTTACCATGTGATTTTTGTCCTTATGACTACAAGATGGTTGTTGTATCTCCAAGCACTGGGGAGGAAGAGAGAAACATAAAGGACCAAAGGCAAGAGTCTTATCATTTGAGACCTTGTTAATGTTTTTATTTCAGAAAGAAAGACTCTCCAACAGGGGACTAGGTCTTATCATCAGCTACAGCAGTGTCATATGGTGATCCTTATTCAGACAAAATCAGGATATTGTCAAGAGTGAACAAAGACAGGGCACCTGGGTGGCTCAGTGGTTGAACATCTGCCTTTGGCTTAGGTCATGATCCTGGAATTCTGGGATTAAGTCCCACATCAGGCTTGCTGCAGGGAACCTGCTTCTCACTCTGCCTGTCTCTGTGTCTCTCATGAATAAATAAATAAAATCTTAAAAAAAAAGAATGAACAAAGACAGAATAGAAGACAATTAGTGTATGCCTCAAAAATTTCATCTTACCACTCTGCTTCACTCCTCTTTTTCCAGCCACATTAATTTCCCTTGGGTTCCTTCAGTGTAGCAATCTCTTTCTTCCTCATGGCATTTCTGCATTTATTGATTTTTTTTTGCTTAGAATATGCTTGCCCTTACTCTTTCCCATGATGTGCTTCTACACAGCTAAGCCTACAGTATGTACAGTGGTGCCTCCACAACCCCTAAGCAGTTACTACTTAGCACATCCTTTTGTTCATGGCTCTAGCTACCATCTGTAATGACTATATTTATTTGCTTACTTGAGTGGCATCTGATTGAAGTGAAATCTCCATAAGCATCTTTTAAAAGTTTTCTTTTGTTCCAAGTGCATAGCAGGTACTAAATAAGTAGAAGTTGACTAAGTGAATATTTTACTGTGTTTAATATTCCCAGCAGCCCTGGGAGATAGATAACCATTTCCTGTGGTTATAGAACTATTAAATATATCAGAGTCAGCTTTCGAACCCATGTCTGCCTGGCTCTAAAGCCTTTTCTCTCACCAGAAACACTGTTTTCTCATAGAAGAAGAAGGCTCAGATGGAAGTTCTTAGACGTATCTCTCTATTTTGGAGCACAGAGGTCATGCTCTACACCAAGATAATTTGTTTGTTTGCCACCTCCTCAGCAGCTTACTGACATTAGCCCTCCCCTAAAAAGCAAGACTTTTTCATTTGATTCTCTCCAGAAGACCAGAAACCAGAGTGTTTGTAGTTCCCCTCGAGTGGCTTCATCTTTAATGATGAAAAATTAACTTCATTCTGCTGACTAGTAAATGGGAAACCCCAGTCCACACTATATTTATTAACAAAGTGTTTTACTTCAGAGATAAGGGACTTCTTCTCCTCAGAGAGGGGAACCCTTGGACTCAGGTTAGTTGTTTCAAAGCGTTATTACTTAATTGCAGTCATAACCTGTTTTGCCTATAAATTTTGTTTAAGGGCATCCTCTCCTGATACAACTTTTATCAAAGCAACTACTGACCAGGGTTTCTAGTAATTAAAAATGACTCAGACATTGAAAATGGATTAGTTGCCTAGTTCATCTCTGGGGCAATTTTAAATTTCTATCTCTTGCACACTTGTACATTCTCATTTTGAATAATTTGAATGCATTCCTATTCTCATTCAGAAAATTTCACTATATATCTTGAAGATTTTTTATTGCTATTATGTTTGTTTATTTTTCTGTCAGCCATGCTTCTTCTCTCTCTGCCTCTTCCTGAATTATCACTAAGAACCTTCCTTGTTTGCCTTTTTTCTATGTTAAGTTAATGAGGGTTATGGTTGGTTTGTCTCCATGATAAATGCTGTTGGTTTTCTTCCTTAGTTTTTAATCATGGATCCTGAGAGAGGGCTGTGCCCAACAAGAAGTGTTAATTTTTTGGCCTTAATTGTCATGCCCTTCTACCCTGGGTCAGATGCACCTGCTGTGTGGTTTCACTTCACTCTTCCCCTATCTCTCCTCATCATCAGATTAAATAAAACCCATATCAAACTCGATCCATACCAGATATTACTCTTTCTTTTTGCTTCCCATTTATCATATGAATAAATATTAGTGAAAATAATAAATGAATGAATGGATTGCCAGTATTTTTCTCCTGCCCTATAGGAAACTGGAAAAAAGAGTACTTGACACAAAAATAGTATTCAATAAGTATTTGACAAATAGGTGATTGATCGCTTACTTTGCATCATCTTTTGCCAGTGACTATTACTTTATCTCCAGTTATTTTGTCTGTGGCCTTTATCTTTTCATCAGTAAAACTCAATGAAATAACTTGAGGGCCAGTGGGCAAATCAAATTCATGTCTCCAGTTCAAATTATTGAGCACCTATATTGTTAGGCACTGAAGAGAATACACAGATGAGAAAGACATAGCCTCTATCATTTAAAATTAATAATAATAATAATAATAACAATAATAAAAAAACTAGAACTATACAGTCCTGTAGTTATGCAAGGAGAAATGCAGTCAGGGCTAGAAATCAAATAAGAAGTAAATGATATGACAATCCAATGAAGAAGGTGGTAATTTCTTTGTCCTAAGTATGAATTAGGAAAAAATTTCTTGGCTAGAAATAGAAATAAAATATGATTTCCCTTTTCAGAAAAGTTAAAATGAAAAAGAGTGGCATAAGCTGGGCTAGTTTATTAGCTTACTGTGGGTTGACTGGATGTCTCTAATATATCTCAATTTCTAGTAGGGAAGCCTCTATTATACTCAGCATGGGTAACCACCCCTCCCTGCTAGGACTAGTAATGGGTCCCTGCTGTGGCTAGCCCTGTGTTAGAGGTAGAGGAGCTACTCTCCCCCACTAACTCCCTAGACTTTGCCCTTCCCCTTATAAAGAGTCCCATTGTTAGATAGTCTCAGAGATTCAGCTTGAATCCCTGCTGACTACCAGGGCAAAACTGAAATAGGTAACTTGCAAAGTGCTAAGCACAACACTTTTTTCTGATTTAATTTTCAAAACAAAATTGTGGGGTAGAAATTACAATTACTGCTTTAAATATGAAAGATATTAATTTCTGAAATATTAATTAACTTAGAAAGTAGCAGGAGGACCAGGTAGCCTGAGTCTGTTTTCAATTATCTAACCTCCCCTTCCAACTACAGAAACATGACTTCAGCAGATTTTTTCTTATTTTCCTTTATTTTAACGCTCAATGTCTATTCATTATCTTTTCTTTTAGACTTCCTCACCCCTCACCTCCCGCCTTTATATGCTTTACATATATGCATTTTGAGGGACTTCCCTGTCAACTCTTTTATGAATAGTCGGCGAAAATGAAAGCACAGAGAAGACCATTTCTCATCCATTCTAGGTACATAAGAGTGCCAAAGAAAATAAAGTTCAATTCTTGCAAGTGACAACCACAGATAATAGATATGATCAAACCAGGAATTTGAGAGTGGGTTGTAAATCAAAACAACACAATATGCAATCAAATAGATAGGAATAGGAGTGATCAGAGTTCTTTTAATCTATATATTTATCTACTCTTAGCAAAAGCCTCTGGCTCTGGGGAATTTGAGCTCCTAGAAATGCCAGTTCTCATTGCCAAGGAAGGTTGGATACTAAATGTTATTCCACACACCAGGCATCAAGCTGCTAGTGTGATCCCCATGGCAAAATCTACCAAATACCAGAGAGGGCCATGATGGAAGGATGCACATTTTCCATAACAGAAAGAAAAATAACAAGGCCCCAAATGGAAGCATCTACCAGAGTAGAGGTCGGCTGGTTTTGTTGACAGGAAAAGGGTAGAAGCTGCTTTACTATAATACCATGAGAAGCTGGATGGCATTTCAATACCATGATAGTGATAATGCCATTTTAGATTTATAAAGCCCTTTTTATTTTGAAGGAGACAGACAGTGGGAAAACTGCAGGATGCACTGTAAGTTTTACTAATTTGGTGCTAATTGCCCTGCTTCAAGACAGTTTATGGTCTGGAGAATGTAATAGGATTACATAGAGTATTTATCCTGCTTTTGAATTAGCACTTTCCCGATTCAGGAAAGATGGTATCTGGCAGTAAATATTTGTTTCACAATATTCAGGCACATGAAACATCACGTTGCTCTATTTTTCTAAATCAAATTAAATCTGGTTCTGAGTGTCCCCAGAGCCACTATGGGATAGCCAATATCTGTTATTATCAAGGAGTTTTCTTTTTCATTCTAGTTCTGGCTCCCAAATGGCTTATGCACTCCAATGAACTTGAGCAAATGTACACACCATGCAACTACTACCATTCTTAAGACATAAAACATTTCTATCCCTCCAGCAAGTTCCCTGGTACAGATTTTACAGTGAATCTATTCGCTATACTTCTGTCCTCAGGCAATCGTTGATCTGTTTTTCTGCTACTATACATTAGTTTTAGATTTTCATATAAATGGAAAGAATTTAGAATGTACTCTTCTGTTCTGGCTTCTTTTGCTTAGCAGTGTGTTTCTTTAGATTCATACATGTTTTTGGCAGGCATACCATACATGTTATTGTGTATATCTACAGTTTATTCATTTTATTGCTGAGTAGTATATCATTGAATACCTTCAATCACAATTTTTTTTTTATCCATTTTCCTGTTAACAAGCCTTTAGATTGTTTCTATTGTTTGTCTACTCTGAACAAAGCTGTCATTAACATTTGAATACTGGTTTTTATGTGAATATGTTCATTTTTTTTTTCAATAAAAACCTAGGAATAGAATCGCGAGATCTTATGGTAGACATGTTTACTAAATAAGATGCTAATGACCACTTTTCCAAGGTGAGTATACAATTTCATATTTCTATCAGCAATATTTGGGAATTGCAGTTGTTATATAGCCTAACCAAATCATGGTATTTTAAATCTTTTTTACTGTATCCATTTAATCAGTGTATAGTGGTATCTCATTTGCTTTTAATTAGCTTTTTATCGATGACTAATGATATTAAGAATCTTGTCATTTGCTTATTGTTTATCTTCTTTTGTTAAATCTGTTCAAATCTTGTCCACATTTTTGTTTTTTTATTCTTGAGATGTAGGAGTTCTTTATAGATTCTGGATACAAGTTCTTTGTCATATATATATGCACTATATATATATTCTAGTCAGTGGCTTATATTTTCATTTTTGGAATGTTGTCTTTTAAAAAAGCAGAAATGTGTGTCTTTACAAAGTCTAATTTATTAATTTTTAAAGTTACTTCTGCTTTTCCTGCTTTATCTAAGAAGACTTTGCTTCTTCCAACTTTGCAAAGATTATTCCTTTTGTTTTAATCTTGTGCTATCAAAAATTGGCAGTATTTCATCTCCTTATGTCTTTGTTCCTAGTTTAATTGCCTCTTCACTTTCTAATTCTCTTGGTATACAATTATTACTTTCTTTCCTCTTCCCTTTTTTTCTCTTCTCTTCTTCATTTCCTTTCTCTTCCACAATATTTTTAAGTACTAAGAATAGACTTGAAAACATAAATGCAAATACCTGGTAATGTTGAGTAACTATGACATTCTTGAAATACATGCATAAGTGCACACACATATGATGAAATCTCCAGGTGCCAGAAACAAGAATTAAAAACTAGTGTGGTGCAGTTGTGATTAGATAGTGGGAAAAGGGAGATTTGGTGTCAGTAACCCATTGTTAGTGGTTTTAGCACCCTGATAGACACAGGCAGTAACTAAGAGACAGATAGATGTATAGAGAGCTGGCAGTTGGAGTTTTGCATAGTTCTGGGAACTTGAAGAACTACATTCACTGTTAATGTAGATTGGAATAGAGAATACTGACTCACTGGAACAGGGAGAGAACAAAGATTATTGTCTGTCCATGTCTGGTCTATGGCAGGAAAAGATAATTTAAGATTTATGCCCCATTCAGGTGTGTGTTTTGAACTCATACAGCCTGTGTTGGGGAAACCAGCCCAAAACTTTAATATAAAAATTGGCTCCAAGAAGTGCCTGCCAAAAACAAATGCAAACTCACTCTTGAAATATGCTCCTAGAATCTAGGTCACAAAATATACTCAATTATAACAACAATAACAGGAGCATCTGAGTGGCCCAGTGGTTGAGGATCTGCCTTTGGCTCAGGTCATGATCCTGGGGTCCTGGGATCGAGTCCCGCATCAGGCTCCCTGTGGTATATCTGATTCTCCCTCTGCTTATGTCTCTGCCTCTCTCTGTGTGTCTCTCATGAATAAATAAATAAATAAAATCTTTTAAAAAAATAACAAAAGAGACCACTTAGATGAGCCTGTTTTAAGAGAATATATGAGGAAATAATTGAAGTGCATTAGAGTCAACACACAAAATAACTGCAGAATTAGTGTCATTGAAACTTGAAGTATTAGAATGGCAATCTGAAAAAAATATATATTTAAGATGAATAGAGTTGAATAAAGGAATCAAACACATACAAGATACTACAGAAAAAGAATATGAAGATTTGGAAAAATAAGTTAAACATTGAGAAGTAGAAAGATACAATCACTAAACTGAAAATTCAATATATATGTGCTTAACATCAGATAAACACATGCAATTAATGAATAGAAACATGTGTCTGAGAAAAAAATCAATAATGATGCATCGTGAATGATAAGAGATTAAAAGTAGGAAAGCACTGTTTAGAAACAAAAGAGATAAAATGAGAATGTCCAAAATAGACCTCATAGGAATTCTAAATGGAATTACTAGAAAGGATGAGACATTGGTTATATTAATAAGAAAAAATAGCTGTCAATTTTCCAAAATTAATGAAAAAAGAATCTACAAATTCAAAAGTAAAGTGAAACTGAAGAATTATAAAAATTTTTAAAAATCACAGAAAACAGGTTACTTCTAATAAACAAAATGATTACACTGAAATTGTAATTTAATTGTAATTCTCAACAGCAATAACAAAGATCAAAAGACTTTAGATGCTGAGGGAAAATAGTTGATAACTTAGTTAGCTTGAACATGTGGGTGTTAAAGCCTTATGCCTACACAATGGTAACTGCATATAGTGTAACCAAATAATAGATTTTATTTAGACAATTTCTTATTCAGTTGTGATAGTAAAATTATGACATTTTCAGGAAAAGACTGTGAAGTTTTCACCCAAAGATCCTTCCAGAAAAAATATAGTTCAGAAAAAAAGGGAATTGCAAACAGAGGACAGAGAGAAATGAAGAAGGTGGTTGAAGAAAGAAATAATAGGTAATAATGGATAGGTTGACTTCTAAACAATCATTAGCTTTGTTGAACAATAAAAAATAATGACTAATTGGATTACATAAAACTAAGGGATAACTAAAATACTAAACAGCAATTATATGAAATTAAGGGACAGGAAGTTTGGTTATAAATGTTCTAATAACCATACATAGTTAAGAGAAGGATAAAAATAGTGGTTTCCTTTATATCTTTTCAAATATGAAGAAGTGTAAAAATTTTAATGGTAATCTCAGAAGAACAGAAATAAAATATATGACCTGATTGAATAAAGGAGAAAAAAACTAGATTAACACATTAGTAGGCAAAAAGAGGAATAAAAGAAATAAAAGGGAAAGGAAGCCCACTAATTGAATAATTAGATAAAAATAAAAATATATCAGCAATAGGAATACATGTTAGTGAATGTAAGTTGCTATAAAAGATAGTCACAGCTTCATTAGAGAAAAGAAAAATCTGTTTAACTTATTGCTTTATCTCCTGAATCCAGAATAAGGCCTAGCATTTAGAAGGAGGCTAAACAATGCTTAGTGCTTATTGAAATAATTAAAAATCAGATTGAAATCCTATTATATTCTGTTTGCAAGAGACATAGTTAAATCAAAACAAACAAAATATAAAACAGGATAAAATAAAGGACAAGTAAAGGACTCACCAAATTATTACTAATAAAAGGGAAGCTTATGTAGCTATATTAAATAATGCAAAATACAGTTAAAATTTATTAGAGGTGAAAGCATCATTAGGGATAAAGTATCACTACATACATTAATCAGACAGGATAGGTTTTGCTACAGTAAAAAATGAACCCAATATCAGTTGTTTAACATGGCTTGCTCACATTTTATATCCATCATAGGTCAACGTGGTATTCAATTCTATATAATCCTCCAGGATCCCAGGCTGATAGAGTCTCCATTTTTCTGAGGCAGCTCCATTAGAAGTACATAGCCTTTTTTGCCATGGAATCATAAGGTCTCATGTAATGAACTAAATGTTTCATCCTGGAAGTGACATACACTTCTCCTCTCATCCTATTTTGTGTAAACTGGTTCCTTGGTCTTGCCTTACCACAAAGGAGCAGGTAAGTATAGTATTCAAATGTATACAGAAGGCAAGGACTATATATGGGTGAGCACTAGAAATCACCATTATAATGATAAAAGTACAAACAAAACGACAAAACAAACAAAAAACAAAAAACACAAAAAAATACAAAAAAATGATAAAAGTACACATCTAAATTTTTATGCACCTAACAACATGCCCTTGTATAATAAGGTAATATTTAATACATTTTTTAAAAATGTCAAATGTACTATCACAGAAGGGCATGTTAACACACATTTCTCAGTAATTAATGGGTTAAATAGACAAAAATTAGTAAGAATAAAATATTCTTAAAACACAATTAAATATTTGATGACTCAATTAACAATTAGATCTAACAGACATATATGGAATTCAGGACCTAATAGAGAATACTCATTCTTTGCAAATATATAGGTTTTGAAAGAATTATATTTTTAAACTAGAATTTTATACCCAGTGATAATATCTTTCCAAACAAGTTAAATAAAGGCTCATCAGACATTTAAAAACTGAAAAAAATGTATCACTACCAGACCTATACTATAGAAACGTTAAATAATAGCCTACCAATAAATGGAAAATGATATCAGATGGAAATACAGATCTACACAAAGGAATGAAGATCAATGGAAATGGTAAATACATTAGTAAATACATACATTCCTCTTTAATTATTTATCAATGGTAGTTTAAACAAAAATACTTATAAAGCAGTATGAAACTTTTAATCTATATAAAAGTAAAATGCATGACAATAAGAACAGAATAATCTGGAAGGGATAAATGAAGTGTACTATTCTTTCAGTCTTACACTATACTGTGAAGTCATATAATATTTAAAGGTAGGTTGTACTATGTTAAAGATGTGTACCATACACTCTAAATTTACTAAAATAGTAAAGTTAAGAATTATACCCAAAAAGAAGATAAAATGGAAGCATAAAAATATCACCTAAAAAAAGGGGCAGAAAGAGGGGAAAAGCAAGAAAAAATAGTTGAGATCCATAGAGAAAAAAATAGCAAGATGATGGAAACCTAAGTGTATCCATATTCACATTAAATGTGGTGGTGGGAAAGCAAAGTGGTATGACCATTTTGGAAAACTGTTTGACAGTTCATTAAAAATTTATACACACACATACCTCGGGATCCAACCATTTCACTCCTAGCTATTTACGTAAGAGAAATAAAAGCAAATATTCATACAAAGAACTATTTAGAAATATTTATAGCAGCTTTATTTGTACTAGTCTTAAGTGGAAAGTACCCAAATATCCATTATCAGATGCGTGAATAAACAAACTGTGGCATATTCATACAATATAATGCTCCTTATGAATAAAATGGAATGGACTACTGATACACTCATCAATATGGATAAATGTCAAAATAATTATGTGAGTGAAAGAACTGAGCCAAAACCAATACCTTCTATCTGATTTAATTTTTGTAAAATTCTGCAAAATGGAAACTAATGTAGAGTGACATTAAGAAGATAAGTGGACGCCTGGAGGTGGGTGGTAGGTGGGAAGAAGTGAGAGGCACAAATAATATATCCATTTTCTTGGTTATGATGATAGTAACAGACCCATATATATGTCAAAACTTAAGAAAGTGTACAATTAGGGAAACCTGGGTGGCTCAGCAGTTGAGCATCTGCCTTTGACCCAGGGTATGATCCTGGAGTCCCAGGACTGAGTCCCACATTGGGCTCCCTGCATAGAGCCTGCTTCTATCTCTGCCTATGTCTCTGCCTCTCTCTCTGTGTGTGTGTGTCTCTCATGAATAAATAAATAAAATCTATAAAAAAAGGAAAGTGTACACTAAAATATGTGCAATTTATTCTGTAATAAACTGTTTTTTAAATTCCCAGTTTCTACTCCTTAAAAATTATGACCCAACTCTATGCTGTATACAAGAAACTAATTTCAAATATAATGTCATAAATGTCATGGGTCAATAAACTATGGCCCATGAGCTAGTCACTGTTGTAATAAATAAGATTTTATTCCAACATAGTAATTAACATATTCATTTACATATTATTTATGACTGCTTTGATGTTGTAATGCCAGAATTGACTAGTTTTGACAAAGACCACATGGACCACAATATTTTATGGACCACCAATTGGACTGCCAATATTTGCCCTCTGACTCTTTAAGAAAAAAGTTTGAAGACCAGTGATGTATGTAGGTTGAAAGTAAAAATGGAAAAAAGATATAATATGAGATACTATTTTTTAAAAGCTGGAGAAATTATGTTAACATTAAACAAAATAGATTTTGTACTTAAAACACTATGAGCAACAGAGTTATATTACAAAATGACAAAAGGCTGAATTCACCAATAAGACTCTACAATACTAAATAATCATGAACCTGATAACGATGCTTCAAAATACATGTAGCAAAAGCTGACAAAAGTAAAAGGAGAAACTGACAAGTCCCACAATACATTTGGATATTTCAATACTCCTCTTTTGTAATTGATAGAACTGGTAGATAGAAAACAAAACATTTTCTTAAAGTATTTGACAAATCATTCCAAAAGTGCTTGGCATCTAAAGGTTTCTTCTTATATCATGTTCTGATATCAAGTGACATACTTTGAGAATTGCTGAATGTTGAGAAACAAAAGCTCAATTGTTTTTTTTTTTAAATCGATTTGTTTTGTTTTCTTCTGTTTTAACTGCATGTTACTATTTGAGTTAAGAGCTTGTTTAAATTTCCATTTCTGGCAGTGTGGTGGAGTACATAACCAGAAAATCCTCCTGTTGCGAAACACCTAGAAATGCTGGTGAAAATAAGAATTTTAAAATGCATAGTTACCTCACAAAATAAATAAGGGAAATCTCCAGGAGCTACAAGGAAGAAGATGAAAATTCTACAGTTGCATTTGAAGTGGGTTGGAATTGGGTTAGGTTTATAGGTGTCAAGCAGACAAGATTTGATAACCATGCAGGAACAGGAGATAAGACCTACAAGCCTTCAGAAAACGATGAGTTACTATTGAGCCACAAAATGCCACATCCTGATTGAACTGGTAGAGTAGAAGTTATTTAATCAACATCATGAGAAGAAGATAAAACAGCTTTTGTATTTTTACCTGGAATTTAGAGGAGAGGGTCTCTCTTAATCATATGTTTTTGAGGTTTGACTATACACTACCTGCATTTTCAAGAAAACACTGAAATAAAAATTAACAAAATTTCCAGGTTAGAAATACCGAGGCACTGGTGAAAACAAACACTAAATCTATTTCTTGGGACACATTCTAACTCCAGACCTTCTAGAATTTTCACAAATGAAAAAGCCCCAAATTTTGACTATTGAATAAAAGATGTACTCACAATCAGGGCACCTGGGGCTCAGTTGGTCAAGCCTCTGCCTTCAACTCAGGTCTTGATCTCAGGGATTGAGCCCTGCATTGGGCTCCCTGCTCAGTGGGGAGTCTGTTTCTCCCCCTCCTTCTGACTTTCTCCTTGCTGTGCTCTGTCTCTCTTTCAAATAAATAAATAAAATCTTTTTAAAAAATTTAAAAAGAAGTGGCTCACAATCCAAAATTATAAAGCTCAAAAAAGCTGAAAAGCAGAGAGCAGACAAAATAAGTAGTAGTAGGTTAGTCTCCCAAACACTTGACATAAAGCTTCCATGGACTATTTCAACTGAGGGAAAAAAATACCACATTTAGTTAACTTAATCTGATCATTGTTTATTTCTTTTGATCTATACTTTTTAGTTTCATAAAGGTCACTGCTGTCACAAAATAATAAAATTTTTAATTCACAAAGAATATGTAGACTTCATGATCATGTATTTCAAAGTTGGGATCTGACTCACTGAATAATTTCATATGTAGTTTTCTGCTTGACAATATAATTTCTACAGAGCTCTAATTCTTCCATTTCTCTTGTTCTTGAGGTACAATAATTTCAATCAATATCACATCTAACTTGAAAATAAAATTGCATAAATCTAGAGGTCAGTATTAATCTATGCTAATGCAGGAACTAGAATTTAATTTTTAGATTCTTGTTCCAGATTAAGCTTCAGTGTTTTTAAAAGCATGTGTAGAATATGTGCATGTGTGTCTTACATATGATTGTGTGTATGTGTTGTGTTTTACAATGCCTATTTAAAGATTAGATTTTTAAGAATTTTTAGTGGGGGAGGAGAGGGGCAGAGGGAGAGGGAGAGAGAGACTCTTGAGCAGGCTCCACTCCCAGCACAGGGCCCGACTTTGGGCTCTATCTCACAATCCTCAGATCTTGACTCCAGCCAAAATCAAGAGTTGGACACTTGACTGACTGAGCCACCCAGGTTCCCATATATATATATATATATATATATATTTTTTTTTTTTAATGAGAAGATCCATATGAAGCTCTTAGCAAAGTAATTATCTTTTTAAAATAGATTTTATTTATAAATTTAAGAGACTGAGTGAGAAAGTACAAGCGGGAAAAGGAGTAGAGGGAAAGAGAGAAGCATACTGTCCTCTGAGCAGGGTGCTGGACATGGGGCTAGATTCCTGGAGTAGGAGGCAGACTCTGAGGGCAGATGGTTAACTAACTGAGCTACCCAGGTGCCCCTAGATTTCTTTTAAAAAAGGAGGTGTCTGGAGGACCAAATAAAATTTGGGAAAGAAATTTTTATCTCATTTTATTTTTATTCAATAGTCAAAATTTGGGACTTTTTAGCTTGTCAACAGTCCTTTTCTTTTGAAAGCCTAGTTTGCAAGGTATTATTTGTCTAAACCCATTTATGTTCTGTATGAACCGTGAGATGATTGGTGCAACTTGGCAATGACCTTGCCTATTTTATATTAAGCACTGAACATTACCTGCATGTTAAGTGGATTTAGGATTGTTTTGTGACTGATTTCTTTTTCCAGTGGTGCTCTAATTGCAATTCATACTCAGTCTACTGCTCTGACAACTAATGTGATTTCAGTAGTTTCAAGGACTTCATACATTATTTTCTGTGAACACAAGGAATCTTGGCAAAGAAGCAAAGTAATACAAAGACAGGTTTTGCCCAGGCACATTTCTGGAAACTATATAGATATTCAGGAAAAAGAATCAACTAAATCCACCATGGTTCCCCTACTCTACCCCAAACTGTAGTTTGGAATGACCCTCTAGTAATAAAGGGGGTAAAAGGAGGGGAATAAGTCCAATCTTTGTACACATGTAGTTTGAATGGAATCAATCCAGGAAAGCTTGAAGCTTTATGGGAGTGATTATGAAGTTGCCTTTTAGTAGAGACAAAGAGACTGTCAAATCTGAATTTCAGTTATTCTTATTCACCACTGAAAACCATGAAGTGCTATACAGGGTAACTACATGGCTTAGGCTTTCACATACTCTAATTAAGGCAAACTATACCTTTTAAAAACAATTTATTAAATTTCATAACAGCATAAGTCAATGGTGACTCTACCAGGGCATTATGAGTGGGATTAGCCCAGGTCGAACTGTAGGATAGATGAAGCATGATTTCTGATGCCTAAAGCACTCAATATCTAGGACCCTCCTAGACCAATATCTAGGACCCTCCAGGCCAATCAATTCTTCCAAAGAGCCCTGTCCACCAATGCTTTTCCAATCAACCTCATTCATCAAAACTTGCTGGCTTATTTCATGAATCTTCATTGTGTACTTCCAATATTTCAGTCTTTGGGTAAAATACACTGAAATTATAACAAAGGGAAGACACAGGCAACTGAGCAAGAATTTATACTAATGACAGATCACTGCTTTGATGTGTGGGGTGCTCTGAGAACATTTAGGAAGGGCCCCACATGTGTCTTAGAAGATCAAGGAAGAACTCCTGAGGGAAGAGACATTTGGCTGAAATCTGGAGTAGAAGTTAGCCAGCTGGAATAGAGGGCAAGGGAGTTCCAGGTAGATGAGAGGCCCTGGCACGTTTAAAGGATAGTGGCTCCTGCTTGGTGTTCATCAGAACACCCCAGGTCCCCCTTTCAGAAATGCTTGGCAGCTGTTATTTACAGAAATACAAAAACCACTCTGAAGGGTGCTTTTTATCAAAGAGGTTGAAATTTAAGTTCCAAACTTCATTCCAGGGACTAATCCTCCACAGTTAACACAGACCATGGAGATAGAATCTTCCTTTGTGAGTCATTTCTAGAGTTCATTTGTTCCCTCTTTCAGCAAACATCCAATAAACTTCTCCTCAGTGCCAGACCCTGCCAGACACCAGGGCTAAACAGATTGGGTTAGGAAAAGCTTCAGTAGAAATGATCATTGAATATTTGTCACTTTTTAAATCAACTTCATTTGTTTAGAACCTTTCAAAAATAATTGTTCTTATTACAAAAATTCTTTTCAAATGATTTGTCCAGTTTATTTCTATCATATAAAACGCTCATTTGTGTATTCATTCTTTCAACAAATATTTAGTAAATACTTATTATGAAAGAGGATGATTTCATCTTCTATGGACCTCATAGCCTGTTAAGGGAAACTCATGTAAATCAATAAGTATAGTGATTAGTAATTGGTTATTAATTAATAATGAATATAATAAGGGCTGTCATTAAAACTCTAGAAAGGCTCTATGAGTGCTCAAAGGAGAGTATGCCTTACCTCCATCCAGAGAAGTTATGGAGGGCTTGCCTGGAAAAGATAATTTTTCGTCAGAAAAATTGTCTAAATAATACCAATTTTTTTGTTTCTGTCAGGATTGTAAAAGGGAGGATCAGCAAAGAACTGGTTTGAGTATTGGCTAATAAGAAATGGACAGAATGAAGGCAACAAGTGAGTAAAGAAAGATCATCCTGGGATAGGAAACTATATGTGCAGAGATATGGAAATGAGGGGCATAAAATAGTTTGACATGACTGAGTCATATGGGTAGGTGGTAAGAGGTGGTGGTGCATGTGATTGGAGAAGTAGTCAGGGCTGCATAATAAAGCCCATTTAATCCTCAAAACCATCAAAAGTAATAAGCACTATCATTATCTAAATGTCAGCTCAATATTTCCATTCTGAAAGTCTACTTGGCCTTTTAAACAACATGTACAAAACCAAACTCTGATCTTGCTCCCCCCACCACCTGCTGCTTCTGCAGATTTCTAGAACTTAGTAAACAGCATCTTCATATGCCCAGTTGCTCAGGTTAAAATCATTCTTCACTCCTCTTTTCTTCACATCAGGTATCTTAACTGTCTCTGAACCCTATTGATTCTACAGTCAAAATCCACCCAGAATTCAGCATGTTCCACCACCTCCTGGCCCTAGATACGATCATCTCTAGTCTAGATAACCACTGTGGCCTGTGAAGCTGTCTCTCTACCTCTGTCCTGACTCTAACTCTTATCCCCTTCTTTTCTCAAACCAATCGTCAGAAAGACCCTTTTAAACTCCAAAATCATATCGTTTTGTTCAAAACCTTGAATTAGCCTCCCATTTAACTCAACCTAAAGAGCATTGTGGTACAAAGGATGACCAGCCCTACAAATCTGTCCCTGCGTTAGCTCTTCCTCTTCACCTCTTATAACTCTCAGTGTCCCACTTTCTCCAACCCTCTCAGGCTCCTTGCTTTTCCTGAAATTTAGCCATCTTCCTATATGCGGCTCTTCTACTTCCTTGCCACACCCTATATGTTCCCATGACTCATTCCTTCATTTCCTTCTGATCTCTGCTAACATGTCACAGTCTTGCAAAGACCTTCTCAGGCTCCCTTATTTAAAATTGCAACTCCTACCTACATTTCTGGTCTCCTTTCCCACTTTACTCTGTTCCATAGTATTTTATTCACTTAAGTTTTTAAAGTTTTTATGCACCTAAGGTTTTTTTTTTTTTTTAAGATTTTATTTGTAAGGAATCTCTATATCTCATGTGGGGCTCAACTTTACAACTCTGAGATCAAGAGTTGTAATAAGTATAGTGATTAGTAATGCTCCACTGACTGAGCCAGCTAGGTACTCCAGAAGTTTTTATTCACTTAAATTTTCATTGTACAAATCCTCTTAGAATGTAAGCTAATTTAGGGTAGAGCTATTTCATTTGGTTTGGTCACCAATGTATTCTTAGTACTTAAAACAATTTCTGACACATAATAAATAGAAGATATTTATGAAACTTGCTCAAAGTCCTACAATGACTTGTGTGCCATGTTGATCTTGTCTGGTTATCTCACAGGTGACAAAGTTTCTCAGAACTGGAGGCTTTATTCTAGGCTACATCTTTTTTAGAAATATTAGAGCCTGAATAAGAGTGCAGGACTGATGAAGGTCAATGGTTCTTTAGGTCCCTAAATGCACTGACTCCCTTTGTCTTGACAGGTGGTAGGATAGTGATCCCACAGAGCTGCCTCGTAGGGCTGCAGCTCCTGTCATCTCCAACCAGCCAGTCAGGGACTCTTCCTGCCTGTTTCATGCGGGGACTTTGCTTTTGCCTCCTTTTTCTCTGGGTGGGGAGTTCCCTTTGAAGCTTCAAATAGAGTGGGTAGGATGTAAAGGACTTTAGGGGTATCCATTATGAGATGGGCACCACTGGGCTAAAGGAATGCTTTGAAGACTTGCCTCTGAAAAGGTCCTCTGATGGTTCCATGGGGTTTGCCTTTTAGAGGCTCTATGGAAAAAAAAAACTTTATGATAAAAATTACCTATTCTGCTTTGACTGTTTCTTGATAAATATGTGTGAAATTTAAAATCTCATTTCAAAGGGGAAAAAGTGATCCTTGTTCAATGGAATTCTATGAAAAAAACCCAATTGGAGAGAAAGGGGATTTATCTATTGTCAATGCATCTTTATGTAGGAAGACAAGCTTTGATGTAACTGATAGCTTGGTTATATAATAGCCCATGAATACAGAAACGGCATGTGATGTATTATGCAGCACTTGAGACCAAAAGTTTGCTTCTCTTAGACAAGAATGAAAGTTCAGCCTGAAAGCTTTTGTTGAAAGAGACTTTCTTTGTAATAAATCAAGAGGACCTGTTAAAGTTATCTTCAGTAGGCACCTCATATACACTTCGGGGAAAAAAAATGTTAACTCATTAAGTTTAATGGCCCCCAAAGCATCCTATGATGCTACAGAAGCTAAACCTTTAACAAAGAACTTCACTTCTAAGGAGGTAAGTATTGAACCTACAAAAGAGAAATTCTTTAAAGTGGAGATTAGAAAGCTGAGCTATTATGAAAGAGCCAGAACAGAAGCTAAGTCATTCTTCACTAAGGGCAGTTAACAATTCCAAAGATGGATACTACAAATTGTGTATATGGGGAAAATCATTTCATAATGATCACCTGGCAAAAAAAAAAAAAAAGTATCGTCAAAGATCATATCCCCAAAATGGGTCAGGAGAAAAAGCTGCTTAAATTGGGAAGCTCTGTAAGAACATCTGCATGTGCATGTGTGGGTATGCGCATACGTGTGCTGCACAAGCAAAAGTATTCAACCTGGAAATGGCATGAATTCACAGAAACAGCAATGTAGCACAATAAATGTGTAGGAAACAACACTAGGGTCTTCGATTAGTAGCATGCAAATAAAACACTGAAGAATTTCTAGTTCTGTGATCATGATTTTGGTATAGAAAATGTAAAACTAAATGCAAATGTGAGGCATGACTGCACATAAAGGGACGCAATGCTTTCTGAACTCCACATTAAATGCAATAAGAGCGGTTAGCTCAGTGCCTGGCTTATAGGAATAGCTCAAACACCACTAGATAGTAAATAGTGAAGAGGAGAGATTTCATAATTACTATTATTATTAGCCTACTATAGACCAAGCTTTGTGTTAGCGGATTTACACGCACTATTTGACTTAGCTGCACATATAAAAGGTTAAAAAGACAGAATGAAAAATTCTTTCAAAGCAAAGTTGAATACCAACAAATTAAAATCTCAAGGAAGCCAGATATGAATCAAAAAGATGCAATTCCGTATTTGTCTACAGATAATAATACGTTTCACCTGACCATCCAAAACCACCAAAGTGAATGAGGCATCAGGCAAATATATGGTATGGCTTACATCAAATCCTTTTTCTAAATAGTTCAGATGTTTGTCTTCCTAATTTATTTCGGCCGGACACTTACTTCCAGTTCTTTTCCCATCTTTTCTTCTGTCCCTGAAACTCAAACTCCCACCCATCATTCAGAGACATACTGCTTGTCTCCTTCATGTCCAAATTATTTGCAAAGATGCTATAATTTAGTGTGGGTGACTTGCGGGGGGGGTGCTACAGTTAAAATTATTGCTTGCCTAAGGTTTCATTTTGGGATCCTGATAAGTCATTTCGAATGTGAGCCGTGTCTAGTACATTTCAATTTATTACTTTTTCTAAGTGAACTAATCTAAATTAAAATCTCACTGAATCAATACCTCATTTTTATCATAGAGCATTCAGATTCTACCTCCCAATCATTCATCTATCGTTCACTGTGGTTCAGAAATTTCTAACAATGAGGAGCTATTTCATATCATATTATGGAAATGACACATCTGTACCCTGTTGTTTCATATATATGAACCCAAATTCACAGTAAATGTTGCCTTGCTCTAACCACCTCATTTTATTTATTCTGTAGAACATTCCCATAACCCCTATCGTGAGGATTATCTAATGCTTATTATGTGTTCATGACATGCATGATTACAATCCGAAAACTGTCACTAAAACTGTCTCATTTGTTTGGCTTCAGTTCCTTATTATAGTAATAGCCACCAGCCTAGACAAATGGTGGGGGGGGGGGAGGGTTATTTTCAGGTTTTTCAAATGCTATTCAGTGCCCTTCCCCCAATATATTTATTTTGAGTATTTTCTTTTGGTTTTTAAAGATCTAGTTTTGATGTGGAGATATTGCAAAGATTTTTAATGCACTTGCCGTTCCTCTAATATATTTTCATTTCTGGTGACCTAGAAAAGAACAGAAGCAAAAAAAAAAAAAAAAAAAAGGTGCAAGGGGAATCTATTCTCATGACAGTGTGTTTAAAAAAAAGCTTTCAAGGGATTTATTTAGTCAGGTCTCGTCTTTTCCATTATTCTTTTATGTTCCACTTGTATTGCATAGTCTATGGCCAATCCATAAAAGAATAATAAAAAAAGCTCCATTTTATGCAACCACGTACTAGCATGTCTTCATAAAATAGGTGATGCATATATTTTATGCCCAGAATTCCAAATGGCTACTCATATTTCTTTTCTCTCTCAGCTTTCAAGGTTGGGTTCATAGTTTTCCAAGAGCAAAAGATCTTCAATGTATTTGTTTCATGAGGTCAGGGATTATGTCTGTCTTGTTCACTGCTTAATTCCAGAACCTAAGATGAGTTCTGGCACATAGTAGGATATCAATAAATGTTTAAAAATAATCTTTTCTAACTATTTACCATAAGTCAATACCTGAAGCAGGTATCCCTGCCACTCTCATTGCCTAAAATCCTGAGAAATATTTGCAGTGAGACATTCCAATTTCCTTAATATATATAAACACATAGTTTTTAAGAATGGTAATTAATGCACTTGCCACCTTAAGAAAAAATGAAAGAGAACTCTTAAGTGTCATGGCTTAGTGGGAGCCTGCCATATGTAATCTAAAAAGAGAAAGAAAGAAAGAAAGAAAGAAAGAAAGAAAGAAAGAAAGAAAGAAAGAAAGAAAGAAAATCAAAACCTAAATAGTGAAGAGGAGAGCCATCAAGGATGGTGAGGGTTACTCAGTAGGTTCTATGCTGACTTGAACATATACTATCTATGCCTCTGTGCTATAGTCTCTAGAAAACTAAAGAGGATGTATGTTTCTTAAATTGGAAAGGATGCAAAGAGAGTCACTGACTTCAAGATTCTCATAGTCCAGTTGAAGACAAAGCACACAGACATTTATTTTTAAAAGATAAGTGGGAATACAAGGCTAAATATGATAGATGCCTAGTAAAATGTAGGGAAAGATCCTATTGGATTAGGATGGTCGGGTGGGTGTGGTACCTCTAAGGTTCTAGACAGGCTCTAAGTACTGAAGAAAAGACAAAGTTTATGAAATTGGAGAGGAGGGATATAGGGATGAGGAAAGGAGAGAAAGAATGGAAGTTTTTTGGGGAAGGAAGATGTCAGCTAGTGATGTTTGGATATAAGAATGAGTACAATACTAGCTAGTCATGTTCAGATACAGCAACAAAGATCATGCAGGTTTGCTCTGAAAAGTAATCGGTAAAATAGTTAGGTGAGGTTTTATGCAAATATAAGTCATAATGAGAACTGGGTAGAATCAGAGTCTTTCCAAAATACACAAATGATGATGTTCAGACACAAGACTATATCTGATTCTCAACTGCAAATGAATTATTTGGCCCAAATGTTGGCTGAGAAATTATATTCACCAATGAAAATAAAGGCCAAAAACTAAATAGAGATGTCGCACTAGTGCCCTAGGAAACAGATGGACTTTGGAGAGTTGTTCTCTATGGTCCAGGCACCACTCTTTTTGTAAACTGCCAATAGCAGAAAGTGAATGAGAAGGGAATTGAAAGCAGTAGGCAGAGGGCAATGCAGGAGAGTGTGTACCTGGTGACTTAGGCTTGACTACAATCCAGGGCAACCATGCACAGTATCCCAAGTGTTTCTCAACCAGGAAGCCACAGGTACTCACCTGCTGTCTCTGTAAGGTGACTTTACACTTGATGAAAATGTATATTCAGATCTAGAATGGAAGCAGGAAGAAGGAGAGAGCTGGCTTTCACAGAAGTGCAGCAGATGGTGTTTTGTCTGTCCCTGAACATCAGGGCATCTTGCCCTAATTGTCACTATGGAGCCACCATAAGATTTCGCCTGCAGAGAAGAGAGGACTGCACTCAGGTTTCCACTGAGAAATGTAGTAACATCTAGGAGCTCCATCTGTGGCACATACATCAAGACCAGGTCAAGACCACACATCCCATTTTTAGAAATCTAAAGACATGTACTACATGAACAAGTTTATAAATGGGAGGAGGGATTTAAATTAGGAAAAATTTGCTAACAACTAAAATATCCATCAGTAGGAGCTTTGATAAGTAAAATGGTATTACAGATATGCACTGGAGTAGTGAGTACGTAGCCTGTATAAGAGGATGACAGTCTACAAGATGTCAGTCAAAGTTCTTCAAAAAACCAAACAGCAAAATAGAACTCCTTGTGCAAATACACTTCAGAAAGACTAAGTTAAATGAAGCTAAATGGATATTGTTACTGATTTCTGAGACCCATTAACTGGGAAGGTACCCCATGATTCTCCTGGTTGAAGATAGAATAGCTTTGCTGGTATCACCAATTTCCTTAGGGGTGGAGGATATCCTGCACAGTATTTTGAACACTATGAAGAAATCAAGAATTACTGAAAGTCTGAGGTTGGGCTTTGTACCTTACTTTGCTTCGTTTCTTAGTCTTGATGGGGAAGAGTAAAAGTAGTACCCTCTGCAGAAGTCAAGGGTAAGAAAACTTTGTATTTGTCAAATTCTTAATAACTCTGGTTAACTCTGGTGTTCAATTCTGGTGTAAACAGTCATTTTTAAGGATACCATTTACAATTTTTAAAATTAATGTGAGAAAAATGTATTCTGGGCAAGAGCAGCAAATTTTATTTAATCAGCATCCCATCCATCACTGTATAATGTATGCAGTCTCTGTAAATGCACAGGAAGGTGTGCAAAGTAGAGCTGATGAATTATGGAAACATTATACCTATGCTTAGTGCATTAAACATATTCTGCTAACCCTTCCCCTCAACCTCCCAACTGATATGGCCCAAATAATCATAGGTAAACAAAGCCCTTTAATCACCTTTAATATTCAAAAAAGAGAACACAATTAGCTAATATGCATAACAATTTTAAAATATGATCACATTTTCCTGTGTACTAAACTCAGCTGTATTATTGTTTATACCAAGTCTGTTAACTAAGGGAAAAAAATGGAAATTTGCTCCCGACTGAAGCTCCTATTAATTTTACATATTGTATATCTTATCAAATTGAATAATTAAAAAGCAATTCATAAGTTTAGTGCTTCCATCATCAATAATGTGGATGACATTTATCATCCAAAAGGAAATAATGGGCACCTGGAACCGGAAGAGTTTTAATTCTCCAGTTGGTTATTTGAAATTAAACTAAAAGAAAGGCTCCTATTTATAATCAAGCTATCTGAACAAATCTACGTAAATTACATACAAACACAAAGTAGTGGTCATTTATTTACCATATGAGTGCATTTTTCAGTGCTCTACTAAATGAATAAATTATTGAACTCCAGATTAAAATATCTTGTTTCGATAATTTGATTTTTTATAGCTTGTGATTTTGAGAAATTATTTAATGAGTAATTGCTTAACATTCCATTTGCTGTTTTCTGATCTCCAAAATGAACCTACTATTTATCAAGTATTTACTATGTGTCAGGCACTGGGTTGATCCCTTCATACTCCTTACCTCATGTGAGCTTTATGATAACTATATTATATTATATTATATTATATTATATTATATTATATTATATTATTATGAGTCAACAAATAAGGAAACTGAAATCCTGAGAGGTTAAGGAGCTTTTCCCAGCATGATTCAGAGAATAAGCTATAGTCGACAGAATTTGAACCTAGGCTTATCAGGCTTCTTATTGGCAAAATGCTTTGAACTGTCCCCTCCTGATGATAAAGGATACAAATGTTTGCCCTACCCATGGCCCAAGTTTGTATGAGGCTTGTAGCATACTCTTTCCCAAAGATGGATGTACTGATATATATTCCATTCTACATGCTTTTCTTAAATGTGATGTTGATAATCCTCCACTGAGAAACAGTCTTTGTTCTCTTCACTGGATTGAATTCTAATTTCCTAGACCAAAAGAATACGAGAGACGTGACGCTAATGATTCCCGAGGCTAGGTCATAAATGGCACGGTGACCCTACTGGCTCTTTCCTTCTCTTGGACTACTTGTTCTGGGGGAAGCCAGCCACCGCGTTGGGAGGACAGCCAAGCAGCCAGAGAGAGAATTCCACATAGAGAAAAACAGGCTCCTGGCCAACAGCCAGCACCAACTTGCCAACTATGTGAGCTCTTTGGAAGCAAATCCTCTAGATTTAGTTAAGCCTATGGATGACTGCAACCCCAACCCAAATCCAATTGCAACATGAGGGACCTCACACCAGAATTACTTTATCCCAACCACTCCCAAATAACTAAGCACAGAGAGCAGGAGAAATAATACAGGATTATTATTGTTTTAAGCTATAAAGTTTTGGGATGGTTTGTTACATAGCATAGACGATCGAAGGCTCAAAAAAAGTATGTATTTTAAGCTCTATAAACTGTAAATGAATCACTTATAAATCTAAAGCCTGCTTTATAAATGCAATTGGGTGTATATATTCTGACCTGGGAAATTTAAGTAGATATGCACTTTTAACCAAATAATCTAGATTGTGGCTGTGACACAAACCATCTAAACCCCAATTTGCATCAAGTTTACTGTAATGGTATGAGAATAGCAGTCTGTTAAATAGACTTCCCATCAGGCAACAACTCTGGAAATGGAGAAAATGCAAACAATATGTTTCACTTATATTTTACTTCACAGCTCATAAACACCTTTAACAAACATTATCTCAAAAACTGATTTACCGCGAAGCTAAGGAAGCTTTGGCTTCTGGGCACCTGGCAGGTACAAGTCCCTTCCAAGACCCTAGCAATGTGTTCTCATGCTCTGTGCTTTTGTAAAATTTGCAAAAGTCAGTATTTGAAATGCAATTTGTTACAATCTCTCTTTACCTTCTCTCACATGTCTCTTCCTAGCCACTTTCTTTGCAGCACTTTTGACATCTGGCTAAAATAAACTTGAACTGGATATACAGTTTTTATAATGTATTGTGATTTCTTTTCTTATTCTAAATTTCCACATTTATACCTAATTTTGTTTTTATAATTTAGTAATCCTCTTTTTTAACCAGGCACCTCAAGTTCTATAAGCTTCAGGCCCCATAAAACCTGGTAGGGATCTGAAAGGTCACTTGCACTTCAATGTTCATATCAGCAATGTCCACAATAGCCAAACTGTGGAAAGAGTGGAGATGTCCATCAACAGATGAGCGGATAAAGAAGATATGGTATATTTAAACAATGGAATATTACTCAGCCATCAGAAAGGATGAATACTTATCATTTACATCGACATGGATGGAACTGGAGAGTATTATGCTGAGTGAAATAAGTCAAACAGAGAAACACAATTATCATACAGTTTCTTTCATATGTGGAATATAAGAAACAGCACAGAGGATCATAGGGGAAAGGAGGGGAAACTGAATGGAAAGTTATCAGAGAGGGAGAAAAACCACAAGAGACCCTTAATATAGGAAACAAACTGAGGGTTGCTGGAAGGTGGGTGAGAGGATAGAGTAATTGGGTGATGGGCATTAAGGATGGTACGTGGTATGATGAGCACCGGGTGTTACACGCATCTGACAAATTATTGAACACTACGTCTGAAACTAATAATGTACTATATGTTGGCTAATTGAATTTAAGTAAAAATTTTTTTTAAAAAACTGGATCTGCCTTGATCACTTTGCATTACAATCACAATAGCTCTGTGAGGTCATTAGGGGACATGCTATTATCTCAACTTTATAATGAGAAAACTGAAATTTTGAAATTGCAAATGACTTATCCAAGGCCATGTAGTTAAGAAGAAACCAAGAGAGAGCTCAAACCCCAGACCTCTCATTCCTGGTTCAGTGCTCTTTCTACCAACCCACCCTTCTGGAAGCACATAGCATCTCCAAATCTCCTTCCCTTAATCTCTTATCAACTGACCTATCCTGTGTCCCATTCTTTTGCATCCTGGTCTCTCCTATGATTCATATGATAATATAATTCATCTTGAATTTATGACAAATAATTGGAAACACTATCATTCAAGAGCTGCCTTCAAAGTGTATAACCTTAGAAATGACCAGGGTAAGGATTTCAGGTACAAAGGTAGTCTCCAATAGGTTTCACTTCAAGTGTAAGACTTCTCCCAGTGCTCTCAAGTCTCATAATCCAATTGTACATTGGACTAGGAAAAGGAATTCTAGGATACAAGTGTAAAGGAAGAAAACTTGATGACACTAGGCTGTTCTTTCCTGCAAGAATCGCAGAAGACATGGGATGAATGCAGATGGCATGGTTGATATCATCTAGATCCTGCTTCAGGAAACTACCCTCAGCTTTGTACACCATTAGTCTGTCCAACTGCTTCCTCGATGAGTGTCTCGCCTCCTTCCCAGCCCAAAGTATCATCACTCTGCGTCTCCTCAGAAAGGGAGTCCCCACATTTCTGCCTTCCAGGCAAAGCATAGTCTGTCTTGAAAACTGAATTACCTCATTGAGGCCTCTGAGATCCTTTTACAGAGCTAACAAATCAGAACCCTACTGACTCAGAAGTGGGAAGAAATAAAGCATTCCCAAGGACGAAACTGAACACTCGAGTAATTGATTTCAATTAGTTGTAAACAGTAATAATGAATGCTCAAAAGATCTCTTCCCCAAATGTCCTTCAGCTAATAATTTATTTCTACTCCTTTCCCTCTTTGGAGGCAAAACTTTAATGGACTTCTTTTTTGCAGGAATGTTAATAGAACAGTTAATATGCAGATGAAGTGACAGGCGTCTCCTTGACATATGTATCTGGTCTCCATTTAGCAGAGATGGGAGGGAGGGAGAGAGGAAGGGGCAAATACTTAACTGCAGGTGTGGGGCCCCTCCCCCATCACACTGCAAAGTACAGGTTCTGTTTCATTAAGATTATTCTATTAATTTTTTCAAATTTCTCTCCAAAACCAGCAAATTGTGGGGGCATCTTTGGCTAATTAGTGGCTAAAAGCCACTAATGGTGTTTTGACTAAAATATCATTTTTTTTTAAGATTTTATGTATTTATTCATGAGAGACACAGAGAGAGAGAGAGAGAGAGAGAGAGAGGCAGAGACACAGGCAGAGGGAGAAGCAGGCTCCATGCAGGGAGCCCGATGTGGGAATCTATCCTGGGACTCCAGGATCACACCCTGGGCCGAATGCAGGTGCCAAACCACTGAGCCACTCAGGGGTCCCCTAAAATATCATTTTTCTCCATTGGATAAGACAAACAATATTTACAATTGATATTTTATATATTCTGTAAGATTTTAATCAATTAATCTGTTTCAACAAAAACAAATAAGATATTAATTTGTCTATATTTTTTTGCTTCGGTTTATTTTTAAAATATCCTAACTGATCTCTTTTTCTATCTCTTCTTTGATTTACCCCGATTTTCTACTGAACCACTCAATAAAACATCCATTAATCTACATATCATTTTGACCTTAAGCCTTCCTGTCTCTCTTATTTCTTAATTGTTTCAGGATTCCCAGTCTTGTTTCTACCAGTTTCTATTTTTAGCTTCCTCCTTTCTTTCTATAATGAGGCTTAAAATTATATTCACCAGTATTCCAGGGGGCTGCACCTGGAATATGAACAATCAGACTTGACCAGATTTCCTGAGTGCTGAAAACAGCTGCAGGTCAACAGCGTGGCTGCCAGTACCAGGGCTTTGGAAGGAAGGAGGCTGGCCCAAGAGAGAAGTGGAAGGGACAGCCCAGTGATGCTGTAAGCACCGTGTGGACCCAGACAAGAGAATCTGGGAGAACAGATTTGTGAATGACCCCCAAGAAGACCTCAGGAAGATAGGCACAGGAAATTTTAAGATGCCCTGCTGTGACTTGCTGTGTCCCTTCTTCAAAAACACCTGTAGTAAAAGAGATACATTATTTTAAAAGTTTTCCTATAACTGAGGGGTGTGTGTGTGTGTGTGTGTGTGTGTTTGTGAGTCATGTGGGAAAATGCAGAGACTGTGATAATCAGCTGCACAGTAGCCTAGAAACATTTTGGGGGACAGACCTCTCACTCCCCATGTCTCCGTTCACAGCTCTTAACCACCTTCTGCCTATTGAGCAGCCCCACCCACACCAGTAAGAAAATATCCCACAAGAGACATGAATAGCCTTGGGCTGCATTTCTTTGTGTGTGTGTGTGTGTGTGTGTGTGTGTGTGTGTGTTTTATTTTATTTTATTTTTTAAATAATAGTGAAAGGAAATATAAGGGAAGGGAGAAGAAATGTGTGGGAAATATCAGAAAGGGAGACAGAACATAAAGACTCCTAACTCTGGGAAACGAACTAGGGGTGGTGGAAAGGGAGGAGGGCAGGGGGTGGGGGTGACTGGGTGACGGGCACTGAGGGGGGCACTTGACGGGATGAGCACTGGGTGTTATTCTATATGTTGGCAAATTGAACACCAATAAAAAATAAATTTACTATTGGGCTGCATTTCTATTGAGAATCTAAAATAGCTAGAGACAGAGCATTGGCGGTTCTGTGCCTACTGTGGGCACCACTGTTGTGTTGGCTTTGACTTCTGGAAGCAGGCAGGATTTCGTGGCTATGCTAAGGAAGTTGTAAGATTTAGGAGAGTGGGTATGATCAAAGCTGCCATACATGAGTGTGATACTTCCTTTCACACCCACATTGACTCCATTATTTACTTTCAAGAGGTCACTTTCTCCTCTCGGGCAAAAGGCCCATAGACCTTGTGGGCTACTCATCATAGCCTGTGCATCAATTTGACCATTTATGTTTCCAGAACAAAGCTTTCTTTTCATCAGGTTTCATGAATAAAATAGGAAAATTAGTTGTAAATGTTTATGTCATTCTCCTGACAAACTTGTGTATCACCCTCTTCCCCATGATATAAAAAGTTGTTTTTAAAGGAGAAAGACTTTAGGGGCACTTGGGTGGTTCAGTTGGTTAAGAGCCCAACTCTTGATTTCAGCTCAGGCCATGAACTCAGGGTCATCAGATTGAGCCCTGCATCAGGCTCCATGCTCAGCAAGGAGTCTGCTTGTCCTTCTCCCTCTGTTCCTCCCCTGCTCATGCTCTTCCCTTCTCTCTCTCTCTCTCTCTCATAAATAAATAAATAAATAAATAAATAAATAAATAAATAAATAAAATCTTTTTAAAAATAAATTAAAAAGACTTTAGACAAGACCCGAGCCACCTACAATGTCAGTATCAATTATTCCCTAGTTGGAAGTAAAGGACCCTATGTGTTGCGTTGACTAAAAGAACAGGAGGGAGTCTCAGCAGGTGTTTGGTTAGTGATCTTCCTACATTTGTAGTTCTAATTCTTTTTGTCAGATAAGAATCTTAACCCAGACTTTAATAAGTGAAGCAAGTTAAATGTGTGGATGATTCTGACCCCTGTCCCAGATTTGCCTTCCTTCCTTTTCCCCTCACCCCACTGCTGTGTGATCTTAGGTAAGTTCCTAAAGATCTTCGGTTTGGTCCTGTGCCAGAGAGAAGACAGCAGGACCTGCTACATGCAGTTGGTGCTGGGTTTAGACAAGAGGGCACACGTGAAACCCTTAGCTTCTTGAGATGCCTAGAAAAGAGTGTGCCTAGGGGGAGGAGCAAGATGGCGGAAGAGTAGGGTCTCCAAATCACCTGTCTCCACCAAACTACCTAGAAAACCTTCAAATTATCCTGAAAATCTATGAATTCGGCCTGAGATTTAAAGAGAGACCAGCTGGAATGCTACAGTGAGAAGAGTTCGCGCTTCTATCAAGGTAGGAAGACGGGGAAAAAGAAATAAAGGAACAAAGGCCTCCAAGGGGGAGGGGCCCCGCGAGGAGCCGGGCTGAGGCCGGGGCGAGTGTCCCCAGGACAGGAGAGCCCCGTCCCGGAGGAGCAGGAGCTGCACGACCTTCCCGGGCGGAAAGGGGCTCGCAGGGAGTTGGAGCAGGACCCAGGAGGGCGGGGATGCCCTCGGGCTCCCGGGGACAGTAACAGAGCAACTGCGCGCCCAGGAGAGTGCGCCGAGCTCCCTAAGGGCTGCAGCGCGCACGGCGGGACCGGAGCAGCTCGGAGGGGCTCGGGGGCGGCTCCGCGGAGGGGGCTGCGCGGCCCCGGGAGCAGCTCGGCGGGGCTCGGGCAGAGGAAGAGGCTCCGTGCGGAGGGGGCTGCGCGGTTCCAGGAGCAGCTCGGAGGGGCTCGGGCGGCGGCTCCGCGGAGGGGGCTGCGCGGCCCGGGAGCGCGAATCCACCAGCGCAGGCTCCGGAGCACAGGGCGCCCGGACACAGCCCAGGATCCCGCCTCCCCCGGGACAGGCAGAGACCGGGAGGGCCCAGGACAGCAAGGACGCTCCTGCCCCGAGCTGAGCAGATCAGCGGCCCCGCCCCGGAGCCTCCAGGCCCTGCAGACGGAGTTCCTGCCGGAGCTGAATCCAGGTTTCCAGAGCTGCCCCGCCACTGGGGCTGTTCCTCCTGCGGCCTCACGGGGTAAACAACCCCCACTGAGCCCTGCACCAGGCAGGGGCACAGCAGCTCCCCCAACTGCTAACACCTGAAAATCAGCACAACAGGCCCCTCCCCCAGACCAGCTAGACTGACAACTTCCAGGAGAAGCCAAGGGACTTAAAGAACACAGAATCAGAAGATACTCCCCTGTGGTTCTTTTTTTTTGTTGTTGTTGTTGTTTTTTTGTTTTGTTTTGCTTTTTGATTTGTTTCCTTCCCCCACCCCCTTTTTTTCTCCTTTCTTTTTCTTTCTCTTTTTCTTCTTCTTTTTTTTTTCTCGTTTTTTTTCTTTTCTTCCCTTTTTTTTTCTCTTTCTCTTTTCTTTCCTTCTTTCTCTCCTCTCTTTTTCTCTTTTTCCCAATACAATTTGCTTTTGGCCACTCTGCACTGAGCAAAATGACTAGAAGGAAAACCTCACCTCAAAAGAAAGAATCAGAAACAGTCCTCTCTCCCACAGAGTTACAAAATCTGGATTACAATTCAATGTCAGAAAGCCAATTCAGAAGCACTATTATACAGCTACTGGTGGCTCTAGAAAAAAGTATAAAGGACTCAAGAGACTTCATGACTGCAGAATTTAGAGCTAATCAGGCAGAAATTAAAAATCAATTGAATGAGATGCAATCCAAACTAGAAGTCCTAACGACGAGGGTTAACGAGGTGGAAGAACGAGTGAGTGACCTAGAAGACAAGTTGATAGCAAAGAGGGAAACTGAGGAAAAAAGAGACAAACAATTAAAAGACCATGAAGATAGATTAAGGGAAATAAACGACAGCCTGAGGAAGAAAAACCTACGTTTAATTGGGGTTCCCGAGGGCGCCGAAAGGGACAGAGGGCCAGAATATGTATTTGAACAAATTCTAGCTGAAAACTTTCCTAATCTGGGAAGGGAAACAGGCATTCAGATCCAGGAAATAGAGAGATCCCCCCCTAAAATCAATAAAAACCGTTCAACACCTCGACATTTAATTGTGAAGCTTGCAAATTCCAAAGATAAGGAGAAGATCCTTAAAGCAGCAAGAGACAAGAAATCCCTGACTTTTATGGGGAGGAGTATTAGGGTAACAGCAGACCTCTCCACAGAGACCTGGCAGGCCAGAAAGGGCTGGCAGGATATATTCAGGGTCCTAAATGAGAAGAACATGCAACCAAGAATACTTTATCCAGCAAGGCTCTCATTCAAAATGGAAGGAGAGATAAAGAGCTTCCAAGACAGGCAGCAACTAAAAGAATATGTGACCTCCAAACCAGCTCTGCAAGAAATTTTAAGGGGGACTCTTAAAATTCCCCTTTAAGAAGAAGTTCAGTGGAACAGTCCACAAAAACAAAGACTGAATAGATATCATGATGACACTAAACTCATATCTCTCAATAGTAACTCTGAATGTGAACGGGCTTAATGACCCCATCAAAAGGCGCAGGGTTTCAGACTGGATAAAAAAGCAGGACCCATCTATTTGCTGTCTACAAGAGACTCATTTTAGACAGAAGGACACCTACAGCCTGAAAATAAAAGGTTGGAGAACCATTTACCATTCGAATGGTCCTCAAAAGAAAGCAGGGGTAGCCATCCTTATATCAGATAAACTAAAATTTACCCCAAAGACTGTAGTGAGAGATGAAGAGGGACACTATATCATACTTAAAGGATCTATTCAACAAGAGGACTTAACAATCCTCAATATATATGCTCCGAATGTGGGAGCTGCCAAATATATAAATCAATTATTAACCAAAGTGAAGAAATACTTAGATAATAATACACTTATACTTGGTGACTTCAATCTAGCTCTTTCTATACTCGATAGGTCTTCTAAGCAAAACATCTCCAAAGAAACGAGAGCTTTAAATGATACACTGGACCAGATGGATTTCACAGATATCTACAGAACTTTACATCCAAACTCAACCGAATACACATTCTTCTCAAGCGCACATGGAACTTTCTCCAGAATAGACCACATATTGGGTCACAAATCGGGTCTGAACCGATACCAAAAGATTGGGATTGTCCCCTGCATATTCTCGGACCATAATGCCTTGAAATTAGAACTAAATCACAACAAGAAGTTTGGAAGGACCTCAAACACATGGAGGTTAAGGACCATCCTGCTAAAAGATAAAAGGGTCAACCAGGAAATTAAGGAAGAATTAAAAAGATTCATGGAAACTAATGAGAATGAAGATACAACCGTTCAAAATCTTTGGGATGCAGCAAAAGCAGTCCTAAGGGGGAAATACATCGCAATACAAGCATCCATTCAAAAACTGGAAAGAACTCAAATACAAAAGCTAACCTTACACATAAAGGAGCTAGAGAAAAAACAGCAAATAGATCCTACACCCAAGAGAAGAAGGGAGTTAATAAAGATTCGAGCAGAACTCAACGAAATCGAGACCAGAAGAACTGTGGAACAGATCAACAGAACCAGGAGTTGGTTCTTTGAAAGAATTAATAAGATAGATAAACCATTAGCCAGCCTTATTAAAAAGAAGAGAGAGAAGACTCAAATTAATAAAATCATGAATGAGAAAGGAGAGATCACTACCAACACCAAGGAAATACAAACGATTTTAAAAACATATTATGAACAGCTATACGCCAATAAATTAAGCAATCTAGAAGAAATGGACGCATTCCTGGAAAGCCACAAACTACCAAAACTGGAACAGGAAGAAATAGAAAACCTGAACAGGCCAATAACCAGGGAGGAAATTGAAGCAGTCATCAAAAACCTCCCAAGACACAAGAGTCCAGGGCCAGATGGCTTCCCAGGAGAATTTTATCAAACGTTTAAAGAAGAAATCATACCTATTCTCCTAAAGCTGTTTGGAAAGATAGAAAGAGATGGAGTACTTCCAAATTCGTTCTATGAGGCCAGCATCACCTTAATTCCAAAGCCAGACAAAGACCCCGCCAAAAAGGAGAATTACAGACCAATATCCCTGATGAACATGGATGCAAAAATTCTCAACAAGATACTGGCCAATAGGATCCAACAGTACATTAAGAAAATTATTCACCATGACCAAGTAGGATTTATCCCTGGGACACAAGGCTGGTTCAACACCCGTAAAACAATCAATGTGATTCATCATATCAGCAAGAGAAAAACCAAGAACCATATGATCCTCTCATTGGATGCAGAGAAAGCATTTGACAAAATACAGCATCCATTCCTGATCAAAACTCTTCAGAGTGTAGGGATAGAGGGAACATTCCTCGACATCTTAAAAGCCATCTACGAAAAGCCCACAGCAAATATCATTCTCAATGGGGAAGCACTGGGAGCCTTTCCCCTAAGATCAGGAACAAGACAGGGATGTCCACTCTCACCACTGCTATTCAACATAGTACTGGAAGTCCTAGCCTCAGCAATCAGACAACAAAAAGACATTAAAGGCATTCAAATTGGCAAAGAAGAAGTCAAACTCTCCCTCTTCGCCGATGACATGATACTCTACATAGAAAACCCAAAAGTCTCCACCCCAAGATTGCTAGAACTCATACAGCAATTTGGTAGCGTGGCAGGATACAAAATCAATGCCCAGAAGTCAGTGGCATTTCTATACACTAACAATGAGACTGAAGAAAGAGAAATTAAGGAGTCAATCCCATTTACAATTGCACCCAAAAGCATAAGATACCTAGGAATAAACCTCACCAAAGATGTAAAGGATCTATACCCTCAAAACTATAGAACACTTCTGAAAGAAATTGAGGAAGACACAAAGAGATGGAAAAATATTCCATGCTCATGGATTGGCAGAATTAATATTGTGAAAATGTCAATGTTACCCAGGGCAATATACACGTTTAATGCAATCCCTATCAAAATACCATGGACTTTCTTCAGAGAGTTAGAACAATTTATTTTAAGATTTGTGTGGAATCAGAAAAGACCCCGAATAGCCAGGGGAATTTTAAAAAAGAAAACCATATCTGGGGGCATCACAATGCCAGATTTCAAGTTGTACTACAAAGCTGTGGTCATCAAGACAGTGTGGTACTGGCACAAAAACAGACACATAGATCAGTGGAACAGAATAGAGAATCCAGAAGTGGACCCTGAACTTTATGGGCAACTAATATTCGATAAAGGAGGAAAGACTATCCATTGGAAGAAAGACAGTCTCTTCAATAAATGGTGCTGGGAAAATTGGACATCCACATGCAGAAGAATGAAACTAGACCACTCTCTTTCACCATACACAAAGATAAACTCAAAATGGATGAAAGATCTAAATGTGAGACAAGATTCCATCAAAATCCTAGAGAAGAACACAGGCAACACCCTTTTTGAACTCGGCCATAGTAACTTCTTGCAAGATACATCCACGAAGGCAAAAGAAACAAAAGCAAAAATGAACTATTGGGACTTCATCAAGATAAGAAGCTTTTGCACAACAAAGGATACAGTCAACAAAACTCAAAGACAACCTACAGAATGGGAGAAGATATTTGCAAATGACATATCAGATAAAGGGCTAGTTTCCAAGATCTATAAAGAACTTATTAAACTCAACACCAAAGAAACAAACAATCCAATCATGAAATGGGCAAAAGACATGAAGAGAAATCTCACAGAGGAAGACATAGACATGGCCAACATGCATATGAGAAAATGCTCTGCATCACTTGCCATCAGGGAAATACAAATGAAAACTACAATGAGATACCACCTCACACCAGTGAGAATGGGGAAAATTAACAAGGCAGGAAACCACAAATGTTGGAGAGGATGCGGAGAAAAGGGAACCCTCTTACACTGTTGGTGGGAATGTGAACTGGTGCAGCCACTCTGGAAAACTGTGTGGAGGTTCCTCAAAGAGTTAAAAATATACCTGCCCTACGACCCAGCAATTGCACTGTTGGGGATTTACCCCAAAGATACAAATGCAATGAAACGCCGGGACACATGCACCCCGATGTTTCTAGCAGCAATGGCCACGATAGCCAAACTGTGGAAGGAGCCTCGGTGTCCAACGAAAGATGAATGGATAAAGAAGATGTGGTTTATGTATACAATGGAATATTACTCAGCTATTAGAAATGACAAATACCCACCATTTGCTTCAACGTGGATGGAACTGGAGGGTATTATGCTGAGTGAAGTAAGTCAGTCAGAGAAGGACAAACATTATATGTTCTCATTCATTTGGGGAATATAAATAATAGTGAAAGGGAAAATAAGGGAAGGGAGAAGAAATGTGTGGGAAATATCAGAAAGGGAGACAGAACATAAAGACTGCTAACTCTGGGAAACGAACTAGGGGTGGTAGAAGGGGAGGAGGGTGGGGGGTGGGAGTGAATGGGTGACGGGCACTGGGTGTTATTCTGTATGTTAGTAAATTGAACACCAATAAAAAAATAAATTAAAAAAAAAAAAAAAGAAGGAAGACAAAAAAAAAAAAAAAAAAAAAAAAAAAAAAAAAAAAAAAAAAAAGAAAAGAGTGTGCCTAATAAATGGTGCCATTACTGTATTATTAACAGCAGAATTAAGACAGAATTAAGTCTTTCTCACTCCTCTTGTGGGCTCTTACATTTTCCTATATCGAAACATATACAACCAGTCTTCGCTTTGCTTGGGCTTTCCTGTTGTTATTTTCACTGTTCCCTCACCTGCCAAGTCCCGGTTATAGACTACCAGTGCAGACCCGGGCAGCAGTCCAGACACATCACCTGCTCTATGAGACAGCAGGTACACACAGGCACACGTACAAACACATATACGTGCACGGAGGAGCACCCAAGCTTCCTTCCTGCAGGGCAGGATAGGTTTAAACAGTCTTATCACTCAGTACTGTGGTATCACCCTGTGTCTGTCTCTTCCTCTCAGACTCGACTCAGCCTTTCCCTCTATGCCTTATGAAATGGGGTTTTCTGTCCCCGCTCCCTGCTCTTCTTTTTAATCTCCTCTGCTTTTGACTCCCCTTGTTTGCCTTACAGCTTGTAAGGCAGCTTCACTCTCCCATCTCCTTGGTCTTTCCTCTCTCCCAGCCTCCTTATTGACAGATGAGCCAACTTGATTACATGCTTGGTTCTGTTCCACCAACTATATCCAGCAAACCCCCATGGTCTTTGCCTCAATCTGGAGATATTATACAGGGACCGAGTGCTATACGGATGCTTACAGCAGTATCATATCTCATATCAGGTCTTATGGTCACAACAGGGACGCTATAGGAATAAATATGGGAGCCAGGTGCCACTGACAGTGCCAGTACAAGGTCCTTAGTCCCCAGTCAAGGGATCCATGAGGCCCACAGTGACATACTATCTGATGAATGAATGCCATCTGGTTGCTCAAGTCTGGCCAGAAGGGCAGTAAAGTCATGGTGCTCAGTATTTAATTTTAATTTCCCCTGGATAACCCAGAGTGAATTTTGTAATTTGCAATATTATAAATTTTGTCAACATGTGGGGAATTAAAACACTGTTTATCCAGTATACTCTGGCTAATCACATCCTGGCTGTCTTTCTGATTGCTGATTCATTTGGTTCATACTTACAAGGGAAGAAATGTATTCCAGAGAAAGCACTTGTCTAGATGAGCTCTGAAACCAAAGCAAAGTCTGAACCACTGAGGATAATTGGGCTCAGAGTTAAAATGTGTTGCTTCCAGGGAAAAGTAAACCTATGGATACTGAAGGAGTTAGTTCTCACATATGACTGAGATCAAGAAATAAGTTTTGAAGAAAAACTTACTTTCCCTGATTCCCTGGTCTTCGAGGCACTTACCTCTGCATCATTTCTTTCATTGGCCAAGAATAAAAATTAACCTGTCTTACCAAAAATTCTATCAAATAGGGAAATCTATTAACCAGAAATCTCTTCTGCTGGTGCTTTGCTAGTATAATTTCATATATAATTATATAATATATAACCATATAATGTGAATGTACTGTATTATAGAATTATATATTTCATATGCTATATATTGCATGTCTAATATAGAATAACTGGTGCTTCATTAGCAAAGTTAAATATGTAATAGGCAACATATAATACATATAGTTGTAATAAAGAACATAGTTTGGTTAAATTATGAAGAACATCTCTAATAATTTAAGAAATTCATTTATCTAAGAATAAACAACAAATATCTAAGAGACTTCTGTGTGTGTGAGAGAACCTGCAATATCAAATTGTGTTCAGTTTGTTCCCACGGTAAGGATATTTTGTAATTTAATTACTTAAAGATTGGTATGCACACACAGGATCAGATTTGGTTTTTCCTTCTTGTTTCTTGAATGCTGCATGATTGAATGATAGATATGATTCCATATATTATAATCAATGCAAAGTCCATCTGTTTCTTTTGTTTTCTAGCATGTCTTCCTCCTTACTGTGGATTGTGCCCCAATTTATGTTTGGGGAACTACCTCTCCCCATTGTGAACAATAAAAAATATATATTTAAAGGCTATATATTTACTCAAATAGCTTCCGCAAATAATTCACTTGTTTTCCTTCTTGCATTGTGTATAGGTTAAGTGGTTGCCTTTTGTCTCCTCTTCAATGCATTTCTTCTTCCCCACAAATCAACGAAATTGATGCCATTGGGGTAACGTCTCTTTCAAATTCATAGTCCAAGTGGTTTGTTTTCATCTCTGCCTGCCTCTCCTCTCCCTTCCTGAGTGCTCACAGTTTCCTCTGTATTTGGTTTTCTGGGGTCTCTATGACTTTTATTCTCCTCCATCAGGAGAGTAGAGAGCAAAGTAAGTTAATAGGGGTATCAGACACGTTCACTCATTAAATAGGCATCTCGCTGAGGCACCCCTCTTCCGTAACTATTCAGTAGATTTGGGGTTGCACCTGAGTTACCTTTCCTTCTTGAGCCAGAGACTCAGCCACCTAATGAGGCCAGCCTGAAGGACCTCATTATAATAGTGTCACCTATAACCCAAGCCCCCAGCCTGGACCCCAGAGCTGTGTCTTAGAATGAGGCGGCAGCACCATTAATCCATGGGAAAAGCGTGAAACTTTAATAACATTTGCTCTCTGTACTGAAAGTTTTACATCCCAATGACTTTTTGGAGGATTAATTACAGTTTTCTCTGAGAGCAAACTGTGGAACTCAGTGGCTTGCCTTATTTTGCTGCAGGGATGATTCTCATTTGGCTAAAATTAAGAATTTAAATAGGTGCCCTAGGAGCCCAGGTAGTTTAAGAACTCCCCAGGTCCTCTTTACAGTTGAGTTATGCTCTATGAACTCCTGCTAGAGGAACTACCTGTGACCAAAATGCTGTGGAGATTGCTTCTTTTATACACTTCCTAAATACTTCTCTTCCTCGCCTCCTAGTAAAAACCTGGCAATTAGGTGGCCTGCATCATTAGGGGGCAATGTCATCCCTGTTTAGGGATTCCACCAAGATATTTCTTCATTCATGTGTGAATAAGCCATTTTTCTCTCAATTTTCCTGATGGGATGCATTCATCCCTCTAATTCTCTCCTGCTCCCCTTTTACATATATCTCACATTGTATATTATATAAGATCCTGGAAAATGTAGAAAGCAAATGTGTAGTTGCCTTGTTTAAAAGTGTCTAGTTTGGGTTCAAAGATAAATACCTTCCACTCCTCATCCTTCCAACCTACACCCTGACTCTTACTGGGAGTGGCTTCTGGAAGCCTAAAGTAATGGTGGCTCTGAAAAAGAAGTGGGTGTTCTATTTGTTCTTTGTTTTTTAAGATTTTATTTATTTATTTGAGAGAGAGAGCAAGTGGGGTGAAGGGCAGAGGGAGAAGCAGACTCCCTGCTAAGCAGGGAGCCCGTCTCAGGGCTCATATCTCTGGACCCCAGGACCCTGACCTGAGCCAAAGGCAGATGCTTAACCAACTGAGCCACCCAGGTGCCCCAAGGTGTGGGTCTTTTTGTATCATTTGCATCCAGTTGAAAAGCTTCTTTGTGTCATCAATGAATTCCTGAAGTAAATATTGACTCTACTTAGCTTTTTAGTAAAGATCTAATGATTTAAACTCCCTGCACTTAAATGTAGACTGAGCATTTAATTGTGTAACTTTGGGCAGGCCCTTTATCTCTCTGTGCCCCAGTTTTCTGTAAAATGGGAACTGATAATAATAGTACCAATCTCAGAGGGCGATTGTGAGGATTAAGGGAGGCAATCTGCAGAAAGTGCTTATCACCACCGCCGTATCCAGTTGATGTTGGTTATTAAATTGCTACAGGAGAGGCCACTGTGCTCCCTATTCTTGACTCAAACATGCAGTAAGCATCTACTGTTTAGGCTTTTCTTGTGTCTGGGTTACAGTATTGAATAATATACAGGTCCTATCCTCAGGGAAAAAGCAGTTAGTCCAGGCAAGGCTACAGAATCAGTTATATAGCCTACAATATAGTTATAGACTGTAATAACCGTTAACATTTATCGAGTCCTTAATACTATGCTGGGCATTTCACATGGATTACTTTATTTAATTTTTTCAGAAACTTATGCTGGAGGCACTATTCTTTTATTTATTGTTCAAATGAGGAAATTAAGGCTTAGAAAGATTAAGTAACTTTGGAGCTGTCAGACTCAAGACGCTATGCCTTTCACCATTTTTTTTTACTGAGTGCTGACATACAAATACATGCCATGTGTTCAGAGTGCCTACACGGGAACTAACTGTGTTTTGAGAACCTGTGAAGAGGAGGGGATACTTGAATTAGGTCTTGATGGAAGAAGAAAAAAGAACTAGGGTGTGGCCATAACATGACAGGATCATGAGGTACAGAGTTTGGGAAAGGGTTATGGAAGGGAAGGTCTACTGGGAATGGCATGGGACACAGTGCTAAGGAATTTAGATTCTGGTCCTGTGTTTGAGACAGGTTTTAAAGAAGTATTAACACACACACACACACACACACACACACACAAACACAAGAAGTATTAACACAAGATCAAAACAAAATGAAATCTTGCCAATGCAAGGGCCAGGAGAGATCCCTGGACAGAATTCATGAATAGAATAAAGGCAATGAGTTTTTGACACAGACAGGAGGTGGGCACACAGATTTAGGCAGCACGTTTATTTGCGGACTCATTTGATGACTTCCTGTCTCCCCCACCAGATTGTTGATTGTATAATTGCTTTGACTATGCTAATTTTGCTCACTATTTTAATCCCAGAACCTAACATCATAGTACATAGTGTGTGTGTGTGTGTGTGTGTGTGTGTGTGTGTATCTTGAGATTCGGGATGACTAAAAGCTCTTAAGAGGGGCACCAGACATTGTACATGGTCAGGAAATCCAAATTAAAGGATTCTTGAGCTGAACCTTGGAGGACATTTAGATATTAACAGGCAGATGATAGGAGAGAGAGATGCATTGGAGAGGAAAGGTCACTGGGCAAAGATATGGAGGAGCAAGGAGCATGGTGCTTTCAGACAACTCCAATAATTGGTCTGGCTAGAACAGAGTTTCTCAGTCTACAGTGCTATAGACATTGTGGCTGAATGATTCTCTGCCATGTGTAGCTGTCTTGTGCATTGTAGGATATTTAGCAGCACTCCAGACCTCTACCCAGTAGATGCCAGCAGCATCCCCCTTCTCCTCCCCAGTTTTGACAACTGAATATGTCTCCAGATATTACCAAATGTTCCCACCAACACCACCAACACCAATTCGGAAGCACTACCAGGGCTATTGAGGGAGGAGGAAAAAATATAAGGGTATAGCATAATATGCTGCTAGAGAGAAAACAGAGGGTAGATTTCAAAAGGTGGTTGTGTTGTGACCAAAGTAGACGGGCTTAGCCTGAGCACAGTTGAAAATTCCTAAGGAATTCAAGCTGGGCAGTGCCATGAACACATCCATGTGTGGGGTAAAATCACTTGGCAGGTGTGGTTTCTTGGGGGTGAGGTTTGTCCACAAGGTGATCAGGCTGTTTTAGTCTTCCAGGCAAGAAAAGATGAGCCCTGAACTGAGGACACTTTGAGAGATCAGGTAGTCCGGAGCCCTTCGGAGGTTCTGTTAAAGCAACAGGACCAAGAGATGGTGTCAGATTAGATGAGAGGAGATGAAAGAGACTCATTCAAGGATTCAGGGAAAGCTAAGCAAGACATCCCTTGCTGGAAGCTAAGCAGTTAATTAACAAAAGAAGGATGCTAATCGAATGAACAAGCATGAAGAATGCCAACCCTGGTGAAGAAACACTGCCAACACTAGCACACACAAATGGAAGGAAATGCAAGCAGCATTAGTGAGGTGCTCCTGAAAATGGAGTCTAACTACATTAAAGGATTCAGACAGAGGGAAACAGATGGTTGCCACGATGTCCTCAGTCTCTTGACAAGCTGGATAAATAATTGTTGCCAGGGAAGGAATAATAAAAGCAGGATTTTTGCCAGCATGAGCTGCTGCCATGCATGGCCTTTGGTTCAGAGCATGCTTCTGGAAACAAGGGGAAAAAATAAATATGGAGTGACGGAGGGAAATCAATTAGCCCCTCACAGATGGGCCTTCAGCATCCTAGCGACTGTTATTGTCACTAATATGAAAGGTTAAGTGAGGTGAGAAGAGAAGTAACATGGAAAGTGTTGAGTCCAGGGCTTTGTGAGACAGCCTCACCACCGCAGCAGGAGAGCCCAAGGGGATCAGGGGATGGCTGTAGAGAACAGGACCCAGACCAAGCTGGCCAGGCTCCCCTGAGGGTGTGGGCAGTCAGAGGCAGCTGTAAGTCTTGAAAAATCCACTGACCAGAGAAACACCCATAGGGCATATGAGGGGTGATCATGGGACGACGAGATGGATTGGTTGTCTAAAACAGGTTGGTTTTTTTCTCCATTAAATATATTATTTCCACAAGTTTATATTACACAGATTTATGTTTTGAAGTAAATATTCAGCACAAAATGCTGGCCAACAGAACAGAAAGAGTACAGAAAAGAGATTAATATATAATTAGATGTGAAGGATTGGTAACTTAAGCTAGAATCTGGCTTCATGTAATGTTCAACAACTTGAGATGGGGGAGGAGAGAGGAGGAGGAAGAGGGGGAGGAGGAAGAGTATAAGGAGGAAAACAACAAAGAGAAAAAGAAAAGAAGAGGAAGAAATATGTAAGAAAAATCAGCATAGAAAAACATTGCCTAGAAAGAATGTTTGTCAAGCCAGAGCCTGGGGTAATAATTTGAGGTTTTGCTGATGTCTCTCTTTTATCATTCATAATTGAAATGTTATTGACATTTCTTGGGCATCTGAAGACAAGTTTATTTTCTTCTTTTCCAAATTTGATATCAATAATATGCATGAAGCCACACCGTACCTAAATGAGACTTCAAAAGCAGTTGCTATAAATAAATTACTTGCATTTTTAATAGCTCTTTACATGATTTTATTTGATCCTGACAACAACCCTGTGTGAGAGGCTGAGGAGGTGTTATTTTCATTTTTTTTTTTTTTTTGCAATAAATACAGTAATACTGATTTACAAAGCCTAATGAGTTTTCTAAGCCTTCCCCACTAGCTGGGTTTGAAGATCAGGTGATTGGATTCTCCATCTACTGTTCCTACCACTATAGCATAGTGCTGCCAAAAGGAGCCAGCATGAGCTAGAACCCTGAACCATTTACCTTTCAAGGAACTCTTCCCCGACAAAGTCACCTTGGCCTGTAGCATGCCCTACTTGATTTTCCCTATTAGCCCATATCCCTATCTCAAGAACAGTAAAGTTCATCTCTTCTAGAAAGTTCTCTTTGATTAATTTCACCTTAATTAACCCAGATTTTGGACTAAGAGTACATTAATTCTTAGTTCACACCATGTTAGATTGTATTTTTTAAATAATAATTTTGACATATCTATAAGTAGTAGCAAAGGTTTTAAAAACATTTAAAAACATTTTAAACATTTGAACTTATTATTCTGTAAGTAAACTTGGCTATTAACAATTTCACATGAGTCAGCTTAATCTTAACTATCATTTTGCAGAGATTATTTTCTTCTGGTTTTCCCTTCCTCTCCTTCAAGAAACCATGCTTGTCTCAGCTAATTGCTTGCTTCAGTTCCAAAATAGAAAGGTGATAACAGAAAGTAGAAGAAAAAGTATCTTTTCTGCCTTTCAGTTCTCAAAAACAACAACAACAACAACAACAAACTAAGACTTAAAGGAAAAAGAAGGAACTTAAGAAATAGATAAAATAGATAAAAGTTTTGGGAAAAACACTTTGGACAAAAGCAAACCAAACCAAACCAAACACAACCACCTTACCACCCCCTTGGCTAGAAGGATGAAAAAAAAAAAAAAAGGATTCATCAGACTAAGAAGATGAAGGAGAAACAGTGCTGAAGAGATCAGAGCAAACTCCATGTGTATTGTTTATATGGTCTGAGACAAAAGGGCTGAGGAACATAGATTGTGAGAAAATCTAGAAGTGCACATCACCACGCTCCTCCCAAGAGGGCACTGCTCATCGTTGGTAGCTAGAAGCCATTGGGAAGCTGAGACAGTGCCAGAAGTCGGCCAGAATGGTGACCACCCCATGGTGCCTGCCTCAAAGCTACATATACTGTCTTTTGAGAGTCATTATTGGCTGATTCTTGATCATCCCAAAAAGAGTGACTCCACTCTGTGCCCTGAGCCACTGTGTGGTCTGTATTTACTTTCCTCTCTATGGACAGCTCTTCCCCTTTGCATGCAAAGTCCCAACTCCAACATTGTCTACTCAATATTTTTGCAACGTGCTTGACCAATTCACCCCAGGCACAAATGTCTTTCAGAGGCACATTTGTTGTCTTACGCTTGGAGGTGAATTTACAGAGCGCAAAGCACTTTTCTACTTCATCTTTCTTTAGATTTTTCCAACGGATTTTTCAAATAAAAAGTGCTAAGAATTAAATACTCTCTTTTTATTTTTCCTGCTGAAAAGTATCCCATGAAGGGATACTTCTAGCTCTTATTAGGACATAGCACATTTCTCACTTATTTTAATATCGTGTTTGGGAAAAGGGAAGAGACTCAGTAACTGAGTTATGGATTCAGTTCTGTTCCAGGTGCTTCAAGAAGATTAATCTGGCACCAGAGTGCAATACGGATGAAGAGGCAAGAAGCCAAGTTTGGGGAGGCTTTGGTAGTGATCCAGGCATGAGATGACCTGGTCAGAGGCATCTTATTGCACCAGGCTTTAAAAATGATACTATATGTTGGCTAATTGAATTTTATTTAAAAAAAATTTAAAGGCAAAAAAAATGATAACTGTTTTAGTGATATGTTATCTAAAACCTGGGATAGTCACTAAAACAAATAGATTAATCATATATATGTTTCTCATTCTTTGGTGCCCTGAAACGACGAGGCCAGAAAAGATTTATGTGACACACTTAAAGGCCCAAGACAGATTGTTGAGAAAAGGAAGATCAATTTCATGGAGATCACTTCCTTTTGTCATTAACAGTCTCCTTCTTTAAACTCCTTCCCATGTGGCATCTTAGCAGTATGTCAGAGCCCTCATCTTAAAAGGAATTGTAAAGAATTCTGGTTTCTTAGCTCTTTGTTTTTTGTTTTTTAAAGATTTTATTTATTCATTCATGAGAGATACACAGAGAGAGACAGACAGAGACACAGGCAGAGGGAGAAGTAGGTTCCACGCAGGGAGCCCGATGTGGGAATCGATCCTGGGACTCTAGGATCACACCCTGGGCGGAAGGCAGGCGCTAAACCACTGAGCCACCCAGGGATCCCCTGCTCTTTGTTAATAAAACAAAAACTGACTTTCAGCAAGACTTAGCATGGGGGAAGTTAAATATGGGAGACCACGATACTTTCATGGTATTTGAACACTTTCCAACACTTTCATGGGCTTTGAAGGTAGACTCTGTTGTTCAGAGACTCTTCGAGACTAAACTGCTCCCTGCCCAGGTATCGGTGGGCTATGAGCATAACTCCACTTACAAATGACTTGCATGTTGTTTATCTTGAATTTTATTTTCCTCTTTATTGCCCAGTTGCCCAAGCCAGAAATTGGACATTGTCCTCATTCCCCTTCCTTTCCTTCAACCTGCACATCCAATCAATCACCAAACTGCGGTAGCTCGGTGGCTGTCAAATGTTAGCATGCATCAAAATCACCTGGTGGGCTTGTTAAAGCACAGATTGCTGGACTCCAGCCTCAGAGATTTTGGGAGAAGGCCCGAGAATTTGCATTTCTAACAAACTCCCAGGGCATGCTACAATTTAGAGGCTGCACTTTGAGAACCACTACAGTAGACAGGTGCCTGAGCATCCTTCACCTTCATCTGTTTCTGTCTATTCCCACATGATTTGAATTCAGGTCACCATTGTATTGTATTCTGGCAAGGATCTCCTTCAAAACACAAATATGATTAAGTATTCTGGCAAGGATCTCCTTCAAAACACAAATATGATTAAGTTACATCCTTGCTGAAAACTTTTGTGGCTCTGTAAAGCCCAACACATGAGGTTTCTCTTCCCTACCCCTTTTGAGGCAAAATTTTAATCCTATTGAATTACTGTAGTAAAGACTTTGCTCTCTCTACAGCTTAACCCTACACAAACCCTATATACCCTATGATTTTCCTATTATTTTTAAAAAAGATTTTATTTATTTACTCACGAGAGACACAGAGAGAGGCAGAGACACAGGCAGAGGGAGAAGCAGGCTCCCTATTGGGAGCCCGATGTGAGACTTGATCCCACAACCTCGGGATCACGACCTGAGCCAAAGGCAGATGCTCAACTACTGAGCCACCCAGGTGCCCAGATTTTCTTATTATATCATACTTTTGGTTACCCTTACTACTCAGTGTTTAGATATTATGATTATGTAAACACCATTCACATCTCAGTCATTTATGATAAGTTTGCTTCCCTACAGTTCACAATGAGCTGAGAAATCAAATTTTCCTGTCCTTTTAAAAAGGGATGGGGAGGTATATTAGTTTCCTGTGACTGCCATACCCACTGCCACAAACTTGGTGGCTTAAAACAACAGAAATTTATTCTCTTATAAATATGGAGAAGTATGAACTCAAAGTGTTGGCTCTGAAGGAGAATTTGCTTTTTGTCTCTTTCAGCTTCTGGTGGCTGCTGGCATTCCTTGGTTGGTGGTCACATCACCCCAGTCCCTAGCTCTGTGGTCACATTGCATCTTCTCTTCTGTCTCAAATTCCTTCTGCCTCTCTCTTATAAGAATACCTATCCAGATAAACCAGGATAAACTCCTCCTCTCAAAACCCTTAAACATATTTTTTGTCACATACATATAAGGTAATGTCTTTTGCCCTGTCAGATAGTATTTGCAGGTTCCAGGGATTAGGACAGTTACCTATCTTTTGGGGTTACTATTCAATGTCTTACAAGGAGATTTATTTCTTGTTTTTGAAAAAGGATTTATTTATTCACTTTAAAGAGAGAGAGAGAGAGAGCAGGAACAGGGGGAGAAGCAGAGGGAGAGGGACAAACAGACTGCTCACTGAGTACAGGGGCTGGTGCAGGGCTCGATCCCACGACCCTGAGATCATGACCTGAGACAAAATCAAGAGTTAGATGCTTAACTGACTGAGCTACCCAGATGGCCCTATTTCTTGTTTTATATTCTGGAACAAATTTTTATAAAATAGAGATGAATCATTCCATGAAAATTCCTGTAAAATCTCCCACGAATTTTGAACTAAATATACTGAGTATAACAATCTTTTTAAACCAATTCCTTTGATGTTATCGATTGAATTGTTTTCTTTCCCTTCTTAGTTTTGTCCAATTTTGTTTTCCTAGAAAATGGTTCAATTTCCCCAAGTTTTGAGATGTATTGGCATACGGCATTTAGTTATGGATTTCTCTTGCATCTCTAGTTACCTTCTCATTTTTATGCCAAATGCTACTTATAAAGTTTTCCTATAATTCTAGATAAATTTTGTCTAAGATGTAGCCATTTTATGACCCCAGAAAATGAAACAAATTTGCATTTTTTTACTCTATTGTGTTTTTGTTTGCAATTTTCTAAATTTCTACTTTCATCATTATTTTTCTTTTTCTACTTTCTTGGGTCATTGCTCATTTTCTAACATCTTGAGTTGCATTCTTATGTCATTGATTTCAACCCTTCCATTCTAATGTAGGGACAAAAGGCTATAAATTTCCCTCTAAATACCAATTTAGCTGCGTTTAGGAAGTTTTGACATGTAGTCATTTTTATTTTTCACCTCAAATAACCCATGAGTTATTTAGCACATTTGAAGTCTTCCAAATACACTTTTACAATTGATTTTTAATTTTATTGCACTGTTGTTGGTTAATGTGATCTATATGATATGAGTCCTTTGATGTCTGTTGACAATTACATTGACTAATTTTTGGTCAGTTTTTGAAAATGATCCCTCAAGAATCGAGTATAATAGGTCTTGATATTGGTTATCAGTCAATCTAATGCATTTTGTTGTTCAATTTTATTTCTTTATTCAGATCTATATCACATTTATTTTGTTGTTTAATTGTATATCCTCACTAATTTTTTGATTGTTTGATATTTGTATTGTAAAAAGAGGAGTGTTAAAAGTCTTTTATTATGGTTTGGATTTATGGATATATCTCATATTGTAATTTTCACATTCACATTACATATTTTGAGTATATGCTGTTAGGCACACATAATTTCAACACTGACATACATTTCTGTTGAACTATTCCTTTCGTTATTATATAGTAATTCTCTATATCCCTAATACTTATTCTTTTTGCCTTAAAGTAATATTCTGATATTAATAGTCACATCAGTTTTGTTTATGTTAGTATTTCCCACGTATATTTCTATATAGTTAATTTCATCAGTGTGAGAAGTCATTATATTTAATTGTGTCTCTTTAAAAGAACATATAGCTCTTTAAATATATTCATAATTGTCACTGATCATTGTGAGTTTATTTCTTGTGAGTTTATTTCACATTTTGAGTTTTTTCTTTATTTTTTTTCTTTCTGCCTTCTATTAGAATGTTTCATTTTCTTTATTCATTTATCTCCTAGTTCTAGAGGTTTGGAAGTTTTATCATTTATAATGCATATCTATTTAGAGTTTAGTCTTTTCACCTTGGGGAAGAAGCTTAATCTTTTTGTGTATATGAGTTTCCCTACCTGTAGAAAGGAATTGATAGTAAAATATTCCTAACAGAATTACTGTTAGAATTTAATCATAAAATATATCTAACAGGGGATCCCTGGGTAGCTCAGCGGTTTGGCGCCTGCCTTTGGCCCAGGGCACGATCCTGGAGTTCTGGGATCGAGTCCCGCGTCAGGCTCCTGGCATGGAGCCTGCTTCTCCCACTGCCTGTATCTCTGCCTCTCTCTCTCTCTCTCTCTCTCTCTCTCTCTCTCTCTCTCTATATATATATATATATATATATATATAGTGAATAAATAAATAAAATATTTTTAAAAAATATATCTAACACATTCGGATATTTAGCATATGGTCTAGTCCATAGTAAACACCCAATCAAAGTAGATTGTGATTATTATTATCATGACTAATATTTTGAATATATGCTATCAGTATCTGAAAACCTTTCCAGGCACTCCACTAACTGAAAATTTTGAGAAGCAGATTATGTGTTCTAGGACAATAATGCAGTTTGGTGGTGTGCGGGAAGTTTAATTATGTGCCTTCCTGCTAAAGCTTTTAGCGGCAAGTCAGAATATCAGCACTGTGGGAAATTGATTGATTATTTCAATCAATCAAGATCATCCTCAAAGATGACTCCAAGAATATATCTGATAGCTTGTAGCTGAGGAAATCAGTCAGCATTTGGGAGTAGGAGGAGTCAGGTAAAGGGATCATTTTCTCTGAATTATTAGTCTGTACAAGAGGGATGTTATCTGATAACACCTCGTGGAAAATTCTTCCTGTCACCTGCTGAGTTTTGAAAATATCTCTTCAAAAGTCACTCCAAGAAGATTTTTGTTTCAATCTTTGGGGCTTGGGGTATTTATTTGCCCCTCAGAATATATTTTTTAACACAGAATATATACTGCAGAATCAACTAATTTTTTATGAAAATGTACTATTGAGGGACTGTGTTGAGACACTGGTTCTGGCATAAGGGAAGAATCTATTTCAAATAACCAGGTAATAGAGACACAGACTAACTGCTCATGTCTCCCAACCCTGAAATAATGACATAAACACTTTGATTGAGGCTGGAAGACTTACACGATAGAGCATCCTTCATTTCCCTCTTTGTGTTTGGCTGATTGGCTTACTAGTCAGGCTGATCAAAAGCAGAACCAAGAAGAAGCCAAGTTTGTCTTCAGTAGTACTCCATTCTCTACCTCTAGCAGACATGCACCCACATGTGCACACACGTGCATGCATACACATGCATATGCACGCATGCACACACACATGCTCTCTTCTCCTTTCAGCCTCTTCCTTCTCTTGACCACCAGTGTCAAGAACAAAGTTACAATTCTACAAGTTAGCTCATCCCATTCTTGAGTAGCTCTAATAATTAAAAAGATAAAATCCTAACTGCAGCATCCAAAATGTTAGTGAAATCTATCAACTTGGGTCATGAGTCCTTTATCAGGATGCCTTCTAGATGTTCACACAAGGTCCTGAGAAAAATTTTGGACAAAATATGATTGATAGCAGAGCTTGCAATGCATCATTAAAGACATCTTTGTTGATCCAGTTACTTTGGGTACAGTCAATTGTTAAAAAGAAGAGCACAGGCCCAGGATGGGGTCACTTACACTAGGCCAAGACACCAAATTAAGGCTTCATACCTAGCCTAATTGTAGTTCCAACCTCCCCCAGAAATATAGGCTTACTCTGTCAGCCAGGAATTTTCTGATTACAATGAGGTCATCTGTCACATAAACCCCTTCTATTCCCCCAAAGTAAGGTGAAATGATCTGCATGGCAAGACTCTCTGCTCTTCTCCCCAAGGGAAGGTGACCTTGCTTGAAACAATCCTTTCTTTTACTTGGGACTTCTTGTTCCATCCTCCTTCCTTTAAAAACCTTCCATTTTGGGGCACCTGGGTGGCTCAGGGGTTGAGCATCTGTCTTTGGCTCAGGTCATGATCCCGGGGACCTGGGATTGAGTCCCACATCAGGCTCCCCACAGGGAGCCTGCTTCTCCCTCTGCCAATGTCTCTGCCTCTCTCTACGTGTCTCTCATGAATAAATAAAATTAAAAAACAAATGCTTCCATTTTGTACATCTCTTCAGGAGCTCCCTTCTATTTGCTAGATGGGATACTACTTGATTCATGAATGGTTTCATAAAGCCAATTAGATCTTCAAATTTACTTGGTTTGATTTTGTTTTTCAACACATTCTAAGAAGCTCAGCTTATACTTTGGCACCTCTATTTGAAACATTGAGTAGCTCTCCATCATCACCATGTTACTTAGTGTGGTCTGTGCACTAGAAATGGACTCATACTGCTTATGTTTAGTCTGCACCAAGGTAAGAACAGGACTTGGGACTAAATTTTTAGTACTATGGGGATTTATGTCAGTTGAATCTCCTAACTAAAGATGTGGCTAGTATCTCATATCCTTCTTTTTTCTCTAATTATTCATTTTAATGTGTTTTACAAATGTACTACCCATGATGGAATAAAAATTTTTTAAATAAAAATAGCTCTTTGCCAAAAAAGTATGAGAAGTCTTGATCTATAGAATAAAGTTCCAGCTCTTGGTATGACCTGCAGGGTCATTTATATCCTGACCCCTGTCCAACTCTTCAGCCTTACCACTTGCCACCTCCCCTCCCCTTCACAGCGTGGATGCTCTAGCCATGTAACATCACATGCACCATGCTTTTACAAATGCTGGCCCTTGTGCCCCAAACATCTTTTATATTCTCAGCTGGCTGCTAAATGTCTACTCATCACTCAAGCCCAATCTTTCTATATGAGTCAGGACCCTTAGTTGCAAGTGACAGACACACAACTCAGATCATTTGAAGAGAAAGGAATTTATGGACAGAGGTGGAGCTGATTTGAGATCTCAATAGGATTCAGGGACTAGAATGATTTCAGTTAGTTCTCTTGTTCATTTGCTCTCACTCTCTCTCTCCCCATCTTTCTCTCATCCCTGCCATTCTTTTAGTCTTACTCTCTCTTTTACTGAAGACAGGCTTGCTCCATATGACAGAAGATGTAGTGGAACCCAGCTCTGTCAGCCCAACTTAACCAGGCACTAGAAAAGAGAATTTATTTTTCTTAGCTTCAGAATAAACTCACCACAGAAAGTATCCTTACTGTTCTCAATTGGATCACATGCCTACTTTTGACCTTTGGACCAACTGCTGTGCACAAGGAGCAGAGATATATAAATACTATTATTTTTTTTATAAATAAAGTTATACCTCTCCACACGTTAAGAACCCACTTTCCCCTTCAGCTGCAGGAAAATAATTCAAGAGGTTTTGTCCTTCATGAGCTACATTTGGTGTTCCCCTCCACTGCTCCAACTGCTGGAGTGAAAAATGCAAGTGTTTGCTGCCCTTGTGCCTTTCCCATGCTAACATTCCCTACCTGCCACAGGTCAGAAGCGAATCCCTAAACCTCTGTTTATATAAACTGAGGTGTTGCCTCTTTCATAAGACTTCTCTGGCCATCTCTAGATAAAAACACTAACTACTCATGGAGACTACTTTACATTTCATATATTTTTATTGGTGTTATTGTATCATCATTCTATTATAACGTGTCCTTCTTTTCTAATACATTTTCTACAAAACTCTTCAAGTTCATCCATGTTATCTAAATACAGTTGGCACATGGTAGACGCTCAAGTTGATGTTTGCTGAGACAAATTATAGCATCAGTCCTCCTGCACTATGGATGTGTATTTACATGATTTCCCTTCATACAACAGTTTATACAACTTGAACGTGGAGGTTCCACCACCATATACTCAGAGACTGACACAGTGCTCAACACACAATAAGTGGTAAAGAAAAGAATGTTGAGGATGAATAATTAAGTGAGTAAATTAAGAGAAAATGGGTATATGTGGAGTATGCTTGATGACTCTGCTAAGACTTTAGTTGCTAAAGAGAATTGGCTGGTACTGTGGGGTTACACAGTGCCTGTCTTTGGGACCTTTGAGACCTCCTGCTTTACAATTCAACTGGTTGGGTGCAAGAGAGGTAATCAGGGGCTATTTAACTTACAGAGACAAAACTGGTTGGGGGGCATAGGGCCATACTAAGGTTTGTGGCTCCCTCTTAGTTTTACCCAGTGTTTTTTTGTTTATTTATTCTTGAGAGACACAGAAAGAGGCAGAGACATAGACAGAGGGAGAAGCAGGCTCCTCATAGGAAGCCTGACGTGGGACTCGATCCCTGAACCCGGGATCACGCCCTGAGCCAAAGGCAGATGCTCAACCGCTGAGCCACCCAGGCACCCCTACCCGTGTTTGTTACATAATCCCTCAGGTCAACTCAATTCCCTTTTAATACTTGGGGTCCAGAAGGCAAGGATCTTCTACTCTGCACTCCTAAATACAAAGAAACATCCATCACTAAAAGAGCCTACCATATAGATTCTCATGAGACATAAACAGCCAGCTAATGATCTGGTTCAACAGAAACACAGCAGAAACAAGATGCACATCTTCTGTATGGGGCTGGGGTGGGTGGTAAGGAAGGGAGGGGGGGATGGCTGCGACTCACTGTTATGAATAATAACAAAGTCAGATCATGATAACCATTGCCATGGTGACAAGCCATTTCTATCTCCCTAGCAAGCACATAACCTATCATTAGTCATCATCTCCACAATGTCAGGCTGACACAACCTGAGGAATTATTAACATCTTAAAACTGCAGGCACGGGACAGTTATACCTTGCTGTTTATTTCTACTAAGAAATAGCTACCAATGATTTCTTATGTTCTTGTTTGCAGATATTCTGTACCACACTGGAAGACTGGAAAGCATACTTATTTGGCTTATGGCCTTGATGTGTCTTGTTTGAAAAGATGGCACAGTCTGATTAGAAACATTCAGTTCGGAAGGGGCTTTATTACTTGTAAAAGGATGTGATTTTTTGCTATTACTGAGCATTCTATCATTTATAAAATACTTGATAATTACTTTGTCAGTCTTCTGTGAAACCTGGAGAAAGTCCCTATTAGGTTCATTCTTTGATCAATGCATCCATGGACACAGGGCTGTTTCAAAATCTGTATATTGTTCTAAAATGAATGTATGCTAGAATGTACTAGAAGGATTTTGACCTCTAAAACAGAATCACCTAGGCAGAAACATCATGGAAAACTGAAAAATTAGTTTTGCTATTATTCTTATTATGACTATAATTATGAGATTTGACTATACCAATAGGTTCAAATTTGCTACATTGCCTAACATAGCAGATACTCAAAAATATTGTTGAATAAGTAAATGAGTTTACAACTTCAAATTTGTAGACATATAAATATAGTGGCTGGGGAAAGCAAATACCGTATCCGATCTCAAACATTTGCTGTTTCCCAAATACATCACACTGATCAAACTCCAATGCCTTGGTCTATCTTGATCCTTCCATCTTGAACACCCTTCTCCACTTCCATAAGATAAACTCTTTCATAGTCTATACTGATTTCACTTCTCCCTGGCTCCAGCCCTTCCCACCATCCTCTACTAATGGTAGAATTAGTTATCCTTTCCCACATCCTACACAGTAAAGTGTGAATTTCTGTCAGTGTTGATTCTACAAACCATATTGTATGATAACCACCTCTGTATTAAGAATGTCATCCATCTCTCTCAAGGCCAGATGTGTCTTACCCAGCTTTGTACTCCCAGTACCTGTGTAGAGCAAGAGCTCAAAGAAAGTTTGTTTTCGAAAATGACTCCAGGGGCGCCTGGGTGGTTCAGTCAGTTGAGCATCTGCCTTAGGCTCAGGTCATGATCCCACAATCCTGGCATTGAGCCCTGCATCTGGCTCCCTACTTAGCAGAGCTTGCTTCTCTCTCTTTCTCTGCTCCTCCCCCGGCTTGTGCTCTCTCCCTCTTTTCCTTTCTCTCTCAAAAATAAATAAATAAATAAATAAATAAATAAATAAATAAATAAATAAATATAAATAAATAAATAAATAAATAAATAAATCTTTTAAAAATTACTCTAGTATACATGGGAACAAGATTCAGATGTAGTCAGAATTCATACATTGAAGAATGGTGCATTGAGTTGCATCTAAATTATTCAGTAACACAGCATGTGAGTGGTAGTCTCTAAAGATCTATCAAGATTTGGATCTGGCTCTGTCTGGTGCCAAAGCCTATGTTCTTTTCCCCACGAAGGATGTCAGGGGCTTATCAGAGTATACTGGAGCAAGGAGGGAAGGCTCCTGAAGGAAGTCATTGAATTAGCATCTGCAACTGCTGAGGAAGAAGCTGGTCCAGAGAAGTGATAACAGAAGCAGGGGAGGGCAGCCCCGGGGCTGGGTGGTTTAGCGCTGCCTTCAGCCCAGGGTGTGGTCCTGGAGACCTGGGATCCAGTCCCAGGTTGAGCTCCCTGCATGGAGCCTGCTTCTCCCTGCCTGTGTCTCTGCCTCTCTCTCTGTGTATGTGTCTCTCATGAATAAGCAAAATCTTAAAAAAAAAAAAAAAAAAAAAAAGGAAGAAGAAGAAGCAGGGTTAAATAAAAGAAGAAGCAGGGAAAAAGAGAAGGAAGATTCTATTCTGTTCCTTTAGATTTCACCAGTCACTAACATGCCAGGAGAAGAATCCTGTAACATTTCACAAGTCATTCTCCACAGCTGGGGCAAGAAGGCAAAAGCACATTTCACCATTTTGAAACTAGACTGTAGATTTCATGAGGAAAATTTAGTTTTGCCTCCCAGCACACATGAGCACATAGCAGGCAGTTGGATAAATACTTAATGAACAAAAGAACATGAAACCAAAGCAATTATGTTGCCAGAGTGATGTTTCCAGCTCTCCTTACAAAGCTGTAGGATCTCACATTTTAGTTGGGTTTATTTTTACCTCAGAGTTCTCAAGGGTTGTTGTGGAGATACAAACAGAACTTCTCTGAAAGAACGATTCTTATTCTGAGTCTTATCCCTACCATTCTGTGTAGTGAAGGAATTTTCCAGAGAGGTCCCTTAAATACTTCACATCTCCAGGCAGTGTTAGCTCAATATCTTTTAAAATATGAAAAGCTTCCCCCCCCCAATCTTCTGCCTGACTCTCCCCCTGGGGTGACTCGCTGTACCGCACAGCACCTCAGCTGCACCTGTGTTTGATCTCGCACAAACTGAACTGCAGTCCTTAGGTCTTGGACTAAAGGCATCTTCCAGCACTTACATAAAGGCTACTCTGTGCACTCTGCCAAGGACTTGGGAAACTCTTTTTTCAAAGAAACAAATACATTTAGTTTCCATGGTTAGCATAAAGCAAGGCCAAGTTTCATTACCTGCTCTTTTTCTCTGTCTCAGCTGAGATGTAGCTAATTATATATAGGGGCTTAAAGGAGCAGTCACCAAAATCACAACTTCACATGGATTCTATGCTAAAAGGAAATCTGGGTCAGGGTTGTCTTCCAGAAATGCAAATTAAAATAATAGCTCTGCCTGTGTGTCAGGGCTAACAAGCTTTACAACATGGTGGCAATAGAGGAAATGTAGTTAGTTCGCAGGCTCACAATTGGTAAAAATGTACTCTTTTATCTTCAGTGATAGAAATTGATTTTCTGAGCCTTTGCACATTGTCCCAAAATGCCTTCGATGCTAAATCCCTGAAGTGTCAACATGAAACAAGAAGGTCTGGGTGCCAAGATCGAACTTTCTTTGGGCTTGAAGATGGTCTGAGAGTCTGGTTTCTCACCAGCATCATTATTCAGTTCTAGTGGAAGAGTTGTGCTCAATAGCTTGTTACATCCCAGATGCAGGTGAGCAGACTCTGTGACTAGATTTAACTCATGGTCAACATCTAAGAGCATAAAGGCATTTGTCTGGTGGGATTTAACATAGCCTGTGTGGAATCCAGTTCACACAGGGATGAATATAAACAGAGGAGTTATCGGTGGCCTCCTTTCTAAGTACTAGCATCTGGAGATTTTTCCTAGCCTGACATTCAAGGTCATCCTACCCTGGTAGGATTTTATTCTACATTTTCCCTGACCTCACATGACATTTAAAATTGCATAATTACCAAATAACTATCTGCATGTGTATTGTATGCCCACCATTCTGTGATGTAACTTTACAAATATTTCAATATTTGTAACTTTATGAATATTAACACTTTACAAAACCTTACAAATATTACAAACATTTCAAAAAAATATCACAAACATTTCATATGCTTCATTCATTCAAACAATTTTTTTCTTGAGCACCTACTATGCACTAAGCATTGTTGAAGGCCTGGTACTAAAGCTTCACAGAGCTTATGTGCTAGTGCAGAAACACAGACAACACCAATGTGTGACTCATTAATTAGTTCCAGAAAAGCAGTGGTAATGAAGAAATAGACTCAGGTACAGAGAAAGAGGGTATAGGGAAGGCATTTAGTTCGGAGAAACACTGTACCTAAAGCCCCTCCTTACACCCCAACTGAATTATCAAAGATGTGCAAAAATCCAGGGAGAGAATCTTCTAGGCAGAATCCAAGAAAGCCAAAGGTCTCTAGCTTCCAAATGGTGCATCTGAGAAATGTCTGTGAACAAATGAGGGGATAAAGTGATAGGAGAGGAAATCAGGCAAAAAGTTAGTGACCTAATCAGTAGAGCCTTGGGGGCCATGATATTAAGTTTATATTTTATTTTAAGGATAACAGGAAGCTTATCTGCATGCTTTGACTATCATTACATTGGCTGTTGGGTGGAGAATAGAGATAGTGGGCAAGGGGAGAAAGAGAGAGACCAGAGGTTCTTGCAGAAGGTCAGGTCAGAGATGGCAGTGGTTCACGCATATGTGGGGTCCGTGTGGTGCATCTGGGATGTAGGCCCAGCTAGTAGAACGTGCTCTCTTGATCTTGCAATAATTCTTTGAGATGAGGAAACGGTAATGGTGGGACAGAGCTGCGGTATATTTAGTGCTGGCTGTGACAGGAATTCACCTTATAGTAAACCAGATGGGTGACAAATTGAGCTGAGAGGGAGAGCAGAATCTACTGCAAAATCAAGAGGGGAATTAGGTCAATTAGATAATTTGGGCTACAACAGACCACAACTGTTTTTCTTCAATCGCAATCTGGAAATTTCCAAGGAAATTCGTCATTTGGCACTCCTCTTTCGGATAATCAGCCCTTCACTGGACGTGTTTCCACACCGAGAACAACTCTGAGGCTCCACGGTTTTTTCCTTGCTTAGATTGTTCATGTTACCATTTGACACGTTTGCTTTTCTCTCATCACTGCTGATGAGTTACCAGAAGACAAACAAACAAACAGCTTTTACAAACTTTGAAAGTTGCCTTTGTTGCTCCATGATGACAAGAAAGAGAATGCTGTTGGCAAAATCTGACACAGCTGGCTGTTTGTTTCCTTAGAGGGCCCAAAGGTGAATATAAATAATTTAAAATCGCTTTTATGATCTGTCTGCTTTTGGGTGACAAAATTAAAGGAATAAGGCTAAGACTGAAGAGGGAGGTAATAGAGAAAGAAATCTTGAAGGAAAACAAAATTTGATTTGGCTTAAGAAATGTTTGCTGAGCAGCCTTAGTGTGCAAGGACACAAAAAAAGGATTGAAAACCTCTATTTACTGAGTGCTGTGTACCTATGAACACTGGAATCCTGCAAAGACACAACACAACAGATATAACTCTTATCATTTTATAGATAAGGAAATGAACAGGTTTAGTGAAGTGAGGGAAATTGCTCTTAACTCTTGTGTCTAGAAAATGGCATGGGGGGCCCCCACCTATACCTGCTGGATTCTAAAGGTCATGTTCTCAATGATCACATGGATTCCTTCTCAATTAGGAAGCTCGTTAGGTGTTCACTATCTCATGGGATGGGATGTGGAAAGGCTGCTAACAGCCGGTAGTGACTTAGGGTCATTGAGAGAGGTTACATGGAAGAGCTGTCATTTACGCTGGGATTGAAAGGTGGTTTGTGACTGAAACAGCAAGAGGGGGAGGGCCAAAATGATGGGAAAAAAGTGGGGTCCAAGCTGTCACCTAATGAGTGTTCTCTGGGTTGCCCAAACAATATTTTCTTGTATATTTATTTCATTTTATTGATCACATTTATATATATGATATAATGCATATATATTACAAATAATACTAATCTGTTTCATAGATCATATAATATGTAAGGCATAGTGTATTATATAATATATAATACATGCTGTATGTAATTCCATATAAAAGTACAAGTCTACATATACCTACATATTATATTCATAAACTTTACATCCATATTTATGATATTATATTGTAATATCTATTGATATATTATCAATATATAATATCTACTGTATATATTATATATATTTCTTTCACAGACTTGACTGATTGACTTAATTTCAATCTGTATAAAAAAGAAGGAGCTAGGAGCACCTGGGTGGGTCAGTCGGTTAAGAGTCTGCCTTCGGCTCAGGTCATGATCTCAGGTCATCAAGCCCTGCATCGGGCTCCCTGCTCAGTGGAGAGCCTGCTTCTCCCTCTCCCTCAGCCTCCTGCTCCCCTTGCTTGTGCTCTCTCTCCCTCTCTGGCAGATAAATAAATAAATAATCTTAAAAAAAAAAAAAAGAGCCAGACTGGAAGTTGAGAGCTATGATTTTTCATATTTATGTCAGGTCCCTTAATTTCTCAGGATTTCATGCTCCTCCTCCAGACAATGAAAGAGTTGAACTAAATATTTCTAGGATCTCTGCCAGCTCTAAAATTCTTTGATTTGGACACGAAAACCTGGCCAATATGTTCTACCAATTGGTGATTGTGTCCTGTGTATTGCACTGGTGTACCTACTTGCTTATGTGCCTGTCAGCTCTTCTAGGCTGTGAGCTTCCCGAGGTCAGCAGTGGTATCTTATCCACCTTTAACTCCAGAATCTAGCCCATAGTCATTACCCAATAACTAAATATTGCTTTTCTTGTACATCACTCTGTTTTATATGATTCCATATCATTTTTTATTAGAAAACATCACTTCAAATATGCTTTGTTCCTCATTATTTCAAAATAGTTTATTTCCAGCCTGATAAAAATAAACTGTTCCTGTCAGTTGGGGTTTAGATTAGAATCCCTCTTCAGAACACTGCTAAAAAGGCTTCATAATTACTACATATTTACCTTTTCAACAAGAAATCTCAAAACAATTTACAAAGAAAGCTATTATCTCCTAATTCAGACTGAGGTACGAAGGGATCAGCGACTTATTAAAGGTTAATAAATTATTCGCTGATTGGGACTTGAATTTCTGAGCCCCAGAATCACAACTTTTATTATAAACCCAAAAGAAAAGGCAAAGGAAACAGTATTCAGAGGTTCTGTGTACCCAGTACACTTAGCATAATCAGTTTACCTGTGTCAATTTCATTACCGTTTATAAATAAGGATGCTGCCTCATGGGAAAAGAAAAGCTTCCCTACTCTTTTTCCATCTTCAGGCAGGGTAATTCACCATTCAAATCTATCCTGAAAAGGACCCAGAATTTATTTCAGCAAGCTCTGAGAAAGGAGGGAGCTCTCTGCAGAAGCAGCCCCTCTGGGGTTTGATTGGGGTTGAAAGTGTCCTAGGTTAGGTGTTACATGTCCCTCAACTATTCATTCTGGCTGCCTTCTTCATCAGAACCATGTTTGAAAATCCCTTTATCTTCCTTTGACTCTGCTAGGCTGCTACCCAAAGGAATACACTCTAATCCTCCTCAGCCTGTCTGGAGAGATTTAGCTCTCAAAGGAGTTTCAAAGAAAAGATTTTCAGCAGTCCTGGAAGGGAAATGTATTGTTGTCCATAAAGAAATGGGTCACATTTACTTAGTTTTTGTAAGTGACTTGCCAATGCTTTGGGAAACTTAGGAAAGCCTATATATGGGTGTCATCATCATTTCAGTATTTCAGAGAGAAATGTTAAATTTATATAAATTTGAATAAGGCTACCTGCAAGCATATTTCAGATGAGTTTGAATTAGGGATACTCAGCACCAAAGAAATGCTCTTTTGTCACTTTCCAGCAAAATTAATTCTGATTAAGGAAATTGTGCCTAATCAAAGTCCTAAGAGAATTTGCTTTCATGAGTAAACAAGAATTGTTTCAAATTAGATTACTTTGCGGTAATACAGAACAGACTTTCTTGGGGGCGCTTTACACTTGGACAAAGTCTGTTTCACCACTCTTTAAAATATTCCCTTTGCAAACTTATTTACACTGTCAACTGCACAAAATTTTGCATCTCAGAAAATAGTAGAAAAATAAGCAAGTTGTCTCCTGTCAATAATACACACTTTGGATCACACCTGGTTCCATTTCCAACTTTGCCACTTGCTGGTTGGGTAACCTTGGGGATATTTCTTAACCTTTCCAACACCTCAGATTCCCCTTCTGCAGGAATGTTGACAAATGCCTCCAGGAGAGAATGTTGTACGGATAAGATAACAGTCACAGTGCCTAGCAGCTGGTAGAAATTTTAAAAGTTACTTTCCATTTTTAAGCTGAATCTTATCCCAATTTCCCAAAATGTTGAAATAATTGAGACTGAATTAAGAAAGTATTTACTCTGTTATCTGTTTATCTCTTTACTATGCTGACTTGACTCTTTCCCAAGGTTTATACATTTCATATACCTCCCATTATGTTTCCCTAATAAATATTTTAAAAATGTGATTTGTGGTCAATTAGAAAAGGCTGGTTGGCTTTCTCTTTTCCTTTGGGGAAAGGAAATGTCAAATAACAATTACTAAAGAAACAGTCATCTTTCTCTAGCCCCAACCCTATTGCTAGTTTACAGATATTCAAACTCACAGTTATATAAGTCAAATGGTAGTAAGTTATATAAGTCAAATGGTAGTAAGATACATGTAAGAATTTGGAGACTAATATGATGGAATAAAACATATGAAAATTTCCTCATCTCCGTAAGTTCCTTATATAGCTATCAATCAGCTTTCTGACCTGGAACAAAAAATACCCTGAATTCTTAAAGAATCTAGTTCCTCAGCAACAAATAAGAAAGTATCATTATAGGGATTGAAACCTGAAATAGCTTCTGGGACCAGACACACGTTAACGAAGCAATTGGATTAGCTGCGTTTGATACTAAATGTTGGCAACTAATTAAAAAATTAAAATTAAAAAATGGGAATGAATGGTGACCTTCACTTCTGATGGTCTTGTCAGCTTCCTCCCACTAAGATTCATCAAAAACAGGCCCTGTCTGTAATAAATGATTTTAATAGATTCTCCCTTTCACAAAGCTTAACTTGTCTATTATTACTGTGGTTTTGTGAGAATCAAAAAATTCTTAGAGTTTCTGAACAATGGATAGCCTAAAAGATCCCCTACATCTATACTAGAGTGCAGGAAGGAAGGTGACGAAAGAAATGTCTCTAAAAGGTCATTTTTAAGATCATGAATCACGTTTCTTTGCTTTCAAGGAGGAACCTACAGTTCCCTGGTATTTCAGACTTTCTGAAATTCTCCCTGGAACTTAGGAAACTCAGGATGACTTACACAAATAGCCAACTTGTTTTGATACTCCCTTCTTTCCCCAAATGGATATATGACTCTATGCATTTTTACATGAGAAAATGTACATATATAATTGACTGTCCTATTCCCTGCAATAGACAAAAAGCAGAACCTGTGTTCTCGTGTTATCACTCCTGGTAATCGAGTATTTCAACTTTCAAGTTTTTTTTTTTTTTTAATGAATACTTGATCATTGGTGACTAATTGAAAATCTGTGAATCTTTGTCTCTATATGTAAGGATTCATATCCATGACATAAGATCTTCCAGGAAACAAAATACATCATCCCATTCTGATTCTACCACTCTATGCAAATAGCCAACTTGGAACAACTGTTTTTAACTGAGCAGCATTATAATAAAACCTCTGAAGGCAGTCTGTTTAGCAAGACAAGGCAGCGAGGCAGGAGAATGCACTTTTGAAGGATGATTATTGGTGGTGAGTAAGAGAGTGTCTAAGAAACTAATAAAGCCACAATACAGCAACAATCACTTTATTATTAGATGTTAAAGAACATCAAGGAAGATTTATATCTTCTTTTAACTTCACCCTGAGACAGTTTCCAATTCAATTGCTTGGTTGTTTTAGAGTAAAGCAGAAGTTCAAGAGGAGAATGTCTTTCAACAGGCTTATGATGATTTAGAGTAGGTTTAATCAACTTCTGCTCTCTCCAGGAAGATTACTGACGTGACTTAAAAAGCAAAATGTACATTGATTTCAACCTCAGAGAGGAAGGAGAGATGCTAAAAGCTCATTATGAACAAATGCATTTGCATGCAGCCTACTTCACATTCAGGGCATGAGCATAGATTCACAACATGGAATCTGAAAGAGAGCATTTAGAATGTAAGACATGGTGTGGCTTCTAATGTAATAAACAGAAATCTTAGAGCCTCAAGGCTGTTAGCATAAATGAGCTATTCTCTAAACTGCAAACTTAATCCCCATCTTAAATAAATTTAAAATCTGTATGTATATATGAGTAAGTAGTTTCTAAATGAAAACCAATGGCTCCTCATCTGTCTGGGGACTTACATGAGATGTCTTTATTTTCTGAGTATGGGCCATCATCTCAATCTTTGCTTTCCACACCCTGATTTGCAGCCCCACAAAAGTATCCCCAATTCCCTGTATTCTGAATTTGCTTCACCTCTACTTGGAGCCACTGATGACACTCTTGAATGCTCTTCCCATCTATTTTGCATCCTAATTATCCTCCAAGGCCCAATTCAAATATTACCTCTTTCAGAAAACCTTCCCTTATCTTCCCAGATGTTAGTAGCATATCCATTTTGAGCCCCCATAGCTGTAATATGTGTATCATGATAACACTTTCTATTTTACACTGAGGCCATATACGGATCATGTTTCTTATTTCTTTGGCTGCTCTAATTCAACTTTGTATCTCTCACAGTACTTAAAATAGTCTTTTGTCCTCAAGAGATTTCCCTTACAATTACTCCGAGAAACCTAAACTTTCAATCACTGATATTCCTAGGCACATGGAAAAATGTTGTATGACGGTCAATTATCATTCATTTATTCCACAAATACTTATTAGGTGCCTGCTGAGTGCCAAACACTATTCTAGATACCAGGAATACACAGATGAAGAGGATCACTTATCTTCTAGTGAATAAACAGATAAGAAAAAATATACAATTATAAATAGTATATTTCACAAATTAAATTATAGATGATGTGATAGTAAGTGGTTGGATGAGGAAGTATTACCGAAGCTATAATCCAAATCACAACAGGAAGTAATCAGCTTTGTATACATCAGGGAGAAAGACATAACATTCCATGAAAAAAGGTGACATTGAGAAAAGTTATAAGGCAACGAAGTTCGACATATGTGTCAGTCAGGATTTGGACAGGAAAGTAGAAGCCATTCCAGATTTTTCAAGCAGAAAGGGATTTAATACAAGGAATTAGAGGCTTTGGAAACCTTTGAAAGGCTCTGTGATCAAAAGTCAGAGATAGCCCCATGTAACATTTGGGAAAGGAAATTACCAACAAAATGTGTAATTCTCAGGAGAACACCCAAAAGCAAATATAGGTGATATTACAACAGGTATGCATAATGATGGAAATGACTCAGGAGGCAGTAATAAATTGAGAAAGCAGAGGGAAAGTGCAAAATTTTAGACATACTATCCTGGCAAAGTCTATAGGGGATGAGACCAGCGTTTTGGTGGGAATGAAGACATTTCAACCAGAGTGAGAAAAGAAAAGGTAGAGTTGATAGGAATGGATGTGGGTGGCATTGTAGGTTTTGGAGTCAGGACAAAGGCAGTGTTCCTCTTTGGCAGATTTTATTTAGTTTCAGTGATGAATGAAGTCAGATCAATAGCTGGCAATGTAATGTTGGAAAGAAGAGTTATCAGGATTTGAAGTGAGAAAAGAAGCTATAAAACAGTCATATTGGAAAGTGGAAACACTAGGGAAGTGATGTAGAACTGAACAGGAGGGGCAGCCTGGGTGGCTCAGCAGTTTAGTGCCACCTTCAGCCCAGGGCGTGATCCTGGAGCTCTGGGATTGAGTCCCACGTCGGGCTCCCAGCAAGGAGCCTGCTTCTCCCTTCTCCCTCTCCTTCTGTCTCTGTCTGTCTCTCTCTGTGTCTCTCACAAATAAATAAATAAAATCTTTAAAAAATAATAATAAAAATAAATAAAACTGAACAGGAATACTGACTACCCACATGTGATTCAAAATCATGATTTTTAAGATGAAAGCAGCCATCAGCAAACTTGTTCTTTTCCCCACAAATGTGCAGCTCCTGGAATGCGGGCAAAAATAGGTAAATAGTTTGATTTAATTAGACTTGAGGCTCGGCCCAAGTGAGCACAAAGTAGGGAGAAAGGAAAGAGGTGTAAAGAAATTCAAGGTCTGTGAGGGTGTGTTGGTAAGGATGAACAATGGAAGCTACAAAGGAGACGTGGGAAAACATGAGAAGGTTGATACAAACAAGTGGTAGAGTCCATGAATTAGAGGTCTCCATAGAATCTGGATTTCACTAATAGAGTGCTTGTATAAGTGTGTTGGAAGTACAGGAGGTAATAGTCAGAAAGTGGGTCAGGTGTTGGTGAGGATGAGGTCAAACGCATGTCCTTGAAAGAGTGTCAAGTTGCTCAGAGTCTTTGTGAAGCTATTGAGATAAAAAGACCCAAACCTTCTTGTTGTGCTTGTGATTCAACTTTTCCATTTCCTTATACTATTGTTCTTATTTATATTCAAAAGAATAAAGATTTAAGAATGAATTAAAAATTAAAAAAATATTTAAAAGCCCATAGAGATAAAGTAAGATAGTAGAAAATGAATCCTGATTTTTAAAAATTATTATTAAAGGCCAATTGAGACCCTTTGCTTGAACTTAAAGACCTGAAATAAATTAACAATGGCCTGCATAATAACAAGCCAAGTCTTGGCTCCAGGAAAAAATCCCATAAGAAACTGGGTCATGACTGAGGTTCCCAGAATCATAAACAGAGGACCCTTTATCTTGCACTTTAATCAAGAGTTTGAATTAAAATGATGGTGATAATTTTTAAAAATGATATGATAGCAGGGCCGATGATGACATTAATTGAGCACTCAGTATGTGCCAAGCATTTCACATTGGATTATTTTTCCATTTAATTATCTCAATAATGTATTGTGCAGATAAAGAAACTAAAATTCAGAGAAGTTATGTAACTTGCCCGAGTAAACAAAACTAATAAGGCATTTTGACGCCAGAGGTCGCCCTCTTAATGACGCCAATGTACCACCTTCCACTCTAATGTGTGAAAGAAACACAGATTGTTCAAGTCAGTCTTTCTTGTTGGCTGACTGAAAACTGACAAGTCAGGGATAATGATGGAAAAAAGCAGAGCCACAGGAATCAAACAGACCAAGGTAGAAATTATAGTCTGGCCACATATTCACCATGTGATCTTAGGTAAATTACTTAATCTCTTTGGATCTTAGTGTCTTCTTCTTCTTCTTCTTCTTCTTCTTCTTCTTCTTCTTCTTCTTCTTCTTCTTCAGATTTTATTTATTTGAGAGAGAGAGAGAGCACACATGCACACACCTGTGCAAGAGAGAGCACAAGCAAGGGGGCAGGGGTAGAGGGAGAAGGAGACTCCCTGCTGAGCAGGGAGCCCCCCATGGGACTCCATTCCGGGACCCTAGGATCATGACCTTAGCCAAAGGCAGACTCTTAACTGACTGAGCCCCCCAGACGCCCCATAGGTCTTAGTTTCTTATCCATAAAGATAAAGAAAATATCAATGCCTTACTAGCATTAATAGACAGATTGAATGAGATCACATCTGTGTAGCTCTTGGTATATTTTTTCCTCCTTTGTCTAGGTGGAGGGAATGGAGCCTGTTCATCTTTATGTTACCTAAAATATCTAGGAAGTACCTTGCAGATAATTAGTGACACAATGAATAGACTGATGGATAATGGATGACCAGTTTGAGGTTATAGTAGGTTAAAAAAAGAAAAGAGAAGTGTGGAAGAGATATGAGATATAACGCTCGCATCTACCTGTGCCCCCAGCCCTACACTCTCAATACTTTAGCAGTTGGGCAGTGTCTCATGACTTGTTTCGGCCAATGAGCTATGAGCAGAAGTGATGGGTGTAACCTCCAGACTAAAGCACTTAAGAGCTAGAGTCAAGAAGTCACTTTGCAGCTCTGTCCTATCCCACTGCCTAACTGTACAGGACCTCCATTGAAATAAGAGTCACAGGATGGGAGCAGCCAGGATGTCTGAGGCACAGAAAGGAAGAAGCCTGCCTGCCTTGGAGGTACAGGACTCCAACCACACTTTGAATAAGATGTCATTTTATTGAGTTAATTTCTTTCTGCAGCATAACCAAGCTTCTCCTGCATCATATAAAAAGATTTTTACACCCCCCCCCCCTTTCTGGCCAGAAAAATCATCTTTCTGGCATGTTCAAATTGTTGAATTTATGACCAGGATCACAGGAATTAGAAGTAATGTCAAGGATAAGGGGGAAAAAAATTTGAACAGAAAAAGTGCCTTGAATAAAATTTGTAATTTCAACAGCTTCAAGAATAAATCACTGATGCTGTACAATAATTAAAAGGTACCATCTAATTTAAGCTATGAGATTTCTATTTCAAGGTATTAGAATATTTTATTAGAGTTCATTTTCTCACATATTTCAGATCTCAGGTATGAAGAGATCTCAAAGGTCTTCAAGTATGACTTCCTTACTGATGAAAACATATGAGGCTCACAGCAATTAACTGAATTTCCCATGCACCTTAGCGACTCAAGGGGAAAACAGGCCTCAGTCATATCTTTCTAACCCTGCACCCAGAGACTTTTTCCATTGTTATAATACCCTGATGTGTGCTCTGAAGGAGTTAATGTATCTTTCAAAGGTTTGTTTTTTGTTTTTTAAGTTCTGAAGAAAGCCAAACTGGATAACAGCCATTGGAGTATCTGATCTCTCTTGAGGGTGCTCATCCAGAAAATGTTAGAAGATGAAAGTCATGCCCACAGAGAATCTCAGTAAAATACTTACAGGAGAAAAATGAAGTCTAGCTACCCAATTGAGAATTTACATAAGTCTTTAGAGGATTGATGCCAGTGAAGTCAGCAGTTCTCCCAGGAGGATAATGGGATCGTGTCTTAATTCTCTTCATTTTTTATTTTTTGAAGTTCTACCACTAGGTGTATTTGAATGAGTCAGCAGAAAGTGAATCTTGTTAAAGAGCTGGTCTGTGAAATGCACGGTGTTTATCACACAGTGATTACTTATCTGTTTGGAATAGTTTCTAAGTTTTCTGCAGAGCCCAACTTTTTCTTTTTCTAATCCCTGGTTTTCCCTGCTTCCTAAAACAACAACAACAAAAACCTCTAAGGCCCCTGCCTAAAGTATTAAGAAATTCTTATCTGTCTTCAAAAAACTCAAGGAACTTTGTTAATCAGAATAATAGGAACAAAATTGAACTCCAATTAAAAAATAAATAAATAAAATAATAATAGGAACAAGCATCAATCCCACCTTTTTCTTACACTCCATCAGATTTTCAGAAACTTCTGATTAATGTAGGTTTTCGGAATAGCAAATGTCTTCTCTGTAGAAATAAAACACTGCAAAAAATAAAAATAAAATAAAAAACAGCCTATGGTTACAAAAGTTCTCTCCATGAAGGCGTATCATGTAGTGGAAGCATGTCATGATGAACGGAAAGCAGTGATTCCCAAAGTACTCCGGAGTAAAATTTCTAAGTATAATTAAATTTATATGTTTTGTTTTAGCTTTCTTATTTGGCTTATCATGAGTTTTATCAATGAATAAATATCAATGACAAAATATAAATGACATTAAGAAGGAAGAAACATTAACATGGCTCTTTCAACAGCAGTTATCCCTGGAATTTTCAAACCATTGCAGACTGCTCGATCCCTGAATTCTGACTGAAGACTTTGGTACTTCTGGGATGCTTGGGTGGCTCAGCAGTTGAGCACCTGCCTTCGGCCCAGGCCATGATCATGGAGTCCCCAGATCGAGTCCCACATCAGGCTCCCTGCATGGAGCCTGCTTCTCCCTCTGCCTGTGTCTCTGCCTCTCTCTCTCTCTCTCTCTCTGTGTCTCTCATGAATAAAAAAAAAAAAAAAAAGACTCTGATACTTCTGAGTCAAATGAGGGAATGTGTATTCACACCCTTGTACAAATCTACTTTCTATCAAATATTTGAGTATTTGCCAATTAAATAGTTGGAAGTATCTCAAAATTTTGATTTGCATTTCTTTTGAATATTAGTGATCTTAAGCATCTTTTTACATGGCTCACTAGTTACTGTATTTTGTCTTCTGAGATTTTTCTTTTTCAGGCTATTTCTTTTCTCATGTTTATTCATATTTTTCTCATTGATTTTAGGATTTTTATAAACATTGATAACCTCTTATATGTTAAGTATACGGCAAAAGTTTTTCCCCAGACAGGCATTTACATGTTAAGTATATATGGCTTCTTTGCCTATACAAAAGTTTTTATTTGTCATATACCAGATATGCCAGTCTTTCCTTTTAGGGCTTTTGGGTTTGGTTCATGCTTAGAAAGTCCTTTCCTTTATATTCCAAGATATAAAAATATTCTCCCAAATTTTCTTCTGTTTTTTTCCCCAGGTCTCTCTAATGCCAACCCTATGCATCTAGTTATATAATCATATAACTGTATTAGAGGCTAGAAACCATAATGGTGAAGAACACAAACTCCAAAACCAGTTGTTTTGATTCATTTTCTGGCTTCACTCACTTATTCCCAATGGTATGACCTTGAACATCTGGGAAAAACAGTAATAGTAGTTGTTCTTTGTGTTGAAAGTTTATTATTAATATTAATAAATTCATTCCTATGAAGTATTTTGAATGGTGGTCCATAAATATTAACTATGTGAAGGCACTGAACATCATTTCTCTCTGTGAGCCTAGTCTGAGCACAGTTCCTGGCATATAGTTCACACTTAACAAATAAAAAGCTAATCAATTCATTCAAAATACATCTTCCTCATTCTGCTTTTTCATAAACCATTTATTACAAAATCTGTCTGGCCATAGTGCCCATAATCATCTCAGCATCTCTTAGCAAAAATAGCTGTTTTAATTCTTGATCAGTCTTGAGGCTCTTGGATGCAACAGGTGAGACAGTTTTTCAGTAAGATTTAACCAATCTATATGAGATTAAAATGTGGTCTCTCCTCACATATCCCAACATGGTCACAATTCTTTGGAAGGCAATGAACATTTATTAGCTTGGAGGTTTAAATAAGGTAAGGACCTTCCATCTTTTTCTCTTAGGTGTGGATATATTTTCATCCTCAGCGTCTACCTAGTAGTTCAGTGATGATTTGCATGGTCATTGGAAAGAATCCATCATTCTTTGCACCAATAAATCAGACACTGAAATGATGGGACATGGGGTGTTTTTGCCCTGGGGGATCCTACAGCTTCACAAGAAGGAGGGGAATGAAATTGAAAGACATAAAAATACAAAAGCCCAAAGCCCTATCTGTGTGACAGAGTTGCTAAAGCTATTCAGAGAACTGAAGCCAGATGCCAGGGTAGTATCTCCCTCGATTTATCAGATATGCTCCTTGCTGCACATGTTTAAATTGCAGAGACTCAACAGCTTGCCTTAGTTCCAATTGCCTTCATTTCCCATGAGCCACCAAAGCTAAAAAAGATGGGCTTTTCCCTCTTTCACTGTATATGTTCTTTCTAGCCAGATCAGCAAACCTCATGGCTTAGCCATCACAGAAGATGCTCCATACACTTCTTCTAGGCTTTGTTCTTCTTACTAATAGATAGGAACTAGAGGAATTTTGGAAATTCCTTCTTTCTCAAAAACCCAGTCTCAAGCTGTCTTCCTACTGATAACTATCATCTTGAATATCAGAAGTTTAGCATTACCTTGTTGCTTCTCGATTCTTTCCTGGGCTAACAATTTGATTTTCTCTTGGTAGATGGATGCCTCAGCCTCACTAAGGAGGTCTATGAACCTGAAAATCAAAGAGAAAAATGTATTAACATTTTTCTAAAATAGAATCCTGACTAAAAATGTGTAGTGGCTTTGAAGCAATCATCAGGCATGTTGTTTGAAGTGGACAAAGGTAACTTTGCTTGGCTAGAAACTAAGAGGCATAGTAGGTCAGAGTAGTGTTTTAGGAAAAATAATTTAGTAAGGACTTTGATCCGTTATTAGCATTTGAATTTAATTTGATGGAGAACCAGAAGCTTTTGTTTGCTTCCATGAAGAAGAGTATTATGATCAAAATGACACTTTGGAGCACAAATCATGTACTTCATATAAAAAGAGGATATGTATGGTTAAGGTTAAGAATGGAACATAGCAAGGGGAAGTAAAGCACCTGTAAGCCTGGCGAAATCATTCTGAGGATAAAAAAAAAAGTGTCTCTGGCCTCAACATGGCTTGTAGATCATGAAAAAGTGGATATAGCATATATTAATCATCTATGCATCACTGGAAAGCAATAGTCAATAAAATCTAACATTTAGCCCAAAGCCCACGTCTATATGACAGAGCTGCTGAGGGTACAGAGAGAACTGAAGCCAGGAGAGCAGTGTGATTCTCAATACATCTGATACGTTCTCTGTCTTTATCTCCTTTTTCTTAGTGACCAGAAAGGGGCATTAATCTGCTAAGGTAGGTGCTATGATCATTCCCATTATACAGACACATGGATGAAGTTCAGGAAGATCAAATAACATGGCCAGGGGCACACACTTAGAGAGTGGCAATGCAGAAATTTAACCCCAGACCCTCTGACTCTGGAACCACTGGCCCTTTACGTTTCTGCTGGAGACCTTGTGTGATTATGGAAGAAACGAGGGACTTGGGTGAATTGACAGTAGTGGCCAATAAGAAAAAGGGATTTAACATGACTTCAAGTTTACTAACTGTCGACAAGTACCAGTGATGGAGACAAAACACTATAAAGGGGATTGATCATTTCCTAGGAGAAAATTTAAGCTCTTTGGTCCTTAAATAGTTATTTATGAGGATAAGTTGAGTATCTAGGCACAAGTGCCCACCAGACACTGTGCTGGCTTTTGGAGATAAAGAGGTGAAGGAGAGAAGTCCTTGCTTTCAAAGAGCTCAAACTAGCAGGGGAGTTAGATTGCCTATTCATCTCTAATTGCCACCATAATGAATTTGCTTAAATTTAATATCATGTGCAAAGCATACAACTCATAGTAAACATCGAGGGTATGATAGGAACTCAGAGAAAGGTACCTACTTGAGACAGGGATTAAGAAGGTTTCTGAGAGAGTGACACACACATTATTTCTAATGGATAATAAAGGGCACTAGATGGCAAAGTGGGCACAATAGTGGTGAGAAGAGGGATATGCCTGGAACGGGAATGGCGTGGATAAAGGCACAAAGGCAAGATGGAATGTTCCAAGTCATCATTAGCATGGTTCTTGGGCTTTATCCTAGGGAATGAGATATCATCCAGAGTTTTAAGTCAGGCTCCTAGTTAGTTCTGCATTTTGGCCCAGATCTCTTTGGCCAAATGTGTGAAGGATATATTTGAGTGGGATAATCTGGGGAGCAGGAAGACACACTGGGAGGCTCTTGTACAAATCCCAATAAGAGGTTACCATAGCTTGAACCAGAGATGTGGCCAACGGTTTTGAGGAATGAAGACCAGATATGATGTTTGGCAGCTGGTGGGATGATACGAGAGATGCTGGGGGTAAAGTTAAGGATGACAAGCTAGATTGTCTATTGGAAATAGTGGTGCCACTAAGTAAGTTAGAAAATATGGGCAGAGAAACAGAGAGGTAAATGAAGAGTTCAGTTTTCAGACACTGCTATTAGTTTCCTAGGGCTGTCATAACAAATTACTAAACACTTAGAGGCTTAAAGCAGGTGAAATTTATTTTCTCAGAGTTTAGTAGGAGTCCAGAAATCCAAAATCAATGTGTTGGCAGGGTTAGTTCCTTTGGGAGGCTCAAAGAAAGAATGTGTTCCATGTCTCTTCCCTAGTTTCTGGTTGTTACCAATAATTCTTGGTATTCCATGGTTTATAGATACATCACTCCAGTCTATGCATCTGTCCTCACATGGCCTCCTCCTCTATGTCTGTGTGTATCTTCTTGTTTTCTGTCTCCTGTAAGGATACCTCTCACTGGATTTAGGACCCACCAGGATGATCTCAGCTCAAGATCCTTATCTTAATTACAGCTGCAAAGACCCTTATTCCAAAAGGTCACAATCTGAGTTTCTGGGTGTGCAAATCTTTGGGGGAATCACTATTCAACCCATTACAGACACTCTGGGAATACCCAGGGATGTCAGAAGCTAAAGGAGGGGACTCAGTGAGCTGACAGTCCTCAGCATTTGAGTACCAATTGAAACCAAGATAATGGATTAGAAACATAGAATTAGGGGGTCAGAGAGCCAAGAACAAAATCTGGGCACATCAATAATTACTTGACAGAGATGAATAATAGGTATCTATAGGGACAATAGGAATGTATAGTTGTTTCAAAGAAAATCAAAGCATAATTTCACTACAGTAGTTCTTTATACTGAGTTCACCAAATAGGTGTTCACAATAGGAGCTTTTATTTCCATTTTATACACAGACCAAGGCTTGGGAATTTTAAATAACTTGAGCAAAATCCAAAAGCTAGTTAGTAATGAACTCAGAATTGGAACATCCGTCTGATTGCAAAGCTTCAACTCCCTTTTCCTCAATGCCCTTTTTGTAGCATTTCAAAGAAGGGAAAATTTGAAGATATTAAAAATGACTTAAGATATCACGGCAGTGACTGAATTGCTTATTCAGATTCATTGTCATCTTTTTCCTTGGCAGTGATGTGCCAAGATCTAGAAGAATTGTCTCTTGTTTTTCCTTGTAGACAGGACTGGCCGGCTGACAGTATTTTGACCAATCAGACAAACAAATTGTTGGGTATAGGAAATCTCCTTGGAAAGATGGCTATCTAAGCTGTAAGATGCCCATTTTAAAAAAACTGAAGTATAATTGACATACAATATTTTATTAGTTTCAGTGTACATCAGTGATTTTTATACATTATAAATGATCCCCATGAAAAGTATAGTTATTCTGTCACCATACAAAGTTATTATAATAGTATTGATTATAATAAGATGTCCTTTTGATTCTTTTATTCCTTTCTTCTTTCCTACTTCCAGATACGTGGACATAATGGCTAGAGCAACAGTGACCATTTTTTGATCATGAGGCAGCTCGTGGATGGGACTCCAGTGCTAAGTCAGGAGGAACAGAAAGATTAAAGGAGCCTGGGCCATTGCTGCCACTATGAATCTTCTGCACCAGCTCCAGAATGCCTCTTCCCAATCATAGTGACATTAGGAGAAAGAATCCATGTAACTTTTTAAAGTCACTGTTTTTCTGGACTGTATACAAGCAGCCAAACAAGTGGCCCCCTCCCACAGGCTCTGAAATACAAGGAAAGGATTAAAAGACAGAAATGGATATACTTAAGTTTTTGGGGGAGGCAGAACAGTTAAGGGAAATTAAACTTGATGGCTTCAACTGTTAGGATGAAGTAAGAGGTAATGTCTACTGAGATTGAGTGTGATAGGGCTTGGAGTAGGGAGATTTTTAATCACTTTAATGGTGTGCTAAGATGAAATACTGTACTAACTGCTGATCTAATGTACCTTGCCTACTTTGTGCTATAATCTGTCTTTTAAAAAAATGGATAGCTTTTCTCCCTTTCTGAACATAAAGAACATTTGGTTTTTGTAGTTTGTGCAGACTAATTCCATTTTGGAAGCTCATCATGAACCTTTTCAATTTTTCAGTGGTAATACTTATAACCTGCAAGCTGGTTCAACCCGAAGAACATTCTTCCTCTTTCATACTTCAAAAGAGCTAGCAGAACCTTACTTGACCTCAAAAAAATATCTTCAAAGTGGATCTGGAGGCAGTCAGACAACAAGTGAAACTTTTAGGGTAAACATTAGCACTTATCTGAACAGCCTCTTTTCCATCAGCTCAAAAGAAGGTGATTAAGATAAGATGATTTCTGGGGAAGACTCTAAATATTTTTTGTTTCTTTTTTTTTTTTTTTTTTTTGCCTTTTTGAGGTGTTTAAATAATTATCGTAAGTCAATTTTTCAGCGTACTTGGAATAATCAATATTCTTAGATTTTTATCACTGGATTCTTGGCTACAGTCCCTAAATTCACTGCATCTTGATTTATGCTCAAGCATGGGTGGCTGTGAGATGAATTTTTATTTTTGTCAGCACTGGCTTTAATTATAGGATCCCATGGTGTTTTGTTTTCCTCATCAGGATTCATATTCTTAGAAACATATCCTTTTAAGAGGAAATGCTTTTCTTCTCCAAAGTACTTTGTTAGTGACAATTCAACCTTATTTTTAGCAAATTTTAGCTTATAATGGATTGAAGTAATATGGGAGAGAGAGAGAGAAAACCACTGCAAAATCTGAAACATCATTATTAAATAACAAGATGACACATATCTATACCAATGCTAAGACTTAAAAGGGTATATATTAAGATTACTGGGTCCACCTTGACTTTAATTTTTGAATATTATTTTTTATGTATTTGTTCTTTCTAGTCCTCACTTCGTTACATGTGTGTGTTGAGAGGACCTGAGATCTACTCTCTTGACAAATTTCCAGTGTACAATGCAATATTATTAACTGTAGTCACCATGCTGTACATTAGATCTCTAGAACTTATTCATCCCATATAACTGCAACTTTGTACCCTTTGACTAACCTCTCCCCATCTCCCTTACTTCCTCTCCTCTGGTAACCACCATTCTACTCTCTGTTTCTATGAACTCAACCTTTTTTAGATTCTACATGTAAATGAGATTATAGAGCTTTTTCTGTTTCTGGTTTATTCCACTTAGCATAATATCCTCCAAGTTCATCTACGTTGTTTTAAATGGCAGGATGTCCTATAGGATTTATAGGCAGGAGATATATATAATTTATCCATTTATCTACTGATAAACACTTAGATTATTTCCATATTTTGGCTGTTGTGAATAATGTGAGTGCAGATACGTCTTTGAGGTACTAATTTCTTTTGGATGTATACTCACAAGAGAGATCACTAGGTTATATGGTAGTTCTATTTTTAATTTTTTGGAGAACCTCCACATTGTTTTCCATAATACCTGTACAATTAAGATTTTTATGATGGAGATGTGTAATAGGAAGCGGAATATAATCTGCTTTAGAGAGGCCTGGGCTAGTTTATATAAAGTAGGACATCATGAGCACATGTAAGGAGCATTTAAAATTGCCCCAATAAAAAAGCTATTCCAGGAGGAGCATTGTAGAAACTAAAGAAAATTAAGGATGACACAGCACCAGTCACCTACCTATCTCTTATTCTTAGATCAGAGGATTGCTTGTTTCTTTAAGACTAAATTAATCCCCAGCTTCCCAATGACAGCCTGCGCAATTATCAATGCTCAAGTTCTCCTCTCCTCCTCTCCTGAGAGAGCCTCTCAGGACCATTGTGCATGCTGCCATGGTTTTGTCACCAAATTTCTTAAAAATAAAGAGCATATTTCTTTGTGCCTCTGCCTCTAACATAGTCCTAGGCACAGATCAGTACTCAATAAATGCTTGTGGATAAAAATGATGACTACCTGTTTTGACCATCAGAAAATGCAAGCTAAAATTAGACAAGGAGCTTTAGCAGATATAACAACCAAAATCACTGTCATCCCACTTTATTTATTAAGAAAAAAAGTGTTCAGAATTATCTATGCTCTGAGCTTAGCCACAGCAGCACAGACTGCATAAAAGAAGCCAGGCATTCTTTTATATGAGTAGTTTTATAAAAGTTCTAAGCCAGGTTTTCCCTTAAGACAGTTTCTATTATACAAATCCAAATGCTATATGGAAATTTTGTGAGTGAAACTCTTTCTGGTTATACTTTTTCCAACTATCCAAACTTAATTAAACCCTCAATCACACTCCCTGGAACTGAGATGATAAGATGCGAGTCAATGATCTGTAATTTCTGGAATCTCCTCTCATCTCTCCCATTTTTCCCTGATGGTGCAGCATAAGCAATTTTTCCTCCAACCTATGAGAAGAATTGCTGTTTATAGAGGACATGCTGCATCCTTACTAGCGGTGCCAGTATTTCAGTTTATTTCCCTCAGAATTCTCAGGTGACTATCAGGGAATACTAGTGATTTATAATATTGGAGTTCCTCAAAGTAACTCAAGAACTGAATCCTTAGAGGCTGAGACACATTTGAGTTTCCCATAAAGAATATTTCTGCTGGAGAAATCTAAGGATTCTCAACCTCTCCTCACCATATTATGAAACAAAGTTTTCACTAAATGTGGTCTCCTCTGTCATCTTTGGCCATAGTTTACAAAAATATAATATTAGAAACCTATCTTCGTTTTATTTAGTGGGAAATTTTTTATTTGCACGATTTTAGGGCCCAAATGACCTTGTTCAGAGTTCAGACTCTTGCCCGGTGTTTAGATCTTACCCCTCAAACTAGTGAGGAAAACTCTTTTGACAATAGGAGCTATGGCTCCCAGAACACAACAGAGCTCCAGAACTTTCTCAATACTGGCAACAACTCTTCACTCATGTTGCACTGGTGGAGTGGACATTTGTTTTTGTTGTTTCTACCCAGCGTCCATATACTCTTCTTCTGTAAACAACCCCTCAGTGTGAGAGAGTTGCCCTTATCCTTCCTTTTGGTTCATGTTGCTCAGATGGCATTGACCTTACCATCTGCCCCCAAGAGCTGGGACAGCTTGCAATGGACCCATCAAAACACTGCATTATGCTGGCCATGGAGATTGATTTAGAGATGGCATATCCCTTGAGCCAGACTAAAGCTCTCCACCCTTGTTTGTTGCTGGAAAGTCCTCCACATAGTTTCCAGGATGGCCATTCCGGAAGATCATATACTTCTTGGCTGTCCTCTTATAATTTTCCTTGTAAACAAGATTAAATCCAAATTTACCTGACCCATAAAGTAATTGTGATCTAATTCCTGTCTACTTCATTTACATCATCACCTGATATCTCTTCACATTCACTTCATCTGTACCTCAAACATGGCTGTGCTGATGCCCGTCTCAGAGCTGTGCACCTGCTCTTCTTTACCCTTGCAATAGCCTCTCCCTAGATGATACATGGGTACCCCTTTTTTCCCCATCATAACGCATGTCTTAAGTCAAATGCCTCTTAAAAGGTAGGACTTTGAGGATGGTAGAATGAAGTAGCCATCATATTTACTTTCTGCCACTTTATTATATACATTCTCTGTATTCTTTTTTGCATATTAATTGCTGAGGCCCGAATTACCTTATTTATTTACTTCTTTATTTTCTCTCTTTTATCACCAGAACATACGTTCTTTTACTTTTTTTAAGATTTTTTTATTAAAAAAAAGATTTTATTTATTCATGAGAGACACAGAGAGGGAGAGGCAGAAACATAGGCAGAGGGAGAAGCAGGCTCTATGCAAGGAGCCCAGTGTGGGACTCGATCCCGGAGACTCTGAGATCACACCCTCAGCCAAAGGCAGACACTCAACTGCTGAGTCACCCAGGCATCCCCAGAACATATGTTCTTTGATTAATTAACTAGGTCACCATTGTACATATCCTGTATTCCATACAAATTAGACTCAATAACTATTTGTTGACTGACCAAAGAGCTCCCTTTTGCTGAACTTGTTAAACTGATAGAATGTCAGCCAGGGGCTACTACTGTCAAACTGTTAGCCAACAAAACCAGCACAGGGGAGAAAGGAGAAAGGAGAGAGGAGAAATGGAGAGAGACAGGTTCCCAATAGTATAACCAAAGCCAGATATGCTGGGATGTAGGTTACAAAGGCCAATAAATTCTCCTTTATGCTTAATTCACATTGAGTTAGGTTTCTAAAACTTGTAACCAACAGAATCCTGACAGAGATATATGCGGAAGGTCTTGGAAAAAGCAAAGTACCATGATCATGTAAATTCTGTGTTCCTGTACAATATCCATGTCCTGTCATACCACACATCTTTTTTGTTTTTCTGTCTTTGGCCAGAATTTTAGTTATCTGAAACAGGAAAAGACCTTATTAAAGATAATCAGGTAATTCAGTGGTAGAAAGTTATTTGCGATGTATCTACAAAGCATAACCTTTATAACTAGCTTGATTGGAGAAATCATTTCACAATGTACACGTATATCAAAACATCATGCTGTATGCCTTAAACATATACATGTTTATTTGTTAATCATACCTCAAAAAGCTGGAAATTTTTTTTAAAAGAAGAAAATACTAGCTATGTATTAAGGTAGTCAGAATAACTGACTGTATTATGGTCTATGGTATTTTTATTGATGTGTTTCATTTAAAAAGTGAATTTGGGGGGATAGCTCTCCTTCTAGGCATAATAGAGCAGCTGTACTAGACTCGTGTTCACAACAAAAATTGCTATAAATACACACTACCTATGCATTACACAGACACCACACAAATACCAACACCACAATACTCCACACAAACACATAACACTGGAACAATGCACACTCAACACATACACCACCCATAACAGACACCACACATAAACCACTCATATGCCACAAAACTGCTATAAATAAAAAAATAAAAATCAATAACAAATAAAAATAGATAAACATGTGAAGCAAGTCTTAGATATTGAATAATAAACAGCACAGTATCACAATCCTTGTGAGAAGGGAAATACACAATATAGGGATCAGAGCTATACCATGATCATCCAAGACATTCTCCCTGCTGTAAAACAGAGAGAAGAAGTTCATGTGGGGTAGGAGTTTTACTATGTTAAGGAATCAGATATTGGAATTGCCAATTTCTGAAGTGGTTGGAATTTGTAGGGCAGGATGCCTGAGAAGATAAAGCTGTACGGGATGGTGGTGGGAGGTGGAATAAAGACTGCATGGGGTCTAATAATTATATAAAATATAAATGGACCAAATACTTCAACTTAAGGGAGGAGATCTTCCAGTAAAAAGATCTAATTATTCCCATCTATAAGAAATCTGCTTCAGACATAAAGACAAAAGAAATTTGAAGCTAAAAGGATAGGAAAAGATTAGCAGGTGAACAATAAGCATTAGAAATCTGGAATAGTCATTTAAATGTTAAATAAAACAGACTCTGAGATAAGGTGCATTGCCAGTGATATCCCTAAATTTAAAACCATGAGTGTATATTGAAATGTTAAATTTTAATCCAAGCCCACAGGGCACCTTGTATAGAATACCTGGCTTCCATTCCCCATTATATATTACTCATTGGCTCAAATCTACACATTATATAGCTTCAAAATAACTAACAAAAATTATTATGGAAAGCAAGTCTATAGAAGAGTAAATATACCAAATGAGCTTGGAGCATCTGGTAGGGCCAGAAAATAAGGAAGTGCTCCCCCCCCCAAAAAAAACAGACAAAAACCACATTAATAAGAGTACAACAAAGGGACAGAGAAGCCAACTGAAAGAGCTCCCAGTGGACAAACTAGAACAATCTGAGCAGCAAGATAAATAAAGTAGTATTGGATGATAACCTGGAGTACAAAATAAATATCATTGAAGCCATACTGATATAAATGAACACATAAGTAAATGAGGGAGAAAAAACAAATCTCCCATGAAAGAATTCCAAATAAATTATGTAGATACCTTACACTGGAGAGAAAGCACTGTGAGCTTTGGGTAGTGACTTCCTTCCAAAGAGTACAGTATAGAAAGGATAGGAGGGGACATAACCTTACTGTGGACAAACCTGATAAATACTCCTGCAATGTGACCAAGGCTAATGTCAGCAGGGAAAATTATATTGCCAGTATATACCCTTCAAATGACATGATGAAGATGTCCTTTTATCTCTGTGGTCTTCCTCAGAAAACATACAATTCCAGTCTATTTGTAAGAAAAACATTAGACCAATCCCAACCGAAGAGAATCCTATAAAATAACTGACCAGGATCCCTGGGTGGCGCAGCGGTTTGGCGCCTGCCTTTGGCCCAGGGCACAATCCTGGAGACCCGGGATCGAATCCCACATCGGGCTCCCGGTGCATGGAGCCTGCTTCTCCCTCTGCCTATGTCTCTGCCTCTCTCTCTTTCTCTCTCTGTGACTATCATAAATAAATAAAAATTAAAAAAAAATAGCTGACCAATATTCCTCAAAACTATCAAGATCATAAAAAATAAGGAAAGTTAAAAAATTATCACAGTCAAGAGGAGCCTAAAAAGATATGACATCTAAATGTAATATGGTATCTTAAAACATAAAAAGAACATTAGGTAAAGGAAATCTGTATAAACTTCAACTTTTAATTAATAATAATGTATCTATATTTGTTCATTAATCATAACATATCACAGTTACAAAGGTTGTTAATAATAGGGAAAAATAGAAATGAAGCTTAAGAAAAATCTTCTCAATTTTTCTGTAAATCTAAAACTGTTCTTGGGGTACCTGGATGGCTCAGGCAGTTAAGCATCTGCCTTTGGCTCAGATTATGATCCCAGGGTCCTGCGGTCGAGCCTCATGTTGGGCTCTCTGCTAGCTGGGAGCCTGCTTCTCCCTTTCCTTCTACCGCTTCTTTCGTTTGTGTGCTCTCTCTTCTCTTCCAAATAAATAAATAAAATCTTAAATAAAACTTCTAAAAAAGTGTCCATTAAAAAACAGATTAATACTGATTTGGTACTGTTTAGTACTAAGCACATACAAAAAATAGTGTTTCTACTCCTGCTGATTATTTCTCCCATCTATAAAGTAGAAAACCAATACCCACCTATTTTCTATAATTAAACAAGCAAAACTACTGAACTAATATTCAAATTCGTTGAAACAAAGAAATGTGTGTGTGTGTGTGTGTGTGTGTGTGTGCTGAGAAGTCACAAAAGTAATAACACACCAGAAGCAATAAACATACCTAGTGATTGACTGGTTTCTAAATTACATTCTATTCTAGAAAGCAGTAGGTCTCCTTGGAGAAGAGATTGATTCTGGGGTTCAAATATAAAATAATTCTGAAAATGTCCTTGCACTGAAAAGAAGCAATCAAAGATGATGAGGATGTATCAACAAGAGGACATGGAAATGAGCTTGAAAGAATCCCCTTGGCCAAGTCTGGGTGAAACTGAGCCTCAATATAAATGAGCATATAAAGTATTTATAGTACATTGAGTAAAATAAGAATCTATGATTTCATATTAATATAAATAAATGAATCCGTTTTCTTTACAGTAGAATGCCAACTAATAAATATAGAGAAAATGACAGAAACTTAAAAAATCATCACTGGATGCTAAAATTAGTTTGACAAGGAACAGATATTTACATAGATCAAAGTAATTCTCCACAAAGTATTTACAAAGGGAACAGAGAAATTCTGCAGTGTAGAAACCTAGGAGACACCACTGTAGCCAAATGATCAAGGCTAATATCACCAACACTGGGACAAATTGACATCATATGACTCCTAAAATGATTCATCAAGGAGGACAGAACATTGCATGTCTAGTATTCCTGCCAAAATACTTACCTTGAATTTAATTAAGAAAAAAATTGAAAACTTAAAATCAAAGAACATTTCATAAAAATAGCTTGTCTTTAAATGATATCAGTGTCAAGAAAGGCTGAGGAAATACTCCAGATTAAAGGAATTTTTTTTAAAGATTTTATTTATTTATGAGAGAGAGAGAGAGAGAGATCATGAGCAGTGGGGAAGGGTGGAGGGAAAAGCAGACTCCCCACTGAGCAGAGAGCTGTTTGGGGGACTCAATCCCAGGACCCTGGGATCTTGACCTAAACCAAAAGCAGGCACTTAACTGATTGAGCCCCCCAGGTGCCCCAGATTAAAGGAATTTAAAGGGCCATGACAACTAAATGCAATGGATGATCTGTATAGGATATTGGACATCAGAAGAAAAGAGCTATGATAGATCTACTGATAGAAATGATATAAATTAAAAAAATTAAAAAAAATTAAAAAAAAAGAAATGATATAAATTGAATATTACTATAGATGATGTAATAGTATTTTGATCAAAATTGAATTTCCTAATTTTGATAATTACACTGTGGTTATGTAAGAGAATGTCCTTGTTCTGAATTCTGCCAACAATCTGAATGAATTTGGAAGTGGGCCATTAGATAAGAACCTAACCCATATGAATACTTTGAATTCAGTCTGATAAGATCCTAAGTAGAGAACCAGCTAAGCTTGCCTGGATTTCTGACTTTCACAATTGTGAGCTAATAAAGAGGTGGTGTTTTAAGCCATTAAGTTTGTGGTAATTTGTCATGCAGAAATAAAAAATGAATACAACCCTCCATGCATGAGCATACATACAACACACAGAAATATACATGCAAAATACTGTCTCATCAAACATATTTGTTATCTCTAACAGTGTTGAAATCAAGAAGTAATTGCAAAATCAAGCTGGCTTAAATAGATAAAAATTAGGGTAGTCAAAACATTGTTCTCTTCAAGAAAGATTGTTTAGGATAAACTTCATTTCAGGAAGGAATTTCTGCAATGCTAAAAAAAAAGCCCTCAAAAGGAGAAGAGCCAAGAATACATATCCCTTCTTGATCCTAAACACATGAAATCAGACCTCCTGAGAACACTTAAGAAGAGCATGCATTCAAAGCTATGCTGAGAGGGGTGCTTCAGTGGCTCTATCTGGTTGAGCTTCCAACTCTTGATTTTGGGTCAAGTCATGATCACAGGTCAGATCATGGTCTCAGGGTTGTGGGATCTATCCTTGAGTCAGGCTCTGGGCTCAGTGGTGACTCTGCTTGGCTCTGCTTGAGATTCTCTCCCTCTTCCTTTGCCCCTCTCCCCACTCATGTGCGTCTGCATGCTTGAGTGCTCACTCTCTTGCTCTCTCTCAAATAAATAAATAAATCTTAAAAAAAGAAAAAAAAAAAAAAAGCTATGCTGGGAACCAGAGACTTTTAGGGAAGGATGGGTAGGGAAACAGAGATGGGTATAAGAAAGCTGAAATTCAAATGAGAGGCTAACTTAATGCTACAGTCAAATTAGACAAGTAAAACATTTTGATTTATCCTGCATTCTAATCATAAGGGTTCAAAAATGCTTTCATGGCTATTGTCACATTTATTCTAAAAATCACCCTTTGGTCCTTTGTTCCTTCTTAAAAGCCTAATTATTAAAAATGTTGGCAAACCCTTGACCATAGGATGAAATCCAAAGTTCTTTCCAGGACAAAGAGATTTTACACTAACCCAGCTCTCTATTCCTGACCCTATATCCTGTAGCTTCACACCACAGGACAAGTCCTGCAATGATGATCTTGATGACTAATAATGCCTTTCTGCATTTTTTTTTCCAGATTATACCTTTGTTTCAAATGCCCTTCTCAATTTTATCATTGTGGTAAATCCTCACTCATCCTTCGTGACGCAGAAAATAGGGGTTCTGATTTGTATCAGGTCTCCTGGAGAGCTATGGTTCCAAGTATGGAATGATTTCCTCTTTGCTCCTAGTTTATTATGCTATCCATTCTAGATTAGATTGCTATTCACAGCGGGAAAGTTACACAAAAGCAGTTAGAAACCTAATCTTAACATACTCTGAAGATTGCTGGCAAAAATGAATAAGTCAGTAAGTAAATGAATCAAGTAAGGAGACAATATTGGGATAAGAAACTTGAGGGTAAGTTGAGTTTGATCATTCTGATGATTCAATCTTCCAAAAACACTTAGAGTTGATTCTGAAATGGTAAGAATTACTTCCAGGCTCATTTTTTGGATAATCCTTACTGTAATATTTTCTTCCATCAGAATGACTTACTATTTCTCAATTTCCTCTTTATAAACAGCTTTATTGAGATATAGTTCGTGTATAATTCATTCATTTAATGTGTACAATTCAATGACTTTACATTCACAGAATTGTGTAACCATCACCATAATCTAATTATAGAAGAATCTTAATTCTTTTCTGTGCTTATCTTTGATCCTACTCTTTACTTTTCATTCATTCAGTCAGTTAATCATTTAAATATATTTAGCCAATCATTGTAAATTCTGGAAAAGAACTTTGATATGTAAAGTACCAGTTGCAATACCCAGTGATAAGTCCTATAATGGAGGAAATACAGATATAAAGTATAACTATGCAAGAACATAGGCAGGGGTGTTACCCAACTACTGATGATAATCAGGGAGGTGATACTAGTAGGAAATGAGGTCTATGCAGAGACCTGAAGGGTGAAATGGAGATTGCCAGATGATGGGGTGAGGGGGGGTGCTGCAGGCAGAGATGAGGCCTTTAGAGAAGAGAGATCTAGACATGAAAAATGCTAAGACCCAAAGGGAGATCGACATGTTGGATGCAGGGAGCTAAAAAGGATCTAGTCTTCTCTACCTATAAAATTCCAAGTAACTTTTTTTACATGAGTGTTCATAGCAGCTTTATTGGCAGTTTTCAAGAACTGACAATTCAAAAGCCCATCAGCAGGTAAATGGATGAATCAACTCTGGCATACTCATACAATGGACTACTATCAAGCAACATAAAGGAATTAAATATTGGTACACACAACAACTTGGAAGGAACACATAAAGCCAGACATCCCCCTTCCCCCAGCCAAAAAAGAGTTTGCACAGTACAATTCCATCTATATAAAACTCATAGTGCCAGAAAGTAGATCAAAGGTTATCAGGGGATAAAGGTGAGTGGTCAGTAGGGATCATAGAAAAGCAGGAGGAAACTTTCAGTGGTAATAGAAATGTTCACTACTTTGATTATGGTTATGGCATCAAGAGCGAATACATAGGTCAAAATTCATTACATTCTGTACTTTATTTTTTTTTAATTTTTATTTATTTATGATAGTCACACAGAGAGAGAGAGAGAGGCAGAGACACAGGCAGAGGGAGAAGCAGGCTCCATGCACCGGGAGCCCGACGTGGGATTCGATCCCTGGTCTCCAGGATCGCGCCTTGGGCTAAAGGCAGGCGCTAAACCGCTGCACCACCCAGGGTTCCCACATTCTGTACTTTAAATATGTATGTCGATTATATCCCAACAAGATTGTTTTTTAAAAGGTGGCCCTATTTGGATATTAAATTATATGATTTCCATATTAATAAAGGACCTGGCTTCTAGAGAATGTTTAATTAGTATTAGGTATTAGTTTTACTGTCAGTATTAAATATTATTAGTAGTACAGTCCTACCTGCCATAGGGACCCAGGAATGAAACTAGCTGTAAACTGCAGATAAGCCCAGACAGTAGATCTAAGAGTAGGGGCTTAGGGAGAGAGTAGAGTACAGGGCTAAGAGCTTGAATTTAGGATTGTGGTAGACTGGGTTAAAATCCTGGTTCTGTCATTTATTAGCCAAACTCATATGTCACCCTCCTTTACAAGACTTGTCTGATTCTTCCACTCAAAATTAATGATCTCCTCTTCTGTATTCCCTTAACAATAATACAGTAAAGTGGGGGGGGGGGGGAAGCCTTCCATTACATGTGAAGTAGCATGCAGTTATAAGAATGAATGAAATCATGAAAGATCATCTTCATTTTGCCTCTTTAACTGAAGAATATATACTCAAATCTTTACTGTGTTTATTACAAAAATAATGCCTACTTGTTACAGCATAGTTATAAATATTATAGAAACATCTAATATAGAAAATTAAAAGGCTGCCTTCTCCTACACCCCCTGAGTGAGGGTGTGAACCACCATTCACACATTCAAGTTATCTCAATTCCTAATGAGAAGATCATTCCCCAAAGAAAACAGAAATAATCTAAAATTTGGAGAGCTCGAATATTTTATAAGAAAAAGAATAAATATGTTTCCTATGATAATTTAAGTAAATGTTACACTGAAGTGATTTCAAATAACATGTAGCACCTCTTTTAAGTTAATAACAGTAGAATTGGGAAAGCTTTTTCTAATTATTGTCCTCTTTTAAAAGCTCACTGTTTTCAGTTCAATAAAAATCTTTTACAATAACATCATCATTTTTTAAACCTAGAATCAAGCCCTTCAATACTTTTGGAGAGAACTTCCTACAAATTTATAGGTGAACCAGTCTACTTGGAAATTGGCTGCTTTCTTCGAGAAGATATTACATATCAATTCATTTTATAGATTTGTCTATCTCAACACTCTCCAAAGTCATTAGAATTATAAGGTTTTAAAGCATAGAAGGAAGGAAACATACATATTATTTGGTTCCAATTTTCTATTTTACAGATGAGAAAACAAGGTGCTGCAGAGATAATGATCTGACCAAGCTCACATAGCAATTGGTAGCAATACATGGTCTAGAACACTAAATTCCAAATACCCAGTTTCAGTGCCTCTTTTCAACAAGCTGCCTCCCTCAGAGAACAGGTTCCTGAACCTGAAACGTGAGTTACATGTTTCCTCCTGAGGCCATCTTGGATAGGGAAGTCGACACCTTCACAAGCTTTGCTTTTTAAGACTAGCCTAGTTACTACTGCTGCATAACAAATTACACCTCTAATGTAGTGGCATAAAACAACAATCATGTTATTTTGCTCATAATGCTGCAGTCAAGAACTTGAGAAGGGCTTATTTGTGTAGATGGCACTTGGAGTGCCTCATGCAGTTATGTCAAATAGAGGCTGGAGCTGCAGTCAGCTGAAGGTCAACTGTGTAGGTCCTCCAAGAAGATGCATTCACGTGGGTGGCAGTTGGTGCTAAAGTCACTGAAAACTCACCTGGAGTTGTGGGCTAGATTATCTACACACAATCCAGCCAGTATGGTAGTCTCAGATGTTCTCACATGGTGGCTGGCTTCCCCCAGAACAATGTCCTGAGTCAACCAGGCAGGAGCTGCAAGGCTTTTCAGAAATATGCAACATCACTTCTCAAAAGGTATACAACTTCACTTCTGTATTCTACTCTTCACAAGCAAGTTACTAAGGCCAGCTTAGATATAAGGGAGAAGAGGGAACCCATCTCTCAGTGCGAATAATTTCAGATAATTTGTAGGCATATTTTAAGACAGCCACATGGTGACAGTGGGAGAAACCTCAGATAAGGGAGGAGATATGATACAAAGTTAAAAGAATTCATCAGTCATCATCAAAGAAGCTTTGGAAAATAGAACATATATTCATCTTTTTGTTTATCACCCAACACTGTACAGTGGAAAATGTAATTAAGAGTGATCTATCACAACTTTGCCCACTTTTCCAGTTGATGGGATTGACACTCAAGGTAAATTTCCGAAAAGGAGATGACCTAGAAAGCAAATAGTAATCTTCAAAGTCAGGAACTTGATTGCAAATCAAGCATTTCACATTTGAGTTAACGAAGGACCAAAGATACCTTTTAATGTTCCCCCAAGGAGCCTGATGAATTAAATTTTATGGAACTTCTTGGAGAACTGTGGCTCTGTCTTTTTAACTTGATTTGTATGGCACTCCACAGAGCCCAATCCAGAGATTAGTGCTTAACAAATTTCAGATGATAGATGATGATCTAATTGGAACAGAGGAGTCCATAAATGTCTTAGGAATATAAAAACACCAAGGATACTATAGTACAGACTTCTATGAGTTCAAGAGTTATGATAAGGGAATATTTTCAAGCATTTGTGGTTTCAGAAAATGAAAAATTGGGACAATTTCCAATGGTACTGATAATGGCCACAAATAACTCTTAGCATTTTCTTTTCTTTAAAAAAAAAAAAAGATTTTATTTACTTATTCATGAGAGGCACAGAAAGAGAGAGAGAGAGAGAGAGAGAGGCAGAGACACAAGTAAAGGGAGAAGCAGGTTCCACGCAGGGAGCCAGATGTGGGACTCCATCTCGGGTCTCCAGGATCATGCCCTGGGCCAAAGGCAGGCACTACTAAACCGCTGAGCCACTCAGGGATCCACCAGCATTTTCGATTATATCAAGAAAAAAGCTGTAAAGATTAAGGGAAATAATCAGATATTTATTAGAGAATCAATGAGAATGCTGAATTTAAAAGTCTTCTCCACTTCTTAAACATTCTAAAAAGAATATGATATTTAGAGGTAGATTGGAAAATGGGTGTGGTACTACATAAAAAAGGTATAAGTTCTCATACCAAGAGGAGAAGAACTATTTGTGGAAATCATAAAACTATATCCCCTCTGCAAAACCTCACTTTTGGCAATAAAGATGTAAAATTTCCCGATTCCAGAAAGTTGAATTAGTATTAACATAAGTTATTTAAATTAGAGTTTGAGGGTTGCATGGCTCATTACTCAAAATCTTAAGGAGTTAAAAAATCAATGATCCATTGTTTTTTATAATTCTGTGGAATGGTTGGTGTTTCTTTTGCTGGTCTCAGCTGGGTTCACTGACAAGCTTGCCTTTTGGACTGGGATAGAAGAATCAAGATGGCCTCACTCACACTTCTGGTTGGTACCTTTGTGTTGGCTATGGGTTGGTGCTTCTTGGTTCTCTTGCATTTGGCCTTTGTGGTAGACAGAGAAATGGTCCTCAAAAGGTATTTATGTTCAAGTCCTCAAGTTATGTGAACTTGAATATGTTACCTTACATGACCAAAGGGAAGTTACAAATGTGATTAAGTTAAAGATTTTTATTAGGAAGATTATCAGATTATGCAGGTAGACCCAGTCTGATCACAAGAGTACTAAGGGAGGCAGGAGGGTCAAAGTTAGAGAAGGAGGGGTGACAACAGAAGCAGTGGTCAGAGCAATGTAAAAAAGGAGCAACCAGCCAAGGAATACAGGTGGCTTCTAGAGGCTGGAAAAGGCAAGGAGATGGACTTTTGCCCTAGAACCTCCAAAAGGAACCCAGCCCTGCTGACCCATTTTAAATTTCTGACCTTGAGAACTCTAAGATAATAGATTTGTGTTGTTTTAAGCCATTGAATTTGTGGTAATTTGTCACAGCAGCAATAGGAAAATAATACAGCCTTTCATTTTACTAGATATACCAGGTCTCAAAGTAGTATTCCCAAGGGCCAGCCCCATTGCACAAACCTTTTCGAACTTCTTATGTGAAGCCCCATTTGCCAAAGCATGTCACACAGCCAAACCCAGAGTCGATGTGAGAGGGGCTTTGACTCCGCCTCTTGATGGGAAAAGTGGCAAAGTTTAATGCTTGCGTATTTGGATGGAAGAAATGTGTGGCTACTAAGCAATTAATCACTTAATCTGGTGACTTGCTCTGGAAGAATCTTTATGTTGCATGTGAATAGCCTGGCTTGGGCTTTGAATCTTAACCCTTTGATTTAATCTCTTAGCCTGATGCTTAAAGTTTAGATCTTCATCTGTCAAATATTCCATGATGCCTGACCCCATCACTACCCTGTCACAGCTGAAGTTCAGATTATGACTCTTTTTCTTCTCTGCCTCTGCCTTCAACCTCCTCCTCCCAACTGCTTTTCTCTTCCTTCCCTTTCCATTCTAGCACTACTTCCAAATGAACTTCTCCAATTGCTGAGCCGTTGGAACATCAGTGTTTTATTGAGTCTCTAATGTCTTCAAGTCTTTCTTTCCCTTGGAGGAAGTTACTTTACTTGCACTTTTATGTGGCAAATAGTTCCTGTGACTCAATGCTGAGATATTCATTTGCAAGAAATACAATGCCAACTGCCAAGGCCAAGCAGCATTGTTACTAGGCGTTTCTTTTCCGTGTTTTTCAGCCTGAAGGATGGCACTTGGAGGCATTTTTAAAAAGGCAGAAAGAAAAGTCCTCCCATGTTCTTCAAATTTACATTTTGCTTCATCTTTTAAGTGAGAAATAAAATGCATTAGAACTCTCACATCATTAACAGAATGTGTGGGTAAACTTGGAATTTGCATTTAAATACATTCAAGAACAAAGATTTTTGCAGAATTTGCAAGTAGACCAGGGGAAGATGCCAGTGAGAAAAGAAAGTAAGTAGTAGCTTCTTGCCAAAAATCACTGAAATTGAACTCATATATATTTTAATTGCCACATTTGTTTATTTTTAAAGCTTCTATTCATCAAAACATAGAAGTGTGAGTTTCTTGAATAATTTGTTATCAGTTTTCTGCACATAAGTTTCACAAATTAGGTTACTTGGCTAACTGATAAAATTTCATGTGGGTTTCACTAAAGTCCAAATGAAGGCACTTTCCAGGCAGTGCATGTGGACAGGCCAGTTTGACAAACAAGAAACCTTAGGAGGGCATGATGTTAGGATGGATTTACCATAACCAAGGGTCTAACCTTGGGACTTACAATTCCAAAAACCAGATTTTAATGCTTTCCCAAATGATCCCAAACATCTTACCATTTACGATAAAAACTCCCAACAAAGTGCATATAGAGGGAATGTACCTCAGAATGATTTTTCAAATTTTTGTTTTGGGGGAAAAAAAGTCAGATTTATTGAGACAAATTTTACGTGAAATAATATTCACCAATTTTAAGGATATGGTTTTATGAGTTTTGATAAATATGTTTAGTCACATCATCACCACCACCACACACAAAATCTAGAATGTTCCTATCAGCCCCCAAATTTCATTCATGCCATTTGTACAGTCAATTCCTCCCTTCCAACCCCTGGCCCCGGCAACCACTGATCTGTTCCCTGTTTCTACAGTTTCGCCTTTTCCAGAATGTCATGTACATGGAATCTTTCGTGTCTATCTTCTTTCACCTCTAACTGAGCTGAGATTCAGCCATGTTGCGGCAAGTATCAGTAGTATGTTCCTTTTTATTGCTGAAAGGCATTGTAATGTATGGATAAACCAAATTATGTTTATTCTTTAACTAGTTGTTGGAAATTTGAATTGTTTTCTGCCTTTGATGGTTATGAATAAAGTTTCAGTACACATTTGTCAAAAAAAAAAAAAAAAAAAAAAAAAAAAAACAACCCAAACTTCTTACCAACTATCTTTCTTCCTGGTACTAGTGAGCTCGGCAGCAGAATAAAAAGCCCTCCCGAACATAGGATTTGAAAATGAAAAGGAGATTCTCAAGTGTCTTGATGCCACGATGCAACATGATCAAACATGACTGACCCTTGACAGCATTCACCTGCTTAGAGACCTGAATGTCAGAGTCTCTCAGATTCAGAAATGAACAATTCCTACCCTAGGCTCCTTCTCTAATCCCTGTGTTTCTAGGTAGTACATTTCAACTCCTCTATGCTTGCTTTCTTTAACATATGTCGGTAGTATTGACTAAGCCATAGTGTAATGAAGGATGCACTAATATGTGCCATGTGTCACTACCCTCCCTTCCTACATAATTGCTTATTTGAAAACAATCGCTCTTCCCCACTAAATCTTGCTCAGCATGGCACATCGGGAAACTACTTCCAATCAATTTGACCTCTTACATAAAATAAAGCCTAGTGGGTTTGCTACCTCTGGTGCAGATGCTCTTTCTAAGGACTTAGGAAACTCTCTGTCTCTTGTCATTAGGTGCTTATTTCATTGGACCATGAGTACAGCTGTGTTCTAGCTCTGTAATGATGACCAAAGCAATGGATTTAGGTCCTCATGACCCAGTTAGTTTTTCCCTAGCTCTGTAATGATGACCAAAGCAATGGATTTAGGTCCTCATGACCCAGTTAGTTTTTCCCTGTCTCATAAGTGTAACCGTACATTTCCTCCACAAATGTGCTGTCACAAGGGAGCCAAATCTTGGTGGATTAACACAGGTTCTTATTATTGTGGGACTACAATATACTTGTGTTTGCTTGTCTAAGGTCTGTTGTCCTCACTACGTCTTAAGCATCCTGAGAAGGAGGACTGTGCCTACTGTGTTAAACCTTGTATCATCACTGCTGACACATAGGAGCTCAGTATATCTTTTGTAAGGACACAAAGGCTTGTCTAACTGGAAGAATAAAAATATCTCCAAGCCCGATCCTGCAAACGGTGCATCATTGTTGTATGTGTCTTTACAGTAAAGTCTCCTAGATATTAGGGATACTATCAATGATCTATTCAATTCTCCCATTACAGAATCTAGTTACTCACCTGTCTTTGTTCCACTTATTTGCTATGTTTGTTTGTAGTGTTATGAGAATGTCACCAGAAAAAAGGAAGTTGAGAGGAAATTCAACCTTATTCTCTTTCTTTCTTTTTCCAATTCTCATGATAATACGAACGGCAGGAGAGTTCCAAACAATGTGTCAAAATAGCTTTAGGAATTATAGCTATATTTTATTTCATTTGACAAGAATTTTCAAAATGCTTTTTTTGTGAAACCATCAGAGTTTTGGTTGCTGACTTGCCCCTAAGCAGCTTTTATTCTAGATAAAGTGAGGAGGCTTACATAAAAATAATTTTGAGAAATAATACAACATGTATAATACAATACAATCCAAATGCAATCCAAATGTGTAACTGAAGCCGTAAACACAATAGGAAAATAGTAAGAAGAAACAAGTGTTCTCTAAACACATTAAAGATTAGAAAGTATCATTTTTGTTCATACTGGTATTGTACACAAGACCCAGCATATTGCCTCATGTAAACTAGATGACCCATGAATGTTGTTTAAATGAATGAATGGATAAATGAATATTAACTAATTATAGTTTCATGCTCTTTAGTTTTGACAAAGTTCTTTGCACATCACCGGGGTTCAGCATTGACTTTCTGCCCAGTACTACACTTGGTTAATGGCAACAAAAATCTCTAAAGTTACCCCAGATCAAGGCTAAGAGGTTATTTTTGAGTCTCCTGCTCTCTTACCCCACACAGAGAAAAAGTCCCCAAATATCTTTTCTACCCTCCTAATAACTCGTTAACCATCCACTTGCTGCTCTCTATCCCCTTGCCACAACCTCATTGTGACTATCAGGAATGCTCATCCTCACTTCTCCCCTTCTTCCTCCCTCCAATTCATTCTATAAATGCCACCAGAATGGCCCATCTGAAGAGCAGACATAATCAGAACACTGCCTTTTATATAGTCTTTCATGGCTCCTCAGTGATAGAGTAAATTCAGGCTAAAGGAAACTCCTTGGTATAGTGTGCAAGACCCACCTCCCTCTCTTCCATTATCACTGTTCCACCCTAGATTTCAATCAACTTCTCAGGTCCCCAGGGGACAGCACTCTCTCCCAGCTTAGATTCTTTTTATCTCTAGAGTAGACTCTAGCCTGGAATCTTCCTCTCCTGACTCTGCCTGGCTTGCTCCCAATTGCCCTTGAGATCTCCTTTAGGCTTTACTCCCACTAGAAAGCTCATCCGTGTTGTTGGTGTCCTGTATCCACTCTTACTGAAACAACCATTACCTGTCTTTATGCCTGTTAATGGCCTGTATGTCCTTCATAGCATAGCTGTAGGTTTCTTGCACTGCTTGAATATGTCTAATGTATGGTTCTACCCTCATGCCTACCTCGTGGTAAGAATTAAATACATATTTAAGGGCAGCCCTGGTGACTCAACGGTTTAGCGCCACCTTCAGCCCAAGGCGGGATCCTGGAGACCCAGAACCAAGTCCCACATGGGGCTCCCTGCATGGAGCCTCCTTCTCCCTCTGCTTATGTCCCTGCCTCTCTCTCTCTCTCTATGTCTCTCATGAATAAATAAATAAAATCTTAAAAAAATACACATTTAAGAGAAAATGAATGAGTGACATGTATGGCAGAGAACAGAGGTTATTTATTAAAAGTAGCCTATTTACCTATTGCCTTATTCCCACTTGAAGCTAAGAATCCTAGTCCCAGGCATATTTAGGACCTTCTTCAAAAAGCTGCCAGGACCACAGTGCTGGGAAAGTTCAAGACTTCCAGGCCATCCAAAACTGAAGCTGCACTGTCATCTTGCAGATCTGCTTGCTGGAGTCCACCATCCTGGCAGAGTGCTGGAGAAGCCGGAGGAGAACAGCACCCAGGACTGCAATTAGAAGGAGAGGAGGAGAGGAGGAGACAGGGGTCAGTGGATCAGTCAATAAGGAGCGCAGCTTCTTCCCTACCCCCTCAGAGCCAGTAGCCAGCGCCAGGCTGGAGTGCTGCTGGAATGCCATCTCCTGATTTTAGGCAGTGCACTTCTGCCATCTACTGGTTTCTGAGCGCTTTCCAACACGTGTTTAGCAGAAGTGGATTTCGTGCGCTGAAAACCCAGCAAAAGGCAGAACTGAACAGGAAAGCCAAACTTAAAAATTGTGCCCAAGTAACATCAGAACCCAAATGATGAACCACGATGTTATTTCTGTCCCTTTGCCCGGAAGCGATCTTTTGAGAAGAGACCGTCTTGACCTGTGTTCAACAGAATACAAGGTTGAAGGCCTGTGGCACGTAGGAAGTTGGTCTAACCCAAAATCACATCAGAAGCTAAGCTTTCATTTTACTGGGAAATAAGAAATGATGTTAGTTTATCATGGATTGATTTTTTTTTCCACTTTTCCCTAAGGATTCTAAGTGTGTCACAAACATTGCCTAGGTTTCATTTTTACCCAACAGAGAACTAGAGAGTACGAAAACTGAAAGAAAAAAGTCAAGAATGTCTCTATTACTCTCAGCACCTAACTGCCAAAATAGCCAAAAATGACACTGCTGAGATTTAACCAGGACAACATTTCAAAGACCAGGACTGACAATGAATAAACCTGCTGCTGGTGTCCACACCCCTGAGGGAAGCTGGCTGGTGCTCTTATTGGGATGTGTGTGTGTGTGTGTCTGTGTCTGCGTGTCTGTGTGCTTTGTGGTGTCCCTAAGGTAATTCATTACAAAATTAATAGTCTCTGCTTGTGCTGGGGTGGTGAATTGGGACAGACCCAGCTGCACAGAAGCACATCAACACGTGAAGGGACAGGTTTCATCTGCAGGGACTGAATGCCTGAATGCACTGGTCCTGAAATGATTCTGAAGACACCAGAGCAGCCACTGGCATAGCCCCACAGAAAGCAAGAGTAATCTTCACCACCAGCTTGAGGAAAACCATTTCTCAGGCAGAAAATGGATTTATATCTGTAACTTAGATTGTGCTTCAACAAAATAACTATAGTGCAAGTGATGAGGCAGAGATAAATAGTGAGAGATCCTAACCCTTATTTTCAGATTCTTTTCTTCTTTCTAAATGCCCGGATCTTATGTATATCATAGCTTCCAGGTTTGGAATGTGACCTGCAGTTGCAACTTGCTACCAGCTGACTCATATTTGCAAATCCTACTTATTCCTTTCACAGGATTCCTGTCTCCTCCACAGTCTGTGTTAGAACAAGTTTGCTGTTTGCTAAGGTAAACATGTAAAGGGGGTGGTCCCTGTTTGAAAGACACACTTGGTATATACTACAGTTTAAAAAGTAGACACATTTCTTTAAAAAAAAAATCAGCTAATCCAAATGTTGGACATGAAATGTGATCAATTCGGTTGCTAATTAAGAACTTTAAGCTGTTTTGCCGCATGGCCACGGTCTTCTAACAGAAAGAACTACCTTTAGGCAGACTGCTGGAGGGATGACACTTAGATTGAGTGTATAAACCACGCTGATGGAGCAAGCTAGAGGCTTCCTTCCTTGTCATTTAACTAGGTTAGGATATACGAATTCTGGACAAATTATCTACCTTCTGGACCAAAAAAAAAAAAAAAAGATGATTGATGATATTCGGGTTTAAAAAGCTCTCATCCTCACGAAACACCTTCTTGGAGAAAGTTTCCTTTTTTAAAAAGATAAATCGACCATTCATCTTAGTGGAGGAAAAGTCTTTAAATAGCCTTACTCCTGTACTGCTTGCCGCTAAGGAGGAAAGGCAGAAGGAAATGCCAGCGAGCATGTAGAGATTGGGTTAAGGTTTTCAGAAAAATACAAAAGGAACCCAAATCCTGCCAAAATAACAAAGTCCAAAGATAGGAAGTCTTTAGGCTCCTCTGTTAGAATAGCCGGTAATTAACAAGTGGCTTAAAATATGGTTTTATTAAAAATGACATTCTCAACTAACAGACTGTCAGGCATGATGGCTGAATTGCTTTTGCAGCTACGGGGGTGGTTTTCAAAAAGCTGGTGATACTTTTCTGCTGAGACCAGCCACTTCATCCCTCCCCCAGGACCTGCTAAGGCTCGGTGCCCAGCCCTCCTCTGGCATGCATCCCCACCCTCTGCGGCTTGCAGCAGTGGCTGGCTAACGGGGGTTAACGTCTTCTGGCAATTGAGGTTTGACTCCCAATTTCACCACCTCTTAGCTGTTTGTCTTTGGACAAACTACTGACGTTCTCTGAGCCTGTTTTCTTTACTTGTAAACTGGAAACAGTTATTAGGTTTATAAAATGCAGTTTTTACAAATCAAACTATCAGTTTCATGATACTACATAGTAAATTGCTCCTTTCATGGGCCTGGGAACCTGTGGAGAAAGCCAGCTGTGATATAGACCTCAGGGTTCATCTCTAACCAGCCGAGGGCCAAATCGTGGCAAGAGCTTACTCAGACAAGAAGGTCCCAACAAGACAGGCTCATAATCAATTTATCTGTCAGGATCTCTGTTGGCTGTGTCAGAGGGCCATGTAAGTACACACATACATGAATTTTTTAGTACCCTGCACTGGAAGGGTGAAAAGGCATGTTAGAGTACCTAAGGAAGCAGGAATTGCTTCGAGAACATGATGTAATAGAGCGCTGGACTCGGTATAAATATACTTAGGTGGAAACCTCTACTCCGCAGTGAACTAGCTGTGTGACCTTGATGTGTGCTACAGTCATTTTGATTTTCTGCTTCCTCTTCTACATGCCCAGAATAATAAATGGGGCCTCTGCGCCACACAGTAATGGTAATAGCTATCATTCATTCGGTACTTACTGTATGCCAGGCACCTTTACGCTAATCATCACATGCACTGCCCACAGCAATGTTTTGAACAAAGCATTATTGCTAAAATCCCCAACTCATAAATGAGGGAACTAGACCTCAAAAACAGTTAAGTTCAAGACCACCCAGAAATTAAAAGGTAGATCTGAGATTTGAACCCCAGCAGATTAATTCTAGAACTTACTGGCCTATCCCAACATGCTACGCTACTGCTTTAAATCTGAAGGCCTAAATTCTAGTGTAGATTGTCTTACTCACTTGCTCCACTGGACCTTGATTACCTCTTCAGCTAAAGGAGGGGACTGTGCTGGCAACAGATTCTCAATGATGTATCTCAAATATCCACCCTGACCATTGCCGTTAGAAGCTTCCAGGGGCAGAGTGCTCAGGAAGGTTGCAAGAGCCACCTTGGTTCAGTGGGAAATGGTGCTGTGATTAAGTGGTGAGGTCTGCCAAGGGCAGGCATGGGGAGCACGGAGGCACTTGTAATGTATCTGCTATTCCTGGGAGAGATAAGGAATCTTGTGACTGCTATATTTCATTATTCTCTCCTGCATCTTCTCTCAGTAGCTGCTGAAAGAGCAGACAAGGGTGGTCTGGTCAGTCAAGAACTACTTGATAGAATGGGGCTAACAGGTTTCTGCTATGCTGAAAAATGTCCAGTACAGTAGCTACTAGGCACTTGGGGCTACTGAGTACTTGAAATCTGGCTGAGTAGCTCTATTTTTAATCTTACAAATTTTTAATTAATAAAAATATAAACGTAAATAGACACATGTAGCTAGCAGCCACTGAATTGATCGGTGCAGTTTTAGCACGAAGGTCAGTTGGCTGCGGATGAATGTCATGGGCATGAAAACGGGGAGAGTTTACCCAGGAAGCTCAAAGTCAGGGAAAGGTAAGGTTTGGCCAAAGGGGATGCTGCGCAGGGATTTGGATGTCAAAGCTGATAAGTGATGCCAAATTTAGAGGCAGGCATGAAGAGCTAGTAATTGAGAAGGGATAGAAGGCAAGAGATTAATAATCTCATTTCTTGGCTGTGCAAATCCTGTGCTAGGGGCTCCCTATTAATCCTGAAACAGCAGGGCCTGGGCCTTGGTCATTTGAATGCTAATTGTCATGCTCTGCTTGGAGCAAATTTGCTCTAGCCTCTCACATATTCCCAACTATCCCTCAGAACATTCCCAAATCACTGCCATTCCTTAGGATCTTGCTAACAGCTAATGTCCACCCTCTGGGTAGATGAAACAGTCCCAACTGCTCAGCATCACTAATGCCAGGCGAATGGTTAGCGTGCTTAGTTGGTAGTTCAGTAGTTAGGGCTCTTTGTTATCAAAATTCAAATTGAATTAGCTCAATCAAAATGAGGAATTAATAGGAAGGTACTGGAGCATCTCATGTAACAATTGAGAATTTGGGCCACAGGAATGGACCCTGCTAGCCTTCTGCAGAAAATAGGATTCAGTCAGGGCGTCATTCCCAGTCTTTCATTTCCAGCTTTCTCATTCTTCTCTATCCATGAGCTTTAAACATGCCTGCTAACAAACAACTTCATCCAGTGAGGAAAGACAGCTTGTGTCTCTCTCTTTCCAAGTTTTAAACTACCAGGGAAGGAACACTGACCTTTCCTGGGTCTGATGCTACTCCTTCAACTACAGTGGGGAGAGGTAGGGAGTAGGAGCATGTCTGAATATGAGCATTCCTACTAAAAATCAGAATTGGATTGGGGCGAAAAAAGCAGGATGGGTGCTGTGCCAGGAATAAAGGAAAGTTAGAAAAACAAAATAGTAAGTTTGTATTGAACAAACAGTGGGATGACATAAGCAACACATACTCATTAGCAAAGGCTTTTTCCCCTCCTTATACTGCAACTCAAGCATGATGTGGAACTTTGCCATTTGCAGAACTAGGATGACTTTTATTTTTCCTTATTAAGAAACAAAAGGAAAGCAACCCAGATGCTTTAATTGTTTTGATTGTGAAGGTGAAGGAGAGCCTTGCTTTTAAATGAATACTGTATTCACCATCATTAATTGTTTCAGGAAATTGAAGAGACCCTTTGGTTTTATATTTGATTATCTCAATACCTATTAAATAAAAAGGTATTTTTGCTTCATTAGCAGTATATAGGAATAATGACGGATCGTTCTAAGTATTATTTCCTTCTTTCTGGTTATAATCACTATATTTAATAAGGAAGAGCCAGGTTCAATAAAGGATGCATCTGGCTTCAAATGATTAATCAATTTTTATAGAACTCACATGCTGGCCATTTCTTTGGCAAACTAGACAATACATAGTGGAATCACAGCTCCCTGCATGTGCTCCCCAGACCTCCCCACCAGCTTTGCTTTTACTAATCAGCCTCAACGGACTGTCTTGGGGCACTTTTACAAAGGTGCATCATTTGTCTCTCACATCCTGAATTAATGCTGCAGGTAATTAGCTTCGGGAGCTGAGGTCTCTTTCATCTGCATGCCAAGTCAACTAAAGGGTTTTCCTTTGCTACTTGAAATGTGAATCTCTTCCTTTTGTTCCCTCTTTGACCCTCCTCCGTGGTTACTTTAATTAGGATGTCAAATTGTATCATACTATAGGGAACTGAAGGGTTTTTTGGGGTTTGTTTGTTTTTTTTGGTTTTTTTTTTTTTTATCCAGGACAGATTTTTCTTGAGTTGGGGGGCAATTTTGCTTTGAAATGTCATTTCCAATTCTTCCGAGCAGGAGATGAGCTAGTCTTGTGCATTAACCACAAGAAGTGAGACTGTGACAGCCTGCAGATGCTATAGATCCAGATGAGAACATGGAATCAGTAGGAGACAGACACAAGTACATGCCAAGATGGTCACAGCTGGATGACCAAGGACATCTCTGGGGAAGGGAATATAAGCCAAAACAAAACAAAAAATAAAACAACCCCAAGATTAAATCCTGTGAATTTCTGTTGCCAGGACACTTCAGCTACTTAAAAACATGCATGTGTCTTATTTATTGCTGTATCTCCAGAGACTGAAAGAGGGATGGCAAATACCTGGTGTGTCTGCTGCCACTAGTACCTATTCCTCCACAGCTGACATTCCTAATCACTCATGACACTTTCCTGCTGAGCCCACATGTAGACTCAGACTGCTATAGACAGTAACCACAGTTGATCAGAGTTGGCACACAAGATGGAATCCATTTGTAATTCCTGGTCTAGAACATGTAAACATTTAATGAATACTTGTTGAAGGCACAAGTAAATGAAGACGTGTTTCTAGAGACCATAGAACTTCGCTGCTATTACCCTCTCGCATTTAGAGTGCTTTGTTCTTTTTCTCAGATGGCTTCCAAGGAGTCAGACCCAAAATTCTTTAATATAAGTTTATCATATTAACCTACAATCTTATCTAAAGCAGGGACACAACTACATTTACCCTAGCATTCAGACACATCCAGGCCTGAAGTGAGTCAGAGAATTACATCTTAAAACATGATATTCAAGTATGTGAGTTTGGATCGGAGAAAACTGGCCTGGAATAGAAGGGAGGTAAGATCATAAGTCTTGACTTGTCACTCTGATAATTTCCCAACCTAGTCCCATGACAACTTCTACAGGCAAGTGGGCTACAATGGAGGTCCAGTAAAAACCACAAAAAGCGAAGGCACAGTATGGGGAATATAGTCAATGGTACTGTAATAGCCTTGCGTGCTGACAGATGGTAATGATACTTGGCAGTGAGCACAGCATAACACACAGAGTTGTTGCATCACTGTGTTGTACACCTGAAACTAATATAACATTGTGTGGCAGCTATACTTCAGTAAAATATACTTCAGTAGAAAAGCATATGCATCCTACGATATAATGGACATGCAATCCTCAAACACACGTGCACACACAAAAAGCTAGTTCAACAAGATAATCATGATATGATGCAAGTGTCAAACCCTGGGGGTGCTGGGTAGCAATAAGGAATGCCGCTCTTATCAAAGCACCTTGTCAGTGCAGGTACAGTAGCAAAGACTAGTGGCAGCTGTTGTAACCTCTTCCATCATTATCCCAAAGAGGCACCATTTGCTTGGCTGCTGCTTTGGGATCAACCCTCCCAGAAGGTATGACCACAGGGACCTGGAGTAGGACTTAAGAAGAGTATCACTCATGGGTTACACACCAGCTGGAGACTTTCAGAACTACTTGGGAGAAATATTGGGGCAGTGGGCAGAAATTCCCACCATGCACTTGGAGAGAGATGAGAAGAAATGCTATTATATTATTGTGACTTACTTTATATGGACTGAGAAATTCAGCCTATGGTATTATGAAGGCTTGGCCACCTGCAGAACCTTGAACAGAGAGGACTACAAGGGAAACACACTTCTCAAAAAGTATGTCTGAAGAGAAATAGTATTTTCTTCACAGCAGCTTGATCATCAAAATACACTCATTTAGTACGTGATGTCATGCAGTATTTAGCCTGCTACAAAGGAAACACAGCAGAATTCAGACTTGGCCCTCCAGGAATGTGTACAAATTAAGAATACCTACACACACTGTAACAGCCAAATAAAAACCTCAAAGTAATGTAGGGATTGTTGGTGCAACATTTCTATCACATACAGGTCATTTTGCCAAGAGGATTGCAAGCTGCTTTGAAGCACATGAATATATTATCCAATCTTCTTGACAAAAATAAAAGCTCAGAAATTCAAAATGACAGGAGCCAGGTCTATATGGCTGTAGGGGAATCAGAGCAGTCTAGAAAATTTGATTAACTCAATTTGCCCCAGTTCCTTAGGGAAGCTTCAGAAATAAAAATTACTATTTAATAGTCCAAATAGTAAATGTGGATTGAAAAGGTCTTTCCGACCTTTCTGCACTTGTGTTTGAGACACAATCTTACCTGAAGGGTCAGAGCCAATGGAAGACAAAACATAATAGCATTATTGAGCCTTCAAAATACAAAGACCTTGCTGTCACCTCGGAATCTCAACCCTGGCTGAAATAGCAGTAAGATCAAGGGTCTGGATGGGACACTTGGACATCTTCAGAAGGGCCTTCATCCTCTTGAATTCCTCTGAAGAATTACATAACTTGAGCCATGATGGCACAAAGCTTTTCTCAACCTTTAACATCCATCAAGATCACCTGCAGAGTTTTTTGTAACACATTTGCTAGGCTCCACCCCTCTGAGTTTCTGATTTAGTAGGTTTGGGCTGGGGACCAAAAGCTTTCCACTTCTAACAAATACCTAGGTGCTATGGTGTGGCCCAGGGGAGCACCATTTGAATGCACTTGCAAAATGATTGATTACCACTGTCGGAATCAATTATTTCAGTGGGCTTATAAAATGACTTAATTTTATCCCTTTATTTCCTATTTATTTGTGGAAGTTATTCCGTATAGAACTTTCCTTTATCCATGAAAGCTAGGTGATAATTTCTGAAATACAGACGAAACCAGAAAGGCAAGGTAATTGTTTAATTTTCTCTCTTGGATTATTAAATTTCACAGTAATAATTAGAACTTAGCCAACTCCAGTGGTGTCCAATGAATTCTTCTCTCTCTCTGTCTCTCTCTCTCTCTTTCTGTGTCTCTGTCCCCACCGCCCTCCAAAGTCACCAATCAGGTTAGTCACTCCTCTCCATGGGATAGAAAGGTCAGGGGGTGCCTGGGTAGCTCAGTGGTTGTGTAACTGCCTTTGGCTCAGGTCATGATGCTGAGATCAATTCCGGCATCAGGCTCCCCACAGGGAGCCTATGTCTCTGCCTCTATTTCTGTCTCTCTCATGAATAAATAAATAAAATCTTAAAAAAAAAAAAAAAAAGGTCAGGAGTGTAACACTAATGGATATCCTCTTTCAATTAGATTAGCAAATGTTGGGGCACCTGACTAGCTCAGTCAGTGGAGCCTATGACTCTTGGTCTCGGGGTCCTGAGTTAGAGCCCCAAGCATAGAGATTACTTGAAAATAAACAAATAAAACAAAATTTGCTCACCTGGGGCCATTAAAAGAATGTTTAAAAAAAGATTAGCAAATTCAAGTGGACTATTTCTTGATTTTCTGAACAATTCACTTTGTGTTTTTAAATCTGTATTTTTTCTAATTTGTTATAAATTTCTTTTATCTTTTTAAAATTTCTTCCTTCTACATTCTGTTTAATTGTTCTTTCTCATTTTTAAAAAGATTTTATTTATTTATTAGAGACATAACACGCAGAGAGAGAGGCAGAGACACAGGCCAAGGGAGAAATAGGCTCCCTGCCAAGAGCCCAACGAGGGACTCGATCCCAGATCCTGGGACCACTTCCTGGGCCAAAGGCAAACGCTCAACCACTGAGCCATCCAGGCATCTCATCTTTCTTGTCTTTTTTAGTTGGATACTTCATGTATTTTTATTTTTATACTGATTTTGGTATTTAATGCTATGAATTTTCCTCTTATTGCTTACTGTAGATATATTCTATAGACACTGATAAGTCAGTTTCTATTTGCTTTCTTGAAATTTCTTCATTTATTTCTTTTCCCTTCAATCCATAGTGAATTACCTCAATAAAATATAAGCATCTTGCAAAAAAATGATTTATCTCCACCATTCTTTGTACTATAGTTTTTAATTATAAAAATATATATTATAGTCTCTGCAATAGTAATTTTTGTTTCAATCATTTATCTTTTAATGGAATTATGAGAAAATATGTGTATATGTATATATTCTCTCACTTCACACCCATCTTTACCATTTTGAGTGCTCTTCTTTCCTCCATATAGACCCGCATTACCATTTGGTGGCATTTTCATTCACCCTCAAGAATTTCTTTTAGGGTAGATCTTATGCCAATGAATATTCTCACTTTTCTATATGTGAAAATATCTATTTGTCTCATTTTTTGAAGGATATTTTGGTATATAGAATGCTTGATTAATAAGTTTTTGTCTCTCAACACTGAATATATTATTCTGATGTCTTCTGGCCTCCTTTGTTTCTAATTAGAAGTCATCTATTAATCACATTGTTCCTCTGCAGGTAATTATAATTTTTCTCTTGCCACTATCAAATACTCTTTTTTATATTTTCTTTTAGAAGCTTGCCTATGAGGTAACTAAGTACGATTTTCTTCTTATTTTGACTGCTTGTGTTTTGGTGAGCTTATTGAATACGCAGTAACTTGGAAAAATCTGGGGAACTTTAGAGTCATAGATTCTTTAAATATTTCTCTGCCCCTTTCCCTCCACTCTTGTTGGAATCCAAGTATGTGTATGTTAGAACATTTGACGTCCCACATGTTTCTGAATCTGTTATTTTTCTTTAATTTTTTTCTCTTTCAGTTCTTTAGATGGGATAATTTCTCTTGGTTTATCTTCAAATTCACTCACTCTTCTTCTGCTATTTCCAAACCATTCTTAAGCCGTCCTAGCAAATTTTTCATTTTGTTTAATTTACTTTTCAGATTTAGAATTTCCATTTGGATTTCTTCCTAGGTCTTATTTCTCTGTTGAAATTTCCTACCTAGTCAGTCATCAAAACTCTCTTTTCCTTCAATTCTTGATTATGTTTTCTTTTAATCATTTGAACATATTTAAAACAGGTGCTTTAATCTTCACTATATCCAACCAGGGCCCTCTCAGAGTCTGTTTATGCAGACTGCCTTTTTCCTAAGAATGGGCCACACTTCCCTATTACTTTGTTTGTTTACAAATTTCTTTTAAGGTTTTATCTATTTATTCATGAGACACACACACAGAAGCAGAGACATAGGTAGAGGGAGAAGCAGGCAGGCTCCCTGCAAGGAGCCTGATGCGGGACTTGATCCCTGACCCCAGGATCATGCTCCGAGCCAAAGGCAGACACTCAACTACTGAGCCACCCAGGCATCCCATATGTTTACAAATTTTAGTTGAACACTGTACCTCCTAAGGAATATCTTCCCCTTACAGAACCTTCATTTTATTGGGATAATTACTAACACCTACGGAGTGCTTACTAAGTTTCAGACCCTGGCATAAGAGTGTCAGATATATGTTAACATATTTAATTCTCATAACAGCCATAAAATGTAGGTGCAATTATTGTCTTGGTTTCAAGTTTTCTGGAGCAGTCTGTTAAACAAGGGCTTATGTGCAAATAGTCTATTTTAGCAGTGATCTCAGGAACCAGAATAGGGAGTTGGCAAGTAAGGTAGAGAGGAAAGAAGCCACTAAATATGTGTAATCATGTCAGATATCATATATATAACTGGAGTTTAACCTCACTGAGAACAATGGAATATGAGCAGAATAAGCCTCGAAGTCATCCCAAACGACATGAGTAAGAAGAAATGAGGAAGATGAAGTATTTATCATCAGCCCACATCTACCATTGATTGGGAGCTCCTTCCAGGGACCCTCTGGGCAGGCTTGAGCATACTCCCATGATCGGTGAAGAAAAGGTGCTTGCAGGCAAAGATTCATAGGGATCTGATATTAGCATTCTTAAGCGTGTACAGGCAAATGCCAAGGGAATGTGGTGAGATAACAACTGCTTCTGTCATAATTATTTTCTCCATTTTACAGATAAGCAAGCTGAGGCACTTAGAAGTTAAATGACCTACCTTGGGATATAAACCTAGTAATGATTTGACCCTTGAAATCTGGCTCCAGAGTGTGTACTCTTAATCATCATAGTATAGAAAGATGGAAGGAAGGAAAGAAGGAAACAGTGAAAGAGAGGAAGGGAGGAAGGAAAAAGTCAGTTTTTTATGAACACATTTTATTTCTACTACTGGATTCAAGCTTCCACAGAACAGAAATTACATTTTATTCATCTCTACAATCCCTCCTTATTCACCTTTCCACCAACCCTATAACTTCGAACCCACCCTGAATGCTACCAAAAAATGCTCTGCACCTAGTAAATCCCAGTAAATATTTGTTAGTGGGTGAGAAAATCCCTAAGGAGATAACCATATGGCCCTTACCACTAGGATGCTTATTATCAAAAACCATATTTTTAATTCCTAATACAGTGTAGACTAGCAGGCTTTGGAGCAGAATCTTTCTCATGAATTGTGTACTCTCAGCACTTTATATTCCATGGCTGATCTCCTAATGGGTGCCTAAGAAATCATTTCCTATTTGCAATATTGCATGATTTCACAATTTGCAAAATGTTTACATACTCTTATTCTATTTATTTCTTTATGAGTTACTCCAAATGCATATATACCTCTGCTAGCACACTCTCAAATGCCCCAAATTATATAGAAGAGAAAAACAAAGGTCAGAGTCTATAAAAATGAAAATAAAAGTATGTGTTACAGGATTCTTTTTCAGCAAATATTCAGTCCCCCTCCCTGTGGGTACAGCATATGTTCGTGGACCACCAACATAAAGCCATGTTGTTTTGGTCAAGGCATAAGAGCTAAGGTGATGGGCCTATTTCAAAATGAGGCTTTTAAAAAACAGCAAGTTTCTTCTTGCCCTGCAGTGTCCCTGAAATTTGCCATGGGAATAACATACTCAGGTAGCTGCTGCCCCTCGATCTAGGTTCTGGAGGGAAAGGTACAGAAACTGACAAGAAGCTGATCTTGAACCTGAAGCAGAGCTGGGCCTAGCTGACCTACAGTCCTGTGAGCAAGAAACTGATTTACATATTCACAAGTAAGGAATATTTGTGAGTACTTGCTACGCTTGTTGTTAGAAGCCACCGAGATTTGGGAATTGCTTTTTATGCAGTGTTATTGCAACAACACTTGACTAACTACACAGGTGTGTAGTATTTGAAGTTCTCATGTGCCTTTGATGGCCAGGTTCTCAGAGCTCACAGAGCTCCCCAGTCTCCCCAGATGTTTCCCACTTGAGCAACAGAGTTGTATGGCTGGGAATAGAAGCTTTGCTTCCTTCAGTCCATGGGATCAGGACCCTCAGAGGATTCAGGACCAGTGGAAAGCCACAACATGGTCCAGGATGCAGGTGCTCATGCTTACATATAAGTATATGCATCATTAACTTCAACAGTAATAAATTAAACTGATTTTCAGTTGATTATTATATCTCAAATGAAATAAAATTAACTTTCTAATAATTAGCCACCAATTCCTAATGTGTTTATCTTTACCATCCCAGCTCTGCTAAGTTGAAAGCCTCAAATCCATCAACCAATAAATCGTTCCTTGGGTTTCACTTCAGGGACCAATTAAAAGTATCAACATGTTTTCTTCCATTACACTGGGAGCTTTACCTCCAGCTGTTGGGATCTGGGCTTCTAAAAGTATGAAGCATGATTATCCAGGGTACAGGCACTTCAGACAACTGGAGGAAAATAGATTCTGTTGAAAGCTAGTTTATGCAAGCCTAGTGGTTCTGTCCTCCCCACTTTATGCAGAGGGCACACACGTTCCTGAACATGTGGTAAATAATACAGCTGGCACTGCAGCAGGAAAGGTGTTGCTCCCAGACCTAGAGGGAGAGCTCCTGGCAGATAATCCAAGGCTGGTAATTTATCACTTATGCAGGCATAGGTCCTCCTGAGGGTCTCCTTTTACGTCTCCTGTTCTGTGAAACTTTCCACTCAAGACTTAGATAAATGTTTTCCAGATGGTATCAATCATGGTGTTACCTACTAATAGGAATCAAGGAAAAGTAATTGAATTAATTAGCAAGTCAAAAAGGAAAAGGAGGTGTACGGCGTGTGAAAGAAGAAAAAGAAGAAACCTCAGAGCTATCTAATCATCTAGAGTCAAGGTCATTCAGGAAAAAGGGATCTTGATGAATGTCAAGAAACCTGTGACCTGGCCAACAGCATGGTGGCTCCAAGTCACAGCCTGTGGCTTTCAACAGAAGTTGGAATCTCAGTTCAGTCTCAAATTAATGCTACATAATGGGCAAGCTACTTGGCCTCTCTGAGCCCATTTTCTCATATGCTTGAAAACAAGGTGAAATAATGCAACCATGTAATGCCATTTTTACAGATGAAGGTGCATACATGTAAAAGCACCGAGCTAAGTGTCTGGCATACCCATAGACACTCAAAAAACTGTTCATTCCCATTTGTAGTCAGTTGAATGATTGGCCTCAATTTTTCACCCTTCCTAAATCCACACCATTACCATGGCCACATCTGGGGCAGAGTGTACTTTCCCATTCCTTGCTTTGGGCTTGACCATGTGATTTTGACCAATAAGTGTGGGCAGATGTGACAGTGTGCCTATTCGGAGACAAAGCTTTAAGAGACGCTGAAGTCTCCACTTGCCCTTTGCACTTCCACATTTTTTTTCTTTTTTTCTTTTTTTTTTTTTTTGCACTTCCACCTTAATCACAGAAAAAAATACAGCAGGCTGGCCTGCTGGTTCAAGAAGGATAAAAAAGATACATGGAGCAGGGCTGTGCCAGCCAATCTGCAGAAACACCAAGCTAAGCCCAGCCTAGAACATCTAAAGTCCATCTAACATGAAAACATCTGTGTGATAACAAATAATAGTTGTGTTGAAGTGGATTAATTGAGACGATCTATAACAGATATATCATCTTCTGTTCCACCTCGGAGTCTAACTCCAACTCCGTATCTGCCCAGGACTTACAGAATAAGTATCTTTTGCAATGCTGATATTAGAGAAGAGGCCCAGAAAATGGTAAGCTTAAATGTATCACACAAACTTCTGCTACACTTCTTATACACTTCAGGTGTTTAAGAAAAGTAACTTTGTTGTGATGAGACCTATTTTTTTTAATTACTTTTATTACAAATGTCCATTCTGCTGAATAGCAGAAAAATCTCTTGGTCATTTCATGGTTTCTTCCCCCTCCACGGTTGTGTCTAAGTTTTGGAGATTTATTACAGGGCATGGTGAGGGGGTGCAAGGGGTTGGGAGAGAATGTGAACATCACTGTTCCTGGTTGTCGATCTTTGCAGATCTCTGCTGAAATGCCTTGGCCTGTGTCAGCAAGGATCCAAGGTCTGATTCATTCTTGGCTGACTTTCTTTTGGAAGCCTATGATTATTCTCAACTGGACAAAGCTTGGAGCTTTTCTCAGCTGTGCAAGCACTGTTCGGAAGCATCTACATCTTGTTGAGGTGAAGCGGCATACTATGCACTGGTCTTAGACATGTCTGTCTGGAGGCACCAGGTAGACATTTTCACTCCAAGCTCTTACTGACTGTCTAGGTTCTCACGGAAAAGAGAACATGGGTCCTTTTGCATATGGATTCTATGAGCCTTCTGAGACCACTTCCTGCTAGACTGAGCATGGAATATGGCAGGAGGTAATGTCCCCTCTGTCAGGAAGCCAGAAAGCTACTCCAAACATTATTCCTCCAACTCTCATTTCTTCAATTCTGGGGAACATTTTCGTATAAGACCTGAGGGGATTTGCTGTTTCCCTTCTCCTATCATCTGAGAGACCTTTACTTTTGAAACTCAAACACTGAGAAAACTTCCCTTTTCTCTCTTTTGTGTGGATAATCACTACCTTTGAACACCAAATATGCAAAATTCTAACTGTGGCCTGTCCAAGAGTCAAGGCGCAATCAACTGACTCACATCAGTTGATATTTCAAAACTATTTTCCTTCACAATTGTGTGTATTTGTTTTGTGTGTATCTTGGAATGCAAGATATAATGTACTAAACATTACTCTGTGTTTGCATCATGGTGGATTTCTCATATGTTCTGCTATTTAACACAAGGAGATGTTGGGTAAATAAGTGAATTAATAAACTAGAATTTCTATATCAGCTCTTGGTTCCCATTATGTTTTGGGTTTTTTGTTTGTTTTGGATATTTTTCTCTTGGATGTACATTCTTTGGCCCAGCTGTACTTATGCCTAGATTAACCAGGGAAGTTGCCAGCTGTGATTTGCAGATGTGTTCTAGTTCCACAATGCCAGAAAAATTCAATTATACGTACTAAGGTCATCTCTATAAAGCATGACCATATTGACATTTTACGGTGAATAGTGGCCATCAGAATACTTAGCCAAGAGCAGACTGTATCTGCTTATATTATAATAGCCAAAATGACCAGGTGTGAGACCAGTATTTTAGCTATATTTATAGCTAAATTGAACCAGGAAATGATCCAAGCAAAGGGCTGGCATTCAGTCCAATTCAAGCTGAGTAAGGGTGATTTCATGCAGCAAAGTGTGAATAAAAATGCAAGTCATTGTACCATGTACTGAGATTTGAAATAGAACTTCCCAGAGAGGGTAGATATGGAAGTGAACAAGCTGGCTTCTGAGTATTTTTCTCAATTTGCAAGTGGGTATCAGGAGCAAGATAGTATTGTCAAATGCAATAATACCCTCTGGGACATTCTCTAGAGAGCTACTTGCAGGCTATTACATTTCTCAAAACATTACTATCCATAAACTACTAAAGGACTTCTATTTTTGGCCATTATTGAATATGAGGGAAAAGATTTACTCTGTCACTTTAAAAAGATGAAGACAAAACATGCAAAATAATAGTTTTCAAACACTGGATAACAGGCAGTATAGGAGAGTGATCAGTGAGAGAAGAGAAACAGAAGAGATGAGCCTGTGGTTTCCTATCATAATGCTTGGAAATAGTTCTCAGGCTGGTTTGCAGGGAAAGGAATCCAATTTGTGTCCAGATGTCTCCCTGAGGTGACAAGACAGAGTTGAGAATTTGGGAAGCCTGTGATGGCTCAAGATCACGAAGACAACAACCAGAGGTAGATGAGACTGCTTCAGAGAGGAGAGACCTGCACAGATGGAGAGTTCTGGTATCTGAAGAGGGTTCCGTTGGAGTCTTCAGTTGATTACTGCTCAGTGCATGTATATTAGGAAACCACCTGAGGCCAGACGAGTAATCAGCAGGAAGAATTAGAAGGAAGAGCCCTTGGGGCTCTCACAAAGCAGAGAACAGTTTGTGTTCCTACCTGCCAGACTGGAAAAGCCTTATAATGCATGGGAGCATCACATAGAGGACTCCACAGAGTATTGCCTCAGTCCTGGGACAAAATTAGTCTTTCACTAAAGACTTCTCTAGTCCTACCTTAAATTCAAACCTTGAAAAAAATCTACCTGTTTCCAAGTAACTTAATTAAACACCAGAACAAAGATCAAGAATACTCAAAAGTTTACAACCTATCCAGCAACCAACAACATAAAATTGACAATGTCTCTCCTCCTCTCTCTCTCAAATAAATTCTTTTTTTAATAATAAATTTATTTTTTATTGGTGTTCAATTTGCCAACATACAGAATAACACCCAGTGCTCACCCTGTCAAGTGCCCCCCCCAAGTGCCCACCACCCAGTCACCCCCATCCCCCGCCCTCCTCCCCTTCCACAACCCCTAGTTCGTTTCCCAGAGTTAGGAGTCTCTCATCTTCTGTTTCCTTTTCTGATACATTTTCAAAAAAAAAATTACCAGGCAGGCAAATAAGCAGGAAAATATGACCCATCATGAGGAGAAAAATCAATCAATAAAAATGGATTCATGAAAACAGATGCTAAAACCAATAGACAACAGCGTTAAAACATCTATTATGCCAATATTGCAGATGTTCAGGAAGGTAGAATAAAGCACGAGAATCTTAAACTTTTCAAGATGAAAAGTAAAATGTCTGTAATGAGGAATACGATTAACAGCAGATAAATGAGGCACTAAAAATGTTAATAAATAAATAGTAATTTATTTATTTTTTTTTAATTTATTTTTTATTGGTGTTCAATTTACTAACATACAGAATAACCCCCAGTGCCCATCACCCATTCACTCCCACCCCCCGCCCTCCTCCCCTTCTACCACCCCTAGTTCGTTTCCCAGAGTTAGGAGTCTTTACGTTCTGTCTCCCTTTCTGATATTTCCCACACATTTCTTCCCCCTTCCTTCTATTCCCTTTCACTATTATTTATATTCCCCAAATGAATGAGAACATATAATGTTTGTCCTTCTCCGACTGGCTTACTTCACTCAGCATAATACCCTCCAGTTCCATCCACGTTGAAGCAAATGGTGGGTATTTGTCATATCTAATAGCTGAGTAATATTCCATTGTATACATAAACCACATCTTCTTTATCCATTCATCTTTCGTTGGACACCGAGGCTCCTTCCACAGTTTGGCTATCGTGGCCATTGCTGCTATAAACATCGGGGTGCAGGTGTCCCGGCGTTTCATTGCATTTGTATCTTTGGGGTAAATCCCCAACAGTGCAATTGCTGGGTCGTAGGGCAGGTCTATTTTTAACTGTTTGAGGAACCTCCACACAGTTTTCCAGAGTGGCTGCACCAGTTCACATTCCCACCAACAGTGTATGAGGGTTCCCTTTTCTCCGCATCCTCTCCAACATTTGTTGTTTCCTGCCTTGTTAATTTTCCCCATTCTCACTGGTGTGAGGTGGTATCTCATTGTGGTTTTGATTTGTATTTCCCTGATGGCAAGTGATGCAGAGCATTTTCTCATGTGCATGTTGGCCATGTCTATGTCTTCCTCTGTGAGATTTCTGTTCATGCCTTTGCCCATTTCATGATTGGATTGTTTGTTTCTTTGGTGTTGAGTTTGATAAGTTCTTTATAGATCTTGGAAACTAGCCCTTTATCTGATATGTCATTTGCAAATATCTTCTCCCATTCTGTAGGTTGTCTTTGAGTTTTGTTGACTGTATCCTTTGCTGTGCAAAAGCTTCTTATCTTGATGAAGTCCCAATAGTTCATTTTTGCTTTTGTTTCTTTTGCCTTCGTGGATGTATCTTGCAAGAAGTTACTGTGGCCGAGTTCAAAAAGGGTGTTGCCTGTGTTCTTCTCTAGGATTTTGATGGAATCTTGTCTCACATTTAGATCTTTCATCCATTTTGAGTTTATCTTTGTGTATGGTGCAAGAGAGTGGTCTAGTTTCATTCTTCTGCATGTGGATGTCCAATTTTCCCAGCACCATTTATTGAAGAGACTGTCTTTCTTCCAATGGATAGTCTTTCCTCCTTTATCGAATATTAGTTGCCCATAAAGTTCAGGGTCCACTTCTGGATTCTCTATTCTGTTCCACTGATCTATGTGTCTGTTTTTGTGCCAGTACCACACTGTCTTGATGACCACAGCTTTGTAGTACAACCTGGAATCTGGCATTGTGATGCCCCCAGATATGGTTTTCTTTTTTAAAATTCCCCTGGCTATTTGGGGTCTTTTCTGATTCCACACAAATCTTAAAATAATTTGTTCTAACTCTCTGAAGAAAGTCCATGGTATTTTGATAGGGATTGCATTAAACGTGTAAATTGCCCTGGGTAACATTGACATTTTCACAATATTAATTCTGCCAATCCATGAGCATGGAATATTTTTCCATCTCTTTGTGTCTTCCTCAATTTCTTTCATAAGAGTTCTATAGTTTTGAGGGTATAGATCCTTTACGTCTTTGGTTAGGTTTATTCCTAGGTATCTTATGCTTTTGGGTGCAATTGTAAATGGGATTGACTCCTTAATTTCTCTTTCTTCAGTCTCATTGTTAGTGTATAGAAATGCCACTGACTTCTGGGCATTGATTTTGTATCCTGCCACACTACCGAATTGCTGTATGAGTTCTAGCAATCTTGGGGTGGAGACTTTTGGGTTTTCTATGTAGAGTATCATGTCATCGGCGAAGAGGGAGAGTTTGACTTCTTCTTTGCCAATTTGAATGCCTTTAATGTCTTTTTGTTGTCTGATTGCTGAGGCTAGGACTTCCAGTACTATGTTGAACAGCAGTGGTGAGAGTGGACATCCCTGTCTTGTTCTTGATCTTAGGGGAAAGGCTCCCAGTGCTTCCCCATTGAGAATGATATTTGCTGTGGGCTTTTCATAGATGGCTTTTAAGATGTCGAGGAATGTTCCCTCTATCCCTACACTCTGAAGAGTTTTGATCAGGAATGGATGCTGTATTTTGTCAAATGCTTTCTCTGCATCCAATGAGAGGATCATATGGTTCTTGGTTTTTCTCTTGCTGATATGATGAATCACATTGATTGTTTTACGGGTGTTGAACCAGCCTTGTGTCCCAGGGATAAATCCTACTTGGTCATGGTGAATAATTTTTTTTAATGTACTGTTGGATCCTATTGGCCAGTATCTTGTTGAGAATTTTTGCATCCATGTTCATCAGGGATATTGGTCTGTAATTCTCCTTTTTGGTGGGGTCTTTGTCTGGTTTTGGAATTAAGGTGATGCTGGCCTCATAGAACGAATTTGGTAGTACTCCATCTCTTTCTATCTTTCCAAACAGCTTTAGGAGAATAGGTATGGTTTCTTCTTTAAACGTTTGATAAAATTCCCCTAGGAAGCCATCTGGCCCTGGACTCTTGTGTCTTGGGAGGTTTTTGATGACTGCTTCAATTTCCTCCCTGGTTATTGGGCTGTTCAGGTTTTCTATTTCTTCCTGTTCCAGTTTTGGTAGTTTGTGGCTTTCCAGGAATGCGTCCATTTCTTCTAGATTGCCTAATTTATTGGCGTATAGCTGTTCATAATATGTTTTTAAAATCGTTTGTATTTCCTTGGTGTTGGTAGTGATCTCTCCTTTCTCATTCATGATTTTATTAATTTGAGTCTTCTCTCTCTTCTTTTTAATAAGGCTGGCTAATGGTTTATCTATCTTGTTAATTCTTTCAAAGAACCAACTCCTGGTTTTGTTGATCTGTTCCACAGTTCTTCTGGTCTCGATTTCGTTGAGTTCTGCTCGAATCTTTATTAACTCCCTTCTTCTCTTGGGTGTAGGATCTATTTGCTGTTTTTTCTCTAGCTCCTTTATGTGTAAGGTTAGCTTTTGTATTTGAGTTCTTTCCAGTTTTTGAATGGATGCTTGTATTGCGATGTTTTTCCCCCTTAGGACTGCTTTTGCTGCATCCCCAAGATTTTGAACGGTTGTATCTTCATTCTCATTAGTTTCCATGAATCTTTTTAATTCTTCCTTAATTTCCTGGTTGACCCTTTTATCTTTTAGCAGGATGGTCCTTAACCTCCACGTGTTTGAGGTCCTTCCAAACTTCTTGTTGTGATTTAGTTCTAATTTCAAGGCATTATGGTCTGAGAATATGCACGGGACAATCCCAATCTTTTGGTATCGGTTCAGACCCGATTTGTGACCCAATATGTGGTCTATTCTGGAGAAAGTTCCATGTGCGCTTGAGAAGAATGTGTATTCAGTTGAGTTTGGATGTAAAGTTCTGTAGATATCTGTGAAATCCATCTGGTCCAGGGTATCATTTAAAGCTCTCGTTTCTTTGGAGATGTTGTGCTTAGAAGACCTATCGAGTATAGAAAGAGCTAGATTGAAGTCACCAAGTATAAGTGTATTATTATCTAAGTATTTCTTCACTTTGGTTAATAATTGATTGATATATTTGGCAGCTCCCACATTCGGGGCATATATATTGAGGATTGTTAAGTCCTCTTGTTGAATAGATCCTTTAAGTATGATATAGTGTCCCTCTTCATCTCTCACTACAGTCTTTGGGGTAAATTTTAGTTTATCTGATATAAGGATGGCTACCCCTGCTTTCTTTTGAGGACCATTCGAATGGTAAATGGTTCTCCAACCTTTTATTTTCAGGCTGTAGGTGTCCTTCTGTCTAAAATGAGTCTCTTGTAGACAGCAAATAGATGGGTCCTGCTTTTTTATCCAGTCTGAAACCCTGCGCCTTTTGATGGGGTCATTAAGCCCATTCACATTCAGAGTTACTATTGAGAGATATGAGTTTAGTGTCATCATGATATCTATTCAGTCCTTGTTTTTGTGGACTGTTCCACTGAACTTCTTCTTAAAGGGGAATTTTAAGAGTCCCCCTTAAAATTTCTTGCAGAGCTGGTTTGGAGGTCACATATTCTTTTAGTTGCTGCCTGTCTTGGAAGCTCTTTATCTCTCCTTCCATTTTGAATGAGAGCCTTGCTGGATAAAGGATTCTTGGTTGCATGTTCTTCTCATTGAGGACCCTGAATATATCCTGCCAGCCCTTTCTGGCCTGCCAGGTCTCTGTGGAGAGGTCTGCTGTTACCCTAATACTCCTCCCCATAAAAGTCAGGGATTTCTTGTCTCTTGCTGCTTTAAGGATCTTCTCTTTATCTTTGGAATTTGCAAGCTTCACTATTAAATGTCGAGGTGTTGAACGGTTTTTATTGATTTTAGGGGGGGATCTCTCTATTTCCTGGATCTGAATGCCTGTTTCCCTTCCCAGATTAGGAAAGTTTTCAGCTAGAATTTGTTCAAATACATATTCTGGCCCTCTGTCCCTTTCGGCGCCCTCGGGAACCCAAATTAAACGTAGGTTTTTCTTTCTCAGGCTGTCGTTTATTTCCCTTAATCTATCCTCATGGTCTTTTAATTGTTTGTCTCTTTTTTCCTCAGTTTCCCTCTTTGCTATCAACTTGTCTTCTATGTCACTCACTCGTTCTTCCACCTCGTTAACCCTCGTCGTTAGGACTTCTAGTTTGGATTGCATCTCATTCAATTGATTTTTAATTTCTGCCTGATTAGCTCTAAATTCTGCAGTCATGAAGTCTCTTGAGTCCTTTATACTTTTTTCTAGAGCCACCAGTAGCTGTATAATAGTGCTTCTGAATTGGCTTTCTGACATTGAATTGTAATCCAGATTTTGTAACTCTGTGGGAGAGAGGGCTGTTTCTGATTCTTTCTTTTGAGGTGAGGTTTTCCTTCTAGTCATTTTGCTCAGTGCAGAGTGGCCAAAAGCAAGTTGTATTGGGAAAAAGAGAAAAAGAGAGGAGAGAAAGAAGGAAAGAAAAGAGAAAGAGAAAAAAAAGGGAAGAAAAAAAACGGAAAAAAAAAAGAAAAAGAGAAAGAAAAAGAAAGGAGAAAAAAAAGGGGGTGGGGGAAGGAAACAAATCAAAAAGCAAAACAAAACAAAACAAAACAAAACAAAACAAAACAAAAAAGGAACCACCGGGGAGTATCTTCTGATTCTGTGTACTTTAAGTCCCTTGACTTCCCCTGGAACTGGTCCGTCTAGCTGGTGTTCTGGGGGAGGGGCCTGTTGTGCTGATTTTCAGGTGTTAGCACTTGGGGGAGCTGCTGTGCCCCTGCCTGGTGCAGGGCTCAGTGGGGGTTGTTTACCCCGTGAGGCCCCAGGAGCAACAGCCCCAGTGGTGGGGCCAGCTCTGGAGCCCTGGAGTCAGCCCCCACAGTAGCTCCGGAGCTCTCGGTCTGCAGGGCCTGGAGGCTCCGGGGCGGGGCCGCTGATCTGCTCAGCTGGGGCAGGAGCGTCCTCGCTGTCCTGGGCCCTCCCGGCCTCTGCCTGTCCCGGGGGAGGCGGGATCCTGGGCTGTGTCCCGGCGCCCTGTGCTCCGGCGCCTGCGCTGGTGGATTCGCGCTCCCGGGCCGCAGCCCCCTCCGCGGAGCCGCCGCCCGAGCTCCTCCGAGCTGCTCCTGGAACCGCGCAGCCCCCTCCGCACGGAGCCTCTTCCTGTGCCCGAGCCCCTCCGAGCTGCTCCCGGGGCCGCGCAGCCCCCTCCGCGGAGCCGCCGCCCGAGCCCCCCGAGCTGCTCCGGGTCCCGCCGTGCGCGCTGCAGCCCTTAGGGAGCTCGGCGCACTCTCCTGGGCGCGCAGTTGCTGTTACTGTCCCGGGGAACCCGAGGGCATCCCCGCCCTCCTGGGTCCTGCTCCACCTCCCCACGAGCCCCTTTCCGCCCGGGAAGGTCGGTGCAGCTCCTGCGTCTCCGGGACGGGGCTCTCCTGTCCTGGGGACACTCGCCCCGGCCTCAGCCCGGCTCCTCGCGGGCCCCTCCCCCTTGGAGGCCTTTGTTTCTTTATTTCTTTTTCCCCGTCTTCCTACCTTGATAGAAGCGTGAACTCTTCTCACTGTTGCATTCCAGGTGTTCTCTCTTTAATTCTCAGGCCGAATTCATAGATTTTCAGGATGATTGGAAGGTTTTCTAGATAATTTGGTGGAGACAGGTGATTTGGAGACCCTACTCTTCCGCCATCTTGCTCTGATCCAATAAATAGTAATTTAAATGATCCAAAATGAAAGAGAGAAAACTGAAAAAGAAAAACAACAACAACAACAACAACAACAATGTGAGCTGTCGGTCAACTTCAAGATGCCAAACATGCATATAATTGGAGCCCTGGGGATGCCCAGGTGGCTCAGCAGTTGAGCATCTGCCTTCCTCTCAGGGTGTGATCCTGGGGTCCCAGGATTGAGTCCCGCATTGGGCTCCCTGCATGGAGCCTGCTTCTCCCTCTGCCTGTGTCTCTGTCTCTCTCTCTCTGTGTCTCTTATGAATAAATAAAATCTTTAAAAAAATAATGGAAGTCCCTGAAATGGCAGTATTAGAAAAATATTGGGAGACATGTGCCCAAAATATTTCCAGATTTGATGAAAACTATAAACCTATAGATAAGGATTCCAGTAAACCCCAAACGCGATAGAACTACTCCAAGACACATCATAAGAAAATGACTATAATCGGTGATTAAGAGAAAAATCTTTTTAAAAAACAGAATTGACACATTCAAAACAGAAAAAAAAAAAGAAAAAAAGAAAAATGACTACAGAGTTCTTGTTGGAAAGAAAGTAAGCCTGACAATAGTGGGGAGACATCTTCAAAGACCTGAAAAAAATTTCAACGTAGAGCTCTATTCCCAGTGAAAATATCTTTCAAAACTGAAGGTGAAATAAAAATTTTGTGAGACAGTACGGAAGCTGAAAGAATTCATTATCAGTAGACCTCCAATATAAGAAATACTAAAGAAAGTCCTTCAGGGAGAAGAAAAATGGTACCAGATGGAAGTCTGGACCTACACAAAGATGAGGGAAACCAGATACAAAAATACATCAGTGAAGAGAATACATTCTTTTTCATTTTATAAGTCTCTCTAAAAGATCATTGACAGCTTAAATAAAAAATAATAATTAATCATGGGATGTATAACATACATAGAAGAAAAATGCACATCAACAATAGCACAAAGGTCGTGAGAGGGAAATTGGAAATAAACTATTGTTTCTTACACTATACGGAAAGCGGTATAATAGTACTTGTACATAGACTGATAAGATAAAGTTGTAATTGATAAATCCTCAAATAGCCACTATAAAAATAAAACTAAGAGTTTAAGAAGCCAACCAAAAAGGTAATAATGGGATGTTTGAAAAAAATTATTCCAAAAAGAAGGCAAAAAAAGGAAAATGGTACCAAAGAGAAAAACAGAAGATAAAAATAGAAAACAAAAAGCAAAATGTTATATTTAAATTAACCATATCGATGATCACATGTAATGGAAATCATCTAAACCTGTCATTTAAAAGGCAGAGATTGTCAGATTGGATAAAAATGCAAGACCCTACAATATGCTGCCTGGAGGTAATACTTTTTAAATATAATTACACAGAGAGGTTGAAAGTAAAAAGATAGACTTATAAGATTAATTTCATACTTGAAACAGTAATCAAGGAATTCATATTAAGGAGCTAGAAAAGAAAAAATGATAGAATAATTTCAATCAACGTAAAAAAGGATCTGACAAAATCTAACATCCATTTAGGATAAGAAATCTCAGCAAAGTAGGATTGAAGGGAACTTCCTCATCCTGAAAAAAGACTTCTACAAAAGACTTACACTCAAATCACACAGAATGGTGTAAGATAAAAGGCTAGAATTGAGACCAGGAACAAGAAAGGATATCTGCTCTTAATATTTCTGTTTAATATTGTACTTAAGGTCCTAGCCAGTTAAATAAGACAAGCAAGACAAGCAAGAGATCTGAAAGTAAAACTCTCTTTATATACAGATGACATGACCATCTGTATAGAAAATCCTAAGGATTTCACCAAAAATCTACTGGTACTAATAAATGAGCTTAGCAAGATTTTAGAACAGAAGGTCAATATACAAAAATCAATTATATTTCTATATACTAGAAACAATCATAAAATGAAATTAAAACACAAAGTCATTTACAAGGGCACCAGAAAATATGAAATACTTGGAATGAATCTGACAAAAGATGTCTATGGTCCATATATTGAGTACTACAAAACACTGGGATGGGAAATTAAAGAAGGCCTCAGTACATGAAAAGTTACATCATATTCATGGTTTCAAAAACTCAATACTATTAACACATCAATTCTCTCCAAACTGATTGACAGTCTGACTCAATGCAACCTCAATCAAAACTGCAGGAGACTGTTTGTGGGTCTGTGTATAAATGAACAAGCTGTTTCTAACATTGATGTGGAAATGCAAACAACCTAGATTAGCCAAAATAAGTCAAGAAATGGTCCCTCTTTTATATTGTCAGTTGACTTCTAACAAATGTGCTAAATTCACTAATAGGAAAGGGGATAATCTTTTCAACAAACTGATGTTGGGACAATTAGAGAGCCAGATGCAAATAAATAAACTTCAATCCTTACCTCCTTCCATATAAAAATTTCCCCAAAGCAAGCCACTGTCCTAATCATAAGAATTAAAATTATACAACTTCCAGAAGAAATCATAGGAGGAAATCTTACCTTGAATTTGGTAAAGAGTTATTAAATAGGACATCAAAAGCATAAATTATGAAAGTAAAACATTAAATAGGACTTCATCAAAATTAAATATGTTTGCTCTTCAGGAGCCCATGTTATATAAACGGGCAAAGATATTTGCCAAACATATGCCTAAGGACTTGCAAAATCTTTATAGAAAGGTGCTTATACTCAATAATAAGAAGGAAAACAATAAAAAAAATAGCAAAAGAATTTTGAACCAACATTGATAGGAATATAGATGGCAAAATAGCTCATGAAAATACGCCTAGCATCAGTACTCATTAGGTAAATCTAAGTTAAAACCACAATATTACGATACAACACATTCATTTAGAATGGTTCAAACTAAAAGGACTGACCATACCAAATGTTGGTGATGATATAGAACAACTGGATTCTAATACACTGTTGATATGAAGGTAAAATGGTTGGGAAATATGTGACCATTTCTTTAAAAGTTAAACATATACCTTCCGTATGACCCAGCCATTCCACCCCTGGAATGGCTCAAGAGAGTGAGAGCATATGCCAACACAATAAGTTGTATGCAAATGATCATTGTGCCTTTACTTGTAATTGAAAAAAATGGAAAAGTCCTAAACATTCAAACAAATGAGTAGATAATCAAATTGTGATATATCTACATAATGGACAACTACTCAGCAGTATAAAACAAACCATTGATATATGCAACATCGGTGAATCTCAAAATAGTTATGTTGAATGAAAAAATACCAGACAGGAAACTGCATACTCTATTATTCCATCTATACACAATTCTATAAAATACGACCTAATCTATATAACAGAGAACAGATCAGTGGTTGCCTAGTTATGGGAAATGGGGAAGAAATGAATGACAAAGAGACCCAAGGAACATATTGAAGTGATGGATATGCTCATTCTCTTGACTATGTTGATGGTTTCACGGGTATATACACATCTCAAACTCATAACATTTTACAATTTAAATATATGCTATTTATTTGGGGCTAAGTATACCTCAGAAAGAAACAATATTTCATGGAAAGAAATAGTTTCCTGGGTATATACTACCGTGATCACCAGAACTCATTTTGTATTCCAACTGGATGTTCAACTGCACAGCACTTTGGCTCCCCATACCCACCCCACTTTGCAGTTTTCTGTAGCCAACTCACTGAGTTCTGGCCAAACGAATCAATGAAATGTGGCAGAAGCGATGAGTATCACGTCCAGGTTAGGTAAAAAAAACCAAACCAAAACCAAAACACCTGAGTAATTATGTACTCTTTCCTGAATAATTATGCACAGTTTTATTTAAGCCATATTTTGACAAGGTGGCAGTTACTCTGAGAACTCTGAGCAGGACAGAGCCACAAAACTAAGTAAGCCTGGAGCAGAACTGCCTAAAAGATCCATGGGACTACCTCTACTCTTTCTGAACTATTTCAAGGGTGAAAATAAATGCTCCTCTGTTAAGGAACTAAGAATTTGAGGTTTTTTTTTCTGTTCTACTAGCTGGCATTCTCTTAACCATTAGAAAAATTTGTTTCTTGGGACACCTGGGGGGCTCAGCAGTTGAGCATCTGCTTTTGGCTCGGGGAGTGATCCCGGAGTCCCAGAATTGAGTCCTGCATTGTGCTACCTGCGGGGAGCCTGCTTCTCCCTCTGCCTCTCTCTCTGCCTCTCTGTGTGTGTGTCTCTGAATAAATAAAATCTTAAAAAAAAAAAGAAAAATTTGTTTCTTGATGTGAGGTGGTGCTTTGACCAAAAATGAAACAAAACAACAATTAACGAACTAGCATATGTGACATTGGCTTAGCAATCAATGATGATGGGTGGTGAGGAAAAAGAAATAAAAAGACATAACATAGACATAACATAACATCTGGAGAATTCTGTTGTGCTCATTCAATGAAAATTTCATAAAATTTTCACCTATGATCACTTGGAAGGGGGACTGCTCTCCTATTGAGCCATTAACAATCTCTGCCTTGTCTTTACATCACCTGCTCCTCTATGTGGTGTCAAGTCCCTCTCTGCTTCTTTCTTATCAGATCACTTGTGATTGCATTTAGGGCCCACCTGGAGAGTGCAGGCGAACTACCTCCCCATCTCAAGATCCTTAACCACATCTGCGAGGTCCTTTTTCCCCAAACAAAGTAACATTTCCAGGTTTCAGGTATTAGGGCTGGATATCTTTAGGAGCCATGAATCAGCCTCCTACATAGAAAAAGTTTTATAGGAGACATTTTAAATATGTTCAAATAATTAAAGGAAACTTTGTCTAAAGAAGTTTTTTTTAAAAGTATGAGAATGATGCCTCACCAATCAGGGAGTATCAGTAAAGAGATAGACATTGTGAAAGAAAAGACTAGACATTTTAGAACTGAAAAGTAAAGTAAATGAAGCATTCAGTAGAGAGGCTCAAGCACATTTGAGCTAGCAGAAGAAAGAGGAGCAGAAAGTCTGAGGGAAAGAAAGGTAAAAGAATGAAGAAATATGATCAGAGCACCAAAGATCTATGGGACACCATCAAGGACACTAACATACACATAATGAAAGGAGAGAAAGGAGGTGCATGTATTTCTTCCTGGAAGTGATGGTACAAAATGTTTGGGGAGTGCTAAGAGCATGCCAGAGGATGTACTTTTTTGAGGACAGCTCTGTCCTTGTAGGAGAGATAATTTATTGGCCCAAATTCCTAGCTGATAGGATTGAAGTAAAGTTATTCAACAGAATTCAGCCAAACTGCAAATGCCATCTGTCTTCTGTGATGGTTCACATGGAATAAGGAACATCTGAGGCTCCTCTAGGGCCAGGCTCTACTGAAGTTGCCCTAGAAACCAAAGTTACCAACATCAGCAACTGATGAGAGTGTGTCAGCTTCCGTCATACAATGAAGTAGTGGGATTTGACTCCTGTTATATCCTTTAATCACCACAAAAGCCCTCTGTGATTGATAATATTGCTCCAGTTTTACACTAAGTTTCAGGAAAGTTTCACAGATTGTCCAAATTTATGCAACCAATCAATGGCTGAGCTGAGATCTGAATGGATTTCCCCTGGTTCCAAGTGATCCAAAAGCTGAAACTCTGGCTTTTCTCCACTCCAAGATGTCACATGTGCATCTATATTCTATATATGAACATATTTTATTTTTTTAAAAGATTTACTTACTTGAAAGTGTAAGAGAGAGTGCATGCATGCACTAGTGTGCATGTAGAGAGAGTGGTAGAGGGAGAGGGAGACAAGATAAGCAGACTCCCTGCTGAGCCAGGAGCCCAAGGAGGTTTGATCCCAGGATACTGAGATCATGACCTGAGCCAAAATCAAGAGTTGGGCTCTTAACCAATCGAGTCATTCAGGTGCCCCTATATGAACATATCCTAAATGAGGATAAAGGCTCTCATTTATTTCACACATTTTCAATCTCTTTTTGAGATATAATCGACATAATATATTCATTTCAGGTGTACAACATACCAATTCGATATTGGTATATATTGCAAAATGATCACCATAATTCCACTTATATTCATCACCATTGATAGCTACCAATTTTTTTTTAATTTGCAGCTATTAAGAAAAATATCGACTGATCAAAAATAAGGCTCATGGCTTCAAGACCACTGACTCATAATACAGTAGAACAAACCAGAAAACATATTACCGACATCCTCCAAAAAGAAAGCATGTATTCTCCTAAGATTTCTGAATATTCGTTGGTTTCATGGGAAAGTAGCCAATTCCAGAGAGATGATGATGATAAATATCAGAGGACCAGTTAAACTGATCTGAAAAATAGAACCTCTTAAAAACAACTCTTCACTATTGGTCTACAATCCTTTCCATTTCAGGACATTTAACAAAGAAAAATCCTATGGTTCTGCTTTCAGGTAAAAAGAAGAAGAAGAAGAAGAAGAAGAAGAAGAAGAAGAAGAAGAAGAAGAAGAAGAAGAAGAAGAAGAAGAAGAAGAAAAAGAAGAAGAAAAAGAAGAAGAAAAAGAAGAAAAATAAATTTCAGAAATAGGCCAAGGAAAGTGGACGGTGAAGCAACAGCTCCTCCTACAGCATTCTGAGAAGGTTTTGCTCTTTTTTTAAGTCAGCTTTCAGGCTTCCTTCCCGATTCAAATATGCTGCTTATCCTCTCAATTCCCAGGCAGCATCTCCCACCCGGAAACTCCTGTCAGCACCAGAGTTTTAAACTCACTTATAGTAAGTGGGAAGTGACCTTTAAAAGCCTAAAGTTCCCCCCTGAGCATAAGCTCCAACACTACCGAGGGCAAAAACCTAAACTGATCCATGGAAGTGCAAAGCCAGTTCCCAGAGTTGGTGAGAGAAGCCTGAGGACCGCAAGGCAAGGCTATTAGGAGAGATTCTAACCCCTGGCCCTGAGGTACCCAGAAGCCCTGGGTACCTCAAATGCTGCCCTTTGTGTCGGCCACCTCTTCCTTTTGAGCCAGGCCACGAGATGGCGCTCCTGTCCAACTGTTCAACGAGTGCACCAGACCAGGGCCCCAGGGTACACAGAAGCTCAGCAGGCAAAAAAAAAAAAAAAAAAAAAAAAAATCGGTAAAAATAGAGTGGGTCTTTTATTTTTTTTTGGCTGAAAAATGTATTAAATCAGCAACCTCTACTTTTAAAAGATACTTCAGACACGAGAGAAATAGAAGGCTTGAATTATGAGCTACTTCTTCCTGAATTTTAGTAAATATCAAAGCAGAGATCCTTTGACATATGGCACCAAAAACTTACTATAGAAAAAAAAAAAAGAACACCACAAGCCACTATTAAGAAAGCCTTTAGTCTTTGTTTCTGAGACATTGTTCCCTGAATCGATGAAAAAAAAGCAAGCAATGATGCTTTTCCTCTTGAGAAATTTCTCCAAGCTTGTGATGAATTTTGTTTATCCTCCTTTGGGGGCTGGATATGGATTGGTTGGCAGAGTTTCTACTGTGGATTTTAAGCTCACATACAAACACGCGTGAACACACATGCCTGCTCTTCAAGAACTTGGATTCCCCGTGGCAGGGCCTGACAAGGCTCCTGCCTCACCCTCCTCTCTCTGGAAACCTTTTCACAGGCGAAATCTCCACTCTGATCCAAGCCAACTCTGATGCTACTTCCTTGCCAGCCTCCTGGCTTCTATGAGCACAATTGGTTAAAGTTACCAGGCCAGCACTTAGAACTTCTTGGTAAATGTCACCAAGTAACTTCCAACACACAATTCAGGAAAAAAAAAAAAAAAAGTGCAATTCCAATAAAAGCCATACTTTGGCTGGAAAACAACTTTTTCCTGGGTGGAAAAGAGAGTAGAAAGGAGTCGACGTTGGGGAGTTAGGGATTTATTCTAAATGGCACACATTTTCTATCTTTCAAAACACAGTTTACCAAAGTGGTGGCATTTGAGAAAAACAGGTTTTTGTTTTTTAAATTTCCCTCCCGTGTTGGGTCTGTTTTGTGTCGTCTCTCTTCTGTTAAGGCGCCTCAGCCATCTCCCTCTTGCCTCTGCCCAGGCTCCAGCAGGCAGGTGGACAGGCAGGCGGCCCAGACACTGTGCGTGAAGCATGAGCTCCGCCTACCGACAGCTGGGGAGAAAGACAGGCTCTCTCAAACCCACCTCAAACTATCCAAATTAGTGGAATTTCTCTCCCGGAATTTAGTCCGAGTTGCAAAAAAATTGCCCAACCACAATGTAAGTAAAATTATACTTAAAACTTCGTGTATTTAGAGAGAGCATTTGGTGTGACCTTCTGCAAAAGTATTTTCACCAATGGATTATGTAAATATATGCAATGATAAGATCAGTTTTCAGTGGAGTCTTGTGTATGTGCCTTTCAGAGCATTGAAAGTCCATCCTGAGACCTGGAGATCTCCTCTGCTGTCTCTGATCAGGGGCAGGGAAGTTTCTGACCCATTTCATAACAAGACAGGAAGCATTTGCTCTGCCTTGTAGCCACTCTCATGGACTCTAGGAGATTACACAATGGGTCCCCAGCAGAGTCTCGGGAGCCCAAAGGCAGTTTGTGAGTGACAAGTCATCTGGAGGGAACCACATGGTACGGTGGGTCAAAAATTTAATTTTCCTCCCTGTTCTATATTGAGCTAACCCTGTAACTGTTCCTTTCCCTTCTTGCCTTACTATGGATTGATGGTTCTGTTCTAAATTCTTAAAATTTGTGAGACATCATTCAGAATTATCTCAGCATTGTCTTCTTGTGCGGAACATTCATTTGACAAATACTGAAGTGTCCAACACCGTTCTTTCGATGCTCAATTATAAAGATGAAGAAGACAGGACTGCCACCCTCACAGCCCAGCAGAAGAAACAGACAAGCAAAGCACTGAGTACAAGGGTGCTAGGAGACGAGGGATTTGCTGGATAAAGACGTATGGCACCAGGTGACCTAATACCTTAATTATACAAAGCTATGTGTGCCATGCTTTTGAGTTTTGGATTGAACTCTCTCCTCCTGGGAATCCAAATAGCCTATGGCTGCCACCTACCTACTGTGGACTCTCATAGGTATTCTCTCTCTTGTCAATTCTGGGGTTCCAATACATCATGTACATTAAATGATATCTAAGTAACTTTTTCACCAATACCCCTTCCCCCAATTTCTCAAAAACAAGTCCTGATCTGCTCTCATTATGATGAGAGACCACAATATCTTTAGTAAAAATAAATGGATGGATTTTCCAACCCTTGTAAAATCTGTTGTCCTGCCATTTCACACCCAGTAAAGCCATGGCATTTATCCATTCAGAGGGAAGGCAACACCACCAAGAATTAAAGATGTCATTTCCTAGGCTTTGGCTTTCAAAATGAAATTATTTAAGCTTACAGTCAGCCGGTAATCTGAAAGTAGAACTTTTTATGTTTCAAAAGAAAAATAAAGTTTTGTGGAGTGACGAAAGGATTTTAGAATTGCAATGAGCCGGACATTGGAGAACTGACACTGAACAGATCACAGAGTAAGAAAGAATTGAGAATACGACCAAAGAGGTGTACATAACCCTTTGGGCATGACCTCATTTTCTGCCCCTTGTCTTTGGGGCTGTAACTCAAAAGGCCATGGAACTAAAGGTTCAGAAACCAAGAACTTTATAGCTGGAGACAATGGGAGAATGTCTGACTATAAACAATGGATGCAAGTACAAAATCCAACAGTTAAGGGAATGAGTGGCACTTTGAGGACGCCAGAAGACTCCACGGCCCATGAAGAACTTGGAATCTCTCTATGGAAGCCAGACATGAGCTAGAGAAAAACCTCTGCCCTGGAGACCATGTGTCCCTCTGCTCATTTGAAAGTACCTAGCCTATGTCTATACCCAGATGATGTCTTCAAAAGGAGGAAGTAGAAAGGGATGAACAGCTTAGACTGACAAATATATATATTTACATATGTATTTTTATAGATGCATATGTGTTTATATATACATATATTTGCATGTATTGTGCATGTACATACATATTTATATACATATGTGTTTATAGTGGCAATACGTATACATATATACATATGTGCGTGTGTATATATATCTTTAGTTATGGAGCCAGTTTGCATGGGCTAGTGAAAGCCAATTGTAGGCATTTCTTCTCAGCTCCACACTCAGCCACTGTTGGTGGCTTGAGATTGGCCACAGTGGGGCATGTACACTATAGAAACTGGCAATGCTACAAATCAGGAGATCCTCCTGCAAAAACTGGTTATTAAATGTCGACCAGCACACATACGTTATCACATGTGTGAATGTGTGTGTGCGCACATGCTTGTGCTTTTTCGTCAGAGCATTTTAAACCAAAAGAGACTGCGTTACCTTTCTTAGCATTCCCTCCCATGTCTCACACTCACAGGACATGTGGACACGCGTGGACACATGCATGCACATATGCGCACACATATGTGTGCACACACACAGAGTCATCATCAGAGACGAGAATGTCTGAGCAAGATGAGACCTGTTATTTAAGAGAAAAAGTTATACTTTTTGCACATGTGAGACATGAAGAGTACATTTTAACCACGCTACGCTTTACAAGGGGAAACATATCTTTTGGGTCATTATTGAAAATGTCAGCTGCTCCTGTCTCTGCCATCATATGGTTGACAGAGTAAATCTGCATTTGACTCTCAGCTCAACACTTACTCTGTGATCCTGCATAAGTTATTCGACCTCTCAGGTCCCATTTCCTCGTGTGTAAAATAGACACCAAATATGCTTGCCGAGTAGGATGGTTGGGAGGAGGAAGGAAACAAGCAAGTCCTGGCAGATATTAGGCTTAATAAACAAGTCACCACTAAAGGGTGAGGTACCCAGTAAACAGAGCAGACACTTTTCTTTCATAATTTGGTCCATGGGCTGGAGAGAGCCCACCCGGAATGGGGGAGTTGGGGAATCACAGTCCGCAGCAAAAGTAAGGCATTGCCCCACACTTTTTTTGAGTTTACAAATCTGCAGGAGATTATGTGGCAAAAGTGCTCCCCCAGGGAGCACGGGGGAGGGAGCCTGACCACCCAGGGGCTGCGGGACACACTGCCTGATTAGATGTGTGCTGCTTCCCTCTCCAGGAATCAAATCTGAAGGCTGGGCATGCAGCTGGGTATCTGAGGCCTGCTTGCACCCACACAGCTCCTTGAGTGCAAAATATTTATGTGGTAAAGTGACAGAACGATGCCAGCCAACACAGAGAGGAGAGGACAACAAGCTGACCCAGTGTGAGGCTGAGTCCGCTCACCTGCCTCCCAAGGAAACAAAAAGGGAGGTGAAAAAAGTCACAGAGGCATGATCGAGAGCATGAAAGGCCTTTTTTTTTAAATTCCCAATTCAGTGTGGTGTGAAAGGGGGGGCGCCTGGGTGGCTCAGTGGTTGAGCATCTGCCTTTGGTTCAGGTCATGATCCCAGGGTCCTGGGATCGAGTCCTGATCAGGCTCCTTGCAGGGAGCCTGCTTCTCCCTCTGCCTACTTCTCTGCCTCTCTCTGTGTGTCTCTTATGAATGAATAAATAAATAAAATCTTAAAAAAAAAATTTGGCATGAAAGGGACCAAGGCTGTTGGTGGCAGAGAGGCAAGCACAGGGCAGCATTTTTTAATATTTGCTGTCTGCGCTGGGAGGGAAGATGCTGGATAATTGCCCAAATCTCATAACCTTTAATTACCCAAATCCCGGAGGACAAATTAAAAAATGTGCCAATAACACCTGAAGCCAAGGTTACAGGTTCTAGAGCTGTCAGACAGCAAGTCCTTAGAAATTCCTTGATATTTTCACACCAGTGGGTAGGAGAGAGAGAGCAGGGGGGATGTGAGAGTCCTCAGACGTCTGTCACCCCTGCCTGGCCTCTTCTGCGACGACATCTCCATCTCCCTCCTCCCCAACCCCCAGCCTACCGCCCACACCCCCAGCCCAGTTCCAAACTTAAACAGCTCAGGCTGGGAGGCCCTGGGTGTAACACTGAAAAAGACGGAGGAGGGACGGGGTGCTCAGGGGAGAGACTCAGCAGTCACACTTGCAATCTGCTTGAGAGGCTCAAAGAGAAGAATCATGGCAATGACCCACCTCTCTACCCTTCCCATTCCTCTTTGAAGATGAGACACGGTACTTGTGGGGCAGGCCTCCTCTCGTTAAGGTTTCCAAACATGCTCCCCAAAGCAGCAATGCTGGTCACGGGTGTAGAAAACATGAGGATTTGGGGGGTTAGATGGGAACAGGGACGGATGGCAGAGGAAGAGCCAGCTGGTAGGGGCAGTGGGGCATGTGGGTGCAGCCCAGAGGCACTGGGTCCAGGGGGAAGGAAGCCCTGGCTGCCTTGGATCATGGGAACAAGCTGCCTTTCGGGACACACACCACTGGCTGAAAGCACCTCCGTGTCTGCTGCGAGAACCACAGAAGAGTGCGCCTGTCTGCATTGGGGAGCAAGGAAACAGTTTGGGAAAATTGGTTAGAGGGTTGAAAAGTTCCAAAGCAGGACCCCACCTCCACAATGAGCAGAGGTGCAAACAGGCCTCACTGTTGGTACTGCCACAGTTGTGTAGCCCATCAGTCTACACACATGTATTTATGGGCACCTGCCTTGCTTCATTCCTGTGCTGGGCATGATAAGGTTTCAGAGGTGGCGCCTGGACTCAAGACACATGAAGTCTAGTGGGAAAGATGAGTCTGGCATCAACAGTAAAATCCCATGTATGATGAAATGTTACATAAATAAATTCATGGAACCTAAAGAGCCCAAAAAAGGGGGGCACCTGGGTGACTCAGTGGTTGAGCATCTACCTTCAACTCAGGTCGTGATCCTGGGGTCCTTGGATCGAGTCCCGTATCAGCCTCCCCACATGGAGCCTGCTTCTCCCTCTGCCTATGTCTCTGCCTCTGTGTGTGTGTGTGTGTCTCATGAATAAATGGATACAGTCTTAAAAAAAAAAAAAGAGTCCAAAAAAGGTGGTCATTTATTCTTTTGTACATGCCTTGAGGATAGGAAGATAATCTCTTCAGTTCATCAGGACCAAGGAGACTGCTGTGCACAAAATAAGACTCCCCTAACTGTGGCTGGAGTCAACTTACTGCTTCCACTTGCTGAGGGATAAAGGACATCAGGAAAGTTTCTGCCACAAATGCCCTTTCTTGGAAGTGAGGAGGCAGCCGTCAGGGGCAGAAAGGGAGCAAATGTTTAGGCTGGAAATCTTTGCCCAACGTCTTCCTACACTATTGTTTATTTGTGTTCTTGGGCAAGATGTTTTAACTCAGTTTTCGCATCTGTAGAATAAAGATAAATATAATTTATATCAGGCTCTATTGTGAGGATAACATGAGAGAATGCAAGTAAAAGAGCTTTGCAAAATTAAAGAGTGGATGAATAAGGAGTCATAGTGATGATGATCATGACCTACAATAAGCTTTCCCACCTCTGGGCTAAGCATTGCTTCTTTAACCTGTAAATTATCTTGGGAAATGGTAGCATGCAATGCTCCCATCACTTTGCTGTGAATGAGGCGGCCGATTTCCTCTGGTTATTGAAGGGCCTTAATCTGGGGTAGAGAGCCTGGGCATCAAAGGCTTCCAAGTCTTACCTAGGGCTGTCCCATACTATGTTAAGATTTATGGAAGAAGACATTTTGAAGAGGTGAGTGGAAAGAAAAATTCTTGTAGCACCTGTTGTTCATTGTTCATATCAAGTGGGAGAGAAGGGTCTGAAATGATATGGAACCCACAATGGCCAAACCCAAATGTCAGGCCAGCAACAGCCATCTTGGCACATTTCTGGCATGTTTTACCTTAGCTTCTTCTCAGGCTCTTTTGTGGGAAAGTCCAAGGAGATCTTGAGCCTGGGCAGAGTGAGAGTGCATTATAGGAAGAAAAAGGGAGAGCAGCTCTTTCTTCGGTGGACACCCACATGTCCTCTGTAAACCTCAGCCACAGGGTGTTAGATGGAAGGCAAACCTTCTGACTCTTCCTCTCAGTGCCTCTTTATTTGAGGCAGGGCCAGGACTAATTAAGACAATTGAGCTACCTAGGACACAGTTTTTTTTTTGTTTTGTTTTGTTTTTTAAGATTTTATTTATTTATTTAGAGAGAGGCATAGACACAGGCAGAGGAAGAAGCAGGCTCCATGCAGGGAGCCTGATGTGGGACTTGATCCTGGGCCTCCAGGATCATGCCCTGTGCTGAAGGTGGCACTAAACCACTGAGCCACCCAGGCTGCCCTAGGACACAGTTTAAAGAGGTGCTCATTCACTCTCAAGGTGCTGCATTTGTACAGTGATGCTTGATAAAAATAGGAACATCAAAGATTGCCTTCAATAAGGAATGAAATACAAAGGGCCAACAATTAGCTTGATGGTAGGTATGATGAATAAGAGGGCTAGGGAAGACACTTTCTCTTGGCATGGTGTACATTACATGGAAGATTCATATACCTGCAACACTGACTAATAGAGTTCCTACCTCCCCTTCCTGCTGCGGTCCCAGATTCACTGGCCATCTGTCACTGCAGACTCATGGGATCTCAGAAGTATTAGGGTCAGAGTAATTGTTTCACTTTGCTTTGTTCTAGTCTAGAAGTGCTACAGAGGGTTATCCTGTTAGTTGTTCTATCCTCTGGGTTCCCAAGATACTCTCTCCCTATATCTTATTCACCTTCAACAGTGAGGATCTACCTCCTTTCTTGGCACATTGACAGCATTTAATACGTTGTGTGAAAGATGTGATAAATGCTCAAATTCACTTGAAAACACATCTGCTGAGGGCACACTATCATTCTTGCCTTCAGTGGAGGCAAAGAGCCACTTTACTCTTGTCTTTTAGATTTCTTATTGGCTCATGTTCTTGGAGGAAATTTTTCCTTTGAAAATAGACTATACTTAAGATTAGAATGCCTTTTTGTTAAAAAAAAATAAAAAAGAAGGAAAAATGTGCAAGCACTCAAGAACCAATGAAGGTTAAAAAAGGAATTCTGCAATGCTGCACATAATCTAAGCCAGGAATTATCATGACAGCAAATGGCTGGCTGATTTTTCTAAGCTGGCTAATTTTTAACGAATTGGCTGAGGTTAAAACGGAAAAAAAAAATTTTTTTTGCCTTCTTGGGAAGAAAATTTGCTTGGACTTTAAGGTGACGATGTTGGTAAAGTACCCCTTTCCACCACCATTCTCTGAAAAATCAATGCTGAAACAACCTGATATTCTGTTCTTGCCCTGAACCTACATCGTTAATGAGGGATCCATGAATGGGTGGCTTAGGGTGATAGAACCCCCAGAAAGTACATGCAAAATATTTTAAGAAAATATGCATGTGCTTCTGTGCATGTGTGGGCATTTTGTGAAGGAGGACCACAGTTTGGTTAGCTTCCAAAGTCTAAGAACTACTGTACCACATTTAAGCTTTCAAAAAATATCTGTTAAGTGAATCACAATTTTATAGTGGAAAGAATATTATCCGGGAGCCCCAAGATCCAGCGGCTTTGCCAATATCCACATGAGAAACTAAGGACAAAGTCAATTAGATTCTTTGAAGCTCAGCTGTCTTATGTGCTGTAAGAATTTTTAAGTATTACCCTCAGGTCATAGACAAACAGCCCTAAATTTAAGAAGGTATTGACAACAATGAACAACTTTTCCCTGAATCTCCAAAGAAGAACTAGTTAGTGGATAACTAGATAGTTTAATTACAGGGCCAAATGGGCTCCCTTCATAGACAAAACAGAGTGAAGGAAATGTGCATTCTTCGGTATAAATCTTTAAGAATGTTCTATCTACTGTTGCCAACACTGACACTTCTCTAAGGAGTCTTTGAAATAGTGTAAAATTTTGACAAGACAGATATCTGGAGACTCATACTTTCTTCTCTTAGAAATAAAATAAAGCATCTAGAAAAAGAAAGTTAAGGGTCAAGGTTTAGAATCTGCAGCCCAAGAATTTTATACCCCACCCTCTAAGATATACTCAGGCCAAGAATGTGGCCAAAAAGTAGGTAGTTAAAACAGACACATGGATACTCCCTCTCTGGGTTTGGATAAAAACACAGACTGGTCAACTTCAGAAAATTTTACCATGGGATAATGACATCAAATTCTTTTATAGACTAGAAGTGACTAAAAACTGGCAGAATTTGAGATGTTAAACCCTAACCTATTTAAAGTTTAAAATGTATGAAACATTAAAAGACATGAGGATTATAAGGATAAGAAAAAATATGACTTCTGGGTTTTGCTCTGTACGGGAAGAGAACAAGTTTCCTACTCCCTTTCTCTCATTTTGAGAACATTGGAAGACAACACCCTGCTTGAATATCTGATCTGGGACAAGGTAAGATTAAAAAAATAAATAAGAACAAAATTTTCAAACTTTCTGCTGATTCTTTGTGCACTTCAGGGGGGAAAAAAAGAAATACATGGTGATTTTGTTGATGAAAACACCTGACAGCGTCTTTCCAGTTGAGAAAGACAGGCCCCATTGGCAGATATCCAGCAATGGTTCTCAACTGACTGTACTTCAGAATCGCCAGGGAACCTTTAAAAATAGAAATAGAGATGCCTAGCATTCACCAGGAAATTCTGATCTTGTTGGGTACAGATAATGTCTAGAGGACAGAATTATAAAAGTTCCTCTTGGTGATTCTAGTGAGCAGCCAAATTTTAAAACCATGGTTCTAGAAGAGGGCTGAGGAGCAAGCTAAATTGCTCTGCTTACTCAAGTTATGAGAATTCTTAGTTTGGAGTTGGTAGCTTGAGAGAAGAGGAGCTGGGAATCATGGAATTGGATACAGAAAGAATACAGAAAAATTGATTTAAAAAGGAGGATGAATGGATCTCAAAGAGTGGCTCAGCCTGGAGCCTCTGTAGGACAGATAGAGAGTAAGAAATTCCCTACCATGGTTGGCCAAATATCTTCAAGACTGTTGCCCAAATATTCTATTGTATCTATTTGTCCTCTGTTTTAGTCTGATGTTGCTCTGTCAACAGTACAACTTCAGTTCCTTCGGAGTGAAGGTTCGTGGAGAAAGAACAAATAAAATAATAAATAGAGTCTCCAGAAAACTGAGGATTTAGGGGGAAGTGTTAAGCTTACCCTAGATCGTGAAATGGGGACCTACATTTCTTTGTTCAACAAATACGCTTCTGGAGTTCTTTTGCTTCTGACCATGATGAAAAACCTAGTGCTGGATGACCCATTCCACCATCAATAACTAGAAAACTGGACAAAATTTATTAAGAAAACCAATATTTTGACACTGGACAAAGAATGGCACAGCAAGGTAATTTCAAAGGAAAGGAAAACATATAAGGTGAACCCTATTTGCAAAGTAGACAATTAGTCTAGTTTACAGATGGCTGAGAAAATTTTAAGTCCTGACCAAAACAATTTAGAGACCTCACTGAACACCAGGGCATTTAGTAGAGAGACCATAATGGCCACACATTAAGAATGTAGCCATAGAATTAACATAGCCAAAGAGTTAAGAGCTAAGATAAGCTTTAACAGAAGTTAAAAATAAGCCTTGAAAGGATCAAGTGGACCTAAAAGCAAAGTAACTGATTCCCAGAACAATATATGACACTCTCTTCAGAAAGAAAGCAAAATCTATGTATTCTACTAGGTAACAATCACAATACCCAGTATCCAATCAAAACTTACTAGGCAAGCATCTGGGTGGTTCAGTCAGTTAAGTATCTACCTTAGAGTAGGGTTATGGGGTCATGATCCCAGGGTCCTGGGATGGAACCTGGCATCGGGCTCCCTGCTCAGCAGGGAGTCTACTCCTCCTTCTGCCCCTCCCCCACTTGTGCTCGCTCTCTCTCTTTCTCTCTCTCTGTCTCTCTCTCTCTCTCATATAAATAAAATCTTTAAAAAAGGAATATCAGGCATGTCAAGAGGCAGAAAATTAAGATCCATCATAGAAAAGCCAAAATAATTTTGAAAAAGTGAGACAAAGTAGGAGGACTTATATTTCCTACTTTCAAGTTTCAATGTAAAGCTATACTAGTTAAAAGACTATGGTAAGGAAGTGAGAATAGCAATACAGATCAAAGGGAAAGAATATTGTTTTGGAGAACGTTTATGAAGTAATTCAATGGAAAAAGAATACTTTTTTCAACAAATTGTGCTGGAACAACTAAATAGCAATATAGGACAAAAAGAACTGCAATCCTTATTTAAACCATGAACAAAAAAATAACTTAAAATGGATTTAATCTAAATTTTTAAAAACGATATAACTACTAGAAGGAAAATGTTGGAGAATATCTTTGTGACATTTGGATAGGCAACATTTTTTAAACTATTACAAAAATGATTCACCAAAAAGAAAAAGATTGATAAATTGGGATTTCATTAACTTTCTCTTTAAAAAAAAAAAAAAAAAACACTGTTTGGAAAATGAAAAGGTGAAAAGGTAAGCTAAAGCCTGAGAGGGGATATTTACATTTATTGCAATATCTAAGAAGAAGCATTTTCAAAATATGTAAAGAAAGTTTACATCTCAGTAATAAGATGAACAAACCAATGACACTTCACAAAAAGATATTTCAATGGCTGTTAAACACAAGAAAAAAATGTTCAACATCATTATTCATCAAGGAATTCAAATGAAATCACAATGACATACCACTAAATTAACTAAAATTTTAAAAAACTGACTATAGCAGCAGGGATGTGGAGAAATTTGGACTGTCCTACATTATCAATGGAAGTGTTCACTGGCACAACTAGTTTGAAACACAACTTGACAGTTACTTCTACAGTTAAGCATACACTTCCAATATGACAAGAAAATTGTAAATGCATGTGTACACAAACGTTTGTACACAAATATTCACAGTAGCATTATTCATAATAGCCACAAACTGGAAACAACACACATAGGCTTCAAGAAGTGGTACATGTACCTGAAACTAATAGGATACCGTATGTCTATTATAGTTTGATTAAAAATGGATAAATAGGGGTGCCTAGGTGGCTCAGGTCATAATCTCAGGGTCCTGGCATCAAGTCCCGCATGTGTCTCTGCGCTCAGTGATGAGTCGGCTTGAGAATTCTCTTCCTCTTCCTCTGCCACTCCCCCTGTTCTCTCTCTCTCCCTAAAATAAAAAAATCTTAAAATAAATAAATAAAATTTAAAAAGAAGTGATGTAAAAAAAAAAAAAGAAGTGATGTATTCATGAAACTATTATTCAGCAATTAAATGAAACAAACAACTAACATATACAACATGGATGACTCTCAAAAATACCATACTTAGGTACAACAACAGTGTGTGATCCTTTTCTTACAAAATAATCCTTAGATACAGAAAACAGTTCAGTGGATTGGGCTTGAGAAGGAAGTTGGTTGCAAAAAGGCATGAGGGAAAAATTAAAGGAAATGAAAATATTTTTTATTTTTACTGTGCTGGGAAAAACCAAACACATTTCTCAAACCTCATTAAACTGTATGAGTAAATTTGGATCATTTTATTGTGTATAAATTTTGCCTCAATAAAATTGATAAAAACAAACAATTATGTAGAGAGAATTTGTCTATAAAGTGAGAAAGTAAAAAGCAATAGACAACCTAGTAGCTAGAGATTCTTAGAAATTCAACCAGTGAGATCATTTGCATCAGGAACAAAAGTATTTATTAACCTGTCAGTACCTTTGTTTTCTCATTGTAAAATAGGGATTATGCAAATAATTCTTACATAGGACGACCCTGATAATCAAACTAGTCAATATATATGTAAAGCAGAATTATCCTGAAATATTAAGAATTCAATAAAGGTTAGCTATAGTTATCATTGTTAACTACCAAGAGTCAGAAACTATACCAGGCATGGGAAGGGTCTAGTGATAAGCACTGTAGATGCCCCCACCCTTGGGGAGCTTAGGTTTTAGTTGGAAGCAAGGCCAGACAATTCTCAGTCCACAGTAGGGTGCTCTGGGAGACTGGTAGACAAGTCCCCTTTACAGACATGGAAGCTTCCAAACATTTGTCATACAAATATTTATTTTCTACCTCCCTCTTGGAAAATAAATGGGTGGGATTGGCACATTGTGGATATTGCCTATTATTGTTACATAATTTATAATATAACCTGCACATACAGATACATGTGAGACATGTATATATAAATTGTTCTCACATTCCAAGTGAGGAGGTTCCATGAAAACCACTCAACTGGACTCGGAGACACAAGCCATCCAAGCCCGCAGCTTGCCACTTGCCTCCCACGAGCTTCTGACCAACATCTCTAGTGAGGATGTTCAAAACTCCATGTGCAGGCAGTGTGGAACTGGGAGGGACCGCGTGTGAGCTCAACTCGCAGAAGGAAGTTCCCCTGGGAGACAGCTTTCAACTAGCTTCTCAGGTGTGGAAGTTTACATATCTACCACACATGTAAATTGTTTCATACAATTTATATGTATGAAAACAGAAAGAATATATATTATTTGATAACTTTGTTTGAAATTTTGCTTGCTATTTTTATGTTGCTCTTAGGGAAAAACCAAAGGTACTTCCTTCAATGGAGAACAAAATTATGATCAGATGTTACTATGGCTCATCATGTCAGCCTCAGGAGACACATTAAAATGGTCAGGATTCAGATTTCCATGAAATCACCTGGACATGTCCATTGGGCTTGGGTTGAAGGCACACATTTCTATGTCCATCTTCTAAGACCAAAGTGTCTGCTGTAGTAGTTTCCTGTGGCTACAGTAAAATAATTACCACAAACTGTGTGGCATAAAACACCACATATCTATTCTCTCATACTTCTAGAGGCCAGAAATCCTAAATCAAAGTGTCCACAGGGCCACACTCTTCTGGAGGCTCTGGGAAGATAATCCATTTTATGTTTCTCTCCTAACTTCTAGTGGCTTCTGGTAACCATTGGAACTTTAACTTTTAACTACATCAGTCCAAGCTCTGCCTCCTTCACATGGCCTTCTCCTCTGCTTTTTTTTTCTTTTGCTCTTATAGGGACATTTGTCATTGGATTTAAGGCTCACCCAAGTAACCAGGATGATCTCATCTCAAGATCCTGAACTTAATTATGTCTGCATAGACCCTTTTTCCAAATTCACAGGTTCCAGGAATTTGGACATGGACATATCTTTTTGGAAGTCACCATTCAACCCACTATACATGCCATCTTTCTACCGTGCTTTGACCTTTGAGATAATCTCCACATTCTACACAGGACTAAAATATAATTCTGGGATTACTGAATGTTACTTAGTATTGACAGAATGAAGGAATAAAGGAAACAGAGGAATAATTGAATTTAAGATTCATCAGGGCAGACATTGTGTATATTATTCACTCTTCTTCCACAACACTTATAACAGTGTCTGGCATATAGTTTTTTTTTTAAAGAGAGAGAGACACCAAGTGAGGATGCAAGCAGAGGTAGGGGAGGGCCAGAGGGAAAGGGAGACAGAGGATCTTAAGCAGGCTCCATGCTCAGTGCAGAGCCTGATGAAACTTGATCTCACAACCTTGAGATCATGACCTGAGCTGAAATCAAGAGTCAGATGTTTAATGGACTAAACCACCCAGGTACCCCTAGGAGATTTCAGATAGATGTTTATTAATTCTAGGAATGAATAGATAACTCACAAACTAGGCTTTGTATCTTGGTGTCCTAGAAGAATCAAATTTGGCCTCACTTAATCAGTGAAATTTTGGTAAGGCCCCCAAGCAAAGAGATCATAACAAGAAAAATCTAATGCTGAGTCCTGGCAGCATGAGGTAGCAGAAATGCTCCTTGTGACCCAAGGTGGGCCAGGATGGGAGGAAGAATGAATCCCATAGTGGAGGCAGCTGCAGAAGCTGGGAAGCAGAGGCTTCATTCTGGGCTCTGAGGGGACAAGTCTCCTTCTTCCAGTTATCACAAATATCTCTCCTTCATATGATCATTCAGCAGGCCTTCTAACAATAAAACAACGATTGAGAATAAGAGATTATGTCCTTTTTGAATCTTTCAACTATGGGAAATCATAAACTTAAAAAAAGCAAAAAAGATAATAAACGGTAACTCTTTGTGAATTTTCATGTAAAGAGAAAGTAGATAGGGGCCTCCTAGGAACATTCATTCTTCAGATTCTCATCCCCTAGGTTTGCCCGGAGACTATCTGATTAGCAGACTTCCACCTAAAAGTTATGAGCTCAGGGAAACCCAGCAATTGGGGCAAACAGAGCAGTCAAGAAATTCTCTGAGTCACACTCTTTATGGCCTTCCAAGAGACACTTGACCACTCTGTGTCTCAATTATTGGCAAATTGGGGACAGCGGTAACAACACTTGCTTACCCTACAGGGATGCTGTAAGAGCCAATTAACCGTGGGCAATGTCACTGGAGATTGAAGGATGAGTGCCATTATGTAGTTACAAGGCGTTATTACTGTAGTGTGAGTGGCGAATGGAAAGTAGAGGCTTAGCAAGGAAATTCATGGGTCTGCCTTGCAGCAGCTTCCTGATAAATTGCCAATAAAGCCTTCCTAATTTATCTCATTCTGCCTGCATGGTGACTTGTACCTGACAGTCTCTGTGGATGACAGAGAGAAAGAATGGGGAAGCCAAGCCAGGTACAAAACACTGACGACATGAAGTCAGGCACTGTAGAAAAGGTTTCTTTGGAAGCTGAATTTTAATCATCCTTTTACATTCTATCTAGAATATGGATTGAGCAAGGGCTATGGGAGGGGTTAACCATGAAGTTGGGGAGAAAGGGATAAATTCTCAAGATGCATTTCACCTGGAACCATTAGGTGGTGACCTTTAGGATTTAAACTGGTGTTCATCAGCTTGACGTCAGATCCCCTAGTAGAAATGGGACACAAAACCGAGCCACAAAACCAGACAGTGTAAGCTGATGGCTCTGTCTGAGCATTTCAATAATGTATGAAGCTGATTTGGGCCACACCAAAAGGTTGCCTTAAGACCTGAAATGAAAATACATAAGGAATTACAGAGCTGCAGGATCTGAGTTTGGGGAGAGGGCCTGGGAAAATTAAAGAATGTCTTCAAATTCAAGCCAATATGCCAAACCCCACCTGCGAACTCTGGCCCAATGCCAGGACTGATGTATTTATTACTAGTTTCCTGTGGTGAGCAAAAGAGAGAGAGAAAAAAAGGACTTGTATAAGAAAATAAAGAGAAGTCTTTAGACACTGAAAAACCAAGACTATCAGGACAAAAAACATCTGCTCAACAGAAACCTGATTCTGCCGGTTGACCAAGGAGATTTAGGGATTTAAGAGAAAATCCAAAAACCTGGAATACCTCAGAGCGCTAAAAAATGCTGAAGATTATTGGAGCCTGAGAAACCATTTGGGCATGGGAGAGCGGGGCCATGGGGCGTGGGAGGTGGTAATTCTCACCCTTTCCGAAAGCCGTTAATTCCTTCTGCCTTTATAATCCTTCTCATCACTGAGCTCTGATGTCAGACACTGTGCTAAGTAGGTTACATATATTGTCACGCTTCATTGTTGCAACAACTGTGTAGTCAGAGACTGAAATTATTCCCATTTTAGACATGAGCAATCTGAGGCTCAGAGAGGTTATGAAATTTTCTTACCACCACAGAGTTAACAACTGGTAAATCTGGGACTGAAACCCTGATATTTTGACTCCAATGTCCTTGTTTAAATACTGATACTGTTCTCTCTCCTGAAACACCTTTCTGGGCCAGAAAACAACTTCTGAGGTAAATGCTTCTTAAATTCCTACCCAGATTTATAGCTCAGATGAAATGGGATAAATACCCTACAAAATGCTATTAAGAAGATGCTATGGGATTTTGTTGAAAGAAGAAATAAGTTCTATTGGGCTGAGGGGAGTGGATGGGACAAAGACAAAAGAAGAGAGGCAGGGCAGCCTGGGCAGCTCAGTGGTTTAAGTGCCACCTTCAGCCCAGAGCCTGATCCTGGAGACCCGGGATCGAGTCCCACATCGGGCTCCCTGCATGGAGCCTGCTTCTCCCTCTGCCTGTGTCTCTGCCTCTCTCTCTCTCTCTCTTTGTGTGTGTGTCTCTCATGAATAAATAAATAAAATATTAAAGAAAAAAAAGAGGACAGGCAGTGTAAATGTAAAGACTGAACTTTTTACTGGCCTTTTTAGCATGAAGTTATTGCCATTTCATAAAATCCTCATAGCAGTCTTATGAAGTAAGTAGCATTTTTACCTATTTTACAAATAGGGAAATTGAAGCATAGAAATGTGCAATATGCAATCCACAGTCATATATATAATGGAAGGAGTAGGAGCTAGAGCCCCATGTTGGGGTCCTGAACTCCAATGACCTCATTCTTTCTGTTAAATCGCATTGCTCAATGGCGAGTGGCATCAGGTGAGACTCATATCATGTCAAGGGTTTCCACAGGAAGAACAGGATACATATTCCAGATAAAAGAGAGTATGAACTAACAGCCAACATACATGGGAAGAAAAACAAAAAGAGAAAGTGTGTGAGCTTGAAGATGTAGAGGTGAGAAAGTGCAGTGAATTTTTGCAAAATTCTGAATAGTCTGATTTAGATAAATGTGAAAGGTCAGAAGAGTCTGGAATAGAATGGCTCACAAAGTCATGAATTTTACCTTGTTCAAGGAATATGAACCTTCATTCTGGACAGAGACAGTTACTGCAGGTAAACTAGGCTTATTGTGGCAAACATTGCACAGCATACGTAAGTCAAACCATTATGCCATACACTGCAAACTTGCATGGTGCTGTGCATTCATTGTATCTTAATAAAACTGGAAAAAAATTAAAAATTAAAAAATTTTTAAGAGAAGGTCTTTGAGCCAAAGAGAAAGTGATCAGTGTGATGCAACTACGTCAGTATATATGCTGTGTGGCAATTGAAAAGTTGCTGCTGGTCTCCTCTCCTGAATCCAGCCCAGGAGGTACCACGGAAGCAAAAGGAAAATTGAGAAATCTATCAAAATAATAAAAAACAGAGAAACACCAGGGATAAGAGAAACAATGGGTTAGGTTCTTGCATAGGTTTTGAGTGGAGTAATCAATGTGGGACATCTGGATTTGGAGCAAAAAAACAATTCTCTGTGCACTATTTTCTCTCCCCAACATTGCCTTGAGATTACTCAACTACAAAGCAGATCAAGAGCAACCAGCGCAGCCCCTGCAGTGAGGCAGGGAATGTTGGGGACGATGCTAACATCCTCCTGGAGTGTACAGCAGCTAACCACAGGTGCTAGCAGGTCTGGCTGGTCTTTCTGTGTTCCCTCCAGCCCGAACATCCCTTCTCCACATCGAGGGCTAAGTGACTACAAGGAAGGTTAACCACCCTTGATTAAGAGCAGTGCCAAGATCAATATATAAGTAATAATTCACTTCATCAAATACTTTCTCTGCATCAGTTAAAACTGTCATATGGATTTTCTCCTTTATTCTATTAATGTGGTGAATTCAACTGACTGGTTTTCAAATGTTACACCAACCTTTCATCCCTAGGATAAAACTTACTTAGTGATGATACATGATCCTTTTCATATATGACTAGATTTGATTTGCAAATATCAAATTTGCATCCATGCTCAAGGGCTATTAATCTGTACTTTTTTGAAGGGGAGAGATAGAGACAGAGAGAGAGAGGGAACACACATGGGCACGGGGAAGGAGGAGCAAAGGGAGAGAGAGAGAATCTTTTTTTTTTTTGTATATTTTTTATTGGAGTTTGATTTGCCAACATATAGCATAACACCCAGTGCTCATCCTGTCCAGTGCCCCCCTCAGTGCCCGTCACCCAGTCACCCCATCCCCCCCACCTCCCCTTCCACTACCCCTTGTTCGTTTCCCAGAATTAGGAGTCTCTCATGTTCTGTCACCCTCACTGATATTTCACACTCATTTTCTCTCCTTTCCCCTTTATTCCCTTTCACTATTTTTTATATTCTCCAAATGAATGAGACCATATAATGTTTGTCCTTCTCCGACTGACTTACTTCACTCAGCATAATACCCTCCAGTTCCATCCATGTCGAAGCAAATGGTGGGTATTTGTCATTTCTAATGGCTGAGGAATATTCCATTGTATACATAGACCACAGCTTCTTTATCCATTCATCTGTCGATGGACACCGAGGCTCCTTCCACAGTTTGGCTCTGTGGACATTGCTGCTAGAAACATTGGGGTGCAGGTGTCCCGGCCTTTCACTGCATCTTTGGGGTAAATCCCCAGCAGTGCAATTGCTAGGTTGTAGGGTAGTTCTATTTTTAACTCTTTGAGGAACCTCCACACAGTTTTCCAGAGTGGCTGCACCATTTCACATTCCCACCAACAGTGTAAGAGGGTTCCCTTTTCTCCGCATCCTCTCCAACATTTGTTGTTTCCTGCCTTGTTAATTTTCACCATTCTCACTGGTGTGAGGTGGTGAGAGAGAGAGAGAATCTTAAGCAGGCTCAATGCTCACAGCGAAGCCAGAGTTGGGGCTCAATTGCACCCAAGATCATGACTGAGCCATCCAGGCGCCCCTTAATTGGTAGTTTTACTTGTTTTTTTTAATATTTGTTTTGTACTATGATTTCTTTGCCAGCTTTTGGTATTAGTGTTTTGAAGTTTTCAAAAGAGGTTTGGGAGTGTTCTCTCCTTTTCTGTTTTCTGAAAGAGACTGCATAAATTTGATAATTCTTCCTTAAATGTTTGATATCATTTACTAAAGAACCATCTGGGCCAGCAGTTTTGTTCATATGAAGATTGTTGACAACAAATTCAGCTTCTTTAATAAATGCAGAACTGTTGATATATTGTTTCATCTTGTGCTAGTTTGGGCACATTTTATTTTCAAGGAATATGCGTGTTTGAACTAAATTGTGACCCAGGGTTGCTCATAGCATTCTCTTGTTTTTTACTGAATATCTGCCGAGTCAACAGTGATGATCCTTCTAACATTTCTGAAAGCACACTAGTACATATATTCTTTATATTCTTGCTCCTTTTTTATCTTTCAGTCTAGTGAAGGGTTTATGAAATCATTAATACTTTCAAAGAACCATCTTTTCACTAATTTTCCCTCTTGCTTTCTTAATTTCTACTTCATGGACATTTACTCCAATATTTATTAGAAAATCTTTCTTCTTTGTGTTTACTTCACTTCTCTTTTTTTTGTTTCTTAAACTAAAACTTAATTGTAGACCTTTCATTTCTAATATGGACATTTAAGACTCTACATTTTTAAGCATCTTGAAAATTTTAGTTTATCTTTTTATTGTCATCCGGTTCAAATAATTTTTAATTTTCTTTTTGCTTTCTTTACTGAGCTATAGAATACCTAGAAGTGTTGTTTCATTTTCAAATATTCAGAGTTCCTAGATTATTTTCTGCTTCAATTCAATAATTAGAGAACCTACTCTGCGTAATTTCTGTAATTTTAAATTTGGCCAAATTAATTTTATGGTGCAATGCACAGTCCATCTCATTGAATGTGCCACATGTGCTTCAAGAGAATGGGCACACTGTATGTCTTTCATGTATTTTACTATAATTGCCAATTAGGTCAAGGTAGTTGATAGTTTGTCAGACTAGGCTTTTACTGATTTTGTTGTTACTTATTTATCAATTGCTAAGAGATAGGTGTTTACATTCTCAAGTATTATTTGAAATATTCTCTCTCTTCCTTTAATTTTGTTAACTTTTGTTTCATCTATTTTAAAGCCCTGTTATGAAATGACTACCTATGTAGAGTTGCTATGTCTTCACAATAAACTGACTATTGTGTTATTATGGAATGTCTTCTTTATCTCCTTGTCTTAAAATACTGATTTTATTTGAAATTAATCTAGTTACTAACCCTCCTTATATTTGCTGCTTATATATTTTTTCTATCCCTTTATTTTGAATCTCTTTATACATAAATTGCATCCTTATACATTATACTAATGAAGAGGAGGGTATTTTTGCTTTTTTTCCCCTCTTCTGATAATTACTGCCTCTTAGTTGTTTAGTTCATCATAGCTAATATTGATGTGATTTGATATAGGTCTAACAGCTTATTATTTGCTTTCTGCCACCTCCCCTCTATTTCTATTTCTCTGCTCTTCATTTCTTGACTTTTCCTGGACTATTTGAATATTTGATTTGAATGCTATGTCAAATTATCTCTTGGCTTTTTTATTATACCTCTGTTATTTTTAAAAATTGGTACTCTGTGAATTACAATATATATCCCCAACTTTTCACAGCCTAATTAGTGTTAACATTATATCTCTCATGTAAAATGTGAAAATCTTACAGTCATAGAGACCTATCTACCACCCTATTGTTCTTTATGCTACTGTTATCATATATATTACATGTATCTATTATAAAACCAGTAAGAAAATGTTATCATTCTTGTTTTTAGCAAATATATTTTTAAAGAAATTAATGAGAAAAAATATACTTATATAGTATTTATCATAGGTTTGTTATAAAAGATCTGGTTTCCTTTCAGGTATAATTTTTTTACAACCTAAAGAATTTCTTCTAGCATTTCTTGGAGTCTATGTCTGCTATGGCAATGAATATACTTAGTTTTATTGTATCTAAAAATGTCTATATTTTGCCTTTATTTTTGAAGGTTATTTTCATTGGATGTAGATTTCTTTATATTTTCATGGGTTGATAATTTAGTTTTTCTTTCAGTTTTAAAGACGTTTTCCCACTCTCTTATGGATTTGTTAGTTTCTGATCAGAATTCAGGAGTCTTTCAAATTGTTGCTTCCCTGTACATTGTGTATTGCTTTTCTCTAGTTGCTTTTTAGACTTTTTATCTTTTGGTTTCAGTGGTTTGAATATGATTCCTAGGTGTGGTTTACTTAATTATTCTGCTGCAGGTTCAATGAACTTCTCGAAAAAAAAAAACATATATATGCCTTTGCCTAAATTCAAAAAAATGTCCAACATCAATTCTTCAGAATGATATCAAGGTAAAACTCACATAACATAAAACTAACTATTTAACAGTTTGATGTCATTTAGTTTATTCTCAATGGTGTGCAACCATCCTCTCTAACTAGTTCAAAATATTTTCATCACCCCTAATGGCAATCCTGTACCCATTAATCAACTACTCATCAGCCTTCTCTCCATCAGCCCTTGACAACCACAAATCTGCTGTTGCTATGGATTTATCAATTCTAAATATTTCATATATATAATGAAATTATATAATTTCTGACCTTTTGTGTCTGGCTTCTTTCACTTAGCAAATGATTTTGAGGTTCATTCATGTTGTAGCACATATCAGCACTTCATTTTTATGGCTGAATAATATTATATTATATGGTTTTACCACATTTTGTTTACCTCTTCATCCACTGGGGGACATTTCAATTATTTCCATCTTTTGGTTATTGTAATTAGTGCTTCTGTGAGCATTAATGTACAGATATTTCTCGGAATACCTCTTTTTTAAAGATTGATTTATTTATTCATAAGAGAGAGAGAGAGAGGCAGAGATATAGGCAGAGGGAGATGCAGGCTCCTCACAGGGAGCCCAATGAGGGGCTCAATCCCAGATCTCGGGATCATACCCTGAGCTGAATGCTCAACCGCTAAGCCACCCAGGCATCCCGGAATGCCACTTTTTAATTCTTTTCCTCAATGGCTGCACAATTTTACATTCCCACCAGCAATGCACATGCGTTCCAATTTCTCTACATCCTCACCAACACTAGTTATTTGTTGTTCCTTTTTTTAACAGCTATCCTAATAATGGGTGTGAAATGGTATTTCATTGTGGTTTTTTTATTTCTCTAATATGTAAAGAAATTAAGCATCTTTTCATGTGCTAGTCGGCCTTTTGTACATCTTCTTTGGATAGAAGTCCGTTGAAGTGCTTTGCTCATTTTTAAACTGTTGTTTTTTCGTTGTTCAGTTCCATTATTTATATATTATGGATATTAGACTTTTATCAGATATATGAGATGCAAATATTTTCTCTTAGATACACTGCCTTTTCACTTTCTAGATAAAGCCTTTTCATGCACAAAAATTTTTTATTTTGATGTAGTCTAATTTTTTGTTTGTTTGTTCCTTGTGTTCTTGTGTCTTTAAATTTTTTTCTTGTCTTTCTTATCCTCTGCCTTTCTTATCCTCTGCAATTCCAGTTACACGTACATTAGACTTCTGACATTGTGCCTTAGTTCCTCTTCTGAAGAAGAGGCTCTCTCTTCTTCAGAGTCTTTCCTTCATCATCTCTATTTTGTCAAGCTGACCTAGTACTTTAAACATTTTCCTTTGTATCATTATACATAGCTGTTTTTAAATCTGTGTTCTAATTCCAGTTGGACTTAGTAGTTTGTTTATTCTTTTTTTGAGAATGAATCATATTTTCCTAGTTCTTCAAATGTCAAGTAATTTTCTATTATATCCTGGAAGTTAACTCCGTTATATTCCTCTAGAGAATGGATATTTTGGTTGTTTTGGTAGACAATTAACTTGGTTTAATTCAAGTTGCAACTATTTTTGGGGAAAGGGCTCTAATCTCAATCCAGTTCCTTTATCTATAGCTGGACTGCTTTTAATTCTGCACCCCCCCCCCATATGTGGCTTCATGGTTAGATAATTTAGTATAACTTATTTACAAAATTCAGGGATCTCGCTCTCTCTTGCTCTTCCTTTTTTCTGGATACTACTACCCATCCCCTTACTTTCCAGCAGCTGTGGTTCCCCTGAGTTCTGTCCTCTGGTTCATTAGGCCAGAATGTCTGTTTTCAATTAAGGTTTTAGGCTTTAGCTGACTTTCTAGCTAATGGCTAAAATAATGGGAAATTCATCCCATTCTGTTCCCTTCTTGCAAGGTTTGACTTTCCTTCAGAGTCTATCTGCTTTTGTTCACTGCCTGGTAACTCCAGATATTTTTGTATTTTGTCAGAGTTAAGAGATTTTGTTCACAGGAGATATGTCCTGTTGGGGCTTATGCCACCATATACCAGCAATTGCTTCATAGCATTTTGAAAATATTTCCATCACAACACATACCACATTTGTTTTGTTTTTTGTTTTTTTTTATTTATGATAGTCACAGAGAGAGAGAGAGGCGCAGAGACATAGGCAGAGGGAGAAGCAGGCTCCATACACCGGGAACCTCATGTGGGATTCGATCCCAGGTCTCCAGGATCGCGCCCTGGGCCAAAGGCAGGCGCCAAACCGCTGCGCCACCCAGGGATCACACCACATTTGATTATAGCTTCTTACATTTTGCCTTTTCTTTCTGTTAGACTATACTCTAATTGAGCATAAAGACTATTTCCTTTTAAAGGTATAATCTTTTTACTCTTCAACAAACTTCTTTTGGAAACTCCCATTCTCTCTTCCAAGATAGTGTCTCCATCACACAGACCCATTTTTCCCACTAGAGATGTAGATACATACTGTAAGTAAAATCCATTATAGTCTCTTTTTCTGGGATTTGGCCACCTGAAGACCGTGTATCTCCTTAACGTCATTAAAATCTGAATGGCCCATGTAAGTCAGAAATCGCCAGGAATCTTCTTTGCTGTCATGGATAGAGAAACTTTCTGAGATAAAAGCCTATAAAGAGGCAAACAAGCTAAGAGAAGAGGAGAGAAAGAGAGAGGATATTGATGACATAATTTAACCCTAGAATTCTATCTTGCTCAAAGAAAACATCATTCCTTTGGTTTCCAAGTTATGAGATTTATAAATATTTGTGTGAAAACGGTTTGAGTTCGGTGTTGCATACTTATGACATCTATAGTTCTGAATCTTCTCTATTTGGCACAGCAAGTACCTTCTTAAGGTAGATAGTAAATGCTTAGATAATAAATGTGTGATGAAAGGTAGATATATACTGTTATTGAAAAAGAGCGTCCCCTAAGTGAGCATGATATAGACATCCACAATTATCAAATGGGTCACTGATAGGGAAATCAAACCATCTTGAGTTCATCTTTCATTGTTGTTCAAAGCTGACCAGACCCTGATATGGAATCTGAATTACCTTTTTCACCTCTGCCAACACCTAGGGCTACAGTGAAACAGATACTTAATTTTGTGGATATCCTTACTATGAATTTGCTCACCTTCAATGATAAAAATAAAGCAGTGATGTGTATGTTCGTTTATTTTTTATTGCTTGCTCTTAAGTGCTCCATTTTTAAAAGAAAGCAATTTTTCAGTGTTTAATGCCCTCTTTCCTAGTACCTTCACCTTGGCATATTCTGCTCTCTCTGTCAGACCCAGGAGAAGATGGTCGTTGCTGGGTGATATGTTGTTCACAGTGTGGGAAGTCTCACTGACAGGGTCTGTTTCCAGTAGCATTTACAACATAGGGAGCACCATAACCAGCTGAGTTTGTGAAAGCTCTTTTCTTATATCTTGCCAAGAATTCAATCTGTTTCTGGTTCCAGCAGACTAACAAAAGCTGTTGCTATGTTATCACTCTCAAAGATGAAGCCATGTAGTCATATGCAAGCTTCCCTTTATATGGCAAAATGTCACCCAGTGACAGACCAAGAGCTTAGAAACTATATCTGAACTGTTAAACAAGTCTGTCAGCACCACGTTCACAGTCTTCGGTACAAGCCGAATACCTACTTGGTGATCCCTAACTTATTCTGTATCCTTCCATTAAAATCAACAATAGATTTTTGAGAAATTTCAACTACTTTGATTGATCCAAAACTCAAATCCAATAGCAAAAAATGCAGAAACACAATTTTAAGAGAAATAAAATTGGGGTGTAAAATTTCAGCAGTGGTAGGATGAATATGTGTTTCTAATACATCAAGAATTCATAAAAATTCGTAAGAACAATCCACCAAGGATCTCAGAAGAAGAGTATCTAAGAGATAAGAAGATTTTAAAAGTCTATAAGATAAAAAGGATAAATGGAACCTACATGAGAAAATGTTCAACTTAACTAATAGTCTAAGTAATATAAATTAGAAGATACAATTTATTTACCCATCATATTATCTATGATGTGAAAAAAATATTGACATGATTCGGATGAGAGAAACATTTTTTATCCTAGTCGGTGAGCATGTAAACATAGACCTTCTCTGGGGAAAAAAAAATTGTGTTCTGTATTTTCATCCATTAATTTGTATCAGAAAACAAATTCAAGTTGCTTAAAAGGATATGTGACTGTAAAAAAGAAGACTGAAAGAAGAAAAAGAAGTGGGAGAGGAAGACAAAAATGGAGAAGGGGAGGAAGAGGGAAGAAGACATGGTTGGAGACAACACAGAGTTGAAAATAAAACTGAAAATGAGCCTCAAGAGCCCTCGAGAGCTTCACCAAGCTTCTAACTAATCTAAGAGTCAGTGGACAAGGAAAACCATTGTGAAGAAAATTTCTCCTTCTTATAATAGTTCACTGGATCTTTTTCTTGACGTTTTGTGTGGTTGCCTTAGTATAACCCAATGTTTGCTTTTCAAAACTTCAGAGATGGAGGTGACTATCTTCCAGAGATATACATGGTAACAGTTGGAACTTGGCATCTTTTCACTTGTTGGGAGGATGAGAGCACCTTTGTTTCTATAAGGAGATAGCTGTATCTTCTTTGGTGCAAGCTTAAACTGTTTTATTGCTATATTGAAATGTAACTACATGTAGAAGGGAGTATTCAGAGTAATAGCCAAAGGGGTAGATTGGGTGATTATTAAAATGCTGTCTCCCTAGCTTCTCTATGTTTTCTGATGCTAGAGTTGGAGCACGATTCGCCACATTTCTCCTTTAGGAAAAATGTCTCCTTTAGAAGAAATGTACCTCCATTAGGCTGCATCTCCATTAGGCTCTGCTCATAGGGATTCTAGGAGGAAGACTCCAACACTGGAGAGGAAGAAGCACTTACTCCTTCCTGCTTTGTTGCCTGTTCTGGTCTCATCATTGCAGCAAAGGCTCTTCAACAACAATCTGTGCTGGCAGCACTGCTTCCAGTCTCAAGTTCTCCCAACACCTAGAATCAGCCTCACTGTCCTTACTTGGGGATGTGAACATAGCCCCATGCTACACCCCTCCCCAGACTCCTCTGAGGTCTGAGTCTCAGAGGCCGGGGCCCCTCCTTCAAGCTCTTACCTTTTAATAATTTCAACTTCTTCCCTTCCTTCTTCATAGCCTTACAGGTGCAGGTACTACTTCTGTAATACCTCAGTACCACCTTTTTGATTTGATACCTTATGTTAAATTTTCTCTGTCAAAATACATAGCTCTTCTGACTGGAGCCAGACTGATACAATGGAGACAATAGTAATACAATTTTTACAGAACTCTGTGTGTGTGTGTGTGTGTGTGTAATATTATCTACATCTCTCAACAATTCTATATGTAATTATATGTTATATATCACACATGTAAATATATTTTTATAAATCATACTTAGAATTATATATGGCATATAGTATATGTTCGATAAATATTGGGGATTTTTATAATAGCAATACTATGATAATAATAAAACTGCTTTGAGAATCAACACCTTGATGGAGAAAGTTCTGGCTGACATCAGCTAATAGAGTACATCCTAACTGCAAAGTACAAGGCACCAGAAAAGTGAGGAATATTCATGACGGAGGCAGACGACTCCACCTAAATTTTCTAAAGTAAGAAACAGAAAGTCTTCTTTTAACTGAAGAAACCTATAGAATCATCCTCTTTAAATGATATGGAATATGGATGCTCAGAATCTTGGTATCCCAGGAGAGATATGAGAGGGAAATTGCCATGCATTGACCTTCTATTATGTACCAGCTAATTTCCAATGCTATCTCATTCTCCCTTCCCATTGCTGTAGTGAGTGAGGTATTATTGTTCTCATTTCACGGATGGAACAAGAAGACTTGAAGACTTTGAATAGCTTGTTTTGGGTTACATGTAATAGCAGAGGGAGAGCTAGAATCAAAAACACAAACATCACCAGAAGGAAAACTATAGGGTGTGTTCATGTGTGTGTGTCTTGCACCCTGGCTGGTGGTGGGGGAAGACTGCCACAAATATAGGAGTCAAAAGCTATTATCCACACAAGGTTAAAGACTTTTTACAATCCAATTGAGAAACACTCCAGGAGCTCAAAATAGAAAGAAATTTGATCAAAATCACTTCACAAGACTGCTAAGATCAGGCCTAAAATGTAACACTGGGAAGCAGAGAAGTGCCTTTCCCTAAAACCATACTTTATTATGGAATTACCATCCACATCTATACTGCTCCACGGAAAGAATGACCCAACCCCAGTCATGAAATCGACTGGCTTATGTAAATTGTGAACTCCATGGGATTTTTAAAAATTACCTTCATCTACTAGAAGAATGAAACATTTTACTTACTAAGGATGTTTGTGGCAAGTAGACACATAATGATTTTTTCATGTGAAGAAAGAAAGAAAAGATTAAATTCTGGGGTGCATGGAATGATGTCAGGAGAGATACACAGTAGAGGACTGCTATTGGTCTTCATGTGCAAGAAGAAATGCACTGTGTTTTTCTATTAAAAAAAAGGTTACTTTAAAAGGTTTCTAATTATTTCACTGAAGTAAAGAAATTCTATGCAGGTATATGTTAGATGAGAATATGCAATATAAGGTCGATGGCTGTGTCGGGGACAGTTTTCATGGAAGCATGTCAATGCTAAGTGACAACAAATATTTCTATGTGGGGCTGGGTTTGGGGCCCAGTGACAGGCACTTCTGAATCTACAACTCCTAAGGAATGCAAATTACCCACTTTTAAAACTATTGATTTTTGAGCATTTAATTAAGCATTCACTGTATTAGGATAGACTAAGTTATGCTATAATAACAGATTAAACTCATAATTCCAAAAGCTAAAGAAACAAATGTTTATTTCCTGCTCAGAGAGTTTTCTCTGGACTTTTCAGTTTTCTAGGCTTCTTTGCCTCACTAGCACCATCATACCAATATGTGCTTCTGTCCCGGAAAGGGCAGACTGGAAACCAGCACCAGCAATCAAATATTTCTACCTAGAAGTGACAAGAATTACTTCCACTCATATTCCATTGACTGTGTAACCTGGTCACTCTTAGTTTCAAGGGCATGAGAAAGTGCAAACTTTCTCTGTGCCAAGAAACAGAAAACTGGATAATGGTGACAGATAGCAATGTCTGCCCAGAGCCCTCTACATACATTTGTCATTTTAACTTTCCACAGTCCTGTGATGTAAACACAATATGACCTTCTTCTTACAAATAAGGAACCTGAATCTTACAATCATTCAGTACGTTTCCCAGTGTCACATGGCTACAAAGGCTCAGAGCTAAGATTCAAACACAGGGTCTGATAACCCTGAAGACATGCTTTTCTAGTCACCATGCCATCCTACCTCCTTGCATGTAGACGGGCTTCTGAATGAACATCTCCTTTCTGCCATGATTATTTCTCTCAGGAAACATTCCTCCAAGAATAAAGGTTGAGAAAAGTCTAAGGTTAGCAATAGATAGGAACAACCCACTGGGACCAAAGTTAAAAAAAAAAGGTGCAACAGACAACTTCAGCTTTTTAATTTCTTCACATTTTCTCTTGTGTCCCCTCTGTTCTCTAACAATAACAAACAAGAAAGCCTTTAAGGGTTAAAGATACTGTGAGCTTGTCTTTGGGTACAGCAGAGAGGATAATGTCTAGGGAGATGACACTCTTTTTGGTGAAGTAAGAACCCCAAGGGATAGGATGAATGGTTGGCAGCATTAAAGAAAAGAAAGTAGACTGTGTTGCTGGGAAAAGAAACCGCCCTCCCTTGCCTAAGAAATGTACTTGAGCAAGAGCAAAGCTATGCCACTCTGTCCCATCAACATTAGGATCCGGCTTTGTTTTCTGGGCATTGAAATGGGAGAGTGGTTATCTGCTGCTCTCTGAATAGCTCATTTGCCACCACATGAGCCAGGGTTTTCAGGATCAATTCAAAAAACAGATATGAGGTACCTATTCTATCTAAAGGGTGGCACTGGCTTTAAAGAATTTATAATCTAGTAAAACAGATAAGACAGGAGTACAAATAAGGATAAACCAGACATTTGAGAGAAATCCAAGCAAAGTGAATAGGATAAATTGATTTCATCTGAAAATAAAGATCCAGAAGATTTCAGAGAAACATTTGTCCTTAAAGTGAGCTTGGAGAGAAGGGGTAGGGTTTGTAATGATAGAGATCAAAACACAAAAACATAAAATAGCGTAAAATGCATTAGAAAATGAATGGATATGAAAAGGCCACAGATGTGAGAAAAAGTCGGTAACCCACTTTGGATAAAGCATCCAATCATAAAAGATTTATAACAAGCTAAGTCTGGAAAGCTATGTTGGGACTAAGTCACAGAGGTCTCTGAGAAGTTTTTCCTGTGAAAATCTAACTGACCTCAAGTTAGCACATGAAGCCCTCAATGACTGTAGGGAAAAATATACAGGATATTTGATGTTGCCAAAGATAAGAAGTAAGACTGTAAAATAAAATTAACTAGGTTGGAATCATAACTCTACATTAATCTCTATATATAACTGTGAAAAAATTATTTCAATTCTCTGCCCTTCATTTTCTCTTCTTTAAAATGGGGATAATATTAATTAGAGGTTATTAGTAATTCAATTAGATAAAGCATAAGGAGCTCAAAGCAATACCTGGAAGAATGCAATCAGTCAATATTACTGACTGCTTTTATTCCTTGACACGTACTATCTTCTTCATTAGGGATATGTCAATAACTGGCACCATATTAATTTCTCTGTAGGAAGGGTTGGCACTCAGTACAAATGTTAAGCTTACTAACAACTTCCTGGATTTCAAGTAAATTACCAAGCCATCTCAAATCTGCCAAAGACATAGAAATCATCTCAAGGCTATAAATGAGCAAAGATGAGCTGTAAAAACTCAGTATAAGGACTTGAAACACAATGTTACTCACCAAAGTGTTGTGTCTCAGGGTATTTTTACTTTTATTTTACAACATCCTAACAAACATAATGATGAACCAAATGTGCCTGTTGACAGATTCTATTAAACTGGTGGCTCCCTGAAGCATCTTTAGGGTGGAATAAGGTATCAAAGGTATTATCAGTGTCATGAGTGCTTCGGTTAGGAAAAAGATTTCCTGTAGATTTTATCACTATAATGACACATGTGCACACACATATGCACACATGCACACATACGTGTGTGCACATACACGCACACACATGAACATGCATACATACATTCAAATAAACATATGCACAGACACACATGTGGACACACATTCTCTTGCCGCTGTCCGTATGAACCAGAGCTAGGAAGACCGTATTTTTCTGGACATGTCTCATAACACTTTTCTAGATCCTCTATAATCCCAATATAGAAGGAAGTATGAAAAGTTACCTAAATGACTTGAATGTAGAATTCAGACAATACATTTTATTGTTGTTGCTATTTAGAAAAAAGGAAGTTTGCTCCATTCTCCCAAATGCAGTACTTTTAGCCAACACAAATTAACTTACTTAAAATGTGGCCACCCGTGCAACTTACTATATTTCAACACAATACAAAGAGCTGAGTCATCATAAAGACTGAAAACTATCTTAATTTCTTTTTGATTATGCAACTTCACAGTAAGTAGGGGGGGAAAGCAGTTCAGGATAGAATAGAATAGAATAATTAGAGCTGTGGAGAGTTTGAAAAGCATTCACAAGAAATTATTCAGTTAAAGAGAAGAAGGCTGAGAAAGGTAAACACAGTAATCATTCCAAGTATTTTTTCGTTTTATGAGAGAAGTGACATATGTTGAATTTCTAATACATTTTATGTACTGTGCCATGGACTTTACATATATTCTTTCCTTTTGTCATCATAAGAATAAACGAGAGAGGGATCCCTGGGTGGCGCAGCGGTTTGGCGCCTGCCTTTGGCCCAGGGCGCGATCCTGGAGACCCAGGATCGAATCCCATGTCGGGCTCCCTGCATGGAGCCTGCTTCTCCCTCTGCCTGTGTCTCTGCCCATCTCTCTCTCTCTCTGTGACTATCATAAATAAATAAAAATTTTAAAAAAAAAGAATAAACGAGAGAACTGAGGTTGGAGAAGTTAAATTATTTACCCGAGAGTAATCACTTAGAAGTTGGCAGAGACAGGACTCAGTTGATTAAGCAAGTTATAAAATATATTTGATTCAAAAGTAACATGACTTTAAAAAATTGGTTACTCTTTGGTATTTATTGTAATAGCACCTGACATTTGCAAAACCAAATAAAACAGAACAGAAAACTTCTTTTATCATGACATTTAAATTAGTCACCAGTATATCACAAAATAATATGAAGTCTGGAGAATATTTCTTAAATATTATTTCATGATAGATACGGGACAAGAATCCAAAGCCCTGAAATAACACAAGGAAAAAACTGTTCTTTGGTTGTTCCCAACATGATGCTTAAAGAATTGTTTAAATTGAAATTTCAAAATCACTGTGGTTTGGCTCATTTTCTTTCTTTTCAATTCTGTACTCAGGAGCCAAATACATCACTTCAAACAAAAATAATAAAAAAATCATTCTCCATGTTTATATGGAATTTCATTTCTTCTGTTCTCACCACCACATTTCCAAATACCTAAACCACAACATGGAGGAGGTGCCTTTGTGAGCTTTCCTGTCAGGGGAAATGGTTTTACAAACAAGAGCTCAGATAAATCAAGTTGATAATTTGTTGACATTAGTGCAGTCATTCCTTCTTAGGTGATTCCTAAGATTAGTTCTGAATTTTGGTTCATGGCCACAACCATTGTTTACGTGTTACTCTACTCTTTCTGGTGGTGGAGTCAAGCTTGTCCTAGAATCGTGTCAGTACAACAAACACTGGTACATTCTATATGCGAGGCACTGTGCTAGACACTCAGCACAGAGAGATGCTCAAGATACCAATCCTCTTATTCAAGTCCCTAAGTAAGAACACAAATCAATGTGACAACCTGTGATGTGTGTCACAAATAGAGAATGGAGGAATGGAAAAGAAAGAAAAACTGGGATGGTGGGAGATGGTCTTGAAATTGAGAAAATGTAGAAGAAGAAAACAGGTTATGGGATTAAGATCAAGAGAAGAGACCTGCTACTCCACAGAAGAAATGCTTGAGTGTCCACCTTTGGGGTGAAGAAAGGGAAGGTAATGGGAGTGCATTTATCATGATGAGCACTAACTGGTGTGTAGGGTTGTTGACTCACTATGTTGTATACTTGAAGCTCATGTAACATTATATGATAACTATACTGGAATTAAAGATTTTTTTAAATGTCCACCTTTAGTAAAGACTTAGCTCTTACTGTCTGTAGCATTCTATCTGGAAATTTCTAAAACTTCCAGATGAGAGTTGGGACTAATTCAATCATAACTTGATGCAGCAGCAACAGATGACATATTCTAATTTATACAATTTTTCTCTAGACATTGATTTGGTGAGAATGTGAAAAATCAGACAGATTTTCACTCATCAAAGGAACTGCCCTTTGTATGTGTTATTTTAATTGAGCAATTTGGCATATATACCTAAGATACCAAATAGATTTTACAGGGGAGAGCAAGCTTCATGGATACAGTCTCTCCTTCTTCTTTCCAAATAATAGCTTCCCAATAAATATTAAAAAATTCAAAAAAGAACATCCAACCATCAACTAGATCTCATTTTTCTTATACCTCACTAGAGGACCCTTAAGCAAACTCATTAGTTTTCTTTAGCCATTATGAAGCAAGCCACATTTTTTAGGGACTTCAAGTCCAATTTTCTTAATTATGTGTGTACCTCAAGGTCTTCCTTTCAATGGGACAGAGTTGGACTATTTTTTAGACAGAGTTTACATAAGCAAATTTGCAGGGATAAAACTATTCCTAGAGCAAGACACATGGCTTAGGCAAAAGCATAAGGTCATAGGAGTCATAGTTGTAAAGTTTTAGGATTTGAAGTGATTTTAAAGAGTATCAAGTACAATGTCTTCATCCAGATAGAGTGAATAACTTTAAAAAAAAAAAAAAGTAGGCTCCATGCCCAGCATAGAGTCCAACATGGAGCTCAAACTCATGACCCTGAGGTCAAGACTTGAGCTGAGATCAAGAGTCAAGCACTTACAACCCAAGTCAGCCAGGCACCCCAAGAGTGAGTAACTTTCAATGATACAAATCCAGTTAATGAGTTACAGGACTCTCATACGTCTTGTGATATGTAGCTGAGCTGCCTTCTGCTGGCCCTACAATGGACTAATAAAATGCCATAGAGTCCCAGCATCCTAGAGGAGATAAAGGATCATGGAAGGGTAAGAACCCTGTTTCTGAGGCTGTGACCCAGGATAGAGACCCCTGAAACAGTGGGGAGGTTAAGCTGGTCTACCATTCCCAAATCCCAAGGGAATGGGATATGACCATAAATCAGAGTGCATAGGTATGGTGACCCAAATCTGTCCACAATGACTAGGCCAAGAGCACAAAAGTCATTCAGGACCAATTAAATTTGGTAGAGACAGCCTGTCTGTACTCAATAACATGAGCAACAATGATGCCTGTTAGAGGGCTGCCTATACCCAATTTTTCTATCACACAGGCATACATAGCAGGAGAAAATGAAGCCAAGAGGTTTAAAGGAAAAAAAAAAAGCATAGCTAGAAGATGGTGCCACTATACCTGATAACACAGTTTGGGCACCAGATCTCATCATGCTGGAAGACCATGTGACCTAGGACTTCCCAGCCACATAAGCCAATAAATTACCTTTCAGCTTAAATGGGTCTAAAGTTATATATATTCCCAACACTAAGCATCCTAATACAAATACTTATGAGTGTTTCATCACTAAATATGTAATATTGGAATCTAACACTGAATTACAAATGTCTTAATGTTGGAACCATGAAATTTTTACATAGGAAAGGATCACATCAGAGACAAGTGGAACTGGTAGGCAGAGAAATTTTAAAAATTATTTAAAAGAGAATTTTTAAATGATACATTTATAAGTGCATAAATTGCATTCATTTGTCAATCCTTTCCTGTAAGAGGCTGCATTTTTTGAGAATAGGTCTAATGATAGGTCATTCTGCTTTCACTGAGCTTATGCATAGAAAGGGAGTGTATTAATTAAGAATTGTACTTAGCTGTTAGTAACAGAGAACATAACTAACTGTTTAAACAAATTAGGTGTTTATTCTCTCACATAACTTGAAGCCCCAGAGTTTAGCAGCCCAGGATTAGCATGGTCATCCTACGAAATGGTCAGAAGCCAAACCTTCTCTCATCTTTCTGCTTTATTGTCCTAGAGCATGCTTTCCAACTTCAAAACACCTCATGGATCATGCCAGCTGCTAGAGCTTCAACCATCAGAACCAATACCAGACTGCAGGGAGGAGAAAGCCAAATTAAATGGGCACATTTGTGAGTTAACATCATACAACTTTCTGTTTTTAGGTCATTGGCAAGAACTTAATTTCATGGCCACACTTAGCTGAAAAAGTATCTGGGAAATGCCTTCTTTGAACTATTATTGCCCCCTAAATAAAACTTGGATTTTGTTAGTAATGGAAAGGAACAAATGGATGTTGAGGGGCTCTTTCTTACATGGAAAGATACTAGCTGAATTACGTGGAACTCCAAATTCTTCATGAGGACACCAGACTGACAGACACAGAGCCATTTTAGAATAATTAACTGCTACTTTCCATGCAAAGAAAATTTAATTGGGAAGAACGCTGCTCCTTTATATGACACAGAGAATTAAATGGGCATAGGAAAATTAAAGATTCCTAAAAACCTCATTATTGTCGTATGTATTTCAAAGCATCTTTGTTGGGATGGAGCTTTCACATTTGTTTCAACTAAAAATTTAAAGGTTTGGGATGAAAAGATGCCCCATGTCATGACATGTTTCCCAAGCATGGCATCCCCCCAAAGTGACTTTCTGGCTCCAGTCATACCACACGTGTGGCCCAAAAACCAGAATTCCAAAGCTTCTGAAAAAATTGGAACCTCCAGGAGCGATAAGTACTATGTTTGTCTCACTGCCTTCCTCTCTTTGACAGCCCTTCTACTTGTTAATAAGTATTTTTCAATTCTTAACCTCACGGCAAGCCTTGTTTCTCAGATCACTAATTATTACCCCCACTCTACAGTGACATGCTCAACAAACAGCTCCATTTCGGATCCTGAGAAAGTTGTGAAAACGAAACACCACCAGATTTTCTCACTGACATCATCCTGCTTCCAGTGACAGATCTGAAATGCCTGTGCATGTTAAATTGGGTGTTAAAAAAAAAAACTTCAGTTGGTGTTCAAACTGTCACAAATGCTGTGGAGGGCCCTGACTTGTAAGAAGATGTGGTTTCTTGTTTTGACAATTCTGTTTTTTTTTTTTTTCCCCTTCTAAAACCTGCAGGGTTTTAAAAACATGGATGATTTTAGAGTGAGAGATTTTTCATCTTCCCTTTGGATCAACGATTTCCACCCTTTGGGACACTCTCATTTTGTTCTACTCTGAGACACACCCTCTCTTTCACCTTTTGAAGATATTATATGTCAGGAATTTATTGTTTCAATTTCAATTAATTTTGTTTTGACAATCTCTTGACACTGCTTTATGGCTGAAGACACCCCTGGGTGTGGCAAAACCAAGGAGTGAATTATTGCTCTCTACGTTCAAAGAAAATAGAGTTGTCCCTTTATGAAAAGACCTAGATAGAGCAGAGTAGAAGTATTTTGAGACGGCAAATTCTCCAAAAGGACTCAAACTGGTTATTAAACTCTGCCTTCCTAAGTGGAAAATTTGGAACTGAAAATTGTAGCTGATGGAGAATGATATAAAGGCCTGCAAAAACTTGGGAGAACGCCTGCTTATTTTTCATTTTTTAAAAAGAATGTTGTATTTTCTTTTTTATGAGAAAAATAAAGGAAGAAATGTGTCCGACTTTCTTAAACTTTGGTGGAGGATGACGGGGGAATTCATATTTGTAATCTCAAGGCTACATGATGTAGTAAAGTGGTTTCCAAACTGCCTCCTTAGAACTTCTTAGCCAAAGAGAATTTGTTAGGGTTTTAAGAAAGAAAGGACACCATCTTGGCTTGAACTGGAGATGACACACATATGCATATATAAGTTGTATTTTTAATTATAATTTAAAATATAGTAATAAAATATAATTTAAAATAATTTATTTAAATTTATAATATATTTCTGTATTATTATATATGTATATATTATATATTTAGATTCATTTTTGATTGAGATATACACATAAAGAAAGAACACACATCTATGACTCGAGAACTTGATTTTAAGACTTGTTGTGCCATTATCCAGCTCTGTAATTATGAGCAAGTCAGTGTTTGGCTGTGAAATGAGAAGGTTAGTGGTTTACAAGGTCTCTTTGAATACTAAATTCTATGTTTTGGTGACTCTTACCTCAGGTATCTTTAGAGAAGAGGAAAGGAACAGACTTCTGAATTCAAGATTTATAATGATCTTGGACAAAATAGCAAGCAGTCCTTTGCTACCAAATATTCTTCTAAAATATAATTATTTTTTTAAAAAATTATTTAATTATCCATGAAAGACAGAGAGAGAGAGAGAGAGAGAGGAGGCAGAGACAGAGGGAGAAGAGCCTGATGAGGGGCTTAGTCCCAGAACCCTGGGATCATGACATGAGCTGAAGGCAGATATTAACTTACTGAGCCATCCTGGTGCCCTAAAACACAATTAAAGATCAAATGCAGGAAGGCAGAAAACTAGGTTACATGAATTTTATTATACCTCTCCCTGAAGAGAAAATTTCTTTCTTTTAGACTTTGAGGATAGATTTGCTCTTCCTATTTAGCTTTACAGAGAGAAAGGATACTCATTTGTACATCCCAAGTGGGCCTGGCCAGAGATAAGAATAGAAAGGAGATCACCTTAGAGCTCATTCAGCAAAATGCTTCATGCTTCCAGGCTCTGAGGGAGGTTTGGTCAATATTTATGTCTAAGTGGCCCTGGAGTCAGGGACACAAACTAGAACACTATTCTGTAGAAACCAGTGCCCTTCCAACCATAACAAAATAGTTAGCTAGACCTTTTCTCATTGACTGGGACCATGCAGAGTCCAAGGACTGCTAGAGCAGTTAAATTCTTTACCCATCATTTTGCTCTATTAAAAGACACACCAGAATATTTTATTCTGGTTTATTTACGTGCTTAGTAAATGTCAAGCTCTGTGAAAGACAATGGGAAATAAAAAGATGAGGAAATAATCATGAAGCATCCATGTTTTATGGGTAGAGGTATACTCACAAGAAGAATAAAATGTCAGGTTCACTGATGAGGATGTGTACAGAGGAAAGATCCCTAACTGAGTTTTCAGTAAGTCATAGAAGGCTTCCTAAAAGAGCTGATACTTAGGGAGAACCTAAAAGTAAGTAAAAATTCACTAACTGAGAGGGCCTGAGTAAACTGGGGGCAATATTAGCCTGAAAAGGGGAAAAAGTATACAATTGAGAAACCGCACAGTTAGGCATGAGGACAGCAGTACTGTTACTCTTGAAAACCCCACCAGTAATTAATTCTCTGCCCCTTAAAAAAAAAAAAAAAAAAAAAATCTGTTTCAGCTTGTTTTCCAAAACTGGATTTTAAAAAATATTCCTAGTTGTTAGTGTTTCAGGCTCATAGTTTTATATTTTCTGTTCCTTACATATGCAGAAAGAATAGATTATGGGTGGTTTGATTTGCTGCTCTTTATTTATCCAGATGCGTTTTGGAGGGAATGTGGGAGGAGAATCAGATTGAGGAGGCCACATTTATTCTGTGTCAAGCCAGAAAGACTGGATGATTAGAACTGAAACAAAAAGAGTCTCAAAAGTAGGATTTGGGGGATCCCTAGGTGGCGCAGCGGTTTGGCGCCTTCCTTTGACCCAGGGCGCGATCCTGGAGACCCAGAATCGAATCCCACGTCGGGCTCCGGTGCATGGAGCCTGCTTCTCCCTCTGCCTGTGTCTCTGCCTCCCTCTCTCTCTCTCTCTCTGGGACTATCATAAATAAATAAATAAAATTTAAAAAAAAAAAAAGTAGGATTTGGAAAGATAAAGCTTGTGACAGAGCTCAGAAATGTGTTTGTTACCCATTTCCAACTTCTCAGATGAAAAGAAAAACAAAGGTGAGCTGCTTTCTTCTCTGCTTGGGTGCAAGCAATCTTCCAGGGCACCCAGTCTTAGTTCTTACTCTCCATATCCATCTTAACCTCACCCTGGCTCACAGAGGGTGGGGCAGAGAATTAATTACTGGTGGGGTTTTCAAGAGTAACAGTACTGCTGTTCTCATGCCTAACTGTGCGGTTTCTCAATTGGAAAACAAGCTGAAACAGATCTTTTTTTTTTTTTTTAATTTTTATTTATTTATGATAGTCAGAGAGAGAGAGAGAGAGGCAGAGACACAGGCAGAGGGAGAAGCAGGCTCCATGCACCGGGAGCCCGACGTGGGATTCGATCCCGGGTCTTCAGGATCGCGCCCTGGGCCAAAGGCAGGCGCCAAACCGCTGCGCCACCCAGGGATCCCCTAGCTGAAACAGATCTTAAAGAGGTCATACGAAAGAGGATCATGGGCCATAAAGGGGACAGAGTCCAAACAGAATTGCCCCGAAGTAACTCCCACCATGAAAGCCCCACCATGAGTTGAAAAACACAAAGAACAAACTTAAAACATGATATATCAGAGTACTAGCTCAAAAGAAAGGGATTTGAATCTAAGAAGGACCCAAAGCTTCAGTCTTGGAAAGCAACATTTCTGCATGGAAAATGGAGCAGCCTGACAAGGGCATTTGCCCCCTGGTACCTGGTGATGAAGGGAAAAAGGAAATAAGAGTAGGAAATTGAAAGTTCTGCTCAGTGTGTGAGGGGGTGGGGGAGAGAGAGAAAGAGAACACATGCAAGCGAGCAAGCATGGGGGAAGGAGAAAGAGAGAGAGAGAGAAAATATCACAAAGCAGAAAAAAAAAAAAAAACAGAAATCCCTCCCCCACACACAAACATTGAATTTAATTAGAGAAACTGTACTTCACCATGCCAACAGAAGAGGGTAGTCTTGAACTAAGGTACCAGTAAACCTTTCAAAACTTTTTTTGGGTGGATACAACTGCCACTGCTGGTCTGGAAAATTAGACATTCAAAATAAACAGAAAAAGCAAAATGGCATTCATACAAAATTGGACTCAAAAGAAATAAAAATCAAAATATATCAGCTGTTGAAAAAGCTCCTCAAATGTTAATCATGAAGTAAAAGAAAAGGTGGGGATGTGTAACATAATATTCCCTCCTGAATTAAATACCTGAAAATAGGAATTTGTGGATGTGAAATCAATACCCCAAATCAGAAATTAAAACTCATAACAAATATAGACAAAAAAAAAAAAAAAAACCAGGAAGATGTAAAATGACTGAACTCAGGAAAAAAATTGTAGAAAAAGTCAAATTCATCTTTAAAATGATGGCTGCATTAAAAATTGCCTGAGCAAGTAAATGCTGCATTGAAATTAGAGTCAAGAGAATGGAAATAAATTTAAAAGGATCAAAAGAAACTATTTCGGGATAGGCAAAGATCTAATATACATATAATTGGAGTCTCTTAAGAAGAAAAATAACAATGTAACAGAACAATATTTTAAACCACGATCCAAGATATTTTTCTATAAATAAGGGAAGTCTATTTCCACATATTGAAAGGATTCACTTTGTAGTGAAAACTGATCTGATCTGGATTAGTCAACTCTGAGTCATACTAATAAAACTATGAGACTTTAAAAAAAAGTCTACAGCCACAACAACAAAACAAAACAGAAAAACCACAAACCAAGCTCTGTCTTTTGCAAAGGAAAGACAATTAGATAGGCAGAAGACTCCCCACAGCAACATAGGAAGCCAGACAATGAGGAGAAAGCATTTCTAAAAAACTCCTATCTACCGATCATCTTCACAGTGACACCTAGATTGGTGTTTGATTGAATAGGCCTGTAGATAAACTGAGCCAACACATAAAACTGACCACCATACCAACAGATAACTTGATTAGGTGTCCAGATGAAACAACACTTACAGGGGAATTCCAATGTTAACTAGGGAGTTTCAATGTACCTTCAACTTACCTAACACTTCCCTCCCCTGACAATACTGTCCTCCTTGTCAAACTTCATTGTATGTAAGAATCTCCTTAGGATCTTACTCAAATGCAGATTCTGATTTAGCAGCTTGAGGCCTGAGATTCTGTATTTCTAACAAGTTCCCAGATGAAGCTGATGCTTCCAGGCCTAAGGGCCAGACTTTGAAGAATATGCCCATAGAGTATAATTCCTGAGACCCCCAAATGTCCAAACTGCTCTTTTGTCTCTTCACAAATACTTACTTTCCCTGATGTGTCCAAGAATCCCCTAAAGAGCTTGTTCATGGTTCAGAGACAATGACATTCTGGATGTTGCATTCTGGAATATGAAACTCGGACATGTCCTTCCCTCAACATTATACTAGGCATTAGTACTTTATACCAGATTTAATGTGGCCTCTCAGCATTTTAGCTTTTAAGTATACTCAAACAGCTATTTCCTCAGGGTATGTTATCTGTCACCTGGATGTTTGGGTGACAGTCTCATAGATCCAGACCACTATTCTCTTTTTATCCAACATTCTTGGTTTAGGGCACACTGAACTTATTCCTTCCTACTGTGATGATAATGATAGCTCTGAGGCCTTGCCCTTCCCTGTCAAAGACCTGGTCTGCACTACTAGTGTCCACTAAAAGAGCCTCTAATAACTTTTAGTATTGGAGAAAAAAAAGAATTAGAGACTATATTTTTATGCCCAGAAGTCATCGTGGCTCCTTAGATAAAATTGACCCTCACCACCGATATTGGTTAGCTATGTAACAAAGAATACAAAATCTCAGAAGCATGTTGTTATAGACTTAATTGTGTCCTGCCAAAATCCATATGTTGAAGCCCTAGCACCTAGTACCTCAGATGTGACCGTATTTGGAGGTAGAGACTTTAAACAAGAATTTAAAGTAAAGTAAGGTCATAAGGGTGGGCTCTATTCGTATTAGTTCCTTATAAAAAGAGGAGAATAGAACACAGACGTGTACACACAGGGGAAGTGCAACATGAGGACACAGTGAGAAAACAGCCATCTACAAGCAGAAGAGGGAGGCCTTAGAAGAACCCAAACCTGCTGACACCTTGGTCTTTGACTTCTAGTTTCCAGAACTGTGAGAAAATAAGTTTTTGCTGTTTAAGTCATCTAGTCTGTAGTAGTTTGTTATGGAAGCCCTGGAAAACTACCGCACATATCATAATAAGCATTTATTACTTATGTTTCTGCGGGTTCGTCAGGATGATTTTTGCTGATCTCGGTTGGACTTCTTCAAACATCTGTTCATAAGTTGGAGGTCAGTTGATTTGGACTAGGTTCATCTCAGCTCACCTGGGTAGCTCTCCTTAAAACTGTAAGGCTGCTTGTCAGCCAGGAGGTTCTTTTCTTTTCCTTTCTTTTTTTCTTTTCTTTTCTTTTCTTTTTTTTCTTTTCTTTTCTTTTCTTTTTTTTAAGATTTTGTTTATTTATTCATGAGACACACAGAGAGAGAGGCAGAGAAACAGGCAGAGGGAGAAGCAGGCTTCATGCAGAGAGCCTGATGTGGGACTCAAGCCCAGGGCTCCAGGATCACGCCCTGGGCTGAAGGTAGGCGCTAAACCACTGAGCCACCCAGGGATGCCAGGAGGTTCTTTTTATGTGTCTCTCTTCCTCTTTGGGTTCGAGGGATGGCCAGGGCATGTTCTTCCCATGGAGAAGGCGGTGGCACAACAAAGCAAGCAGAAACCTGTGATGTTTAGGGCCTAGGATTGATTGGAAGTGTCACATTGTCTCTCCCACCTATGCGCCATTGGCCAAAGCAAGTCATATGTCCAAAGTCAAGGTGTGGGGAAATACACTCAGCATACACAAGGTCATGGAACAGGTGTGAGTGTGGAGGCTAGTAATTCAGTCTACCACAGCCAGTGAGTACCTTTCAAGTTTAGCATGGTTACAAGATTTGCAGCATATTCATGATAGCCAAGACTTGGAAACAACTGGAATGTCCACAGAGGGGCACCTGGGTGGCTCAGTTGGTTAATCATCTGATTTTGGCTCAGGTCATAATCTCGGGCTCATGGGATCAAGCCCCGTGTTGGACTCTGTGCTCAGCATGGAATCTGCTTATCCCTCTCCCTCTGCTCCTTCCCCTATCCCTTCTCTCTCTCTAAAATATAAATATATAAAATCTTTTTTAAAAAATGTCCATAGATAGATGAATGGATAAGGAAAACATGGTATATACATACAATGAAATATTAAAACATTAATTAAAAGCCTTTTATCGGCCTTCAAAAAAGAAAGAAACCTGTTATTTGTGACAATATGGATGGACATTATGCCAAGTGAAAAAAGTGAGGCACTAAAGGACAAAAATACATGGTTCCACTTTGATGAGATACCAAAAATTGTCAAACTCCTAAAGTAGTGAATAAAATGATGGTTGTCAGGGGGAAATGCAGAGTTACAGTTCTACAGATTTGTTGTACAATATTGTACCTGTAGTTTTCTTTTTTTTTTTTTAAGATTTTATGTATTTATTCATGAGACACACAGAGAAAGAGAGAGAGAGAGAGAGGCAGAGATACAGGCAGAGGGAGAAGCAAGCTCCATGCAGGGAGCCTGACGTGGGACTAGATCCCAGGTCTCCAGGATCACACCCCAGGCTGTAAGAGGCGCTAAACTGCTGCACCACTGGGGCTGCCCTGTACCTATAGTTTTCAACACTTTATTATGCACTTAAAAACCTGGTAAGAGGGTATATCTCATGTTAAGTGTTCACACACACACATACAGCAAGAGTATACAAGAAATCCTTTGGAGGTGATGGGTATGTTTATTACTTTTTTTGTGGTAATAGTATCATAGGAATATGTGTATGTCCAAATTCATAAAAGTATATGTATTAGATATGTACTTTTTGTATATATAGTATATCTTAATAAATTTTAAATATAAAAATAAATATGCAGAGAAATTTTATTTGTCTTTGAATCCAAAGAGGCTAGCATAGCTCCAAGCACAGTCTCACACTGAGAAAGGTTCTGTAATATGGTGATAAAGCATACACTATTGCATCAGGCTCCCTGGATTCAAATTCTACCCTTTGCTGACTGGATGATCTTGTAAAATTCACATAACTTCTCTGCACCTCTTTTCATCATCTGTAATTGGGGAATAAATTCTACTTGCCTCTAAAATTGTTGTAAGACTTAGAAGAGTCAATATTCAGAAAGCCACTCAAACAGTACCTGGCATATAGCAAGGATTCACTAAACTTCAAATTGTTTACATTGTAAATGTTTGGTTACTTGCCTTCCTCTCCCCTCCCATACTACCTCTTCTTTTTAGACTGTGAGCTCCTTAAGATGAGTACTCTGCCTAAAATTGTCCTATTCGAGGTATCATGGAAGGCACAAAGAAGACCTGGCTGTGAATCTTAATTTTGTTACTAATTGGAAGTTTGTTAATTCCCTTTAACCCTAGTCTCTAACTTTCACATATTCATTCACCAAACATTTATTTTCTCCTCAACTACAGAATAAGCTCTAAAAAGGCAGGGACCACACCACCTTGCACTTAGCTTCCTCCCCACAGGCTAATATAATGGCTAGTTCATGGTAGGCTAATGATAATTTTTGATAAATGCATGTATGAATAAATAAGCACTTAGTATTTGCCAGGCATCAGGTATAGTCATCTAGGATAGAATGAGGAATAAGACATGATCTCAGCTTTGCCAGAATTTGTAATGAGGAAACAAAGAATAATAATGACTGCTCATAAGGTTATTGTGGAAATCAAGGAGATCCTGTAAGAAAAGCTGAGCCGAGTACCCGGCACACAGTAAGATGCTCATGCTTGGGGTTCCAACAACAGCCCCATTAAAAATACATACATTCCATATTTTAATATGACACATTACTAGTATAATGTATGAAAAAGATCTAAGAGGGAGAAATGCATTGTTTAGTTTGTGTACTCAGTTTTAAGCAAAATGGAAAGTCAAGTAACATTTAAATAATGCAAGAAATATCCTGGAGTTATTTAATGTTGAACTCTGAATGAGTAAGAATGTGCATAAAAAGTGAATGAAAGAATAAACAAAGGTATGAATAAATGAATGAATGCAAAGCTCCAAGCCCTGAACACAATAGCAAAGGAAGAGGTGATGCTGCATTTAAGTAGTGCTTTCTCAGCTAAAGCTAAATCATTTTCATGATTTGCACAGCCTGCACCTCAGCCAGAAACAGCTTCCCCTGGAGGGTTCACAGCCTTTGAGAGCAGATATTCTCCAAGGAAGTAAGATGATTCATGAGATGACTCTTAGGAGACTTGTCAGAAATAAAACTCTCAGAAAAAAAGGGGGGAGACCAACAGAGAGACAGAGAGAGCCCACAGTGATTCAGCAGATTCATTTGCTTTTGATCATTCATTTGGTGCTATTTCTAGGCAATATATAGTCTAACGAGAGATAGAGTGATGTTGAAATGAGAAGTTTACAAAGCTGGTTAGCCAAGAATACTGATGGGGAATTTGTCTCAAGATGATGCAGGGAAAGAAAGCTTGGTCTTGAGACTTTCTAGAATCTTCCCCTTGGCAAAATAGCTGGACAATTCAAAGAGTTTTATGCTGTATCTTTTTGAACCAACTGATAAGATTTTTACACAACATAATTCACACAATTATGTGCACAATTCACTCTTGAATGGGTCAGACAGTCTCTCTCATCCTGGTGTGAATCATGAAAACCAAAAACATTTTATCTGGTTGAAGGAATCACAGAATCGTAGAATTTCAGAGTTGGAAAGGTCCTAAGGGTCACATAGTCCTCATTCTTCACTGAACATTGAGGGAGGTGAGGAATTTTATGCATTTCTGAACATGTGAGTCTCTAATGGCAGCCTGGGAGAATAGGTTTAGGATGAAGGAGATGTTCACTAGCCAGGTAATTAACTGATGAAATTAAATATTTAGAGCATTATAATGAGTGAGCTATGGACTGACTTTAGCAGCAGGTATTTTAGAAAATACTTGCCTTAGTTACCTACTAGAATTATTGACACTTCCCCTGCAACTGCTATCTCAAACAGAAGCCTTTACTAAGAGTGGATCCAAGATCCTGTTTTTACTTTCAAGGCCAGCATTTCTCAAAATATGTGAGCAATGTTAAAATTTTGATTTTAGGGTTGAACATTGAGATCTCTTCCCGCTATACGAAGCCTAGAGAACAAACAGAGTTGGTCCCGGCATTGAATGTGATGGCTTTTCTGTGTGCTCCTGGCTCCTATAAAACAGTAATTTCTCTAACAATTTAGAGCTTCAGAAATCTCACTTTACAATAAGCCGCTGCTGGATTCAGGTGAGGTCAAGGGTAATGTACAGAGGGTATGTGTTCATTCAATCAGGATTTATTGAATAACTATCATGGGTTAGTCCCTGTAATACAGACATGAATACTCATATCATCAGCAGTATAGAAAGATGAACAATGGTGTCACAGCAAGGAGGGCAAGTAAGGCCACTTGTGAGGGAAGCAGAGCAAAACAATTTCGAACAGTCTTAAAGAATGAAAGGAAGGTCTCCTGGTAGAGAAACAGGGAAAGGTATGCCAAACAGATTTTTATTGGTATCATTAACAGCTAACATTTATCGAGTGCTTTCCATGGCCACATGCTGTGCTAAGGGCTTTATGTGCATTTGTTCAGTTCACCCTCACAACCTCACAAAGTAGATACTATTTTTACTCGGTTCTTTTAATAGATGATGGAATTGAAAACTCAAGAGGTTAAGTCCTACATTCAAGTTCACATAGCTAATGAGTAGCAGTCTGGATTAGAACTCTGGTCCTTTTGACCCTGAATGAAATATTCTCCAAAATGATAACATTCTATTTTTTTTATTTGATGTTTACTCAACAATCCAATGATCGTTCAATTTCCTAAGTTTGCCATTAATGGGGCAAGGTTATCTTTAAATGTGATCCTCAATATTCCAGTCACTACATGTGTATTACAAATTTTAAATGTGTGTCTATTTATCAGGACAAACTCCATTTCTGTTTTATGCTACTGAGCATCAGTAGGTGAACTGAGATTTCAGCTAGATTATAAGGCTTAGGATGACTCCTCCGTGAAGACTTTGATGGGATTTCAAAAGCAGTAGTGAAGCACATGCATTGTCTAGAGGCAAGTTCTAAATCAGGTCAAATCAAGAATTGAAGAGAAAACCAATAAGGAGGGCTAAAGGACCAATCCATTACTTGGAATGTCAAAGGAGGTGTGAATGATTTTAAAATGTAAGTCATAGAAGAACACTCTGAACCTCTTAGAACGCAACTCAGTTTTGTATTTCATTCTCAGCACCAATGATGTCACCAATAGACAATACCACCTCAACCCTTTCCCAGGGGAAAGAATAAATGAAAAGTTGGCATCACATTTCCGAAAGGCTTCTGTTCTTATTAAGCTTCTGAATTTTTGTCTGTACCTTGGCAATATTATCATTGGTCTAATTGTTCAATATTTTGTCATGTCTAGATAGAAATATATGCAGTAGAGGATAAAGTCTGTTCTGCATTCTGTGCAGTGTGCTGGTGATACTGGCCCTGGTCCACTGATGCTAGCATGTCCCATGGTCTCTAAGTGATTTGGTAATTTCTGGAAAGCCATACATAGGCAGTAAGCAGAAAACAATCATTTATTTAATGGCATTCATTTGTTCATCCAGCGAATATTTCTGGAGTGTCTCCTATATGCCTGGCACAATATAAGAACAAGGGATACAGTGGTAAACAGAATAGACAGGGTGCCTGCCCTCAAGGTGTTTGTATTCTAGTGACGGAGTAAAAAAATAAGCTTATAAACAAAAACCAAATTGCTGAAAACTTTGATAATCCTATGAAGAAGTTGATTAAGGTAATGTAGTAAACGACAATTGAGGAGGAGAGAGCAGCGAAGCATAATGGAGGAGGAGAGGGCCACTACTTCCTTTAGATGATCCCTTTAGAGATCAGGGATCCCTTTAGAGGTCAGGGATAGCCTCTCTGAGGAGATGTCACTTGAGCTGATCCTTGAAGGAGTCCATCATACAAAGAGACAGGGAATGAAAGTCCTGGCAGAACTAATCTCTACAGCAAAGACTCTGGAGTGATAGCAAGTTTAGTGTTCAAAGAACATACTTAGGCTTGATTAGGGAAAGCTTTAAAGACCTTGGAACTCCTTACAGAACTTTGCCATATTGGGTAAGTGCTTATCAGCCTTTAAATTTCCAGAAGGCACAGAGACTTTGGATCGGTAGCTTTCTAGGCAGCTATACTCTTTTGGAAGCTAAAGGTGAAGCATCCACAGATGGCTGCTGAGCTAAGCTCTGCCCTCGTACTTGAATGTCAAAATATTGATTGTTACTTTCTGTTGCCCAGAAAAGTAACAGTGGTTAAGGGATGACATCTGGAGTCAGACTAGCTTTTAATTCCAATTCTCTACTAGGTACTAGAGGTGTTATCTTGGACTATTAACTAGACCAGTCTTCTTCATTCATTTTTTTTCCCTCTTCTTCTTATTTATTCCAGACACCTCTGTGCACTGTCTCACATACTCTTGTTCTCACTTCTGGTTCTAACTATGTTTATAGCAAATGGTTCTTATCTTCTTTGACTCATTGGCAGTATCTCCCCTCAAGGACATGAAACCTATTTTTCATTTACTGTTTGGGTCTTTTCTGATATGATGAAATGGCAAATAGAGGAAGCAAGCTCTGCACTCATGTGGAGCCCAGAAGTGAAGGAAAATTAATGCCCTGAAGGCACCCCTCAACCAGTAAGTGAAGGAGTCTGAGAATCTTAAACCTTGATGTTCTCCTTTATACTCCATGCTGGCAGATGGAATTCCCCCTCATTAGCAAAGAGCAACTCCCACTGTCTAAACACCTTAAATAGGCCTTAACTGAGGCAGATGCCTTGCAGAGCATTACTTTTTCCCCTCAAAATCCACTACTACTCAATTCTTTTTTGCCACGACCAATAACCTGGGTCCCAGCACAGTCTGAACAAAGATTCAAGATTTACTGCTCTGGCAAAGAGACCTGGAACCAGTTATATTCCACTGTTGGGTTCCGTAAAGATTGTCCACAATGATGGTGTACGATAAATGAGATGGAGATGCCAGAACTACCTGGATAGAAAATTGAAGAAGGAGCCAAAAGGCTGATGGATGTGAGAATGTTAGAATGGATTTATTATGAGAGACCAGAAAACCCCACTAACTGACTAGTCACTGGGAGGACCATAGATGGATACTCCTTTACCAAGGCCACAACGAAGACTTTACTGAACAGTAGATTTTTAGACACTCAGTGGAGACTTTCATCTGTTGGTGCCATAGTAGAATGTGCTATCTTGTAATTAGACTGCTTTGTATTGGTGGGTTATTAAATGATCTAATGATCTCAGGATAGCAAAGGCCAAATGGCAGCACTTAATCTTCAGAAGCAAAGTAGATATTCTTATAATGGGAAGGGCCAAGATTGCAATCAAGGTGTCTTGACCTGAAGAGTTCTATGGTAATGGCTCATTGATTAGAATGTTCCAGGGGACAGATAGATGGACAGCTGACAAAGATGTTACTCAACACAGGAATTCAGCAAAGTCACGGGATACAAAACCAATGCACAGAAGTCAGTTGCATTTCTATACACTGAGACAGATGAAAGAGAAATCAAGGAATCAATCCCATTTACAACTGCACCAAAAACTGTAAGAGATACCTAGGAATAAACCTAACCTAAGAGACAAAGGATCTGTACTCTGAAAATTATGGAGTACTTATGAATGAAATTGATGAAGACACAAAGAAATGGAAAAATATTCCATGTTCATGGATTGGAAGAAAAAATAATGTTTAAATGTCTATGCTACCCAAAGCAATCTACACATTCAGTGCAATCACTATCAAAATACCATCAATATTTTTCACAGAGCTGGAACAAACAATCCTAAAATCTGTATGGAATCAGAAAAGACCCCCTTGCCAAGAAACTTTGGCATAAGAAATATTCCATTCCAGAAGGAAATCTGGAGATTAGCCCTATCATTTGACTTAAAGGGTGCAAGGACAGAGCTCCCTACCTATCCTTATTAAATTCACCTGTATAGATTCCAAAAAATAAAGACTATGAGTTGTATTCAAAGACAGTAGACTCATAAACCTCACCAAGTGTTATGGTCATCCCAACTCACTTACTGTGCTAGGTGTGGAATCTTTGTGAAATAGAGCAGCACAGACGTTGATACTGGGCATGAGGCTACTGATCTTGTGAATGTGTTCTTTCTTAATTTTATTAGAAAAGAGGGTCAAAGGCAGTTCCCTTTTATGTGGAAAGGAAATTTGACATTCATTCTCTTTCCCCAGGGCTATCTTAAGTCTCAGGCTCTCTGTCACAACGTAGTCAGCAGGAACCTTGATCATACTGGCACTCCTCAGAAATCATACTGGTCCACAATATTGAAGACATCATGCATATAAGATTTGGTGAACAGAAAGTAGTAAGTACTCTGATACTCTAGCAAGATAAATGCATGTCAGAGGCTTGGTGATAAATACCATGAGAATTAACTGCCTGCCACTTTACTAATATTTTTAGGGATCCAATGGTCTAAGACATGCTGGAACATCCCTTCTAAGGATGAGGGTAACTTTTGCATTTTGCATCTTTTACTACTAAGGAGGCACAGCATTTGGTGTGCCTTTTTGGATTTCAGATTTCTAACTACATTTTGAGAATAGTTCTCGAATCCATTTATCTGGTGATTTGAAAGACTGACAGTTTTGAATGGGGCCCAGAGCAAGAAAAAGCTCTGTAACAAGTCTTCACTACGGTGCTGGATGCTCTGCTACTTGAGTCATATAAGCTGGTAGAACCAATGGTTCTAGAACTATCGATGATATTTATAGAATGCTGTCTGGAACTTCTGGCAAACCCCAATAGGAGAAATACAACATAGACCCCCTTCCACAGCAGGGAACTAGTTGCTATTTAAAAAGCACCTCCCAGAGCGCTGCTGGGTCCTGGGAAAAACTGAACACCTAACAACAGATTACTGGGTAAGTGAAGCCATCAAACATGAACTGGGTATTATCAGATTCTCCAAATGACGATACTGTGTTAGCACAGCAACAATCTACTAGACATTGAACAACAGAAATTGTATATTTAGGATCAAGCCCACACAGGTCTAGAGATATAAGTAAGCTCTGTAAAGACATGCTTCAACATATTAGCGATACTTCTCCCACAGTTTACATCTGTAACCTCACATCACCTCATTTTCTGTGACTGAATGGTAGAGGCTGGAAAAAACAAAAACCTGGTTTGCAATGCCTTTTATTCCCCCACTGTGTTGGTTTGAGCTGAAAATAATCTGCCACTTAATGCTGGGCACTAAAAGACCATGGTGAGGTAAATCCTCCAAATGGAGAGGTGTGAGCAGTACATTTGGCCATTCATTTTGTATGAAGTGAGAAGTGATTTTTATTAATAACATACACAGATCTTTGAGCTTTGGCCAAAGGCTTTTCTACTTGGTCAGGGGCCTAAAAGATGAGCATAAGGGGATGTGGGAAAGAAACATACAGATGTACCAATAAAAGTGGACAAAAAACTATGTAGATATTTTTATTTTATGTTAATGTCCACCAGAGTCCTTCCATTACAGAAGAGGTGCTTAACTGGGTGGACAATATGATGCACCATCCAGTGGTTGTCAGCTAACCTCTATCCTTGGCCGCTCTTGTGATTGTCAATGGGCCCACGAACTAAGTAGCCATGTTGACAGGGATAAAGGCTCAAAGTTTGGGGTCCCTCTGATCGAGGCTAACCTAGCCTTTGACACTACTAAATGCCCCAAAAGGCAGCAAAAGATCAAGTCTGCATCCCTTGATACGGCACTATCTCCCCAAAGTATCTGCCAGTCACTTTGTGGCAAGGTCTGATTACATCAGACCTCTTTCATCCTCAAGGAAGTATTAATTCATCCTTAAATGAACTGACACTTATTACAGATATGTCTTAGTATTCCTAGCTGTGCTTCCCCTAATACCACCATCCAAAGCCTTGCAGAATGCCGGATTTGTAGGCATGGGATCTCATGCAGTATAGCCCATCAAAGAGATGCACTTTATAGCATAGAAGTCAAAATAGTGAACCAGTGACCATGAAATCTATGAAGTCTCACCATATTCCATATCACTCAGGACCAACCAAACTAACAGAATAGTGAGAAGACCTATTAAAGTCTCAGCTAAGCCACCAGCTTAACTCAAAGAGGAAGTAAATGCTTTAAACCAATGGATGATTGGTTAACATTGTCAACATTGTTTGCATGTATGACCAAATGTTTGTCTGTTGTTTTTTAACCAGGAAGAGGTGCCATGGTTTAGTGGGAAGAATCCAGACTTTGAAGTACATTGAGGGTATTTAATGAGTATTAGGTGATCCATAGGGCAATAACTTTGTTTTCTACCTGTATATTTTATCTCTTCATTGCTTGAATGTCTAGTGCCTAGAAGAGTGTTTGGCAATTAGAAGACATTTGAAAAAATATTGCTGATGCAATATATACTTAACCTTTAATATATTCAATGCTTAATAAAAGGTTATCATGATTATTATTGTTACTCCATATGTATGCCACATGTGAAGACTTCATTAGTCTGTCACTGTTCTAACCTGTAATATCACCCCTGAAGCCTCCTCCTCATTTAGACTTCTGTCTAAAGTGAATGAGCCTAGGAAGGATGGCTGGCTTTTGCCATTGTTGCTCTGCTGTCCTTATCAGAGTCTGACAGCTGCACTGATCAGTATGGAATTGGGCCTCAGCATGCCATTATGGGGCCTTCTCCACCCTACCCTGCTTGTGGCTTCAGCACGCAGATTCACTGTGCAGTTTTTACCTGGGCACCCTGCTGCCATCCAACCTCAAGAAAATCCTCAAAATGCGTGAACACCATAATTACACGGACTTAGACTTCTCCCTTCTGAGATAATTATAGAAATGAATTGCATTTCTCAAACAAATCAGACTGCACAGTTTTGGGGAAGGGTATCTTGGTAGGCATCAGGGATCTCAGACTTATTCTGGCTGCATGCCCACAATCAGTGATACAAGGAGCCCTTTGCAGCAGCAGAGAGAAGCTTCTGTCAGAATCCTTATGGGAAATTTGTACAAGCAATTCTTACCCTCATAAACAGGAATCCTGCTGGCAATTTGTTCTGTAAGGAAAACAGAAAAAGTGCTGATATAGCTTCATCAGGACCTATACCCTGGGCTTCATCAAGAAAAGAGGTAATTGAAACAATTCCTGATTTGTGGCCTGAAGGGGTTTGTAGTTTTCTTTTTTTCATTCCATCTTGCACAGAAGTTCTGAGCTGAGAAAAAATAAGGAAAATAAATCTAATGAATAAAATATTGCAGAAATTGTGATTCTAAAAAGACAAAGACAAAGGAAAGATCACTTCCTCAGCTCATTTGAGTCCAAGGGGCCAGGATGCAACTCGTAAACATCTTTGAGTGATGAGCTTTATGACCCTCTCTCTATTCTAGCTCCATCCTCTGCACTTGGAGATCAGCCAGTCTGTAGGCCAGCCTGGAAAATTAGTGCTGTCACAGACAAGATGAGGTGAGATACATATAGGGCCACTGACACATCTTTTGTGGGAAGATGAGAAACCAGGTTTCAGTAGCATCAATGTCACCAGGATACAGGATGGTGTGAATGGGAGCATTTCAGATACAGAAGCTCCAAGGAGCATTGAGGACTGAGATGATTTTCAGTGCCCATCTGGCCAGTGGCATCTAGGAACAAAGATCCCAGGAATGAGCAATATCTAGGAGAGGTGAACAGTAGTTGGCTCCAAGTTTGTCCATATATATGTCTCACAGTCAGGTAGAAATATGAGGAGCATAGAATTCAGCTTTGGAAGAAAATGTCTCCAAGAGCCAGGCAAGATGCTAGATAGAATTCAGAGAAATACCCTAAGCTGAACAAGGGTACTAAACAGGAAAACTAAACAGAAACCATGAAGGAGGAAATAAAAATAAAGAATCCATGGCTAGGACTCATAAAACAGAGAAAGAGAAAAGGTATAATAAAGGGCTTCCTAGATTCTCAGAGCTAATTCCTGGTCCTGACACAGGGTCCTGAGTCAGGTTGGCATTAAGGTGACTCAGAAGGCATGTGACAGACCATCAATCGTAGCTGGATTTGGGGGCTGAGAAATGAAACTAAGTTCCAAGGGCCGTTAGGTAGGGGGGATGGAGAGGGCAAGGCTGCCAACATACTTTTTCATCAGAACTATCTCAAGGTCTGAGATGAGTCTGGGTTTAGCAAATATGGCTTAGTAGCCTTATTTATTGAGAACATGCTCATATCAGGCCCTGGGCTAAATACTTTACACCTATTATCTCTCCCTCCAACCGCTCACCAGGAAATACAAGTGGGAAGCTGTAAAAGACTATGGCATTTCTGACAGTCAGATTTGGAAAATTATCTACTAAGAAGCTATAATATGCTTATGGTACTACTATAGAAGGATCATTTCCACCTAATTAAGAGAACAGAAATTTTGCTTCTGGAACCAAGTAGAGATTTATTCTACTTAGGCATATACTTCCTGAATCGAACAAAATAGAGAATGACATCAAGATGTATAACAGCCTTACAATAACAGACCTGTTATGTGTAATTGGGTGTTATTTCATGTGTTCCCTCCCTCTGAATGAGCAATAAAACTAACTTAGAGAAGAATTTCTTCTCTGATCAGGATATACCTTGGGTGCCTCCCATTGCCCTCAGACATGCTACCTGTGATTTTCAGTTAAACTGGACACACTGGCATTGCTAGTACTTTAAATCTACAATTTTATTTTATATTCCCTTTTCTGTGTGTCCTCCCTCTATCTTATCCACTAAAAGTACAACAAAAGACTATCTTAAGAAAGAAAAAGGAAAAAAAAAAAAGAAAAATCTTGTAGATTGACCTCCACAGTACTATACAATGAATCACCTTCCATTGTAATAACCTCATATTTATGATGTGGATTGTGCCAGAGATGATTCAGGTATTCCCCAGGATACACAGGTATGCCCATCTCCGATGGAGTTTGATGTTCTGCTTCAGGATTTTGTTGATGTGGTTTTGATGTCAAAGTAGAAAAGGATGTTTCCTGGGAAGAACAAAAACCAGGCTCCTTGGTACCATTTTTCATTACAGCTGTGGTCAAACTGGGGAATGAGATGCTGTCTGGTAGTTTAGCCAGAGGTGTGTGCCTCTCCCAATAAGTGTGTGTATCTTTTTGATGGGCTCTGGTGAAAGCTTTCATACTCACCACCTGAGCCAAATTTGCTAAGGTTCCTGACTCTACTAGGGCATTCTGGCAAAGTAACATGTGCGGTATGCAGACTGCCAGCTAGAAATTTACCACTTAAATCTGAGATCTAAATATCCTAATCTGCATTGCTAAGTTTCTAAAAGAGGAGAGGGTTTCTCTGTGGCATTCCCTGACAATTAGTGTAATTTTTTTCAGAGCATACACCTCAAATTTTTGCCATAGAAAATAAGTGCTTGATTCTAGGCCATCTACATGTGTCCTTGGAAGGGAAGGGCAGAGAGAAATGCTAATGTAAATGTTGACTGTACCATTTGTATTATATTTTATTAGGTCCAAGTATTATCTTTTAATTTTTTAAATTGTTTTTAATTCCAGTATAGTTTTTTTTTTTAAGATTGTATTTATTTATTCATGAGAGACACAGAGAGAGAGACAGAGATACAGGCAGAGGGAGAAGCAGGCTCCATGCAGGGAGCTCGATGTGGGACTCGATCCCAGGATCTGGGATCACGCCCTGAGCCAAAGGCAGACACTCAACCGCTGAGCCACCCAGGAGTCCCTCCAGTATAGTTAACATACAGGTGTATATAGTGATTCAACAATTCTCTACATGACTCAGTGCTCATCATGGTAAGTGTACTCTTAATCCCCTTAATGTATCAGACCATGCGTTATTGAAAGATATTGCCTCTACCCTTGATGCATGTTTCCATGAGGAGGGACGTATCCAGTATAACATTCTTGACTTTTTCTATGCCTTCACTAACTTTTCCTCATGGGAAGGGTTAAATTATCTGATTCACAAATTTAGGAGCAGAAATTGGGCAATTGTGACTGAGTCCTTTCCATACTTCTTCTCTTCCTTGGATCTACTGGACTTGAAGAAGATGTACTCTGGTCTATTCTTGGTCATTTGGTGAGCTACCTGGTAGCATGCCTCACCTTGTATGTGGAAGGTTGACCAGCACTACCCGACATTGAGTGACTAAGTCTGTATATTAATGGAGTTAAACATTAGAAACCCCATTGTTGCCTTATGCATCAGACTCATTTTCTCATAACTCCATCAGTAATGAACCAGGCATTTTAATCTCCATCTGCCTGATTCCTTATGTGTCTCAGCACAGAACTTAGGCAAGAAACAAAATAACATTCTTTTTTAGGCTGAACTCAAACACCAACATATGCCATCAATAATTTTCACCTTGTTTAGATTTCTCAAAGTCTCTCCTTGAGTGAACTCCCAAATGACACCATAAATACTGCTGTAAAGGGGAAGTAAATTGCAACATTTCTAATGAAACAGTCCTACAATGGCCTCTCCTTCATAGTATCCCCTTATTTTTGTTAGTCATAAGGCATCTCTTTTCCTGGAAGTATTAATGTTAGATGTTAGCATTAATCTTAGATACCTTTGAGACATGTCTGATGTATGACCAAGGAGTAAATCCAAGATAACTGGAGAAACTGGCCAATGGTAAATTTATAGAAAATAACCAGAATGGTTCACTTCTTTACAAGACAAAATTAAGATTTTTAAAGCTATGAGATTTTACAAAATGAAAGGTAAAATCCCTAAGTTGCAAAGAAGTATCATTCCAGAAACTAGAAGCCTTAGGACAGGAGTAGGGAGGGAGGCTGAAATATAAGAAAACAATCTATAGTGAAAATATGCAGTAATTTTTCACTCCAAAATGCTTTCTTATATTTAATGAAACTGGGAAATGCACACAGTTGGCATCCTATACAGAAAGTACAGTTTAGATGGACAATAAGCAGCATCAGTAGGTTTTAAGGTAAGTAAAGCAGAAAATAATGCAAGAATTCAAAAGTTGACCACCAGGTTTTAGGTTTTGATTTTGCTCAGCAACATTTTAAATAGCTCCTTTGTCTCATTTTTTTTTAGCAGAAACAGAAGTTCTATATAACCAAAATGACATAGGTTTTAATGGTCTATTTGAAAGAAAGCCTTCAGCTCTATCTATGTAGACTTAAGAAATGTTATTAAAACTTATACCAAAATATATCTGATTCAGATAAAAGTCAAACACTTTTATGGTGAATTTCTAATGAGGTTTTCTCCAATGCAATGTAGTTGTTCTTTTGAAGTGAAGTGTAGTTGACACACAATGTGACATGCAATGTAGTTTTAAAAGAGTGTATCATTAAACTACTAGTCTTCCATGTTTGGGTCCAAACTATTTAACAAAAGTAGTTTATCATGACAGGTTATCCCTGAAAATATTTGAGATATGAGAGGTTATCCAAAGTATTACCATTAATTGTTACACCAGTGGGCTGAAAATGGAGCAAAATGGTGGGGAGATGATTAGAATTTTTCTTTTTTCATTAAAAATATATAAAAACATATTTTTCAAAAGTTCACACACTGGATTATGTTTTGAAAGCAACTCAAAGCTTCCCAAGAATTTTTAATGTGCTTTTATTGTAGGAAGGATAGGAAGAATCAGTGTTAATCCCTATATTGTCATTTCAAACTGCTGAATAATACAAATGCATAATCCCTTATTTGAAATTCTTGTGCAATTCTTGTGTTTCAGAATTTGGAAATTTGGGGCTTTTAGACTAGGAATGTGGTGCATAGGTCAAATGACATAAAACAACCCCATCCCATCAGGGCCTGGAATAGCACTCTTTAATTAAATACATTAATATTTCTACAGTGAAAACATATGAGGTTAATATGATGAGATAAAGAAAAAAAAAACCATTGGCACTATGTGTGATTCATAAAGATTTTAAATAACCTCAGATGAGCCCTTGCCATCAAATGAGTTACAAAATAGCTTTCAGTTTTCAGTGACTTTTGGATTTCAGAATTACAAATAAGAGATTATTGTCCTAAAGTAATACAGAGAAGCACTGAAAATAATTATGCTAAGTACCTCACATACGTTATTTCATTTAGTCCTTTCAACAACCTTATTAAGAGGCAACTATCATAGGTCTTATTTAAAGCTGAGAAAACTGAGACACATTAGCTAGTAAAGGGAGAACTGGGATTTGAATCCAGCATTTTGGTTCCAAGGCCATGGTTTTAACTACTATACTGCCTTTCTTTCTAAAGGGACAGTGTTGACCTCAACAAAGAAAGAACTCAACCCCTTACATCATTGGTGTTGCCATCAAGAAAGGCCATAGCCAGTGGCTGTGACCTTGCAAAATCACTGCTCCCCCACTTCCTCCCCCAACAATCAGTGTCTTCCATAAGGCATTCCAACTTCCCTGGTCTTCTCTCCCATTAGCTCCCGGACTTATATTCCAGACACATAACTTGATGCTCCCTGTGTTGGGCTCAGCTTATGTGCCACCATAAATCTGGCCACTTGTTTTCTGGCTGGAGTGGTCCTAGAAAGTTTTGCACTATCCCCAAGGTCATGAAGTCAGGTCACTGCTGCTGCCACTACGGCTACAGACCAAGGAGCTCTGTCCATAGCACTGACTGGCAAGGAGAGACAGGCACACAGGCACCTTAGCCAGACTGAACACATGGGGCCTCTTACTTTCCCAGTAGCTAAGCGGGCTGGGTGCCACAATCCAGCAGTGCAGGGAAGTTAGTGCCCAAAGGAGTACTCACTTTGAGTTGGCCAATGAAATGAAAGAGAGAGAGAGAGAGAAATTCTTCTCTCATTCTTTTCCTCCACTCTATCAGGTGGACTCTTCTGAAATATAGAAATCCATTAAACTCTAGGAAACTCTCCCCAAAGTCACAGCAATCAGCTATGCTCTTTATGCATCTGTGGCAAGTCTGAGAAACAGACTCCCCTTGCATTTGCTGTCCCTTCATCTATGCCTCACTCCCTTTCATTTCTGCCTTCTGCTTCCCTGAGATTGCATTTCCCAAAAGAAAATTACCACAAAGCTTTGACTTCAGATTCCATTTACTAGGGGATCTGGGCTAAGACACATCTAAACCTCTTAACATTTCTTTTTGCCTACATCCCTTTAGTCTAGTTTCTCTGCCTGTGCCCAACTGCTCCCCAAAATTGCAGCCACCTTTCAAGATGCACTATTAACATTAACATGAATTAATTTTCTCATCTCTGCAATCAGATATGATTTCTCCTTACTAAAAAGATCCTCATTACATTTTGTTTGAACTTTTCTAGAGTATGTATCTCATCTGTCGTGTGCTTTATTTAATATCTTATACATCCCACTGGAGGCTGAGCTTCATGAGGGTAGAGATTGTGTGCTATTAATATGAGTATCTTGACATGCTGATTGTGGGCATATGAAGTTCCCAGTATGAGGTCTTTCCATATAGGATTTGGATCCTACTGGCCCCTCTAGCCTCCAAACCCCAGTCTTAGCACCCACCCCAACCTATGCTTCAGTCAGAACAAGCAGTGGGCAGATTCCTGAAATTCACAAGTTATTTCACAGTAATGTCTTTGTCACTGCTGTTCCCAAAGTGCTACTCTTATTTCTTCATGCCCAGAAAGTCCTTTACATCTCTCAAAACTGAAATCAAATGTCACACATCAACCCTTTTTCGAAGCTTTCACTAACATCCCCGGATCCTTCTATAATTTATTGAACTCCAGCATAATTCTGCTATAACAACTGTGTTTATCTAGCAGTCAGCAAACTTTTTCTGTAAAGAACAAAATAATAAACATGTTTTACTCTTGCAGTCTATCCAGTCCCTGTTCTGATGATTCTTCAACTCTGACACTGTAACACAAAAGGAGACAGGATAAGATGCAAACGAATGGGGCAATGCACTTGACAAAAACAGGCATGGGCACCCAGGGCCCACAGGCCGTACTTGGCCAACCCCTGAATTAACCCACTGTGATTCTTTAAATACCACTGAGTTCTTCATTCTTGGGATCTAGTGCAGCACTTGACACTTATTAGGTGTCCATTAAGTATTCATTGCGATGAATTAAATAGCAAATAAAAATAAGTATTCAAATCACAGCCCCAGATTTTCCCTCTCTGCTTCCAATATGAACTCTCCCTCCTGCGTAAGCAGTAGCTTCTTGCCTCTCTTTCTAAGCATGGAATTGGCCTGGCAAAATATAACAGACAGAGGGAGCCGCGAAAGTGGTGGAGTTTCATGCCAAGCCCAAAGAAGCATTTGTTGCTTTTGCCAGGCTATTTTCTGCCAAAATCTGGAATCAATCTTTCATTAAAGGAGCCATAGCAGCTACTAGAATCATAGCATTTACCTAGTCAATAAAGAGTTTCATTCCTGACTCACTTTCCCTCTGTCTAATAAAGTTTTCCACCTGAGAAAGCCGTTGTTAAGCTACTAAGAGCAACTGAAAATAAAGGTAGAGTGTGGAAACTGGAGGGGTGTAGAGCTTCTTTAAATTCTGCATCTTTATTCTTCTCTGGTAATGATTTTTCATTCTGGAGGTGACCTTCATCTTTGCCAAAAGTGTCACCATTATTCCTTCTTTCTGCCAGTTCTTCTGAACTTTTCCATTGCGTCTAATGCTTCTTTTCCATTTTTGGCTCCTCCTGTCCTCAGCCCCTCACTTCCTGGAGTGCCTTTCATTTCCTGTGGTATCTCCTTCATTCCATGTGAAGACTGCCATAAATGCAAAGGCGCCCTAGCTCAAATTTCTTTCCTCTGGAGCCCACTTCCGCCTCTCCTCATCCTCCCCAACCTCTGGGTTCTACAATTTCTATATTAAATATTAATTTGCCATAAGTGCAGATTTCCAAAGGCAAGTTGGCAAGTTCTAGTGATGGCAAAATAGAAAAATATGATAAATCAAATGTATCAACAAATTTAATGGCAAATGGAATATTTGTGTTTGTGGTTTAAAGACATATGTACTTGATTTATTAGGGCATATTAATATGCCAAAGAATTTTTAACTTTAAAAGCTGTGTTGATACCAAGAAGAAAAAAACATATGGACATCTATGCAGTGCAGACTGTGCTAAAAACAATATTCACATAACTTGCAATGGAAGCTGATGGAGGAGCAAAACACATTGACCTCATTTGGGGACTGGAGCATGCAACTGCAGCAAGCTTTCATTATCTGACAGTATTTTTTCAGCCATAGGGAGGTAACTCAGTATTCCTATGTTGATCAAAGATGCTAGTGATCAAGGTTCCAGTAGATGGCCAAGGAAACCGGCTAATTAAAATCTCCCTAAACCACTCTCATGGCAAAAAGTTCTGAACTCCTCTATAGGATTCCAGGAGCCTCTAGCTGTATCATGATGAAACATTTTCATAGTAAGATATGGGAAAAATCTATGACTCCTGAACTTTCTTCCAAAATATGGTCACAGAAGCCACACAAACCTACCTAGAGAGAAGCCTGGGAATGGGACAACCCCCTGACCCAACCCCAAATGCCTAGGGGACTTCTGAGTCCTTCTAGTGCACCACTCCACGAAGCTTGGAGAATGGTTGCAAGTTCCCAGGGTCTTAAAACATGTTCAAGGTGAGTAGGGATTAAGAAGCATGAGGAATAAATGACATTAAGATGATTAAAGGTTCACTAAAAGGATTACATAATGAGTTGCCAAATTTGATAAAAACCTGCTGCCATGGTATGTATTATGAATGGTTGATCCTTTAAGGGAGTCTGGACAGGGAAAGCCCAACACTAGAGAGGAAGATGGTAAAAGCAAAGGCTTCATTAAACAGGTCACAGTTGAGGGTGATTTTGGAGAGTCGAGAATTAGAAAAAGAGGTGGGAGGGCACATAGGATCAGTGAGAAGACAAGAATTTCTAGAGCTGATGCTGCATATTGAAGAAGTGTGGGAACTGGAAAGGACAACAGTGAAGTGACACTTAACTTGTGTACAGCAAACTGCCACCTGAAACTGCAAGGCATGGTGGCATTTAAAAAAAAATTTTTTTACAAAAGCCATATTAAGAATCTACTATGTATAGAGCACTGTGTTAGGTATTGTGAATTAAAAGACAAACGAGACTCAGTCTTGCTATCAAAGATTTCATGGTATAGCAAGACAGACTGAAATACTAAAAATAAACAAATATATTATGATAAATGCTGTAACAGACTAGTTAGGATAAAAACTTTAATAGTGGACAGGTAAGACTAAGGATGTCTCAGGGAAAAGGGCAGCCTCATATACTGCATACAGTGAGTATAAATCAGTGTAAATCTTTTCAAAAAGCAATTTGATAATAGGATGTTTCTTTATAACCCCTGTTCTAGTAATTCCAGTGTTGTTATTGTTTCATTAGAAAGCTTTGGATGTGAACAAAGAATTCTGTATTAGGAGAATTTGTCATGATTACATTCATAATAGTTGGTACCAGTTCTTCAACCAGATAAATCTGGGTTAGAATTCTGGTTTCTGGATGAAGAACCCAATCTTAGTTGGTCATTAGTTCACTTATCTAAAAAAATGGGTATAATAGAAGTACCTCCTATAAAGGGCTGTTATAGTAATTTAAAGTGTAACTAAATAAAAAAGCCTTATCAGAATACCTGGGCAATAATTCTTAGCTAATTGATTTATAGCAGAAATACCTAAAACTAGAAATACCTAAATGTTCCCTAAAAGGTAATTGGAGGTATTATGAAACATTTCATGAATGGAACATTATGCAGCCACAAAAAGCTTTCTTTAAAAAAAAAAAAAAGATTTTATTTATTTAGTCATGAGAGACACAGAGAATGAGAGACAGAGACACAGGCAGAGGGAGAAGCAGGCTCCATGCAGGGAGCCCGACATGGGACTCAATCCCAGGTCGCCAGGGTCAAGGCCTGGGCTGAAGGCGGCGCTAAACCACTGAGCCACCCAGGCAGCTCCATAAAAAACTTTCTAACTGACTATTAGATGGATAAAATGATGATAATAAAATATAAATTGCAAAAAAGCAAGGTACTGTATTTGCCGATTTTTCTGGATTGCTTCAAAACTAAGCAAGCTTCTTATTTTTTTTTGGAGGGAAAAAATAGAACGAAATACCCTCTGAAGTTCTCTCTGGGTGCTGAAATTAGAAATCATTTTTATTTTCCCTGTGTTCTTTCTGAAAATCCTACAGTGGACACATATTACTTTTATTATGAGAAAAGGAAATTATTTATACTAGCATATTTTTCAAAATGCTAAAGTCATTTGCCAAGATAGGTACTCATTTTTGACAAATTATCATCTCAGTCCTTTGAAAACATTTCCATATAGAAGGCTGTTCCCTTATGTAATGCTTCTCTACTCAATATTCATTTGCTCCAACAATGAGCCGCTGGATTCTACTAGATTCTCAGTACCATGGTGGATATTGTGCAGAAGACAGGGAAAATGAAGAGAATGGCCTTTATCTTTAGAGCATCTGGGAGAAGAATGAGATGTATTATTTACACACCAATAGAAGGTAAGGAAAAAGAATGAAGATAAAGGAGGGTACTGTAGACAGGAAGAGGCAAGGCAGGCTTCAAGGAGAGGAGGGGGTTGAACTGGATTCTGGGGATGGGAGAACATTGAACAGCTTGAGTGCATGGGGTAGGATAAGTCAGATAAGAATAATAAAAACAAAGCAAAGGTACAAGTTAAGTGATATGTATAAACCATAAACCACCATCTCCAAGGAACCATGAGTACCTGTCCTGGAGACAGTTTCACATCAAGGGTAAGAAATAGGTTCCATTTCACTGGACAATTTGATTTTTTGTAGGACAGTGTTGGGAAAGATCCTGGAACTATACTGACAACTCTAAGGATCCATCTAGAAAGAAAAGAGTATTATTATAGAGCAGATTTATCTGTCATGGACAAAACAAGGGAGAATTGGTTTTTGCTATCATAGAGCTTATATTCTAGAGTAATTAATGATTTACATCATAGTGGAGTGGTTCTGGGTAGACTAAGATGGAAGATCGAAGTCTAGAACTTATCTGGATTATTGAAGGTTTCCTAGGGGTGGCATGATAAATTGGGGGGGGAGGGGGAGGAAGGAGGAGAGGAAACATAGGGAAGAAGCCATGGGTGACACAAGGAATTCTAACCTGGACAATGACAAGGAAAAGGGCCCATGAAACAGAGATTAACAGAGGGCACAAACCATCAATTGTCCTTCTGTAATTTGGGAGGGGGAAAATCATTAAATTCTTCATATCTACTGCTGTTTCTACAAAAGGAGGAAGCCGCACCTGGGGATTTCTGATGTTTCTTCTAATTCTATGATCTCTAGGACTTTTAACATGTTCAATGTAAAATTGAGTAATTAAAATGCAGATCTTCTTCCATGGGCCACAATTCCAAATAGCATTTATCCCTGTCTTAGTGTGTTTGGCTTGCTATAACAAAATACCACAGATTGGGTGGCTTATAAATAATAGAAATTGTTTCTCATAGTTCTGGAGGCTAGAAAGTCCAATATCGAGGTGCCAGCATGGTTGTGTTCTGGTGAGGAGGACCCTCTCCTTGGCCCACAGCTGGCACCTCCTTGCTACATCCTCGCTGGGTAGAAGGGTAGGGATCTCTCTGGAGCCTCTCCTATAAAGGCACTAATCTTTTTCTTTTCTTTTCTTTTCTTTTCTTTTTTTTTTGAACTGGCCTATATGCTGTTTATTATTTTTTAAATTTTTTATTGGAGCTCGATTTGCCGACATATAGTATAACACCCAGTGCTCATCCCATCAAGTGCCCCCCTCAGTGCCCGTCACCGAGTCACCCCATCCTCCCACCCACCTCCCCTTCCACTACCCCTTGTTCATTTTAAGGGCACTAATCTCATTCATGAGGGCTCCATCATCATAATCTAAGCATCTTCCTAAGGTTCAATCTCCTAATACCATCATCTTTGGGGGTTAGAATTTCAACATAGGAATTTTGAGGGGACACAGACATTCACACCATTGCCATTCTCTTTTCAGGGGCTTTTCTTTTGAGTGATTAAAAAGATCTTGAGGGGATCCCTGGGTGGTGCAGCGGTTTGGCGCCTGCCTTTGGCCCAGGGCGTGATCCTGGAGACCCGGGATCGAATCCCACGTCGGGCTCCCGGTGCATGGAGCCTGCTTCTCCCTCTGCCTATGTCTCTGCCTCTCTCTCTCTCTCTCTCTCTGTGTGTGTGTGACTATCATAAATAAATAAAAAATTAAAAAAAAAGATCTTGAATATTGAATTTATAAATTTATTTAGCTTTAGTAATGAATATTGGGAACAAAACATGTACTAAAAGGGAAATGGCTAATGAGATAAATTCATAAAGTGTGGTCTATTTGGATGATGGAATACCATACATTAATTAAAAGGAAAGAATTATAGCTGTATATCACTCTGGGTAAATCATAAAAATATATTGTTGAGTAAATAAAAGCAAACTGCAGAACAATGTGTATAATATGATCTTATTAAATAAAGAAAAACATGCAAGCAATGCTATATGTTGTTCTATGAAAAGTACACACAAACATGGTTATGCATATATTCAAGGGCATGAATACTCAACACATTAGGAGTAGTTAATTCTGAGGACAAGGTTAAACAATTAAAATTAGTAGTATATGGACTTTATAATCTAATGTTTAAAAAAATAATAAATGCATGTATTACTTGGGTAACTTCAAAGATTAGGAAGAAGAATCAAGTAGAAAAGCAAATATACTACAAAGAATATAACAGTAGAGTAAGAAGCAGAAGACTAAAATTCCAAGAGTGACTCTGTCAATAACTAACTAGTTACTGACTTAAGTAGAACTCATTTATTTTCTCTGGGCTTCAGTTTCCTCCCTCAGCCAAAGCATAAGGGCATTAACCAAGAGTATCACAAAAGTTCTGAGACATTGAGATGTTTTTGAATTGTTGATATTTCATAGGACAGTGAGCAAATAACCAATGATATTTAGCACAAATGTCAGAACTTCTATGGGTGAAAAGGCATAGTGACCTCACCTGCCAGGATACTTCTCTACTGCTTAGTGACTTGGAAAGGTTAAGCTCCCTGGTAACACATTTGGTCATAATTCTATGCGGGGGAGTGTGGGGGGGTGGTGCCTAGCTAGTTTTCCCACCCAAGACAACTGAATCTGGTCTGTAATCTGTATAGTCCACCTATTCCAAATACCTAAATGCAGTAACATCCATGGCGGTGGGGGCGGGGGTTTGACTTGGGATATGCACAAAGATGACAAAAGAATTTGTTGAGAATGACGGAATGTATACCCTGGAGTGAGAATATCTACTATTTAATCTATAAATGATACACATTGGATTCTGGCAATAGTTTGATTTTTTTCCTCTGCAGCAATTAATAATAACTCCACCACAGTGGCTAAGGGCTAGACCACAGTGGGCTAGGACCATGTAAGCTGGTCTTATCTGGAGCCTCCTTTCTATGTTCCACCTTGTTCTCATATAACAAGGTCTGTTCTGGGATGTCTGCTTCCTGAGGTAGAAGTTCTTTGCCAAGTCTGAGTCTTTACATGAGAGTTTTGCTTGCACACTTATTTGCCCATGCACCTTTGTAGTGCAGTCTCTGACTTGAACATGCTATGCTTCTATGGTCTTTGCAGGAATGTCGATTCTATGGTGAATCCATACTATCTCGCTGCCCATGGGAAGTGTTATAAAGCCACTTTGTTTCTGGGTACTTTTTTTTCCTACTTGGAACCCAAATGTAAATCAATCTCTCGTTTGCACAACATGATGTCACTTCCTGTGTGTAGGAGAAATTAATGTTTCCATCCGTCCCTTTTTCCTTCAGTAAAAAAAAAAAATCCTCAAACGTTAGTTGGGCATGTGGCCACCCAAAATAAATATTGCACCTGCTGTCCTCCCTTGCAACTAAATGTGGCATGTGACTAATTTTTAACCAGTAGGATGTGAGTGTTAACGATGTGGCAATCTCCAAGTTGTGGCCCTAAAGAGAAAGTGTGTGTCCTTTACTTCCCATTTCTTCATCCAAGTAACCAAAATATGATGATGAATTTCCTTTATCCATGTGGAAATAAATAATACCTAGCAATGGCAGAAGGACAAGAGAGAGATCTGCACTACTAATCCATGGAATAGCCATGTCAGCGCTGGAATACATCTCTTTAGACAAATAAACCAGAAATCAAGTTCTCTCTTACTGAAGCCCCAGTTATTTTGGGTCTCATCAGAGCTATGAAGCAATGTACTAATGAATACAGAAACTGTAACACAACTGAACATATATGACATTGGCTTAAAGGTTAGGCAGTGGGTAGCAAAGGCTATAAAAATTTAAGGCTAGAAATCTAATAGCAAAACATTTAGTAAAAATTCTTCAAGTCCTTCTCACACCGAATCACTTTGGTTTCTTTTGCCCCTGTCATCTGCATTTGAGAACTGTTGTGATTACACTGGGCCCACTCAGAGAATCCAGGATAATTTTCCTCTCTCAGAGTCCTATTATTAACCTCAATTCCGTCTGCTACCTTTATTCCCCTTTGCTGTTGTAGGTAACATATTTACAGGTTTCTGAGACTAAGGACATAGACATCTTTGAGGGGCTATTATTTGGTCTACCACAAAGTCTCCTGTGATAACTTGAAAATCAAAAACCAAACTAACTGAGCCTGCTATAGGAAGATGTTGAAATTTCTCAGAATACTAGTGCACGTTGACTAATTCTTGCCACTTTCTTCAAAGCCATACAAGAGTAAACTGAGTTATAGGAAGAGTCAGACTACTCAAAGGTAGAGTGACAGAAATTCAGCTCTGTTTAGGAAGGTACCTTGTTTTCTTTTTCCTTTTTATTGGCCTAGGGCAGGGTCCAGATATTTGGATCATCAGAGTTGGAAAAATAATAGCTTCTATACTACATTAACTGTGAAGAAGAAGCCTTAGCATGAGATGAGCCTGTAGCCAGAGATTTTCTAGACTTTTTCTTGGTAAGTGTTCTTTACCAGATGATGGAAGGGAGGGACACACACAGTGACACAAATTGGACTAAAGAAATTTCCTTCCTACCTGGGTCTAATTTTAATGACCTCAGATACCTTGCAGGAAAAGACCAATGTGAAGGTGAGTGGAGCACAGAAAATAAAATATTGGAATTTTCATGCTTAAGAAGTATGTTACGGGATGCCTGGGTGGCTTAGCGGTTGAGTGCCTGCCTTCAACTCAGGGCGTGATCCAAGAGTCCCAGGATCGAGTCCCACATCGGGATCCCTGCGGGGAGCCTGCTTCTCCCTCTGCCTGTGTCTCTCCCTTCTGCCTGTGTTTCTCATGAATAAATATCTCATGAATAAATAAAATCTTTATAAAAAAAAAAAGTATGTTACATGAGACCATTCTCTGTTGTCACTGTCCCATGGATTGATTAGAAGCAAAAACGATCAATAATTGATTAGGTTTTTCAGGGGATTACATTACCAAATGCATGGAAATGTGGCTGGCCAAAGCCTGAAATTGTCAAACACTAAATCACCTATAACTCTGAAACTGCCCCAGCAGAATGAGGTTTGATCGCCAAGAAGGATAACCTTTCCAGTATCCACTTTAAATGTACTGAAAGAGGACAATGGGCAAAGCAAAATTCCCAGGATTTTGCCAGGGCTTGCCAGAGCTTGGGGGAGGAGGGAGTGAGATGATGGTGAAGCAAGTCAGGTGCTAGCCTCAGGTGCAAAATTTAAGGGGTTGCAAAAAAAAGTCATGAAGATAAATGATATTTTCATGAAATACTTTGAACAATCAAAATTACTGCAAAAAGTCCTTGATGAATAAAATATCAAAGATTTTAATGATGACAGGATCAGTAACAGTGTCATTGGAAGCCATATTGGAGCCTGAGGCAAAAGGAAAAATCAGTAATATTGATCCTGCCTTTATTAAAAATTGATATTTTGCTCATCATGGATCTTTTGCATTCATTTTGTTTGTTTAAAATATTTTATTAAAATATTGTTCTCTTGATTCTGGTCCATGGGGAGACACAGAGGACATTAATCCAGAAGGTTCTGCCAGTGAGCAGAACCAGGGATGCCAGATGCATTAAAGAAATAATTTACTCCACTACTAAGGAAAGGAATTATAGACTGAATTGTACCCCCCCCCCCCCAGTTCTTAGGATGAAGATTCTAACCCTCACCTCAGTGCCTCAGAGTGTCACCATACATGATGATGTGGCTTTTAAAAAGGATATTAAAAGCCTCATTTTCAATGGGTGGGCCCTAATCCAATCTGTCTGGTATCCTTACATGAAGAAGATATTTGGACTCACAGAAGAGACACTAGGGTTGCATGGACAGAGGAAGGGCCATGTGAGGACACAGAGAGAAGATGCTCATGTGCAAGACCAGGAGAGAGGACTCAGATGAACCTACTGACACCTTGATCTTGGACTTCTAGCCTCCAGAACTGTGAGAAAATGAATTTCTGTTGTCTAAGACACCCAGTCTGTAATATTTTGCTATGGCAGCTCTGGCAAACTAATACAGGAGTCTTCAATATTCCTTTAAAGAGATATGTGATCAATATTATAAAGTGAGTGCTATATTGTTCCGATTCTTCCTTTTTCTAAACAGGAGGGTTGAGGGGATTTTATGTTTATTTTAATTGCCACTATACAGTGCCCAATCTGTTGTTTTACATTGCTGAGGGGTCAAAAAGCTATAGGGCACTGGGCCATGAGCAGCCATGCTTAGTCATAGTGGAAAAAGACTATGCATCACCTGCAGTGTTGGGCTTTGAACTGATGTAATGACTAGGGTGTGACTCTCAGGGAGGGGTGAGTATTCTTGGAATAGGAAGGATGCATAAAAATATTAGGGTGGCTGGGACACCTATGGGTGACTCAGCGGTTGAGCATCTGCCTTTGGCTCAGGGCGTGGTCCAAGGGTCACGGGATCGAGTCCCACATCAGGCTCCCTGCATGGAGCCTGCTTCTCCCTGTGCCTGTGTCTCTGTCCGCACCCCCCCCCACCCGTGTCTCTCATGAATAAATAAATAAAATCTTAAAAATATTAGAGTGGCCTCAAGAAACAGACTGGGATCAGAATTAGTATTGTCTTCAACATCAGCTTTCTCTTTCATCCTTCAGTAACAGAACTCTGAAATCTCAACCACATGCACACTCATCCAGACGAAAAGTTCTCTTATTGATAAATGGGACCATACACTTAATTCTGAGCAGTGGGACATGATCAGAAGAATGTGTACAACAGTAAGGTCATGTCCTAAAAGGAAATGCTAGAACCTCCCCTATCTTTCCTCATTGGGCTTTTTCAAACGTCGACATCATGATGAGCATTTTCAACTGTGCAGACAAAGGCTACATGTACCACTCCAATGAAACCACACTTGGTCTCTGTCACTCAGTTTGCCCTGGCAAGTATAGGCAAGAACACATGGTCAGGAAATATTCGTGGCTGTCTCCCCCAAACCTGTGACAGCATCAGCTCAATTTTACTGTTCTGTTTACTGGACTTACTTTGGGCAATTTGAATAGTTCAAATTAGATTGAACAAGAAGTGATTAAATAATTTGGGAGATTGGTTAGGATATCAGTTCCATTACTATAAGACCCCAAATAATAATGGTCTCGAGAAAATTAAAACCATCCTTCCTTCTCACATAACATTTCAAGTGTAAGCGGTTGGGGTTGGGATGAGGGCACCACTGAAATCTTTTCTATTTTGCAGCTTTACCATCCTGAATTTATAGCTCTAGCTTTGACCCGCCTTTCCTGAACTTCAGACTAATTTGTCCAGTTGCCTAATCAACATCTCCACTTGGATATCTGAAAGGGATCTCAAACCCAAATCTCTAAAACAGAACTCTTGTTTTTCTCCCCTAAACTGTATCTCCCCCTACTCTTTCTCACGTCAGTAAATGGCACCACTCCTCACCCAGTTGTTCAGATTCAATGACTTCAACCATAATCCTAGGGATTATTCAGGACAACTTCTCTCAGTTTGGAAATATACACCAAGTCTGCTAACCTCCTAGCACCCCTCACTGCTGCCACTCTTGTCTAAGCCACCATTACCATTAGACTACACAATCACACCAGCAACCTAATCAGACTCCCTACCACCACTCTTAGATTGTACAGTTCCTCCTCCATGCAGAAGCCAGGCTGTATTAACACTCTATTGTAACCTACTGTCACAAACTCTGTGGCTTAAACAATACCAATTTATTATATTACTTTTCTGTAGGTCAGAAGTCTGACAGGAGTCTCACTGGGTTAAAATCAAGATGCTGTTCAGCTACATTCCTATTCAGAGGCTCTGGTAGAGAATCCCTTTCCTTCCCTTTTGCCTTGGTTGGCTGCCCACACCCTGGAGTTTGTGACCACATTTGGCCACCTTCAAAGCCAGGAAAGGTGGAGTGTATCCTTCTCACACAGTGTCACTCTGACCTCGTCTTCTACCTTCTTCCATTTTTAAGGACGCTTGTGATTATACTCGGACAACATGAATAAACCAAAGTAATCTCCCTATTTTAAGATTAGGTGATTAGTAACCTTAATTCCATCTGCAGCTTAAACTTTTCTTGGTCATGTAAAGTAACATATGCACAGGTTCTGGGGACTAAAATAAAGACGTTTAGGAGGGCCACTCTTCTGCCTACTACATAGTGCAATCTTCAAATATGTAAATCAGATTTTATTTCCCCTTTCAAGGAGAGAAAATGAGTGAAAATATCAGTGAGGGTGACAAAACATGAGAGACACCTAATACTTGGAAACGAACAAGGGGTAGTGGAAAGGGACATGGTGAGGAGTTGGGGTGCCTGGGTGATGGGCATTGAGGGGGGCATTTGGCGGGATGAGCACTGGGTGTTATGCCATATGTTGGCAAATTGAACTCCAATAAAAAAATTTTTTAAAAAAGATTTTACTTCCCCTTTCGTATGTCCTCCATTACTTTCTTATTTACACTTACAACAAAATCCAAAACCCTTACCCCAGCAAACATCCTTCTTGTAAGCTGCCCATTTCTAGCTTTATTCTGTCCCCCATAATCCCCTCCCACAAAACTCTATGCAGTCTCACCAGTCTTCCGGCTGCCCCCAGAATGCCAAGTGTGTTCCCAGCCCAGGGCCTCTACATATTCTTTTTCTGCAAGGAACTTCTTTATATATCTACATGGTCCCACCTTCACTTTGTTCATGTCTCTACCCAAAAGGCAATTACTCAGAAAACCCATCTGTGACCATTATCTGTCACTGTCACCATAATATCTGCTACCAAACATTATGGTACCAGCGTATCAACCTTACTCTGAATTACTGTTATTCATTGCTGACATTGTGTGATAAACTTATTTGCTCATTTCCACTAGAATGTGAGCTCCATGAGGATAGGGCATTTGTCTTATTCTCTGCTTCATCTGTAGCACATAATAGGTGTCCAATAGGTGTTTGGCAAATGACTGAATGAGTGATTGAATGTAAGAATGAAGTAGCTGATACACTCGATATTTCTACTCAGTCTCAAACATCAAAATAACTCAACCACCGTCTTGCAAGAGAGGAACCATTTAGATTCAGAACAATCCAGGCAGAATTTCTACACTTAAGCTTCACTTGGTCCTATTTGCAATGCAACTGAAAGCAAGGGATTTGTTCCATTTCCTTCCTTGTGTGTCTTGGTTTTCAAATGAGGTGTTTAATTCCAGCCAGCATGCTAAGCATGTGCAGACTCTGTGTTGAGCCTCACATTCTACCTTGGGGATTCTTGCACAAAATAGGACAGAGTTGCTAATCCACTCTCCACAGATGCCGCAGCCGCACCTTGCAGATTGTCAAAGAGGAGTGACAGATGTGCAGTGCCCATCAGCCCCCAAAGATGCTCGATGGGATTCTGAACTAATGGCTTCTAGAAGAGTCATTATTGATCAAGCAAAGTTTCCAACTCAGGGAAGGTGATGGCTTAAGGAAAACACATTGTTTCATAACAGAAATGGCTTGAACTGATTTGCTCTTAACACGGAACCTAATTATCTCAATTCAAAAAAATGTGTATGGAGAATCTGCTACAAGCCAGGGCCTATGGGTCTATGCCAGGGACCACAGCATCCAGGAGACAACAAAATGCTGTCTTTATTCTCTGAGCTCTCTCACTCATTGTAGTGAAATAATGATTTACACTAAAGTCCATTGATGTAGAAAGAGGAAAATGGCTCTGTTTTTGGAAGACTATTTAAAATATTATGGGCTATATTTGACATTTGCCATAAAAAAACAAACAGAGGGGATCCCTGGGTGGCTCAGCAGTTTAGCACCTGCCTTCGGCCCAGGGCGTGATCCTGGGGCCCCGGGATCGAGTCCCACATCGGGGTCCCTGCTTGGGGCTTGCTTCTCCCTTTGCCTATGTCTCTGCCTCTGTGTGTGTATGTGTGTGTCTCTCATGAGTAAATAAATAAAATATTTTTTTAAAAAAAGAAAAATAGCCATAATCAGAAACTACTTTATATTCTTTTGTACCGTGATTATGGAATAGGGTCAAATTCTGCATCATAAGAGCAAGAAAGGATATAGTGGCGAAGATGTATTAAAACAGCTTCCCATCCATACTAGTTCCAGACTTTGTACTCTGTAACCTGGATCTTGAGTTAATGCATCTAAAATCCATCTCTTATTCCAATTTGACCTCTTCTCTGATCTATCTGCTTTCCAATCCTTAATGTCCCCTTCTACTCCGGACCACTTTTAGATTTCTGGTCACTTATTTCAAACCTTGAAAACAAGCAGATTCCTAAACTGCTCAGTTGCCAGACCACAGGCAAAACTCTTGCCTGATTTTCTACCTAAATCCTGCCAAGAGAACTATGCCATATTGCTGCAAGAATCACAGAATGATAGTCATAGAGATAGTGAAGTGGAATAGGGCACATTTGGAGACTGATCTGGCTTTGGGTTTGCTCTGCTGGACAGCCTCACATTTTCTGAATAACTGAAATCTGAGCTCTGAGTATAGGAATGATTTTGCTTAGATCTCTAAAAGAAATCATATGCAAGTGCACATGGTAGAAACTCATTTCATTAAATCAAATTTAATTAAGATATTCTGAAAGATAACTGAACAAAATGGCTAAAGTAATTCGTTTACTTTCACTCTGAAAACCTATTTGAGAGCCTTCTACACAGTTCCCAAATCAAGAAAAAATATTTGGCATATGTGATAGGTATAGGCATAGACAGGCATGAATAGATAGGTCGGCAGGTAAGTAAGAAAGTGGGTAGATAAGTAGATAGATGATAGATTATTGACAGATAGATGATAAATAGCTGGATAGATAGATAGATAGATAGATAGATAGATAGATAGAGATAGATGATAGATAGATAGATAGATAGATAGATAGATAGATAGATAAAATAGAAACTGAGCTCCCATAGGAAGTCATGAATATCAGCCAAGCGGATATCCAATCTATCTGAGGGAATCCTCAGCTTAGGCTGTCTGAAAAAAGTGAGATGATGGATCACTAAGATCTTTTAAAGGCAGGTCTAATCTCCTATATTGTTTTTGGCAGTGAAAACACCAGGCTTTTTGAGATTAGTAAGAGAGCAAAACAATGGCCTGAAGTCCAAGGTCACTAAAAAGATGGTGAGTTAAAATTAATCACATCAATGGTTTGTTCAGGAACTTCCAAATGGATGTACATACAAGTGGTGACAGTCTCAAGATTTGCTCTTTTAAATGGACATTGCTTAACAGTATCTAAGCCCATTACAATGAATACTTAGCTTATTTTTCTGTCTTAACCATTTGCATCTCTATGTTCTCCCAGAGAAGGGAATCTGGTGGCCCTAAAGCCAACATGTTTTAGATCTTTTGTGTTTGAAGAAGGTGTGGAGGGACAGAGGGAACTGGTGTTTACTGAATTTCTCCTATGTACCAGATATTTTATATATACTAACAAATTTAATATTTACCAGTAGCCAGCTTTATATAATATACTAATTTTAAGATAAGAAACGAAACTCAGAGAAGTAGGGATTTAGAACCAGGCATGTCTGACTCTGAGGACTCTGTTCTTACCAATCTACTGCCTGCTAGAAAACTTGAGGTTCAAAGGAAAGGATAAGGAGAACTACAAGGAGAATGAAAGTAGAAAGCTGCAGTTACACTCCACCTATGTCAGACCTTATGGTTCAAATTAAGAGCAGCAAGAGATAGCTTGCCTGGCCTGTAGTGGACTGCAGGCATCAGGCAGACATGTGAAATCCTGACATGGAACAGCCTTAGTGATAAATGAGTTTAGGATCTTTATCTTAGAGTTAAGGAAACCAATGTTCAGAATGAGAAAGCCCCTTGTCCCAGCTCATATTTGATTTTTGACACCTGATCAGCATCACAGCCAAACTTAGAACCCATAAGCCTTGATTCTCCATTCAAAACTCTTTCCAAATTAACAAGGCAGGAAACCACAAATGTTGGAGAGGGTGTGGAGAAAGGGGAACCCTCCTGCACTGTTGGTGGGAATGTGAACTGGTGCAGCCACTCTGAAAACTGTGTGAAGGTTCCTCAAAGAGTTAAAAATAGATCTGCCCTATGACCCAGCAATTGCACTGCTGGGGATTTACCCCAAAGATACAGATGCAGTGAAACGCCGGGACACCTGCATCGGACGCTGATGTTTCTAGCAGCAATGTCCACAATAGCTAAACTGTGGAAGGAGCCTCGGTGTCCATCGAAAGATGAATGGATAAAGAAGATGTGGTTTATGTATACAATGGAATATTCCTCAGCCACTAGAAATGACAAATACCCACCATTTGCTTCGATGTGGATGGAACTGGAGGGTATTATGCTGAGTGAAGTAAGTCAGTCGGAGAAGGACAAACATTTTATGGTCTCATTCATTTGGGGAATATAAACAATAATGAAAGGGAATAAAGGGGAAAGGAGGAAAAATGAGTGGTAAATATCAGAAAGGGAGACAGAACATGAGAGACTCTTAACTCTGGGAAATGAACAAGGGGTGGTGGAAAGGGGGGTGGGCAGGGGGTGGGGGTGACTGGGTGACGGGCACTGAGGGGGGCACTTGATGGGATGAGCACTGGGTATTATTCTATATGTTGGTGAATTGAACACCAATAAAAAATAAATTTATATTAAAAAAACTCTTTCCATTATCCCCTTCAATCTTTTCAAGAAGAAATTCCCAGACATGAGATCTGCATTCACTTTTTATGGAGATGAAAATCACCTGCACAAGAAGAGATTTGAATCTGAAACTGGAGATGACTCAGAAATCTTAATAGCTCTACAGAGTTATGGGTCCTATGAAAAGGCTCTTTCTTATTATAATAAAGTATGAATTCAAGTTGCTACCAACCAAGAGGAAATAGAATTACTCTTAGCCCCCATATTATCAGCTCTTTTGCATAGGAACATGGATTAGGATAGCATACTTACTTGCTGTGTTGCCTTAAGCCACTAAACTTCTCTGAGCTACATTTTAATCATCTCTAAAATGAAGACATAATATAGAAGTTCCTCATTATCACAATTTTATTATCTGAGTCTGCACAATAATACAGGAAAGCAAAAGCCATCATAACATGAAAATATTCTCTAATGATCTAATGAGTTGATCATGTACAAAATTAGTCTGCTCTCTACATCCCTTCAGTCTTAAGATTCGTATCTATCTCTAACCATTAAGTCAATGTCTTTGATCATTAGTCTATAAATATAACACAAGTTCTTTGCCAAGAAAAACTATAAATCTTGGGAAAGTTTCAAAATTTCAAGCGATAAATGGGAGTAGTGCTGCCAAATAGTGCAAATCACCCAAAAAGCCACCACCATGAAGGGTCTGGCCTAGTTGGGTAGCTCAAAATAACAGGAGACAGAAAGAGAAAAGGCCAAGTTGATGACAAGCCAGGCATTTCGAAGAAGAAAAGTTCCAATATCAAAATAATAAAAAGGTCCTTGGGAAAACTGATAAAACCCCAAATATCTCTAAAAAGTAAAACTTTTTGATCATGCCTTAAAAGTCAATTAAACATGAAGGGATGCTGCATTATCCTTTCGTATAGTCTTGCCAGAAATCATGTTTAAAAAAAAAAAACTTCACCATTTTCAATAATTAGCCCTAGTTGTCATCATAACCTAAATTATTATATTTATACAAAAACATTATTTATATTACTTTAACTCCATCTTTCTCAAGATAAAGTCTCGATGGAAACTTTTTCTCCTTATACACTATGAAATTCTTGTTGCAGCTTTAAGTGGATTCCTTTGTAGTAAATAATTATCCTTGCACAATAAGAGTCTTTTATCTATATCACTTGATATTGTTATAGGGAACAAATGAGATAACACATGCAAATGCACTTTGGGAATTCCAAAGTTACTATATTAATGCTAGAATTTACTTTGTGTCCAAAAAAATGTTTTGTTTACTGTGTGCAAGTTACTTCCACACACATTATTTATTTTATTCCCATAACAAACCCTTGGAGATAGGTATATATCATCTCCCAACTATAAATTAGGAAAATGAAGAAACCTGCTCAAGGTCGCATAGCTGTTAGGTGGCTCAGCTAAACTGAGAGTCTAATTGACTCTAAATTGACTGTCCCCAAATCCAGAGCATTCATTCTATTCCTTTGAACCACATAAAGCCACTATTTTATAGTGAAACAATGGTTGAACATCTGTATTTCATTGGTTCCACCTAACACATTCATTCGAGAATTATTTACTGACTATCTCTCTACTCCCCATCAGACATTAGTCTAAATTCTGGGGACATTGTGGTGATCCGTGCAAAGTCCCTGCTCACATGGAGGTTATGATCTAGTGGAGTGCATTAGATGGAAAACAAGCAAATAATTTTTAACAAGTGGGACAAATATCTTACTGTGTTATGTGACATGCAAGGAATTAATAACAAGTAACATTAAAAAAAAGTATTTTCTAGGATGCCTGGTGGCTTAGTGGATTAAGTGTCTGCCTTTGGCTCAGGCCATGATCCCAGAATCCCAGGTTTGAGCCCTGCATTGGGCTCCCAGCTCCGTGAGGAGTCTGCTTCTCCCTCAGCCCCTCTACCCCACAATCCCCCACACTTGTTCACACACTCTCTCTCAAATGAAAAATAAAAAATCTTTTTTTTAAAAAAAGTATTTTCTATGGATCAGATAGAAAGCGAAAACCTCCCAGCTTGGTCTTTACTTTGCATAGACCAACTCACCTAACTCTCAACACTACTCTGGAGCAGAGAATATCATAACTCTCATTTTTCAGATGAGAACACTGAAGCACAGAGAAGTTATGTCGCTTGCCCTGAGTTCTACAGCTGGAAGAAAAGCCAAGCTCCAAGCCTAGGCTATCAGCTCCCAGAAGTACTCATAAGCACTATGCTGTATAACAGGCTGATGTGATAAAAAGTAACTAGATAGCTAATACGTAATTAGGACTGCTTCTCAACATTCCTTTCTTTATTAGTAACAGTCTCACATTCAGAGTCTTCCTACACCTGTCTGAAATATAATGGATCATCTCAAATAAGTTCTTCTAATTCTTCTGCTAAATAGGAAAAAAAAAATTGGGAATTGGAGCACTCGGGCCAAGAAAAATTTCACCCGAAGTGGGCACAAGTGCTTAGATTCTCATCATCTTCAAGTGGCCCCCTGCAAGACTCTTGTCTATTCACAGGCCCAAAGTACTGCTAGTCTTTAGAACAATCGTTGACCTCTCAATAATACTGGAACTACACCATGCAGCCCTGTGGCTACTGCTTCCAGGAGAGTGGAAAACTGGAAAGAAGTGCTGGATGGCCTGATAATAGCCAACTTCAGGATGATTTCATCTCTCCGGTTGCCTCTTTACTTACGATTCAGCTGTGATCCTTGCTCATCCCTAGATCCGAAGATCAGAGGAAATGATGATCGGATTTCCAATTAGAACAAATAGTAGCTATCTTGAGCTGTATCATTAATCCTTTCAGAGACATTTGTATTGTGTTACTTATTCTGTAGCCTAATGAGGCATAAAAGAAGAATTTCTTTCCTTTTCCTGTCTCTAAATGTAGGTCCAAATAATTGCTCCTGCTGCTGAAGACTAAGGTTAATTTGAAGTAAAGACTGAGCTGGGAGGTTTTCACTTGTCTAAGCAATGGAATCAAATGTGTATAGTCACTGTCATAAAACTGTCACCTGGTGACTTTCTGCAGTTGAAGCCTCAGTTCTGTAATGCCTTCAGTTGGTATGTGTTTGCTTTCTATGAACGTTATGCCAAGAATATTCCATCATCAGGGACCAAAGTTTTTTTTTTTCATTAAAACTGTTTAACATAGCAATTTTAGTATTTATGAAATAGTTCACTTATTGAATAACAAATGTAGCAAACATTTCATTAAGGCAGGAGATGCTAGGGAATTATCTCTACCTTTGAAGGGTTTAGGAAGGAATAGGGAAGCAATGATGGTGGTTTCCTTAGGTATGGGGAAATACATATTGATACCTTGGTATGAAGGACAATCTATTTGGGGGGGAACACACACAAGAGATTCTTATGCACTGCTCCCCTCACTCTGTAAGTGTATTAAAAATTTACTTATAATAAGAATCAGCTGGAATGCTTATTAAACAGAGATTCCTGGGCCCTTTTACTGGAGAGTCAGATTCAGGAGGTCTGGGGTAGAACCCACAAATATGTATATTTAAGAAACATCCAGGTGATTCTTAACATTGTGCCTATTTGGGGAATGGAGCTTTAGAAACACTTTTAAAACTAGTCCTAAATTTTAAAGCATTTGTACTACTTATTCTTTAGCTGCTACTTTGTAACCTTTAAACTAATTCTCAACATTTGACGGAAAAATATTCATTTTTTTCTAGAAGCTTATTAAATAGGTAAAAATTTCCAAAACTTGTTTGTTTTCCTCATCTAATCTCTACATACATTAAAAACAAAGGGATACAACTAACCAAGTGGGAAGTAAAACTCACTCAAGTATGTTATAATTTCACTACTCTTTTTTCCCCAACTGAAAGGAATTTTTTTTTTTCCTCTTCTGTTCAGGACAGAATTAGAAACGAACCCTTTCATTAGCATTCTCAGACACAGAAGCAGTTTCTGGGCAGTTGCTAGATACTTTAGCAAATTACTCTGCCAAGCTCCGTAGGGACTCTCTCAGGTGGTTTGTTATGTCTGCAACCAAATTCTTGATATTGGATCAAGCTGTAAAATGCAAAAGTGAAAGAACATGTTTATCAAAAGTAACTGAGTAAAAATATAACCCAGATTTGTATTAGAAAGGTGTCTAATATCAAGAAGTAAATGCTACCAAGTTGGATGAAGGCAGCTCTCAGACAAATTGTATGCTTGGAGGAATGTGGTAGATCCCTCCTAACTTCTTCCTCAGCTCACTTTGTCCTCAATGACAACTCAAGAATTCAGAGTCCCTGTTGCATACTCACCTACTTTCTACTCTTAGAAAGACATCATATAATTTATTTACCTTACAGATATCTGTCTGAAAACCATTGCCATATAAAAGAAATAACTCTATGGTTATTATCAAAAAGAAGTAAGAAGTTTTGACAAGGAAGTACAGAAAAAGTTCTGGAGAACTGTAGGTAGGAATGTAAGTTGGTACAGTCACTATAGAAAAGAGTATGGAGGTTCCTCAAAAAATTAGAACTAGAACTATCCTATGCTCCAGCAATTTCATTTCTAGATATTTATTGGAAGAAAAGACAAACACTAATTCAAAAAGACGTAGGCACCCTTATGCTCATCACAGATTATTTACAATAGTCATGACATGGAAACAACCTAAACGTCTATTGATAGATGAATGGATAAAGAAGATTTGTTGTGAATGTGTGTGTATGTCATATACACACACAATTAAATATTACTCATCTATAAAAACGAATGAAGTCTTGCCATTTGCAACAACATGGATGGACCAAGACGATATAATGCTAAGTGAAATGTCAGAGAAAGACAAATACCCTATGATTTCACTTATTCCTGAAATCTGAAAAATAAAACAAGTAAACAAAACAGGTACAGAAACAGACTCATAGATACAGAAAACAAACTGATGGTTGCCAGAGGGCAAGGGAATGGGATGATGAACAAAGGGGATTAAGGGGGATTAAGGGGTACAATTTTCCAGGCATAAAATAAATAAAACATGGGGGGGAAAAAGTATGTAACAAAAAATATAGTCAGCATTATTATAACAACTTTGTATGGTGACAGATGGTAACTAGAGTATTGTAGTAACCATTACATAATGTATATAAATATCAAATCACTGTTATACACCTGAAACTAACACAACATTGTATATCAATTATCCTTCAGTTAAAAAAAGAAATAATTCTAGTTGTGGTTATAGAAATGTCAAGAATCATAAAGCAGGCTGTGGGAATTTTGTTGTTTTGTCCTATAAGGGAGAGGCATCCCATATGCTGATATCAAACAACACAAGCTAGGAATGTAATTACAACTAGATAAGCAATCATATTCCTATGAAGACTTGAGGGGCTAGCAATTATATTTATCAAATTATAGAGCTACTGTTAATTTTGTACAAGTGTAAATTAACAACCCTTTTATAATAGAGTTATAGATATCCAATTAATACATAATAAAGTTGAAAATAATTAATATTCAAGCCAAAATAGGTGAAATCTACTTCTACCTCCTTATGGTATAGTTCATATACTGAGGACATAAATTTTGTGGTCTCTCTACTCCCATATCCTTGCAGAGGCTCAGAAAAAACAAGATCACAAGGAGGTAGTCCATGAGTTTGACCTTGAAGACTTGAAGATTAGTTTGAGGATGAGAACTGGAGAAAATTTCATGAATAAATGCAAAAAATCTGGGAGGGTAGAGTTCATTCCTAAGAAGAATGCTTGGAAAGAAAGAAAAGGGGAAGGAAGAAAGAGGCAAGGAAAGTAAGATAGTGTTGATGGCAGAAAGTTCCATAAAAGGAAAGAAAATACTCAATTCTAGTTTATTTTTATGACTATATAAACCATCTCCATCTTCACAAACTTTCAGTTAACCATCCAAGACTTACTCTACCAATATATCACATGGGAATGTCTTAATTTTCATAGTTTTGGTGGAAATAGGATAAAGAAAATGCATCACTGTGTATACTATGGAATGAGACAACATCCATGGTAAAATAGGATAATACAGACACTGAACTCATTAATCAGAAGCAAGATAGGAGCACCAGAGGAGATCAAGATGATGTAGACATAAGTCCCCCAACATTACCACCCAATCATATAGATGTGTGTGCAGAATCTCTGCTATTGTTCAGTTGGATAGGGTTTAAACACACTTCATTTGAAACTAAAAGATAAACTCACATCCGGATTACACGTGTAATATATAGTACATATAAGAATGCTTTAGAAATAAAATATATATTATTTAAATCTTGTACAAATATGAGATGTAATATAGGCATTAGTATGTGTATTCTGATGATACCATTTGGTCATTATTAATTTACTCTAAGTTCTCTTTAGTGCTTTGAATTCTACTAGGCAGTAGAATGGATAGAGCAATGGAAATTAAGGAGGTGGACAAAAGAAACTTCATATCTAATCCTAAGTATTATAAAGCATACCCTTATACCCCAACTTCCTACTTTGATCCTAAAGTAAAAATTCTTGCCATAATATTAAAATGAACCAAATATGCACGACCCAAGTGCTATCTCATTCTCTTTATTCATATCCCTGCCCATGAGGAGTAAATTGTGTTACAACCTTGAGATAAGCACACACTGGTCAGGACGAGTCTGTAGACCTGTCTGTGTCAATCACCATTAACAGGCTCAACCAATATGGGGCAACAGTTCTGGGCAAGCGAACCTACTTGGCAGACCCAAATTCCCCTTTAACTATGTTCTTCCAACTGAGGTAAAAGTAGTAGGAAGCCCAGTTATGGCCATGGATCCAAGTAACTTTTCTGCAAACTGTTTACTAAAAATAAAGCTTTGATCAGTGTCCATTTTATTCCTAGCAAATTTTCTCAAATGACTCCAAACTCATACTAGGGGCAGGAGATTCAGGATTAATTATCACCCTCCAACTTCAACAGTATAATCTATTTCCAGTGATAATTATACTATAACTAAAACAGAAATAATCAGGTAATTGATAGTGATTGCCTTGCAGCTATGTCTTGGATGCCATTTCTAAAAAGGAAGCCAATTTTATAAAAATGCATGTTAAATGCTGCACACAATTGATTCTGTATGTCATTAAGCCAAGGAGGATATTACTTAGGGGGTTATTCATTTTTATTTTGCTTTAATGACTGTTAAGAACCTCTAAATCACTTACAAGAATTAACACAATTAGCTTTGTGTGGAACTACGAAGTTGGATCTCATTGCACTCTTTCAGTTTCTGGTATGTTCCTCCTTTACTAGATTTTACTTTGATAAAACACAAGTCAGAACAGCACTTTATTTGGCTCCCTTTCTTCACATATTGTGCATATTCCTGTTGAATTTTAGTTTCCCTTTCAGATTTTCTGAGCAAGAAAAGAAATTGTAACCCTTCAACATATTTCATGAGGCTGAAATATTTTGACAGATTGTGACTATGGAAAGACTTTTCACTTTACACTTCCGTATTTCACCTAAAGTTTAGAGCTGAACTTCTCTTTTATTGAGTGTTCCAATTGATAACCAAAAAAAGCTGGATCGTGGAGTATTTTAGTTAATAGCAACAATTTGATTGTATGTAATTCTATGAATAGCTTCAAAATATTTCAAATATCTGGCATATCTATTTAAAATATTTTTCTAATGGGACACCTGGGGAGTTCAGTCGATTGAATGTCTGACTCTTGGTTTTGGCTTAGGCCACAATCTCAGGGTCTTGAGATCAAGCCCCATGTCGGGCTCCACATTGGTGTGGAGCCTGCTTAAGATTCTCTCTCTTCCTCTCCGTCTGCCCCTTCCCCACCTCAAATAAATAAACAATCTTCAAAGAAGAAAACTATGAGACCCTGGCATAAGCAAGGAATAGCAATGTAAATAAGGAATATTGGTAGTCTTTGGGTTTTGGTATCAAACCTACCACCCACCAAAAGCAACTATAAGTGGTGGACAAAATACATAAATTAACTGTTTGCAGACATTGCTTAATGATCAACACAGGGCTCTGGGCATTGAAAAAAAGGAGAGTACCACATTTATTCTCACTTTCTCCCTAAGAACATTTTCTAAACCATGGCACAGAGAAATAGAGCCCCAAAAGAAGAGTATTCTTGCTGGGCTAGATAAACAGAACTTAAAGTTTGGGTCTGCCAATACACTGGGGCTTGGACATAGGTTATTACATAGGAAGGATCCACACGTACCAGAATCTATCTAGACATTCCCCTAGGAGTCTTGGCTAATTCCTAAACTGCATGTTTACAAGGTAAGTGTCCAAAAAGCCTGGCAGAGAAAAACCACTGGGAGACTGGAGAGCTCTGAAGAAATTTCAGAGGGTGCAGAGTTTTGAGAAAATGTTGGATTTCAGGCCCAACTGTGTAAAGAGACCTCTCAAAACATCTCGGGCTTTCAGTTGAGACCATGGAAAACCAGGCTCCAGGAGTAATGACTCTGCACCAGGAATGAAGGCTGCTCTATAAAAAGTACCACTGGAATCTTGAAAAGAATTACACTGAATATATAGATAGCTGTGGATAGTATAGACATTTTAATAATATTAATTATTCTGATTAATGTGGGATATCTTTCCATTTATTCATGTCTTCCTCAATTTCTTTCATCATAGTCCTATAGTTTTCAGTTTAAAGATCATTCACCTCCTTGGTTAAGATTATTGCTAAATATTTTATTGATTTTTATTCTATTGTAGATGAGATTTTTTTCTTTTCTTTTTTAAAATTTTATTTAAATTCAAATTATTTTGCATATAGTGTAGTATTATTTTCAGGGGTAGAATTTAGCAATTCATTAGTTGCAGATAATACCCAGTGCTTTTTCACTATTCCAATGGTATTTTTCACAAATATAGATAAAAATATCTTATAATGTATATGGAACCACATAAGATCCAAAGAGCCAAAACAATTCTGAGAATAAAGAACAAAGCTGGAGGCATCATACTTCCTGACTGCAAACTATACTATACAGGAATAGTAACCAAAAAAAGATGATACTGGAATAAAATAGATAGAGATCTATGGAACAAAATCAAGAGCCCAGAAATACATACATGTATTTGTGGTCAACTAATAGCTGACCAGAGAGCCAAGAATATTCAATGAGGAAAGAATAGTCTCTTCAATAGTGTTGGAAACCTGGTTAATCACATGCAGAAGAATGCAATTGGACCGTTATCTCACACCACTCACAAAAATCAACTCAAAATGGATTAAAGACTTAAATGAGTTATAAAGACTCAAAATGCATTAAGGACCTGAAATCAAAATACTCCTAGAAGAAAACCTAGGTGAAAGTTTCCTTGATGTTAGCCTTGGCAATAAGTTTTTGGCTATGGCAGCAAAAGCACAAACAACAAAGGCAAAAATTAATAGGCGGGACTACATCAAACTAAAAGGCTTCTGCACAGTGAAAGAAACAAAGAAATGAAAAGTAACTACAGAATGGGAGAAAATATTTGCAAATCATATATCTGATAAGAGTTAAAAATACAAATATATAAGGAATTTATACAACTCAACAACAAAAAAGAAAAACCTTATTTAAATATGGGCAGAGGGGGGATCCCTTGGTGGCTCAGCGGTTTGGTGCCTGCCTTGGCCCAGGGTGTGATCCTGGAGTCTGGGGATCGAGTCCCACATCGGGCTCCCAGTATGGAGCCTGTTTCTCATCTGCCTGTGTCTCTGCCTCTCTCTCTCTCTCTCTCTCATGAATAAATAAATAAAATCTTAAAAAATAAATAAATAAATAAATAAATAAATAAATAAATAAATAAATAAATAAATAAATATGGGCAGAGGAACTAAATAGACATTCTTCCAAAGAAGACACAGAAATGGCCAATTCGTAGATGAGAAGGTGCTCAACATCACTAGTCATCAGGGAAACTAAAGTCAAAACCACAATGAGAAATCACCTCACACCTCTTAGACTGGCTAGCACCAAAAGAACAAGAGATAACAAGTGTTGGCGAAGATGTGGAGAAAAGAGAATCCTTGTGCGCTGTTGGTGGAAATGTAAATTGGTACAGCCACTTTGGAAAAACAGTGTGGGAGTTCCTCAAAAGATTAAAAATAGAACTACTATATATATGATCCAGCAATTCCACTTCTGGATATATATCAAAAAGAAATGAAAATCATATATCTCTGAGATCCTATCTCAAAGATACAAATGCACTCCTGTATTCATTGCAACACTATTCACAATAGCCAAGATATGGAAGCAATCTGAGTGTCCATGAGTGGATAAAGAAAATGTGGTGTGTGTGTGTGTGTGTGTGTGTGTGTGTGTGTGTATGAAACATTACTCAGCCATAATAAAAAAGAATATCCTTCTGTTTGCAACCTCATGGATGAAACTTGAAGATACTTTGCTAAGCAAAATAGGTCAGACGGAAAGACAAATACCATATGATGTTACTTGTATGTGGAATCTGAAAAATCTGAACTCATAGAAACAGACAGTAGAAGAAATGGTTACCAGGGGCTGGAGGATTGGAGAAATGTACCATTGGTCAAACAGTACAAACTTCTAGTTATAAGTCAAATAAATTCTGGGGATTCAAGGGACAGCATTGTAATTACAGCTAACGATACAGTATTATATAATTGAAAGTCACTGTGAGAGTAAATCTTAAATGTTCTCATCACAAAAAAGAAATAGTAATTATATGATGTGCTTAAGGTGTTAGCTAATGCTAGGGTGATAATCATTGTGATATATATATATATATATCATATACACACACATACATACATATAATATATATATTCATACATACATACATATTCAGGAGGTTGTACACCTTAAACTTACAATGTTGTATGTTATATGTCAATTATATCTAAAATAAAGTTTAAAAGAAAGGAGTAAGGGCTACTCTCTAAGAATAAGAGCACAAGTACAACAGTTTCAACCTAATGAAGCCTAAAGCAACTCTCAGCAGAATCAGCGTAACCTCCAATTATTAAAATGCTTAACAAAACAAAACATAACTCTCTTTAGGGGATGATACCACAATGTAGAGGCTTTACAATTTATCATACACAATGTGCAGAAGGCAAAATAAAAATTTACTAGGCAAGTGAAGGAGGAGGAAACTGTAAATATTAATCAAGAGAGAAAGTAATCAATGGGAGAGACTCAGGTATTACAGACTTTAGAATTAGCAGAAAAAGTGTTCAAATAACTCTGATTAATATGTTAAATGATAGAAAGGATGGGTATAGGTAAAAAGTTAAAATATTACAGTGGTGTATTAGAAAAAGATGATTCAGATCAGCATTGAAGATTTTAAAACATAATAAATTAAAAATTCATTGGGTAATTAAAGAGAAGACTGAAAACAGTGCAACACAGGATTGGTGAATTAGGAAACTGTTCAATAAAAAAATAAAATATCCAAACTAAAGAGCTGAACCAGAAGAATGCATGAGACGTATTTAAGACATACTCAGAAGGTCTAACACATGTGCAACCGGAGTTCCAGAAAAAGAGAATAAAATGTCAAGTTCAAGTGAAAGTTGGCTAAAAATTCTCCAACTCTGACAAAAGACAATATCACACAAATTCAAGATATTTACCAAACTCCTGTAGGTTTTTAAATAAATAAGCAAAAAATCTAGGCAGAATATAGTCAAAATACTTTAGTTCACTGACAAAAGAGTGAATATTAAAATCAACAGTAGGAAAAAAGCATATTTTCTTCAAAGGAACAATAAAAATAGCTGACTTTTGAATAGAAACTATGGAAATTTCTTTAAGGAGCTGAAAAATTTCTACAAACTTCAAAATACATTGTTTTCATTATAATCATTTGTTAGTAACAAAATGAAATATATCAATAAAATGGAGCCAATCCAATATATTGACCATATGCCATATATGTCAGAATCTGGTCTGCTAATTTCCAGTATCCATTTTAGCCACATCAGAGACTCTTACTTAAATCAGCAGGTTCTCACAACAAACATTTTGTGGCATGTAGTCTGAGATTAACGAGGAAGAAATGGAATGTGCAGTTGTAGTTGCATTCTGTAACCCATAAGCATTGATTCTGTACCCAATGTTGGCAAAATATCAGAAGTAGATCCTTTTAAATATAAATACAGGGCTGGTCTTCATCAGTTCTTAAATTCCGGGGAGCTAATACAAATCAAAGAAAGAATAGTCAAGGATGATTGTGGAATTCTATCTCCCAAACTTCCTATTCATGTGTCCTTTTTTGTGATTTGTATTATAACTGATGCTGCCATAAGTGCTATGGAAACAAATATTAAGGAGACACATTCCATTCTCAAAAGCTTACAGTCTAATAGTAGAAGAAGGAAACAAAATAAGTGACAAATGCAATAAAGTGTTGTGGGTGACATAATAGAAATCTAGAAGATTGCAGTGTGGCACAAGGAAGAAAATGAGAGATTCATCCTGGGATGTGTCAGAAAAGTGTTCATAGGGGAGATGACATGAGCTCTAAATTTTGAAAGATAAGAGGCCATTTGCCAATGGCCATGAAAGAGAAAAGCATGTCACGTAGAAGAGTAGATAGGAAGGGCATGGGTTAGAAAAACAGTGTTACTAACTTGGGAGTGAATGTGACCCTGGGAGGTGAAGCATGGTTAAAAGGGATGCCAGGCAAGTTCACACATTATTAGGGACAGTCTATGCCATGTATAAAATATAGGCTCTTGTTTTCTGGCAAAAGCTGCTATTACACATAGTCCAAGTTCTCTTCAAATGAAAAATTAATTGTAGCCACGCTCTACTAGCACTGCACTAATATGGTGGTCATGTTACACATATGGCTGTTTAAATTTAAAAGTAATAAAATTGACAATTCATCTCCTGGGTTGCACTAGCCAAATTTGAAGCAATTGTGAGATACATGTAGCTAGTGGCTAGTGGACTTGACAGTGGCCTAACAAGTCTAAGTTTGTCTTCCACTCTAGCAAAGGGTCAGAACAGGAGTTCCAGATCAGAGATAATAGAATTTTGATTATCACAGTTATTCAAAATCCAGGCTGATAGAATCTCTGCCATCTTCAAAACAGAGCTTTCTAAATCATCCCAAACATCAAAATCCAGACAGGAGATTGGAGGAAGAGCCTGAAAGGTCACTAACAAAAAATTTTGGACCAGAACCACTGGAAACATCCTTTCCTCTAATATCTCATTGACTAGAACCTAGTCTCATGGACACAGAGTCTGGAAAATATAGGATAGCTGGAAACCAGCAAGAAAAGGAAACATATCTGAGATTAACCTGCAATATCTGTCACTCCTCCATCACTCAAAGTCTTCATTATTAACTTAAATTATTATACCTTGATACTCACTAGAATCATCTTCCCCTACAGTTTGTCCTTCTAGACATGCCCCTAGGCTCTGGATTTTACAGCAATTCTCTACCTTCTGCTTCACTGTCAATTATGGTTGTTTTTATTGTTGTTTTAGTTTCCACACTTTTATGTAGCCTAGATCAAATAAAAAATTCCTATTAGGAAAATTGATACACACACTTGTTATATAAAAAAAATTTTTTTTAACCCTTCTAAGCCAATTGGGTGCTATGTGCTTCTTCCTTAAAGTGCATTGGATTTATGTCTTCTTTTGTTCTCTCCATTTACAGGCTACTTCATTTACTTTATAAATTTATGATAGCTTTGAGATTGCTGGAAATCTTACTCCAGGTTAAGTTAGGTATTGTTCTTTACATCTCTGATTGTTATAAAAGGCTTATTTTTAAAGAACATCTATTTTTCTGGACAAGTAACTGTAGTGTAACATTTGCTCTACTCCACAGGGATTTTTATGTAATAAGTGCCATCTATGGCCAAGAGTGAAAGGACATTGTTTATGAACTAATTTTTGTTTTTTCAGAAATGCTGTTACATGTATAATATCCAGAGGCCTTCACCAAACGGGTAATCTAAAATGTTGCACAGTTTTAAATACCGTTCTCTGCATGGAGAGGGCATAGGATACTGAAAACATCTAACTAATATTTCTAAAAATAGCTCTTATTATTAACTTATTCATTAAGCACTTATTGACCATTTACTAAATGCCATGGACTATTCCAGACAAGGTCCTAGGTCATAGGACTGTAAATACCTGGCAAAGATCACAGGCCTCAGTTAACATAGGAGCTGACCGAAAAAGGCAAAAACTTCCTATTTAAGTATTAAAATAGATAAAAGAGGGGGCACCTGGGTGGCTCGGTGGTTGAGCATCTGCCTCCTTCTCTGTGTCTCTCATGAATAAATAAATAAGAATCTTAAAAAAAAAACAGGTAGAAGACTTAAATGAACTAATAGTTTTACCTTGGCATATACCTTACACAAACCTATGGCTATGATTGGAAACAGACCTGGAGGTTTAAAAAAAATACAAAAACCACATAAGTACACAGGTACAATATTGATAAACCAAGTACACTTAAAATCATTGTCTTCAATAGATAGACACCTACATCTAAGTGAACAAAACCAATATACCCTTATCTCTTAGCTTGAACATATTTTGTGGCAAACTCATCCAAAGATAGTTCTATTCAAAAATCATGATCGTGCATAGAAGGCCCAAGTTCCATGGTTAAGGTAAACAATAACATTTACTCTAAAATTCTGGTGAGGAGTCACAAACTCAAGGTTGTGACTAGTTTCAAACCACTCTTTGAGCCATTGTCAGAGAGCACCAGAAATGCTTTCAAGGTATCAACATACCTTCTTGCATATCAAATAACTAATGTGCGGGAGGGCTCAGTGTTCAAGCATCTGTCTTTGGCTCAGGGTGTGATCCTGGGGTCCTGGGATCAAGTCCCACATCGGCTCCCTGTAGGGAACCTGCTTCTCCCTCTGCCTGTGTCTCTGCCTCTCTCAGTGTCTCTCATGAATAAAAAAATAAAATCTTAAAAAAAATAACTAATGTGGGTAGGCTGATTTTTTTTCACTTTATTATGAAAAGTTTCATACATACAGAAAAGCTGAAAAATTTTACACTGACCACCCTCATCCCCACCACCTAGGTTCTATCATTCACATTTTATGATACCTGTTTTATCACATAAGCATCCCTCTATCCATTCATCAATCTTATTTCTTGATGGATTTCAAAGCAAACTGTAGACATCTGAACAGCATGTATATCATTAACAAGAGTTCAACATTTGTTTATAATTTTTCTTTTTTTTTTAAAGATTTTTTATTTATTTATTCAAGAGAGACACAGAGAGAGACACAGAGACACAGGCAGAGGGAGAAGCAAGCTCCATGCAGGGAGCCCCGACGTGGGACTCGATCCTGAGTCTCCAGGATCATGCCCTGGGCCGAAGGCAAGCTCTAAACCGCTGAGCCACCCGGGCTGCCCTAATTTTTCTTTTTATATTTATACACAATGAAATACACAAATTTTAAGTGTATGGTTAGTGAATTTTGACAAATGAATACACCTGCATAACCTGAAACCCTATTAAGACATAGAACATTATCATCACACATGAAAATTCTCTCATGCTCATTGCCAGATAATCCTTAAATTCAACCATTAGAGACAAACACTGTTCTGATATTATTCTACCATGGTTAAATTTTCTAGTTTTAACATTTCATGTAAATGACATCATGCATCGCATAGACATATGCAATATATTTGATACAGTTTAAGACTCTTTACACTCAGCATAATTTTCTGAATTGCATTCATGTCTTATCATATACCAATAATTCACTCTTTTTTATACTAAGTGGCATTCAATATGTTGTATAAAGATACTCCACAGTTTATCCATTCTCATAGAGGTGGACACTTGGGCCAGTTTGGGGCTAATATGTATGAATAAAGCTGCTGTGGACATCCTCATATAACTTTTTCATTAACATATTTTTACGTCTGTTAGATAAATATCTAGGAGTTGAATTGTTGAGTCATAGAATAGGTTTATGATTAGTTCATAAGAAACTGCCAGACCTTTTCTGAAGTGACGGTAAAATTTTAGAATTCCACCAACAATATACAAGAGTTCCATTTGTTCCAAATTTTTACCAATATTTATAAATCTTAGCCATTCTGGAGTGTGTACAGTGGTATCTGTTTAGAATTTCAATTTGCGGGATCCCTGGGTGGCGCAGCGGTTTGGCGCCTGCCTTTGGCCCAGGGCGCGATCCTGGAGACCCGGGATCGAATCCCACGTCGGGCTCCCGGTGCATGGAGCCTGCTTCTCCCTCCTCCTGTGTCTCTGCCTCTTTCTCTCTCTATGTCTATCATGAATAAATAAATAAATCTTTAAAAAAAAAAAAAAAGAATTTCAATTTGCATTACATCAAATGACATTGAACGTATTTTCACACTGCAATAGACCATTCATATATCCTCTTTTATGAAATGTCTTTTTACCATTTTACTTGGGGCTGGTTGTGTCTTTTATTGTTCAATTCTATGAGCTCTGTGCACATCTTGAACTTCAGCTCCTTGAGAAACATATTTTGTCATCACTTCCTCCAAGTCTTGTCATTTGCCAATTCATGTTCTTTTTTAAAAAATATATTTTTTAACTTTACTTTTTGAAAATAAGCTCTACACCCAACATGGAGCTTGAACTCACAACCTCAAGATCAAGAGTTGCATGCTTCACCAACTGAGCTAGCCAGATGCCCCTGCTGATTTATATTCTTAATGATGTTTTTTGACGGATAGAACTTTTTCATTTTGAGTAAGTCTAATTTATTGATATTTCTTTTATGGTTATTTCTTTCTATGACTGAGTTGAGGAGCCTTTATCTCACCTAAGTCATAAAGATATTCTATTTTTTCCTTAATGAGCTTTATATTTCTGTTATTTACATTTAAAGCTGCTTCTAATTAATTTTTTTGTATATGTTGTGAAGTTAGGAGCATAGCTCATTTTTCTAGTATAGCTTTCTAGTTATTCCAGCACCATTTGTTGAAATGGCTTTTCTTTTTGTGCTGGATAGTACCGGCAACTTCCTCAAAATTCAGGTAACATTGTGATTATAGATAATAATACTGTATTGAGCATTTTAAAATTTGAGAGTGTAAGCTCATGTTAAGTGTTATTACCACAATAGGTAAACACACACACACACACACAAGAATAAAAACCATTTAGCCATATAAGTGGGTGGCCATTCCTAAGCTCTCTATTCTGCTCTACTGATTATCTGTAGATCTTCACGGTTCTACTATATACTTTTGATTACTGTAACTTTATGGTTACTCTGTCCCCTTGTTCCTTTCTTTGATCAACTTTGCACTTTTTTATCTAGGTTCTTATTGTCAAAATTTAGATAACTAATTTCAGATATCAGTATTAAAAACTGTAACTTCTACTCTGGACACTAGCTGCATCCCACAAATTTTGCTATGTGATGTTTTCACTGACATTCAGGTCAAGATATTTCCCATGAATTACTTAAGAGCATGTTATTTAATTTCCAAATATTTTGGCTTTTACATATATCTTATACGTATCTTCTTGGTACTGATTTCTAGCATAACTCCATTGTATTCAGAGAGCATACACAACATGATTTCAACATTTTAAAATGTGTGTATATTTTACAGCATCAAATAGGTCTTTTTAAACATACCATGTGCACTTGAGAGGAATGCATATTCTTCAGTTTTGTTGTAGTGTTCTATAAATACCAATTAGACTAAAGTGGGTAATACTGTTGTTCATGCCACCTAAACCTTTTGTTGCTTACTTCTTTTAAGAACTGCTCAGAGAAGAGTAGTAAAATCTAATCTGATTTGTGGAGTCTTCTTCTCCCTTTAATTCTGTTAATTCTGCTGCATATATTCTGGAATTCTGCATATGATTTTTATGTCTTTCTAATGAATTGACCCTTTATATTTATACTTCCCTTTCTATGTCTGGTAATTCTATTGGTGTTAAATTCTAATTTATCTAATATTAGTAAAGTACTCTGATCTCCTTTTACTTAAAATTAACTGTTTTTATTTTTTAAAGATTTTTATTTATCTGTTTATTCATGAGAGATACAGAGAGAGAGGCAGAGACATAGGCAGAGGGAGAAGGCTCTCTGCAGGAAGCCAGATGTGGGACTCTATCACAGTTCCCAGGATGATGCTCTGAGCCAAAGGCAGACGCTCAACCGCTGAGCCACTAAGGCATTCCTGTGTCTTTGTGTTTAAGGCATCTCTTTAAGAAAGCAGATCATTGGGTCTTGCTTGTTTATATTTTCTGAGTATCTTTGCCTTTTTAATTGGGGTACTAGTTTATTAATATTTAATCTAATTATTGATTCTGTTGGACTTTTGTCTGTTATTTTATTATTTTTTTCTTTGTCCCTCTTTTTTTCTTTGTTTCCCTTTATCTGACTATTTTTGCTTATTTATTTTTAATACTTTTTAAGAATTCCATTTTAATTTATCTATTAGCTTGTAGCTAGAACTCTGTTTTTATTGACTCTTTCTTCTGTCATCTTCATTTTGCTGTTAAGCCCACCCAGTGAATTTTTTTATGTCAGATATTGTATTTTTCATTTGTGGAGTCTGAATTGAGTTTGTATTTATAGTCTCATTTTCTTTTCTGAGATTTGCAATCTCTCCATTCATTATGAGCATGTACTCTTATGCCTTATTGAATGTAATTATAGCTGTTTCATGAACTTTCTGGTAATTCCAATATCTAGGTCATCCACTGTCTTTTAAGAATAGATCACATCTTACTGGTTCATTTTGTGTCATGAAATGTTTAGTTGTATCATAGACATTGTGAATATTATGTTGAGGAGTCTCTGGATTCCATCCCTTTCTTCCAAACAGCACTGATATTTTCATTTTAGCAGGCAACTAATTTGATTAGACTGAAACTGCTAACTATGCCTTTGAGAGAGCAAATTCAAATCTCAGTTCAGTTCTTTTATTCTTTGCTGGGCTGATTATAGTCTGTTCTCCCACCCCATACACATAATTTATGAGTGGCCAGAAATTTTGGAATAGTTTATATAGGACTTGAGCTGATCCTCCCTAATGCCCCATCTTTCCCATTTTGAGATTCCTCGCTTACTTTCCAACAGTCATGATTGCCTTGAACTCCATCAAGATAAGAAAGATTTCCTATCTTCAAGATAGGAAAAAAATTTTGTTGGAGTTTTAGCCATCCTGCTTAGGTTCCCTACAAGCTTAAAAACAAAACAAAAATCATTAAAATGAGAAACATTACATTGATCTCTTCTTGTAAGCATCAACTTCCCTTCAGAATCTGCCTTCATTCATTCATCTATTAGATCCTTCAGGGAGTTGTTTTTTCCATTTTACCCAGAACTTATTGTTATCCACAGAAGGGTCATTCTAATAGAAGCATGGTTGCTCACATCATTTGAGGAACTCCAGGTAGATTTCTTTTTAATAATCATTTTAGCATATTAGCATTTCAGGCACACAATTCTAAATTGACTTCTACTTCCAATTTATGCCAAAGGCTATCTTGAGACATATGACTCTTGGGAGAAAGTGATTTAGGGATATTCTTATTGGATCTTCAAGTGCTACACCTGTATTAAACCCAATCATAAACAAGAAACCATCTGAATGATATTAGAAGGACTTTACTAATTTAATTCAGTAAGATCTCAACATTTAATGTGCATGAAAGTCATCTCTGTCGATTTCTATAAGTGAACATACTTATACTTCTATATCAGAGATCTATATCAAGAAGTCTAGGATACTTCCAAACATGTTCTATTTTTCAAAAAATTCAGTTAATTTTGAGGCAATCCAGCCAGTAGAATCACTTAGTGGTTTCCCTTCAGCTTTTACAAAGAAGCAAATGGAATTAAGAGTCAGAAGACCTGAGTTTCAGTACATTGTCCTTCAGCTTTGCCAAGAGTGCTGTATTCATAAGCTTTTAAATTTTGTCTCAAAATAATCATGTATGTGCCTTATATAAATCTCATAGGATTGTTTATAAAGATCAAGTGAAATAATCAAGGTATATGATGAATTATGATCCACTGTATAAACATAAAATACTTTTATAAGTTTTTTTTTTCATTCTTCTTTTCCTTTTTTGAAAATCATAATGAAAACATTGCCCTTTACTTTATCTGGTGTATCTGGTATCTTTCAGTACCAGAAAAGAAGTATTAATGTTCTGATAAAATTTTAGGCTACTTACTTTTGTTGTTCTTGCTCTTCTAGTTTTAATCCAATGATACTAGATCACTTCTCCTTTTGCCTTATGATACATGAATCCAAAGCTAAATATAGTTCCATAATAGGAAGCTCTACTCAAATGCTTCTTCTCACTACACTGTATCTCTTGAATCCTTTATTTTTACATGCCCTATTTTTTGGTCGCATTGTATGTCATTTTGGATTTATTTTTAATTATTTACTTATACTGCATCTCATTCCAGAAAGGAATAAATAGTTTCTATTTAGAAACAGATTATAAACAATATACCATAAATACAAATAGTATATTTAGACTAATGAACACTTTTGATTGGTCCCTATTCAAAATCATTCTGGAGTCCTTTATGGTCTCAAACCTTCACATTTTTAGTTGCTTTAAGAAGCATCCCTTTGAACTTTTCTCCAAAGAGGACATACAAATGGCCAACAGACACATGAAAAAATGCTCAACATCACTCAGCATCAAAAAATACGAATCAAAACCACAATGAGATACCACCTTACACAGGTCAGGATGGTTAAAATTAACAAGTCAGGAACCAAAGACATTGGAGAGGATATGGAGAAAGGGGAATCCTCTTACACTGTTGATGAGAATGCAAACTAGTGCAGCCACTCAAAAAAACAGTATGGAGGTTCCTCAAAGTTAAAAATAGAGCTACCCTATGACCCAGAAATTGCACTACTAGGTATTTTTCCAAAGGATACAAGCATAGTGATTTGAAGTGGCACCTGGACCCCAATGTTTACAGCAAAAATGTCCACAACTATGGAAAGAACCCAGATGTCCATCGACAGATGAATAGATAAAGAAAATGTGGTGTACACACACACACGCAACACACAGACTGGAAGATTACTCAACCATCAAAAAGAATGAAATCTTGCCATTTGCATTAACATGGATGGAACTGGAGGCTATTATGCTAAGTAAAATGAGTCAGTCAGAGAAAGACAACATGATTTCACTCATACGTGGAATTTAAGAAACAAAAAAGATAAGTATAGGGGAAGAGAAGAAAAAATAAAATAAGATTAAAGCAGAGAGGGAGGCAAACCCTAAGTGACTCTTAACTCTAGGAAACAAACTGAGGGTTGCTGGAAGGGAACTGGGTGGGGGATGGGGTAACTGGGTGATGGGAATTAAGGAGGATACTTGATGGATGTTATATGCAAGTGATGACTCACTAAATTCTCTCCCTGAAACTAATAATGCATTATATGTTAACTAAATTGAGTTTAAAGAATTTTTTTTTAAAAGCACCCCTTTTTCATGTTTCCTCTCTCATTGTTTCTCACCCTTTTTGAGCTTTCTTTTCCCATTCTCCCTTTACTAATGCCTTTCCCTCTATTCTGTCTCTCTTCTTTCTCTCCTTGTGTCTATTTCCAAGTCATTGGGTATCCTAGTGGAAGAAAAATAACTTCAAACTTGTAAAATGCTCCTGAACTTGTTCATTCTCCACCCAGGTCAGTTCATTACTTTTTGCTTACTGAACATTTCAGTGTCAGGAAATTGATGCCAGGAAAGTGTGTTTGTGTGCCGTGTAGAACTATCTTAGCCCTAACCTGATAAATCATTTGTTTGGGGTTTTTTTATATCATCGGATGATCTATGATCACACTTTAGATTCAAAGTGATTGGACCCTAGGTAGGTTTACATTATAGCCATTTATCATCTGGGACTCTTGAAGATTTGATCATGACAAAAGACTGGAGAGAATTCTTGTTTCAAACACTTTTGTGATAATGCAATTCCTCCCCACCAACAGCTCTGTTTCTTGACCCTAAAAATACAGTCCATTAGACAAGTGAAAAATTTACAGCTGGTGCCCTTTCCTTCAATTTCCTATTTCTGGCCCAGGCCCCACCTCTCATAACTTCACCTCAAGCAGTATTGCTGGCAGCCAGAACTTACCAAGTAGCCTACTATCATTATTTGTAGAGAAACCATCAGTTCTAAGATGGTGCCCTCTCTCAAAGCAACCCTGGTTTCTAAGAGAAAAAACATGTCATTAAAGGAGATTCTGAGCAGAGGGTTAGGTGGCAAGTTGGATGTAAAATTAACTGGGAAATATCTAGTGTTTCCTTTGGATCCTGCCCAACAACTAGCACACTGCTGGAGCTCTTAATACTATGCCTTAATGGTTTGTGTGACGGTGCAAGGGTAGGGATATGACTTACCTAACCAGGAATCCCTCAGTAAAGAAACACACTGTGCTGTTGCCTCCATAAGAGGGATTATGGAGAGTGTAAAGGAGAGGCTTGAATTATTTATGAAAACTGCTAATAGCAAGCATGGTTGCCAAGGGAATGAGGCAATGTGGCCTCAGGTAGACAGTTTATTGCCAAAACCCCAACTTCTCTGTCTTTTATTCTTTTGCTAATTCTAGTGATCTTTTCAAACTTCCCTTTTTGGTGATAGATCCCTAAAAATGTGTGTGTGTGTGTGTGTGTGTGTGTGTGTGTGTGTGTGTAATGTGACAGAAAAACCTGCAAACCTCTCCAATAAATCCAAAACACAAGTAGCTTATAAACGAGGGCTCAGGTGGGAGTAGAAGCTGTTTTCTGGGTTGAGAGGAGGAAAAGTGAGGGACTTGGGGACCCCTGCTCAAAGAAATGTCAAATGATTATATCTATATGCTTTGTTTCATAGCTTTGATGTCACCCCATGTGACACTGACGTGCCTTAGAAGAAAAATGAGACACAAAACAGACCCGACTAAGCAAAGGATGATTCTGCCTCTTGCCTTAGTCTCTCTATCTGGAAAATGGAAATAAGAATGCAAATATAAGGATTTCTTTTTCCTCCTTGGGATATTTTGAAGATGCAAAATTATTGCAACCAGCTCAAAAGTTATATATTGATCTTAGTATAGTGTAACCAGAGACATAGTTTCAAAATGCAAGAATGATCACATCATACATGTCCTGGTTAGAAACATTTCAATGACTCCAGTTTCTCTGGGGTTAAAGATGAAATGCTTCATTCCAGCCCAGGCCAGCCAGGGCTGATCTGCTTGATCTGGCTTCACCCAAAGCCCCACCAAGGAACCCCCTCCTTCAATTCCTCACAAGCACTGTTCTCGCTACGGCTGTAAGGTCACTCACTGCACATGATCCCTGACATGTTCTTATAGCAGCTATTCACATTTTGACATACCTCTATGGCTCCTCTTCTTGGTAATACTTATCTTCTTGTTAGTTTACAATTCTTAGCATGATTATGTATTTAATGCCTATCTCCCCACACTACTCTAAACCCTGCCTTTGTTCACCATTTCATCTGGTTCTGGAAACCCAGCAGTGATCTTGGTACATGGTATATATTTAATATGTATTAAACAAAGGGGGTAAAAGACATATGGAAGTCAATATTCATGAAAGGGTAAAAAAATGAGGGGTACCTGGGTGGCTCAGTCAGTTAAGCATCCAACTCTTGATTTTGGCTAAGGTCATGTTCCCAGGGTCATGGGAATGAGCTCTGCATTGGGCTCTGGGCTCAAAGCAGAGTCAGCCTGAGATTCTTTCTCTCCCTTTCCCTTGCCCCTTCTTTCATGTTCTCTCTCTCTCTCTCTCTCATAAATAAATAAATAAATAAATAAATAAATAAATAAATAAAATCTTTTTAAAAAAGAAAGGATTAAAAAAATGAAAGAAAGCAAGGAAAGAAAGACAAAACAAAGAGGAAAAACTCTAATTGGAGAAGAAACAAGGAGGTAAATAATCATTTGATGTAAAACAACTTGACCAGCACAGTTACAAGAACTTGTTCGGCTTATAGAGGTGTTTCTTTATTCTTTCCAAGGTATCACCTTGCCCTTCCTTAAAGCTGCCCTCCACCAAGCATGCCTACTCTATGCTGCTAGTCTACAAACACAATCTTGCTACCTGTGCTGTCATTGAAAATCCTGGCATGGATTAAGATGAAACAGGTCCTGAATGCAGTCAATGAGACAGTATTATATAGACTAATCTGGCATTCATTGCATGATGTTGGAATCTTACTAATACATGAATTAGGAGGATCTGTTGCAAAGCAGCCAATTCTTTGACGTAAATTATTCCCTACATGACTGGTAAATAAGGAATGACGTTTTTGTAACTCAGAAGTAACGCTGGTTCTTATATATTGTTTCCTACTAGCTCAATGTTCTAAAGTTATCCAGAGAAAGCTTTGTTATTATTAAGGAAAAAGCATATATGGAAATCTTTATAAAAGGCTTAAAACCAATAAAAAGTACAAAAAAAAAGGCTTAAAGATTGACAAAAGCACTTCCCTCTAGTGCTTCAAGAATATCTGTGTGCAACAATGTTAAGCTTACTAGTGAAGCCACCCACGCAGTTAAAGCTGCAAAAACACTATTCTTTTAATTAAAACAACAGATTAATGAAAAAGCTCTACATTAGATCAGATTTTTAGTTTTGATACAAATTACTCATATTGGAAAGTCTATATCTCAAAGTTCAGGATTTAAGGCTGCTAATGACCAACACACTTTAAAATCAGGTGCAGATACCATTAGCGAGTTAACAGTATCTATATATACGTATTCTTTAATAGTAATTGTTTTGTATTCTTAGTGTCCTGCTCTCCAAATTCCACAGTTTTGAGTGGTCTTCCCTCATTTTATTTTCCCCATGGGCCCTGTTACTTTTAGTGTTCAATTTTGCAGAATGTAGGGTTTTTTCAATAGCCTAAACATTGGCATTATAGCAGAAACACTCATATCTCTATTTTATGCCACTGTCTCTGGCTAAAAAAGAACAAAGATTTTTGTCTGGCTAGCCGATCATGTTGGGAGAATTTGAAAGCAAAGAAAATATGTGTTGTTTCAATAACCCAACTGACTTCTATAAAGTCTAGTCAAGTGGGAATTTAGTATTTCCTCTGGCTTTCAATGAAGATATAACTCTTCTCCTGTTGGCAGAAAATGTTCTCCAACTACCTCCATACATGTCATTGGAGTCAACATTACCTGTCTACCAAATCCTTTATTTGGGTCTGTCACAACTACAAGTCTCTCATAAAAACTGCATAATCTCTTTTCTGTTTCAGAATTATAATCCTAATATTCCCAAGGCACCAGACTTTAGATCTCTTGCTCCCTTTCTCTGTTTCTTCTTAATGTTCTGTGTCCTGTGTATGTAAAGTATATGTATATATGCATATAAGTGTGTGTATCTATAAATATGTGTACATGTGTATGTATGTGTGTATATATATGTGTGTGTACATGTCCTCTGTAAGATATATATATATACATGTATATCCCCTATGTATATATACACATTTAAATACATACACACATATATATATCCTACAGAGGTATGCATATTAGGCCCTAACATGACCTTGTCTCACAGAGATATCTATGCACAGGCATCTGTTCCCTTGAAGAAGTGTGTTGTTTTTTCTCCTACTGTTGAGCAAAATTATCCAAGTGTGGATTTACACCAGCTTATGCAAATGTGGCATAAAAGCCATTAGCCTTGGGTTCCTTCTTAGAGAAAACGATTTCCTTCACAGCACACACACACGTTAATACAATAAAACCTACGATGTTCATTCAGTGGTAGAGTAAAAGAAGGAAACCTCTGGAAAAACAGCTTCAAACTCTGGCTTTCTCTTTTTGTCTGACTTAGGGCAAATTGCTGAGCCTCTGTGAGCCTCAATTTCTCCATCTCTAAAGAGGGATAATATTAAAACTGCAATAACAGAGGTTTATTGTGAAAATAAATAACATGATGAAAATAACTTCCTTACGGTGCTGGCACCTAGTAGGTATTCAATTAATGTTTGATATTTGTATGATCAGCAATTGTTATAGACCAAATATTAGACTGTATTCCAGGAATACAGAGTTGGAAAAATGACATTCCTGTATGGAATGAGTTCAAATTCTGACAGTGGATATTGGCAAGTAAATAAACAAAGTTAGGTTACTATGATTGAAGGATACATATGAAGACTAGGAGCACGCAGGAGGACCATCTAAACCAGACTCAGAAATTCAAAAGTTTCCTTAAGAAGTCATGCTTGAGCTTGACCTTGGAGACCAGTTAGGTGAAGAATGGGGTAAATGCTCTTCTGGGTAGAGGAATGTGTTCAAAGACATGGAGACAGTGGAGAGTGCATGACAAATTCAAAGAAATACAGATCAGCAGTAATTCACCTAAAAGATTAATAACTTTGGCAACACAGAATATTGGAGCTTATGCTTCCTCTGGTCTCATCTATTTCTCTGTTTTATAATCACCTAGTTGTTCATCTTTCTCAGCTAGTACACAGTACATCCCATGAAGGCAGGGACACTGGCAATCTTGTTCAATGTTGTATCTCAAACCAAAAGCACAGTATCTAGACCATAGAAGGAATACAATAAATATTTGAAGAAATAAATTAAGGTTATGCACTCTATTTATATTAAAATATGAAAGCATAGACTCCAGGAGTTCAATTCACTTATCTAAAGACACATAGTAGATCTGATATCAAACTCTGAACTACTGTCATCCTTATGCCAGGTCTCCTTGATGACGACTTCAACTACAAATGGGTAAGAACTGCTGTTGGATCACATCAAAGATGAGTGAGAATACGCCACATAATATAGCATTTAGTACAGCTCTCGGCATTTAACCAGCCTGAAATCTCTGAATTAAGAATGCAATTTAATCTTTTCTCAGGTAATCTGGTAACTGAGGGTTGGAGCACAGGAACATCCAAATTGTAAAATTTGTAAATTCTACTCTGGCAACTATAGGGACTTAATACACTTTTTAAAAGTAAGCAGTTTTTTGGTCGAAGAGTACAATTTTCAGTAATGAGATGAGTAAGTCATGGTGATGTAATATACAACATGGTGACTGTATTAATAATACTATATTATATACTAGAAATTTGCTAAAAGAATAGATCTTAAGTGTTCTCACCATCACTACCAAAAAATAAATGAAAACAAAAACTATACTAGGTGATGTGTGAATTAACTTTATTATAGTAATTAGTAATCATTGCAAACACACACACACATATGTAAAATCACATTGTATACCTTAAATATATACAATTTTTATTTATCAGCTATATTTCAAGAAACCTGATTGGGGGGAAAGTAAGCAGCTTTTTCTCCCTTACAGAAGATTCAAGATCTTCCATTGAAAAATTTTATTAGATGAGCATCACAATAGTAATAACATAGGAACAGGAGGAATGGCCATTAAAATAGACATTTCTAGAAACACAGAGTTAAGTCAACAGGGAGAAATAAGCATGAGTTCATTTTCACTGTCTACAGCAGCCCATAGTACATCTAGATAGAAATAAGACTTTGTCATGCAGAATTTTGTAGGTAGATACTATTTACATGGTCCCCTGGACTAATCACAGTGTCCTGATTTCAGAAGTCATTTGGAGTCAAACCTGTTAAAGAACTCTGTGTGCAAGAATATGCACATTTATCGATATGAAAAATGATTATTTGATAACAGAACTCACATTTGAGAATGAGAATATATTTTACTATAGAATTAACCTAAATATAGTTACATAAGCTATAAATAATAATCAGAATTCTAAGTCTTTGTCATTAGAAATAAGACTAGCATGTCCAAAGGAAATATTTTTCTGTTGGTTTTCTCAGGGTTTCTCACCTTTTATTGATCCAAAATATTTGGATTTTGAACTATTTTCCTCTCATTTTATCCCTTGCTGAAATGGCCATTTGCATTTATCAAGAACTGCTATGATTTCCCCTCGAAGTTCATATTTTTTGAGTATAGAATGATCATCGAGTCTATTGCTCAACGTGACAGTACCTCTAGTTCTTGGGAGCACCCAGGCTCTAAAAATTTCATGAAAGTGAGCTTCCCTGGAAAGCTAGATGAAAGCTTGGGTTCAGTAGTTGAGGCAAAGGTGGGAAGACAGAAAAGAAAAAAGCAAAAGCAAAGATGATCACGGACGCAAATTAAGAGAGGTATGTAAAGATATCTTGAAGGCCTGGACTGAGACTGGAAAAAGAAGAAAGTATATCCACAGCTGAGTGCAAGAGAGAATGTGGCAATCAGAGGGATGCCTGAATTTAGTATGGTACATGGTTTGAAGGAAAATAAGCAGGGTTTCTGCTTGTTGCGTGCTGTTGAAAGCGGGCCCAGAGAGCGTGGTGATGCCTTCTCTCCATAGGTAATCAAACAGAAGTCAATGTCAATACTTTCTTAAAACTCCAATAAGCTTGAGTCTAAGATTTCAAAATCTCTTGGCTGACGGTGGTATGTAGAAACACAAAAATTTTAAAATGAAATGTTTGTTTCATCCAGATATGACTCAAAATATGAGGCAACTTAACATGTTAATTAAGTCCCTTGACTGGGTACAAACTCAGATGTCCTTATTTGTCGCCTTTGAGATTGGGAAAGTTATTAGTTAACCTCTCTAATTGTCAGTTCCCTCATCTACAAAGGTGAAACAACCAAGCCTATCTAGTTATTCAGTTATTTAACAAATATTTATTGAAGACCTACAATGTGCTAAGCACAGTTCTAGGCCCTGTCAAGCACGGGAAAGAGCAAAATTTAGAAAAATCCAGACCCTCGTGGAGCTTCCATTCAAGTATGCTATGGGAACTGGGCTAATGTAAATAAAGAAATTAGCACTTTCCCTGGCACATCTAGTATCTATTATAATAAACAATGTGTCTTGCAAAAATGCCTCTTGCCAGCTACTTATTTCATAGAACTCTGATATGTGGTGTGTGTGTGTGTGTGTGTGTGTGTGTGTGTGTGTGGTTTGCCTTCAAGCTTTCTGTTCTGCCTGTGGCATCTCTGTCGCTGCCCAGCTGTCTCTGTGCTTTCTCCACACTGTGGCAGTATCTTTAAATCCTTGCTATGTCATTCAGATAAGTTACAGTCTCTCTCATTAAAAAAAAAAAACAAAAACAGCATAATAGTAAAAACCTCCTTGATTCACACATGCCCCTCAAGGTTCTGACCCCTCTATCTCTCCTTCTAATGGCAACTGTTATCCAAAGAATCTCTTTGGGAACAGCCTTCACTTCCACCCCTTGCATTCACTCTCAGGTGATACCATCCTGGCATCTGTTCTCATCATCCAAATTGATTGTTCTTGCTTAGGTCACAGGTAACCTCCCTCCATATTCCTAAACCCAATGTACATTTTCTAATCCTTCCAAATCTTAGGCAATTTCTCATCAGTTTCCTCCTGCTAGAAATATTCTCTTTCCCTGGATTCCACAGTTATACATTCTCCCAATTTTCCTTCTGGTTTTCCAACAGTTCCATGTCAGTTCCCTTTGGAAACCTCTCATACATCATCTATCTTTTAAATGTTGAAATTCTGTTTGGTCTTGGTCCTCTTTGTGGCTTCACTCTTGCTCATAATCACTTCTTATTTGTGTCTTACTTCCCCTATCATTTACCATCTCACCCTCTTCATAATTTCAAATGCCTTTAATATTCTCTGTGTTTTCTTCCAAGATCTTCTTCAGGGAACTAGAAGCACACAACCAGCTTCCCGTTGTAGATCTCCACTTGACTGTCTCACTAGAATCTCAAATTAAACATACCCCAACTTGAATTTCTTTTCTACCTAGACACCCATCGCATTTCGAATATGTTCCTCCTCCATTCTTCAACATCATTCCTCTAGCTGCTCCTTCCAGAAACGTGAGGCCATGCTTGGCACCTTCCTGTCCCTTAACCCCATGGACAGCCCATCACTGGATCCTGTCCCTGCTACTCCTTAGCTACACCATGCACGGTTCACTTCTCAAAATGTCTACTCCCTCACCCAAGATCAAGCGACCACCATGTCCAAAGAACTTCCTCATGGTTCTACTTCATTTACTTTTATCCTGTTCCAATCTATTTTCTACCCAGGAGCTGCAGCATAGTATAAAAATCAATAACTAATTCTCTCACACCCCTACTTGACATATCTAAATATACTGTACAACAACTCTTATGAAAACCAAAAGTCTTAATATGATTCTTGAAGCCCTAAACAATCCAACTTAACTAAATTTACTAAAACCTATGCCACATTTTTGTCTATGTATATGAAATAGGCAAATAAAAAATTATTTCCCATTAGCAGAACTGGGTAGGAGCATAATGTCCTCATTTCATAGAGTCAGGAATCAAGAAACACAGAATGCAGTTTCTAGAGCAAGAAATAATACAACAAGGTATTTATATCATTTAAATGTCTTATTCTGATTTTAACGGGAATGTTTACAAAGTCCACTAGTAAATATCATGTTTCCTATGAAAATATATTATTTCCCTTTAATCTTATGAACTTTAAAACCTACAGGACATTAACTGTGTACACACAATGTCATTCATATGGATATAAGTAAGCACACATGTACACACATACGTCACTGTTTGAATCCAAACCCTGCTGGAATTCATATTGTTTTATATACTGAGTGTCTGTTCTCAGCCCTTAACTACTTCAGTAAAAGCTTAACATCTCTTACACAAAAAGAAAGTCCTAATCACCTTGAGAGGCCATGATGCTAGAGAATATCAAGGGATTTCCTCTCTAAATTTCTCTTTCCCTCACTCCTACTTCTCTCACAGAAATCATGCTTTGTGATATGAGACAAATGATATCCTCTTCCAGACAGAGATTGTCTGGACTCTCCTTTTCCTTAATATACAGATCAATCTAGGGGGGTAAATGCCCTTTGCATCTTCACCAATAGAATTTTGATAGAAGCAGTCAGATCTGCTAAACAAGCATGTGTAAAAAGTTGCTCTGCATTCATGTTGTTTCTCTTGGTGTTGATCTAGGTGCTTGATGAGACACCTACAAATTCTCCCTTTTCTCCCTTTCCACACTATTATTCTGTTTGTCTCAAAACAAATGTTGTGATAGCTGGATCATTTGCTGGATGTCAATCTCTGTCCTTTGAAGCTGATTGTTAGAAAGAACAACCCCCCTATTGTTGACGTTTTAGTGCCACTCACCAATCTGCACATTTATCCAGATGCCAGGGGTTCAGTTGGGCAGAATATTCACCTGTTTACTCAGGTGTTTAGGAACAAAGAAAAAAAAGATTCAGTTTATAAACAAGTCTTTTTGTTGAAGATATATTTCTGTTGCACCAAAAGCATTTAAATAAATCAATTTCTGAAGAGTGGTAAAACGCTGACACCATTTATACTACATGACGGTGCTTCCCAATGTACCAGACAGGTTTCAGTTATCTTGGGTGGGGACCACTTCAGAAGTGACATGGTCTATATTAAGTTAGGCTTTATTGTCTTCATAGCCATCATAATGGGGCTATGTCGCGGTGTAATACAAAGAGAGAGCAGCTGGCATTAAAACTACCTGTCTGTGCAAAGTCCGTCTCAAATTCCCGAGACCACCAGGCACATAATCTATTCTAGAGCATGACTAATTAAACCACCTGAAATACACTACTGTATACTGTGCACACATACCACACATACACACACAACTCACGAACATTTAAACATTTTCTCATTACAATACAAATTCATAAGTACTCTCCATATGCCAGATAACAGTGATTCATAGCAAGTATTCCCCGTCTTTAGTTATAGATTATTGGCAATGAGCAGATGATCTAATGATGGACAAGAGAAAATGAAAGAAAGCTCCATGTGAAATGGTGGATGGAAGCCTAGGAAAGAGGCAAGGTAAATAATGTCCAGTTATAGACAGACTTGCAAACAATAATGAGGAATTACAACACGGTGGAAACTAGAAGGAGATAATCACAAGATTATCTGGACAAAGCGGTTAAAAATTAGGAAGGAAAGCCCCATATTGTCCATTCAGCATGATGTTATGTAATGTTGCAGAGTCCTAACTGGAGTCAAACTGGTCGACTAACATGGGTGCTTTATAAAGGCTAAGTGTAATTGACATTTTTGTAACCTAATTGTAAGGAATATAATGTGTGTGGCGATATTGCTGTCTTTAGGTTTATGAAAGTTTATGAAGGTTTATGAAGCCCACTGCACTCTGGGCTCACTCCAGAGCTTGGAAGAAATTAATATTAGTCATGCACATGCAGTAAGTGATGAGACCGTACTGTCAGGTTACAAAGGCACATAGCCATAAGATAGATAAACCATTAGCCAGCCTTATTAAAAAGAAGAGAGAGAAGACTCAAATTAATAAAATCATGAATAAGAAAGGAGAGATCACTACCAACACCAAGGAAATACAAATGATTTTAAAAACATATTATGAAAAGCTATACGCCAATAAATTAGGCAATCTAGAAGAAATGGACGTATTTCTGGAAAGCCACAAACTACCAAAACTGGAACAGGAAGAAATAGAAAACCTGAACAGCCCAATAACCAGGGAGGAAATTGAAGCAGTCATCAAAAACCTCCCAAGACACAAAAGTCCAGGGCCAGATGGCTTCCCAGGGGAATTCTATCAAAAGTTTAAAGAAGAAACCATACCTATTCTACTAAAGCTGTTTGGAAGATAGAAAGAGATGCAGTACTTCCAAATTCGTTCTATGAGGCCAGCATCACCTTAATTCCAAAATCAAAGACCCCACCAAAAAGGAGAATTATAGACCAATATCCCTGATGAACATGGATGCAAAAATTCTCAACAAGATATTAGCAAATAGGATCCAACAGTACATTAAGAAAATTATTCACCATGACCAAGTAGGATTTATTCCCGGGACACAAGGCTGGTTCAAAACTCGTAAAACAATCAATGTGATTCATCATATCAGCAAGAGAAAAACCAAGAACCGTATGATCCTCTCATTAGATGCAGAGAAAGCATTTGACAAAATACAGCATCCATACCTGATCAAAACTCTTCAGAGTGTAGGGATAGAGGGAACATTCCTCAACATCTTAAAAGCCATCTACGAAAAGCCCACAGCAAATATAATTCTAAATGGGGAAGCAGTGGGAGCCTTTCCCCTAAGATCAGAAACGAGACAGGGATGTCCACTCTCACCACTGCTGTTCAACATAGTACTGGAAGTCCTAGCCTCAGCAATCAGACAACAAAAAGACATTAAAGGCATTCGAATTGGCAAAGAAGAAGTCAAACTCTCCCTCTTCGCCGATGACATGATATTCTACATAGAAAACCCAAAAGCCTCCACCCCAAGGTTGCTAGAACTCATACAGCAAAACAGCATGTGGCAGGATACAAAATCAATGCCCAGAAGTCAGTGGCACTTCTATACACTAACAATGAGACTGAAGAAAGAGAAATTAAGGAGTCAATCCCATTTACAATTGCACCCAAAAGCATAAGATACCTAGGAATAAACCTAACCAAAGAGGTAAAGGATCTATACCCTAAAAACTACAGAACACTTCTGAAAGAAATTGAGGAAGACACAAAGAGATGGAAAAATATTCCATGCTCATGGATTGGCAGAATTAATATTGTGAAAATGTCGATGTTACCCAGGGCAATGTACACGTTTAATGCAATCCCTATCAAAATACCATGGACTTTCTTCAGAGAGTTAGAACAAATTATTTTAAGATTTGTGTGGAATCAGAAAAGACCCCAAATAGCCGGGGGAATTTTAAAAAAGAAAACCATAGCTGGGGGCATCACAATGCCAGATTTCAGGTTGTACTACAAACCTGTGGTCATCAAGACAGTGTGGTACTGGCACAAAAACAGACACATAGATCAATGGAACAGAATAGAGAACCCAGAAGTGGACCCTGAACTTTATGGCCAACTAATATTCGATAAAGGAGGAAAGACTATCCATTGGAAGAAAGACAGTCTCTTCAATAAATGGTGCTGGGAAAATTGGACATCCACATGCAGAAGAATGAAACTAGACCACTCTCTTTCACCATACACAAAGATAAACTCAAAATGGATGAAAGATCTAAATGTGAGACAAGATTCCATCAAAATCCTAGAGGAGAACACAGGCAACACCCTTTTTGAACTCGGCCACAGTAACTTCTTGCAAGATACATCCACGAAGGCAAAAGAAACAAAAGCAAAAATGAACTATTGGGATTTCATCAAGATAAGAAACTTTTGCACAGCAAAGGATTCAGTCAACAAAACTCAAAGACAACCTACAGAATGGGAGAAGATATTGGCAAATGACGTATCAGATAAAGGACTAGTTTCCAAAATCTATAAAGAACTTCTTAAACTCAACACCAAAGAAACAAACAATCCAATCATGAAATGGGCAAAAGACATGAAGAGAAATCTCACAGAGGAAGACATAGACATGGCCAACATGCACATGAGAAAATGCTCTGCATCACTTGCCATCAGGGAAATACAAATCAAAACCACAATGGGATACCACCTCACACCAGTGAGAATGGGGAAAATTAACAAGGCAGGAAACCACAAATGTTGGAGAGGATGAGGAGAAAAGGGAACCCTCTTACACTGTTGGTGCGAATGTGAACTGGTGCAGCCACTCTGGAAAACTGTGTGGAGGTTCCTCAAACAGTTAAAAATAGACCTGCCCTACGACCCAGCAATTGCACTGTTGGGGATTTACCCCAAAGATACAGATGCAATGAAATGCCGGGACACCTGCACCCCGATGTTTCTAGCAGCAATGTCCACGATAGCCAAACTGTGGAAGGAGCCTCGGTGTCCATCGAAAGATGAATGGATAAAGAAGATGTGGTTTATGTATACAAAGGAATATTACTCAGCTATTAGAAATTACAAATACCCACCATTTGCTTCGACGTGGATGGAACTGGAGAGTATTATGCTGAATGAAATAAGTCAATCGGAGAAGAACAAACATTATATGTTCTCATTCATTTGGGGAATATAAATAATAGTGAAAGGGAATAGAAGTGAAAGGAGAAGAAATGGGTAGGAAATATCAGAAAGGGAGACAGAACATAAAGACTCCTAACTCTGGGAAACAAACTGGGGGTGGTGGAAGGGGAGGAGGGTGGGGGGTGGGGGTGAATGGGTGACGGGCCCTGAGGCGGGCACTTGACGGGATGAGCACTGGGTATTATTCTGTATGTTGGTAAATTGAACACCAATAAAAAATAAATTTATTATTAAAAAAAAACAAAGGCACATGGCCTCCTCACAAAGGGTCTCAGCCATCAAATCCCTTCTGAAGACCATCACAGAGCAGGTATCCTGTTAAAATGCTTCTAGAATATAGCGGACCAGCTCAGGGCCTGCAGCTAGTGTTCTTAAGTTGTTCTTTTGAAGGCTCATCAATGCCTTTTTTTTTCTTCCTTTTCTAATTTAAATTCAATTAGCCAACATATAGTTCATCATTAGCTTCTGTTATAGAGTTCAATAATTCAACAGTTCTGTATAACACCCAATGCTCATCACATCATGTGCCCTCCTTAATGCCCATCATCCAGTTACCTGATATGCCCTTCACTGTGTCTCCTCCATCAACCCTCAGTTTATTTCCTAGAGTTAAGAGTCTCTCATGGTTTTTCTCCCTGATGACTTCCCATTGAGTTTTCCTTCCCTTTCCCTATGATTCTCAATACTGTTCCTTATATTCCACATATGATGACACCGCATAACTGTCTTTCTCCAATTGACTTATTTCACTCAATATAGACTCTCCAGTTCCATCCATGTCAATGTAAATGGCATTCATCCTTCCTGATGGCTGAGTAATATTCCACTATACATATGTATCTATATCTATACCTATATATATATATATACCACATCTTCTTTATCCATTCATCTGTCAGTGGACATCTCAGTTCTTTCCACAGTTTGGCTATTGTGAACACTACTGCTATGAACATTGAGGTATAGGTGCCCCTTTGGATCAATACATTTTTATGCCCTTAAGGCATCCTAGATTATCCAGCAGGTCAGCAAGCAGGCTTCAGTGTTCCCCATGGTGTTCCTTTTAGGAAAAAATACAGAGAGAGAGGCCTAGAGGATCATAATAAGGGGGCTTATAATTTAAGCAGAGGTGCAAGTCAAGTAAACAAGTAAAAAGCATATGTAGACAAAATTACCATTGAAAAATCTCTTTCTTATAGATACTAAAGTTTGAAAATGACAAAATTCTACAAAGAAATAAGGAAAAGAGAACTCTAAAGTCAGATGTCAGGTCATAAAAGCCATTTTGTTTCTAGGATAATTGTGAAATCCCTAGTGGTAAGTGAGAGATTAGTAGAGAATTTTAAAATATTCCACTTTACAAAATAATTTGTCCCATTCTGTTTTAAAATCAAGTCTAAAACCTTAATATATGGCAATAGATTGTGGATTTGCTGTTGCTATGAGGGGTTGGGTGGAGAGAGCTGGACATTAAATGCAAGTAAGAGAGGACTCCACTGAAATGAAGATATTGAGGTGGACTTAATATTCTTCCCTTACATCTCCCATGGACACAACAATGGTCCCCAAAGGTCTATAAGGGGGACATTTAAATCCCCTTTATTCCTTCCATGATTTCTTCATGGAGTCAAAAAGAATCCCCCCAAAATGACAAATTGAAGTCAGTAGCCGTATCCTTACTCTCAGAGAGAAAGCTCCTAGCTACAGTGGATCTATTTAGTTCTTTCTTCAGTGCAGAGGATATTCAAGGTTACGTAGGACTTTTTCAGTGCTTTCTCTTCTTCCAATCTCCCCCTTAGATGCCCTGATACACACACAAGTCCATGCCAACACATGCACCTCCACACGTGCTGTCACCTCCACACTCCATTTAATATAGCAGATGAAGGAACAAGGACCAACTTCATGCCTCCAAGAGGTAAGGTGATATTTCTTTTCCCTTGCATGAATGCAAGATAAGTTGGGGTGCCAAGATTAATCATTGACCTGTAATTAGAGACTACAGTTGAGTAAACATTATGTGATGATGGTGGCGATTATGTTCTCACTTGGAAGTCCATTCAGAACACCAAACTCTCATAAAACTCAAGGAGGAATATCAGTTCCAGATGTGAAGTTCCAATCATGGGCTTTTTTATCATGACACGTCTCAGACTGATTTTTTTCCCCTTTGTCATCATTGAATTTGCCTTTTAAGAAGGGATAAACATTTTCAAATTAACCAACTTTCAATAAGGAAAGGAACTTCTATAAACAATTGTTCCTTTCCATCATTAATCTAATGGAAATAGTGCAATTATAGTAAGAGAGGAAATTGCAATCACCAACTCTTCTCTGCTGCTCATTCTTCCTGTGTTTAAAAATAAAAATTATCCTCCCAGCAAATGTTCTTTACAAAGATATAAGTTGCAGGGTAGGATATCTCATGACTTCAAATAAGTTTTGTTATTCCAAGAAAACACTTTGCAAAGTTTCCAAAAGTTAAGCCAAGCTACAAGATATATAAGCAGTTTAGATATGACCAAGACAGTATCTTCCCCTCCTGGCTAACCTTTTATTAAAAACCACGCACTTTATTTCAACATTCTGAGCAGATCCTAGACAACTATGTGCATAAAAGTCCCAGAGCAGACATAAAAACCAGATGGGAAAGAGATTTACAAGAACCAATCTCAAAAGAATATTTGCAAGCAGAATGTCAACTCAACATTGATTTCAGCAATGTATTTTGATTTACAATACAGATGTCTTTTCAGAATTTTCATTTCTCCTTATGTATGAACAAAGTGCAAGGAGGATATAGTCCCAGCTGCTCACTTCAAATGTTCCAGCCCTAAACAACAATGACAAAAAATTATCATTTACTTTTATCCCCTGGGAAGTTCAGATTTTTTTTTTTTAGCAATCTTTATAGGCAAATTGTTAAATCAAGCAAGCCGTCACCCCTATGCCTACAAATATTTTTCTAAGGATATCACCTTGTCATATCTCAAGGATCCTAACAAGGTAGAGAAAGAATGAAAGTATTTCTTTTGTTACTCACTTATTATATAATAAAAGGATATTGAGATCAAGGTGTGGACCCCAGACGCTGTGGTAGGTATGAAAGATATTAAAACCAAAAACAAAAAGCTCCAAAGAATTCAGAGTCCTTGAGTTTTGAAAGAATATTTTTAACGCAATGTGCTGTGGAATATACAAAGAATTACTTGAACACATGAAGGAAGAACAGAACTTTATCAGAAGAGGCAAGGTAGGAAGGAAATGATGTGAGTATTGAGATAGAGTTGTCATAAGTACATACTACAATGAAACTTGAACCTCTAAGGGCAGATTGTTTCTCGTCTTCTTTGGTCATAATAAACAAAGTACATTTTGAAATAATTCAATATGAGAATCATTAGCAAATATTTACTCAGCCAATTATATAATGAGTTCCACTTGATAAGGGGCATTCAGAGACTACATGGAAAAATATCTGAAGTATACTTTGGTAGTCCACATATAAGCTGCCTCTGATTTTTTTTTCAGTGTCCGAAAAATTATAATATTTAATTTCAACATTATTCCAGGGAGCTTGATACTTCTACCATATGTAAGTATAATGACCACTTTCACCCAAGATTTATTGAGCTCCTACTGATGTGATTGGATTTGTGACATGGAAAAGGAGAAATGTGGTCAGGAGTAGATACTGGTAAAGCCAAACATAGTAAGTATGTACACACATTCTGGCAGCACTGTGATCACACAATCCAATTTATTTTTGGAGGACTGTATGCATCAATTGGCTTATGTTGACTTTGACAGTGCAATTTATATAAGGATACTCAAATTTCACTGATACTATTGAACTACAATAAGCTGGAAATATCTGCTCATTCAAAAAAGAAATCCACAATAAACCTCCAAGATGAAATTGCACTTTTTCTCTTTCTTTGCAAATGGAGAACTGGGTTTAGAAAAATAACATCAGTGAAAACAAAAATTGATGTATTTCTATTGTGTGAAAAGATAGCGTTCTTCACTATATTAATGACATTAATTCTACATACAATACTCTTTGTAGATTTCATTATAAAGTTCAGCCAGTCTGAAAACATCTATCTTACTGTTTCAGAGCCACATCTCCCATGGTAGATTTTATGATTTACAAAGCACTTTTGCATTCGTTATTTCATTAAATGTTTGGAACAAACCTTTGAAGTAGGTAATGTGCTAATAGTCCCATTTTTAGATGAAGAAACACCTTCAAAATAGTTATGTAGCTTAATAAAGGTTACAGAGCTAGTAATGAATATTCATAATGGTGAACCCTAGACCTCACAAGAATGGTTGAACGTGGCCTATATAGTTTGCACTAATTATCTGGTCTTATTTTATTCTAGCTCATTGAAAATATGCAATCCAAATATGACAAAAGCAGTCACTCAGAATTAACTAGAATATCTAATTAACCAAAATCCCCCAAAACAACATTAAATATCTGAGTCTTCATTTTTTTAGAAACAGTCCAAATTTGTACACTTTCTCAAAAAAAAAAAAAAAAACATAGTGACCCTGGGGTAGAACTTTTGGGATGTTAATCTCCAAATCTTTCTTGAAAGCAATAATTCATGAAAAGGTGAATTTGATGAAAAACTGAACCGGGACCTTGAAGGCATGTGATTATAGTCAGTTTATGCTCCAGGCTTCCAAGAGCATATTCTGGGCAGCCGATGGGATTTGAGAGTGACGAAGTTGCTGGGGAGGGTTTTTCTTTTTCTCTGTAGTGCAACCTCCTTGGAATGATAAATGGGCTTACTTGCAGCTTTTCTGAACATTATTCAATGCTCTGTTGGTTTAATCTGCCAGCGCTGAGTGGGATGCATGCAAGAAGGAGAACTTCTTGATGGAAGGTAGATAGTAGGCAAAAGTTTTAAAGCTTAGACTCCAGTGGAGGGAGCTCTTACTCAAGTACTAACTTGGCCTGACTCTGAGGAGAAACACACTGAAGCCTGTAAGGAAATGCTAGAATCTAATTACCTACACTTAAGAAAAATACAGGAAGCACCAACCTAGAAGGTTACCCCAGGCCTATGTTTACATATAATTCAATACAATACAAGATTTCACTATAAAGAAAAGGAGATTTGGAAGAAAAGTGTTATCTCTCTCTCTCTCTCTCTCTCCCCACCACTACCTCTGATTTGTGTGTGTGCATGTGTGTGTGTGTGTGTGTGTGTGCGGACGCACGCATGCATGCAGTCTCAATTAGGGCATATTTGACAAACCATTAGTTTTTTTAATACGAATTATATGACTGATATATTAATTCTATAAATATTTATATTACAAGTGAAATCAAGAATTAACTCAATTATCCTGATCATGGAAGCAAGATGAAAAGACCTCATTTGCTTTGATTAGCTTGATTATTACAAGTGCTTCATTGTTTTATGTCTAGAAACAGTTTCACTACTTTTCCTGCTAGAAAATATTTTCAGTCTGGTAGAAGTCAAACACTTTTAAGAGATTCTAAAGGAGCTGCAAAGAATAAATAACATTATTCTCCAAGGAACTTAAGAGTCCTTTATAGGCAATGTAGTACTTACAATACACAGGTAGAAGCTCATTGTAATGAATTCCCTAAGACATGCAATTTGGTTGTAGTGGATCTATGTAGTAATGAAGGCATTGATAGGAATGACTTTCCCCATCTCCAGGAGCAGAGAATGAAAGAGTCGTTTTGCAGCAAACTAACAAGCAGGAGAAAAAATTAGCCCCGAATCAAGCAGGGACAAAATGGAATGTGTCATGCACACAATCTCACTCTCCTGTCTCTTCTCCTTCCAAGTGCTAGTTTAGATAAATGTTTTGGATGAGCATGTTCAAGGGGAGAGAAGGGAGAAATAAGACAATGTAAAAAGTTAAATTATTTTCTTGAGAACACCCGGTATCCTTTAGTCCATCTTGTACATGGAACCCTATCAAAGTTTCCATAAAACTTCTATTGCTAAGCTATTCTTTTACAAAACAAAATAAAACCAAAAAAAAAAAAAAAGTAATGGCTCCCAATTGCCCACAGGAGAATGAATATATTTTTCAGAGGAGCACTGAAGGCTCTCAACTCTTGACTCTGGCCCATTCACTTGTCTTTCTTTCCTGCCTTACCTCCCCTTCTCACCCCATGGGCTCTCTGCCCCAATGAGACTGAGTTCCAAAGGGTCCACTGCCCAGGTGGCTGCAACCTGGGCTTGCTATACAGAGTCCTCTCCTGCTCTAGGTCTCATTCAAAGTGGGCAGCCTTTCTTGCACTCACTATCAGGATCAGAGCAGTATTCCTAGGTACAGAATGTGCTGCCTTCAGGGGCACCTAGGTGGCTCAGTGGTTGAGCATCTGCCTTTGGCTCAGGTTGTGATCCCAGGGTCCTGGGGTCGAGTCCCACATGGGGCTCCCCACAAGGAGCCTGCTTCTCCCTCTGCCTATGTTTCTGCCTCTATCTCTGTGTCTCTCATGAGTAAATAAATAAAATCTTAAAAAAACAAACAAAAAGAACGTGTTGCCTTCAGACCCTACAGTGGCAAGCACGTTTAGAGCTTCCTTTGGGATATAGTATAGATGCAAGCTACCACAACTTACTTGGAAAGAGCATACTGGCATACTATTAGCCCTGGGACCCCTAAAATCTTCAGTGAATGGCTAGGCCCTGAGTGTTCCAAGTATTTATCTCTCATCTTCTGGAGCACATCTGTCCTTCCCTGCATGCTAGCCCCTCTTGTTCAACATGATGCCACCTATGTGATGACATTCTGCAGGATGTCCACATGTTCCAGAGTTCTTCTGACTATAACAAGATTGAAAGTGAGAAAGTTTTGTTTCAAGGCAAAGCAGTAAATTATATAGTAATTCTTTGTTCCATATGAAGAGAAATTGTTTCTGATTCTTTTTCCTGATCTAAATAGAAAATACATTTGCCATATTGGTAGTTCTAAATTATGTACCTAAGTCCTTATTAATCTGCTACCGCAATAAAACCACATTACACACAGCAGCTATATCAGAGCGACAACCTGGTTGATCTTGTGGTTGTCTATAGTCATTCTCCAGGGATCTATCTCATTTTTGCACGGGGCAAATGGAATTAAATGTAGATATGATAGAGGCTACTACCACTGTGTCCTTTAGATTTTTAAGAGTAGCATTACTCCTCAGCATTTGCCCATAGGATGTTACGCAGTTTTTTAATGACTAGCCTAAATAAAGCATTGAGGGTAGTTTCAGAAGCTTCCGCACTATGATAGCTTCTATCTCACAGAACCAGGATGCAATGTGGGAGTTATTCCAAAAGCCAAGTGTGTTAATTCCAAATAAGCATTCATGGAATAGGGAAATAACCTGTAGACCAACCATAGCTGGAATTTATTCCCTACTCTAATGGAGAAGGCATGGTAACACATAGGGTCGCTTGACATCAGTGTCAGGATACATCCTGCATCCAATAGGCCTCTATATGTTTGGGTACTACTCCTTCCCCAACATACAGTCACTGGACTAGGCTCTTGGATCTTTTGGAGAAGAACTAGGGGAACCATCATACTGTATAATAGAGTCCTTCCCCTGAGGATGCCAATCCTTTTGAGTCAGTGGGTCCTAGCCTCCAAATTGGCTCAGATCCCAAAACTGGGAAGGAGAATGTAGCTTTATTTAAGCAACAGACCTCAGACTTCCATTCATCAATTCTTATTTTCTTTTGATTGTGTTGGCAATCTATCTATTTTCCCATGGCACAATGTAATAACATGCTATAAACCATCTTCATGGTTCTCTGTGGGTTAGGCTCCCTTGGCTGCCATTCTGATCTTATTTGTGCTCAGAAGAGCAATGATCTCCCATGTCTGGTGCTAAGAACTATTTCCTGGCCCCTACTGTGTTAGACTCAATTATCCCTATTGCTTTTACTGAGCCAATTTCTCTGACAGTCTCTTCTACCTTCAGCTCTGGTTCACAGAGGAGAGCCAGCACTGGATACCACGGTGATACTGTGTCCTTCTCTCCAGTGAATTCCTGATGGCCTTGGTCAAAGTTTGATGTGGAGACCTAACCTCCACGGAACATAAGAGAATCTGGTGATTCTTTTTGCCTCCTGTAATATAACCATTCCAGCACATCCACCTTACTCAGTCTTTTATTTCTGTTCTCTTGTGTGAACCATTAGGCAATGTTAAGTATTTCAACCTCACGCAGTGTGAGCCGTTGCCTTATGTAGGCTCTAGAAGCCATCCTACCCCCATCTCCTGCAGTCTTTGCCAGAGTATTAAATTCTGTACCCCCAAACTAGTGCTCCAAGTCAATAAACTCTCTGATAACCCAGCTGTTATGTTTGGACTCCCTTGACCAAGCATCCTCAGCCTCCAGCACATAGGTTCACCCCAGCCTCTGCTGATCCCTGCTTACCAGGTCTTGTAGCTTCTTTGGAGTGTGGTCCCTGTTTTTGCCTTTCAGATGTAGTTCATCCTTGGCTGAATTATGCTGCTACTTAACTCAGGTATGGGCCTGGACTCAGGAAAGCAGTGGGGGCAGCTTCTGAGGTGAGATCCCTATTTTCATATTTTGTGGCTTGGCAGGGCATGAGAGTTGGAGAGGCAAGTATTACCTCCTAACAGGAGGAATGGGCAACTTCTTCAAGGCCAGAAAATTAGATAAGGCTGGGAAATAAAATCTTCAAACCAAATGTCCCCGTCCCATGTATAGGATCCTAAGTTTTTCCAACTTGTCATGACTTTCACATAACAGACCTGCCTCATTTGAACATTTGACCATCTTTGAAATTCAGCCATTCTATCAAATCTTGTGCTTGATCTTCAGCTTTTTCTGATCTTCTGCTGCATAAGATGAGGGCTTCTTTATAAGTTAGACAAGAGACTCAATGTAATTTAGTAATAGTCATCCAATTCTACTGTCTTGATTTTTATTATTTCTTGGTATATTTTCAATCCTGAATGATTGCACTAATCAGTACATGTTCCATCCCAGCCCAACCTCCCAGGTCACCATGGATGAGCATTGTAACAACTGGACCACCGCTTTGTACTATGAGCTATCTGTAAAGGATAGGATCCTCATTACTAGCCAGCCAGTGAGTGGCACATTTCCAAAGTCCCATTTTACCACCTGCTTTTTCAGACCACTTCTGGTACAACTGTATCATTTTGGATTCATCAGAAAGGAAAAGCTAAGACGGACTTTGAAGTGCAAATAGTTTCTTAGAAAGTAAACTCCATTTATAAAAGGAAAAGGAAGGAAGCAGATTGGTTAGGGGAGCCAGTATTGTATCTGCAATACAGATCTCACAAGTCTCTCTCAGCCAGAAAGAGAACACCAGAGCAAGGATTGCTCACGGCAGAAGTCACACCTGGGTGAAAATGGTCAGGCTGTCATACCACCATCTTGCTTGCCATTGGCCTGAAACTGCCCTGAGAATAACAAGACCTTGCCTCAAAGGTTAAGGTGGGTCAGGAGGAAGCAAATAGCTGGAGATCATCAGCTAACCACACCTTTGCAGTGGGGCAGGAAGCCCTTTCTTGAAAGAATGAACTGCACACCTCCATGTCTGCTATGTCTAGGCAAATGCTTTGGGGGTTGGACAGACTGAGTTCCAAATCACAAGGTGATTATCGTACTGCGTTTTCAGTAGATGCACCAAAAAAATCTTTGAAAAAAAAATCTTTGACTTTTTGGTCAATTGAGGAGGGAGAGAAGGAAAATTGGGACTATTTCATTGACAGATGGTGTTTCTCAGCAGGGGTTCCATGAAATCTTAGGGTTCTCAGATTTGTGGCTAGCGGTTCCACAGCAGATTGTGACCAAAACAAACAAAAACCGCACTTGCATACATTTTTTTTTAACTTAATGTGTCACTCAATGCTTACAGAGATAAACAGTAAATGAATGTCTCAGGTAGATATATTTTGGTAGAGGTCCATCAGTCCCGCATGACAGGGCTTAGTAGGACCATGTTCATTTGCTTGAGCCAATTTTCAACTTTTGATGTAGGATTAAGGAGGTCATTGGTAACTGGTGCACATTTTATTGCACAAAAGAAGGGACAAGAGGTTAATAGTGTCAGCTTATTACCCTCAACCTCCCATCATGTACTACCAACTGATTTATGAGAAATTTCTATTTTAAAGAAGAAATTTTTCAATGTCATGTCTTAGCTGCCTGCCCCCTACCACTTAGTTGTTGCTGTGAAGTTTGCAAAATATAAATTGTGTAAATTCAAACTCAATTGTGTTGAGAAGTTTTGATTCTTTGGGTGATTTTCTCATTTAGTTCTTCTTTCATGACTTTATGTTTCGTAGGTTGTTAATGTTTGTGTTTTAGAAACATATCTGATGATACAATGTGTTAAGTTTTTAGGGAATGTATGAGATAAAAAAGAAGGATTCTAGTCCTTGGCCTACAAACCAGTCTGATATGCTTACTGATGAAGAACTACAATCCTCTGAGTCATTTCACTGTGCTAGTGAAACACACACACACATACATACACACACACACACACACACAGCTTGGCACTATAGTGAAAGCTCCGTATCAGAGATTTTAAATGGGCTGGTAATTCAAGTTATCCAAATTTTTTTTAATTTTTTTTAATTTTATTTATTTATTTATTTATGATAGTCACAGAGAGAGAGAGAAAGAGAGGCAGAGACATAGGCAGAGGGAGAAGCAGGCTCCATGCACCGGGAGCCTGATGTGGGATTCGATCCTGGGTCTCCAGGATCGCGCCCTGGGCCAAAGGCAGGCGCCAAACTGCTGCGCCACCCAGGGATCCCAAGTTATCCAAATTTTAGTGACTCCTCTACAGCCAGAAAATTAGATTTGCAGCAAAGTTAAAAAGACACAACTACAAATCATATCAATTTGACAAATAAAAGGGATAATTATTATAAAGGGTTATTGGAATCTCAAAACAGGGTTAATAAAGCTTTTGATAAAAAAGAAAAAAGCCAATAACATTCAATGAAAAGTCTCAGAAGCCAAGTTACTTAGCAGCAGAACTTACTGCCCAGAGAAGTAAAGGTAACACAATTGCTAAGAACCGAATAATATCAACATGCAATAGTCAAGTGAGTAAAATGCTAGGGTACATGCAGTATCAAAAGTTGAAAAGGCTCTATTATTTGTATAATAAGTCAATGTATTATTGACATACCAATAAGTTTCATATCATAAATAACATTTATTAAAATCTATTTGCAACTTTCGTTTAAATTAAATCTACCAAGCTTATCTTTGGCAGCCTACCAAACCCCTTTTTTGACTGAAGTCATTTACTTAATAGAAATTTGTTATCTTTGCCTTATGAGTCTTAAAACTTTGTTAAAAGGAAAAAAGGGAATAATTTCAAAAAAAGGTAAACTGAGATTACTTACCTACCTGGCTTTTTTTAAAGAACGTTTGGGGATCCCTGGGTGGCGCAGCGGTTTGGCGCCTGCCTTTGGCCCAGGGCGCGATCCTGGAGACCCGGGATCAAATCCCACATCGGGCTCCCGGTGCATGGAGCCTGCTTCTCCCTCTGCCTGTGTCTCTGCGCCTCTCTCTCTCTCTCTGTGACTATCATAAATAAATAAAAATTAAAAAAAAAAAAGAACGTTTGGCTATGAAGAGGGTTTTTTTGGTTTTAAGTAGGGACTAACACTACTCTTGTACCTGTCATCTAACACATACAACAGCTCCTTGGCAACTGTGAGGTAGAAATTAGTGGTCGGAGTATCAAAGGTACTTGGATGAGGGTTAAAAAAAATCAAGCAAGAATTGAAAACCCAAAAGAACTGATGTTTCCTCCACCTTCCTATTGACTAGCATTAGCATGTAAGAAGGAAGAAACATACAGAAAGAGTATCTTGGAAGTTGGCCAAATAAACCGATCTATGGGAAAATATCTTTTTACACTCAAAAGAGCATTGAGAGTTTAGTTGGATTATTGTATTTAAAATTTACAGATTACACCAATATATAAAGGACTAAAGATATAATAATATTATGCAGGGATTTCCTCAGTCCTGAAAATTATTTCAAGGGTTCTTCTGAGATAACAAGAGTAAGAAAGGCTGTTCTAAGGTCTTCTTCACTCTCCCCCTTTCCTGCTATGTACAACTTCCAAAACAGAGTGAATATTTCTAAAAACGGAATGGTTTTTTTTTTTTAAATGACTTGGGAACAATTTCCTTGATTCTTTGCTGAACTAACGAACATCGTTTCTTTCTAACTATATTAGAGCTTGGTCTGAGACACAAACTACTAACTCAAATACTGAGAAGATAAGAAATATGAATGGTTAAAATGGACAGTTCTCCAGTGAAAGAGACCAAAATATACTCAGGAGAAAGATCTTGGAATAAAATTAAAATCTAAACTTGGAAAAATAAATTTGGAGGGTTGCCATGGCTGATTTAGAGGAAAGCAAATTAAACTTAGTGAAATTCAAATTAATTTCACAGATGGTATCCAATTCTGGTGTGGCTGGCAGGGTTCCAGGTTACATTGGAAACATAAAGAAGAAGCAAAAATCTTATTTCAATTTTCTTTGGAGATATGAGATGCCTGATCTTTATAATTGTGTGTTTATACGTATGTTTGTGTGTGTTTGTGCATATGAGTGTATGTGTTTTTGTGTGTATCTAGTCAATATGAGACAAAAATTAACAAAGGGAAAAAAGTAACCCAATCTGCTAGACGGGTAGGAAATAAATTCTCAGACACATGTCAAGGGAAATATCAAGTAAATATTTATTGGGTCTAGTTTTCAGAACTGCCAGATACATCTTGTTATGACATTGAAAATAAACTTGAACCTTACTCAAGGGGCAGGATTACATACTAGTGGCGTATATATTATAGCTTATGTCTTGATTCTATACTTCTTGTATAAAAATTTTTAAAAACCCAGCCATCTGAAATATATATAATGTCTTATATTTGATGTGCCATATTATATATATATATATATTTTTTTTTACTATCCTAGGATGTTATTTATTGATAGTAATATACGTGGAATTTATTTATCTTCTGATTGATTCTTGTCCTCTTAGACATTCCGCTCTTTTTAGATATTAGCAAACAGGTTCATGTTTATTATGAGAACTTCTTGGTCACCCATATTCTAAAGTTTGGAGGCTCCCACTCAATACTATTTCAAACATATAAAAATGCACTCATATCACAAGTTATATATAACTTCTCTAAAATTTTTTGAAAGGTTTCTTTATAATTTTCATAAATTTGAGTTAAGTTAAAGATAATTTATTTTCTTCTTATGCTGTAAACTTACAGTGCTTACATTTAGGTTGAGTTGGATGGAATCGTGCTTAATTATTTGACTTGCTATTATATCCTGTAGAAAGTTATTTATATTTTTATTGATTCTAATTTTCCAGGAATTATTTTTTTCTTATTTTTAAGCTAATGATTTTTTCCAGATCTTAAAAAAGCCTTTGACAAGTTCAAAGACTTGTCTACTAGACCTAAGCCTATAGTAGCTTAATAGATAAAACTGCTGCTTAGATACCACTAATAATGCAGTCATCTCATTGTATTTAGGATAAAACTAGGATTTATATTATGACCTATAAGGCTCTGTATGAATTTTTCTAGATCTTCTCTGTCTCCACTTTACGCACTATTCCCTTTTTCAATGTGTCCAATTCATACTAGCAATCTTTTTGTTCTAAAGATCCTTTAAGCATTGAAAAGAAAACAGAGGGCAGCCCAGTGGTTTAGTGCTGTCTTCAGCCCAGGAAGTGATCCTGGAGACTCAGGATCGACTCACACATCCAGCTCCCTGTATGGAGCCTGCTTCTCCCTCTGCCTGTGTGTCTACCTCTCTCTCTGTGTCTCATGAATAAATAAATAAAATCTTTAAAAAAAAAAAAAAAAGAAAGAAAACAGATAGTAGTTTGAGAAAGAATCACTGGATGAGAGCTTTAGGGTTTCATTTTTATTTGTATGGCATAGGGAAGACCTGAGCATGCCTATAGGGAGACAAGAAGTAGCTTTGGAAACAAAAATAACCAGAAAATAAGAAAGGACCTCTGTCTTTTTTATTTTTGAACTACTACTTAGCTTAGTACTCGGGTAGCACATGGTAGGAAACCTGAAGTAAACCTTTCTTGAAAGACAGCGTAATGCAGTAGATATGAAGATATCAAAGAGATGTGTTGGTTTTCTAGTGCTAGGAAGGAATCTTTTCCAAGCTCCCTCACATGTTTGCTGCAGGATACAGTTCTTCTCAGGCTATGGAGCTTACGGCCTTATTTCCTCACTGACGGTTTGCCACAAACCACCCTCAGTTCCTCGTCATGTGGGCCTCTCCAAAGGGCAACTCATGATAAGGCAGCTGGTGTCCCTCAGAGCAAGCAAGTAAGAAGGTAATAGAAGCTGAACTTCCAAGACAGAAAACAAAATTTTATATAATTGAATTTTGGAAGGGGCATCCCATTACTTATGCTACACTATTCATCAGAAATGAGTCAGTAAGTCCAACCCACACTCAAGGAGAAGACCTACACAGGCAGGCATGAATGTGTGGAGGGAAGATCACTGGAAGCCTTCCTACAGACAATTCACTATCTAGCAGATAACTGGGACACTAAACAAATAACAGCATAGGAATAATTGCTTTCTTTTTTAAAGCAGAAATCCTATAATATTTATCCCTAGCTGGAGCAGAGAAGAAAATCTTCAGAGAAGGTAATGTTTGAACTAAGACTTGAAAAGAGAATAGAAAAAAAAAAACAGTATGAGCAGAAGAAGAGATGCATAGATATTTCAACGTGTTTCTGGGACTTCAAGAATTTCTGTGAGCTTAAAGAAGTGTTGGAGAACACGGCCATTGACAAGAGGGAAACAGACTACTGTATACCATGAGGTTTCTCATCTTTTATGGTGAAGAGTTTGGACTCTATCTTATACTTGAGAATATTTCCAAAAAGGAAGAGATGAAACTCCTATCTTAGAAAAATAACTCTAGTAGCCGAGTGTAGGATGACTGAAACTAGGGGGAAAAAAGGAATCAAGGAAGCCATTTAGACACATATTGTGCCAACCTAAACAAAGATAAGATGCACTAACTTAAGGCAGCAGCCATAGGTATGAAGTAGTGGCATGATTTGACAGATATGGACAGGGGTTGTTTAAAGAGAGCAAAGAAAGGATGGCTTCAAAGTACCTTGCTTACATGAATAGGAAGATGTTAATGATATGACTCATGGATAGATGGATGAAAGAAGATGAGTTTTGAATATCATAGAGGACATCATGAATACGGGTAGGCTTTACTTCGCAGATGGGGGTAGGGGAAGGAAATAAAGAATAATTATTACTCAAATGGAGACCAGGAAGATCAAGTTTGGTTTCACAAATATTTATAGAACCTACTATATTCTTGGCACCATACTAAACGTGGTACCATAATGATTTATGCCAGAGAACTAATAGATTACATTTTATTTTATTTTTTGAGTTTACATTTTAAAGAAAAAGTAAAAAATCTTCTGAATTAGTAAGTCATTAAGTTCAGATTCACCATTCCAAGTATACTTTTCCCAAAGTATAAATTCTGAACCTCCAAAATAAACACAGCAATCAAGATGAACATGAAGAAGAAAGTACATGATCAAAGTCCATGTACTGCAAGCAACGATATTTCAATCACATATACAGTTTCCCAGAGTTTGCATTTTATTGATATTTATTTTCTCTCAATCCAATTAGGAATATAGCCTGTAATTTTGAAGCAATCTACATTTTATGTGACTGAGTTTCACACAAACCATTAATAAAATGTAGGAAAGGACAATACTCAATGAGTCTCTTAGGTATTAACTTGATTACTAGAATTAAGTTTGCTAGTTCCATTCTGAAGTCCTGTGTAACACATAATGCTTATGTAGCTTAGAACAGCTTGCATTTCACAGCTAGTTAATTAAAGTTTGTCGCTGTTAAAATTGTAATTGCACGGTGCCATGATTGGGGGTCTTTTAAAAATCAAATTATTATTTGCCCAAGTGACACAATTGTGTGTGTGTGTGTGTGTGTGTGTGTGTGTAGGTGGGTGTGGGTGTATATGCACACACTTGTGGGCATGTTTTAACAATACAATATTTAAGACTTTTTGTTTTACATTAATCTGTTTTGAAAAAAATGTATTTGCTGTAGCTGCTTAGTTTTGGTGACAGGTTTGGGTGTTCTGTCCCTAGATGTTCCTTTAGCTTACTTTTCCCTCACTCTTATAAGCATGGCTATAGGGCTTTTGCTTATCTTCTCAGGATCCTAGGTATCAAATATTTTCAAATATATCTATCTAGGTAGATAGATACATAGATACATAAATACACAGATATCTAGATAGATAGATACATGCATGCATACATACATACATAGATGAGAGAGAGAAAGAGAAATTTCCCCCCAAAAAGAGAAAACACCTTAAACTATGTGAAGTGTGGTAACTATGACAGTGGAAGATGAATTCAAACTCTTCCCACAATTTGATACTTTACCCAAAGCAATTATGAAGCTTTGCCCTTTTCCTTATGTTTAGACCTGGAAAATAGTATTAAAGACTTTAAGAATTAAAGGTAAAAGTAAAGCTAGTTAAATAAACGCATTTTTTAAGTCCTTAGTTGATCTTTCCATTTAGTTGGCTTTTTACAGATATGTGTTTGTAAGCAAACTTGGATTCCTTAAGATTCTCTATGAATTCTTGAAATGCACCAGTATATATTTTCATTTAAATGCAACCGGACCAAAACTTTGTAGAAGTCAAAGGTTTTTATGAAGAAATGCAAGCACATCAACACAGGAATTGCTCAACGTTGGAAGAAACTTGTTTTATTTTATTCACCAACATATACCTCAGAAATAACAAAAGGCCTGGCACCTAGAAGGCACTCAGAAACTATATGTTGATTTAAATAAATGAGGGGTGAATGAATGAATGAATGAATGAATGGGCTGTACAAGTGAAACATGATGCCATATTCAAAACATGAGAGTAGAGGGAGAGTAGACAGAAAGTGAATTAGATCTACCAAACGCATGACCTTGGACACAAGAGAAGGCAGCCCAAAATGAAGAGATTAAGTATTGAGATGTTAAGTAACTTGCCCAGGGTCCTACTAGAACTCTGCACATTCTTTCATGGGTGAAGGGCTTACTGAAAGGCTTGGCGCTCTCTTGTTTTTATGAGAGAAACCTTAGGAGAAAAGTTGGAAAGAAGGGTAATAAGTTGACAGTGAAGTCTTTCTAGTAGTTGAAGGTCTCCTTTTAGCTAGAAATCTCCATAGACCTCGAAGGAGAATTCTTATGATGGGGCCACCAGCTTGGTGATGGACCAAGAAAGGTTTGAGTCTTACTTGCATGGCCCCATTTGCAAGTTGAAAATCACGGTTCTGATCACATGGATACTTCAAACTCACTTTGCTTGGTTGTCAATGCTTTAATAAAAATGAAGATTAGGCAAAAGAAGTCAAAGTCAAATGGTTTGGGTTTTATTAACATCTTAGGTAGTTCGCTTTCCGATCTCCTGAAAGTTATCTAGCTAATTCATGCTGACATGAACAGTAATATTCTCCTCTTATGCTTTTTCTGTTTCAAACTGAAAACACTGTGTTGGTTTCCCTGACTCTGCATGTTCCTGCTCAAGCAGAGTAGGACCTTGCCCTAGCTCTTGCTCAGAGGTACTGCTTCAGGCCTCCTTTGTCCTTTATTATCCACTGGCACTGAGGCTGGTCAGATATTTGCTTATCACATCTTGGAGTGCCTTCCAAGGGATCCTGATCTCATTCGGATTTTCAAGTTGGATTCCCTGTACTCATGGGAAGAGAGGTGAGTCAGGATCTTCTCTTAAATCATGCTTCTCAAATATCAGTTTCTCTTCCCACCAATGATCTCAAAGTCTAAGAAATACGAAAAATACTTCTATATTTCAAATGACCAATGACTTTTAAACTAAGTTGTCTGAGGTTTAAGTGGTACTCATCCCCAAAAGTTTTATTTTTATCAGCTGCCTGCTGATCATCAGTTCTTTTCTGCATCTGCACATTTATCTGTCCCTGGGAAGTAAGGAGTTCTGATAAGTGACGTCTTCAGATAACTGAAACATATTTCCTGAAGTGTTAAAACACTTATTTAAATTATATGTGACTTAATTATTTCCATACCTTAATAGAAGATACTGAAAATAATTTAACCTTTTGGGTAACTCAGGAGCATGACTTGATATTTCATTACTAGAAATGACACATAAGACCCTATATTACATCAGGAAACTTGGATTTCCAATCTGGTTCTACTACCTATGGCTCTGTAACCTTAGATTAATTATATAAATTCTTTGAGATATCAATTTCCTCACCTGAAAAATTGGTCACAGTCATGCACAACTCATGATTGTTCTGATGGGTAGATGAAATAATACGAAAGATTGCAACTCATGATCCCCTATTACTATATGCTTACTTAGTAATATGCTATTTATTGATGTAATTTGCTTTCACAGAAAGATATTCCATTTAAAATATTGTGTTTACCAACTGGGATGATACCTTTTTCAATATCCAAGTAACACAATGTGGTGAGCTAAGCACAGGATGATGAGATGGAAACCATGAGTTCTGGCATCCATACTACCAACAAGTTGCTAATAACTTCCTGGCCTCAGTTTTCTCATCTTGAAAAATGAAACACCAAACAAGATAACCCCTTCTAGCTTTTCTTTTTTCCCAGTAAAATCAAGAATTTTTTATTATGTTTTTATGTTATATGACAACATAGTTTCAAATTTTTTGATTTTCCTTTATATCAACCCAAAGTTTTGGCAACTGGAAGGAAAATGCCACATGCACCTGTTATCTGCCAAAGGCGTCGGTCTTCCCTCCTCTTTGCTCTGGAAGAGCTGCCCATCCTGTCATCTAAGAATAACCATCCCTTACACACTAGCCTCTATCCCCTTCTTGCTTTTGTCAGTATTTCTCACCATCGTCTCCTACATCATCATTTCTTCCTCTTTACTGGATCATTTCCAGGAACATTTTGCGATTTCTCCCATCTAACTAAATTAAAAACAACAACAACAACAACAACAACAACAACAACAACAACAAAATCCTCTTAGCCCTAGCTACTGCCTCTAGCTACTTCCAATTTCTCTGCCTCTCTTTTAGAGGGAAATTCCTAAAAATCATTCTCTACATTCACCGTTTGCAATTCCTCTCTTCCAATTAACTCTAAAATATTTTTGCCACCCATTTTTTGGCCTTTTTGCTCTAATAAAACCTTTTTTAATGTGGTCATAATCTCCAATGACCTCCACATTGTTATTCTTCAACTTATTTGGCCCATTAGCAGCATTAGATACGTTGATTGCTCCTTTCCCTGGAATATTTTTCTTAATTTGGGTCCCAGGACAAGCTACTCTCCCAATTTGCCTCCTACTTCACTGACCAGACCTTCCCTGTCTGTTGTTATTGCTCTTCATCTCCTGTATCTCTGAATTTTATAGCACTCCAGGGATCAGTGGCAATCTTGACCACATTCATGGTATTAACTATCATCTATATTCTGATAACTCACAACTGTGGCTCTAGCCTAACCTGTCACCTACACTCTGGATTCTTACATCCGACTGCCAACTACTGTGTGTCTTATGGACATTTCACATTTCACATTGTAAAAACTATATCTGATTCTTTTGCAACATACTCTTCTCAAGGCCTTCTCTCCTTCAGCTAATGACAACTACATTGTCCCTGGTGCTCAGGTCATAATTTGGCATTCATCCCTGACTTCCTCGTTTTTCTCATTCCACTCAGCAAAAGCCTTTCAGCTCTGTCTTCAAAATGTACCCAGAGTGTGACCACTTCTCTTCCTCCTCCCATCATTACCCTGATCCAATCTTTCAGGATCTTGCCTCTGAACTATTTTCATTGTCTCTACTGTTTTCTTTTTAAAATATTTTATTTATTTAACAGAGAGAGAGTCAAAGAGCACAAGCAGGGAGAGTGGCAGGCAGAGAGAGAGGCAGAAGCAGGTTCTCCACTGAACAAGGAGCCCCAGTGCAGGGCAGGCTTGATCCCAGGACCCCAGGATCATGACCTGATCCAAAGGTGGATGCTTAACTGACTGAGCTTCCCAGGCGCCCCTCATTGTCTCTACTATTTTGTTCCTTTGAGCTTGATCTCCTATTCAGTGAAATCCTGCTAAAAAAAAAAAAAAAGTCAGACCATCTCCCTGTTCTGCTCAAGCCAACCCTCTACCCCCATGGCTTCCTCAGAAACGGCACTCTATGTGATGTAGCCACCTCAGTCCCCCTGTGCCCACACTCCCCCACCCCCTTGCTTGCAATGTGCTGGCTCCACCTGCCTATCACTTCTCTGCTGTGTCTTGAATGTGCTAGGTAGCTCCTTCCTCAGGGTCCCTCCTACACAGGGCCCTCAAACCATTGGTCTATAAGAAAGATCACAAGCCATTAAAGACTCAAGCTGTCTGGCATGTTTTGTACTCAGATAACCCAGAGCCTGATCCCTCCCCTCCTTCAAGTTTTGGCACAAAGATTATCTACCTTGTGAGGTATTCTCTGTCTTATTTAAAACTCTACTATCTCCTTTCTCTGATTTATTTTTCTCTACAGCCCTTATCACCACTGACATAGTATATATTTCACTTTTCTGCTATTTTACTAATTTATTAGTCTATTATCTGTCTCCCCAACTAGAAGATGAAGCTCATGTGTCCAGCAATGTGTTTTTTTGTCTGTTTTTTTTTCTTTTTGTTTTGTTTGTTTTTTTAATTTTCTTCATTACTTTGGCCCCAGGACTCAGAACAGGGTCTGGCAATGTTAGCTACTAAATAAATGTTTGCTAAAAGAACTGACTGAGTCATAGAAAAGAAAAGAAAAGAAAAGAAAAGAAAAGAACCCTCCCCTTTTCATAAATAACCAAGTTCACAGACATAAACAGAACTATAATGTTATGAAAAGAATAAAACACCTCTGTGTTTTTAATGCTGAAAATTAAGAAATGTTGAGAAATTTCTTAGGAATGTATAAAACTTCTCTGATTTTAGTATGTACATCCATTAGTCCTCATCTCTTCTTTAGTGAAGCAGAGCAAAAAAAAATCTTGTAAGTGAAAGAGACCATTGATCATACAAGACAGAGAACAGGCTGTTAATGAGTTTCAAGTTGTTACAATGTATGTGTTAAGGTACAACCAAAGGTGCTATTAGATCTTTTAAATTCTATATGATTTTGAACTGTCATGGTTATTTCAATGATTCACTTGATCTCACTAAACACTTTCCCAAGGACTCAATTCATTTCAACAAGCATTTATTGAAGGCTTGGTTGAGCAAATACCTGGAGTGTACTTTTTGATAAAAAGGAGAACTACCTAGGGAAATGAGACTGGGCTTCCCTTTGTAATGCAAATAAAATTCTTTTTCAGTCTCCAGTTTTTGTGTAGATCTGGAAACATACTGCATAGGTGGTAAGCCCTTTTGGGAGGGATCGACAGCCTCCTAAGTCAATAAAAGTTAACGGTATCTACGTCAAAATAATATGGAAAGGCAAAGAGACACTAGTATAGAATTTGAGCCCAAAAAGTAGAGTGATGAAGGAAAAGGGACAGAGCGTTGGTCTCAGAGATGAAAAGATTTGGGTTCCCAGCTCTACTGCTTATAAACTATGTGACACTCCACACTGTGCTGAACTTCCTGAAACTCATTCCCTAACGTAGGGAAATAGAGATGAAAAAGCATCTTCAATCCTTATATACATACAGATGAAAGATAATGTATATAAAGCACCAAGTACAATGTCTGGCACATAGTAGATGTTCAATAATGGTATTTATTATAAACAGACAGAAAAAAATTTAGATATGGTCCATGTATCAGCAACCCACTGAAGACCTAAAATATCTCTTCAAAAAAATTTGACACTTTTGGTCTCTCCCCCAACCACATTCCCAACTTCTCTACTTTAGCTTGTTGCTTGTATGTCCTTTCATTTGCCTTGGTTTCACATAGCCATGAAAAATCAGAGAGAAAAATAGTTGCCTGATCTCTAAATTCTTGCTCTGGCTCTAAAGTAATTAGAGCAAGGAATAAAAGAAGAAAAGAAAACAGTGTGGAGGTTCCTCATAAAGTTAAAAATAGATCTACCTTACAACCCAGCAATTGCACTATTGGTATTTATCCAAAGGATACAAATATAATGATTCAAAGGGGCACCTGCATCCCAATGTTTATAGTAGCAATGTCCACAATAGCCAAAATATGGAAAGAGCCCAGATGTCCAACAACAGATGAATGGATAAAAAAGATGTGCCATATATATATTGACATAGATATAGATTAGATAGATAGATAGATAGATAGATAGATAGATAGATAGATCACATATATTACTCAGCTATCAAAAATAATGAAATCTTGCCATTTGCAATGATGGGGTTAGAACTAAGTGAACTAAGTCGGTCAGAGAAAGACAAACACCATATGATTTTACTCACATGAGGAATTTAAGAAACAAAACAGATGAACATAGGGGAAGGGAAGGAAAAATAAAATGAGATAAAAACAGAGAGAGGCAAACCATAAGAGACTCTTAACTACAGGGAGGGGAGTAGGTGGGGGCAAGGGGTAATTAAATGATGGGCTTTTTAAGGAGGGCACTTGATGTAATGAGCATTGGGTGTTATATGCAACTGATGAATCACTAAATTCTACCCCTGAAACTAATAATAACATTATATGTTAACTAACTTGAATTAAAATAGAATAAAATAAATATATGGTAGAGTTCCACATCTGGCAAGGCGGTATAACTCCTTTACAGACCAATCCTCCCACTCATAACAACTAAAAACCCTAGAAAAGAATTCAAAGGACTTTGAAGACTAAACAAAAGCAGGCAGATTATGCAGGGAAGTAGAAATTTGCAGCAGCAACAAGCATGGGGGTGGGTTTTGTATTTTCTGTGGCTTTGCCCCACGGTTGGGCTACAGTTATAGGCTTTTACTGTGGTACAGGAAGCTTAAACTATGAGAGAAGCACAGCCATCTTTCTGGATGGAAGAGCCAAGGAAAGAGCCTGAGCAACCACAGCCACCACCGGGAAGTGAGAAGGAAAATCCCAGAGCGAAAAAATAAGATGAATAAATCCCTTAGTTCAATGTATGCAAAAAAAAAAAAAAAAAAAGGTTCTGATTGCCTTCTTAATCATGCATATGAGAGACAGACTTAAAACAACAGAATAAAGGCATAAAGAATTGAACTAAGATTTAGTACTGCCCATGTGAAATAATAAAAGAGCTATAGCTTATGTCATACCCAGTTAATTGATGGTAAAAAAGGAAGAAGAAGAAGAAGAAGAAGAAGAAGAAGAAGAAGAAGAAGAAGAAGAAGAAGAAGAAGAAGAAGAAGAAGAAAAAGAAGGAAGAGGAGGAGGAGGAGGAGAAGAAGAAGAAGAAGAAAAGGAGGAGGAGGAGGAAAAGGAGGAAGAAAGGAAAAGAAAAAAGGAAACATTAATAAAATTCCTCAGAGGAATATAATGGAGCTCAGAGTCTATACAACAAAATTTTCAGAATGACTATGATAGAATCCAAAATTACTCAAAATATGAAGAACCATAAAAATTCAACCCATTCTCAATGACCTAACATTCCACCTTAAATGTAAATATTTAAAGATTATATCAGGCAAAGGACTTGAATCCAAAATATTTAAAGAACTCTCACAACTTGCCAGTTTACAAATGGGCAAAAGATTTGACAGACATTTCACTTAAGAATATATATAAATGAATAATAAACACATGGAAAAAATATTCATCATACTTAGCATCAAGAGAAAAAATTAAAACAATGATAAACCTTTAAACACCTTTCAAAATAGCTATAATTAAAAATGCTGGCAAGACCAAGTGTTAAGAGTGATGTGTCTTCATAAACTGATGGGGATGTAAATAGATACAACCACTTTGGAGAATAGCTTGGCAGACTTTTAAAAAGTTAAACATACACCATTTATAATCCAGTGATTCCATCACCTATAACTCTATTCCATATAAACACATATGTCCACATAAAGGCTTGTTCATAAATGTTCCTAGCACCTTCTTTTGTAATACTCTAAAACTAGAAATAACTTAATTGTCCATCACCAGTGAATAAACAAAATATGGTATAATCATACAAAGGAATGGTACTCCACACCTAAAAGGCACTACCTACTAATATGGTACTATTTTTGAAAGTCATAAAATGACTTACAAATTATCATATAAAAAAAGAATCCAGATAATAATAGTCTATGTACTGTATGGTTGCATTTATATAAAAGTCTCTAAAATATAAATTTACCTAAAATGCTAGAAACAGATCAGTAATTGCATATCACAAGGAATTAAGTGAGGCATGAACTGCAAGGGATGCATAGAAATTTGTGGATGTAATAAAGATTGTAGTCATAATTTGGGGTGTAAGCACAAGTAAAATCTCATCAAATTGTACTTTAAATATGTGCAATTATATTGTACATAAATTTTATTTTATTAAGAAGTGAAACTGAAATAATAAAGTATTTTTAAAAAGAAGATAGGGTATCTACTCTCAAAGATTTTTATAATCTAGATCTGGAGATGAGATACAGATGAAACAGTAAAATAAAAAGAAATTAAGGTACAATAGGACCAAAAAGTAGAGTTAAGGACAATAATTTTTAATATTATTCTAGTCCATCTAAAATCTAATTTTTAGATGAATAAGCAGGGTTCATTTACCATTTAATGACTTCGTTCAGGCAAAGGTAACCATTAATCTGATTATTAGTACTCAAGGCAGAAAGCAAGTTTTAGTTGTCTAAGTTTTAATTGAAAAATATTTTAGGGGATGCCTGGGTGGCTCAGTGGTTGTTTCTGCCTTCGGCTTAGGGCATGATCTCAGGGTCTCAGGATTGAGTCCTGCATCTGGCTTCCCGCAGGAAGCCTGCTTCTCCCTCTCTCTGTGTCTCTCATGAATAAATAAATTAAATCCTAAAAAAAAAAATTTAGAATGATGTTTGACAGTAGACCTTAACCGCCCCCCCCCACCACCACCACCAATGCTTACTCCAGAACTCTGCATCTATGGGCCTTTACTTCTCAATTATTGGGACAATGATGATAGAAAGTGACAGCTCCTACTGAAAAAGCATTATCATTAAAAAAAGTAAGTCTAGAACTTTAAGGCACCCTCCATCTAAATCTTTTAGTGAAAAGGACTTTGTTTTAGGTCATCAAGCATTTATAAAATTATCTTAACAAGTCTGATACTGCGCTAGGCACTTTGGGGAAGGAGGAAAAACATGGCATGAGCCCCTGTCCCTGCTCTCATCAGTGTAAAAATTAACCCAGCACACATAGAACAATTAAGGAATAAAAGATAACATTTATTATTATAAATGTTAAGTGTGCTTGTAGTGGTCAAACTATAAACGCAAAAGATTAGGAAAGAAAAAAAAAAACAAGAGAGAAAAATAAGTGAAAGGTCCGTGTTTGGACTTGAGAAAGGTAGATGGGGATCCCTGGGTGGCTCAGTGGTTTAGCACCTGCCTTTGGCCCAGGGCATGGTTCTGGAATCCTGGGATCGAGTCCTACGTCGGGCTCCCTGCATGGAGCCTGCTTCTCTCTCTCTCTCTCTCTCATTAATAAATAAAATCTTAAAAAAAAATTTTTTTAAAGACGATGAGAAAGGTAGATGGGTTTGAGCAGAAATGGTTCCCCCATTTCTTATCATTCATTCATTCATTCATTCATTTAATGGATTTTGAGAATTTCCAATGTAGTAGGCACTGAGCTAAATGCTAAGAACCCATTGGGGAAAAAATGCACATAATCCCTACCCCCTATGTTTCTTCCAGATTAATGGAAGGAGCCATTGTCAAATAAACAAACATGCAAATGAAAACATAATTGAAAAATATGATTAATGCTAGGAAAGAATGGAACATGTGCTAAGAATAAAACAGGGATAATATTTCAGTTGGGAGGGTCCAAGAAAGTGACATTTCACCTGAGACTTAACTGATGGGAAGCAGCCAGGAAAATAATAGGGTTGGGAGTAAGTGGGATGAAGTAAAGCAATCCATACAGAGAGAAGAATCTGTATGAAAACATAGAGGAGGCAAAGGACTTGGTACCTTTGAAAAGCTTCAAAAACAACGTGACAGTGGGCAGTGTGTAAGTGGAAGAAAGGCAAGAGCTGAGAGAAGGTAGGATATGAACAAAACATGTAGGACCCACATGTTCAGGATTCCAGACTTTATGGGCAAATTTGTGACCAACTGGCATAAAACAACATGCCTTTTGAGGTCAAATAAATTAGTGTAGATAGTACACTAGATTACATGTTTCTGAAAGGCAAGCTCTTTTCACCCATGCCTCCTAGCACCACCAGCTCCTCTGTCTCTGCTTCTCTTGGGGTTCACTTCTCTAGCTCCCAACCATCCTTTTCCTTTGATTATTGCCTGATTCACTCTTTACCCCTTTAAAGTCCTGAGAAAGACTCTCTGCCTGGCACAGTTCATTACTTTCAGCCTTGTCTGGGCAGAGAGTTTTATAAAAGGCTACGTGATTCATTATTGGCCAATTTATGAATTGGTTGCCTTTGGGTCACATGCCCACGTGGTATAGAAGTGGCTCCTGGAGACTGCCACCTAAGTAGGAAGAGCAGTTTCCTTTGGGAAGAGCCGTGAGGATGGCAAGCACTGTGATTGATCTGCTGCAAAGTGAGAAACAAGGCTGCTCAAGTATGGTAGGAACAAAACATGGAAGCCTTGAAAAGTCAAAGAAACTGAGACATTTTATGGCAGTGACTGGAATCATATGAAGAGATAAAGAGAAACTGACATGATAAAAGTAGTCTCAGAAAGACAGTAAGTTTATCTTAATTTTCTGCTTCTTTTCCAATTAGACCATGCATTGAAATTTAAAGGTCATATCATATTGCCTTTCTTTTTAAACTCTTGGATCAAATGTGATGAGAAATATGTACAGAAGTCAAAGGATGGAACACCAGCCTCATTATTGATAAAGCTAGAATACAGAATATGGCTTGGCTTCGCCTTTCCCTAGAATTCCTCCCAGGCCCAGGAAGGGTGGTGCATAGACTGAAATAGAGGAGGAGAAGGCATTGTTCCATGGCAGGGCTAACCAAAGACCCAGGGAGAGAGAGAGAGACCCTGGGTCCAGTCTCATCATACAATCACCTCTCTGACCTTAGGAAAGAGTGAGTGGGAGCTATTTGTCATAATGGTACTTTCTGAAAATTTGACAAATGGCAAGTAAGTTCTTTCCCCCAACATCATCTCTATCCTGAACACTTATGATACTTCACCCACCCCTGATTTGTCTGTTTCATCTTCTGCCAATACATGAGATGCCTTCCTCTCCCTCCTCGCCATCATCTGTTACTCCTCTCAAAAATATGCTCAAAATTCAATCTGGGGATGATGTCTCCATAAAAGAAACGCCTTGACTTAGCATACCTTTATTGTGTACCTCAGAATGTAAGTTTTTTTTACAACATAGGTAATTTCCACTTTACATCATCACCTTAACTCAACAAAATCAGTTATAAGAGGGTTCTCTCTGAAGCAATGACATTTTGTCTTTTTTCTAACAAAGGGCCTAATCTGTTTTTTGGATCAGAGGTTCTCAATAGATTGAGTGGAGGGTAGGAGAAAAATATATCAGATTATAAATATAATTGAGAGGCCAAGGGGAGGAGAGAGAATGGATACAATTTGAAATAGTTTTCTACAGCATCATCCTATTAGATACTGAAGCAGTAGATTTTGGGTAGTTTGTTGCAGGAGGAGGAGAAACAATATTGTGGCATCTTTGAACAAGTATCCAATCTTTCTAATGTATTAAAAAAATCTGAAGACTACTCTTTAGGGCATTAACAAAAATGCAGAGGTTATTTCCATGTAGAACTCTATGAAAAAGTTTGGAAAAAAAAAAAAAACCTTGAAGAGAAGTTTTAGCAGAGTAGGGTACTAGAAATTTCTGGCAGGTGAACTGTTTGCTTTATTTTGCCTCACTTACTACTCATCTTGAAGTACCAGCAATCACAAAGGTCTTATAATAATAAGACCTAATAATAATAATATAATTGTTTGATGACTACAAAATCTAAAAAAGAGAAGTAAAATATTTACTTTTAGCACAACGCAGGTACATCCATTCCTGGGACATGTGGTTGTGAGAATTAACTACAAACAGTACACAAATTCATATAGAGCTTGACTCCTTTCATCTCAAACCATGTTTCTTTAATTAAAGTCTCATGCTCTCATTAATGGCATTTACAAATGTCTCCTAATCCTGGCTAAGTGTTTCTGAATACTGGTCTTTGATGCTTAAGTAGTCCAAAACAGTTTACCAGGGCTTACAAATGCTCTAAACTTGAGGGAGGAACCGATCTTAAATGTGAAGTTGTGATTTAATTCATGCATTTCTTAACTATGGAATTCTAGGTAAGCATTTGTGAAGCAAAGGAAACCTTTACTAATGAACCTTCAGGGACCAGTTAGCACAGTTTGTTAAATTGGAATACTAATTAGGTGTAGGCAATAGTCTAAATCAACCTAAATGCTTGTTAGTTTGACCAATTATAGGTGCCCAATAAGTGTTTGTTTAAATCCAATAATTCTATGTCCAGAGGGAATATTCCTGACATGCATGGCTGAATTGAAAAATATAGGCTATTAGTCATGAATAAATTGTGCATAAACTGGGGCATTTCAACATAGCTACTGGAAGGCCAAGGTCATGGCAGTAATGGTTTACGCACATCCCTTTCCTTTGCTAGGTCCTGTGCAGTGATATTTCCAAATGTACCTACATTATTTCGAAGCTTTTCCATGGCTTGTGTAATATAATGAAAATTGCAAGAGGCTTAGAATGACAAGCAGGGATTATAAGGCAGTCAAGAACCACCCAATGCTTTAAAGACAAAGTAGGTCTGGGACCCACTTCACTGACTTGAAAAAAGTCTTCCTTCTATTATGTCCTACTACATCTTCCTGTGATCTAGATTTCTCCCTTTCCTACCCCAAAATCCCACATTGCTTTCCACTCAGTGTATTCTCAAGTACTGATTTCTTTAGGTTCAGACTAATAGCTGTGGTCTACAGCCTTTGATTCAACCATCACAGTGTTCTAACTCCACAAAACCAACCCAGAATTGTTCACACCTCCCAGATGCCAGAAAATGCAAAGGCCAGTGTTATGACAGCATAAACAAAGCTAGCTCCAAACCTCCAATTACACAAGAGTCTGGGGCATGATGGACCAGGTTAAAAGAGACTCCAGTGTGCTTTTTGGGTCATTTAAAAGAAAGCTGGTAAATCATTGTGTTAGGAGAACCTATTTTACTTTGGTGTCAGAAAGAACCACATAAAATGTAGGGCAAATTCCAAACTGTCACTTCAGAGGTTAAGTATTAGATCCAGCTGCATGTGAGTGCTCACTTCGGCAGCACATATACTAAGATTCGGCTGCATGTGACAGCTTATTTGAGCTGCAGCCATGATAACTGCATCCCAGCTAGCTGGAAGAAGGAACTTACAGGGTTTCCTTTTTTCCCGCAAATTTATTGGAATATAATGAATATACAAAAAACTGCTCATAATCAGTGTCTCAATTTGGTGAATTTGGACACATGTAGATACTCATTTTGCCATCATCGTAATCAGGGCAATAAATGTATCTATCACTTCCAAAAAGTTCTTTGTGTCCCTTTGGGGTTGCTTGTTCTATTTTTAATTTTTTGAGGAACCTCCCTATTCTTCTCTATGGCAACTGTACCATTTTACACCAACAGTGCATAAGGGTTCACGTTTATCCACATCCTTGCAAACACTTGTTATCTCTTATCCTTTTGGTAATAGCCATGCTAACAGATATGAGGAATATCTCAGTGTGCTTTTGAGTTGCATTTCCCTGTTGATTAGTGATGCTGAGCATCTTCTCATGTGTCTGTCAGCCATTTGTGTTTTCTCTGGGGAAAATGTCTGTTTAGACCCTCTGCCCATTTATTTTAATAGGTTATTTCCCTTTTTGCAGCTGAGTTCCTTATATTTTTTATATGTTTTGGACACTAACCCCTTACCCAACAGATGGTTTGCAGATATTTTCTCCCATCCCATAGGTTCCCTCTTTATTTTGTTGATTGTTTATAGTGCTGTCCAGAGGCCTCCCTTCTTTTAAAGGTAACTGCCCATAGACTTACATCACTCATACCTTTAGCCCATTGGCTAGAACCTACTGAAGTAGACTTACCAACATGCAAAGAAGAAAAATACCAGGAAACCAAATGTTCTTTTGCAAAGGAAGAAGGCAGAGCAGAGACCAGAGACAAGCACAGTCTCTGTTTCAACCTCTCACTACCTATGGGACTTTGGGCAAAAAAAAAAAACAAAAAAACAAAAAAACAAAAAAAACACTTCTGATGAATATTCTCATTCTTTAAATTAAGATAATACCTCCTTTGTGCGAATTATTTTGCTTCATCTCCCAGCAGTTATCTGTCACTGCTCACCAGGAGCTCCTTCCTGAAACTATCCATGCTTCCTGAGACTTCCATGGCATAACACTGTCTTGATTCCTCTCCAATCTCTCTGGCTATTCTCAACTGTAGCTGCTCTTATTGCCTTCTCTCCCTCTGTCCCTTACTGTTCCTATTGGCTCTCTCCTGGGGCAACTTTGTGCCCCACTTTCCCCTTAAGCCAGTCTCACTGTTCCACATGGTGAAAGAAAGTATAACACACATTTATTGAATAGTTACTATATGCCAGGAACTGTAAGCACTTTATACATAGAAGCTAGCTTAATCTTATCAACCCCAAAGGTAGATGTCGCAGTTGTTCCCATGTTTTACATGGAGGTTGATGGGATTTGTCTACCCTTGGTTTGGGCTGGATGTGTATTTTATCCAGGTTATCTGTTTTTGAGCTTATTACCACATTCCACCATCAAAAACAAAACAAAACACCACATTCCATGGGTATACTCAGTTGCTTACTGCATAGCTCTGTTTGGCCACCTTGCAAGCATTTCAAAACTCAACATGCCCCAGAGTAAACTCATAGTTCTTTCAACAATCATTTAGTGAGCACTTACTGTGCACCAGGTACTGTTCTAAGTGCTGAATCTACCAGTGCAACCTAAAGAGACAATCTCTGACTTCATGAAATCTACTATCCAGCTGGAGAGACAAAGAGTAAAACAAGTAGCATCATTGTGACCAGCCTTGTGAAGAAAAATGAAGGAAAATAAGTAGATGGAGAGAGATGGAGAGGGCCATGTGGTAGATAGATTAATTGCTCTACTAAGATGGTGACTTCACCCACTAAACCCTGGAAGCTCTAAGTACATTTCACTATATGGGAAAAAGGGATTTTGCAGATGTGATTAAGGGTAAGGACTTTTAGATGGGCATCTTATCTAGGATTATGTAGAAGGACCCAATAAAATCACATGGGCCCTTAAAAGTTAAAGAGGAAGGCAGGATGGTGAAATCAGAGCTATGTGACAATGACAATGGAAGAAGAGTCAGGAGAGATTCAAAGTATGAAAGAAGGGATCCCTGGGTGGCGCAGTGGTTTGGCGCCTGCCTTTGGCTCAGGGTGTGATCCTGGAGACCTGGGATCAAATCCCACATTGGGCTCCTGGTGCATGGAGCCTGCTTCTCCCTCTGCCTATGTCTCTGCCCCTCTCTCTCTCTCTCTTTCTCTGTGACTGTCATAAATAAATAATTTTTAAAAAAGTATGGAAGGGACTCAAACCCCCACTACTCGCTTTGAACATGGAGAAAGGGGCCACAAGGTAAGGAATGTAGAAGCCTATAGAGGCTAGAAATGGCCCTCCATTTACAATAAGCAGAAAACAAGGACATCAGTCCTACATCCACAAAGAACTAAATTCTGACAACTTGAATGAATAGAAAACAGGTTCTTCTCCAGAGTCTCCCGAAAGTAGTACATCCTTGCCAATCCCCTGATGCTGGCCTGGCAAGACCTGTGCCAGCTAACCTACAGAACAACAAGTTAATAAATTTGTGTTGGTTTAAGGCACTAAATTCCTGTAATTTGTTATGGGAAAAAACAAATGCAGGCTATTTTGAGTGGTTGGGGAAAACCACTCTAAACAGAGTCCTGCACAGATACCTAGAGGAAGAGCTTACTGGACCGAAACGAATGACTCTAAAGTGAGAGGAACTTGGAATGTCTGAGAAACAGCAAAGAGCTGATGTGTCTGGAGTGCAGGGAGAGCAGTGGGAGCTGAGATAGCAGGAGATGCCAGGGGCCAGCACATGTGAAACTCTGTGGGTCATGAGCTTTGGATTGTATCCTAGGAACGATGGGAAGGCCCTTTGGCAGAGGAGAGACACAAGCTAATACTCTTAAAAGGCTCCCCATGGGTGTTGTAATGAGACTGGACTGCATAGGGCAAGAGGAGAAGCAAGGAAATTCACTTAGGAAGCATTTTTTTTTTTCACTGCATTTTTACAACAATCTAAATAAGAGAAGAAAACAGTTTGGACTCAGATGGAAGAGGCCAAGTTATAAGAAGCGGTCTCATAGAGGATGTATTTAAAAATTAGAGTCCGCTGTATTTTCTGGTGGCTAGGAAGTAGGGTGGGAAGAGAAGTCAGATGAGCAACTGAGTACACGGTGGTGCCAGTTACTGAGATGGGAAAAGAAAGTTAGGGGATCATGAGTTTGCTTTTGGACATGTTAAGTATTAGATGCTAATTAGCTATTCAAGTGAAGATGTCAGATAACTAATAGGTACCTGAGTCTGAAGTCCAGGAGCAATTTCGGCTAGAGGCATGTGGTGTACAGAATAGTGCCTTCCACCCTGAAGATGTTGCTGTCCTGATCCCCAGAATCTATGAGTACATTTTGTTACCTGCTAAGGGGGCAATAAAGTAGGAAAACAGCTTATTTTAAAATAAAAATATTTCCTGGATTATGTGAGTGGGTCCAGTGTAATCAAAAGGGTTCTTAAAGGGCACCTGGGTGGCTCAGTCCATTAAGCATCTGATCCTTCAGCTGAGCTTTCAGCTCAGGTCATGATCTCAGGGTCCTGGGATCCAGCCCTGTGTCAGGGCTCTCTGCTCAGCGGAGTCTGCTACTCCCTCTCTCTTGCCCACTCCTCCCTCTGCTCATATGCACACTCGCTTTCACTCTCTCTCAAATAAATGAATAGAATCTTTTTTTTTTTTTAAAGGAGGGGGCTTCTTAGTTGGGGATGAGAGAGGCAGAGGACTCAGAACGAGAGAGAAAGCATCATGAGATAGATTTGACTAGACATTGTTGGCTTTGAAGAAGGCAGAAGGGACCACAAGACAAGGAATGCTGGCATAGGGCAATAGTCCCTCTAGAACCTGGAAAAGACAAGGAAACAGATTCCTCCTGAGAGCCTCCGGAAAGGACAGCGCAGAAAATGCCTTGATTTTAGCCCAGTGAGATTCATTTTCGACTTCCAATCTTACAGAACTGTAAAATAATAAACTTTGATATTTGAAGTCACTAAGTTCCTGGTAGGTAATTTGTTAGAGCCACAATGGGAAGGAAACTAATCTAACTAACTAAACTAACAAGTCATAATTTCACTGAAACATGTTTTTCTTCAGTGTACCCTATTGGTAAATGGCATAAACATCAGCCATCTGTTCAAGCAGAAACATGTGTCATCTTTAATTCCTTCCTCTCCTTCATGCTCCCATCAAGTTCTTTAGATTCTACCTATATTTACTCAGTTACCCACTGCAGTATTTCTCTACTACAGATCATCTTCATCATTGCCCTCTTTCTTTGGGAGGGAAGAAGGAGACAGTACATACCCACCATTCTCCATTTTGCAAGCCAGAATGAACCTTCCAGATTAAATATTTCTGGTAATTATTCCTCTTTCCTGAAACTCTTCAAAGGGTTGCTGTTTCACTCAGAAGACAGCCCCAACTGACAGACATGTCTTAGAAGGTCCTCCAAGGTTCGCCTCTGTCCTCAGCCTCACTTCCTGACACTCATCCTCACACTAAACTTCAGACCCCAGAAAGCATTTGGAGGCCTTCTCACTTCCCACTGGCCTTCCTCCTCCCTTGACCCCCTCATAGAAAAGCCTCCAATGGTCAACATCCCCACCCACCCACCATCAGGGCCCAAGTTACTCCCTTAGATTGTTCCTGATCTCCTAAATGGTTAGCACCTTGGTATGAGGACCTCAAACATTTGTTTCTAAATACCCATCACAATAGTTGGCTTTGCCTTACCTGTCCACTACTGTTATCTCTATTCCTAGCACCCAGCCTATAGGAGGTATTTGTCAAATGATTGCTCACTGAGAATCTATAAATCACTACCTTTAAAATCTCTACAAAGGCTCCTGTACAATTTTTAGTTACCATTTCCTTTATAAAGCCCTTACTAATGGAGTGTTCAGATACTTTTTAAAATGCAATACTTTTGGGCCTATCACTATTTTTCACATTCTTCATTTGCCCCCAACCCCTACTTTAGATACGGGCAGTAGGAGGTAGGTGGTAGAACGACTTTATGTTTTCTTATATTTATGTCACCCAACATGTAGCTATTGAGCATCTTTTATACGCCAATCACTAGGTGCTGAGAATATAATTAGTCTGGGTTTTTTTGTGTTTTATTTTATTTTTTTATTTTTGCATAGTCTATTTTTATGGAGTTTGCGTTTTATTATAAGGTGAGGGGAAATCCAAAAGTAAAGAAATCGAAAATTATACAGAACATGGACAGTAATAAGTGTCAAAGTCAGAAAAGTAGGTAGGGCGGTGGGGGAGGGGGGAAGGGAGTGTAGTGTTATTTTTATATAGGGTGATCAGGCAAGCTTTTCGAATAAACCAACATTTGAGCAGGGACCAAGAGCAAAGGAAGAGTCCGTATCGGGTTACAGTGAAGCCTGCAGGGCCAGGAATTCCGTTTTCTAAACTCAAACCCCAGCTTTACCAGTTGCAAGGTGCATGCGACTAAACAAGTCAAACTAGTCCCTCTGAGTCTGCTTCCTGGCTGCAAAAGGATAGCAATACTGCAAGCCTCGTCGCGAGTACAAGCTCCGCAAGCAAACTAACACAGACTAGGCGCTCTTGGAGGAATTCCAGGGACAGGGCGAGACCCTAGGAAAGAACCCGGGAGAAGACCCCAGGGGCCTCACAGCACGAGCTCCGCCCCCTGGCTGGGGTGCAGCCGCTGATTGGCTACTCGACTCCTCCGTCCCGCCCCACCCGGGCGTCCGGCCCAATCGCGGCCGGCTTGGCGCCGAGGTTAGGTTCCCAGGGGCCACCAAGGGGGGCGGTCCCCGTTGACGCTACGGTGACGTGTTACGTCACGGTGGGCGGAAGTCCCGGGCGCTGTTTTGAAATCGGGCCGCCGGAGTCTCGTCGGCGTCTTCCGCGGCGGAGGCCGGCGGCACCGGCGGCGGGCGGCCCCCTGACCCCGGTCTCGGCCCCGCCGGCCTGAGGCCGCAGCCTCGCCATGTCCACCCCTCCGCTGGCGGCGTCGGGGATGGCGCCGGGGCCGTTCGGCGGGCCCCAGGCCCAGCAGGCCGCCCGGGAGGTCAACACCGCGTCCCTGTGCCGAATCGGGCAGGAGACGGTGCAGGACATCGTGTACCGCACCATGGAGATCTTCCAGCTCCTAAGGAACATGCAGGTGCGAGGGGAGGCGGGGCGCTCCCGCCCGGAACGGGAGCCGATTCCGTCGTCGCCTGGCGGTGGGGCCTGGGCGTCGGCGGGGCTCCCTGGGCGACCTCCGGTACCGCGTCGCCCCGCTTACCTTCCAAGTGTTCCCCGGGGACGCGCCCCCGCCCCCCCGGGACTCTGTGATGTGCACACAGGTGACGCTCCCCAGGCGACTTCACAAGGGCCGCGGCCTCGTTGTCTTTCTTTCTTTTTTTTTTTTTTTAATTTTATTTTTATTTTATTTTTTTATTTATTTTAATTTATTTTAGTTTTTTTTTTTAGTTCAGTTTGCCAACATCTAGCATAACACCCGGTGCTCATCCCATCAAGCGCCCCCCTCAGTGCCCGCCACCCAGTCACCCCCACCCCCCGCCCCTCCCCTTCCACCCCCCCTAGTTCGTTTCCCAGAGTTAGGAGTCTCTCATGTTCTGTCTCCCTCTCTGACATTTCCCACTCACTTTTTTCTCCTTTCCCCTTTATTCCCTTTCACTATTATTTATATTCCCCAAATGAATGAGACCATGTAATGTTTGTCCTTCTCCGATTGACTTCACTCAGCATAATACCCTCCAGGCCCCTCCACGTGGAAGCCGTGGTCTACGAATACAATGGAATATTACTCAGCCATTAGAAACGCGCAGCCTCGTTTTCTACCTTCGACCGGATTCTCTAGTTCCCTGGGCAAACTCTTGTCCCTTTCAGGGCAAAGAGGTGGCCCTCTCACTGTGTTGACCTCCTTAGACTGCCTTAACTTTCCACCTCTTTTTCAAGCAGAAAGACTTTCAGAGGGTTCGAGGAGCTGAAGACTTCAGATTCTGCTAACCAGTTTTGTTAGACATTTTTGTTTTTGGTATGACTGCCACACGTACATTAAAATGACATTTATATATAAAGTCTTGGCACACGTATATATTGCTTAGGAAAGCATCATCCCAGCAGCCCGGGTGGCTCAGCGGTTTAGCACCACCTTCAGCCCAGGACGTGACCCTGGGGACCCCGGTTGGAGTCCCCGATCGGGCTCCCTGCATGGAGCCTGCTTCTCCCTCTGCCTGTGTCTCTGCCTCTCTCTCTCTGTGTGTCTCTCATAAATAAATAAATAAAATCTTTAAAAAAAAAAAAAAAAGAAAGAAAGAAACCATCATCCACACCCCCAAAAAAAGTTTCCTCAGGTGCCTTTGAAATCTTTGCTTTTGGGGATCCCTGGGTGGCACAGCGGTTTAGCACCTGCCTTTGGCCCAGGGCGCGATCTTGAAGACCCGGGATCGAATCCCACGTCGGGCTCCCGGTGCATGGAGCCTGCTTCTCCCTCTGCCTATGTCTGTGCCTCTCTCTCTCTCTCTCTCTCTCTCTCTCTCTCTCTCTCTGTATGACTATCATAAATTAAAAAAAGAAAAAAGAAATCTTTGCTTTTGGCCTTCCATCCTCAGGCAACTTCCGATTTGCTTTCTGGCACCATAACTGGTTTGCGTTTTCTAGAGTTTCATATAAATAGAATCCTACACTATGTAGTTTTTGTGTTTTGTTTTTGGGGGTTTTTGTGGGGTTTTTTTGTTTTTGTTTTTTTTGTCTGGCTCCTTTGGTTCAGCATGTATCATATAGTTCATATCAATAGTTCATTCCTTTTGATTGCTGAATAGTGCTCCATTGTGTGAATAAATTAGAATTTGACTGTTCATCTGTTGATGGGTATTTGGGCTGTTTCCCCTTTGGAGACGTTATAAGTAATGCTATGCATATTTACTTTGCAAATGTTTGTGTGAACACGTTCCATTTCTTTTGAGTGGATAGATGCTTAGGAGTGGAACTGTTGGGTCATATGGCAAATAACTAGGGTTTGAGAAGCTTTCCCAAAGTGGCTGCCCCATTCTCCATTCCCATCAGCAGTGTTGGAGGGCCCCAGGTACTCCTCCTCCTGACCGCGCTTGTTGGTATGTGTCCTTTTGCTTGCAGATTCTTTCTCCCAGTCTGTAGCTTTTCATTCTCTTCACATGGCCTTTGGAAGAACAGGTATTTTAAACTTTGATGGAATCGAACTTACCTATTTGTTCTCTTACAGATTTTGCTTTTGGTGTTGTACCTAAAAAGTCTTTGCCTAACCCAAGGGACAAATGTTTTCTCCTGTCTCTTTTTTTTTTTTTCTGGAAGTTTTATAGTTTTAGGATTAGGTCTGTGATGCACATGGAGTATATTTTCTTGTATAGTATCATAAATGTGGATTCAAGTGCATTTTTTTTTTTTTTTTGTCATTTGGATATCCAGTTGTTCCAGTACCATTTTGCTTATCTTACTGCTTAATTTTAATGCTTGCTTATCTTACTACTCTGTGATGTGGGTATCGTTCTTGTTTTATGAGGGTTCTGCTAAAGAGGTGAAGTGACTTGTCCAAAGCTAGTCAGTGATAGGGTAAATCTGAAACCTGGTCTTCACACTGTTAGAACTCTGATTTCAGTCGGTGCACTATAACAGTAATTCAGGTACACGGAAATCTCTTCACCATATCAATGTGCCAGTGTGAAACACAATACAGAGGGAATCAGAGAAGACATGAAATTGTTGGCAGTAGTTTTAAAAATTAATATCTAAAAATGATTAAAGTAGGATTAAATGGTTTTTAGAATTTAGTAAATATTTATTTTTACCCTGCTATACACTAGGTACTGAATTAGGACTAATAGATCTTACAGCTAACATTTATCAAGTACTTTCTTGGTCAGGCACACCGTTGTAAAAACAGTTCTAAGACATATTTTTATCCTTATTTTACAGTTAAGGAAATAGGCTTAAAGAGAAGAATTTACCAAACATGACACATACCTAGTAGTTCTTCCTACTAATCTCTTTATAATACTAACATGCTGTCAAACACTTTGTATAGAATTAACAGAGATATAATACACACTCAAGACCTACACTAAAAGAGCCAAAGTCTTTCGAAAATATATAATCAATAACTAGATTACATTTGGACATATATTCAAAACCAATTTGTGAGGGACTATGATAGTTATTTCATTGGGCCTCTTTTTTTTTTCTTCTTCTTTTTTTTTTTTTTTTTTTTTTTTGGTTTGAGGGTTTTTTTTAATGTGTTTCTTTTTTCTTTTCTTTTTTTTTTTTTTTTTTTTAATTGGAGTTCGATTTGCCAACATAGAGCATTAACACCTCATCCCATCAAGTGCCCCCCTCAGTGCCGGTCACCCAGTCACCCTCGTTGGGCCTCTTATTTTGTGAATTCCGTGGTTTAATTCATGTAAGACCCTTTCAGGCATGCCATAATTGGCTCAAAAAAAGAAACAACAACATGATCCTTCATAACCCAATCATTGGAAGAAGTGGCACAAACCAGGACCATACGTAATCTAGTTAGTTCTTAATACCTTTTTTGAAGTATTAAAAAATTTTAAATTGTTTTCTATATTATTAATCCAGAAGGATGAAGTGCCATAAATACAAACTGCTGAGATTATTTCTAAGTGTTTTAGAGAAGTGGTTCCTTATTTATAAGGTCTCCATTAGTCTCTTGAGAATTTGATGAAAAGTATAGATTCTCTTCTGAGAAAAATGTACATGTATATGCTCTGAGTAAAGCTTAAGGGTGAAAAAAATATGAGGGGGAATTTTATTCAAGGATTGCTAGGTCCCAGGTTAAGATTCCCTGCGTAAGAAAATAACTGCTTTGGTTTTGTTATCCTTTAAGGGTTTTTTTTGTTGTTGTTGTTGTTATCCTTTAAATCTTAAAAAAACTAATATTTAATATATTCAGAATTCAGAAATTAAAAGAGGACATGACAGTGAACGATATCTCTCCCATCCCTGTCTGCTAGCTATCTAACAAACAACCCCTTTCCACAGGCAGTGAATGTTAATGCTTTTTATTACTATTCTTGTGTATAACTCCGGATATTCTATGCATATTTAAGGCAATGTGCATGTTTGTTCTTTCATTTTCCCCCTTTTTTCACAAATAACAGTATATTATACACAACACTTTGCACCTTCCTATTTTCACTCAGTATATTTTGGAGTTTATTCATATCTGTACAGAATATATTTCCTTTTCCTTTTAAGGTGTATATACAGGAATACACTGCATGGAAATACTATGATTTATTCAAACAGTTCTCTCGGCATTTGGGTTGCTTTTAATCTCACTATTATACTGCAATGAATAACCTCCTACATAAATGTGCAAGTATACCTGTAGGATAAATTCTTAGAAGTGGTTCTGTGCTTCTGTAATTAGATGAATTTCGATGAATTGCCCTCCACGGAGCATTGTGCCACCTTATGCTACCACGTCCTAACCAAGACCAACAATTGGGCTCTGACAGCAAGGTTCTATTTCTGAACCTTTGATCACATGATAGGAGAAAATCTACTCTATGTTTCTCCTAGTTTGAATGAGTTTGAGCGTCTCTTCGTATATTCATGAATCATTTATATTTCCTTTTCTACTAGCTGCTTGTTCATATTATTTGCCCTTTTGGGGGCGTCTTCTTTAACCTCTCCCTCAGTGTATCGATTTGGCTATGACATATTAGAAAAACTTGATCTGTGTGATAGAACTTGCGAGTATTTCTTTTCCCTGGTCTGTCGTCTGCGCTTGGGCCCTGCTTACGGAAGTTCTGGCATACGTATGTACTTTTTAAGGCAGTTGAATTTATCAGTCTCTTAGGATTTCACATTGTGTGTCAAGTTAGGAAGAACTTTCCCACTTCAAAATCAGGAAGGTCTCTGGGTTTTGTTTCAATTTTACATAGAAAACTTTGACCCATATGGAATTTATCCTTCTATAAAGTGTGAGGTATGGCCCCAGCCCTACATTTTCCAAAAAGGGCGAATAATTCTTTTTCATTCCTCCATGCTACTTTATACAAACAAGTCTGTTTCTGGATGCTCTATTCCATTTGGCTGCCTTTTACGTAGTAATCCCAAACTATCTTAGATTTATTGTGACTCCATAGTTTGTTTACACTTATTTCTAAAATTGCCCTGGATGTCCTTATTTATTTTTCCACCCATATTTTAGAATCAGCTTGATTAGTTCTGAGAAAAACCTGTTAGCCTTTTATTAGGTTGATTTAACATAGAGAGACTTTACATCAGAGTGATGTTGAGTCTTACTAAGAACACAAATATATTTTTGTGTGTGTCCCTGTGAGGAATTTTAAGTTTTCATCTATATCTTGAAATTTTTAAATCTACCGTTTATCTTTATGGCTGCTATTATAAATGGGGTCTTTTTCCTTTCTCATTTTCGTTTTCATATATGAAAGTAAAGCTGTTTTCTCTATATTATTTTGTTCCCACTCTTTACTTTCGTTGATTGTAGCACTGTATCATATCATTTATATCATATCAATAAATACTGATGATTATGTTACTTCCTTTTTTAATGTTTCAAAACGTTTTCTTTTTTTCTAGTTGGCTTGGCCAGAGCCTCCAGAACAGTGTTCACTAGTAGTATTAGTGCTCTTAGTAGACTTCCTATTCTGTTCCTGACTTCAGTGATGAGGTTTTTAATGTTCCCACACTAATCTTGGTGCTGACCTTTTAACCGAGATAAAGGTATTTTATAGTGCTAGGAAGTTTTTTACTCTGTGTTTTATATTTGTTTTAAGAACGGATGTTGAATTTAGTTGAACACCTTTCTGGTGTCAAAGGGTATGATCATATATTTACAGATCTTCGTTAGTAGATAGTAGAGTAGAGTAGTTCTCACTCTTCATTCAAGAGTGAGATAGTTACTGATGAACTTTTCAGCTAAACATGTATACTGTGGATTTATACCAAGAGATCTTAGGCGCTATTACAACTTATATTCTGTGGTAGAGGAACCTTGTCTCTCTCATGTTCACTACTTCCTGTAGCTTCTAGAACACTGCCTGACACATGAAAAGCATGCAGGAATTTTTAGAAGGAATTAAATCTTCCCTTCTTTGAGAATCTGATGCTATCTATGAAAATACCCTGGGATCCCTGGGTGGCACAGCGGTTTGGCGCCTGCCTTTGGCCCAGGGCGCGATCCTGGAGACCCGGGATTGAGTCCCACATCGGGCTCCCGGTGCATGGAGCCTGCTTCTCCCTCGGCCTATGTCTCTGCCTCTCTCTCTCTCTCTGTCTCTGACTATCATAAATGAATTTAAAAAAAAAAAATTGAAAATACCCAAACTTGGTTGAGTGGGTGAACTTGTAGAGGGTGTTCTTTGCATTTCAAAGGATTTTGTTTTTCTTTATGAAAGGATTTACTTATTTTACATAACACACTTCTTAGTGAATCTTAAGTACAGACTTATGGATAAAATCACTGAAGTAAAATAATTCAGACTGTACTTTAAAACCTTCTTCCATGGATGTGCACTATACAAAATACAGGATATAAATGTGAATAACTTACAGTCTTCACAAAGTAGAAGATATGGGCCAAGTATTAAACCTAATAAATATAGATACAGGTAAAGGTATAATTCTTCTTTATGCAAGATGTAATCATTATACCACTTATTATCACCCAAACAGGAAAGCAAGGATCCTTTAAAACTTTTCTCTGATTGTGAAAGTTCATGAGAAATCCTACATTGTATTTAGTTGAACGCCTTTTGGTGGATGAACTTGTCATGCATTTTTTTAAAAGTTTTGACTGGGACGCCTGGGTAGCTCAATGGTTCAGCGTCTGCCTTTGGCTCAGGGCGTGATCCCTGAGTCCTGGGATCAAGTCCTACATCAGGCTTCCTGCATGGAGCCTGCTTCTGCCTATGTGTCTGCCTCTGTCTCTGTCTCTGTCTCTCTCTCTCATTTTCTCTCTCCTGTCTCTCATGAATAAATAAATAAAATATTTAAAAAAATAAAAGTTTTAACTGATTCAGCCTTTGATATTTTATAATGTTTCTTGGAGATACTGGCCTCAGAGTGTTTTAATGCTTGAGAATTTCTGAACTGATTTCAAATAATTTCAGAAGATCCATCTCCTTAACTTTCAAACTGTGACACTGCAGGAAATTTGAAAATGATAGAAAAGAAAAAAATAAGTTATTCAAGCAGATCTCCCTGTTGCATCTTTTATCAACTGTGTGTAGGTTTTTCCAGTCTTTTTTTATGTTTACTGTTTTATCTACTTGTAATGATAGTGTTCTGTTTTCTTTTTTTCCCAAATTCTGTACCATGCACTTTTTTTTTTTTTTTTTTTTTTTGCATTTCTACCTCATATGTTTAAAAAAATAAAATAGTAAACAGGTTTAGAAAGGCTGATCTTCTAGCTATTGGGTAGTAGTTAGTGTCTTGGTCTTAAGGCACTTTAATCCCCAAGATAGTATATAAGTGAATGCTAGTAATCAAACCATCTTGTGTACTAGAAAATATGGTCTAAATGTTAATTCTAATGGTATAATGTAACAGATCCAATTGTGGGAATAAAATGCTGTACAGAATACTTTGATGTACAGAGATGTACAGAGAAAGGAAGATTTTGTTCATGAGATTCAGCAGTGCAAGAAAAGGTGCATTTAGTTACAAGTTCTAAATAATAGTCAATCGCCATGTGTCTGTAATTTTATCCTTTTGGCACATACTTTTGGCATCTTTTGATAAAACTCCTGAATTAAAAAATATATAAGCATCCAAGACAGAGCTATGATTATAAGCAGTTATTATAATAATTTATTAATGATGCCCAAGTACAGATTGATCTGCATCTCTCTCTCCTACTGTTGATTTCCTTTTTGTGGTAAAACTTTTGGTGACAGATTTCTGTTTTAGTGCATGTCTGGAGCATCTTAATTACCTTATAGTTAAGGTATTTTGAGATTATTTTGCTATAGCAGCAGTATACTGTTTCTTTCTTCTGCTGAAAAGCCCTGATCATCACTTTGGACGTTTCTATTGCTGCTTCTTTTTCTTTTAATTGTATTTTATTTTTAACTTCCCATACTCGAGTTCAGCAGCTTGCTGCCCTTATGTAATAATAATATTAAAATTGTGGCATTATTTTTAAAGTTATAATACACAGTTTGTGGGGAAAGTATCTCAGCTGATCAGAGTTTTTTCTAGGGCTGGTTTACAGCACTGAAGCCAGACACCACGGAGCTAACAAATAAGAATTATTCTTAAAATTACCCTTGATTAATTGTGAAAAACAGTTTGCTTTTACACAGTGCTTTAAAAATATTTCTCTTTTGCTAGCTTTACTTACAGAAAATCTCAATTGCCGTTACTTCATATCTGTCTTATTCTTGTTTTGCCTGAAAAGCTGCCAAATGGTGTCACTTACCATACTGGAACATATCAAGACCGGCTAGCAAAGCTACAAGATCATCTTCGCCAACTTTCCATTCTCTTCAGGAAGCTGAGATTGGTCTATGACAAATGCAATGAAAACTGCGGAGGAATGGATCCCATTCCAGTGGAGGCAAGTTATAGGGGTAGAGGGAAGGTGAATGTAAGATGCCAGACCTTTGTAATTTTTTCCCCCTTTTCTCTTTGTCTTCTCACAATATTTTCAGATTTTGAACTATATTGGTCTTACTATTGATTAGAGAAGGTGAAAATATGCTATTTATGCATAGAATTAGTACTGTCTTTTCATGTTAATAACTTGTAGATTTGAACATCCAAGCCTGTACTGAATTTTTGTTGGGAGGAAAGAGTTGTCTTGTGGCAAGTTTATTATTGCTGCCAGGGTCAATTTAATTAAATTAGTGCATGATTTTCTTTTTTTATTTTTTCTTTTTTCTTTTCTTTTTAGAAAGAGTTTTCATAGTATTGTAAAAATATTCTTAAAATGGCTTTCAAATAAGTTCTTTACAGAGGAAATATCTTTTTCATCATTATTAATTTAGATTAGCGGAATCACTTTTGTTTGAAAATCTATTTCTTAAACTTAATCTTGGGTAACATGTATTTTAGTTCACTAGGTATATGATATTTTTATAAGTGGCCCTTGTTGACAAGTTCTGTCTCTGCCAACAAAAGTAGCTGGGAAGGTCTGGATGCTCTCTTACTACATGTGGAGAACAATTTCATGTGACAAGTCCTTTCTTTCTGAGTGATCAGCATGTAAGGGATGAACAGACACTACAAAATGGCCTGAAAGAAGTGATCAAAGTTATAGGAGAAAGATCAGCAATGTGGTCAACATTGGCAGGTGCTGGAGAGAAAGTCAAGGAAAATAAAGGAGGAAAATTATCCAGTAGATTTTGCTCGAGGAAAATTGTTGGTATATATGAGCAGAGCTTTGTTGAGATGTTTGTTAGCCACAAAAAGTCAGATTGCAATGGGTTGAAGATTAAACAGGAAATAAGGAACTGAAGCCAACAAGTAGATAACAATCTTTCAAAAAGGTTAGATAAAAAGAGGAAAACAGTAGATGGAAGGAGGGTTGGTGTCAAGGGTTTTGGGAAAAGGAGAGAAACAAAAGGAAAAAGAACCTTTAAATGAAAGAGACCAGACATGTTTAGATTATAAAGGAAGAAAACAGTAGGGAGAGGTTGGGGATAGGGAGATAAATAATGAAGACAGGAGGATGAAGAAATCAAAACACAGGAAGGGAAATCAATCATCTTTAGGAGGGAGGACAGCTCTGCATTAGGAAAGGAAAGGAAGGAAGAATGGTTGTGATGTGGATAAGTTTATATTTTTCCCAAGAATTTGAAGAAGTTTGGCCAGATGACTGACTCCCGGTTGTATCATTTGTTTACCTCTAGCGTATTCCTGCATTGTTGATATAAGATGGTAGAGACCAAATGATTCCTGAAATCTCTTGTCATGTTTATGAGGAGCTTCAAATAAACCCTATCACAAACCATATGTATTTCATTATAATTCTGCTAGATGTTTCATTACTATATAAATTTTTTTCTCTTATGAGAAACTTTTTCCCAACTAAAAGAAGACCTCTAGAAATTTGCATAAACATTGAGGTTCTAGATAATAAAGTAAATGACATTCATATAATGCACATCCATGAAGTTCTTTTCTTTCTAGTATAAATGAAAGAAAGCCTGTTCTATCTCAAATGGACTGTAATTGTTTTTAGGGGCAGGAATCATATCTTACTTATCATTTTTGCAGTATCTCACCCAGTGTCTGAAAATTAAATATTTGCTGATTGAATAGGTAGTCTATTATTTAACTGTATGCAACAATTAATTTTATAAGAGCTAGTTTGTAAAAGAAACCTGAACGTGTAATGTCTAGGAGGCACTAAAATGATAAACTTCTAATGCTGTTATTTTAGGCCATCACGTGAAATACAGTTTATTTATATACCCCAAGGTGAAAAGCATAAAAATTAACCTTAATCAGAAAGATTTTGCATACAGTGTAATTGAAAACTTTGCATCATGTTTTTGACTTTTAACTCTTGTCTGCCACTCCCAGCAACTAATTCCATATGTAGAAGAAGATGGCTCAAAGAATGACGATCGGGCTGGCCCACCTCGTTTTGCTAGTGAAGAGAGGCGAGAAATTGCTGAAGTGAATAAAGTGAGTTATTAGTCTGTGTACTTTATATTTCAGAATTATGGGTAAGAATTGCAAGGCAATCTATGTAACTCAAAGACATAGTTTGAATTATAGAATTACACAGTTGTTTCTGTGGCATATTTAACCTAGAGTATAACCAAGAACTAAAAAGGTAAGCAGAAATGCACCCAAATTGTCAAAAGAAAGATCACAGAAATCATGCCATAAAGCTCTTAGAAAAGCTTCATAGGCACTGAGTCACCAACTCATTTACTTTTTTCTTTTCTAGACAGAATTCTAGCTTTCTAGCTTACAGCATATATTTGGAGTAGCAAATGATAAAAATTTACAAACAGAAAATGTGAATATCTCAACAGTGGAATAAGAAATTGAGAGTTATCAAAGCAATAAGCCAACCTCACCTTCCATCCTGCAAAAGTTCCTAACTTGAATGCATTTATTACTGAATATTTTTTGAAGTTTAGAAGACAATGTTCAGATAGTTCTCATAAAACAAAGAGAAATAGGAAAAGTTGTCAGTTCATTCTGTGGTAGAAACATGGCCTGTGATTACCAAAACTTAACAGCACAATAAGTAAATACCAGTCTCATTAATTCACTTCCAAACACAAACACACACACACCTGCCACTGCCAGCTCTGATCCTGAAATTCTGAACTCTAGTCAGTAGAATTCATCGAGATATTAACAATCCATCACAGCCAGAAAGGGTTTTTGGAGGTAGATGAGGATAATTTAGTTTACATATATAATACATAGTATCAGTGCATTAAATTGGAAAAAATTTTTTCTCAGATTTAAAAGACATTTGATAGAAATCAAATGTTACTGATTCAAAGAACACTTAAAACTATTAGTCTTAAAAAAAATTTATTTCAGATAAATAGCCAACATTTTCATATGGGTGAAATACAGAACTAATTCTGTTAAAAACGAGCCGAAAATAAGATGCTGTATACCAATACCACTATGTTTATTATTATTTTAGAAGTTCTAGCCAGAACAAAAAGACAGGAAATAGAAACAAACATTGGGAAATGGGTTATAATATTATACACATGTTTGTTAAGTTTGTACATAATATTATAACTCAGACTTGTTAAGTTCAAAGAAACTCAGTTGATTAACAACTAGAGTCAATAAGAGTTTGATAAAAAGACTTAATATGAATGATACCATTTTCTTGTAGTGTTATAAACCGATTATAAGATCCTATTCAGGGATCCCTGGGTGGCTCTGGGGTTTAGCACCTGCCTTCGGCCCAGGGTGTGATCCTGGAGTCCCGGGATCAAGTCACACGTTGGGCTCCTGCTTCTTCCTTGCCTGTGTCTCTACCTCTCTCTCTCTTTCTGTCTCTCATGAATAAATGAATAAAATCTAAAAAAAAATAAAATAAATCCTATTCATAATTACAACTAATATTAAGTAGTTAGGAATTATCAATGATATATGTGACTAAACTTATTATGATACGTAAAAGAAGTTTTGGATAATTTAAAAAAAAAACAAAAAACCAAAGTCTTGCATAGACAGTAAATATTCTAGAAATGACCAGTCTTGAGTATGAATTCTCTTGAAAGTACATAAAATAATAAGATTTTAGCTCAGCACAATGAAAAAACAAATCCAAATAAGATCCAAATTGGAATTTTTTTTTTGTTGTGAGTATACTAAAACATCAAAAGAAATTCCCATAAAATAGAACTCTTTGCTTCAAAAATTAAAATGTAATATAGAGAATATTATAAAAAACAATAATTGTGAAGTAATGGTACAAGAATAGATAGATTAGTAATATAATAGCCAGAAAAATACTTGTCCTATTGTATATAAGAATTTATTGTGTTAGAAGAGGGATTGTGTGGAAAATCTGTCTTTAAAAATAGAAACTTTGGGGGGAAATTACCTAGTTTTTCATTATACCATATGTCAAAATTAATATCAGAGTTGAAAATAAGACCTGAAAAAACAAAATATTGAAAAATTTAGGGAAAATATATATCAAAACTCAAGAGAAAGGAAAAAGCTGGATTTTATAAAATTTTAATTTTTTTCATAAAAGGAGAAATACAAATTAAGAATATTTCCAGCAAAATTTGACACTGATGAATGAGTATAAAGAACTTACAGTAAGAAATTTATAGGGAAGGAGAAGGGGATTGGGAACTTTTAATTTACATCTCAAAGAATAAATGGTGTTTGGTAGTCTAGAGAGATGAGGCATTCATTAAGAAGTGTTATATGTTTCTGTTGATAATCTATGCATTAATTCACAACAGATGTGCTCTATTATTTTTCTCTGTAATAATTATAAAATACAATGAAATATGTATATAAATAAAACGGCATTATAATGGCAACTTTGACTGCAGAGCATATGACATATATAGTTTATTCTCTACCAAAGCTTTTAATGATATTTTAGGGGAAAAAAGCCTGTGTAAATAAAGAAATGTATAATTTTTCTAAATATATGTTTTATTTCACTTTTTATTTCTGAGTTTTTCCTCTTCTTTTCCAATTTGATGGCTTAGGAATAACTTACTCTTGATTTTTTTTTAAAGACCTTTCATATAATCAGAATACAATAATACTTTGACAGTATATAATCAAAAAATCCTACTAGCTATTGATTTAGAATTTTGTGAATTTTAAGGGAAGGGCATAATTGATAGGAAGGATAAGTTATAAAAAAATTTCTTTCCCCACTTTAGGATTTAACTTCCAGTCTCCACATACTTTTCTTCCCCCAGTCTTTTCAATACGGTTATATCATAATTGGGATTCAATAAATATTGTGTTTGTATTATTAAGGCACATAAATATTATTTATTGTTTAGCCACATATTAAACTGGGGTCTCATTTCCTTGAACAATTATTTGTCCTACTGGAGTTAGTAATTCTGTAATTTTTAAAAATTTTTTGGTTCATTATGTATCTGGGGCAGCATCTCAGCACTGTTTTCCAGCTTTTCCACAGAGTCAAAATTATCAGGCAGTTTATTGGTTCTTTTTTTCTCCCCAGAGTCCTCCATCTCCTCAGTAGGTCTGGATTGAATGCCCTCTAGGCCTGCTGTTCAGCACTGTTCTAGGGCTCCCTTCGCCCCTTCTGTTGGCCTCACTGTTTCCTCAGCCTCATGTCTTCCTCTTTCTTGGTTTATTGCCTTGTTGGTAAGGTACATACATTAGTGGGCTTCTTCAGAAGAAATATAAGGACTTAAGTTTTAGTCTTCCCAAAGCTATCCACTTGATAGTTTGGCTGGCTATAAAATTCTATGTTATAAATTAATTTCCCTCAGAAATTTGAAGGTATTCTTCCATAATCTTCTCAAATAGGATTTGGCAAACTCTAAAGGGCCAGATAATAAATATTTTAGGCTTCGTGGGATGGGACATATAAGATCTTTGCTGTGATGTAAAAACCATCCTTAGCTCACAGGCCTTATAGAAACAGGTCATGTGCCATAGTTTGCAACCCCTTTCTATTTCACTTTGTTGTCTTTCCAGATTGAGGCTCTAAATTAAGACCTGATGAACTCTGATGCTTAATCATGAGCCATTTATATTTAAGAATGAGTCACTAGAAAGCTAATAATAGGCTTTGTGAGTGGACTTCACCATGTTGAGATTGGGAAGCAAGTTGGTTTTTTTGCGGGTTTGACCCCAATTATCATTTTCTCAGGATTTTTTTTTCTTTAAGGCTGTTTAGTTTCTTCAGAGAACAATCTTCCAGTGCCTACATAAAGATGCTCTTGTCTTTCCTTCTGCCGTTCTGATGGCACTGAATCTACAGCCATTGTGGTTCAGTTTCATAGAAAAACACAGCTCCTAATCCTTAGAGGTGGGGCAGGGCACAGGGAGAGAGTACTCAGTCACCTGTTCATGAGGAGTAGGAGTGTGCATCTGGGACTCTTGCTAGTCCCTGGAGCTCTTTGAGCTGTTCCTCCAGTTTTTAATCCCCAGGCCTCACCTGGTGCTGTTGCCCTGGCACCTGCCTCCAGTCTCCATGGAGGAGCAGGCCTGTTCTCAGTGGCTGGTGTCCCTAAATCCACCTGGGCTGTAGTTTCCTCCCAAGTCATTTGCCACTCTCCTTCTACTTTTCCTCTAAAACTACCACCTTGCATCTGCTACAGATTCCTTTCTGATCATTTTTCCCCACATAGGATTATAGCTTTTTCATTCCTCTCTTGCCATTTTACTAAAGTTTTGCGGAAAAGAAGAGATAAACGCATGAATTTAGTCCACAGCGTTTATCTGCAACAAGTTTATTCAATACACAGAATAGATACACAGTATTTCTGAAGATTTGTCTATTTATGGAATAAAAGCCCATATTCAGATTTTGTGTTCCCATTATACTTCAGGCATTTAAGAACTCTTTCTTTGATTAAGTCATTGAATCTGATGATTTTGCTGTTTTAAGTGCTTCTAACTTTGGGGTAGAACTTGTTTTAGTTAACATTAAACTGAAGGTTGTTACAAAGAAGAAAGAATCTAGATGTTTGAATTGAACAAATTTAAAGTTTAGCCCTATGTTTCTATAGGAATTATTCTTTTAAAGAGAATTTAGGGGGAAAGTATCTTGAGTGGCAGGGAAAGTCCTCATTTGATGGCTTCTTAACTACCTCTGACTTCCTAGGAACTATTACTATATTTTGAAACAGAAGTAGGGAATTAGTAAATGAGAGATTTTTAAGAAAAAGGGAGGAGGGGAGGACTAAGATTTGGTTAACTCAAACTGAAATCCAAAAAATAAAGAAGAAAAGAATAGTTAAAAACCAAGCAAAGTGGATTTCTTTAATCTAGAGGTTTTTAACTAACTTCTTAAATAAAACATTGTAATTGTGAATTGAATGTAACACATATTTTAACTCTTAATAAGTTATGTATAATTAGTGCTACTAACATTACTTATTCTTTTCTTCCAATTTCATCCAACTGTACTTCCCTTCTACAAGATTAAAATATATAATAGAACATTTTTGTAACCCTGAGTAAGGTCATGATCAGTGGATATATTTTTCTTTCTGCCTTGATGGCTCACACAGCTGAATGTTTCTATGAAGAATGTTTTGTTAATAGCTACCTACAGATGGTAAAATGGTGCCCTAATCTAATTATATAATCACACAGATGCTACTAAAAAATAAAGTTTAAATCCTTTAACTTTTCAACTACTTATAAATATCTATATTCATAAACTTAAATTTTTATATTCCTTTTGTCTATTTTTATCAATTCTCTTCCCTGTTACACATTTTTTTTAAGTTATTAGTTATTAGGTGGTGGTAGTAGGAGAGCTTTAAGGTTCACAGCAATCTGAGCTAGTAATACACATCAAAGTAATTTGATACAGAATATTAAAATGAATAATTTTTAATAGCCATATATGTATTTTTTTTTTCATACCAACAAGCCATATTTAACTGGGAAACAAACAAACAAAAAAGAATAAGCTGCAAAATGACTGCTAGGAATTTTTTTTTCCTTGTTTGTTTTTTCTGTTCTAGGATTTGGAAAGCTTTTGACTTGGCTTTTTGTTTTTTTTTAATAGAATATTAAAATATTTGTATATTTGGGTACCTGTTCTGTGCCAGTCATCATTCTAAGTGTGGGAGTTTCTGTCATGAATCAGATGTGTTGTCTACCACTGTGCATATTTCACACAAATGGATAAATGTCTTCTATGAGGACAGAAGACTAATGGAAACAAAGCAGTACCCTCCTTTCATGTACTCATTTGTTTTGATATTTACAAAAAAAAAAAAAAAAAAAAAAAACCTGGAATTTAAATACTTTAAAAATCAGACCATATTTTTAACACATTGACATTTGCTTTTATATTAAACGATTAAGTTGTTTTATGGACCTATATAATCAGTAATAAAATTGTATTCTTGGCATTCAATTAAAAATACTCAAAAGCTTATTACAATGTGTATTTTTGGTTTTAAATAAACTACATAAAATAAGTAGTTTTATGCACCGCTCAGTTAACTTTCATTCATTTTTAAAATATATTACATCTTTGTATACTTAAAATTGTACAGAACACCACATTGATGGTATGTTTACTATTTAATATGTGGTCTGTCTGACTTCTAACAATGTATATATGCCACCAATACCTACCATAGGCCATGAAATTTGGGAGTACAAAATTTTGTAATCAGTATTTGATGTAAATTCTGGTATGATAGGATGGCCTGAGTTTCAATAGTCAGATTTTTGGCTTAATACTTTTCATTTTCTCTTCATAATTCTGGAATCCATAAGCCCTAATATTCAAGTAAAGACCAAACACCTGTTTGAGACTATATGTTTTAAGGACATCAGAATGAATTCTGTTTTGTTGATGGAGAAATTGAAGAACCATGTGAGTATTTTTTACAGGGCTGACATAATTGAGTCCATGCACTTAAAAATTAAAGCATTTTTGACCAATGGTCACAGCCCTTATATGAATATTAAATGACATGGCATGACTTAACATAAACATATTTTTTTAAGTGCTCTACTTACACATTCACCTGTTAATGTAACAAATTAGGCACAGCTGATGGATTTTGATAATAGCAGCTGTCAACCTCTGTTAAAATCAATCAGGGGCAAGACTGTATATATTAAATCCTGTATCATGTCATGAAAATTTATTTACAATTTAAGCACTAATAAGCATAACTGTCAGCTTTGCTGCTGATAGTGTCATGATGTGTTTTGGCTCTAGGTATCTTACTTGTATGCTAATTTTTTTAATTTGAAAACTTTGTGGCATCTTGAGAACAACTTTCCAAGTGCCTTAAAATATGTTTTTTTGGGCGGCCCCGATGGCCCAGCGGTTTAGCACCACCTTTAGCCTGGGATGTGATCCTGGAGACCCAGGATCGAGTCCCACATCAGGCTCCCTGCATGGAGCCTGCTTCTCTCTCTGCCTGTGTCTCTGCCTCTCTCTGTGTCTGTCATGAATAAATAAATAATTTAAAAATATTTTTTTTAAATTATTATTACCTGTACCTATTATTATATATATAATTAAAATATTTTTTTAAATTATTATTACCTGAAGTTGAATATTACCTTGAAAATGCCCTACATTTTTTAGTTCTCTTACTTTATTTCTTAAGAATGAGGTTAATTTTTATAATAAAACAACTATATTAGAATTTGTATTTCCAAATGAGTATTTAAAAGTCTTATTGGTTAAATTATGCATTTATGCCAGTGATGCATCCATTGTGGAAGCCTTCAGACCTGTTTTGATACTGACTTTAAAGTGTACTTTTAACTATCCAAGAATATAATTTTATTCCTTCTAGTAATTTATACTGAAAATTTGACCAGTGAGCTTATTTTACTAGACTTGGTCTTTGAATAATGGTTTTCAATTGTTTGTAAAATTTAAATCATTGCTCCTTCTTTTTCCATGGACAGCTTTTTGACCAATTATTCAGGAGAATCCATCCCACACATTTGCCCAGTTAACCTCTTTCATTTAAGTTGAAATCATATTTTTTTTCTTCAAGAATTTTAATGGGTCCCTATTACCCACCACCAAGCCCAAGTTTATCCTCCTTCCACTCTTCTCACTACCAATTTTTCTAATCCCTGTGTTTGCTGACCCTACCCATAAGAGGCAGTGTCTCTATCTTTGGGGGTTACACAACATCTCCCTTACCAGATTATATAATCCAGTCATTTGGGCATTATTTTCCTTCTCCTTGATGCAGAATTTCTTCAAGGCAGGGATTGTTCCTTATTCATTTTTCTCCCCTCACAATGCCTAACCCAGAGCCTGGTACATAATATACCCTCGGTAAATATAGAACAGAAAGTGTTACAGTCTCAGAATTCCATTCCAAAGTTCTGAAACTTAGAAGTAAGTATATTCAAAGTATGTCAGAAGGTGCTAATTCAAATAAGACTTTTTTTTTTTTTTAAGTTCACCCACATTGTTTCTCTTCTTTTTATTCTTACTCAGTAGTTCTTTTCCATTCTCCCTGAAAAGTTAGGTTTGAGAGCGGACGTTGCAGGAGCTGTAGTCTCTCATGGCTAGGGGAGCAAGCGACGGCTCAGCGTGATGGGGCAGCTGACTCTGAACCATTCTGAAGCCAGTAATTAGTTCACTGAAATAAACCTAACTGGTTTTCAGCGTGTGTCTGCATAACTGTCCTTTTCAGTCTGGATGTATGGAAAGTAGAATTGGCAGGGGCCTCATAAATTATATGATGCCATCTCATAAGAAAACTGAAGAGGAATTTATCCAAGATGAAATAGCAAGTCAGAGGCAAAGTTAGAATTGGGACTGAGGTTTCCAGCCTCCCAGGATATGGGAGAGCACCTTGACTCTTCTTGCCTCTGTTTGCTACTACCCTTGATTGCTGGCACAAACATCCACTTCTTGGTCTCTAGGATGGAAAAGACTCTATGGGCTTGGTACCAGCCATCTGGTCACCCATCACCTCATCTAGTTATGAGGGTCCATTTGATTAGATTCTGTACACAGTTGCTTAAATAACTGCCACACACTTAGGACAACAGAGCCCAGAAGATGGGCCATCTGAAAGCTCAACAAGGAGACTGAGTAACTAAATACCAACCGTATCTCCTTCCCAAAAACAATGTTAAAGTGAGCCTTATGATACTGTATACTGTGCAGATGCCCTGTGTACTGTGTGTCCTGATATCTGTGCTGTATTCTCTTCTCAAATACAAATTACATTTAATATTAAATATTAAAATCTATGTAAATTGTTTTTCTGTTTTCTAGTAAGAGTTTCTTGGTCCTCCCTTTAAGCTACTTTCTATTACTTCTATAACTTCGTTAATCTTAGTTGGCTCTTTAATGAAATCAAAACGAAGAGTTTTAGGACCCTTTATAATGAACATATATGCTACTTTAGCAGGAGTATATTTTAATATAGTATCTTCAAAATTATCTAATTAAAGATATTATTTCCTAATGTAATGTTTCTAAAAGATTACGGAATAGTAGTAGTATTATAATAACTAGTAAATACTTTGACCAGAAATTCTCTATTTTGTTTTACCTAAGCAGATATTTGCCACATAGGATTTGAAGGACAGATGCTTAAAGAGAAATTAATAAATTGTGGTCTAGTAGAAACCCAGATACAAAGAGCTGTGGGCTGCAGGTCATGGGTATTCAGGGCATCCAGCAGATCTCAGTTGTGAAAAAGATTACATCAGAGACTGCACCACTTGTCTTCAGTTTTCACAATCAGAAGTGGATCATACTTCATGCTGTGGGCAAACAGTGACTTCTGCCACATTTTTGAAAGACTGCTTCCATCAGGCATTGTATTTTCATTAAACCTTATTTCCTATATTGACAGTTTTTTTTCATTTAGTGTCTACGAGGAACATTTGCTGAATGCTTACTTATATGCCAGGCCCAATTTTAAAATGGTTATGTCAATCAAATCTTTTAGTCCTCTTACCAACTCTTACGAGGTAGGCTCAATTATTACCTCCATTGTTCTGATGTGGAAACTGAGGCACAGAGAGGTTAAGTAATTGGGCCTCCTATCTTTAGTTAGTGAAGGAGGGGAGTATGAACCCAGAGAAGCTGACTCTAGAGGTTGTGCTCTTGACCATTACATTATACTGCATCTTGGAAAAACCTCTATCCTAGGCTTTATAACAATTAAATGTTTAGCTTAATTTCTTTGATGGTGGAGACTGGAGGTGGAAACGGGAGGCAGGGACTGGAGCCAGGGGCCTCTGCGGGTGGAATCAGAATTCACTCTGCCTTTCAGAGGGTTCCTGTGGTCAGAGAAGGATTGAGACCTTCTGCAGTCAGGAAATAGTTAGCTTAATTTCTGTCTGGATCATTAGAGTTCTGACTTCTGACATTTTAATCTTCTAACTTCATGGTCTGTAATTCATGAAACGTTTCTGATAAATTCTTTTGTTTCTACAGAAACTCAAACAGAAGAATCAACAGCTGAAGCAAATTATGGATCAATTACGAAATCTCATCTGGGATCTAAATGCCATGCTGGCAATGAGAAACTAAGCTGGTATTTAAATTTCCGGCTTTACACATGTTATACCATTTTTTCCCCCTCAAGTATTTTTTCCCTTTGAAAAAGATTATTTATCTGCTTTTATTCTACTTACCAGAAGTAAAGTTCCTATTTTTACATTGCAGTTTTACATCAGTGTTCACTGGCAGTTTGTTTTTTTTTAAGCTATTAATTCTACAGAAGATTATTGTAATAAATTTTGATGGGGTTTATGTTTTGATTAATCTTCATGAATTGAATTTTTTAATCAAAAAAAGTTTTGTAAATAAATTTTTCAATTTGATCAATGGTAGTTTTGCTCATTTTATTAACCTCTGAGGAGAGTTAAAGGTTTAAACATTTTTGCGAATGAAAACACCAAGTACAGTCTATCTGTGGTACAAACTAATTAAGATTAACATGTAATCACCATTTCAGCTTAATTTTTTTTAATGTGGAGTCCCAAACAAGTTAAAATGAGAAAATAGCTAACTTGTATATTGCTATAAATAGATGAAAATTACTTTTACCATGTGTTTCAAGTGTTGGGTCTTAATTGGAATGGTCTGTCTCTAATGGGAGAGAATAAAATAATTTGAGTCTAGCACAAATTGAAATCAGGAGCACCTGGGTGCCTCAGTGGTTGAGCGGCTGCCTTTGGCTCAGGTCGTGATCCCAAGCTCTTAAGATCAAATCCCACAACAGGCTCCCCATTAGGAGCCTGCATCTCCCTCTGCCTATGTCTCTGCCTCTCTGTGTCTCTCATGAATAAATAAATTAAATCTTAAAGAAAAAAAAATTGAAATCACAACTATGTGCTTATGTGCTACCTGCTTTAGCCCAAGAAGCAACATCCTACCTGATTCTTCAGATACACCCTAAAGTAATCTTGAATCCCTTTTGGAAACAGCAAATTTTTAAGTTTTAAATGAGATTGCTCTGTATGACAAGTGCTTTTGTAGACTGATAGTTGATCCATACTAAGTCCTTTGTAGGTCTGCCTATGGGAGCTAATCTCTCAGATTATAAATAATGTATCCTCAAATAAGAGATTCAGCTTTTCAGATTGATCCAGAAGCCGCTATCTCTTGCCTGGTTCACTCAATAGTAAATACTGCTATTCGACTTCTCTTATGTATGGATAAAATTTCTCCAGAAGGTTACACAAGAACCTGGAAACACTTCCTGGGGAGGAGACCTTGGGTGATTGAGGATGAGGGTAAAGAAGATGCTTGCTTTTCACTGTAAACCCTTTGGTACCTTTGAAATTTATACCATGCAAATACTACCTATTCAAAAATTAGGTTAAATTTTATTTTAAGTTCTATAGATTCCCACCTATACCAACCATAAGAAGACAAGCCTAACCACGTCTATGGGTTTCTTTAGACCCTCTAACTTACATGTGTCAAGGCAGTTCTGAGCAAGCCCAGTGTTAGATGAGGAGTTAACTGCCCACACTAGGAGGCACTGCAGTTTCAAGCACAGGCATAAGAAGCTAGGACAGGGATAAGAATTAGGGCCGATAATTCGATCTACCTCAGAAATCTGTAGTATCTAAGGGTATTACATTTTATTTAACCTATCACCAATTGGACATGCAAGGTTTTTACAGATGTTCACTACTAGTACATTCGTTGCATGGTAGATTGCTGGTTACTATTGCAAATTTGGTGTTTGTATTGACTAATTAGTATTGATTAATAAAGCAGTTACAAAACTTGTTTTAAGCAAATGTTTTTTTGTTTTGTCATATTCAATTCCTTAGATCATTCAAGATGCCACAAACTCACTCAACTCTTGGAGGGAATGTGGGAATCGCCTCTTTTGGGCCTTAGTTCTATGGGGGTAGCTCCACTGTGAAGCAATAATCAGTGCAGCTACTACACTCAGCTGCAGGGCTATAGCCCCAAATTCTGGGAGTGTACTCCTAGCCCTCAGAACTGATACCGGTTTACCCAATTACAAGTCTACTTGGGACCAATTATGACCGTGTTGGGGGTTATTAAACACACACTAACTAACCCTGGGAGTTCCAACTTGAGGGAGAGCATGCCAGTAAGTAGATTGAAGAGCCAGAAAGGCAATTCAGTTATGCTATGTGGCCTTGGGCAAGTTAACCTCCGTTTTCTTCTCTGTAAAAGGATAGGTGGCATTTTGATCTGTATTAGAATTTTAGTTGCAAATTTTAGAAACCCAATTCAATGTGGCTTAAGCCAAAAGGGATTTATTAGTTCCTGTAGCAAAAGAAAGGATGCTAGAAGAGCTCAAAGGATCAAAGAAACACTGCCGGAACTTGGGCTTCAGGAATTAGAAGCAAGATTCAATGCCTCAGGATTGCAGTGCCTCTGATTTCTGCTTTCTCTCTGCTCCAGTCTCTCTACTGCAGATAGGCTTTCTCCAAATAGTGGGAAAGATGGTTTCCCACCTTTATGTCTTTTCTGTACCCCAACCCCCAAGGCTGGGCCACTTCTCCCACTCCAAACAGAGAAGTCTAATAGGCCCTGATTAGCACAGTTTGGAGCCATATAACTAACCTTTGGACCAATTACTGCATACGGAGGTGCTATGATTAGACTTACCCAGGTTATGAGCCAATCTCTGAAACCAGGAATTGGGTGTGAGGGTCATGGAAAAGTTATGGAGCAGGTAACAAACGTATAGGGGAAAAAGGCACTAATTAGGAAAATTTGCAAGAAAAACAACGGCAAACAAACACAGTCCACTGATGCTCACTCTTCCTTATAGTATTACCTTAATGAGTTACTCAACTCTCAAAAACCCAAGAAGAGTCTACAGAAAATCAAATGTGTTACCCACTACTATGAGAAGATTGTTAAAATGTTTTCTGAATGTGTAGACTTCTGTGTTGACATCTTTCTTTGCAGCTGTTTTAATTAATGACAGTGTGATCTTGTCAGGTCTTGGTTAGCCTAGCCTGGGAAAAAGCACAGATAGGGAAGAGCTAAGAAAATAAAATGAAAACTCTAGCATCCTGGTAATAAAATTATCTTTAAAATAATTTGGAAACCTAAGGCCCTGATCATTCAAACAGTAGATCCCTTGGCACCATTACAAGCCAAAATGTGTTAACTTGACATTTTGATATAGTTCCAGTTTGAGTAATTCATTTTATTTCCTTAAATTCCCAAGGAAGTTTAAGCTAGATAGAAGAGTCTTTCAGCCTTAAACTAAAATGTGTGCTTATCCTACAGCTCATAGAATTTGTTATCCTGAGTGTTTTTAAATTTGTCCAACATGACTAGATGCCTTAAAATCTTTCCTATTCCTTCCTATAAGACATTTGTGAACCAAGGACTAACTTTTTTCAGCATAAACTGAAAGGTATTCCAAATGCATATATATTTTGCTGACATGGTAGCAGTCTTGAATTCTTTCACTTTTTTTTTAACTTAAAAGAATTAGATTTAATACTTCTTAAGTTTGTATTTTCACATAGGGTTAAATTATGCACTACTGCTTTTACATCAGTAAACATATGCATTAATGGTTCACACCTTGTTTTTCAAAAATTCTTCCTGTTGTCAATATGTATCTGCATTCCAAAACTAGAATATTTAGACATTTACAAAAAAAAAAAAAATGCGAGCCTGTGTTTTCCCTATACTTTGAGGTCTTATTCTTCTACGACACCGGGATCACCAAGTGGCATGTTCCTTGTTGGAAGTACCACGACCTGTTTTAACTTACTCAGATGTCTTTTTGTGACGATCTCTTCAGTCTGGTGTGCACAGGAAATCACTCAAGTACACTTCTTAAAATGCAGATTTTTGGATTTCCCACAAACGTACTGAATCAGAATGCCTAAGGTAAAAATCTGCATATTTAACAAGTTTTCCAGGTGATCTATCACTGACACTAGAAAGATATTTTTCTATGCAGTTTAGTGCTAGTCATTATGAATATTGTCATGTGGAAAAACAGTTCAAAAATAGCTATATTAAAGTAAAACAAAATGTATTATGCCACATTTAGACTTCAAGCCTTTTGAGTATTTAAAAATAATATTCTATCATCAGGAGTTCTCAACCTTGGCTGCACATCAGAATCAACCAGGGAACTGTTAAAATCCCCTGTGCCAAGGCCACACCTCAAGCCAATTAAATCAGATCTGGGGTGAGAGGCAGGCATCAATGTGTTTTAAACCTTCCCAGGTGACTCCAGTGTGCAGCCAACGTAAGAACCATTGCTATCTGTATATTCATGTGTGCTATCATGTGGAAAGGATCTTGAGCGATTGGTTTTTCTAGCAATAAATACTTGGAGCAAAGAACTTCATTAGGTCAAAATCCTAAAACTCACTTATACGCAAAGGTATTTTTGCGAGGACACTTGACCAACTCTACATTCTTGGATGTCAGAGGCAAAGAACCCTCAGTCTCATTATCCACAAGATGCCATACAATCACCAACTTTTATAGGCAAAGGGAAAGATGGGAACTGATGCATGGTCTTCCATCCTCATAGGTCATATATACTTCCAAGACATTAAAGAGGTTGGGTGAAGTCAAAAGGAAGGCAACCTTCCCCTTTGTTCCCTATTCCATGCAGAAAATGGCCTTATCTTCTTTTATATTGATAAAAATAACCAACCTGGACTTATAATTTATTCCTCTAACAGTAATTTATTGATCACCTCCGGACTCCAGGCACCAGGGTAGGCTCTGGGTACAACAAAATAGAAAGGACCCTTCACTCAAAGGTTATGGAATATAAGGTAGAAACTCTATACACAATCTCTAAGCTAGTCAGAGGACTTTTGTGCATTCACCAGATGAATGCTCACCAACTATGCCAAAGAACCAAAGAACTCTGTGGAACTCATTCCACTTGCATTTTCATGATGCCTGTGGAGCAGATCACAGAGCTCAAGTTCGAGATCTCCTTCCCATGGGATACCACACACAAAAAAATAGTATCTATGGAGTTAAAAAGTTATATTGTTGTGTATGCCCAGAACTGTTTAATAGTCTAACTTAGGGTAAAGATGCAAGAAGACAACACTATAAAAATGTTCAAATCCGGAAGATGAGAATGTTGCACAGATTTAATTGCAATAAGGTGAGGGAAATAGTTTTCAAAACAGCTTTCAGAGGGGGAAGGAAAGTCATTTGTGAAAGCTCAGTACTTAAAATCTACAGATGGCATAGCTAACAAATAAATCAATTAAAGAATGCAAAGTGTGAACAGAAACATAAATGTGAATTAAAACCATACAAACTTGAAGTTATGTATGAAGTAAGTATTTTAACCACTGGCACTAAAATTTTAAATTGAATTCTCTGATGAAACAGGAAACTGGTATAATTGCCTGAGTAAAGGGTGATTTGAGAATTACAGCTGGTGGGGAAAAAAATAAATGTGTTTCTGTGTTTTGAATAGACAGTAAAAGCATGACAGATGAACAGAAAGGGCTTGCCAAGGAACCAACAATAGTCCAGGTGAGAAATAACTAAGGCATAAAACAGGCATAGCAGTAGACCTTGAATTAAGTAGTAGCAAGTTTATTTCCTATGATGCTCACTTTGATGGATTCCTACGTGTTGTTTGTTCTTGCCAACCCATGCAAGGTTGTAGCAATACAGTCCATTGGCCTGGAAAGACCAGCGAGGGCACTTCCTGGAGCTGCTAGCCTCTCCTCTGAGCATCTAACTTGGGGTGGGGGTGGGACTCTACAGGATTTTTGTACAAGTACTGGGTTATTTATTTATTTGTTTACAACACTCTCTGTAGGAGGGTATTTGCAGAGGAGGGGAGCAGGAATGGGTAGGGAAGAGTCTTCCACTCTCAGATGGTGGAGAATTAGGATCACGTCGGCTCTTAGAGAATTCTCACCCTCTCACATGACTGAGCCCTGAACAGTGGGGGAAAGTGTGGGGCCTCGAGACAATCTGCCTGCAAGCATGGGTCTTGAGACAATCTGCCTGCATCCCATGTCTGCTGCTTACCAGCTGCTTCCTTGGGTAAACTGTTCAACTCACTTAGGGCTTGGCTTTCTCCTCTGTAAAATGGGCAAATAGTATGTTCTCATATGGATTTTATTGTTTTTTAAGATGTATTTATTTGAAAGAAAGAGACAAAGCAGGGGGAGGGGAAGAGAGAGAGGGAGTCTCAAGCAGACCCTGAGCTGAGCATGGAGCCCAGCACAGGGCTCGACCCCACAACCCTGAGATCATGACCCGAGCTGAAACCAAGGGTCTGACGCTTAACCAACTTAACGCCCAGGTGCCCCATATGGATTTTATTTTTGAACAGCTCTGAAACAGGAAAGTTTATGTTTACAGGAGCTAAATACCACCATCTACCACCACCTCACCTAACAGCTGAGTAATTTACTAAGATGAGAGGAGAGGAGCTCATCACTGTGCAGCCCTGTGCCCCCACAGAGAAGAGAAGGGGGTCCACAGACGTCATATACTGTTATCTCTACTTGGCCTTCAGTCCAAAGTAAAGATTTTGAAAAACGAATTCATCATCATTTATTTCTCTCCCCTCCACAAGCCATCCTCCCTCTAAATGCCCCCAGTAAAGCAGTACTAAAGGTTCCTCACATTCACAAGGGGATTTCAAAAACTCAATTAAATGCATCCCCATTGCCACTGCCTGTCAGCAAGGCCCTGACTCCTCACGCCACCCCAAGCTTTCCTGATCACATCTGTGTCGTTCCATCACTCTTACCCTGTCAGTCTCTAATTTCTGGCTCTCTCTTATCTTTTATTCCAAATGTGTTTTCTAAATGCTAACATTCTCCAGATGCACTCAGGTCACTCCCATGGCTGCCATTCAGGACGCTCCATGGTTAGCCCACCAATCCCACGTGTTGACAAATCCAACACCTGAATGCCCTTCCTTTCTTCCCTCAGTCTGGTAAGATCATTAAACATCCTGAGATTCATCTGAAAATCCCACTGCTGCCCCTGACATCTTTCCATACTGATTTCCAACAACATCTCTGAGCTCTGGGGGCTCATGGCCCAATCGCACCCTGCCTTCTGCTCTTGTGTTCCGGTTTCGTGTGTGTGCGCTGTCTGCCTGGGTAGATGGAAGCTCCCTGGGGTCAGAATTAATTCTCCCTCTTCCTTCATCCAGCACAATGCTATGACCATCACAGATAACCAGTTAATAGACGCCGAGTTTGCTGGAGTCAAAATCCATTGCAGTTCACAAGTCCCCATCAATGAGGAAATGATCTTTTTACACTGCCTTCTTTAAACAGTTCTTTTATTTTTTCATTACACTTGATGCAAGAAATAATTCTTTTGAGGTCGAAATAATTTCTATATTAAAGAATATATGTATATATATTCATTGAAAAGTTCAAGCTCGTTTACTGAGAGATTGTATTTATGAATAGATAGTATATAGGGTAATACCTGAAATACATTAAGATAGGAAATCATTAAAACAATCAGAGGAGATAGATACCATTATTCTCTTTTTATAGACCAGGAAGCTTAATACCTGCAAGAAAAGACTGAACAGGTGAAATACAAAGAATGTATTTTTCCTCAGGGACCATATCCCAATCAACAAAGACAAGAACTTTTGTGTGTCGCGCTCTGTACTACATGTAATAACTCGGGCTGCCCAAACAACTTCATGAAATAGGAAGTGCAGACTGGGACCCAGGAGCCCAGACAGGTTAAGTCACTTGTCCTGGGCCACTGAGCCGGAAGGGAGCTGCACTGGGTTCAAATCTGTCAGTCTGGCTCCAGGTCCTCACTGGTGGCTGGTATGCAGACTTGGAGGAGACAAAAAGCAGGGGTGTAACACAACTGTGTCGATTAAAAGTGCCCCTGGAAGATTTAGACTGTTCAGACCTCGAACTCCTCCTGGCAATCAACTGAATCCTTACCCGAGGGGGTAAAAAAATTAAATGTGCTAATATTTGTCCATCTCTGAGCTTGGGTCTGGTTCATACCAGCACTTAGTACATAACCTCATTCCACTACTACTTTCCCTTCCAGGGGTGGTGGGATGACCAGCACCACTCAAGAACCATGGCTCCCTACAACATAAAAATGGCATCTCATTTGCCTTCTTAGGGTCTTTTCACACAGAGGGACTTAAAATCCTTTTTCTTATTTTCTCCTGCAGTGTTTTAGAGGCCTCTTTGAACAGGCAGGTCATGGAAAGGAAAGAGAACATAATATCTGAAAAAAAGAGACCTAACATCATCTTCCCTTATATTTTCTGCCCCCAGAAATCCTTTGTACTTTCTTTCATCTATTTTCCTTGTCTGTGGTTACATACTTGCTCAGAAGCCACCAGGCATACTCGAGGCATTTCACCATAAGGGGAGCCAAATGCACCTAGCAAATCAAAGCAGTACTTCGGCTGAGCAGAGCGCTTCACTATGTGAGGCCTGTTAGGTAAAAGTCCAGCAAGTCATGTGCTCCCAGAACTCTCAGCAGATCTGAGACGCTCTCACAAGCCAGGTTTGGTTACAGAGCACAAAAGCTGGCTGAGACCGGGTTTTACTCCGTGGTAGGGGATGGACTGCCTTCTTCAGCCGGGGCCATGCTTTCTATGGGAAACTGCTGGAACGGCAGATCCTTGGAGGAGATGGAGAGCTGATGGGGATTGCAGGCCACACTCTTTCAAGTGAATGCAGCATGGTGAACATTAGCAGGAAGCGGATAATTCCTGGCATGAGAACAGTTCCTGAGACATAGTAGGCACTCAAAGATATTTGTTGAATTAATGGTATTTGATAAGGAGATTATAAAGAATTTATGAAAACAGTACATAAGGGTTGTGGGTTTCTGTACCTTGTGGATAAATACCACGGCCTCACCTTGTCCTTACAGGCACTACTAGGAGATAGGTTTCATTAAAACCCTCGTTTTACAAATCACAAAGTGGAAGTGAAAGAACTTGACCTGGGAACATGGACCTAGTAGCTGACAGAAGATTCCCATTCAGGGCATCATAGTGTAAGATGAATGCTCTTAAGAACCAAGCACCACTCTTGAAGTTCTTTTGCTTGACTAGGTATGTTTTAGAATGTTCTGGAAAATAAGTATTGAAATATATCTGCCTCCAGGAGTTGATACCACTTGTGAAAGCTACCTTTTGAGCTATATTCAAATTCTGGATTTAGGGAGATGACACAATCATATGACTTCTATCTGCATGGCAAATGTTGGTAATGTGGGTATGTGAATGAGGCTCCCCTGCCCACCTCAGCACCAGTCCATGCCAGACCAGCTGCCACCGCCACTTCTACTAAAGAGATAGGTCTTTGTATCTTCGAGTATAGTGTACTACAGGTAAGAGGAGAATATAAGAAGTTGTCGATTCAACTCCTTTTGAAAATTTCCCAGTGACAACAGGCCATTTCATAGACTTTCTTGAGAAAGAAGACACAGGAGTACTTTCCTCAGACACATTAGGAGCAAAACTTCAGCTGCTTTCTGCCCCTTTGAAATTGGAAGAGACCAGTGCTTTCTGAATCCCACTTGAAGACAGAGAGAAGGCTACAAGAGCCATTGTTGGTCTGACAATGGAAGATGATTTTCATAGACAAGTTGATTGCTTTCTAAGAAGCAGAAAAATAAAGCCAATTTCAGCAACCACCCAAGAGTCTGTGAGAGCAGCAACTTCTGAAGGGACAAAGAGAAGGGAAACAAAGGAGAGGCAGCTTTACCAGCAAGTGCTTTTCCCCCATCTGGGAGAAAAATGGATTTCAAAATATTTTCATATTAGATCAATGAGCATTCTGCACAAAGTTCTAGTAAAGCCTGTGGCCTGCTGAAGCTTATACAATCTTGGAAAATGTTACCAAGAAAATCTGATACGAGGAGGCTTAAACCAGCCTAGACAGATGTAGAGGGAGTTCTTAAATGGAGAGCTATTGTAAGTAAACAGACTGTTTTCTGAGCCTTTAAACTCTGCTGTGATAAACCTTCTTCCCCAGAGAAAGAGGAAGATTGCTCCCTAACAAAGCACTGAAAAAGATGTTAGAAGAAAAAAAAATAATAAATGTAGGTTATTTATAAAAATGAATAAATGCATATTTATACACACAAGGTATTTATAAATCAAATAATAACATAAAGCAATACGAAGCCAAAAAAAAATCATCGTACTGTTCATTCTCTACATCAGAAGCCTTATCAAGTAGCTGTGGCAATATTCATATTCAGCCAAAAGCAGTGCTTCCCACTCCCAATTTTTCTTCACACTTAACTAAAATGTACTGAGTACCTACTTGGAGGCAGCATTATGTCAGGTGACCTACAAAGATCCAATTCTTTAATTATCCCCAACTCTCCTAGGTGGTGCTAGCATCACTTTTTAGATATGAAAGCTTAGGTTCAGAGAGATTATATAAATTGTGTATCACTCAGGATGCTCTGAACCGCAAGTAACAGAATACTGAACAATGACTTCAATAAAAAACATAGTGAGTTATCACCCAGAACAAGCTGTCCTGACATCTGGGCCCCAGGGTTGGGTCAGGAGCTTAATGATGACATCAAGGACCCTGGCTCTAACAAAGAATCCAATTAAACATGGGCAGAGGACCTGAACAGACATTTCTCCAAAGAAGACATACAGATGGCCAACAGACACATGAAAAGATGTGACATCACTAGTCATCAGGGAAATGCAAATCAAAACCACAACGAGGTATCACCTCACACCTGTCAGAATGGCTAAAATCAACAACACATGAAACAACAGGTTTTGGCAAGGATGTGGAGAAAGGGGAACCCTCTTGCACACTTGGTAGAAATGCAACCTGGTACAGCCACTGTGGAAAACAGTATGGAGATTCTGCAAACATTTAAAAATAGACCTACCCTATGACCCAGTAATCATGCTATTGGGTATCTACCCTAACAATACAAAAATACAAAATACAAATACAAAAATACTGGAGGATGGCTTTGCCAGGGAGGAGGAGAACACCAATCTGGCCAACACCAACAGTGTCTGGTACATTTACAAAGATTAGAGGTCAACTCGTGTCAAAACACATGTACCTTTTACCCCCAAAGCATGCTGAAAGTGGGGGAAGCCCTTCCTAGCGTAGGTGCAGGCCTCAACTTCAATACCAGTGCTGTGTGCTTCGAGGAGCAGTAAAGGGCTACCAGGAAGACTGCTGACAGCTGTGGAGAGAGGGTCTCCCTTTCCTGAGGGTCTCTTGAGTTTAAGGTCTCTAGGGAGCCAAGCAGACTTCCTCTTGGCCCACACAAAGTCATCCAGGCCTTGCCCAACCTGCTCTGGGGTCTGAGGAGGAAAAGGAAATCCGAGAAGGGCACCTCAGACCTGGCTTGGCTCAGACTTCTCACTGGGTCAAGGCACTTGCCAGGCTTGTAAGTGTCCTTCGGTTCTGTGCCCACTGCAATGAAAACTGTTTCTCCAACTCCATTCTGCTGTTAGGCTTGATGGTTTCTCCCTGAGTGGTCCAGATGTGTGTTTTCATACCACACACATAACATTTCTTGTACATCATTGGTGGAGTCTACCAGTTGCATATTGAAAATTACATCCAATAATTATAAAATAGTATTGGAGTCTTTTGTGGCACAATGACTTGTATGAACATATAAGTATATAAATAATGTGATTTTAACATTTTTATTTTATTTTTATTTGCTCAGTTATCAAGCCCCAAGAAACAAAGCATTGCATATAGACTTTTTTTGTGCATATAAACACATGAGCCCACACATAACCTACCTGGGTACTCCAGGATGAAATAAAAGAAAAAAGAAAGGGCATAATCCTTATTTTCAAAAGTTTATAGGTAGGAAGAGGCAAAAAGGTCAAATATCCACAGATAATGCAGAAACAAACTTGGGTTTAAATTCTGGCTCTCCTACTTACTCATACCTTCTTCACATGAGCCATGTTATATCATCTCACTGTGCCTTAATTTCTCATTTGAGAATGGGGATAATACCCACTCTGCCTGATTGGTGGGAGATTTGGAGAAAAAGCAGATAAAACATCTAGCACAGTGTTTAACGCCCTTAAACACTCAAAAATATCTATTATTCAGACAGTGGAAGGAGATATTTATTATTTCAATAACAAGGCTGGTTTTCTTGGCCCCAAAAGTCAGCTCTAACCCTTCAAAGATGCTTTAGAAACTCTAAAGTGGTGTATTTAAAAGAGGGACATGAAGCAGAACCCCTACTTTCAATGGATGCCCCTGTTCCTCCAAAGTCCTTTATGGCCTCTCTAGTAAAGTAGATTCCTGAGTCAGCCTTTGTTAATGATCCCCATTTTCAGACACCCACCTAGGCAAGGGATTGTCCTTTGACATTGGTCTCTGGACAAGAGAAGCCTTCCTTTCCTTTCTAGTTACTCCATTCCAGAGGAGGAGCACAATGGAACTGGTTGGCCAAATATTAGGACAATTCATCTAGTATTTGGAGCTCTCAGTCTCTATTTCCTCTGGCACTGGTTATAGCATGGCTTTGGACTTCTTAGAATAGTAAGTTTTGAGGCTTTGATTAGTGTTTGGGCAGGAGGGCAAAGTCAGTCAACTTGCTTTGGTTCTCTAAGCATAGTCCTTGGACTAGCGTCAGTAGCCTCACCGGGGAGCTTGTGAGAAACAAAGACTCTCTGACTACAGTCTAGATCCTACTTAACCACAATCCATCTGCATTTTAACAAGACCCACGGGTGACTCATAAGGACATTCTGAGAAGCCCAGCCCAAATCTATAAACTGCACACTACATTGGGATTTGGTTTAAATTTCTACTTGGTTCAAAAAAAAGAAAAACCGGTATTATTCCTTTATGTAGCAATGCCATTGTTCCCTGCACTTAAATTCCCCTCTTGGGATTGCTGCATTAGGGGATGTCGGGTGAGCTGGAGCCAGCTGGCACAGGCTAGTGACAGCCAATTCTTCATGTCTCTTCCCATCTTCCCATTCAGTGATGACACACTGGTGGCATGAAATTGGCCATGATGGGAGTATGTGCACCACAGAACCAGGAAAACACTACAAACAGGAACATTGTGCCCCCAGAGAACCAGGTTACGGCACACCATATACACCTAGTCTAAGTCAGGGGTGCTTTCTCATGGGCATAACACCATCATTCAAGCATCTCAATCCTACTGGCATTTCTGAAACACTCTAATTCTTTCTGAAACAGATCAAGTGCATTTCTGTTTACTCTGTCCTAGTAGAAATGGAGAATAATCAATTACCACCTAAAGCCATCTTATTCAGATGCTATAGTTATATAATTTTAATACACATAAAAGTGATCTGGGGTATCTGTTAAAAGTGCTTTTTCATGGCTTCCCTCCCTAAATCTACTATTTAGTAGATTTAATCACACCTGGAATTATGCATTTTAAAAATGCACTGCAAGTCTTCTTAACACAGGTGGTCTAGACAACACCTTGGAAATCATTCAGTTCTGGGGCACATCCCCAGGGAAGCAGCTTACTACATTCACCTGGGGATTCTGAGCCATCCTGTTCCTGCCACTGCTCACCCCCTAATGCCCTGCATCTTCCTAGACAAATAAAACTCTGTTAAAAGTCTATCATCACCATGTTTTCCTGGCTCTTTATTTGAGCAAAATTGGAGCTATGACTAGCGTGCCTGGGACAGAGTAAGGTTTCAATAAATATTTGTTGAATTAAAAAAAAAAAAAAACCTCTATTAATCAAAGAATCTGAACTCTGTTGTAGATTCTGAAATTGCAAAGCTTGTAGTAGCCACCTGTTCAGATAGTAATGCATGGTTAGGCAGGGTGTTTTCTGAACCCTTGGATTCGCCAACAGAAAAATCAAGACCCCATTGGAAAGCTGCAGGTTGCCAGCTTTGCACGAGTATCAACTGCAAGTGAAATCAGCAATGTATTCTGAGAGCCTTTGGTTCAGGTCTCCTAAGCACATCATTATTATTCTAATGGATCTGGGAAATTACATGTTCCCTAATAATAACCCATGAAAGAACACACAAATAGAAATACGGAGAGGAGAAGTGACTTGCCACAGGCCCTTTTGAGGAGCTGGTGACTGAGTAAGCTCAGCTGTTATTAGCTGATAGAATTAGATTTAGTCTACTGGGCCTCACTGAATAAAAATCAGGAAATTTTCCATTAAAATGTATATTCTGGGCTTCTACGAAAGTCAGAAGGTCTGACAACACCAGGCCCACATTTCCATGTGGCAACGGTCCAGGCTGAGGAACGGGAGCTGGCTTAGAAAGTAGCATGAATTTTCTGGTTGGCATGGCTCTCATCCCTTCCACATTTGTTCCCCTAACTGGCCTTGTCCCTGTCAGCATCTGACTTTGCAACTTCTGCTGAGTTTTTCTTCCTCCCCTGCTTCTCTTCTTCCCCTCCTTCCAAGGTCTTCACAAAGGGCCCATAGTGTAAACTCCTCAGAGATTTTCCTTTGCTTTCTGCTGCAGAGTGGCCTAAGCCCATCTCATGCTTCACAATTACTAGATTTTTGGTATAAACATCTAAAGTCAGAGGTAGGTGAAGTCTGTAACAGAACTCCTCAAACTTTAATGTGGGCATGAATCGCCTGGGATCCTATTAAAATACTGAGTTTGATTCAGTAGGTCTGGGGTGGGCCTGATTCTGTATTTCTAACAAACTCCCCAGTGACACCTGTGCTGCTGGTTGCATGCACCACATTTTGAATAGCGAAGGTATAAGTTTCTGCCCCCAAAACTTTGCTCCTGGGTTCTACCGGAAACAGACCTCAAACCAAAGTTGGCCACGTGTGAGAGTTTATTAACAAAAGAACACGACAGTCATACAACCTGCTCTAGAAACTAGATGAGGTCCCAGATCTTTGCTATCAATTGTTGTGACCATGCCTTTGCATAAACTAAAAGTGACAGTGTTCCTGAAGAGGAGGTTCAGTCAACCTCAGAGGATGCAGACAATCCCAGACAAAGGACAGTTCAGAGTCAAACTCTGAGCACTGCTGTGAAGGGTGCAGGATGCAGGGGTCTCCTGATTGTTATGCTCTATGAAAGTACAATTAGGGTTTCTAGAATATCCGTACTATTTCTAGAGTCACATATTTTGAATACCAGGAATTTTCATCGATGCAAGCCCATGTATAAAACATGCTAATATCTGAAACTGGTGTCACTGGAGATAAAGAGAGCTGGATGCTTGCAGTAACCCTACAGCGAACCAACATTGCAATGTGTGTCCCAGTTGGGTGCAACTAGCAGCACCTATTTTTACGATACCATCTTTGGCACTATACATTAAAGTACAGACTACGTGACACACTCTTAACAAGAAATAGGTGCTCCAAAGTGGCTTCCACCCATAATCTGAAGCAGGAAGGATTAATTCTGCATTTGAGAGAGATCAATGTGAAGGAGGCCTAAGGAAACGGCCCCCCTCTGATACAGAACCTCCTCACTGCTGCCTCCTTCGTAGGACCCAAGGGATCCCTGAGCCAAAGCCTTGAATCCTGCACACACTTGTTTTTTCCAATTTATTTTTATCTGGGCCCTTTTTTTCCACCATGCTTTCAGCAAAATATATTCTCATGTCATCTCCTGAGAAACAGAAACAGAAGATAAGAGGCAAAAGCAATCTAGAGATGGCAGAAACAATGGGTTTCCAGCCTTAGCCTTGAAGCCCTTTTAAAGACCTCACCTCGGACCCCTGGGTGGCTCAATGGTTTAGAGCCTGCCTTCCGCCCAGGGCGTGATCCTGGAGACCCCGGATCCAGTCACATCTGGGGCTCCCTGCATGGAGCCTGCCTCTCCCCTGCCTGTGTCTCTGCCTCTGTGTGTGTGTGTGTGTGTGTGTGTGTGTGTGTGTGTGTGTCTCGTGAGTAAATGAATAAAATCTTTACAAAATAATAAATAAATAAAGACCTCACCTCGCCCATAGCTCAATCACATGGTTCATGGAGAGAGCCGTTCTGGATGACGCAGGCATACTGTGAGCAAGGCTGAAACACAACATTCCCCCACATTTCCCATCCCTTCATGCCTTTGTCCTCAAATGGCTCCCAAAGGATACTTCCAATAACACTAACCGGATCCGAAGTCACTCTTCTCTCACCCGTTTTGGAAATAAGGCAGCTGAGTCCTTGAAGGGATAAACAATTTGCCCAAGTTCACATGGTTAGATGGGGAAGACCTCACTCTCCTTCTTCCGCGGGTCATGGGGCACAGGCTCAGGGGTGTGAGCACCCTGGTCTTCACACCAGTGAAGCTCTGCAGGGCTCAGTGGAACGAACAAGTCACGGGCCTGCCTGGGTGTCCATCTCCCTACGCTGCTCCCAGAAGAGCGCTCATGCCTTTCACGTGCCGTGTTGGTCAGTTCGTCCTTTCTGGGTTTCAGACTCATCTCCCCAGTTCTAGATGACAACTTCTCTCCTCTCTTGTGTCGCCTTGAAACCTATATAATAAGGATTTTTCACTCTCATCAATGCTCTCCAGCACTTTATTTTTTTTTTCCTTATTTATTTATGATAGTCACAGAGAGAGAGAGAGAGGCAGAGACACAGGCAGAGGGAGAAGCAGGCTCCATGCACTGGGAGCCCGACGTGGGATTCGATCCCGGGTCTCCAGGATCGCGCCCTGGGCCAAAGGCAGGTGCCAAACCGCTGCGCCACCCAGGGATCCCAATGCTCTCCAGCACTTTAAAACATACCGCCTGCCACACACAAGTAGCTTGCCATGGTGAAGATGACATAGCTGCTCCCCAAAAGGGGGAGCATTTCTTGACTTTTCCAGTGTGACTAAATACTTTTTATCCATCTCGGTTGCAGCCCATTAGCTGAAACTGTATCAGCCTGTTCATCTCACTTCCCTAGAGGCTTCCATGCTGTTCTTGGTCTCCACTTCTCACTGTATTTTACATCTTCCCAGCCTTTCTGGTGGCCTGGAAGGACCTCATGCATACAAAAGGCTTTCTGGAAGCCCCCACTCATATTTTAGGGTTAACCAGAGTAGTGGTGATAGCCAAGGATAAATTCCCCATCACAAGATGATAAAGTACTCTGGAAGATGAGTCCACTTTTATGCTCTTTACACTGTGGTATGTCCCTTAAGGGCTTCCCCACCTCTGGCTCCTCCCTCCTCTTCCCTCCACTCCCCTGCCCCTGTCTCCATCCACCTCCTTTCTGGGTGAGGGGTCATAAAAAGACTGTGCGCACATCCCACTCGCCACATTATTTACCAAATAAGGTCACGTTATTTACCAAAATCAAGTGGGTCTACAGCCTATTCTTAGGACACAGTAATAATAATGACATGATGGTGATAATAAAAAAGAAATTAATAAGAAGAAAGAAATCTTAAGAGGAAGAAGAAAAAAGAGAAGGAAGGAATTAAAGAAAGAAAGTAAGAAAACTATAGCCAATAATAATATGAATAACATTGATTATGGAATTTTTGTATCAGGCACTACTGTGTATGTATATAAATGTATTTACATTGAGCTCTACAAGCCCTCTATTTTTCCCCCTTATTCTACGAATGAGGAAATCTAGGTGCATCGAAGCCTAAGCAGCAAATGAAGAGCCAGGATTCAGTGCCAAGATCCAGATACGGGCAGTCTGATTCCAGAGTCGAGGCTCTGCAGGCCCAGTGCCTGTGTGTCACGGCTCAGAATTATGACATAGGAGCATCCATGTATTAGGATCGCACCCACCAGTGGATCAGAGACTCAAAGGCCCAAAGATGTCATAATGCCCTGGGTTCCTCCACATTGAGGACACAGGATGATGAGGAGTCTGAGATGTTAAAGACAAAGAGAGTCCAGAGGATATGTTTTTATAGCAGGTGGAGCAATGAGGAGGAAAAGGCTAAAGCCTGGTGTGCGAGACACTTGCCTATTTTAGGAGGCACAAGCTAATTTGTTTTCTTTGTTAAATCACCTCATAAGCTCTAAAGGTTGTTTCATCTCTACTGCTGCCTTATTGGTGTAGAATTTCAGCCACCTGCTGGTCACATATGAATTCTCTGGCCTCTTGTATCTGCCTCGGGGCTTTTGCAGTTGCCACCCTCTGCCTAGAATCCTCCTTCCCCAGACATCTGCTCGCTCACTGCCATCCTTCTCTGATCAAACATCATCCATCAGAAAACCCTTCCCTGCCAGCCCAGTTTATAACATTTTCTCCTTCTTACTCTGCTTATTGTTTCCTCACACCACAGCCCAGCTTTTTTATGGCATATTTCTTTACTTGCCTGTTGCCTATCTTGTCCTCTAGAATGTAAGATCCATGAGCTTTGTCCATATTAATAAAACAACAAAACACTACCATACCCTCAGCACCTACAGCTCCCTTGGGGTGCAGGTAGTATTGGTTGCATGAATGGATGGATGCTGAACTATGTGGGGGAAGAACACCTGCATTTGTGGGAAAAGCACCAAAACTCTAGCATAAAGTACTCATAAGTTTTGGGGTCTAACCCTGCCCCCAGTCTAACCCTGTCTCAGTGCTGAACTGCACATGAGAGAGTCTTCTCCTCCTTCAACACCTAGTTGTGCAGCAACTGCCATTACTGAACACTGACTCCCCTTCTACTGGACAACTGCCATCTTTTCCCAGAATGGTTGCTCCCACTCATCCTGACAAAAAAAGACTTTTGCCAGACAGACGATGGTTCTCACACGGTCGGTGACTGCCTGGTTCTCAATTCCCACTTCCCAACCCTCCTTGGGCCAATCTCAATCTGCCTTTTCCCTTGGGCTCCCGTGTGCACCGAACAGAAGAATTCTGGAAATTCAGGGGGCCAGTCCAGAAGAAGTCTGAGAGACTTGGCAACATAATTAGCGTCTTGTTCCAAGCACAATGCCAAGTTCAGAACTCATTCTCTTAAGTTTGGAATCGAATGTGAGCACTTGAGTGGTACCTGAAACACAGACCTACAATCCTCTTCCCACCTCTCAGCCTCAGTTCTGCTCCATACCACAATTGCCTACACCATAGTACATTTTGGGGGGCAGGCTTTAAAGCCTGAGAGCCCTGTGTTCAGATCCCAGTTCTGACAATACTATTTGCATTCCTTGGAAACTGGACAACTTGGAATCCCTCTTAGGAGCTAACATTAGTAGCTACCTTGGTTCTGTGTCAGGTTCTGTGTTATACGTTTCAACTCTTTTCCTAATCCTCACAATTCTGAGATTGGTACCATACTTAACCATGTTTCACATATATGAGAAAACTGAGGCTCGGAAGCTTTAGGTAACTTACCGAAGAAAAAATATCAAGGCAAGGATTGGAACCATTTTGCTATATTATCATCATTGTCATCACCATCATTGTAATTATCATTTGTGATGTGACGAGATCCTGGTCCATAAGCCCAAGCTATCCTGCTCTCCTCCTCAAATGCCTCTTTGAGATTCAGCTACTCTACCTTTGTGTAAAGGAGCCAGATCATGTTCTACTTGTATAGCTGGCACAAACAGCCACAAGTCCTGGGAGAGTGGGCCTTCCACTCTATCAACTTATTTTCAATAGAAGGACACAGTGTGACATCATGGGCAAAGGTTTTATCAGGGACTCCTACTTTCTCTGGGGCACGTCCTTAGAAAAGGCAGATCTAATCTCCAGATGCCTCAATATTCTCAATTAGTAAAGAAGGCTCTGGATGAAAGTCTCAAGAATATTCATAAGTGAATAAATGCTGGGGGTTATTCTGTATGTTAGTAAATTGAACACCAATAAAAAATAAATTTAAAAAAAAGGTAACTTGAAAAAAAAATAAGTGAATAAGTGAATATCATTGATTCCCCCACTCCTAAAGATTGTATAATCAACATCCAACTTCTGATGGGTCTGGGTTCCATAACCCTCTGGGCGGTTTGCAGAGGAACCACTTCTTCCAGCACAGAAGTCCTCATTCAGATCTTGACGCTTCACTTTGAGCAGATAATAACATAGAGTAGTCCTGGTCACCCAGCTGCCTCCTTAAGCAAACTATAATTTCACTCTTACGTCCTCATCGATCTTTCAAATACTGATACAGCGACTATCACTATGAAGGATGGCTGATGGTATTGAGCTGCCGTTCATTGTTCTAATACCTTCCATTTAATTAAGAAGGCCCTTAATCCTCACAACAACCCTGTGAGGTGTTACTATTACTAATATCCAGCAGTCCAAGAAGGGGTCGTCATCCCAAATCATTTAAACTCTTCTCCTGCAGAATTTTCTCAGCCACCTTTGGCTGCCAGCCTCAGCATGTTGTGAGGGCCTTTGGAATCAACAAGAGGAGCGGAGTCTGCCCACGCTCCACAAGGAGAAAAGCACAGGGAGGCCTCTTCCTAGGGTCCCTGCAAGAAGAGGCTGCCCAGCTTCTGCTTAGGGCTCACGTGTCCTTTCAGCAGCTGTTTCTCACCAACCCTGCATAAATCCGGGTGCTGCAAAACATTGCCGGCCTCCCTCCTGTTGCATGGGAATCTTCTCTCCCTCATGAGATGTCCTGGAGACTGAAATCTCCCTCTGTTCTGGAGCATCAACAAAAGAGTCTGCTGCCTCGATGTTCTTGTCCTTCTTTTCCCCCAAACACCCCAAGGAAGCCAAATGTATAGCCTCCCCTTGGAGAGGACACCTTAATTAGTCATTAGGATGTGGTGGACATCCTAATGGTGGAGGTGGTGACTTTCTGGAAGTCAACAAAGATGAGAAAATGCACCAAGAGGGAGCTGTGAGCAGCTCTGCTCTTTAACCAGCTGTTATTTTATAACTTGGGGATGGATTTTCAGGCTTGGTGGGAAAGGGGCTGTATGTCACCATCCATTCAAAGAGCCCTGGGGACTTAGTCTCAGTGAGCTTTGCCTAATGAGGCTGCAAGATGGCCTCCCCTTTATGTTTACTTCCTCCAGACTTAGTACACGTTGCTGTTTTCCTGCCAGTAAAGGCAACTCTCACAGTTACATTATTTTTGCAACCAGAAGGGTCGGAAATTTTTCAAAAGTGACATAAATTCACCTTTAACTTTGTTCAAAGGGATTGATTTTTCTTTCCTTAAAAGAAAAAAAAAATGTTTTCAGTGATTTGGAGGTTTCTTAATCTCAGCAGTTTCCAGTTCAAGCTGAGAGAGTTCATGTGTTTGGTCTTTGCATTCAACAGTTGTAAATATGCAGCCTGCTTAATAGAGCAGCAGGTCTGCTCCTCACAAGTAGCATAGATGTCAGACTTTGGGGAAGGAAGTCTTCTCCTATTAACCCACACTGCAGTGCCAGAGCTGCTGTGTCTTCTCTCTCTAGAAATCAAGGAGCAGCAATAATTCCTACCTCTTTTGATTTCACTCTTCTTTTGATCCTCCCTAGACTCCTTGCTAGAGGTTGATATGTACTAATACTTCAATGTACCAGGGGAGGCTGATATTTAAAGAAATCCACACAAACACCTTGATAAGCAAAGGAAGTCTTTCCTGATGCCAAAAATCTATTCATTAAATATTTGGTTTGTTTGTTTGGATTTAGTTCAATAAATCTTTGACATTCACAGGGAAGTAATCAAAGATCTTCAAGAACCTCCAAATGTGAAAAAGACATGATAATATATGCTTTGCTTTGTGTCCCAATAAAATTCAGCAAAGTATAATTGAATACTGTAAGTGACATCTTCAGATGTTTTTTTAAATACAGTATATCCTACTTTTGAATAGAACCAGTCAATTGCATAGACCTATTTAATATCTTTTTTTAGATGTTATCAATGCTCTTTATTTTTTAATTAATTTTGATTTTTTATCAAAGCAATACATAAGCATTGCTTAAAAATCAAATAGTAGTACAAGATTTATAAAAGAAAATAGCAGTTCTGCTTCCCAGTAACAACCACTTTTGACTTTTCGTTGTTTGTTCCAGAATGTACTTCCATAATTTCACAATGTACTGACTCCATTTTTTCGTGTATCAATTTGAGACACTCACTACTTATATCCTGGCAGACAAAGGTTAGCTCTCCTCCTCCTCACAGATGCTGACCCGCACAGTCTCATTCACATGCCTGTCCTTTAAAGATATTTCTGTCCACATATTTTTGGTTAAGTCATATTATATATTTACATTTTATGACTAAGCATAGTTTCCTTTCTTTGTATAATCTTTATTTTCCTGGAGTTAATTGTTGTCTTTGTTTTTTCCATGTGATTAATTTTCTTACGCATCAATCAATGACTCTTCTCTATGGCTGTTGCAGATCTACTCTCCCTCTCTGCCCACAACACACACACACACACACACACACACACACACACCATTCTCCACATGGTCAAATGCTTCCAATAATCTATCAGCTCCAACTCTTTCCTGGATCCCTCATTTTCCTGCTCAACTCTGAGCAGTTGCCTTTTAGGCCAGCTCACTACCTGTTCCAGGACTTTGCTTCCTCTCATCTTTATACTAATGGCCTGTTCCTTGGTTTAATGTCTTGTATTTTTTTGGTTCACTATCTTGTTTGGCAAGAGCACATCTTCCAGCACTTTCTTAAGAAATAGGGCCTGAGAGGTAAAATGTTTGAGTCTTTACATATATGAAAATACTTTTAATGCTATGCTACCACTTAATCAAGATCTGGCGGGATTTGGAATTTGAAGTTAAAGACACATTTCCTCAGAATTTTCCTCTTGCTGTCTTCTGGGCTAGTTTCTGGTGTTTCTCCTAACCCACTTTCATTCTGATCTTGGGATCTTTTCTGTATCCCTGGTATCTGAAATTTTATCATGATATATTTGATGTGAATTTTCTTTTGCTCATTGCGCTGGGCATGCCACAAACCACTTCAACCTGGAAACTCATTTTCTTCAGTTCTAAGCATTTTTTATCACATCTTCAATTATTTAACCTCTTTTCCTTTCTTTCTTTTCTTCAAAAATTTCTACATGCTGGATTTTTAAACCATTTCTTTAAACATTTTATTTAACTGGCAGAGAGATCACAAGCAAGGGAGAAGGGAAGAGGGAGAAGCAGGCTCCCTGCTGAGCAGGACTCCATCCCAGGACCCTGGGATCATGACCTGAGTCGAAGGCAGATAGATGCTTAACCACTAAGCCACACAGGGGACCCCATGCTGAATTTTTTTTAATTTTATATTGAATTTCCAATTTTCTTACATTTTTTCTTGAATTTTCTTTCTATTGTCTTTTTGTTCTGTCTTCTGCAGTGTTATCTCAACCTTATTTTCAAAATTTTGAATTGAATTCTTTTTAGCAATCATGCTTGTTTTTTTTTTTTTTTAATTTCAAAGTATCCTTTCTTATTTTTTGACTGTTCCTGTTCCCAGAGCAGGAACATGTATCCTTATATTTCCCTGAGGTAAATATTTGTGCATTTTCTTTAGCAGCTTGCATTTCTTTGCCCACTCATGTCATTCTCATCCCAGTTCCTTTATTATTTTAGTCTCAGTCTTTCATGTCAAACATTTTCGCCAAATGTCACAGAATAAGTGAATAAGGCAATAGAATTTCAAATTTGTGTTATTTGGTGGGGCTTGATGGCTGGCAGAATTTACCATAAGGTGACTGAGCCCTGATTTGGCTTCTCCATTGCAGGGTCACCTGCATTACAGGTACCAATATTTGTAAATCTTTTCTGTAGAGCTGTTTGGTTCCTCTACTGACAGTTCCATTTCTTACTTTTGGCTATATACGTGTCCGTGGAGATCCTAGAACAGGAGGGAAATGGAGCTGAAGGTCCCTTAGTTCTGGAGGCTTTCAAGTAGCTCCTTCTTCCCCATTTTCAGCTTCACCTTCACCTTCATACTTTTTCTGCTATGCTTGGTTCAGTTCTGTTTTGCTTAGTTTGAGTGTCTAAACCAAACAGTACCTCTACCTGTGGGCATTCAGCATGTAACTCCTAACTCCTCTGTTCTCTAAGTCAGTTTACTACTCCTTAATCCACTGCCAGTTTTCAAAAAATCTGTTACAAGGGCAGCCCGGGTGGCTCAGTGGTTTAGCACCGCCTTTGGCTCAGGGCCTGATCCTGGAGACCTGGGATCGAGTCCCACATCAGGCTCCCTGCATGGAGCCTGCTTCTCCCTCTGTCTGTGTCTCTGCCTCTCTCTCTCTCTCTCTCTCTCTCTCTCTGTCTCTCATGAATAAATAAATAAAATCTTTTTAAAAAATCTGTTACTCTTCTTTGCCTTAGCTCTCGGTTCTGATCAGTTTCTACTTTATAAATTCCCTTACTCAATTTTAGAGACATTTCAAGCAGGAGAAAAGATGCACACCTATGTATAATCTTCCACATTTCACCCAGAGTTCTCTTGACTTCCCTTGCTGTTCCCAGTCTAGCAAATGGCATACAGTTCAGGACTTTTTGTTTGTAACAAAGAAGTCAAGTCATTACTCTATCTTATGAGTTGTTATTCTTTTTCCACAAAGCACCACTCTGGTGTGCTTGTTGAGTTGGCAGTTAAGTTCTCAATAGATAAATAACTCAAACCTTGCAAGAAAAACTTCAAGTTTGTGCCTTGGCCAAAGGACAGATCATCACATCAAGAATTTTGGGTGGTCTTGTGAATGGTTAACATCTCCAAGGTTAATCATCCCTATATACCATTCTATAGGCCCAGTTCAGATGTAGACACAGGTAGAGGAGACAGGCATATTAATACTTGTTTCTCTATATCAAGTGAGAGAGCAATTGATAATATGTGTGAGATAGAATGAGCCTCTAAAATACAAGTGTGTGTGGAAGTTAGGCAAGCCTGTGAAAGACTTGTAATACATGAGTACACACACACACATACACACAAATGTACGCATTTGCCCTAGGTCCTAATAAGTAAAGAGTATCTGGGTATAAGAAGCTGTTTTTTGTTCCCAATACTTCTGAGAAATAGGTTTGCTTTAAAAGACAAGGCACTTATTATCTATCCTGGGACTGTCAGTTCTGTCTCCGTGCCTTGTAACCTTGCCTCTGGGCATCTTTCCTGATTGTTGTTCACCTGGAATGTGTCCTTGCCAAATAGGGCTACATTTGCTTTCTACACCTTTCTTCCTCTGCCAAACAAGGACGCAGCTGCAATCAATAACAGACTGCTTCCAACTTCTGATGCAGTGCAGCCTTCCAGATGATGAGGGGCTTCAAAACCCAAGTCCCATAAAGAAAATTTTGAATCCTTAAGGGAGGATAAAGCATTCATGTTGTTCAACCATCAGAGGCCTCTTCCCCCCTCTTCTGACTCCCTCTCTGGCTGCATTCCAGAATAATGGACACATCTTGAGCCAAGGGCAATTGGGGACCAGTGTCAGAAAAATGTGTACAGGAACCCATCACTGTCAGTAGGATGTTGAGAAAAAGCACCTTTACTTCTGCTTAAAAGCATCATAATCCGGTTGTAATGAATCTTATCTATTCTAATGCGTATTCTTTTCCCTTTTAAAAAGAAATCGAAATAGTTATTTTTATTTGCAGTTATCAGAGTGAGAGACAATAGACATGGTCCATAGTAAAGTTGAGAGGAGCTTTTAAATGGACACCAAGAGTTGAGACGGAATCTTCTGGAAGCTGTGAACTGAAGAAGAAAGACCTTGTCATTCACTCAAATGGCCAAAATCAAGTGTATTTTATAGAACCACCATCATAAAAAGCTTCAATGGCAAGGTGTTTTCTTTGATGTGATAGACACTTGGGGTCTCATATCCATGTCTTCAATTTTGTGAAATATATCTTTTTTTAATAAAAGTTTTAGTTGCCAACCATTCAAATGGGGATGATACATTAATACACCATTACATTACCAATTCAGACTGAGTCAACAACAGCTTGATGAGGCACCTGATTTTGCATACAGAGCACAGCACATTGAACTCTATGTTCCTTGAACAAGCAGAGAAATCTGTTCTTCTGTTTATCAACATTAGGTCGTTCTGAGGTGTGGTGCCAAGGGTTCCATTCTAAACCATGTTTAGTAGCTCCTGAGACAGCCTGGAAATTAACTGGTCAATTAGACATACAGCCTGGATGTACATCTAATTGACAGTGAATACATTTTGATACTATATCTGCTTAGGAAATGATCTACAAATTGTTTTATGCATTGGATGGCTCCAAATTGTTATATGGACATCTGTTTTTGTTGGCCATGAACATGCTATTTACAAAACAGTTTTATCATTAACTCAAATCATGGCCTTACCTACCATATTGTTTTGTACATTTTTAACTTTCTTACAAATACCTGGTGTGTGTGTGTGTGAATGAGTGAGATTTCTGTAGTGAAGGATTTCTTATGAAATGTGTCCTTCTATTCATTTATCCAAAACAACGTAGCTGTCCTTGCTGTACATATGTACACTTTTCCTAAATGGCTTGTTTAAAACTGACCATGAAATAGCACAGAAGAATTTTGTACCTTCATCTGCATGCCTAGGCTTTATAAAGCTTATTCAAGAAACCCTCCTAATAATGTTATCATGCATTTGCTTCACAGTCAAAAGAGATCCCAGAGAAAATCGTCAGACAAACCCACACTAAGAGACATTCTACAAAATACCTGTTTGGTACTCCTCAAACCCGTCAAGGTCATCAGCAACAAGGAAAGTCTGAGAAACTGTCAAAGTCTAGAAGAGCCTAAGGAGACATGATAATTAAATAAAATAGTGGTTCTGGATAGGATTCTGAGACAGAGGAAGGACATTAGGCAAAAACTGAAGAAATACAAATATTACAGAAATTTAGTGAATAATAATGTAGCAATATTGGCTCATTAGTTGTGACAAATGTGTCATTAATATACGATGATAACAGTAGGGGAAACTGGTTTCAGGGTATATGGGAGCTCTCTGTGCTATCCTTGCAACTTTTCTTTAAGTCTAAAACTATTCTAAAATTGAAAACGTGTTCTAAAAAAGGCAAACTTATTTTAAAAAGCTAAATAAAAGCTAAAAAAAAAATCCCAACAAGAGGGATTTTCCAATTTACTTCTGAGAGGGACATTTCAGCCTGACTGAAAATTGTGAGTCTCTAATTTAATTTTTGTGCTGTGGTTGAGAGTACAGATCTGGTCTGAAATCACGTTAAATGAGTTACTTAATTTCTCTGAAGTTCTACCTCCTTATCTGTAAAATAGGAGTAATGATGCCCACCTCACAGGTACCTCCAGAGAATCTTATAAGACAAGGTTCAAAAATGCTACCATGGTGCCTGCAAATAGAAAGTGTTCCTAGAAACCGTAGGTCTTGTTACAAAAAATAATAAAAGAAATGGGATTTTCCTATTGTGCAGCCACAGGCTTCTAGCTGAAGATCTTAAAGAACAGCATTCGGTTTTCATGCCAACAGAGCTCCAGGGTCACTACAGGCTGTTGGGGGGATGAAGAAACATAAGGCATACCCTGTGTAAATGAGGATGGCCAGAGGGATCACTGTGAGGGAGGAAAGTTATTCAACGCAGAAGCCTCTGCTAAACTAAAATGGAAGAAATGACTTAGAAGCTGCCTATAGAATAGTCACAGATTATTATTTGACTTAAATTCACTGACACTGTCAATGGCAGATCAGAGTGGTAGGAACAGAAGGTAGGAACAGAGAGAAATCAGTAAATAAAGCCAACCTTGTCTGTTCTTCAAGTATGTCCTTCTCTGCAATGCTCTACTCCTTAAGGCATGGCCAACTGCATGCTTGTGTCTATGATGGGCCATTGATTTTCACATTCAGTTAGGTATCTGCTTGGTGATTTGTGATTTGAAAATCCATTCTACTCTGAGGAAGCCACAAATGATTACCAAATATAACAAATCTTGAACTCTACCCAAGGAATGACAGCCTCTAAAATTGATGACCTGATGGTCAAGGGCATTTTATCTTCTGTTTTGAAAACTCCAAGAAACATCAACTCTTTTAAAGAGTGAACATATCCTGCATTTTTCTAAACAACTGACAAATATAAGCTCTTCAAAACCATTTGTCTGCGTCTTTTAAAAGTCTAAAGTAGGACAAACTTATTTTAACATGCGATAAGATGATTACTCATTTGGGTTAGTACCTTATATTCGACAACTGGCTCATTGTACATCCAAATAGTCTCCTGTATCGATAAATATGAAAATCAGTGGCTAGAATCAATAGCTTAAAAAGTAGGTCAAAGCCAGTGGGTATCTAACAATCTACTTCTCCTCATTTTCTCATTGTTAATTAGTAGAGAGGCTCAGTAATAGGCCATTTCCAGACAGTGTTGTCACCTGGTTTCACAAAACCCAACTAGAATAGCATTACATTTATTAATGTTTAGTTCAAGGCCGTCCTAGTAAAAGGATCACAAGAATATAAATGATCTCTATAGATAGGCCAGGAAAAAACTAATACATTTCCTAGCTTGAAAAACAATATTAAAAATTCACAACAAATGATGCAAAGCAATACTATTCCTTTCAAGTAGATCAGAGTGGCTGATCCTATACAAACAAAACCAGAGTAGTAATAAAAATGGAGCCAACTTACCTATTAGGATAAGCTAGATGGCTTGTAGGTAAGAATTCATCTTTAACAAGCACCTATTAGAGAATTACGTATCATATCATAAAAAGACTCCCAAGCCCCAACCAACTGGGTCCAATTGTCTTAAGTCATCATCCATTCAAGAAAATTCCATTATAGGGGTAGAGCCTCTCTTATTCATCAGGTGTTTTAGCAAAGACTCTAAAGGAAAGGAAAAACAAATTTATGGAAGGGAGAGTTCAAACCTATTTCAGAATCATACCTATTATATGAAGTGAAATACATGCCATGGGATTGCGGCTCAGAAAAGATGACACACTTTCTCCCTTGAACTCTCTCTAGATCACCTTGTACCCTTGCTAAGAGAAAGCAATCAGACGGGGGCAGGGGAGAGGTGTACTAACTGTCAGGTTATCCTCAGTAAATACCAGCCTCACAGTTGCCTGGAGCCTGGGCGCCATGGCAATACCCCTACCTCTCTGTACCTCAGTTCATTCAACCTTAAAAATGGACATCATAAAGGGCATGTAATCTGTGGGTTGTGGTGTGGATTATATGTGTTCATGTATGCAAAGACATTTGACAAGCATTTACCATCATTATTTTTATGATTATTGCCTAAGCTGAAGAAGATGATTAGGTTGCCCCATGCTGTTCTAGCTTTAGGATGAAGAGAGAAATACAAAGTATCATTTAGATAGTGAGATACTGGGAACAAGGCAGAGCTGTCCTCCAATATATGATGAGTCTTGCTGGATGGCAGCAGGAGTCTCCAGTCCCCTGAACAAAGCAACTAATTCAGGAACACACACCCTACCTTTCACCATTTCCGGTCAAATGGCAATCAGAAAGGGCAGAGGCTTCAGTTGCCTTGCCCACTGCTGGGTCTCCTATCACTTGTTTGAGGAATGTTACATGAATCTTGGGACTTAAAAAGAAAGAAACACTCTCTTTCCATTGAGGATGCTGAACTGATGGAATATAAGCTTTGAGCTACTGATGGCCATTTTTGCTTTTATGAAGGGAAGGCCAGCAAGAGAATGAAGCCGAACCAGAGGACACGAACGAAGAGAGAAAAGACAGGTTCATGAAGACATATTAGCACCTGGGTACAGCTGTGCCTGAAGGAAATTACACTTACACTTTTTTGTAGAAACTTTTTACAAGTGACAATAACATTTCTCCCTCCCTCTCTCTCTCGTTCTCTCTCACTGTTGTTACTGTTATTATTGCCCTTTTAAAATCAATTTGAGGGATCCCTGGGTGGCGCAGTGGTTTAGTGCCTGCCTTTGGCCCAGGGCGCGATCCTGGAGACCCGGAATTGAGTCCCACGTCGGGCTCCCGGTGCATGGAGCCTGCTTCTCCCTCTGCCTGTGTCTCTGCCTCTCTCTCTCTCTCTCTCTCTCTCTGTGTGTGACTATCATAAATAAATAAATAAATAAATAAATAAATAAATAAATAAATAAATATCAAATCAATTTGAATAGGGCTCCTGTACCTTGCAAACTCAGAGTCCTGACTTTTACTATCTCTGTGCCTGGGTGTGCTCAAACACTATGGAGTATATTGAACTGAGAAGCGCGGAGAGCAAAGTTCACAATCCCAGAGGAGTTGGCCAGGGTGTAGAAGAGACAAGTGAGGGTCTTCAGAGCCCTGCTTCAGATGGAGTCCTGAGGCTGCAGCTTTCTCTTGTCTCTTTAGGAGCTGCACGAAGAGGGCAAGCTCCCTCACTACAGTTTCCATCAGAGTCCTGTGGCCAAAATACTTTCTAGATAATCCAATCTTGCCCCAAGTTTTTATGGACAAAGGACCCAGGGTAGCCTTGCCCAACTTTATGTGGCCAGACAATCTTTGCACTGAATAGTTTTTATTCCAACCCATGCAAAGCTGACATATCTGGAAGCACCTACGTCTGGGTCAAAATAACATCTTTTTGAAAAAAAAATTTTTTTTAATTTTTTTAAAACTAAGATTCTCCTTTGAACTGTCCTCGGGTTACTTCCACTTTAGAGGGAGGAAAATCTCTCAATCAAAATCGCTCAAGTTCAGGACAACATGTTGTTCACATTTTAATTCCTATTCGGCAGGCTTCCAGTAAGCAAGCAAATGCCTCCTTTAGTCAATTCCTGCAGTGGCCAAGGCAGACATATTTCATCTTCTGATTGGGCCCTCAGGGCTGAATTTGCAAAGAATGCATCTTAGGCCATTAAGCCAATAAATGAACCCATTTTCAAAAGGACTGTTTAAGTAGTTAGTTCAGTTACTTATAGGGAATTGAAAGGTGTAAAATCACTGGCATAGGAATGGAGGAGCTGTGGATCAGAGCTCATCCTCCACTGGTGCTGAGCTGTCATGGCCCTAGTGGCAGCCACTCAGAAGAGTCGCCCTGACCAGTCACTCTGGCCACTTGCAACCGGAAACACACAAAAAGATGTCCCTCTGACGTCTCTCTCAATAGCAACTTGTCTAAGGAAACACTGAAACTGCCTATCCTAAGGCTGTCATCACACGGAATTTCAACAGAAAGGGAGTGGTAAACAATTTCTGCAAGAAAGAATTTAACAGCTTAATCGAGGTTCAAAAGCAACAGCTCTGAAATCTCTGCAATTTTGCTTCAACCTGTGCTGAAGTCCAATAGTTCTCTTTCCTGAAATGCCAGGTGTTCCAGGTTCCAGGCAAGCTGAGCCCTGGACCTAAGGAGACCTGCCAGGTGTTATATAAAAACTGTTAAAACACGGTGTACTCTGTGAATTGCCATTTCAAAGTTTCAAAAGGTGAAACAATCAAAGGAAAAAAAAAGAATTAAAAGGTTTAATTCCATCCTACTAATGTGAAAATGGTGTCAATGTCTTCTCTTCCTCATGATCAAATCCGACCGTTTGCTTCTTATAATTAGCTCTATGTTAATTATGATCCATTTATCAAATGGAACCTGATAATCTGACTCCTCTCTCACGTAAGGAAAGTCAGGATCTCTCCACTTGGCTTTCTCTCATATTACATTTCAAATCTTCCCCCTAAAGATCCTGGGCATCTTTGAGTTTTCATTCATGGATGTAGCCCCACACAAGAGTCATGTGTAATGCTCCTGTTTCTCACGCAGAAATCATTCACACTGATTTATACTTCTCGCTAGTGTTCTCCAGAATGTGTTCCACAGAAAACTAGTCTTACAGATGCCCTTGGTAAAAAGGGGGTACGGGGGTTCCCTGGTGAAATCACTTTGGGAAACGATCCATGCTATAGTCTCCCTTCAAGATTCCCAATCCCTGGCATGGCATGCTAACGGCTTGGAAAGTCTTGCACAAAACAAAAACGAAAACTCTGTTAGTTAACTGAGTTTCACTGGGCATTCCAAAAATGATTTTTGTCAACAGGTACTCTTCGTCATGGACCTCTATTAAGAGTGCACAAAGCGGGGCGCTTGGGTGGCTCAGTGGGTTAAGCGTCAGGCTCAGGTCATGGTCCCAAGGTCCTGAAATAGAGCGATGCGTAGGGCTCCCCACTCCATGCGGAGCTTGCTTCTCCCTTTGCCTACTCTTCCTGCTTGTGCTCTCTTTTCTCTCTGTCAAATAAATTTTTAAAATCTTAAAAAAAAAAAAAGTGTACAAAGGTAACAAGTTTGACAACTCAGGTGTGAATCTGGCTTCAGAGACAGATGCTAAAGCTCTCTTGATGCCCAGAGCTAAGGAAAAATAATTTAAAAGGGTATTAATGGTATGTCAGTTTTTATGCATATAGACTACATTGATTTACTGAAGACCCTCAGCTTTATTCGGAGGTGTTTCAGGTTGAAAACGACTGGTCATCATGGTTTCCTGATCTATAGTACAAGACTTCTGCTAAAATATTTTTAAAGGATACTTTGATATACCAGACCACATGGTTTTTAAAAATAGTGCTGGCAATACAAACAGAAATGCAGTTCATAAAAGTTCTTATCACTGATTTTATATTTTTTCTCAGCAGGATCTGTGGTTGGCTCCTCTGGAAGCCTACGTCTAACCAGGGCCCACCTTCCAACTCAGCCAGCATCACTTTATCTTCTATCCTCACCATTTTGTCATTTGGGTGATGATGGAGAAGCAAGGAGGCAAAAGATGTGAGTATGAAAAAGAAGACACAGAAAGGAGAAGTGGGAACAACTCAGGAGTAGCGGATGGAATTAAAGTAACAGGTAATTAAATTAATTAGTTAATTAATTAACTAAAGGTAGAAAGCAATATCGGGGGGGGGAGACTACATTTGGATTCTTACTATATTTATGATGCCAAAAGCTTACAATGTTTTCATATGTTATATATATATAACATTACTTACTTTATTTTTAATTATTTTTTATTTTGAAAAGATGCCTGTGCCATTTGGGTATGGATGTTAGTGTCCTCATTTGATCATTGAGATCACAAAGTTTATTCAAGGAGTCAACTGCCCAAGGTCACAGAGGGAGGGGCATGTGTCTCCCATTTCTTTCTTTTTACCCAATATACTCAATTCTGTTACCACACACAAAATAAAGCTAATACACGTGGTTTTAAAGTGCATTCTTACTCACTGTCAGTGAAGTATCATCAGATGTATATCTGTCCTAAGTATTCCTCCCTTTCTCCTGTTTCTCATTCCCCACCCCAAATCATTAAGTCATGATGTATTTCTGAAAGAAGTAAAAGGTTAACGTCTGTAGAGTATCTTAAATATCTAAGGGCATTTTATATAACAGCAAAAACCACCATCAAAAGCAGAGGATATTCAATATACTTGCTGTGTTCTTCTACAAATGTCAAACAGCCAAATACTTGGTTTGATTGATTTTCTAAATTGTGTTGATTGAGTGGATTGTAACCAACACGCCACTTAATCGTTCTCTTTCCTAAACATAGCTTCGTGTTCAGCATCAAAGTCCATTTTCATGGTTATTAGGATGTTCATGTTAGGAAATATTCTCCACTCTGAAATATGTCATTCCATTGTGTCAAGAGATGTCTGTCTGTGATGAACTTTTTGGTAGATGAAAATTTTGACAGATTTTTTTTTTTGAGGAGAGAGTCTCTGCATGTCATTGTGGAAAAGACAAAGGTCAAACACACATGGCCTCTGCCCTAGGAACTGTAGAAAGAGATGATCCTTACGTGCAGCTATCATGAACAATAGAAGTAAGGATATCACAGGGCATCCTGCAGATGTGGCATTTGACTTAAGCCTAGAAGTGGAGGAAGGATTTGAATAGGTTGACAAGACCGGCACAGTGTAAACAAAATCACAGTAGTGTCAACATCACATTGGCGTAGCTAAAGGTCAGAGTGTGACGGCTGAGGGTGCTAAGTTTGGAAAGATAGGTTGGGGCCAGCCTCTGTAGTCCTAGATGTTTGGCTATAGACACTGAGCCTCATCAGGTGTGCAGGGAGAATTTTGATTTTTCACTGCTCCCTCAGAGAGACACAGAACAGTGGCTAAGAGCAGGGGCTCAGGCCCCAGGGCCACTACTTCCTGGGATGATTACTTAACCTCTCCAAATTTAAGCTGTCTCATCTAGAAAATGAAAAAACAAAAACAAACAAACAAAAACCCAATAGCTCCATCCTCCTCAAGTTAGGTGAGTTGATTCATTTATGCACAAATACTTATTGAGCACTCACTATGTGCCAGAAACTCTTTGAAGTGCTGGTAATACAACTATGACCAAAAAAGACAAACACCATCATCCCTCAGGGGTCTTACATTCTAAGGGGGGAAATAGGCAGGACACCAGAGAAGTCAGGCAGATAGATCACGTTAAGTGCTGTGAGGAAAATATAAATCAGGAAAGGAAGATCTGAAGTAATAGGTTAGTAGACTGTCCAGAAAAGACCTCACTAAGAAGGTGACTTTTAAGACCAGAAGAAAGTGGTCATGTAACTAGAGATACCGGTTGTCAAAACATCTCATCCAGACTAGGGAGCTTATGCAAAGATCCTGAGGCAGAAACGTGCCTGGGCTATTTGAGGGAGAGCAGGGAGGTCCAGCATGGCTGGAGCAGAGCAGGAGATGAGTTCATGTAGGTTATAGTGGGATGGATGGAAGAGTAGGTAGGGGAACCACACAGAGCAACTAAAAAAGTTATCTTTGGAGTCATAAAGGAAGCTATTAAAGAGTTTCAACAGTGGGTGACATAATCTTCTGTTTTAAGAGAATCCTTCAGGCTGCTGGATAATGCATACAATGTAGTTAGAATAGAGGGGGCAATCAATACAGTATGAATTGAATAAACGTTGATTATTATTCTTATTATTTTTCTTAATACTGACGTTAGAAGGTCCAGGGAATACCAAGATCTGCAGGACATCAAAGTCTGTATAAATCCTTTTCCCAGTCCTGTTTTATGAGAAGGGCTTGCATGACTGTGACAAATGGGCTGCCCACCTTGATAACAGGATCCAACAGATATGGCTACTGGATATGCCTTCCTGGTGATAGCATCCCCTGGATTTGCAGAGTGAGGTGATCACACATGTAAGTATCAGGCTACTGTCAAGCTGCCATGCACAGACCCAGTTAAAGTGTGTAGGCAGGCATTGGGCAGGAAAACACTTTCCCGGAAGTGCCAGAAGCACCTGGATGCTGCTGCTGACAGTCTGCCATCGCCAAGCAGCCCCATTGCTCTGAAATCCCCACAGTTACCCAGGGATTGGATGGCGTCAGTCTCTAGTGTCTGTTGGGAACCTGTTCCTTTCTATTCTCAGGAACTAATAATCATATGATGAGTTAAATATAATAACAACCATATAATAGATGAGGTGACATTCTGTCCACCAAGAAAGTCACTTTCATCCTCAGCCAGTGGAAGAATAAATTGGTAAAAAAAAAAAAAAAAAAAAAAAATTTGAAAGGTAATTTGGATAATAGGTATCAAAATCCTTCACAAAATTCATACCCCTTTACCCAGTAATTCCATATATGGGCTAAAATGTCACGAAGTGATCTATGCATGTAGAAAAGGAACTGAATATCTAGTCTGGTTCTCTATCACTCAAAGCATAAGGGCTGGATTTTGTGTTTTTCAAGGTGGTTTCAAATACTTACTAAGCATGATGCTGGGACTCAGGACAGTGTAGTCACTCAGCCAATGAGTGGTATAAGCAGGAAATAGAAGTGACTCTGGGATGGGGTCACCCAAGAAAATACCATGGGCAGGAAGAGGCTGGGCTGAGCCTTGCTGAGGAAGTGCACAGCCTCTAAATCACTAGCTATTCCCTCACCAGCTCATAGGCCCCTGGCCTGCGTTTTCCAGGCAACCCCACATCGTTCTCTCTTTCTACAATTAGAGTTGCTTGCTCACATTTGGGAAGCCGTGTTGCAGGGAATGGGAGCCTTTTTCTTATGTATTTTCCAAAATGCGTCCTACACAATGTTGATAGGTGTTCAGGATACAAATAGATGCTTTTGGGAAGTGTTCCACAATCAATTACTTGGGGAGATGTGGTTGAAATTATATAAGTATCCTGGTCCCAGAGCATCTTAGAATTTGTATTATATATCATGAAACTCCAAGAGTGAGGCATTATGGGCAGGAGAGTGGCCCCGACTTATTTCACTACATAGTTTTATGGGGATATTTGCACCTATTAACATTCTGCAAGCTACTTGTCCTGAGCAATGCAATACTGAATACTTCTAGATTGGCCAGAACACTGGACCTGGCCAAAGTAAGAAAAAAAACCCTCCAGATGAACCCCTGTTACCATGATTTCAGGAATATGACTTCTAATTACCAGCTCTGGGAAGATAGTATCCACTGGTCACTGAAGAACCCAAATGTACAAACTGATGGTACAAGGAACCAACAGCTATGAAGAACCATAACACTTGAGATCTTAAACCCCTTCTATAAACAACACATGTGCTAGTTGCCAGAAGATTTACATGTTTAGATGACAAGACTTCTGTGCTAGCTGTCAGTCAAGAGAAGCCTGGGGAATTCTCAAGAGGGTTTTTTTAAGAATTCCCCGGCAGATGTGCATCTGGAACAAAATTCCACATTCCATTCTCACCCTGTATGTTGTCTAGAGGCAAAGAGCCACATATCTAAGAGGACTGCAAGATTCACCTTATATTGTCAACAGTAAATATGTCAATCACCATCAGAAACTGCCTGACAGACTGTGATTCACATTTGCATCAAATCCAAAATAACTGCCTTCAGCTGCCTCTGGATTATGGTCTGTCCGAGGACCCACCAAGAGAAGTCTCTCCTGATCATGTAGTCACTTTCTCTTGATTTAACATCTTGGGGATAGTGTGTTTGGCAGCCATGACTTTGGGAACTTGGGCCTCTGGTTCTGCTTTTCATATCACAACACTGAATTTCACGGAACTTCACCTCAAGTCAATGACAAGGGAAACAGAATAACATAGGCCAGCCCAGGAAGCCCCTTCCCAACTTTGAACAAGCAAAGCTTGTTCAGAACAGACAGGTTGCCTGCTGGCACCTATCAGATTTCTGCAGAGTTAGTACCTACAAGTTTTGCTGACTACCCAAGTCACATGAGAGGAATTCAGCTCATAGCTAGAGTGACATCAGTCTTTCAAATAAAATTCATTTTTTATAAATTTACTTTTTATTGGTGTTCAATTTGCCAACATATAGAATAACACCCAGTGCTCATCCCGTCAAGTGCTCACGTCAGTGTCCGGCACCCAGTAACCCCCACCCCCTGCCCACCTCCCCTTCAAGTAAAATTTAAACTTGCAGAAGAAGGGGAGGCCAGTGACACTGCTAAGTACATAATAAGTACTCAACACATTGTTAGCCACTATTACAATTCAGTTGTTCTTTTTTACTAGTCTTAGGTCGATATGGAGTACAAACAGATTTTTTTCTTATTTAAAAGAATAGAAAGTTGGGACACTGGATACTTTCTCCAAAGTGGAGAAATTCTCTTTCTGAGAGACAAATCAAATGAAGGATGCTTACATTTTTCTTTTCAAATATATCCTCTACTTCTCTGTTTCTCCCTCTTTTCCCAAGTACTCGTATGAATATATGACCAAACTCATCAAATTATATATATGTATTAAATATGTGCAAGCTTTTGTATCTTAATAAAAAATAAGATAAAATGACTCAACTTTTTTGAGTTTTTATTTAAACTCTAGTTAGTTAACATACACTACAATATTAGTTTCAGGTGTGCAATATAGAGATTCAACACTTCCATACAACACATGGTGCTCATCACAAAAACTGCTCAATTATTATAAAACTATGAATCCCTATGGACAAAACAACTATACCCACATATTCCTTTCTTTGTCCAAAATGTGTTTATAAACCATACCAAGTAGATAAGAAAGGATTTTATGTATAGAGATAGAGGGTTTTATGCTATTGTTGTACTTGGCTTGACTGGATACTTTGATTCCTATCAATCTTTTGTAGGGAGTTATTTTAAGGACTTTCATGGGTATCTGAGAGAAAGTATTTGCTTTGGTTTGGCAGGAACTATCTTGGGGGCCCTTTTCTGGTAATCCAGTTCATTCCATCCCAAAGAATGAGTGTATCCCATTAAAACAAAGGATACAGTAAACAGAAGTCATCTATGATGAGGGGCCTGCCTACTAGGGTGCAATCGGGCAGTGAAGCCTTGTTCTTGGGGGACAAATAAATAGCAAAGAGATAGTCTTCATGCCAAATAGGACCTCAGGGAAGGTTGAAGAATAAGTGCTGTGCCATGGGGTCAAGCCAACATCACAAAATGGAACAGAAGAAAATGAAGAGCACACAGCACCACAGCAGAAAGGCAAAGCTAAGTCATGTGAGGTAATGCAGAGAGTGTGCAGTGGCTGGAGAAGTGGATGACTCAGAGAGGGCAATGGCAGAAGAGGAACCAGAGCACAGGCATCTGTGAACATCTGGGGACAGATTACGAGAACAAAACCTGTTTACTGGGCAAATCTAGTGGGAGGTGAGAAGCATCCTATAATATGCATATGGAGCAATGAAAAGATAAGTAACTCAAGATCAAGAGGTCCCAGGAACTGGATTGAGACCTTGAACTCATAAGGAAGCACTGGCAACCCAAACCAGGACTACACTGTAGCCCTATGTTTATAACCAGTCATAATATTTAATTTAACTATTCAGTAAAGTAATATTTAATGCATAAGGTGTAATCCATTATTCACAAAGAAATAACTTTTATTTGAAAGTAGGTTTTTACTACATTTTTTAAATCTCCAGGTCAAGGAACTGAAACAAAGCAAATGAGCATGAGCCAGACCCACACTTGGAGCCTGGAATGTCACCCATACTGGGGCCAACTGAAGTCTCCATGCACCTCTGCCTTTCTAGAGAGAAGCAGCAGAGGCTGGTCAGGGAACTTGAAACAGGGAGGTTAGTGGTCTTCTCTTCATTTTGAGGAAATTGGGTCTGATAAAGGTTAACTCTAAAGAGTTTAAGGATATAGAAGAAGCCAACAAAACCCAACTAGAATCCAGGGTCCTCAAACGTTTTGGAAAAAAAACCAATATTCAAACCAGTGCAAAAATTTAACAGCCCATTTCCTAACATTAGTGTTGGGATAGGGAAAGGAAGAGCTATTAGTGAATACCAGTGGATAAAGCCCTAGTCACACTGTTGGCACGGGCGTCTCTCCCTACTCCACTGAAGAGCTTTTCAGTAATGGGAAGCCGGGCACAAGCCTATGATACTAATAGCAATAGCTACCACTAACTGAAGACTTGTTTCAGGCCAGGCATTGTTCTAAGGACCTGATAATAAATTAATTCATTGACCATTCACAACAATCATATGAGGTAGATATTATTACTATCTCCGTTTCACAGATAAAGATATTGAGGCACAGAAAGATAGCATGTCTGAATCACACAGCTGTGAAGATCACAACCAGGCCTGGTACCCAGACTGACTGGTGAGCCTTTGACCTTAACAGCTGTGTTCCACTGCATCTTACCTAGCTGCCACTGCATCCTTGAACAAGATCAGCAAACTCCAGTGAATTTATTCCTTTCACATTCATAATCCAAGCCTCGAGATTAGGACACGGGCATTCATAGATTCATGTGCCACTTGTGCCATGTAACAAAACCCATATGAGCCTCAAAAAAAAAAAAAAAAGGCCCTTGTTCTACTTGTCCCTGTGTTCTTACAGACTAATGAAATGCCTGGCATAAAGCAGTTGCCTGTTACACATTTGGTAAATGATAAAATAGCTACTGGCTTGTGCCATCAACAACACTCATCTGCACAGAAGAGCTCTAATTCTGCAGCATAGTGAATTGTAAATTAGTAGCCTATACATTTCTCCCTAGGCGCTCAGCTTCTGTGAGCACAAGGACCATATTTTATTTTTATTTTATCCCAACTGAAAGGCAAAGTGGGGACATAACTGTGCTCAATAACTTGGTGAATAGGTAAATTAGATTTATACACCTACCAGCAGAAAAAAAAAAAAGAAAAAGAAAAACTGGATTCAATGCCACTATCAGATGAGTGTTGCCTGTGATCTCCTCTTGACTGTAGGGTGGGATGTGTTGGTCAACCAACACCCACTGAAAGGACCAAAGGCTGTTCTAGAGCACTGAGCAATGCAGGTGGCAGAGGAGGAGGGATAGCAAAAGCTGCTGAATTGGGGAAGATGTCCCTGAAAAAGGAGGGAGGTTTAGTCATCAATGAAATCCCAAGCACACTTCAGAGGGAGCTTTCTGACCTGAACAAAGGTATGTAACACAGGATGTGCACTGGATGTGCTGAGAATTAAAGTTGGAAGGAAAGGATGGGATCCATAAGAGAAGACAGTCAGAAGCCTTGTTCAAAAAGGAAAGTGATGATGGGAAGCAGTGACATTTCAGGAGCAGTTCCAGGGTTCTGTTGACAAACTGGGGATTCAAGTAGGGATACTTGTGTAGAAAGTTCTAGAATAGGGTGGAATGTTTTTGGTTTTGTTTTGTTTTATTTTGGTTTGGAGAGTAGAATCTTCTTAACTGGTGGGATGTGTGGTAGCATGGCTGAGTAAAAAGAAGATGATTTTGAACAAAGGGTCTCAAGTCACACCTTCCTACTAATGATGCCAATACTAATATGCAACATGAGACTGTAAAAACAGATTTGCCAATTTCTTATAAAGACAGAGATGGTCCTCGAGAGATCAGTGATTCTCAAGTGTTCATTTTCCTGGAGGAGTTCTTGTTCAGGTTCTCCCCACAAGTTCCACAGCTGTGGGATTAGACATAGATCATCTTGAGTGTTTTCCTAAAGGTATTAATTGATATTCAAGGAAAAAATGGTTCCGTGGTCAAATAAGATTGGGAAACATAACTATAGTGGAAAAGCTCTGGGTAAAAATCAGAAAATCTGAGTGTGAGTCCTTGCTTTGCCATTTCTTGTCCATGTGACCTTGAAAAGTCACTTTTATGTCTTCTTAGTATTTCAAATCTGAATTGGATTAACATCAATCATTAATCAAATGAAAGAATGTATGTTTAATGAAATAAAATTACATAAAAATGTAATGAGAATTTGGTGGGAAACTTTAAATACTTATTCATTGTATAGACTGAATTGTATCCCCCCATCAAGTTCATATGTTGGAGCCATAACTCCCAACGTGATTGTGTTTGGAGATACGGCTTTTAGGAGGTAAATAAGGTTAATGAGGTCATACAGGTAGAGTCCTTATTTGATGGGACTGGTGGTCTTATAAGAGTAAAAGAGAGAGATCTTTTCTTCTTCTTATAAAAAGAGGAATATGTACATGCACTGAGGAAAGGCCATTTGAGAGCACAGCAAGAAGTGAGCCAGGAAGAGACCTTACCAGAACCCAGTCATGCTGGTACCCTAATTTTGGGCTTCTAGCCTCCAGAACTGTAAGAAAATAAATGTCTACTGTTTAAGCCACCCTGTCTATGGTATTTTGTCATGTCAGCCTGAGCAGATTAAGACATCCATATATGTCAATATTATTAATTATTAATAAGAATATTAATAATCTTCTTTCCCTGATTCTATTTCTATTTTTTTCCAGTTGATATGAAGCATTCGGAAATGAAAGCAGCATAAATATGAGAAAGAAACTACTCTTGTAAAAATCCTCTGTTGGAGCAGTAGATTGTTGAGACCTTGGAAGGAAGATTAAATGCATAGAAATTGTATTCTTTTTTAAAGATTATTTATTTATTCACTTGAGAGAGAGAGAGAGAGAGCAGGGGGAGGGGCAGAAAGAATTTCTAGCACATTCCATGCTGAGCTTTGAGCCCCGTGCAGGGCTCTAGCTCAGAACCCTGAGATCATGCCTGAGCCAAAATCAACAGTCAGACACTTATCCAACTGAGCTACCCAGGTCCCCCAAAATGCATAGAACTTTTTAAAAAAATTTTTTTAAGATTTTACTTATTTAGTCATGACAGACACACACAGAGAAAGAGAGAGAGAGAGAGAGAGAGGCAGAGACACAGGCAGAGGGAGAAGCAGGCTCCATGCAGGGAACCTGACATGGGACTCGATCCCAGGTCTCCAGGATCACACCCGGGGCCAAAGGTGGCGCTAAACCACTGAGCCACCAAGGCTGCCAGAACTTTTTTTTTTTTTTCCAGAACTTTTTTTAAAAAGAAAAAGTCTTCAGGTGACACAGGTGACCCCTGTTAGAACTCAGTGAAAGATTTCCAAAATGCAAAGTGAAGCTGCAAAGAAGGCAAGTGCCATCAGGAAGACACTAGTACATAAGGTTGCAGGATTTAGTGAACAATCTTTTTTATTTAAGTGCCAATTCAAGAAAAATTAAAATTAATGGAACAGAATAGAGAGCCCAGAAATAAACCCATGCTTATATGGGCAATTAACCTATGACAAAGGAGGCAAGAATATAAGACAGTCTTTTCAATAAATGGTGTTGGGAAAACTGGACACCTAGCTACATGCTAGAGAATGAAACTGGACTGCTTTCTTACACCATATACAAAAACAAACTCAGAAGAGATTAAAAATCTAAATTTTAGACCTGAAACCATAATACTCCTAAAAGAACATAGCCAGCAAACTCTTGGACATCAATCTTAGCAATATTTTTTTGGATCTGTCTCCTCAAGCAACAAAAGCAAAAATAAACAATTAGGACTACATCAAACTAAAAGGCTTTTTCACAGTGAACAAAACTATCAACAACATGAAATGACAACCTACTGAATGGGAGAAGAGATTTGCAAATCATATTTCCAATAAGGGTTTAAAATCTAAAATATATAAGCTCATACAACTCAACACCAAAGAAAACCCCTATCTGATTTAAAAATGGGCAGGAACATTTCTCCAAAGAAGACATACAGATGGCCAAGAGACACATCACTCAGATGTTCAACATCACTAATCATTAGGGGAATGCAAATTAAAATTACAATAAGATGTCACCTCATACCTGTCAGGGTAGCTAGTATCAAAAAGACAAGAAATACCAAGGGTTGGCAAGGATGTGGAAGAAAGAGAACAGTCATGCACTGTTGGTGGGGATGTAAATCCGTGCAGTCACTACAGAAAACAATATGAAGGTTCCTCAAAAAATTAAAAATAGAATTATCATACAATCCAGTAACTCTACTACTTGGTATTTGCCCAGAGAAAATAAAAACACAAATCCAAAAAGATACATGTACCCATATATTTATTGCTGCATTATTCACAACAGACAATTTACAGAAAAAAAAACCCCACATATATCCCCCATTAGATGAATGGATAAAGATGTAGTCTATATAAATACAATGGAATATTATTCAGCTACAAAAAGAATGAAATGTTGCTGTTTGTGACAACATTGATGGACCTAGAGAATATTATGCTAAGTAAAATAAATCAGACAAAGACAAATACTGTATGATTTTATATACATGTGGAATCGAAAAAAATGAACAAAAAAAATAAAAAGACTCATAAATACAGAGGACAAACTGATCATTGCAAGAAGGGGGTGGTGAAAGGGATTAAGAGGTACAAACTTCCAGTATTAAGTCACAGAGAGAAAAAGTCCAGCATACAGAAGATAGCCAGTAATATTCTAGTAACTCTGTATTGTGATAGATGGTAACCACACTTGTTGTGGTGAGCATTTCATAATGTATATAAATGTCAAATCACTTGTTGTACACCTGAAACTAATATATGTGAGTTATACTTAAAATGTTTTTTTAAATATTTATTTATTTATTTATTTATTTATTCATGATAGATCTAGAGAGAGAAAGAGAGAGGCAGAGACACAGGCAGAGGGAGAAGCAGGCTCCATGCAGGGAGCCCCACACAGGACTCGATCCTGGGACTCCAGGACCCTGCCCTGGGCCAAAGGCAGGCACCAAACTGCTGAGCCACCCAGGGATCCCTATACTTAAAATGTTTTAATTAAAATTGGCATGCTTCATATTTTCTCATTCAAAATGAAAGTAACTATTAAGACTCATGTTAAAATATTATTTTCCTACACCTAAGATTATCTCTTTTACTGAATAGAAAATTCTGAGAATGCTGAGCAGCCCACTTATCATGTTCTTTAAGAAATAGGTCAGGAGCTCTGAAACCACAGAGAATTTGCTTATAATGCTAGTCTGCATTTTTCTTAATCTTCCCCTAAAATATCAAGTTAAAAAAATTTTAACCTAAGAAAATAAAATAAAATTTTAAAAATATGTTAGGTTAACTTCATCTCCGTATGTACCATAGCATGGGGCAGCCTATTAGTTTCATGGGCCATTCTTCTTAGAAAAGATTCTGGGGAAGGATTTATTATTATTTATTGAGGTAAAATTTACATAACATGAACATAAAATTAACCATTTTGAAGTGTATAAAGTGTATATTCACAATGTTGCACAATAATCACCTCTATATCCAGAATCTTCTCAACACCCCCAAAGGAAACCCCATGACCTTTAAGAGGTAGTCCTAATTCCTCCCACCTCCCCCAGCCTCTGGAGCAATCAATTGATCAGTTTTTTCTAATAAAATATATTTTTTTTGGAGTAGTTTTAGGTTCACAGCAAAATTGAAGGGAAATTCAGAGACTTCCCATATATCTCTGCTCCCATGTGGGCAAAGCATCCTCCATTGTCAACATACTCCACTAGTGTGGTAACTTTGTTACAATTGATGAACCTGTATCAACACATCGTAATTACCCAAAGTCCATAGTTTACAGTTCACCCTTGGTGTTATACATTCTCTGCATTTGAAAAATGCATAATGCCATGTTTCCATCATTATGGTATCATACAAAGCATTTTCACCATCTTAAAAATCCCATGTGCTCTGCCTATTTACCCCTCCCCCCACCACCAAATCCTGGCAATCACTGATCTTTTTTCTGTTTCCATAGCTTTGCCTTTCCCAGAATGTCATACAATCTCATCATACAGTATGCAGTATTTTCAAATTGGTTTCTTTTGCTTGATAATATAAATTTAATTTTCTTCCATCCTTTCATGACTCCATAGCTCACTTCTTTCTAGTGCTGAGCATTATTCCACCATGTTTATTTACCCATACACTGGGCAAGCATTTTAACTTCTCTGCAGGTGGCTGATTTAGTAGCTTAAGAGGATGTGTGAAATCTTTCCTGAAAACTTACCATTCCAACTGGGAATATGAAGTCTGAGAAGATGGTAAGATGAAAGGAAAAATCAGAAGAACCTCAAAGGATAAGGGTTCAGATGGGGATTAGGAAGAAGGTGAATGTGAGAGCTGGAAAAGACCAATGTTACCAGAGTATGGAAAACAACTGGGAGGTTGGCACAGGAAAAACCTGGTGTTGGAAGCAAAGGCCAGGTAATTTATGACCTTGTGAGCTTTGGCAATAAATTTATACTTTAAGAGCAAAGGGAAACCACTAAGGGTTTTAAACAGGGAGTTGGATGATTGCAGGGCAATCTTTCTCTGCTTCCTAGAGCATCTCCTGTCCTATCAGGGCTTTGCTCTCCAAAGCAACATAATCCTGGTTAGAGGAAAATGGAAAGTGCTATCTGCCATCGGATAATGTCATGTGCGTGCCAATTTGGGGATTTTGTTGTTCTTTTCTGAACATAGTTAAATATTTAAAGGCAACACACTGGACAGCTATTGACTCTGATCAAAAAGTAATTAGTTAATGGCTGCAGAGGGTTTTTTGGATGGAAAGCAAAATGGGAAATATTATTACAATGACCTTGCATGAGCAGTAGCAGGTGGTAGAGCCTCAGGGCAAGCTTTTCTGCTGTGGTGTTCGCCCTGTACCAGCTCATCTTGTCCTGCTGCTATATGTAGATAAACACAGACAATTCTAGGGGAAGAGAAAATCTACAGCATGAGTAAGGCTTTATTTGTTTCACTTTAATCTCAAATAATCCCATGAAGAACAGTCAAGATGGACACTCATTCAAGTTTAATATAAAGGCATTAGACGTTGTGTAACTAATGTAGTTGTTTCCTGAACAGCATAGAGTAATAGAGTCAGAAAACCCTCCAACCACTACCAACTGTATGAATGCACACAAGTAACCTAAACAAATTTTAGTTAATTGGCCTTAATAGGTCAAGCCTTAGATTAATAATAAATGGAGATTCACTCATTCATTCATTCATTCATTCATTCAAATGCACATTCAACAATTTGGTAACTATTTGCTATATGCCAAGCTAGACCTGGAGCAACAACAGCAAGCAAGACTCGGTACTGGTCCTCACAAGGGAAAGATATGCAAGCAGTAAGTTACGTTACCCTAAAAAACAGTAGAAGTTACTATAAAAGCCCATAGATTATATTAATACATGCTTAAAAAAATACTTCTCAATATGAATTAATTATAGACTCACAGGAAGTTTCAGAAATAGTTCAGAGTACCCTTCACCCAGGGGTAACAACTTACAGAACTATGATACAATACCAAAGCCAGGAAACTGGCATTAGTAGAATCTATGGGATTTATTCAAATTGTACCTATTTTGCATGCTTTCATTTAAATATCTATGTATATAGCTCTATGCAATTTTATCACATGTACACGTTGTATAAAAACTACAATAAAGATACAGAATTATTCCATCACTATGAAACATCTTTCTCATGCTATCCTTTAGAACAATACATCTTTTTTTAAATGTATATGTGAAGCAGGCTTTAAAGATGCACAGAAAAAAAATAAAAGTTGATGCCCTCAAAGAACCTTTTAACTTAGTTGTTTGATGATTGGGCCATTTTAACTTTTGATTAATTATTTTGAGATGAAAGTTGATGTTCCTGAGTCTCAGTTGAAGCTACTATAGGAAAGAGGAAGAGAACTATTATTTCAATGACCTGACCTACTAGGATCTTGTTAGGAGTTTTATCTTATAAAATCATGATTATCCAACAAACCTCCTCTTCCAGCTCTACAGCCCTGCCCACTGCTGAACCCACAAATGGATTAAGCCAGTTCTCTCCATGGAGTAATTTGTTCTTAGTCAATCAGATTCTTAGTGAAGCTCGTGGAAAAGTCATTTAATAGAGATTGGATGTTGAACTTTCTGGCAGGAGGCTCGAGTTCTCAGTGTCACTTCTAAGCAATACCAAATTACAAACACCTCACTGGCAAGGACCATCCCAGAGATATTTTCATATCCTCATTGACCAATGAACACAGTGTGTGCCATCAGACACATAGCTAACATAGATGTGCTGCTCTCTTTTACCCTGGCAATGACTCTTAGCTAGAACCACAGAGTCAACCTTTACACTGAGCCGGAGGTAGAGGGTCATTTAGGATGGAGTGATGGGGGAATGAACTTTGCTGTGAGTCTACTCTTTGCCAGGCACAGCAAAGAGTCCATTATGTTACCTAATTGAATCCTACAGTAAGTCTTGAAGTATATATCATTCCTGTTCTATTGATGAAGGTACAGTGGCTCAGAGAGGTCAAGTAAATTCCAGAACCTATGCATCTACTGAGCATATAGGTTCTACTTTAACTCTGTCAGAACCCAGATCTCTGACAGAAGAACTCTGTTTTTCCAGAGAGACAGTTCCAGGAGAACACGTCCTGCACAGCATCAATTTACTGTCCAATGCCTAACCTCTACACCTGGCACTGTCTTCCTTTTGGTTCATTCCATGAAAAGGCCAATGAGACTCAGTGCATTTTGCTCTTAGTCATTTTTACCCAGTGGGAAATAATTTATAAGCTTCTTTCCTAAACACTATTGAAAAGCAGATTTGAAAAGTGAAAAGTGTCTGAAGGACAGATCAAAGGCAAGTGACGGAGATACTAAAGACAAACTATGTCAGAGAGTGGCCAGGCTACAAATCTAATTCAGGAAGGACTGAAAGAAGTACTAATTGCTCTTGGGCAGCCCAGGTGGCTCAGTGGTTTAGCGCCACCTTCGGCCCAGGGCTTGATCCTGGAGACCAGGGATTGAGTCCCACATTGGGCTTCCTGCATGGAGCCTGCTTCTCCCTCTGCCTGTGTCTCTGCCTCTGTGTGTGTGTGTGTGTGTGTGTGTGTGTGTGTGTGTGTGTGTCATGAATAAATAAGATATTAAAAAAAATAAAAAAGAAGCCGAAGTACTAATTGCTCTTATATAGGGCTAGTCTGATTTTGACTGGCTTATCATGAACCTCTTAGAAATAAATTATCCTTTTACCTAAAATTTTTCTGCATAATTGGGTATGGTAAATTGATTGCAAAAATGGCTCCAGGTCTTCATCCCTCCCTGAATCCATACCTTCTACATGGGGTTTTGAAGCTTTTTACAATCCCTTGACTCTGGATGCCTTTGTAATTTACTTCAGCCAAAAGAATTCAGAGAAGGTAAAGGCCTGCCCGTTCCAAGTCCAGGCCTCAAGGGCCTTGAGTGCTTCCCCTTGCTCTCTTAGACTTTGCCTCACCTGGCAAACAATCTTGGATTAGTCTACTAGAGGATGAAAGGTCATGTGGGAGTAAAACTGAGGCCACTAGAGACACACAGTCCCCAGACACCCTGCTAACTGACCACAAATACATGAGTGAGCCTAGCTGAGGTCACCCAAACTTGACCCAGATTGGCAATATCACCTCACTGAGCCATAGATGCATGAGCAAAACTAAATGTTTCTTAACATGCCACTGAGGTTCATGCTTGTTTTTATGCAGCATTATCGTGACAATAGATAACTTGACATAGCAGGAATCTTAATCCTTTTCCTAGGCTGGGAATCTAATTTTCTCTGCCTAGATACAGAGTCCAGAATTCTATGAGTTATGCTAGATTTCTGCCTGTGAGAGTGAGCAGCACCCCTCTGGTAGAACGACAGTGATGTGTTTTGCTCTTGTGTACAATACAGCCCACAAATCTCATGTAGGTTGCTCTCTGGCAGGGCTAGAAGCAAGCTGCTGGCATCATCCTTCAATCTGAAAGAAGTTAAATCGAACACTAGCTCCTGGGCCTGACCACTTCTCACCCAATCCCCGGCAAGAAAAAAAGCTGACTAGGGAACTTCTGCACTAGGTTTCTAGTTTCATAGGCCAGAGCCACAGTATATCCACATGCAGGTATTTGTTACAAATATTTATAGGTGGGGGAGATAATCTCTCAGCACAGCCTGAATTGTGATACTCCCCACCGTCAGTAGATGTCATGTAACTCCATAGTTTCTCTGACCCTGGTAGATTTTTTTTTTTAATATGCTTCAAACAGAATATTGATCTTGCTAAATTTCTTTTCAAAGACTGAAATTTTCTCCAATAGACAGGGAAAGAACGCATTATGATGATCTATTAACAAGCACTTCACCAACTAATTCTCATTCGTACTTTATGGCTAAATCTAGCGAATCAACCAGCCCTTGTGTTCCCTAGTTACTGATTCCAAACACAAAGCCATCAATAACTTCGATGACTACTTGCTTTCATTACCCATCCTCACAATAATCGAATAAAAAGCTTTCATTTCTAGGCAAGCCACAAATACAACTCAACAACTCAATACTGCCATTGCTGCACATCATCCGACTCAAACTTGCTATACCAAATCAATATAAAGACTGAGCTCTCTCTCTCCAGTGGAAAAGAGTCCAAAGACCCAGAATCAGCAAATCACTCTGGGCTTGAACAAACCTAAATGCTGTCTCTAAAAGAAACTATCATTTCCCCTACCCAAAGTCTGCCCACTCCAGAGCTCAAATTGCTCCCCACATAGGCTGCACTTAAAGAAAAATGCAGGTCAGTGCAATATTGCTCTGGGGCTGGCTGGCACCTATGAAAATTAGGTAGACTAGACTATAGACATCTAGACCCAGCTTAAATTTTACATTCAGCCACATGCATTAGACCTACTTAGAAGTTTTCAGGAATGGGTGCCCCTCCATTTACAGTCTATGTTCTCATTTTTTTAGAAACAGTAGTTAAGCGGTTAAGCTAACCTTAAAAAATTAACTGAAAAAAAAAAACTAGTATCAGTAGAATAATACCCAACATAGCCATCAGGTTCTGTTAGGCTAAGCTCTGACTGAGATAACAGTTATTTTACATCTTCCATCTCCTGCTAAGTTCAGAGTACACATTCATTGAGTTGGTGCTGGGCAAAAGAGCCCACCCCATTGAATTTGTTAATTCTTTTTCTTTCTGAGTGTATATAATTTAACTGCTGATTGTTCAGACACACAAAGTGAAACTCTGTTATAACAGTGGTGGAATTATTTCCCTCACTTACTAGGATGTAAGTCCCTTTGAGATCAGGGACCATATCTACCTCTATCACTGCTGTATATCCAGTGCCGAGAAGGGTTGCATCTGCCACATATAGGCATGCAATACATATTTGTTGAGTGAATGCATGAATGAATTAATGCATCACCAAACTAACTAGCACATCAAGGCTCATGGTCATAGTACTATTCTCAGACAGAGCTCAAGGCTCTCCATATTTATGGTAGCTTCCTTTACCATTCAGCCTGCAGAGACCTCTCACTATAACAGATTCAGTGGCACCTTGCCCAGATCCCTTTGAAAGGCTGGTGCACCCATCCTCCAGCATTTGTGAGTATGAACTTCTAAGGGCACATAGCAGCACCATTCCCTGGAAAGTGTCCTCAGCAGACAAGAGCTACCTCAACTGTAGATGTCTGGGAAGTTCTATAACCCCTCCCTGGAAGTGGCCAAATAGGCAATGACAGAATGATTCAAGGATACAAAAGTATGGTCCCTTGGCCTGAAGGTGGAACTATTCTGTGTTGTCAGTCATCATAGCTCCCTATGGGAACAGAATTACACTAGACTTTATTAGCTAAACCCTCATCTTTGCTTAGCTTTGTCTCCTATCATATAGTGCACCCTCACTTCTTTATAAGTTTCTCCTGAGAATACTCCCTTAGTAATTAATTGCACAAGAATCCCATTTTCAGCTCTAGATGATAATGAAAGCCCAATCCTCAGAGGTAGAGAGATTACTGAAAGTCCTTGGCATGTGTAGCTGCATACTTGCATTTTTCACCTAGGATGAATTGGGTTGTAATTTAGGTAGAAGGGCATGCACTGGCTTCTGTGTAACATCCCTGGTGTTCAGAGGCATTGAGGAAATAGTAATTACAAGAACTGTAGAATTACGTAGCTGTTTCATGAAGAGAGAACATGCAGATTTAGGTAGATGAATCAATACAGGAATACCTCTCATGACACAGGACTCAACGTCTTGGTAAGAGCCTGAGCATTGCTCTTGATATGGTGCATGGATGGCCCTCAGTAGCTTGGAAAGAGTAATGGCCATATCAAATGCAGAAGAGATGCCAAAATTTCAGTAGCAAAGCATAAAGTGTTGAAAAGCTCAGGGAAGTGAGCATGCAAGAATGGATCTACTCTGCATGACCAGGAATCCATCAGCTGCTTATGGTCCTCTGCAGGGCTCAGAGAGTAATTTGTTTTTCCAAGGCCCTCATGATGGGGATAGCAGCACAGTTGACAAGCTCATTAGTGTCTGTCCTCTAGGGAGTATAGGATTGACAGTTGGCCATGTTACCGAACTGGGCTCCCTGGTAGCAATGGAGATGATAAGGGTCCAGAACAACAGAAGCCAGGTGGCAGCACTTCACCATCAGAAGGAAGGTGGGCATAATTACCTTAATTGGCATGCAGGTTGGAATTGCTGCCAGGAGTCCCTGAACCACAGATATCTACAGATATGGCTAAAATAACATAGTGTTATTAAGAGCAAAATAGATAGACAATACATAAGAATACTGCTTACTACAGATGATCAAAATAAATTAAGGATGACTAAGTAGAAGACTGAGGTCAACTGCCCCAAAGGAAAAATCACAATTCTTTGCCTAGTTTCCAGAGTTGAATCAGTTCTTAAAACCCAGACTCCATGTATTGAAGTAGAAAAGAACACTATAATACCACAGCAAGTGTATACAGTTCTTCCACAAAGTGACCTATAACTATTTCCTTGTGTAACAATATACTGGGGAGCAGGAAATAGCTAGATCTCTTAACAATTGTTGGATGTTGGGTTCAAATTGATACTGGTAACTAGAGGTCCAAAATGCCATCGTGGCCCACATGGCAGGGTAGGGTTTCAAGGAGGAACTAAGAATAAGAATAAGTGAATTCCTGGTGCAGGGCAAGTTCACAGTAGGTCCACTGGAAACACAGAACGACCACCTACTGCTATTTGCTTAGTTCTCAAATGTTTAATCAGAATGAACATATTTAGCAATCGGCAGAGACATCTCAGCCAAGATAATAATTAAAAACCAATATCAACTCCCAGGGGAAGCACAGAGAGCAGTGCGATGTTGTGTACTCAACCAGTGGAATGCACATGGGTCCAGGAACCAAGGGATAAAGTAAGAATGGTCCCATTCTCCATCACTGTCAGTGACCTGATTATGAATTTGTGTTTCTCATCCCTGTAAGTTTAGTTTGTGTGGGTTTATGGAGGTCCTGATTCATAAGAAGAGGATGTTTCCATCAGGGACACAGTTAGAGTATCATTCAACTTAGAACTATTGCTCTTGCCCAATCCTTTTGGACTCCTTGTACCAGGAGAACAGCAGGAATAAAAAAAGATTTGCCATGTGTACAGAGGTAACTGACCCTGTTCATCACGAAAAGTTAAAGTTATTGCTATATAATAAGAATAGATAAGAAGATGTTTAAAACGTAGAGGATGAACCGGGCACCTCTTGATACTACCATGTTCAGTTTAGTTGTAAATAGGCAAGGACAGCAACCACAGCTAGATAAAAGCATGGGAACTAGGGACTTAGACACACCAACACCACCACCACCACCACCACCACCACCACCACCACCACCACCAACCAAGGGGATGAAGATCTGGATCACACCACCAAGCAAGCCATACTGACCAGCAGAGGTGCCAGGTGGAGAGGGAGAGGAGAAAGGGTGGTAGAGGAGGGATGACGTGTACCAATCATGACCTTGGGATGTTATCTTCACTAACCCCTACTCTTAGAAGTTTCCCTAGAAATTATGCTCAATCAGAATCTTCGAGTAGTGCTGCATGAATGGAGTAAGCATAATGTGAGAAAATAAGGGGATCTGAGTAATACAAGTGGGGGACCCAATATATGATAGAGGCCCCATTCATATCATCTTTATAAAGCCAGTGGACCCATCTCCCAGAAACTATGACAGTGGCTATGGATAATCCCTGGCTATAACCTTCGCTGGAAAATTGCCATTGGTCTATGGGAACCACCTTGAAGAGGGATGTCTGGGAAGTTCTACACCTCACCTCAGGCAGTGGTCCACAGCAAGTGACTGACAGATGCCTCAAGGTGGAATACACGTGTGACACCATTCCTCCTTCAGAGCTCTCATGGAGATAAAGATGATGCTAGACATCCCCCATGAACCCACAGCTTGCTTAGCTTCTTCCACTGTCTTATTTTGCTTCTCTCACTCCCTTACAGGTTTCAGAGAACAGCCTCCCCTGCACAAGAACCCCCATCTCAAGCACAGCTTCCAGGGAATGTGACCAGGACGCTAACCTCTAAATTCCTGTGGTTCTTATTACCACTTGTCAAGAACATCCATTGCTAAGACGTGCTGACAGTCGCCCTCCCCCTACGTGCAAGATGAGCTAGGTCTGCTCCCACTGGTGCTCCCTAAGTGTCTCTAATTCCCTTTGTCTTATCACCGACCCATTTACATTGAAATGAGGGGCTTGTCTATCACCAGCATTCCTACTCACCCTCAATTGTAGGCTCACTACAACTTTGTATCTTTCATAAGAACAGAGTATGAAATGATGAAAGGACATTTTGAGGAGAGATAGTATCTCTCACACTTATTTAGTGTGACAGACTAGCCTGGAACCAAAGACCATGAAACACATACGTATTTATCAAACTAAACTATTTTGGCACCACATGAACACAGACACACACATGCACACCCAAATGAAACCATGGGTTACTTGACAGTGTTCAAGTGTGAACTGTCTCTTTTCACCCCCTTCTGTTAAACTGCTTTCTGTTTGTAAACACATGCAGGGAGCCATCCTGCAGCGTGTTCCTGTGTTCTAGGCCATGAAGCACGTCTTCAGTACCATCAGATATTTTGGAAAAATACTTGATTTCAGACCTTGTCGTGTGGAACAATGGCTGTATTAGTCAGGGAAGGCTAACTGCTGTCACAAATATCCTCAAATCTCCATGGCTTAGCACAGCAACACTATGTTTCTCATTCACATCACAGACGGAGGATCGTGCATGGAAGATTTTATGCGCCAGTCTCTCCCTTCTGCTCAAACTATGGCATGGGGCCCCACCTAAATGGAAAAGTCTGGTACTATTTAGTACTGTGGCCAAGAAGAAAGGAAAAAACAAAGCCACCAGTGAGCACTAGCTCTCTCTGCCGGTGTGAAATAAGTGTCATACCCCTTCACACCTCCAGAGACATTCAAAGAGTCCCTTATAGGAAGGGCCTCTAGGGAAGTTGATTCCCACTTCTTCTCTGAAACACATAGCCGTCTATCAGTGGCGACGCTAAGCAGCTAGTTCACCACCTCATCCTGAGACAGATCTCCGCAGCAGGTGTTTCTAACACATACCATTCTAGAAACACAGTACTACAGGTTAACTATTTATGCTCTCAAGCTTTGGCGATACATTACATTGTTTGTGCCACTGATCGTAATAGTTGTTAATGGGTCGATAAACACAATTCACAACTGTCAACATTAGAAGGTAGCTCTACTATTCTCAACACCTCTGTCTCAACACAGTTTGATACGAAATAAGTTTCTACAACTTGAGAACAGTCTGATTTAGCTAAACTGTCACTTCGTTTTCTCCAGCCTGTGCCTTTACATGTACCATCACACTTATGTCTGCCATCATGGGAAGTTAAGGCTTGCACCCTGCATTTCTCCCTCTCCTGCATTTCGCCTCAGAAAATACCCAGATAATGTACACCCAGCCTCCTTTTTCATGGTTCCCCGAGTCTTTCATTTGGTTTTGTAACTTCTATATATTTCGTTGCCAAGTACACTAAGACAGCTCAGCTGTCAGTAATCTACCTGGCCCCGACTCTTTAGCCCTTGCATTTTAAAAGAAGAGAAATTATATGAAACTCTTAAGAGTGCATTCAGTGGCTAACATATGCCAAAGTATAATGATGAACAAAAAAGGTTATAGTCCCAACTATTACCACCTGGGATGGTAGACATGGCTGACATAAGATATACACATCATCACATGCACACACATGCACATTCAAGCACCCATTTATCATCACCACCACCATAATCTCGGCTCCCTTGGCCAGCAAGTCCCTTTCACCATTGGCATTCAGCACTTAATGAGTGAAAAGAAGATTCACTAAGCCCCACTATGATCACTATACCATTTCTACTCCTTCTGGCAACACTCATTTCTAGAGAAAATTCTCTAGCCATTCCTTAATGCTCAATACTACAGAGCAGGCTGTTTAGAATTAATTTAACTAACAGCTAGCTGAGTCTGTCACTCTGTTATCTATCATTTTGTAGGATAAAGGGACAGAACCCTGACCATGGGGTAGACATGGTCTAGACTGCAAGTCTAGACTATCAGAAGGGAGCCCAAATATTCCACCAGCAAGCCATGGATACAGCACATAACTACCAAGGGCCCATCTAGGCTACCAGCAGCAGGACAACCTTACTCCAATTCTTATCCCAAGTTCAATTCTGGCCACACTAAACGATGATTTATGTCTCAGTGGGACCCAGGGTAGAAGATCTTGTCTCTAAGACTATAAGGCTTTAGAAGTTTCTCACCTGATGAATGTAGACAAGTAGGCAACTAGCATGCCCTCTGTTTAGGCCAGTCCTTGTGAATAGAATCCCAGAAAAATAAGCATGGAGATACACTGCTTGATGGTGATCCTCACCCTGGTTCTAGCCTTCCCAAACTTCAAAGGCATAATCAGGTATATCTTGAAATAAATATCTATAATATTTACTCTTCGTATCAGGGTCTTTACTACTATTTGCAAGAAATCTTTGATATTTGCTTATGAATTTGCCTATGAGTTTACTGATGTCCCTCTCAGCACAGTCTTTGACATTGCTATTGCTGTGGAGTTTTGCTTCTTTTAATAGGCTAAGAAATACCAGATGGCTGCCTCAGTTATTAGCCTCAGAATGGCTACTCAATGCCACAGCTATATCAGACTTCCTCCAACATGGTCACTGTGTATGCTATCATTTCCTCATATTGTTTCAAAAAAGAGGATATTTTTTAAAGGCCATGATGGCAGACAACCTCTAAGATGGTTCCAGTTCCTAATGTTCCTCATATAACTCCTTCCCCATGTGTGTCAGCTGGGTTTTTTTACTCACTTCTAGTGAAAAGAATATGACAAAAAGAATGAGATGTTATCTCCAAGTTTAGACTCTTAAAAGACTATGGTTGCAATAGGGCTCACCCATTCTCTCTCACTTGCTTTAAGAAAGTCCAGCTGGAATGTTGTAAACTGATTTAGGGAGAGACCCCAGTGGCAAGCAACTGAGGGAGAACTCTAGCCAGCAATGAGTAAGGGACTGAGGTCCTGAGTTCACAATCCATGAGGAACTGAATCTTGCCAAGAATCACATGAATGATCTTAGAAGATTATCCTCCCATGCAGCCTTTAGATAATTCCTCAGCTCAAACCAACAGCTTCATGGAAACTTCATAAAAGACCTTGAGTCAGACATACCCACCACTGCATTTCTGACCAAAGGGGACTAGGAGATAACAACTGTTTACAGAGTTTTTGTTTGTTTAATGTTTTTATTTTGAAATAAATCATAGATTCACAGGAAATTGCGGGAATTGTACAGAGAGATCTCATGTATACTTCAGGGCAGTCTCCCCCAATGATTATATCTTAACAAAAATTACAGCACAAAATCAAAACCAAAACCAAAACCAGGTAGCATATGTGTGTAGAATTCTAAGCCATCTCAACCACTGTGTAGATTCATATAACCACCATAGCAATCAAGATACAGAACTCCTCCATCACCACAAAGATCTCCTTCACACTACCCTATTATAATCATATCCATACCACACACCATCCTGAACCCCTGGAAACCACTGATCTCTTCCTCATTTCTGTAATTGTTTTGTCAAGAATGTTCTATAATTTATATCATATAATACCTGACACTTTGAGGCTAGCTTTGTCATTCTGCGTTTCCTTCATATGCCTCTATTTTTTTGTAGTAAGCCATTGAGTTGTGTAGTGATTTGTTACCCAGCAATAGATAACTAATACATTACTCGTGGGAAAATTACTTCCTAATTAAAATGTAAACTGAAAAAAGTTCCTATTGGGTACAGGAACATGAACACTTCTTGAATGCCTCTTAGACATGACCATCATACCACAGCAACTAAATTTACAGTAACTTCAAACCCATGTTCCTAAGGCTCCTCTTCTCACACAACAGATGAAATATGAACCAGCATTTCTCAGAATGTGTTTCACTAACCAACAGTGCTCTGAGAGGTATTTCCTTGGAGAATGCTCCCATTAAGTTAAGCCTAGAGAACAAATTAAGACATATTGATGGTCATGGTTGGTTCCTAAGTGTGCATAAGAATCACATTAGATTTCTGGGGGGAAAAAATGAATAATGTTATATCCTTGAGTCCACACTAGGGATTCTGATTCCATAGTCTAAAGTGGAAAGACCGGGGATTTTTCATCTTTTACAAGCTTTTGACATGCTTGAGGCAGATGACCCAGGACCATATTTTGGGGAAATACCACTGAACAGCTTTTCCCCTTATCTTGGATTTTGCCAATCTCAGAACACTTTCCCCACTTCATTCGTACCCTAACCTGCTACCTTGATCTCATTGACCGACTAGTAGAGAACAAACAAGATTGAGAGCTGCACAGATATGAGACATCTGCTCTGCTCCCTCTCCCTGTGCAACCTTGAGGTAGTTACCTAAGCTATTTGTTGTACGGTTGGTGTGAGGCTTTCAAAATATTGTATAAATTATGCTGATCCATGGTAGGAGCACTTTAAACCATAGCTGGTTTTTGGTTCCATCCCCTTCCTTCCTTCCATTAATTATTTGGAAGCCTGGCTGCCCCATCTTATGGTTTCCCAGCAAACCTGTCTCTCTTTCTTCAGCTGCTGGTAGCCTCGTGTTCTGCCATTGTGTCTGCAACACCAATAATCAGAATGCATTTTGTTATTGCTTTTACCACTGTTGTTCAGGTAGCAACTCCATGGCATGATTCTCCTCCATATAAATCATTTGTGAGCCAACTGCCAATAAAAATAACCACAGGAAGTATCTAGGGCCTGATTTTGTTTCCTAATACACTTTTCCCCTTTGTAAAGGACACCATTATTAAAATATTTTTAACAATTTCTGGGACCAGTTACCTCTTTACAAGAGTCTCTGGTTGGTAATGAAAGAATGAACATTAAATGCTTTTACATAAGTGGCTGGGGGGAGAAATAGGAATAGCTGTGTTAAGAAAAACAGTTATTTAATTATGAGCATTTTATGGTGCTCTTAAGGTATCAGAACCCCACAGCTTGCTTTACTAACACTGCATTTCTAAATCTAGCTTGTGCTGGTTTCCTTCCATTTTCAACATTTCGTTTCCTGGGCAATTTGAAAACAGCAGGCCAGTTTGGAGATAAACATTAAAATACAAATACTTCAGCTCTAGTGATTTTGCGAAGCAGCCACACAAAGCACTTGCAGTTTTAAGCATATTTTTAAAACACACATTGCTTGGGGACCGCTGTGCCATAATACCTTACCCTGTATAGGTTGTAGATTCATGGCAACACATTTAATGCCTGTGCTTTTATTATTTAACATAAAATTCAGGCAATGGACCTGGCCCAGATTCAGAGGGAAGGAAAGCTGATAAGCTCCTATCTTGTTGGTGTGCTGGTTCCCTTTAAGGGAGAACCTGGATTTGTAAAACACATTGATCTGCCACTTCTGGAGATTTCTATGGGACCTCCTTTTATGACCACACGTTTAATCGTATCATTGTGGTTCTTACTTTTGCAAATACACTTATGGCCAAGTATACTAATCAGGAGGTCTCATATATGCTTTCCGTTTACAAAAGGTTTCCCCCTTATATACTAGCTCAATGCTCACCACAGCTCAGTGAGAATGAACATTGCTACTTCCATTATACAGATGTGGACGCTGAGGCTCACGTGAGTTAAGTGACACGTGCAGAGCTCCTAGTTAGCAGAAACAGAACATGAACTGAGATGTCCTGACCCAGATATAGCAGTCGTTTATCTTGCTTAGCAAATATTTCTCCAAAATGTCAAAATAATTACAATATTTCAGCTCAACTATGGGTCTGAGTAGTTGGAACAAGTCAAGCAGCTTAGTTATGTAGGAGTGTGCAGTTGGTTTTGAATGGCCAAACATTCATTTCCTCCATGGAAATGTACCTCTGTACCCTCTGTACCCTTCAAAGCCTAGTTCCTCTTCTGTGTACCTCTCCCCAGCTCTGCCAGACAGGGATCCACTTTCGTTCTTCCTACAAATGGTTATAAAGCATTTTTGTGGCTGGTGTCATACTAAGCATTGGGGAGTTAGCCGTAAGAAGGGCAGACATGGTCTTGGGTTTCAAGAAGTTATTGTCAAGTGGGATGGAAAGCTGCAAAAACAATTTATAAAATTACATGATGATGAAGGCTACAAAAGATAGAACATGAAGGGTTAGAATATATAATATGGATGCCGATGCTAGGTAGAGAGAGTGAGGACGGAGGATAGAGATGAAGGGGGTGGAGGGCTAACTAGCTGCAGTTAACGAGCCAAAGGTGGGTTTCTCTGAGAAAAGAATACGGCTCTTATTCCTTGGAGGAGAACTAGTGGTTTATGTTATTCTATGTTGTTCTCCCCTATTATTCTATTTAGCCTTTAATGACAGGAACCATATTTTATCCATATTTTTTAATCTCTGAGCTTAAGAAGCTCAATGATACATGTAGCTGTTCCACTGTGCCCATTGAACCAATGAGCCGACGACCTTCCCTTTAAACTCCAAGACAAAAGCTCTATGCTACCAAGTTACCAGCTGATTGTTACTTGGTAACCTAGGGATATTAAGAAACCTAAAAGATTTCTTGCTAGTATTCCCTTCATCACTGCCTCAAGTAATATTATTACTACCATTAATAATATTACATCACAGTTATGTTGCTATATATGTGTTTAAAATATTTATATTTAAAAAAAATAAATAAATAAAATAAAATATTTATATTTTAAAGTATCTAGATTTTTAAAATATTTAAATTAATTTATTAGGTTTTTTTTTAAAGATTTTATTTACTTATTTGCGGTAGAGAGAGAGCACAAGTAGGGGGCAGAGGGAGAGGGAGGAGCAGACTTCCCACAGACCAGGAAGCCCAACGTGGGGCTTGATCCCAGGACCCTGAGATCATAACCTGAGCCAAAAGTAGACACTTACCCATCTGAGTCACCCAGGTGCCCCTGGGTGAACTTGTATACTGTTACATCCCTTTCTAAGCCCTTCATAAATATTTCCTAATTTAATCTTCACAATATTCTGAAGAGAAAGGAATTTGGATTCCTACATTTTATAGATGAAGAAAATGACACAGCAAAGGTTTAAGTAACTTGTCCAAAGACCCAAAAAAGGATAGTGGCATGATTTAAACTACACAGTCCACATGTAAAGCCTGCAATCTTAGACACTATTTTAAAATACACTTTTCCATGATTTGTGTAATCTGGAGCCTACCTAGTCTAGTGGTCTTCCTTATTCAGTATTTCATTGCTGCCAAATTTTACCACTTCATCCAAAAAAGTCACTCTCTAGATTTATCACATGAGTCAGTACATCCCAACATCATAACCTCAAAGGACTATTTATCCAATAAGAGTAGTTGGCATTGCCCAGAATATATAGATGAGGAGACAAAATGGCTATATTCATTATATCCTACCAATTAACTATTTGGACTGAACTGACCCACTAACAGAATGAATGACCAGTTGGCTGTTTGATTAAATAGGTTTCAGGGACAATCAGAGAGCCTGAGATGCTCCAATTGTTCAGCCATTCCCAGGAAATTCAGAGCTATTCTCCTACAGTCAAATCTTTTGTAATTCTTCATAAGCATAAAGTGAAATTTCCATTTTCTCTTCAGTTCCATTGATTTTTTTCCCCCTTCACATTAAAGAAGCCCTAAGCAGCTAGACCAGAAGCTTTGGCTCCAGCTCAGTGGTTCCCCATAATGGTACGTGTGTCTGTTCTCTAGTGGATCAAGCCCATGAAGATGGAGGCTCAACAGATTTTCACTGTCCTCCCTCTCTCTTACATAGCTGACTAGTTCAGTGCTAGATATTCCAGGACAAGAAATATCAAGACAAAATCACCTTTGGTTCATTCAATCATTCATTTGTTCATCCCTTTAGAGGGCCATCAGTGCTCACTCCTTAACAGACTCTTTAATTTTAACATTTAAACATTACCATACTCCTTTATTCATATGCATATCAAATTCTTTTGCTTTCTTAGAATTGTACCCAATCTGCAAATGTCTTTTGCTCAGACTTTCTCTTTGTAGGCTTTTCCTAGTTTTCTTGTTTTCTGCTATTTTCAGCCATCTGCAGAGCATCCTGCTTCTCAAGCTATGAGTACTAGAAAATACCTTGTCCTGGGTGTCAGAAGTTTGAGGTCTAGATTGGGTTCTCATTATAAGCCAGTTATGTGATTACATTACATGTCCCAAGTCCTCAACTTTCTCACCTACAAAATAAGGTATGGATGAGTGACTGCATGATCATAAAGAAACTTGCTGGTTGTAATTTTTTCCTGTTTCTTTAAAAAAAAAATTTAGTTAGGTACTGGGATAACTTAAGGTCAGAGTAGGTGAAGGGAGACCTGGGGTAAAGGTGGCTGGCTATTTCCTTGCATGATTTGACCAAATTGCTCTAAAAGGGAGAGAGGAAGAAATTGCCATTCTTCGCTCACAAAGACAGTGTCTGGTAAAACAAATCTCCCTTCCCTCTTGGATCCCTTAATGACAGAGCACTGGTGGCAAGGATAAACTGGAACTCAACTTTTGCTGTGACCACACTTGACCCGGTTGGCCTGTCTTATCCAAGTGACTGTCAACTAACAAGAGACGGAGGCAGAATTATGTATGTCTCTGGATTTGGGTGGTTCTCCCTGATATTAATCACTTGTCAGCAGATTTGTCCCTGAGCCCAGAGTTGGCACTGTGCAAAGTATAAGAAAGTAAAAGGACTGATTGCATTTATTTAATGTTTTTAAAACTTTACATATCTCTGGGCACAGCTGTAACCCCTGCAGATTTGAAGGCCACCCTTCACACATATCCCGAGAGACTCCTGGGCTGTTAGCTCTGACAGGCTTCTCATTTCTTTCCATTTCTGACTCTCCAAACTCAGACAGGGACAGCACATCGAAATAGACACTGATATGTACACTTTCTACTGCAACCATAGGCATCCATTATAGCAGCTGAGTCCATTGCTTCAAAGCCTTCCCAGTAATCTGAACCAGGAGAGAAAGTCTGGCTTTGGAGTTGACAGCCAAAGCTCTCCAACAGCTAGCTAGTCTATACCCTCAATTAATGTCCTTGACATGCTTTGAATTTTATGTTGTTGGAATATTTAATTAAATATTGAAGAATTTTTGTGGTAGAAGATGACAGCCTGTTGCCAAATAATTTACACTACCATGGTCTATTATTTTTAAAGTACTCTGTCTAGTATGCCAAATCCTCTGAGACATGCCACGACCCAAAGCACTAGGTTCTTCCATAAATAAAATTTTAAGATACTTGTGACTTGAGTTGGCATTTCTCCTTCTAAGAGATTCCAGAGAAAAATCTTTCCTTAGCAGACCTATTAACATTTAGCAGTTCAACATATTTGAGGAAATTTCTTTTACAAACATTTATTGCACTATTAAACACATTTTAATACACTGTCTCATTTTGATAAAAATTCTAGAAAGATTAAAATTTCTCACCCTTGAAGAGGTAAGAAAACTGAGGTCCAACTAGTACAGCAACTTGTACAAGGTTACAGAAGGAGAAATGGCAAAGCCAGGATCCAAACTTAACTTCAATTTAAAACCTCTCTCAAACTCCACCCTTTGCTTCTTTGTGTTAGGCTAGTTAACAAATATCACCTCTTTGAGGTTGGCTGGTTGGTTGGTTGGTTGGTTGGTGTTTGGTTTGGTTGTTTTGTTTTGCTCTGTACTCAGAGTTTTCCTGGAGGCATAAGGGAAGAACCAATGACCTCACAAATTTCTTTCTGGTCTTGTGATCCTATGATATTAATTCCCTCTCTCATTTCTTTCCTGCTTTCCTTCCACATTTATAGAACATTGAGTATGTGCTAAAGGTGAAAGGAAACTGCACCCACCTTGCTGCACATTATAGTACACATTTGTGGTCCTATGCTAGTCTCCAACACTCCCCCCCTGCATCCGTTCATTCATTAACTGTGCAAATATTTATTGAGCATCTACTAAAACATTACATTAAGTCCTGGGGATTCAACAAATAATTTAGGCGTTGTCCCTGAACTCAGGGAACTTGGGCTCTGTTGTCTCCATCTGGGTTCCTCTTTAATTTCTTTTCTCTCCACATTCTTATTCTAAAAGGATCTTTCTGAATCATGACATATTGGTAGGCTCATGAGTTTAAGGGTACACATTTTTAAGTGGAAATTGAGATCATGAGATGCTATCAGATGCTTATTTCCACTTATTCAATAGTACCTACAGAATCATGGCACCTAAGGATATTTTCATGTATTCATTTCAAAACTTCATTTTATTTTTATTTAACCTTTTATATTTGCAGTTCACACCTCCCTCAACGTGTCTATAAGCTTCTTGAGTCACTCCATGGTGACTCTACACAGCACCAGTTATAAAAATATCCACGGGATAAATTCCAAGTCCATTTCTTTGTCCCTTGTTGTTGCTATGTGTCTATAAACATGAGGTAGCAACTCTAAAGTCTTGTTATAACAGGCAAGCCTGTAAATATGAATAATGCATATACCCCAAGTAAGTTCCCTGCCTTAGGCAGCTGATACTGCCAGTGAAGGATACTACCAGGGACTATAACTTTTTGATAAATAATAGCAAGGGCTCCACTAGAAGTCATACAACTCCCCAAACTGGATTTTAGACATTTCTCCTCTTCTCAATAAAAACATTGCAGAGCTAGACAAGAAGGATGGGGTGGGAAGAGGCAATAGAACAAAAGTTGCCACATTTGTCTTCATCTATGCCTTGGCTTCCTTATTTTGAATGTATTCTTAATAGTAAAAGATGCTCTACTTACACCTCTTGGGCTAGCTTTAACTATCCAATGAGATAACATATTTAAGTATTTTATAAACAATTAAACACTATATTTATGTTGTGAACAGGGTTTAAATTATATATTATGCTATAGACAAATTTTAATTTGTATTCCTTCATTTTTCATTTGTGCTTTTGACTTACCAGATTTGTGACTCATTCACAAATTCACCAGTCTATGCTCCCAGCTTCAATAGCTTCATCAGATAACACCCAGATGCTAGTGCTTAATAATGGTTTAATTATCAACTATCTTCAGATATATTATGGCTTAATAAGTGGGTATGGTGACTATCCCACATAGGGGAAACACCTCAGAAGAGAGAGTAGCTGACACTGTTCTTGCAACATAGAAAGAGGCATCTACTCCCACCTCTCTACTCCCAGGGTCAACCTTGTTGGTTGATCAAACTTTGGAATGTTGCGGAACATTCCATTTATTGATGCATGAAAAGAAAGGGACATAACAATTCATGTTTTTTGGATTCTAATACCTATGCCAGGTACAATTCTAAATGTCTTATGTGGATTAATTAAATCTTTACTGCAACCATGAGGAGACAGTATCATCCTCCTTTTGGAGATGAGGAAAGTGATACACAGAGATGCCAGGTAAACCATCCAGTGGCACAATGCCAGCAAGAAGAAAAGAACCCTGTAGTCTGATCTCTGAACTCACCCAGTCAGCTCCCAAGCCACAGTGAGAACCACTGCAGTGGTGGCTACAGAAGAGTGACTCAAAGTTCCCGAATTCCCCAGGAGGAAAACAAAGCTCCCTTACTGTGAAGACTAAAATTACCTGACTAGCCACCTTTTGTTTCAATTTTTTTCTTCCAGCTCCACTTTTCATGTCTTTCCATGCCCTCTTGTGCTTTCATTTTTTTGTGCACTATGTGCCTCTCACATTAGCCTAATGCTTATCCGCTTTCCAGGAGTTAGCTTAAGGCTCCCCTCCTGTAGACAAATGTAGATGCTTCCTACGACGGGTTCCCGTTGCCCAATATACACACCCCCGTGGGTGTATTTATCTTCACATACTGCAATCGCCTGTTTATCTGACAGCCAGTCCTTGAGAGCCGAAATGGGTCTTTTCATCTCCATTGCACCAGGATCTGGCATGACATCTGGCACAGGTAGAGAGATGTGTACAGGCCCATCAACTCTGCGTGGGGATAGAAGGAAACAGATTAGCTATTAAGGAAAACTTCATCCAGAATCAGATTCACTTACAAATTCATTTCCACAATTTGAAGCAGAATTCTAAAACAAGAATTCTGGAAAGCATTAAACAGTGCCATTTTCTCTTGCGGTTTTCCAAATCAGAAAACCACCTGGGAGGCATATTAGATGGCTTTAAAAATCAAGTAATGAAATAAATTGCTTGTTTTTTGTAATCAGCACTCTGCCATGTGCAACCAGAACCAGCTTGAGGAGTGTGTGTTTGTTGGTTTCCCATCTCTCCTGCTCCCAAAGGGAGTCTTTCCCACACTGAGTACTGGATTTGTGATGCCCAGGAGGAAATATAGGTGGAAGGCAGGCCCAGAAAGAAAAGATAAGGATAAAGGTCCAAGCCAAAGCAACCAGCAACCAAGATGACCTACACAATATAGAGTAAGGTGTTGAGGAGAAGACCAGAGAGGAAAACCAGTAGCCGGGCCTGGGATAGAGAATATGGGGCAGAGGGGTATGGTGTGAAAGGCTTTGTAACAGCTGTGGGATAAAGGAATGAGGATTTGCAGTGGAAACCAGGAGAAATACGATATGGCATGGATATGCTTTCATTTTTATGTGAGATGGAAATAAAAACAAGTTTTTATTATTATTCTTTGTGGTCGCTCCACTGTAGTTCCCCTTGAAGGAATCACCATTTAGGTCTCCAGGATACTTGGGATTATGTATATTATTTAATTCCAGAGTTTCGGCTATGACTACATGGGTGCTTCCCAAAAATGCTCAAAAGTCTGAAAAGTATCAGTTTTTAATTTCACTCAAGGGCAATGTCCAGGAGTGAGATGAATTTGCATTTCTTTTTCAGTTCATTCCAGTAATGATTTAGCATTCCTTATAGAGGGCACTCCAAGAAGCTAACTCTATTCTTTCCTTTCACCTAGCTTTGCCTAAGGCTAGAGACATCCTGGATTTAGACAGATTTGTGCTATTCGCTATGGAGCAGTATTTCCAAAATTTTCCAGGACCTGGATACCTTTGAGAATCCAGTGGAAAGTATAGGGGTTCCTCAGAAAAATAAATGCACATAAGAAAATACACAAAAAAATGTTGCTTACGCTTGGAATAGACTCACAAATACCCTGAAGACTTTCCATGGACCTTCCAGGTATCCATGAACCCAACTTATCATGGGCAACTACATGGATCCAAGTAGGGACAGCTGTAACCTACTGTCCTTAGATGGGCTCACTTGCCTACCATGTTTAACTGTGTTAGAACATTTCATCTTACTTCGAGCCTCAAATAAGCAACATCTGTAGCCAGAGTATAACTCTGAGGAAAAGCTGGAGTTTTGCTTAATTAACCCTAATGTAATTCTGGTATCTAGAAATCCCAAATCTGATCCCTTCACTATGACTGGAGACAAAGAATCACTCAGTAGGTTAACAAAGACAAATGATGGTCTTTATAATTTCTGAGACTATTTAAAATCACTGGCCTGCATTGGGCATTGTTTAATAATTGATACACACTGTAGAGAGGCAGGTTTGTGATAAACAGTTGAGGTCTCCAGGTAAGAAAGGTCACCCGTGAAGGAAGAGGTGGTTAGAGGAGGTCAGAGATAACAGGTTTCTTCAAATTTCCTGGACAAAAGCCCTCGAGGGTACCCGTGCTACGATACCAGGTACCATCTGTAATTGATGAGTGGTTTTCAAAGCCGTCCCCAGCTAAGGCATTTTGCAGTAATCCACTCAGTCAATGCTTACTTGCTGCCAATAAGTCCCATAATTCAGGCTGTCCCCCTGAATCATCCCTCAAGTGTAAGTAAAGGCTTCTTCCTCCTCCCCACCTCCTTCCTCTCAGTTCCCCCCCTCTCTCAGGAACAGGTCAGCACAACTGAAGGCCAGTTAAATTCATCTCTTATCTGACTGCCAAATGAAATGGTAAAACTCCCTCAGCCCCTCCGAAGAAACTTTTGACAATCAAATAACAGAACAATTCCAACCAGATGTCAAATGCTTTTAGAGTACAATTTCTCATATCCTTCTACTTTGCTCTAATCATTTTTTATGGGGAACATTTATAAAAAATATGATGCTTTTAAGCTGTTTTTTTTTTCTTAACTGGAGCATGGGCCTTTCTTTTCTAATAAGATATAAAGAGTGAAAAATAATAATTTTAATGTTTAATGCACAAATAGCACTCAACACACCACTAGGCCACAATAAGACCTCAATATTATATGTTATATAATTATATTTCTATTACCTAATAAGACAAAGTTTGAGGAAGAAACAAAAGTAGGTTGAGTCCCAGTCATGCACTAGGTATCAGACCAGAGCTGAGGGCTGGGTTTTCTTCTTGAGAGACACGAACTGAGTATTTTCTGAAGCAGAATAGTCAACCTCATGTGAAATAACTCAATCACTTATACAAAAAGAAATATAAAACGGGGGAAACTTTAAAGTGTGAAATAGAGTGAAAAAAAAAAAAGATACCAATATCCGGAATAAAGAATATTTAGAATAAAACCACTCTGGCTGACAATAAAGGGCTCCACTTTTCTGTGCAATGTCAGAAAGTGGTTGAATCACATCAAGGCTAATTTCTTCCATATCAGCCCCTGCTGCGTGAGAGTACGTGTGAGTTAGGACCCGACATCTGTGAATACTTCACTCGCTCCAAGTTGAGAGGAAGAGATTTTCCTTTGCTCCCACCTTCAACAAGACAACCCCAGAGTGTATTTTGACATCTCAAGGGAGGGAACTATAAACATCAGCATGCAACGGACATCTGTCCTTCTCCTGGGTTGAAACGCATTCCTCCTTGGGGAATCCCTCACTTCCTGGCAAAGTAGAACTTTCGAGACTCATGGGAGACTGCAGATTCTCCATACTCACTTTACCAGCCTGCACCTAGGTGCAAGCCCACGACGTGAGCTCCATCACTCTGACTCTTGCACCAGGGACTTTGAATTTAACATGGCAAAGTTAAAAAGCTGGGGTCCTAAGGACAATCCGTGGCAGTGGTGGTGGTATCAAAAGACTAATCATCTGGGAGCAGCAGTGGCAACTGTGCCGCTGCTAGCCACAGCAGCCATGCAAAGGGCAATGTCTATCCAGCACATCACGGAGGTGGCAGTTTTATGGCAGGAGTCCAGCTCCAGGGTGTGATTTGGAGCATTGATGCCAATTCTGGAGCCTTTCGGCCTAGATTTCTTGCAATCTAGGCTATTCTTGAGCTTATCACTAAGTATCTTCTTCATTGTCTTTAGGGATTTACTAAAGCAAGTTGTTGGAACTGATAAAGCACTGAAACCCTAACCCTGCATCTCTTTACATCATTAAAAATTTTTTAATTGGATATAATTTCTAATTTATACAAAAGTTACAAGAGCAGTTCAAGGAATTTCGGAACACCCTTCAGCCAGTTTCCTCAATATTATAATTCTGCACTGCTTTCTTCTCTCTCTGTAATTCTACTCAACTGCTTAACAGTAAATTATAGACATATCTTACCCCAAAAAATGTCTTTTGTATCTACTTATAAAATTATCTTACATAATCACAGAGAAATTTTCAAAATCATCATATTAATATGGACACACTACTATTACCTGATCAATCTGCAGACTTTATTCAGAATTTGCCTAGTTTCCCAATAATGTCCTTTATAGCAAAAGAAAATTCAAGATCATTCTGAAACTATTTACTACATTTTAAATAGATATATGTCTTGCCTAAATCAGTCAGAGTTATTTTCTGTTGCTTGTGGCAGATAACTCAAATTGATTAAAAACCAACTAGGAGTGAGAATCTCCAAATAACAGACTTTAAAATGTGCAACTGCCCATATGGGAAAAGGTAGGGACAAGGAAGAGAGAAGTCTAGTGTGCTATGCTGGCAAATTGTTGAATTATTTTATGCTGAACTCTTGAGACCATTTACATGCCTAAGGAAGGCTGTCAATGCTAACAATTTCTTATAGTTATCAGTGGGATCCTATTAGAGAAAGACATAAGGAAAAATGGCCCTTCTTTCTCTAGACACCACCATACCTGGAGGTGATGCCCAGGACTCTACTAGCCATTTTGTGACCAGAGAGGGACAAGTCTGAAGGCAAGGACAAACCTTTGAAGATGGCATGGTATCAATGTGTAAGCAATGAATCCTTCAGGATATAGCTGAGCTACCCCACCTCTGGGCTTTTAGCTTTATATTTTTCTACTATTTAAGCCAGTTTCTGTCAAGGTTTTCCACTATATGTAGCTGAAAAGACCCTAAAGATAAACATACTCAACCAAATGACTCCAGCTCTATGTTGACATTTTGTTTGATGGGTTAGACATTCTCATAAATATAAAACTGGAGGAGGTGCCATTATTCTCTACTATATCGTAAAGCTAGTTTCCTAGATCCTCTCAACATGATATTTCCTTTTTTTTTTAAGCATCATGGGGGATAGAATAAAATGTTTAAACCACCAATGACATGTAAAGTACCACTAGTGAAAATAACAGCATGAAGAAGTCTCTTAAAATGAGTGCTCTTGCATAATATGGATTAAATAGTCCATCAACATTATTAAAGACTAAATAGTATAAACACCTGAATAACATGGGTTTGAATTATGCAGGTTCACTTATATGTGGATTTTTTCAATAGATATGACACAATACTGTAAATGTATCTTTTATCTTTCTTCTGATTTTCTTAACATTTCATTTAGCCGACTTCATTGTAAGAATACAGTATATAATACATATAAGATACAAAATATGTGTTAATCGACTGTTTTTGTTATGCGTAAGTCTTCCAATCCACAGTAGGTGATTAGTAATTAAGTGTTGGGGAATCAAAAGTTATATGCAGATTTTCGACTGTGCAGGGTGGGTGGCACCCCTGACCCCCAGCATTTTTCAAGGGCCACCCATTCAAGTTAATAATAATGCTAAGGAAATCTTTTGTGTGGATTAATTTATCAATCTACATAATATATTATACAATAGTCCCATTTTATATGAGGAAACAGGATTAGGGAGATTTACCAATTTCATCAAGATCACGGAGATCTTAAATGCTGGACTCAAGATTCAAACTTGAGTCTTGCTCCACAGCAGGTGCGCTATCTTTCTGATAATTAGGCCAAAGCAGTAACTCCCTCAGGGGAAAATTAATTTAACAGGTTAAGTCGAACTAAAAAACAGAATTGAAGGGTAGGGACGGAGTATCATTTCCAAACTCGAGATGAGATGCCCTCAAAGAGACTGGGAGGTGTTAGCCTGGAGGAAGGGGCTAACATATCTCCATTGGCATGGATTCCCTGCCCTACTCCAGGGCAGCCACTGCCACCCAACCGCCTCCACAGATGAAAGTGGCTGGCACAGAGGGACTATAAGGGGAACTGTAACATTTTCAGAAGAATTGTTATGTTTAACAAAAACCTCTCAGAGAGCAGCTAAGGCTAACGGCCTCATTTTCTGGAAAATGAATCTGAGACACTTGCTCAATTATATCCCTGACCCACTCTCTTGTGCTTCAGAGGATAAGGTAGGCTTGTGAGCTGCCCAAAGGTGGGGAAATGCCTGCTTATTTTAACAGAGTTCATGACCCTCTCTTAGCTCTACAGAGGC